>NC_041732.1:18902764-20111097 GCF_004115215.2 Ornithorhynchus anatinus
CTTCTTGTTCCTTCTTCCTTCTTCCTTCCTCCTTCTTCCTCCTTCTTCCTTCCTCCTTCTTCTTTCTTCCTTCTTTCTTCTTCCTCCTTCCTCCTTCTTCCTCCTTCTTCCTTCTTCCTTCTTCTTCCTTCTTTTTCTTCTTCTTCTCAGGAGGCTTCAAGAGAGGATGGACGGGTCCCCTGAGTTGTCCCCTCCTTTTGCCTCCCGTTTCCCTGGCTCCCCCTTGTCCCCCTAGCGCCACCTTTGCTCCCGGCCCAACCTTTGCTCCCGGCCCGACCTTTGCTGCCAGCCCGACCTTTGCTCCCGGCCTGACCTTTTTCCCTAGCCACCCCCTTTCTCCTGGCCTAACGCCCTTTCTCCTTGTTTCCGCTTTGCCCTGGAGCCCTGCTTTGCCCCCTCACGTCCCCTTTTCACCCGGCCCCACTTTTTCCCGTGGGCTTCACCTTCTCCTCCAGCCCCACCTGGGTCCCTCGCCCCGTCTTTTCTCCGGCCCTAACCTTTGCTCTTGGCCTCTCCCCTTTTCCCTGAGCCTCCCCTTTCTTGTTGCCTCCCGTGGCCCCCTGTCTCCCCTTGGCCCCCGACCCAACCTTTGCCAACTGCCCTCCCCTTTTCGCCTCACCCCACCCTTTCCCCTCGCCTGACCTTTTCCTCTCGCCAACCTTTCTTCCTGGGCCTCCCCTTGACCCCGGGCGCCCCCATTTCTCTGGGCCTCCCCACTTTTCATTCAATAGTATTTATTGAGCGCTTACTATGTGCAGAGCGCTGTACTAAGCGCTTGGGATGAACAAGTCGGCAACAGATAGAGACAGTCCCTGCCGTTTGACGGGCTTACAGTCTAATCGGGGGAGATGGATAGACAAGAACGATGGCAATAAATAGAGTCAAGGGGAAGAACATCTCGTAAAAACAATGGCAACTAAATAGAATCGAGGCGATGTACAATTCATTAACAAAAAAAATAGGGTAATGGAAATATATACAGTTGAGCGGACGAGTACAGTGCTGTGGGGATGGGAAGGGTGAGGTGGAGGAGCAGAGGGAAAAGGGGAAAAAGAGGCTTTAGCTGCGGAGAGGTAAAGGGGGATGGCAGAGGGAGTAGAGGGAGAAGAGGAGCTCAGTCTGGGAAGGCCTCTTGGAGGAGGTGAGTTTTAAGTAGGGTTTTGAAGAGGGGAAGGGAATCAGTTTGGCGGAGGTGAGGAGGGAGGGCGTTCCAGGACCGCGGGAGGACGTGGCCAGGAGAGGAAAGGTCCGAGGCCAACTGTGTCCCGGGCCTCCACTTTCTTCCCGCCCCTCCCCCTTTTCTCCTGCCCCCCTTTTGTCCTGGGGTCACCGTTTTTTTCTTCCGGTCTCCCCTTGCTCCCAAGCCCCCCAAGCCCCCGCCCCATCTCCCCTCACCTCGGCTGTTCTTCTCCCCGTCTCGCTGCCTTCTCCCGTGACCGCCCTCCTCCCTCGGCCTCACGGGCCCCCCCGGGCCTGACCAGTTCCACGGGTCTCCCCGGTTGCCCTCGCCTCCCCTTGGCCCCCGCCCCCCCCCCCGTGGCCTTCGCCTTGCCACTTTGGCCCCAAGCCATGAGCGTTCCCCTCTGGGTCCCCGCCCCCCCCCCCCCACTTTGGGCTGGCAGGCTCGGCCCCCGCCCCATGGTGGGGCCCGTGGCAGCCCCTGCCGGGGGCTCGGTGCCGCTCTTCGGCTTGGAGGAGCCTCGCTCTTCTCCTGGGGGCAGACTGCCCTCCCCGCTTTGGCCTCTCCCTGCGTGACCCCTGCGCTGCGACCCCAGAGAACAGGGGCCGGGGGGGCGCTGTGTCGGGCTGGGGGACTCGTGGCGGGATGAGACGCAGGCCCCTCCAGGGAGCCCAGGCGACCCGCCTCCGTGCGGCCAGCGAGTCCTCTCGGCTAGGCCGGGGACCGAGCCGATCCCGACCCAACCCCTTGGCCGTGGCCCGGCCTGCCCCCTGCCTCAGTCTGGCCGGCTCCCCTCCCCACCTCCTCGCCTGGGCCGCTTTGAGGGGTGGGCCCCCCTCCTCTCCCAGGGCAGCGCAGGCACCCCCGAGGAGACCCTCCCGCTCCGCGCAGCTGGGCCTCTTTCCGGGCTGAGGGCAGCCGGGGCGGGACGGGGCGGGGCCCGGCTGAGAAGCTGCGGGAAGGCAGGGCGAGCCCCCCTCCCTTCCCCCCCAGCCAGGGTGGAGGCGGGAGCAAGCTCGCTCACTCGCTCACTCACTCTGGCCTTTCTTTCTCTTGCCCTCCCAGGCCCAAACCCGGGTGGGGCCTGCCGGGGCTGCCCCGGCCCACTGGGGCCCGCTGCAGGCTGCTGCCCGGTCCTCGGCGGGGCCACCCCGGGCTGCTTCTTTGCTGAGCCCAGTCGCGGGAGGAGAGGAGCTGCACAGGAGTCATAGGGGGTGGGGGGGCGGGGGGCAGGACCCTCCGAGTCGCCCCCGCCGTCGTCGTCGTCGTCGTCATCGCTGCCGCCAGGGGAAGGCTCCCGTCCCCGAGCGGCCGGACTGCCGGGCCCTGGCGGACCAGCTGTCCGCCTCCGCCTCCTCCGCCTCCTCCGCCTCCTCCCCCTCCTCCGCCTCCCTTCCCCCAGAACAGCAGGCCGCCCAAGAGGCTTCTTCTTCTCCATCTTTCTTCTGCTGCCGCCTTGCGGGAGCTGGCCACCCCCCGGACCGACGGCTCCCCCGCTTTGTCCCCTCTTTTTCCCTCTCTTCTTCCCCTCGCTCCACCTTGGCTCCTGGCCTGCCCTTTTTTCCCGGGCTTCCCCTCTTGCCCTCGTCGGACCTTTCCTCTCCTGGCCCGACCTTTGCTCCCGGCCTCCCCTTGGCCCCTGGCCGGTCTGACCTCTTCCTGGCCCTCACCTTTGGCCTCACCTCCACTTGTCTCCTGCCGTCCCCTCTGCCCCTGGCCTCCCTTGGCTCCCTCCCCTCCCCTTGGTCTCCCGGCCCAACCTTGGCCCTGGGTCTGACCTTTCCCCCCTGGCCCCACCTTTGGCCCGAGCCAAAGCTTGGTGGCGGTGGTGGCTCTGCCCTTTGCTCCCGGCCTCACCTCTTCCCGTCGCCGAACTGTCACCCTGGCCTTCCCTTTCTTCCCGGCCTCTCCCCTTTGCTCCCGGCCCAACCTGTTATCCTCGGTCGGCTCCCTTTTCTCTCCTGGTCTCCCCTTTCCCCCTCACCACCTCCCCTTTTGGCATCGCCCCACGTTTTGGCCTCGGCCCACCTTGGCTCCGTCCGGGCCTGAACTCTTTCCCGGGCCGACCTTTTTGCCTTCCGCGCAAGCAACCCTGGTGCTGGCCCTCGCCTTTGGCCCCGAGCCCCCTCTTGTCTCCTAGCCTCCCCTTGGCTCCGGGCCTGACCTTGGCCCCGGGTGCCACCGGTTTCCTCGAGTGCCCCCTTTTCTCCTGGGCCCACCCTTCCTCCTCGGCTCCCTTTGTTCTCCTGGCCTCCCCTTTGTCCCTCGCCCAGCCTTTGCTCCTTGTCGGACCTTTTCGGCTGGTCTGACCTTTGCTCCCGGCCAAACCTTTGCTCCTGGCCTAACTTTTCTCCCGGACCCAACTTTGCCCCCAGCCTGACCTTTTTTCTTCTGGTCTGACCTGTTTTCCCTGGCCAAACCTTTTCTCCGGGGCCCACCTTTTCTCCTCCTCTTACCTTTTTCCCTGGCTTCACCTTTTCTTTGGGCCTCCCGGTTTCTCCTGGCCTCCCCTGTCCCCCGGTCTCCCTTTGGCCCTTGCCTTCACCTTTGTCCCTCACCTCACCTTTTTCCCTTGCCAAACCTTGGTTCCCGGCCTCCCCTTTTCTCGCAGCCTGACCTTTTGTCGTGTGCCCAGCTTTCCTCTTCGGCTCACTTTTTTCTCCTGGCCTGACCGTTTCTGCTAGTCTGAGATTTTCTGCTAGTCTGAGATTTTCTGCTAGTCTGAGATTTTCTGCTAGTCTGACCTTTTCTGCTAGTCTGAGCTTTTCTCCCGGCCTGACCTTTTCTCCTGGCCCAAGCTGTGCTCCTGGCCTCACCTTTTCTCCAGCCCTCACCTTTTGTCGTGGGCCCAGTTCCTTCTTCGGTTCACTTTTTTCTCCTGGCCTGACCATTTCTGCTAGTCTGACCTTTTCAGCTAGTCTGACCTTTTCTACTAGTCTGAGCTTTTCCGCTCGTCTGACCTTTTCTGCTCGTCCGAGGTTTTCTACTAGTCTGACCTTTTCTGCTAATCTGAGCTTTTCTGCTAGGCTGACCTTTTCTGCTAGTTGGACCTTTCTTGCTAGTCTGAGTTTTTCTCCCGGCCTGACCTTTTCTCCCATCCCAAGCTTTGCTCCCAGCCTCACCTTTTCTCCCGGCCTAACCTTGGGTCGTGGGCCCAGCTTTCCTCTTTGGCTCACTTTTTTCTCCTGGCCTGACCGTTTCTGCTATTCTGACCTTTTCTGCTAGTCTGACCTTTTCTGCTAGTCCGACCTTTTCTGCTAGTCCGAGCTTTTCTGCTAGTCTGACCTTTTTCTGCTAGTCTGAGCTTTTTTGCTAGTCTGAGCTTTTTTGCTAGTCTGAGCTTTTCTGCTAGTCTGAGCTTTTCTACTAGTCTGAGCTTTTCTGCTAGTCCGACATTTTCTGCTAGTCCGACCTTTTCTGCTAGTCCGAGCTCTTCTCCTAGTCTGACCTTTTCTGCTAGTCTGACATTTTCTGCTAGTCTGAGCTTTTCTGCTAGTCTGACCATTTCTGCTAGTCGGACCTTTTCTGCTAGTCTGAGCTTTTCTCCCGGCCTCACCTTTTCTCCCGGCCCAAGCTTTGCTCCCGGCCTCACATTTTCTCCCGGCCTAACCTTTGGTCGTGGGCCCAGCTTTTCTCTTCGGCTTACTTGTTTCCCCTGGCCAGACCTCTTCTCCCGGCCTCACCTTTTCTCCAGGCGTAACCTTTTGTCCTGGGCCCACCTTTTCTCCTCGGCTCACTTTTTTCTCCTGGCCTGACCATTTCTGCTAGTCTGAGATTTTCTGCTAGTCTGAGATTTTCTGCTAGTCTGACCTTTTCTGCTAGTCTGAGCTTTTCTCCCGGCCTGACCTTTTCTTCTGGCCCAAGCTTTGCTCCTGGCCTCACCTTTTCTCCAGACCTCACCTTTTGTCGTGGGCCCAGATCCTTCTTCGCTTCACTTTTTTCTCCTGGCCTGACCGTTTCTGTTAGTCTGACCTTTCTGTTAGTCTGACCTTTTCTGCTAGTCTGACCTTTTCTGCTAGTTTGACCTTTTCTGCTAGTCTGACCTTTTCTGCTAGTCTGACCTTTTCTGCTAGTCCGAGCTTTTCTGCTTGTCTGAGCTTTTCTGCTAGTCCGAGGTTTTCTGCTAATCTGAGCTTTTCTGCTAGTCTGACCTTTTCTCCCATCCCAAGCTTTGCTCCCAGCCTCACCTTTTCTCCGGGCCTAACCTTCGGTCATGGGCCCAGTTTTCCTCTTTCGCTCACTTTTTTCTCCTGGCCTGACCGTTTCTGCTATTCTGACCTTTCTAGCCTATTCTGACTTTTCTGCTAGCTGACCTTTTCTGCTAGTCTGACTTTTCTGCTAGTCTGACCTTTTCTGCTAGTCCGACCTTTTCTGCTAGTCCGACCTTTTCTGCTAGTCGACCTTTTCTGCTAGTCCGACCTTTTTGCTAGTCCGACTTTCTGCTAGGTCCGGACCTTTTCTGCTAGTCCGACCTTTCTGCTTTGTCTGAGCTTTCTGCTTGTCTGAGCTTTTTCTGCTTGTCTGAGCTTTTCTGCTTAGTCTGAGCTTTTCTGCTATCTGAGCTTTCTGCTAGGTCTGAGCTTTTCTGCTAGTCTGACCTTTCTGCTAGTCTGACTTTCTGCTAGTCCTGACCTTTTCTGCTAGTCCGACCTTTTCTGCTAGTCCGACCTTTTCTGCTAGTCCGACCTTTTCTGCTAGTCCGACCTTTTCTGCTAGTCCGACCTTTTCTGCTAGTCCGACCTTTTCTGCTTGTCTGAGCTTTTCTGCTTGTCTGAGCTTTTCTGCTTGTCTGAGCTTTTCTGCTAGTCTGAGCTTTTCTGCTAGTCTGAGCTTTTCTGCTAGTCTGAGCTTTTCTGCTAGGCCTGAGCTTTTTCTGCCTAATTAAGGACCTTTTCTGCCAGTCTGAGCTTTTCTCCCGGCCTGACCTTTTCTCCCGACCCAAGCTTTGCTCCCGGCCTCACAATTTCTCCCGGCGTAACCTTTGGTCGTGGGCCCAGCCTTTCTCTTCGGCTTACTTGTTTCCCCTGGCCAGACCTCTTCTCCCGGCCTAACCTTTTGTCCTGGGCCCACCTTTTCTCCTCGGCTCACTTTTTTCTCCTGGCCTGACCTTTTCTCCCGGCCTCAGCCTTTGTCCTGGTCTGCCCTGTTTTCCCGGGCCTAACCTTTTTCCTCGCCTCCCCGTGTCTTCTGCTGCGAACTCTTCTCCTGGCCTCACGTGTCTAACTCCCCTCCCCTTTGCTCCTGGCCTGCCCTTTGTCTCTGGCCTAACGCTTTCCGCTGGCGGAACCTTTCCCCGCGGCCTAGGGTGGTGCCGCAGATGCACCCTTACCCCTCCTGTCCCCTGCTCCCCTCCCATTTTCCCCTCGGCTCACCTGGTCCCCGGCCCGCCTCTTTCATTCCTTCCATAGCATTTAGTGAGCGCGGGCTCTGTGCAGAGCCCTGCTGTCAGCGCTGGGCTCGATCAAGGATCGTGGCCCTGTGCCCCGTGGGGCTCCCCGGCTTCCTCCCCCTTTGCCAGAGGAGGCCCCTGAGGCCCAGAGCCTTTAAGTGAGCTGCCCCCAGTCCCCTAGCTGAGGGGTGGTGGAGCCAGGCTGCCTTGCCCGTTTCCCCCCAATCTTTTCCTTACCATGGGCCCCCCCCCGCAGCCTTAGCCTTGCCGGTTTGGCCCCCAACGCTTACGTTCCCTTCTGGGACGCCCCCCCGACCGGCTTTGTCCTTGTGGGCCTGGTCCCGCACCATTTTTGTGCCAGCTGAAGAACCACGGGGTTCCTCAGTGCTTGTCCTGGGCTTTGTCGATCATCTCTCTTGTGCTGTGAGCCGATTCCGTTGCTAGAGTTTCCCTCTGATTGACTGGACTGCACTGCTGCCCCAAAGAGAAGAAGGGTGGGTGGGTGTGAATCCTGGGGGGAAGCAGAGTGATGAGGACAATGCCCCTCAGTGAAGTCCAGGGGCCCGGGCTCCGCGCAGGATGCGCATTCTCACCGATTGACCGCAGATGGCGCAGCCCAACCCCCGGGTCCCCCTTCGGAGGGAAGCGCCTGCCCCAGAGCAGACCCTCTCGGACCGCCCAGGCTCGGCCTCGCGGGGTCTCTCCCCAAGGGACTGGGACGGGACCCTTTCCGGGGTGAGCGTGGGCGGGGGCTGGTGGAGGGTACGACGATGCCGAGCAGCCGGGGTGAGCCATCAGGGGCAACCCCGGGAGCGTGGCTGGGGAGCTCACTCTTGCCTGTCTCTTTGCCTCCCAGGCCCGACGCCCGGTGGGGCATGCTGGGGGTTCCCTGGCCACCTCGGCCTAGCTGGAGGCTGCCGCCCCTCCGCGGGGCCACCCCGTGCTGGACCGAGCCAAGTCGAGTGAGGAGCTCCCCATGAGTCATGGGGTGAGCAGCGGGGGGGGAAGGACCATCGGAGTAGCCCCCATCATCGCCAGGCCAGGCTCCCGCCCCGAGCTGCTGGACCACCCGTTTCTGGAGGAAAAGGCCTCCTCACTCGCTTTCCCCAGGTCACCAGGAGGAGGAGGAGGATTCTTCTTCTTCTCAGGAGGCTTCATCAGAGGACTGACGGGTCCCCTGAGTTGTCCCCTCCTTTTGCCTCCCGTTTCCCTCACTCCACCTTGTCTTCCTAGCGCCATTTTTGTTCCCGGCCGGACCTTTTCCCCTAGCCACCCCCTTTCTCCCGGCCTAACTACCTTTCCCCCTGTCTCCCCTTTGCCCCAGAGCCCCCCTCTGCCCCCTCCCGTCCCCTTTTCACCCGGCCCCACTTTTTCCCGGGCTTCACCTTCTCCTCCAGCCCCACCTGGGGCCCTCACCCCATCTTTTCTCCGGCCCTAACCTTTGCTCCTGGTCTCTCCCGTTTTCCCTGAACCTCCCTTTCTCGTTGCCTCCCATGGCCCAGTCTCCCCTTGGCCCCCACCGAAACTTTGCCAACTCCCCTCCCCTTTTCGCCTCGCCCCACCCTTTCCCCTCGCCTAACCTTTTCCTCTAGCCAAGCTTTCTTCCCGGGCGCCCCCACTTGCCCGAGCCCAACTGTGTCTTGGGCCTCCCCTTTCTTCCCGGCCCCCCCTTTTCTCCTTCCCCCCCCTTTAGTCCTGGGCTCACTGTTTTTTTCTCCCGGCCTTCTCTTGCCCCCAAGCCACCTCCCCCCCGGTCTCCCCTCGCCTCGGCTGTTCTTCTCCCTGTTCCGCCGCCTTCTCCCCGTGGCCGCCCTTCCTCCCTGGGGCTCACGGGTCCTCCCCGGGCCTGACCGGTTCCACGGGTCTCCCCAGTTGCCCTCGCCTGCCCTTGCGGCCCCCTTGCGGCCTTCGCCTTGCTGCTTTGGCCCCAAGCCCTGAGCGTTCCCCTCTGGGTCCCCGCCCCCCCCACTTTGGGCTGGCGGGCTCGGCCCCCACCCCATGGTGGGGCTCATGGCAGCCCCCGCCGGGGGCTCGGTGCCGCTCCTCGGTTTGGAGGATCCTCAGTCTTCTCCTGGGGACGGACTGCCCTCCCCCCTTTGGCCTCTCCCTGTGTGACCCCTGCGCTGCTACCCCAGAGAGCAAGGGGGTGGGGTGGGGGTGTGTTTCTGTCTGGGGGACTTTGGCGGGATGAGACGCAGGCCCCTCCAGGGGGCCCAGGCGCCCCGCCCACTTGCGGACAGCGAGTCCTCTCGGCTTGGCCAGGGACCGAGCTGATCCCGATCCCCCCCTTGGCCTACGGCCCGGCCTCCCCCCTGCTTCAGTCTGGCCGGCTCCCTTCCCCCCCTCCTCGCCTGGGCCGCTTCGAGGGGCGGGCCCCCCTCCTCTCCCAGGGCAGTGCAGGCACCCTCGAGGAGACCCTCCCGCTTTGCACAGCTGGGCCTCTTTCCGGGCTGAGGGCGGCCGGGGCGAGGCGGGGCGGGGGAGGCTGATGGCGACACCGCGGGGCCCAGCTGAGGAACGGCGGGAGGGCAGGGTGTGCCCCTGCCCCGACCCCCCAGCCCGGGTGGAGGCGGGAGATCGCTGGCTCGCTCGCTCACTCACTCTGGCCTTTCTTTCTCTTGCCCTCTCAGGCCTGAATGCCGGTGGGACATGCCGGGGCTGCCCAGGCCCGCTGGGGCCCGCTGCAGGCTGCTGCCTGGCCCACGGCGGGGCCACCCCAGGCTGCTTTTTCCCTGAGCCCGTCGCGGGAGGAGAGGAGCTGCACGTGAGGCATGGGGGGTGGGGCGGCGGGGGGCAGGACCCTCCGAGTCACCCGCGGCGGCGGCGGCGCCGCCGCCGGGGGAAAGCTCCCGGCCCCGAGCGGCTGGCCCGCCGGGCCCTGGCGGAGCAGCCGTGCTCCTCCTCTGCCTCCTCTGCCTCCTCCGCCTCCTCCGCCTCCTCCACCTCCGCCTCCCTTGCTGCAGACCAGCAGGCTGCCCAGGAGGTGGCTGCTTCTTCTCCATCTTTCTTCTGCTGCCGCCTCGCAGGAGCCGGCCACCCCCCGGACCGACGACTCCCCCGCTTTGTCCCCTCTTTTGCCCTCTCTTCTTCCCCTTGCCCAACCTTGGCTCCTGGCCTGCCCTTTTTTCCCGGCCTTCCCCTCTTGCCCTCGTCAGACCTTTTTTCTCCTGGCCCGACCTTTGCTCCCGCCCTGACCATTTGCCCTGGCCTCACCTTGTCCTCTCACCGCCCCACTCTTTTCCTGGCCTCCCCTTTCTTCCCGGCCTCCCCTGCTCTTCTACGGGGCCCACCTTTTCTCCTCGGCTCCCTCTTGGCTCCCGGCCTCCCCTTGGCCCCTGGCCTGGCCAACCTCTTTTCCCAGCCCTAACCTTTGGCCTCGCCTCCCCTTGTCTCCTGCCATCCCCTCTTCTCCTGGCCTCCCTTTGTTCCCTCCCCTCCCCTTGGCTCTTGGCCTCTCCCCTTGGTCTCCCGGCCCAACCTTTGCCCTGAGTCTGACCTTTCCCCCCTCGCCCCACCTTTGGCCCTATCCAAAGCTTGTCGGCGGGTCTGCCATTTGCTCCCGGCCTCACCTCTTCCCCTTGCCCAACTGGCTCCCGGCCTCCCCTTTTTTCCCGGCTTATCCCTTTTGCTCCCGGCCCAACCTGTTCTCCTCGGCTCCCTTTTCTCTCCTGACCTCCCCTTTCCCCCTCCCCACCTCCCCTTTTGGCCTCGTCCCACGTTTTGGCCTAGGCCCACATTGGCTCCGTCCGGGCCTGACCTCTTTCCCGGGCCGACCCTTTTGCCTTCAGCAAAAGAAACCCTTGCTCTGGCCCTCGCCTTTTGTCCCGGCCTCACCTTGGCCCCGAGCCCAATCTTGTTTCCTGGCCTCCCCTCGGTTCCGCACCTGACCTTTGCCCCGGGTTCCACTCTGCCCCCTCCCCTTGGCTTTGGGCCGGGCCCACCTTGTTCCCGGGCCGGTCCTTGGCCCCGAGCGCCACCTGTTTCCTCGAGTGCCCCCTTTTCTCCTGGGCCCACCTTTCTTCCTCGGCTCCCTTTGTTCTCCTGGCTTCCCCTTTTTCCCTAGCGCAGCCTTTGCTTCTAGTCGGACCTTTTTGGCTGGTCTGACCTTTGCTCCCAGCCAAACCTTTGCTCCTGGCCTGACTTTGTTCCCCGCCACACCTTTGCTCCCGGCCTAAGCTTTTGCTCCTGGTCTGACCTGTTTTCCCTGGCCAAAGCTTTTCTCCTGGGACCAGCTTTTCTCCTCCTCTGACCTTTTTCCCTGGCTTCACCTTTTCCTCGGGCCTCCCAGTTTCTCCTGTCCTCCCCTGTCCCCCGGTCACCCCTTGGCCCCTGACCTCACCTTTCTCAGTCACCTCACCTTTTTCTCTCACCAAACCTTTGCTCCCGGCCTCACCTTTTCTCCCGGCCTGACCTTTTCTTCCGGCCTCACCTTTGCTCCCGGCCTCAACTTTTCTCCCAACCTAACCTTTTGTCCTGGGCCCACCTTTTCTCCTCGGCTCACTTTTTTCTCCTGGCCTGATCTTTTCTGCTAGTCTGACCTTTTCTGCTAGTCTGAGCTTTTCTCCCGGCCTGACCTTTTCTCCTGGCCAAAGCTTTGCTCCCGGCGTCCCCTTTTCTCCCAACCTAACCTTTTGTCCTGGGCCCAGCTTTCCTCTTCGGCTTACTTGTTTCTCCTGGCCAGACTTTTCTCCCGGCCTCAGCCTTTCTCCTGGTCTGCCCTGTTTTCCCGGGCCGAACATTTTTCCTCGCGTCCCCTTGTCTCCTGCTGCAACCTCTTCTCCTGGCCTCACTTGTCTAACTCCCCTCCCCTTTGCTCCTGGCCTGCCCTTGTCTCTGGCCTCACCCTTTCCCCTGGCGGAACCTTTCCCCGCGGTCTAAGGCCGTGCCGCAGACGCACCCTTACCCTTCCTGTCCCCTGCTCCCCTTGCCTCCCATTTTCCCCTCGGCTCACCTTGTCCCCGGCCCGCCCTATCATTCCTTCCGTAGCATTTAGTGAACGTGGGTTCTGTGCAGAGCCCTGATGTCAGCGCTGGGCTCGATCCAGGATCGTGGCCCTGTGCCCCGTGGGGCTCCCCGGCTTCCTCCCCCTTTGCCAGAGGAGTCCCCCGCGAGCAGGGTTGCTGGGGGGGTGGTGTCTGTCAGGGGGACTGGTGGCGGGATGAGGCGCAGGCCCCTCCATGGAGCCCAGGCACCCACCTCCGTGTGACAAGTGAGTCCTCTCGGCTTGCCCGGGGACCGAGCCGATCCCGACCCACCCCTTGGCCTGCGGCCCGGCCTCCCCCCTGCCTCAGTCTGCCCGGCTCCCCTCCCCGCCTCCTCGCCTGGGCTGCTTCGAGGGGCGGGCCCCCCTCCTCTCCCAGGGCAGCGCAGGCACCCCCGAGGAGACCCTCCCGCTCCGTGCAGCTGGGCCTCTTTCCGGGCTGAGGGCGGCCGGGGCGGGGGAGGCTGACGGCGACGCCGTGGGGCCCGTCTGTGGAGCCGGGGGAGGGTAGGGGGTGCCCTCCCCACCCCCCTAGCCAGGGTGGAGGTGGGAGCTCCCTGGCTTGCTGGCTCGCTCGCTCACTCACTCTTGCCTTTTTTTCTCTTGCCCTCCCAGGCCCGAACCCCGGTGGGGCGTGCCAGGGCTGCCCTGGACAGCTGGGGCCCTCTGCAGGCTGCTGCCACGGCCGTCGGCGGGGCCACCCCGGGCTGCTTCTTCCCTGAGCCCAGTTGCGGGAGGAGAGGCGCTGCATTTGAGTCATGGAGGGGGTGCGGAGGGCAGGACCCTCGGAATCGCCCCCGTCGTCGTCATCGTTGTCGCCCCCGCCGGGGGAAGGCTCCCCGCCCCGAGCGGCTGGACCACTAGGCCCTGGCGGACCAGCCGTTCTTCCCTGCCTCCGCCTCCTCCTCCCTTCCCCCAGACCAGCAGGCCGCCCAGGAGGAGGCTTCTTCTTCTCCCTCTTTCTTCTGCTGCTGCCTCGCAGGCGCAGGCCACCCGCCCCCCCGGACCAACGGCTCCTCCGCTTTGTCCCCTCTTTTGCCTGCCCTTCTTCCCCTCGCCCCACCTTGGCTCCTGGCCTGCCCTTTTCTCCCTTCCTTCCCCTCTTGCACTCGTCGCACCTTTTCTCTCCTGGCCCGACCTTTGCTCCCGGCCTGACCTTTTGCCCTGGCCTCCCCTTGTCCCCTCACCGCCCCACTCTTTGCCTGGCCTCCCCTTGCTTCCTGGCCTGCCCTGCTCTTCACCGGGGCCCACCATTTCACCTCGGCTCTTCTTGGCTCCGGGCCTCCCCTTGGCCCCTGGCCGGGCTGACCTCTTTTCCCGGCCCTCACCTTTGGCCTCGCCTCCCCTTGTCTCCTGCCATCCCCTCGGCTCCTGGCCTCCCTTGGCTCCCTCCCCTCCCCTTGGTCTCCCGGCCCAACCTTGGCCCTGGGTCTGACCTTTCCCCCCTGGCCCCACCTTTGGCCCGAGCCAAAGCTTGGTGGCGGGTTTGCCCTTTGCTCCCGGCCTCACCTCTTCCCCTCGCTCAACTGTCTCCCTGGCCTCCCCTTTCTTCCCGGCCTCTCCCCTTTGCTCCCCGCCCAACCCCTATTGTCCTCGGTCAGCTCCCTTTTCTCTCCTGGCCTCCCCTTTCCCCCTCACCACCTCCCTTTTTGGCCTCGGCCCACCTTAGCTCCATCCGGGCCTGACCTCTTTCCCAGGCCGACCCTTTTGCCTTCTGCCCAAGAAACCCTGGCGCTGGCCCTTGCCTTTGGTCCAAGCCTCCCGTTGACCCCGAGCCCCATTTTGTCTCCTGGACTCCCCTCGGCTCTGCGCCTGACCTTGGCCCCGGGCGCCACCTGTTTCCTTGCGTGGCCCCTTTTCTTCTGGGCCCACCTTTCCTCCTCGGCTCTCATTGTTCTCCCGGCCTCCCCTTTTTCTCTCGCACAGCCTTTGCTCCTCGTCGGTACTTTTCGGTTGGTCAGACCGTTGCTCCCGGCCCCAACTTGGCTCCCGGCCTGACCTTTTTCTCCTGATCTGACCGGTTTTCCCTGGCCAAAACTTTTCTCCTGGGCCCACCTTTTCTCCTCCTGTGACCTTTTTCCCTGGCTTCACCTTTTCTTCGGGCCTCCCGGTTTCTCCTGGCCTCACCTGTCCCCCGGTCTCCCCTTGGCCCCTACCCTCACCTTTGTCCCCCACCTCACCTTTTTCCCTGGCCAAACCTTTGCTCCCGGCCTCCCCTTTTCTCGCGGCCCGACCTTTTGTCGTGGGCCCATCTTTCCTCTTCGGCTCACTTTTTTCTCCTGGCCTTACCTTTTCCGCTAGTCTGAGCTTTTCCGCTAGTCTGACATTTTCTGCTAGTCTGCCCTTTTCTGCTAGTCTGAGTTTTTCTCCCGGCCTGACCTTTTCTCCTGGCCAAAGCTTTGTTCCCGGCCTCACGTTTTCTCCCGGCCTGACCTTTTGTCATGGGCCCAGGTTTCCTCTTTGGCTCAATTTTTTCCTCTGGCCTGACCGTTTCTGCTAGTCTGACCTTTTCTGATCGTGTGCCCTTTTCTGCTAGTCTGACCTTTTCTGCTAGTCCGAGCTTTTCTGCTAGTCCGAGCTTTTCTGCTAGTCCGAGTTTTTCTGCTAGTCTGACCTTTTCTGCTAGTCCGACCTTTTCTGCTAGTCTGAGCTTTTCTGCTAGTCTGAGCTTTTCTGCTAGTCTGAGCTTTTCTGCTAGCCTGACCTTTTCTCCCGGCCTGACCTTTTCTCCTGGCCAAAGCTTTGCTCCCGGCCTCACCTTTTCTCCCGGCCTAAACATTTGTCGCGGGCCCAGCTTTTGTCTTCGGCTTAGTTGGTTCTCCTAGCCAGACCATTTCTCCCGGCCACAGCCTTTCTCCTGGTCTGCCGTTTTCCCGGGCCTAACCTTTTTCCTCGCCTCCCCTTGTCTCCTGCTGCGACCTCTTCTCCTGGCCTCACTTGTCTAACTCCCCTCCCCTTTGCTCCTGGCCTGCCCTTTGTCTCTGGCCTCACCCTTTCCCCTGGCTTAACCTTTCCCCGCGGCCTCAGGCAGTGCCACAGACGAACCCTTTCCCCTCCTGTTCCCTGCTCCCCTCGCCTCCTATTTTCCCTTAGGCTCACCTTGTCCCCGGCCCGCCCTTTCATTCCTTCCGTAGCATTTAGCGAGTACGGGCTTTGTACAGAGCCCTGTTGTCAGCGCTGGGCTCGATCCAGGATCGTGGCCCTGTGCCCCGTGGGTCTCCCCGGCTTCCTCCCCCTTTCCCAGAGGAGTCCCCTGAGGCCCAGAGCCATTAAGTGAGCTGCCCCCAGTCCCCTAGCCGAGGGGTGGCAGAGCCGGGCTGCCTTGCCCGTTTCCCCCCAATCCTTTCCTTGCCATCGCCCCCCCCCAGCCTTAGCCTTGCCGGTGTGGCCCCCAACGCTTACGTTCCCTTCTGAGACGTTACCCTCGCCCTCCCCCTGCCCGGCTTTGGCCTTGCGGGCCTGGTCCCACACCATTTTTGTGCCAGTTGAAGAACCACAGGGTTCCTCAGTGCTTGTCCTGGGCTTTGCGGATAATCTCTCTTTTACTGTGAGCCGACTCCATTGCCAGAGTTTCCCTCTTATTGACTGGACTGCACTGCTGCCCCAAAGAGAAGAAGGGTGGGTGGGTGTGAATCCTGGTGGGGAAGCAGAGTGATGAGGCCGAGGCCCCTCAGGAAAGCCAAGGGGCCCGGGCTCCGCGCAGGATGCGAGTTCTCCCCGATTGGCCGGGGACGAAGCAGCCCCACCCCTGGGTCCCCCTTCCGAGGGAGGCGCCGGCCCCCCGAGCAGGCCCTCTTGGTCCGCCCACACACGGCCTCACGGGGTCTCTCCCAAAGGGACTGGGACGTGACCCTTTCTGGGCCGAGCATGGGCGGGGGCCGGGAAGGGATGATGACGACGACGACGACCTGCCGGGGTGAGCCGGCAGGGGCAACCCCGGGAGCGTGGCTGGGGAGCTCACTCTTGCCTGTCTCTTTGCCTCCCAGGCCCGACACCTGGTGGGGTGTGCCAGGGGTTCCCTGGCCACCTCGGGCTAGCTGGACACTGCCGCCCCTCCGCGGGGCCACCCCGTGCTGGACCCAGCCGATTCGAGTGAGGAGCTGCCCGTGAGTCATGGGGGGGGCAGCGGGGGGGGGGAAGGCCCATTGGAGTAGCCCGTGTAGTCACCAGGCCAGGCTCCCGCCCCGAGCTGCTGGACCACCCGTTCCTGGAGGATTAGACTGTAAGCCCGTCAAACGGCAGGGACTGTCTCTATCTGTTGCCGACTTGTTCATCCCAAGCGCTTAGTACAGTGCTCTGCACATAGTAAGCGCTCAATAAATACTATTGAATGAATGAATGAATGAAAAGGCCTCATTCGCTTTCCCCAGGTCACCAGGAGGAGGAGGCGGAGGAGGATTCTTCTTCTTCTCTGGAGGCTTCATGAGAGGACGGGCGGGTCCCCTGAGTTGTCCCCTCCTTTTGCCTCCCGTTTCCCTCACTCCACCTTGTCTTCCTAGCGCCATTTTTGTTCCCGGCCGGACCTTTTTCCCTAGCCACCCCCTTTCTCCCGGCCTAACTACCTTTCCCCCTGTCTCCCCTTTGCCCCAGAGCCCCCCTCTGCCCCCTCCCGTCCCCTTTTCACCCGGCCCCACTTTTTCCCGGGCTTCACCTTCTCCTCTCGCCCCACCTGGGGCCCTCGCCCCATCTTTTCTCCGGCCCTAACCTTTGCTCCTGGCCTCTGCCGTTTTCCCTGAACCCCCCTTTCTCGTTGCCTCCCGTGGCCCCGTCTCCCCTTGGCCCCCGACCGAACCTTTGCCAACTCCCCTCCCCTTTTCGCCTCGCCCCACCCTTTCCCCTCACCTAACCTTTTCCTCTAGCCAAGCTTTCTTCCCGGGCGCCCCCAATTGCCCGAACCCAACTGTGTCTTGGGCCTCTCCTTTCTTCCCGGCACCCCCTTTTCTCCTTCCCCCCCTGTAGTCCTGGGCTCACTGTTTTTTTCTCCCGGCCTTCCCTTGCCCCCAAGCCACCCCCCCCCCGGTCTCCCCTCGCCTCGGCTGTTCTTCTCGCCGTCTCGCTGCCTTCTCCCCGTGGCCTCGGCTTGGAGGATCCTCGGTCTTCTCCTGGGGGCGGACTGCCCTCCCCCCTTTGTCCTCTCCCTGCGTGACCCCTGCGCTGCTACCCCAGAGAGCAAGGGGGCGGGGCGGGGGTGTGTTTCTGTCTGTGGGACATGTGGCGGGATGAGACGCAGGCCCCTCCAGAGAGCCCAGGCGCCCCACGTCCTCGCGGACAGCGAGTCCTCTCGGCTTGGCCGAGGACCGAGCCGATCCCGATCCCCGCCTTGGCCTGCGGCCCGGGCTCCCCCCTGCCTCAGTCTGGCCGGCTCCCCTCCCCCCCTCCTCGCCTGGGCCGCTTCGAGGCGCGGGCCCCCCCTCCTCTCCCAGGGCAGCGCAGGCACCCCTGAGGAGACCCCCCCGCTCCGTTCAGCTGGGCCTCTTTCTGGGCTGAGGGCGGCCGGGGCGGGGCGGGGCGGGGGAGGCTGACGGCAACGCCGCGGGGCCCGGCTGAGGAGCCCCGGGAGGGCAGTGGGTGCCCCTCCCCCGACCCCCCAGCCAGGGTGGAGGCGGGAGATCACTGGCTCGCTCGCTTACTCACTCTGGCATTTTTTTCTTTTGCCCTCCCAGGCCTGAACGCCGGTGGGACACGCCGGGGATGTCCCGGCCCGCTGGGGCCCGCTGCAGGCTGCTGCCCGGCCCTCGGCGGGGCCACCCCGGGCTGCTTCCTCCCTGAGCCCGGTCGCAGGAGGAGAGGAGGTGCACGTGAGTCATGGGGGGTGGGGCGGTGGGGGGCAGGACCCTTCGAGTCGACCCCGGCGGCGGCGGCGTCTCCGCCGCTGCCGGGGGAAGGCTCCTGGCCCCGAGCGGCTCGATCGCCGGGCCCTGGAGGACCAGCCGTCCGCCTCCGCCTCCTCTGCCTCCACCTCCCTTCCCCCAAACCAGCAGGCCGCCAAGGAGGAGGCTTCTTCTTCTCCATCTTTCTT
Organism: Ornithorhynchus anatinus; assembly: GCF_004115215.2. Taxonomy (NCBI): domain Eukaryota; kingdom Metazoa; phylum Chordata; class Mammalia; order Monotremata; family Ornithorhynchidae; genus Ornithorhynchus; species Ornithorhynchus anatinus. Next base: position 18,920,334 of record NC_041732.1, read on the forward strand.
CTGCTGCCGCCTCGCAGGAGCCGGCCACCCCCCGGACTGACGGCTCCCCCGCTTTGTCCCCCTTTTTCCCTCCCTTCTTCCCCTCGCCCCACCTGGCTCCTGGCCTGCCCTTTTTTCCCGGCCTTCCCCTCTTGCCCTCATCGGACCTTTCCTCGCCTGGACCGACCTTTGCTCCCGGCCTGACCTTTTGCCCTGCCCTCCCCTTGTCCCATTGCCGCCCCACTCTTTGCCTGGCCTCCCCTTTCTTCCCGGCCTCCCCTGCTCTTCTCCGGGGCCCCCCTTTTCTCCTCGGCTCCCTCTTGGCTCCCGGTCTCCCCTTGGACCCTGGCCGGTCTGACCTCTTTTCCCGGCCCTCACCTTTGGCCTTGCCTCCCCTTGTCTCCTGCCGTCCCCTCTGCTCTTGGCCTCCCTTGGCTCCCTCTCCTCCCCTTGGTCTCCCAGCCCAACCTTGGCCCTGGGTCTGACCTTTCCCCCCTCGCCCCAACTTTGGCCCTAGCCAAAGCTTGGCGGCGGCAGCTCTGCCCTTTGCTCCTGGCCTCACCTCTTCCCCTCGCCCAACTGTCTCCCTGGCCTCCCCTTTCTTGCCGGCCTCTCCCCTTTGCACCCGGCCCAACCTGTTCTCCTCGGTCGGCTCCCTTTTCTTTCCTGGTCTCTCCTTTCCCACTCACCACCTCCCCTTTTGGCCTCGCCCCACGTTTTGGCCTCGGCCCACCTTGGCTCCGTCAGGGCCTGACCTCTTTCCCAGGCTGACCCTTTTGCCTTCTGCGCAAGCAACCCTGGCATTGGCCCTCGCCTTTGGTCCCGGCCTCCCCTTGTCCCCGAGCCCCCACTTGTCTCCTGGCCTCCCCTTGGCTCCGGGCATGACCTTAGCCCCGGGCGCCACCTGTTTCCTCGAGTGTCCCCTTTTCTCCTGGGCCCACCATTCCTCCTCTGCTCCCTTTGTTCTCCTGGCCTCTCCTTTTTCCATCACCCAGCCTTTGCTCCTCGTTGGACCTTTTCGGCTGGTCTGACCTTTGCTCCCGGCCAAACCTTTGCTCCTGGCCTAACTTTTCTCCCGGCCCCACCTTTTGCTCCCGGCCTGACCTTTTTCTTCTGGTCTGACCTGTTTTCCCTGGCCAAACCTTTGCTCCGGGGCCCACCTTTTCTCCTCCTCTGACCTTTTCCCTGGCTTCACCTTTTCTTTGGGCCTCCCGGTTTCTCCTGGCCTCCCCTGTCCCCCGGTCTCCCCTTGGCCCCTGACCTCACTTTTCTCACTCACCTCACCATTTTCCCTCGCCAAACCTTTGCTCCTGGCCTCACCTTTTCTCCCAGCCAAACCTTTTGTCCGGGGCCCACCTTTTGTCTTCGGATCACGTTATTCTCCTGGCCTGACCTTTTCTGCTAGTCTGACCTATTTTTGTTAGTCTGACCTTTTCTGCTAGTCTGACCTTTTCTCCAGGCCTAACCTTTTCTCCCGGGCCAAGCTTTGCTCCCGGCCTCACCTTTTCTCCCGGCCTAACCTTTTGTCCTGGGCCCACCTTTTCTCCTCGGCTCACTTTTTTCTCCTGGCCTGACCTTTTCTGCTAGTCTGACCTTTTCTGCTAGTCTGACCTTTTCTCCCGGCCTAACCTTTTGTCGTGGGCCCAGCTTTTCTCTTCGGCTTAGTTGGTTCTCCTGGCCAGACCTTTTCTCCCGGCCACAGCCTTTCTCCTGGTCTGCCCTGTTTTCCCGGGCCTAACCTTTTTCATCGCCTCCCCTTGTCTCCTGCCGCCACCTCTTCTCCTGGCCACACTTGTCTAACGCCCCTCCCCTTTGCTCCTGGCCTGCCCTTTGTCTCTGGCCTCACGCTTTCCCCTGGCGGAACCTTTCCCCGCGGCCTCAGGCCGTGCCGCAGACGAACCCTTTCCCCTCCTGTTCCCTGCTCCCCTCGCTTCCTATTTCCCCTAGGCTCACCTTGTCCCCAGCCCGCCCTTTCATTCCTTCCGTAGCATTTAGTGAGCGCGGGCTCTGCTGCGGAGCCCTGTTGCGCCGCATGGGCTCGATCCAGGATCGTGGCCCCCTGTGTCCCGTGGAGCTCACTGGCCTTCCGTCCCCCTTTCCCAGAGGAGTCCCCTGAGGACCAGAGCCGTTAAGTTGACCCTGCCCCCCAGTCCCCTAGCCGAGGTGGCAGAGCCGGGCTGCCTTGCCCCGTTCTCGCCCAAATCCTTTCCTTCGCCATTCGGCGCCCCCCCCAGCCTTAGCCTTGCCGGTGTGGCCCCCAACGCTTACGTTCCCTTCTGGGATGCCCCTACCCCCGCCCTCCCCCTGCCCAGCTTTGGCCTTGCGGGCCTGGTCCCGCACCATTTTGGTGCCAGTTGAAGAACCACAGGGTTACTCGGTGCTTCTCCTGGGCTTTGCAGAGCATCTCTCTTGTACTGTGAGCCGACTCCATTGCCAGAGTTTCCTTCTTATTGACTGGACTGCACTGCTGCCCCAAAGAGAAGAAGGGTGGTTGCGTGTGAATCCTGGGGGGGAAGCAGAGTGATGAGGCCGAGGCCCCTCAGGAAAGCCAAGGGGCCCGGGCTCCGCGCAGGATGCGAGTTCTCCCCGATTGGCCGGGGATGAAGCAGCCCCACCCCTGGGTCCCCCTTCCGAGGGAGGCGCCGGCCCCCCGAGCAGGCCCTCTTGGTCCGCCCACACACGGCCTCGCGGGGTCTCTCCCCGTGAGTCATGGGGGGGGGCAGGGGCGGAAGGACCATCGGAGTAGCCCGCGTCGTCGCCAGGCCAGGCTCCCACCCCGAGCTGCTGGAACGCCAGTTCGTGGAGGAAAAGGCCTCCTAACTCGCTTCCCCCAGGACAGGAGGAGGAGGAGGAGGAGGAGGATTCTTCCTCTTCTTCTCAGGAGGCTTCAAGAGAGGACGGTCGGGACCCCTGAGTTGTTCCCTCCTTTTGCCTCCCCTGTTTCCCTGGCTCCACCTTATCCCTCTAGCACCACCTTTGCTCCGGGCCCATCCTTTGCTCCCAGCCCGACCTTTGCTCCTGGCCTGACCTTTTTCCCTAGCCACCCCCTTTCTCCCGGCCTAACTCCCTTTCCCCTTGTCTCCCCTTTGCCCCGGAGCCCACCTTTGCCCCCTCACGTCCCCTTTTCACCCGGCCCCACTTTTTCCCGGGCTTCACCTCCTCCAGCCCACCCTGGGGCCCTCGCCCCATCTTTTCTCCAGCCCTAACCTTTGCTCCTCGCTTCTCCCGTTTTCCCTGAGCCTCACCTTTCTCGTTGCCTCCCGTGGCCCCCTGTCACCCCTTTGCCTCCGACCCAAACTTTGCCAACTCCCCTCAGGTTTTCGCCTCGCCCCACCCTTTCCCCTCGCCTGACCTTTTCCTCTCGCCAACCTTTCTTCCCGGGCCTCCCCTTTACTCCGGGCGCCCCCCTTTCTCTGGGCCTCCCCACTTGCCTGAGCCAAACTGTATCTCGGGCCTCACGTTTCTTCCCGGCCCCCCCTTTTCTCCTGCCCCCCCTTCTGTCCTGGGCTCACTGTATTTTTCTCCCGGCCTCCCCATGCCCCCAAGACCCCTCCCCGTGTTCCATCTTCTCGGCTGTTCTACTCCCCATCTCGCCTTCTCCCCGTGGCCGCCCTTCTTCCTTCGGCCTCACGGGTTCCCCCCGGGCCTGACCGGTTCCACGGGTCTCCCCGGTTACCCTCGTCTCCCCTTGGTCCCAGGCCCCCGCCCCCCCTTGCGGCCTTCGCCTTGCCGCTTTGACCCCAAGCCCTGAGCATTCCCAGCTCGCTCGCTCACTCTGGCCTTTCTTTCTCTTGCCCGCCCAGGCCCGAACCCCGGTGGGGCCTGGCGGGGCTGCCCCGGCCAGCTCGGGCCCACTGCAGGCTGCTGCCCGGCCCTCGGCGGGGCCAGCCCAGGCTTCTTCCTCCCTGAGCCCAGTCGCGGGAGGAGAGGAACTGCACATGAGTCATGGGGTGGGTGGGGGGGCAGGATCCTCCGAGTCGCCCCCGTCGTCGTCGTGGCCGCCGCCGGGGGAAGGCTCCCGGCCCCGAGCGGCTGGACCGCTCGGCACTGGCGGACCAGCCATCCGCCTCCGCCTCCTCTTCCCTTCCCCCCAGACCAGCAGGCCACCAAGGAGGAGGCTTCTTCTTCTCCATTTTTCTTATGCTGCCTCTCAGGAGCCGGCCACCCCCCGGACCGACGGGTCCCCTGATTTTTCTCCTCTTTTGCCCTCCCTTCTTCCCCTCGCCCAACCTTGGCTCCTGGCCTTCCTTTTTTCCCGGGCTTCCCCTCTTGCCCTCATCGGACCTTTTCTCTCCTGGCCCGACTTTGCTCCCGGCCTGAGCTTTTGCCCTGGCCTCACCTTTTCCCCTCACCCCACTCTTTTCCTGGCCTCCCCTGTTTTCCCGGCTTCACCTGTTCTTCTCCGGGGCCCACCTTTTCTCCTCGGCTCCCTCTTGGCTCCCGGCCTCCCCTTGGCCCCTGGCCTGTCTGACCTGTTTTCCCGGCCCTAACCTTTGGCCTCGCCTCCGCTTGTCTTCTGCCGTCCCCTCTTCTCCTGGCCTCCCTTTGCTCCCTCCCCTCCCCTTGACTCCTGGCCTCCCCTTGGTCTCCCCCAAGCTTTGCCCTTGGTGTGACCTTTCCCCCCTCGCCCCACCTTTGGCCCTAGCCAAAACCTGTCGGCGAGTGTGCCCTTTGCTCCCGGCCTCACCTCTTCCCCTCACCCAACTGTCTCCCTGGCCCCCCCCTTTCTTGCCGGCCTCTCCCCTTTGCCCCCGGCCCAACCTGTTCTCCTCGGCTCCCTTTTCTCTCCTGACCTCCCTTTTCCCCCTCACCACCTCCCCTTTTTGCCTAGCCCCACGTTTTGGCCTAGGCCCACCTTGGCTCCGGGCCTGACCGCTTTCCCGGGCCAACCCTTTTGCCTTCAGTGAAAGAAACCCTTGCTCTGGCCCTCGCCTTTTGTCCCGTCCTCACCTTTGCCCCGAGCCCAATCTTGTCTCCTGGCCTCACCTTCGGCTCCACGCCTGACATTTACCCCGGGCTCCACTCTGCCCACTCCCACCCGGGGGTGGGGCTACTTCGTCACCGGCCAATCGAAGAAAACATCAGCAGGAGGAGGAGGAGGAGGATTCTTCTCAGGAGGCTTCAAGAGAGGACGCACGGGTCACCTTAGTTTTCCCCTAATGATCCCTAACCTTTTTCCCTGGCTTAGCCTTTTCACCTAGCCAAACCTTTTCTCCTGGCCTTGGCAAACCTTTTCCTTAGCTCAGCCTTTGCTGCTGGCCTAACTTTTTCTCCTGGACAAACATTTTTCCCTGGCCCTTTCTTTTCTCCTAGCCTGACCTTTTCTCCTAGCCAAACCTTTTCTTCTGGCCTATCCTTTTCTCCTAGCCAAACCTTTTCTTCTGGCCTGACCTTTTTCCTAGCCTAACCTTTTTCCTAGCCTAACCTTTTCTTCTGGCCTGACTTTTCTCCTAGCCAAATTTTTTCCCTGGCCTAACCTTTTCGCCTAACCAAACCTTTTCTCCTAGCCAAACCTTTTCTCCTAGCCAAACCTTTTCTTCTGGCCTAACCTTTTCACCTAGCCAAAACCTTTCTGCTAGCCTAACCTTTTCCCCTAGCCAGACCTTTTCTTCTGGCCTGACCTTTTCTCCTAGCCAAACCTTTTCTCCTCGTCTGACCTTTGCCCCTAGCCAAACCTTTTTTCTGGCCTGACCTTTTCTCCCAGCCAAACCTTTTCTCCTGGCCTAAACCTTTCCCCTAGCCAAACTGTTTCCCTGGCCTAACCTTTCTTCCCAGCTTAACCTTTTCTCCTGGTCAGACCTTTTCTCCTTGGCTAACTTTTTTCTCCTGGCCTAACCTTTGCCCCATCTCACCTTTGCCCCCTGACCTCAACTTTCCAACTCACCTCACCTTTTCCCCAGCCAAACCTTTTCTTCTGGCCTAACCTTTTTGCCTAGCCAAACCTTTTCTCCTGGCCTAACCTTTTCTCCTGGCCAAACCTTTGCCCTAGCCAAACTTTTCTCCTGGTTTGACCTTTTCTCCTGGCGAAACCTTTTCTGCTGGTCTCACCGATTCTCCTGGCCTAACCTTTTCCCTTAGCCAAACCTTTTCTCCTGACACAACCTTCTCTGCTGGTCTGACCTTTTCTCCTAGCCAAACCTTTTCCCCTAGCCAAACCTTTTGTCCTGGCCAAACTTTTTCTCCCGACCTAACCTTTTCTCACGGGTAACCTTTTTCCCTAGCCAAACCTTTTCTTCTAGCCCAAAAAGGCCTCACCTTTTTCCCTGGCATAACTTTTTCTCCTGACCTAACATTTTCTCCCGGGCCGACCTTTTCTCCTGGCCTGACCTTTTCTCCTGGTCTGAACTTTTTCCCTGGCCTAACCTTTTCCCCTCGCCAAACCTTTTCCCCTAGGGAAACATTTTCTGCTGGTCTGACCTTTTCTCATGGCGGGACCTTTTTCCCTAGCCAAACCTTTTCTCCTGGCCTAAACTTTTTCCCTAGCCAAACCTTTTCTTCTGGCCGATCCTTTTCTCCTGGCCGAACCATTTTCTCCTGGCCTAACCTTTTTTCCTGCTCTGACCTTTTATCCCGGCTTTCCCTTTTCTTCTGGCCAAACCTTTTCTCCTAGCCCAACGTTTTCTCCTGGCTTGCCCTTGTTCCCTGGCGTAACCTTTTCTCCTGACCTAACCTTTTCTCCCAGCCTAACCTTTTCTCTTGGCCTAAATTTTTTTTCTGGCCTCAACTTTTTTCTCCTGCCCTGCCCTTTTTCTCTGGCCTAACCTTCTCCCCTGGCCGAAGCTTTTCCCGTGGTCTAAACCTATGCCGCAGACCAACCTTTTACCCTCCTGTCCCCTGCTCCCCTAGCCTAACATTTTCCCCTACGCTAACCTTGACCCCGGCCTTCACTTTCATTCAGTAGTATTGATTGAGTGCTGAATATGTGCAGAGCACTGTGCTACGTGCTGCGGTAGATCCAGGGTCATCGGATTGTGCCACGTGGGGCTCTCCGTCTTACTCCTCATTTTCCAGAGGTGTCACCTGAGGCCCAGAGACGTTAAGTGACTTGGCCGCAGTAACCTAGCTGAGAAGTGGCGGAGCCGGGGCGCCTTGCCTGTTTCCCCCAAATCCTTTCCTTCCCTTTTGGGGTCCCCAGGCTTAGCCTTTCAGGTTTGGCCCCAAACCCTTACGTTCCATTATGGGATGCCCCTCCCCCAGCTTTTGCCTTGCGGGCCTGGTCCTGAACTTTTTTTGGGCCAGTTGCAGAAAAAAAGGGTTGCTCAGTGCTTCTCCTGGGCTTTGAGGATCCTCTATCTTGTCCTGTGGGCACACCCCCCTCCCAGATTTTCCCTCTGACTGAATGGACCGCACTGCTACCCCAAAGAGAAGTGTGTGTGTGTGTCTGTGAATCCTGGTGGGAAGAAGAGTGATGAGGCCGAGGCCACTCAGGGGAGAAAAGGTGCCCGGGCTCTGTGCTGGAAGCGAGTTCTCTCCGATTGGCCGGGGACAGAGAAGCCCCACCCCCGAGCCCCCCTTCCGAGGGAGGCGCTGGCCCCAGAGCTGACCCTCCCTATCTGCCCAGGCTCGGCCTGGCAGGGTCTATCCCAAGGGACTGGGATTGGACTCTTTCCAATGCGACTGTGGGCGGGGGTCGGGGGGACGACGACGAGGTGCCAGGGTGAGCCAGGGGTGGGGCTACTTCGTCACCGGCCAATCGAAGAAAACATCAGCAGGAGGAGGAGGAGGAGGATTCTTCTCAGGAGGCTTCAAGAGAGGACGCACGGGTCACCTTAGTTTTCCCCTAATGATCCCTAACCTTTTTCCCTGGCTTAGCCTTTTCACCTAGCCAAACCTTTTCTCCTGGCCTTGGCAAACCTTTTCCTTAGCTCAGCCTTTGCTGCTGGCCTAACTTTTTCTCCTGGACAAACATTTTTCCCTGGCCCTTTCTTTTCTCCTGGCCTGACCTTTTCTCCTAGCCAAACCTTTTCTTCTGGTGTATCCTTTTCTCCTAGCCAAACCTTTTCTTCTGGCCTGACATTTTTCCTAGCCTAACCTTCTCTTCTGGCCTGACCTTTTCTCCTAGCCACACCTTTTCGCCTAGCCAAAGCTCTTCCCCTAGCCAAACTTTTTCTTCTGGCCTGACTTTTCTCCTAGCCAAATTTTTTCCCTGGCCTAACCTTTTCGCCTAACCAAACCTTTTCTCCTAGCCAAACCTTTTCTTCTGGCCTGACCTTTTCTCCTAGCCAAACCTTTTCTACTCCTCTGACCCTTTCCCCTAGCCAAACCTTTTCTTCTGGCCTGACCTTTTCTCCTAGCCAAACCTTTTCTCCTGGCCTAACTTTTTCCCCTAGCCAAACTGTTTCCCTGGCCTACCCTTTCTTCCCAGCCTAACCTTTTCTCCTGGTCAAACCTTTTCTCCTCGGCTAACTTTTTTCTCCTGGTCAAACCTTTTCCCGTGTCTCACCTTTGCCCCTGACCTCATCTTTCCAACTCACCTCACCTTTTCGCCTAGCCAAAACTTTTCCCCTCGTCTGACCTTTTCCTGTCGCCAAACTTTTTCCCTGGCCTAACCTTTTCTCCTAGCCAAATTGTTTCCCTGGCCTAACCTTTCCTCCCGGCCTAACCTTTCCTCCCGGCCTAACCTTTCCTCCAGGCCTAACCTTTCCTCCAGGCCTAACCTTTCCTCCAGGCCTAACCTTTCCTCCCGGCCTAACCTTTTCTCCCGGCCTAACCTTTTCTCCTGGCCAACCTTTTCGCCGAGGCCAACCTTTTCCTCTAAGCAAACATTTTCTCCTAGCCCAACCTTTTTCTCTAGGCAAACCTGTTCTCCTGGCCAAACCTTTTTCCCTGGCCAAACCTTTTTCCCTGGCCAAACCTTTTTCCCTGGCTAAACCTTTTTCCCTGGCCAAACCTTTTTCCCTGGCCAAACCTTTCCTCCCGGCTTAACCTTTCCTTCCGGCCTCACCTTTTCTCCTTGCCTAACCTTTTCTCCCGCCCTCACCTTTTCTCCTGCCCTCACCTTTTCTCCTGGCCTAACCTTTTTCCCTAAGCTGATGTTTCCCCTCGCCAAACCTTTTCTCCTGGCCCAACTTTTTCTCCAGGGCTGACATTGTTCCCTGGCATAACTTTTTCTCTCAGCCTAACCTTTTCTCCTGGCCTAATCTTTTCTCCTGGCCTGCCCTTTTTCTCTGGCCTAGCCTTCTCCCCTGGCCGAATCTTTTCCCGTGGTCTAAACCTGAGCTGCAGATGAACCTTTTACCCTCCTGTCCCCTGCTCACCTAGCCTAACATTTTCCCCTAGGTTAACCTTGTCCCTGGCCTGCACTTTGATTCCTTCAGTGGTATTTATTGAGCGCTGGCCATGTGCAGAGCCGTTTTAAGCGCAGGGCTAGATCTAGGGTCATCGGACTGTGCCACGTGCGGCTCGCCGTCTTACCCCCCATTTTCCAGAGGAGCTACCTGAGGCCCAGAGACGTTAAGTGACTTGCCCCCAGTCACCTAGCTGAGAAGTGGCAGAGCCAGGGTGCCTATCCCGTTTCCTCCAAATGGTTTCCTTCCCATTTGGGCGCCCCCCCCCCAGCCTTAGCCTTGCAGGTTTGGCTCCCGACCCTTACGTTCCCTTCTGGGACCCGCCCCCTCGCCCCACTCTTGCCTTGCGGGCCTGGTCCCGAACAATTTTTGTGCCAGTTTAAGCAAAAAAGGGTTGCTCAGGGCTTCTCGGCTTTCAGGATCCTCTCTCCTGTCCTGTGGGCACACTCCACTCCCAGATTTTCCCTCTGACTGAATGGACCGCACTGCTACCCCAAAGAGGGAGGGGGTGGGGTGTGTGTGTGTGTGTGTGTGTGTGTGTGTGTGTGTGTGAGCGAATCCTGGGGGGAAGAAGAGTGATGAGGCTGAGGCCACCTAGGGGAGAATAGGGTCCCGGGCTCTGTGCAGGATGAGAGTTGTCTCCGATTGGCCGGGGACAGAGTAGCCCCACCGCCGGCTCCCCCTTCTGAGGGAGGCGCTGGCTCCAGAGCATGCCCTCCCGGTCCACCCAGGATCGGCCTCGTGGGGTCTGTCCCAAGGGACTAGGATGGGACTCTTTCCAGGCCGAGTCAGGGCGTGGGTGGGCAGGACGACGACGAGGTGCCGGGGTGAGCCAGCAGGGGAAACCCAGGGAATGTGGCTGGGGAGCTCACTCTTGCCTTTCTCTTACCCTCCCAGGCCAGACACCCGGTGGGGCGTTCCGGCGGTTCCCTGGCTATCTAGGCATAGCTGGCAGCTGCTGCCCCTCCGCGGGGCCACACCGTCCATGATAGAGCCAAGTCGAGTGAGGAGCTGCACGTGAGTCATGGGGGAGGTGGCAGCGGGGTGGGGGGACCATCGGAGTAGCCCTCGTCTTCGCCAGACAAGGCTCCCGGACAGAGCTGCTGGACAGCCAATTCCCCGAGGGAAAGGGCTCGTCCTCTTTTCCCCCAGATCAGCAGGAGGAGGCGGAGGATTCTTCTAAGGAGGCTTCAAGAGAGGACGCACAGGTCACCTTAGTTTTCCCCTAATGATCCTTCCCCATTTTCCCTGGCTTAACCTTTTCCCTTAGCCAAAACTTTTCTCCTGGGCTAAACTTTTCCCCTTGGCAAACCTTTTTTCTAGATCAACCTTTTCTGCTGGCCTAACTTTTTCCCCTGGACAAACCTTTTTCCCTGGCCTAATCTTTTCTCCTAGCCCAACCTTTTCTTCTGGCCTGACATTTTCTCCTGGCCTCACCTTTTCTCCTAGCCAAACCTTTTCTCCTGGCCTAACCTTTTCCCCTAGCCTAACTGTTTCCCTGGCCTAACCTTTTCTCCTGGGCAAACCTTTTCTCCTCAGCTAAGTTTTTTCTCCTGGCCTAAACTTTGCCGCTGTCTCACCTTTGCCCCTGAGCACACCTTTCCAACTCAGCTCACCTTTTCGCCTAGCCAAACGTTTTCCCCTAGTCTGACCTTTTCCTCTAGCCAAGGTTTTTCCCCAGCCTAACCTTTTCACCTAGCGAAACCTTTTCTCCTGGCCTCACCTGTCCCCCGTCTAACCTTTGCCCCTGAGCGAAACTTTCCAACTCACCTCAGCTTTTTGGAAAGGCCAAACCTTTTCCCTGGCTTAACCTTTTCTCCTGGTCTGACCTTTTCTCGTGGCCTGAGCTTTACCCTAGCCAAATCTGTTCTCCTGGCCCCACCTCTTATCTGGGCCTGACCTTTGCCCCTGGCTAAACTTTTCCAACTCACCTCGGCTTTTCGCCAGGCCAAACTTTTTCCCTGGTTTAACCTTTTCCCCTAGCGAAACCTTTTCTTCTAGCCCAACCTTTTCCCCTAGCCAAACTGTTGCCCTGGCCTAACCTTTCCTCCCGGCTTAACCTTTCCTCCCGGCTTAACCTTTCCTCCCGGCTTAACCTTTCCTCCCGGCTTAACCTTTCCTCCCGGCCTAACCTTTCCTCCCGGCCTAACCTTTCCTCCCGGCCTAACCTTTCCTCCCGGCCTAACCTTTCCTCCCGGCCTAACCTTTCCTCCCGGCCTAACCTTTCCTCCCGGCCTAACCTTTCCTCCCGGCCTAACTTTTTCTTCTGGTCAAACCTTTCCCCCGAGCCCAACCTTTTCCTCTAGGCAAACGTTTTCTCCTAGCCCAACCTTTTTCCCTAGGCAAACCTGTTCTCCTGGCAAACCTTTTTCCCTGGCCTGACCTTTTCTCCCAGCCAAACCTTTTCTTCTGCCCTATCCTTTTCTCCGAGCCAAACCTTTTCTCCTATTCTGACCTTTTCTCCTAGCCAAACCTTTTCATCTGGCCTGACCTTTTCTCCTAGCCAAACCTTTTCATCTAGCCTGACCTTTTCTCCTAGCCCAACCTTTTCTCCTCATCTGACCTTTTCCCCTAGCCAAACCATTTCTTCTGGCCTGACCTTTTCTCCTAGCCAAACCTTTTCTCCTCGTCTGACCTTTTCCCTTAGCCGTACGTTTTTTTCTGGCCTGACCTTTTCTCCCAGCCAAACCTTTTCTCCTGACCTAACCTTTTCCCCTAGCCATACTGTTTCCCTGGCCTAACCTTTCTTCCTGGCCTAACCTTTTCTCCTGGGCAAAGCTTTTCTCCTCGGCTAACTTTTTTCTCCTGGCCTAACCTTTCCCCCATCTCAACTTTCCCCCTAACCTCACCTTTCCAACTCACCTCACCTTTTCGCCTAGCCAAACCTTTTCCCCTCGTCTGACCTTTCACTCTAGCCAAACCTTTCCCCTGGCCTAACCTTTTCGCCTAGCCAAATCTTTTCTCCAGGCCTGCCCTATCCCCCTGTCTAACCTTTGCCCTTGAGCGAACCATTCCAACTTCTACTGGTCTTACCTTTTCTCCTGGCCTGAGCTTTTCCCTAGCCAGATCTGTTCTCCTGTCCTCATTTCTTCTCCGGGCCTGACCTTTGCTCCTGGCTAAAATTTTCCAACTCACCTCGGCTTTTCGCCAGGCCAAACTTTTTCTCTGGCTTAACCATTTCCCCTAGCGAAACCTTTTTCTTCTAGCCCATGCTTTTCTCCTAGCCAAACTGTTTCCATGGCCTAACCTTTCCTCCCGGCCTAACCTTTCCTCCCGGCCTAACCTTTCCTCCCGGCCTAACCTTTCCTCCCGGCCTAACCTTTCCTCCCGGCCTAACCTTTCCTCCCGGCCTAACCGTTCCTCCCGGCCTAACCGTTCCTCCCGGCCTAACCGTTCCTCCCGGCCTAACCGTTCCTCCCGGCCTAACCGTTCCTCCCGGCCTAACCGTTCCTCCCGGCCTAACCGTTCCTCCCGGCCTAAACTCTTCTCCCGGCCTAACCTTTTCTCCTGGCCTAACATTCTTCTGGTCAAACCTTTTCCCTGAGCCCAACCTTTTCCTCTAGGCAAACGTTTTCTCCTAGCCCAACCTTTTTCCCTAGGCAAACCTGTTCTCCTGGCCAAACATTTTCCCTGGCCAAACCTTTCCTCCCGGCCAAACCTTTCCTCCCAGCCTCTCCTTTTCTCCCTGCCTAACCTTTTCTCCCGGCCTCACCTTTTCTCCTGGCCTAACCTTTTTCCCTGGGCTGGCCTTTTCCCTTCGCCAAACCATTTCTCCTAGCCCAACCTTTTCTCCTGGCCTAACTTTTTCTTCTGGTTAAACCTTTTCCCCGAGCCCAACCTTTTCCTCTAGGCAAACGTTTTCTCCAAGCCCAACCTTTTTCCATAGGCAAACCTGTTCTCCTGGACAAACCTTTTTCCCTGGCCTAATCTTTTTTCCTGGCCTGACCTTTTCTCCTAGCCAAACCTTTACTTCTGGCCTATCCTTTTCTCCTAGCCAAACCTTTTCTCCTCATCTGACCTTTTCTCCTAGCCAAGCCTTTTCTTCTGGCCTGACATTTTCTTCTGGCCTGACCTTTTCGCCTAGCCAAACCTTTTCCCCTAGCCAAACCTTTTCTTCTAGCCTGACCTTTTCTCCTAGCCAAACTTTTTCCCTGGCCTAACCTTTTCGCCTATCCAAACCTTTTCTTGGAGCCGAAAACTTTCTCCTGGCCTAACCTTTTCGCCTAGCCGAAACTTTTCTCCTGGCCTAACCTTTTCCCCTAGCCAAACCTTTTTCTTCTGGCCTAACCTTTTCTCCTAGCCAAACCTTTTCTCCTGGCCTAACCTTTTCCCCTAGGCAAACCGTTTCCCTGGCCTAACCTTTTCTCCAGGTCAACCTTTTCTCCTCGACTAACTTTTTTCTCCTGGTGTAACCTTTCCCCTCATCTCACCTTTGCCGCGACCTCACCTTTCCAACTCAGCTCACCTTTTCGCTTAGCCAAACCTTTTCCCCTCGTCTGACCTTTTCCTCTAGCCAACCCTTTTCCCTCCCCTAACCTTTCGCTGAGCCAAACCTTTTCTCCTGGCCTCACCTGTCCCCCTGTCTAACCTTTGCCCCTGAGCGAACCTTTCCAACTCACCTCACGTTTTGACCAGGCCAAACTTTTTCCCTGGCATGACCTTTTCTCCTGGTCTGAGCTTTTCTCCTGGCCTGAGCTTTTCCCTAGCCAAATCTGTTCTCCTGGCCTCACCATTTCTCCGGGCCTGAACTTTTCCCCTGGCTAAATTTTTCCAACTCACCTCTGCTTTTCGCCAGGCCAAACTTTTCCCATGGCTTAACCTTTTCCCCTAGCGAAACCTTTTTCTTCTAACCTAACCTTTTCCGCTAGCCGAACTGTTTCCTTGGCCTAACCTTTCCTCCCGGCCTAACCTTTCCTCCCGGCCTAACCTTTCCTCCCGGCCTAACCTTTCCTCCCGGCCTAACCTTTCCTCCCGGCCTAACCTTTCCTCCCGGCCTAACCTTTCCTCCCGGCCTAACCTTTCCTCCCGGCCTAACCTTTCCTCCCGGCCTAACCTTTCCTCCCGGCCTAACCTTTCCTCCCGGCCTAACCTTTCCTCCCGGCCTAACCTTTCCTCCCGGCCTAACTTTTTCTCCTGGCCAAACCTTTTCGGCGAGCCCAGCTTTTTCCTCTAGGCAAACGTTTTTTCCTAGCCCAACCTTTTCCCTAGGCAAACCTGTTCTCCTGGCCAAAACTTTTTCGCTAGCCAAAGCTTTCCTCCCGGCCAAACCTTTCCTCCCGGTCTCAACTTTTCTACCGGCCTAACCTTTTCTCCCGGCCTCACCTTTCATGCTGGCCGTACCTTTTTCTCCTGGCCTAACCTTTTTCTCCTGGCCTAACCTTTTTCCCTGGGCTGACCTTTTCCCCTCGCCATACCTTTTCTCCTAGCCCAAAGTTTTCTCTTGGCCTGACCTTGTTCCCTGGCATAATTTTTTCTTCCGGCCTAACCTTTTCTTCCAGCCTCACCTATTCTCCCGGCCTCACCTTTTCTCCCGGCCTCACCTTTTCTCCCGGCCTCACCTTTTCTCCCGGCCTCACCTTTTCTCCCGGCCTCACCTTTACTCCCGGCCTCACCTTTACTCCCGGCCTCACCTTTACTCCCGGCCTCACCTTTTCTCCCGGCCTCACCTTTACTCCCGGCCTCACCTTTACTCCCGGCCTCACCTTTTCTCCTGGCCTCACCTTTTCTCCCAGCCTAACCTTTTGCCGTGGCCTAAACCTGTGCCACAGACGAACCTTTTCCACTCCTGTCCCCTCCTCCCCTAGCCTAACATTTTCCCCTAGGCTAACCTTGTTCCCCGCCAGCATTCTCATTCCTTCAGTGGTATTTATCGAGCGCTGGCCATGTGCAGAGCCCTGTTCTAAGCGCTGGGCTAGATCCAGGGTCACCGGACTGTGCCACGTGGGGTTCATCATCTTACAGCCCATTTTCCGGAGGAGTTACCTGAGGCCCAGAGACGTTAAGTGACCTGTCCCCAGTCACCTAGCTTAGAAGTGGCAGACCGGGGTGCCTTGCCCATTTCCCCCAAATCCTTTCCTTCCCATTGAGTCCCCCCAGCCTTAGTCTTGCAGGTTTCGGCCCCGACCCTTACATTCCCTTCTGGGACCCGCCCACCCCCCGCCCCACCTTTGCCTTGCGGGCCTGGTCCCGAACCATTTTTGTGCCAGTTTAGCAAAAAAAGCGTTGCTCAGGGCTTCTCCTCGGCTTTGAGGATCCTCTCGCTTGTATTGTGGGCACACTCCACTCCCAGATTTTCCCACTGACTGAATGGACCGCACTGCTACCCCAAAGAGGAGCGGGTGTATGTGTGTGTGTTGTTGTGATTCCTGGGGGGAAGAAGAGTGATGAGGCTGAGGCCACTCAGGGGAGAATAGGGGCCTGGGCTCTATGCAGGAAGCGAGTTTTCTCCGATTGGCCGGGGACGGAGCAGCTCCACTCCCGGGTCCTCCTTCCGAGGGAGGCGCTGGCCCCAGAGCAGACCCCCTTGGTCCACCCAGGATGGGCCCCGCGGGGTCTTTCCCAAGGGACTGGGATGTGACACTTTCCGGGCCGAGTGTGGGCCCGGGTGGGGGGGACGACGACGAGGTGCCAGGATGAACCCGCAGGGCAAACCCAGGGAGTGCGGCTGGGGAGCTCACTCTTGCCTTTCTCTTACCCTCCCAGGCCAGACACCCGGTGGGGCGTGCCGGGAGTTCCCTGGCCATCTTGGGCTAGCTGGAGGCTGCTGCCCCTCCGCGGCGCCACCCTGTGCTTCTCAGAGCCGAGTCGAGTGAGGAGCTGCACGTGAGTCATGGAGGGGAGCATCGGGGTGGGAGGACCATCGGAGTAGCCCGCGTCGTCGCCAGGGAAGGCTCCCGGACCGAGCTGCCGGACAGCCAGTTCCTGGGGGAAAAGGCCTCCTCCTCTCTTCCCCCAGATAAGCAGGAGGAGCAGGAGGATTCTTCTCAGGAGGCTTCAAGAGAGGACGCACCGGTCACCTTAGTTTTCCCCTAATGATCCCTAACCTTTTTCCCTGGCTTAACCTTTTCCCCTAGACAAACCTTTTCTCCTAGCCTCAACTTTTCCCTTTGGCAAACCTTTTCCCTAGCTCAACCTTTTCTGCTGGCCTAACTTTTTTCTCCTGGACATACCTTTTTCCCTGGCCTAATCCTTTCTACTGCCCTCACCTTTTCTCCTGGCCTAACCTTTTCCCCTCGCCAAACCTTTTCTTCTGGCTTGACCTTTTCTGCTAGCCAAACCTTTTCTCCTTGTCTGACCTTTTCCCCTATCTAAACCTTTTCTCCTGGCCTAACCTTTTTCTCCTGGCCTAACATTTTTTCCTGGGCTGACCATTTCACCTCGCCAAACCTTTTCGCCTAGCCAAACCTTTTTGCCTAGCAAACCTTTTCCGCTAGCCAGACCTTTTTTTCTGGCCTGACCTTTTCTCCTAGCCAAATCTTTTCTCCTTGTCTGACCTTTTCCCCTAGCCAGACCTTTTCTCCTGGGCTAACCTTTTCCCCTAGCCAAACTGTTTCCCTGGCCTACCCTTTCTTCCCGGCCTCACCTTTTCTCCTGGGCAAACCTTTTCTCCTCGGCTAACTTTTTTCTCCTGGTCTAACCTTTCCCCCGTCTCACCTTTGCCCCTGACCTCACCTTTCCAACTCACCTCACCTTTTCGCCTAGCCAAACCTTTCCCCTCTTCTGACCTTTTCCTCTAGCCAAACTTTTTCCCTGGCCTAGCGTTTTGAGCTAGCCAAACCTTTTCTCCTGGCCTCACCTGTTCCCCTGTCTAATTTTTGCCCCTGACCGAACCTTTCCAACTCACCTCACCTTTTGGCCAGGCCAAACTTTTTCCCTGGCTTAACTTTTCTTCTGGTCTGACCTTTTCTCCTGTCCTGAGCTTTTCCCTAGCCAAATCTGTTCTCCTGGCCTCACCTCTTCTCCGGGCCTGAACCTTGACCCTGGATAAAATTTTTCCAACTAACCTCGGCTTTTCGCCAGGCCCAGCTTTTCCCTGGCTTAACCTTTTCCCCTAGCAAGACCTTTTTCTTCTAGCCCAACCTTTTCCCCTAGCCAAACTTTTTCCCTGGCCTAACCTTTCCGCCCAGCCTAACCTTGCCGCCCGGCCTAACCTTGCCGCCCGGCCTAACCTTTCCGCCCGGCCTAACCTTTCCAGCCCGGCCTAACCTTTCCGCCCGGCCTAACCTTTCCAGCCCGGCCTAACCTTTCCAGCCCGGCCTAACCTTTCCAGCCCGGCCTAACCTTTCCAGCCCGGCCTAACCTTTCCAGCCCGGCCTAACCTTTCCAGCCCGGCCTAACCTTTCCAGCCCGGCCTAACCTTTCCAGCCCGGCCTAACCTTTCCAGCCCGGCCTAACCTTTCCAGCCCGGCCTAACCTTTCCAGCCCGGCCTAACCTTTCCAGCCCGGCCTAACCTTTCCAGCCCGCCTAACCTTTCCAGCCCGGCCTAACCTTTCCAGCCCGGCCTAACCTTTCCAGCCCGGCCTAACCTTTCCAGCCCGGCCTAACCTTTCCAGCCCGGCCTAACCTTTCCAGCCCGGCCTAAACTTTTCTCCTGGCCTAACATTTTCTCCTAGCCCAACCTTTTTCCCTAGGCAAACCTGTTCTCCTGGGCAAACCTTTTTCCCTGGCCAAACCTTTCTTCCCGGCCTAACCTTTTCTCCCGGCCTCACCTTTTCTGCTGGCCTAAACTTTTCTCCCAGCCTAACCTTTTCCCCTGGCCTAACCTTTTCCCCTGGCCTAACCTTTGCTCCCGGCCTAACCTTTGCTCCCGGCCTAACCTTTGCTCCCGGCCTAACCTTTTCTCTTGGCTTAAATTTTTCTTCTGGCCTGACATTTTTCTTCTGGCCTGCCCTTTTCTCTGGCCTAACTTTTCCCCTGGCCAAACATTTTCCCGTGGCCTAAACCTGTGCCGCAGATGAACCTTTTCCCATCCTGTCCCCTGCTCCCCTAGCCTAACATTTTCCCCTTGACTAACCTTGTTCCCGGCCTGCACTTTCATTCCTTCAGTGGTATTTATTGAGCGCTCTCCACGTGCAATGCCCTGTTCTAACCGCTGGCCAAGGTCCAAGGTCCAGGGTCCAGGGTCGTCGGACTGTGCCACATGGGGTTCACCGTCTTACTCCCCATTCTCCGGAGGAGTTACCTGAGGCCCAGAGACGTTAAGTGACTTGCCCCCAGTCACCTAGCTGAGCAGTGGCGGAGCCGGGGTGCGTTGCCCGTTTCCCCAAATCCTTTCCTTCCCATTTGGGCCTCTCCAGCCTTAGCCTTGCAAGTTTGGCCCCAAACCCTTACGTTCCATTATGGGAGGCCCCTCCCCCAGCTTTTGCCTTGCGGGCCTGGTCCTGAACCATTTTTGTGCCAGTTGCAGAAAAAAAGGGTTGCTCAGTGCTTCTCCTGGGCTTTGAGGATCCTCTATCTTGTCCTGTGGGCACACCCCCCTCCCAGATTTTCCCTCTGACTGAATGGACCGCACTGCTACCCCAGAGAGAAGTGTGTGTGTGTGTGTGTTTCTGTGAATCCTGGTTGGAAGAAGAGTGATGAGGCTGAGGCCACTCAGGGGAGAAAAGGTGCCCGGGGTCTGTGCAGGAAGCGAGTTCTCTCCTATTGGCCGGGGACAGAGAAGCCCCACCCCCGAGCCCCCCTTCCTAGGGAGGCGCTGGCCCCAGAGCT
Organism: Ornithorhynchus anatinus; assembly: GCF_004115215.2. Lineage (NCBI taxonomy): Eukaryota > Metazoa > Chordata > Mammalia > Monotremata > Ornithorhynchidae > Ornithorhynchus > Ornithorhynchus anatinus. Next base: position 18,939,309 of record NC_041732.1, read on the forward strand.
GACCCTCCCTATCTACCCAGGCTCGGCCTGGCAGGGTCTATCCCAAGGGACTGGGATTGGACTCTTTCTGATCCGAGTGCGGGCGGGGGGTCGGGGGGACGACGACGAGGTGCCGGCGTGAGCCGGCCAGGCAAACCCAGGGGGTGTGGCTGGGGAGCTCACTCTTGCCTTTCTCTTGCCCTCCCAGGCCAGAAACCCGACGGGGCGTGCCGGGGCTTCCCTGGCCATCTCGGGCTAGCTGGAGACAGCTGCCCCTCTGTGGGGCCACCCCGTGCTTGACAGAGCCAAGTCGAGTGAGGAGCTGCACGTGAGTCATGGGGGGTTGGGCAGGGGGGCAGCGGGGTGGGAGGACCATCGGAGTAGCCCGCGTCGTCGCCAGGGAAGGCTCCCGGACCGAGCTGCCGGACAGCCATTTCCTGGAGGAAAAGGCCTCCTCCTCTCTTCCCCCAGATCAGCAGGAGGAGCAGGAGGATTCTTCTCAGGAGGCTTCAAGGGAGGACGGACGGGACACCTTAGTTTTACCCTAATTTTCCCTAACCTTTTTCCCTGGCTTAACCTTTTCCCCTAGTCAAACATTTTCTCCTGGCCTGTCCTTTTCTTCTAGCCAAACCTTTTGTGTGGGCCTAACCTTTTCCCCAAGCCACACCTTTTCTCCTGACCTGACCTTTTCCCCTAGCCAAACCTTTTCTCCTGGTCTAACTTTTCTAACTCACCTCATCTTTTCACCAGACGTAAGCCATCTTTTCCCTGGCTTAACCTTCTCCCCTAGCCTACCATTTCCCCCTAGGCTAACCTTGTCCCCAGCCTGCACTTTCATTCATTCAGTAGTATTTATTGAGTGCTGAATAAGTGCAGAGTTCTGTGCTAAGCGCTGGAGTAGATCCAGTGTCATCGGATTGTGCCACGTGGGGCTCACCGTTTTCCAGAGGAGTCACCTGAGGCCCAGAGACGTTAAGTGACTTGGCCCTAGTCACCTAGCTGAGAAGTGGCTGAGCCGGGGTGCCTTGCCCGTTTCCCCCAAATCCTTTCCTTCTCATTTGGGCCCCCCCAGCCTTAGCCTTGCAGGTTTGGCCCCAAACCCTTACGTTCCCTTCTGGGAACCGCCCCCCCCCCCGCCCCACTTTTGCCTTGCGGGCCTGGTCCCGAAGACTTTTTGTGCCAGTTTAAGCAAAAAAGCGTTGCTCAGGGCTTCTCCTTGGCTTTGAGGATCCTCTCTCTTGTCCTGTGGGCACACTCCGCTCCCAGATTTTCCCTCTGACTGAATGGACCGCACTGCTACCCCGGGGGGGGGAGGTTTGTGTGTGTGTGTGTGTGTGTGTGAGAATCCTGGGAGGAAGAAGAGTGATGAGGGTGAGGCCACTCGGGAGAATGGGGCCCAGGCTCTGTGCAGGAAGCTAGTTGTCTCCGATTGACCGGGGAAGGAGCAGCCCCACCCCCGGGTCCCCCTTCCAAGGGAGGCGCTGGCCCCAGAGCATACCCTCCCAGTCCGCCCAGGATCGGCCTCGTGGGGTCTGTCCCAAGGGACTAGGATGGGACTCTATGCGGACCGAGTGTGGGCGGGGGTGTTGGGGTCGACGACGAGGTGCCGGGGTGAGCCGGCAGGGGAAACCCAGGGGGTTTGGCTCAGGAGCTTACTCTTGCCTTTCTCTTGCCCTCCCAGGCCAGACGCACGGTGGGGCGTGCCGGGTGTTCCTGGCCATCTCGTCCTAGCTGGAGGCTTCTGCCCCTCCCCGGGGCCACCCCGTGCTTGACAGAGCCAAGTCGAGTGAGGAGCTGCACGTGAGTCATGCCGGGGGCAAACAGCGGGGTGGGAGGACCAACGGAGTAGCCCTCGTTGTCGCCAGGGAAGGCTCCCGGACCCAGCGGCTGGACAGCCAGTTCCTTGAGGAAAAGGCCTCCTCCTCTCTTCCCCCAGATCAGCAGGAGGAGCAGGAGGATTCTTCTCAGGAGGCTTCAAGAGAGGACGCACCGGTCACCTTAGTTTTCCCCTAATGATCCCTAACCTTTTTCCCTGCCTTAACCGTTTCCCCTAGCCAAACCTTTTCTCCTGGCCTCAACTTTTCCCCTTAGCAAACCTTTTCCCTAGGCCTAATCTTTTCTCCTGGCCTGACCTTTTCTCCTGGCCTGACCTTTTCTCCTGGCCTAACCTTTTCTCCTAGCCAAACCTTTTCTTCTAGCCTGACCCTTTCTCATAGCCAAACCTTTTCTTCTGGCCTATCCTTTTCTCCTAGCCAAACCTTTTGTCCTCGTCTGACCTTTTCTCTTAGCCAAACCCTTTCTTCTGGCCTGACCTTTTCTCCTAGCCAAACCTTTTTGCCTAGCCAAACCTTTCCCCCTCGTCTGACTTTGTCCCTGGCCTAACCTTTTCGCCTAGCCAAACCTTTTCTCCTGGTCTCACCTGTCCCCCTGTCTAACCTTTTGCCCCTGAGCGAACCTTTCCAACTCACCTCACCTTTTGGCCAGGCCAAACTTTTTCCCTGGCTTAAACTTTTCTCCTGGTCTGACCTCTTCTCTTGGCCTGAGCTTTTCCCTAGCCAAATCTGTTCTCCTGGCCTCACCTCTTCTCCGGGCCTGACCTTTGCCCCTGGCTAAACTTTTCCAACTCAGCTCGGCTTTTCGCCAGGACAAACTTTTTCCCTTGCTTAACCTTTCCCCCTAGCGAAACGTTTTGCTTCTAGCCCAACCTTTTCCCCTAGCCAAACTGCTTCCCTGGCCTCACCTTTCCTCCCGGCCTTAACCTTTCCTCCCGGCCTAACGTTTCCTCACGCCTAACCTTTTCTCCCCGCCCAACCCTTCCTCCTGGCCCAACCTTTTCTCCCAAACCGACCTTTGCTCCTGGCCTGACCTTTTTCTCTAGCCACCCTGGTTCTGGGCTCCGGCCAAGGCCAACGAGGTGCAGCGGTGCACCGGCAGGGGAAATCGGGGGAGTAGTGGAGCTGGGGAGCTAACTGTGGCCTTTCTCTTTCCCTCTCAGGACAGAAACCCGGTGGGGCGTGCCGGGGCTTCCCTGGCCATCTCGGGCGAGCTGGAGTCCGCTGCCTGCCCCTCGGCAGGTCCATCCTGTGCTTGACAGAGCCCAGGCGAGCGAGGAGCAGCTGACCGTGAGTCCTGGGGGCCGGGGGCAGGGGGCGGGGCGGAGAAACCTCGGAGTTGCCCTCGTCGTCGCCCAGGAAGGCTCGCGGACCCAGCTCCCTCCCTGCCAGGCCCTGGAGGCCAAGGCCTCCTCCTTTCTTACCCCAAATCCGCAGGAGGAGGAGGAGGAGGCGGAGGAGGAGGATTCTTCGCAGGAGCCTTCCATAGAGGACAGACGGGTCCCCGGATTTTTGCCCTAATTTTCCCTAACCGTTTTTCCTGGGTTGCCATTTTTCCCTGTTATGACCTGTTCCCAAGCCCAACCACTTCTCCTGGCCTCACCTGGCCTCCGCCCCGCCAAACCTTTTCCCCTCGTCTGACCTTCTCCTCTAGCCGAACTCTCTCCTTGGCCTCTCCTTTTTCCCTAGGGAAACCATTTCTCCTAGCCCACCTTTTCTCCCGGCCTTACCTATTCTCCTGGACAAAGCTTTTGTCCTCGTCTACCTTTTCCTCTCGCCCAACCTTTTCTCCTGGCTTAAGCTATTTTCCTGGCCCAACCTTTTTCCTGAGCCCAACCTTTTCTCCTGGTCTGACCTTTTTCTCTGGCCTCACCTTGTCTCCCGGCCTGACCTTTTCTTCGGGCCTAACTTCTTCTCCCGGGCTCATCTTTCCCCCTGTCTCCACTTTGCCCCTGACCTCCCCTTTCCAACTCACCTCACTTTTTCCCCTCGCCCAACTTTTCGGGCAGCCTGACCTTTTCTGCCGGCCTGACTTTTGCTCCCGGCCTGACCTCTCCTGCCGGCCTAACCTTTTCTCCCGGCCTGACCTTTTCTCGCGGCCTAACTTCTTCTCCTCTCGCCAAACCTTATCTCCGGGTCTGACTTGTTTCTCTGGCCCAATTCATTCCCCTAGCCAAACCTTTTCCCCTAGCGAAAGGTTTTCTCCTAGCCAAACCTTTTCTCCCGGCCTGACCTTTTCTCCCGGCCTGACCTTTTCTCCCGGCCTGACCTTTTCTCCCGGCCTGACTTCTTCTCCCGGCCTCACCTTTCACCCTGTCTCCGCTTTGCCCCTGAATTCCCCTTTCTAACTCACCTCACTTTTTCCCCTCGCTCAACCTTTCTGCCGGCCTGACCTTTTTTGCCCGCCTAACATTTCCTCCCGGCCTGACCTTTCCTGCCAGCCTAACCTTTTCTCCCGGCCTGACCTTTTCTCATGGCCTAACTTCTTCTCCTCTCGCCAAACCTAATCTCCAGGTCTGACTTTTTTCTCTGGCCCAATTCATTCCCCTAGCCAAACCTTTTCCCCTAGCGAAAGGTTTTCTCCCAGCCTGACATTTTCTCCCGGCCTGGCCTTTTCTCCCGGCCTGGCCTTTTCTCCCGGCCTGGCCTTTTCTCCCGGCCTGGCCTTTTCTCCCGGCCTGGCCTTTTCTCCCGGCCTGGCCTTTTCTCCCGGCCTGGCCTTTTCTCCCGGCCTGGCCTTTTCTCCCGGCCTGGCCTTTTCTCCCGGCCTGGCCTTTTCTCCCGGCCTGGCCTTTTCTCCCGGCCTAACTTCTTCTCCCGGCCTCATCTTTCTCCATCTCAGCTTTGCCCCTGACCTCACCTTTCCAACTCACCGGACTTTTTCCTCTCGCCAAACATTTTTCCCCAGCGAAATCTTTTCTCTTCTGGCCTAAGCTTTTTTCCTGGACAAGCCTTTTCGCTTGGCCTGATATTTCCTCCTGGTCTGACCTTTTCTCCCGGCTGAACTTTTTCTCCTAGCCTAAGTTTTTTCCCTGGCCCAGTTCTTTCCCGTGGCCAAACCTTTACTCCCGGACAAACCTTTTCTCCCGGCCTCACGTCTTGGCCCGGTCTAACCCTTTCCATGGGTCCACCCTTTCCGCTCCCCCCACTTTTTCTCTAGGCCCCCCTTTTAGCCTGAACTCACCTTTTTCCAGCCCTCTGCTCTCGCCTTGGCCTCTCCTTTGCCCCCGGCCTTCCCTTTTTCCGGGACTGCACTTTGCCCCTCGCCTCCACCTGTCCCCTCGGCCACCTTTTTCCCCTCCTGTCCTCTTCTGCCCTAGCCTCCTCTTTTGCCCTGTGCTCCCCCTTCCCTTTGGGCTCCCCTTGCCCCTCGGCTCACCCGGTCCCCGCCCTGCCCTTTCCTTCCTTCCCGAGTCTTTCTGGCGCACCGCCCCATTCGAAAGGCTGGGGGAGCTCCGGGATCAGCAGATGGTCCCCCATGGGGCTCCCTGTCGTCGCCCTCCCCCTTGACCCGAGGCGGTCCCTGAGGCCCAGAGGAGTGAAGCGCCTTGCCCCCCAGGCCCCGAGCGGGGAAGGGGCCGCGCCGGGGTGCCTTGCCCGTGCACCCCACCTCATTTGTTACCATTGCCGCCCCACCCCCACCCCACCGCCCCCAGCCGCAGCCTCGCAGATTTGTCCCCAAGGCCAGAGCGTTCCATTCCGGGTCGGCCCCCCCCCGCCCCCAGCCCCCACTTTGGCCTTGTGGGCCATGCCCCGCACCCTTTTTCCGAAAACACGGGTTGCTGCGTGCTGCTGCTCGGCTTTGAGGATCCTCTCGCTTCTTCTCCTGTGGGCAGCCTCCCCCGGCAGCTTTTCCGCCTTCCTGAGTGGACTGCGCTGCTACCCCCAGAGCGAAGGGGGGTTGGGTGTGTGTGTGTGTGTGTGTGTGTGTGTTTCTGTCTGGGGGCATCCTGGGAGGAAGCAGCGAGATGAGGCCGAGAGGGGCCAGGGCCCTGAGCAGGATGCGAGTCATCTCCGCTTGGCCAGGGCCGGACAAGCCCCTGCCCCGGGGCCCCCTGGCGAGGAAGGCCCTGGCCCCCGAGGAGACCCTCCCGGTGGGCCGCGAATTGGACTCACAGGCTCTGGCCCAGGGGAGTGGGTGCATGGGATTCTTAGCGGGCTGAGTGCGGGTGGGAGTGGGGAGTGGGCCGAGGCCGACGAGGTGCAGCGGTGCGCCGGCAGGGGAAATCGGGGGAGTAGTGGAGCTGGGGAGCTCACTGTGGTCTTTCTGTTTTCCTCCCAGGCCAGAAACCCGGTGGGGCATGCCGGAGCTTCCCCGGCCGTCTCGGGCAAGCTGGAGTCTGCTCCTCGGCGGGTCCATCCCATGCTTGACAGAGCCCAGGAGAGCGAGGAGCAGCTGCCCGGGAGTCCTGGGGGCGGGGGGCGGAGGCGGGTTGGAGAAACCTCGGAGTCGCCCTCATTGTCGCCCAGGAAGGCTCGCGGATCCGGCTGCCGCCCCGCCAGGCCCTGGAGGCCAAGGCCTCCTCCTGTCTTGCCTCAAATCCGCAGGAGGAGGAGGAGGAGGAGGAGGAGGAGGCGGAGGAGGAGGATTCTTCTTCGCAGGAGCTTTCCAGAGAGGACAGACGGGTCCCCTGATTTTTCCCCTAATTTTCCCTAAGCGCTTTTCCTGGGCTGCCCTTTTTCCCTGTTGTGACCCTTTCCCAAGCCAAACCATTTCTCCTGGCCTCACCTTTTCGCCCAGCCAAACCTTTTCCCCTCGTCTGACCTCCTCCTCTAGCCGAACTCTCTCCTTGGCCTCTCCTTTTTCCCTAGGCAAACCTTTTCTCGTAGCCCACCTTTTCTCCCGGCCTTACCTATTCTCCTGGACAAAGCTTTTGTCCTCGTCTGACCTTTTCTCCTTGTCTGACCTTTTCCTCTCGCCCAACCTTTTCTCCTGGCTTAAGCTATTTTCCTGGCCCAACCTTTTTCCTGAGCCCAACCTTTTCTCCTGGTCTGACCTTTTTCTCTGGCCTCACCTTGTCTCCCGGCCTGACCTTTTCTTCGGGCCTAACTTCTTCTCCCGGGCTCATCTTTCCCCTGTCTCCACTTTGCCCCTGACCTCCCCTTTCCAACTCACCTCACTTTTTCCCCTCGCCCAACATTTCTGCTGGCCTGACCTTTTCTGCCGGCCTAACCTTTCCTCCCGGCCTGACCTTTCCTGCCGGCCTAACCTTTTCTCCCGCCCTGACCTTTTCTCGCGGCCTAACTTCTCCTCCTCTCGCCAAACCTTATCTCCGGGTCTGACATTTTTCTCTGGCCCAATTCATTCCCCTAGCCAAACCTTTTTCCCTAGCGAAATGTTTTCTCCTAGCCAAACCTTTTTCTCCCTGCCTGACCTTTTCTCCCGGCCTGACCTTTTCTCCCTGGCCTGACCTTTTCTCCCGGCCTGACCTTTTCTCCCGGCCTGACCTTTTCTCCCGGCCTGACCTTTTCTCCCGGCCTGACGTCTTCTCCTGGCCTCACCTTTCCCCCGTCTCCGCTTTGCCCCTGACCTCCCCTTTCCAACTCACCTCACTTTTTCTCCTCGCCCAACTTTTCTGCCGTCCTGACCTTTTCTGCCAGCCTAATCTTTTCTCCCGGCCTGACCTTTCCTGCCGCCCTAACCTCTTCTCCCGGCCTGACCTTTTCTCCCGGCCTGACCTTTTCTCCCGGCCTAACCTTTCCCCCGTCTCAGTTTTGCCCCTGATCTCACCTTCCAACTCACCTCACTTTCTCCCCTAGTCAAACCATTTCTTCTGGCCTGACCTTTTTCTCTGGCCTAAACTTTTCTCCCGGCCTAACCTTGTTTCCCGGCCGAACCTTTTTCTCCCGGCCCGACCTTTCCTCCTGGCCTAACTTCTTCTCCCGGCATCATCTTTCCCCATCTCAGCTTTGCCCCAACCTCACCTTTCCAACTCACTGGACTTTTTCCTCTCACCAAACATTTTTCTCCAGCGAAATCTTTTCCCTCCTGGCCTAACCTTTTCTCCCAGACAAGCCTTTTCACCTGGCCTGACATTTCCTCCTTGTCTGACCTTTGCTCCTGGCCTAACTTTTTCTCCTGGCCTAAGATTTTTCCCTGGCCCAGTTCTTTCCCGTAGCCAAACCTTTACTCCCGGACAAACCTTTTCTCCCGGCCTCACGTGTTGCCCTGGTCTAACCCTTTCCACGCATCCACCCTTTCCGCTACCCCCACTTTTTCTCTAGGCCCCCCTTTTTCCCTGACCTCTCCTTTTTCCGGCCCTCTGCTCTCGCCTTGGCCTCTCCTTTGTCCCCGGCCTACCCTTTTTCCCTGACTCCCCTTTGCCCCTCGCCTCCACCTGCCCGTCGGCCACCTTTTTCCCCTCCTGTTCTCTTCTACCCTAGCCTCCACTTTTCCTCTGGTCTGCCCTTCCCCTTTGGCTCCGCTTGCCCCTCGGCTCACCCGGTCCCTGCCCTGCCCTTTCCTTCCTTCCCGAGTCTTTCTGGCGCACTGCCTAGGGGCCGAGCCCCTTTCGAAAGGCTGGGGGAGCTCCGGGCTCATCAGATGGTCCCCCGTGGGGCTCCCTGTCGTCGCCCTCCCCCTTGACCCGAGGCAGTCCCTGAGGCCCAGAGGAGTGAAGCGCCTTGCCCCCCAGGCCCGGAGCGGGGAAGGGGCCGCGCCGGGGTGCCTTGCCCGTGCACCCCACCTTATTTGTTACCATTGCCGCCCCCCCCCCCACCCACAGCCGCAGCCTCGCAGATTTGTCCCCAAGGCCAGAGCGTTCCATTCCGGGTCGGCTTCTCTGCCCCCGGCCCCCGCTTTGGCCTTGTGGGCCTGGCCCCGCACCCTTTTTCCAAAAACACGGGTTGCTGCGTGCTGCTGCTCGGCTTTGAGGATGCTCTCGCTTCTTCTCCTGCAGGCAGCCTCCCCCGGCAGCTTTTCCGCCTTCCTGAAGGGACTGCGCTGCTACCCCCAGAGCGAAGGGGCGGGTGTGTGTGTGTGTATATGTGTATGTGTGTGTGTGTGTGTGTTTCTGTCTGGGGGCAACCTGGGAGGAAGCAGCGAGATGAGGCCGACGCCACTCCCGGGCGACCAGGGGCCATGGCTCTGGGCAGGATGCGAGTCGTCTCCGATTGGCCGGGGACGGACAAGCCCCCACCCCGGGGGCCCCTTGCGAGGGAGGCCCTGGCCCCCGAGGAGACCCTCCCGGTGGGTCGCGGATTGGACTCGCGGGCTCTGGCCCAAGGGACTGGGAGCATGGGACTCTTAGCGGGCTGAGTGCGGGCGGGAGTTGGGAGTGGGACAAGGCCGACGAGGTGTAGCAATGAGCCGGCAGGGGAAATCGGGGGAGTACTGGAGCTGGGGAGCTCACTGTGGCCTTTCTCTTTCCCTCCCAGGCCAGAAACCTGGTGGGGCGTGCCGGAGCTTCCCCGGCTATCTCGGGCGAGCTGGAGTCTGCTGCCCGCACCTCGGCGGGTCCATCCCGTGCTTGACAGAGCCCAGGCGAGCGAGGAGTAGCTGCCCGTGAGTCCTGGGGGCGGGGGGCAGGTGGCGGGGCGGAGAAACATCGGAGTCGCCCTCGTCGCCCAGGAAGGCTCGCGGACCCGGCTGGCGCCCCGCCAGGCCCTGGAAGCCAAGGCCTCCTCTTGTCTTACCCCAAATCCGCAGGAGGAGGAGGAGGAGGAGGCAGAGGAAGAGGATTCTTCTTCGCAGGAGCCTTCCAGAGAAGACAGACGGGTCCCCGGATTTTTCCCCTAATTTTCCCTAAGCGCTTTTCCTGGGCTGCCCTTTTTCCCTGTTGTGACCTTTTCCCAAGCCAAACCATTTCTCCTGGCCTCACCTTTTCGCCCAGCCAAACCTTTTCCCCTCGTCTGACCTCCGCTTGTAGCCGAACTCTCTCCTTGGCCTCTCCTTTTTCCCTAGGCAAACCTTTTCTCGTAGCCCACCTTTTCTCCCGGCCTTACCTATTCTCCTGGACAAAGCTTTTGTCCTCGTCTGACCTTTTCTCCTCATCTGACCTTTTCCTCTCACCCAAGCTTTTCTCCTGGCTTAAGCTATTCTCCTGGCCCAACCTTTTTCCTGAGCCCAACCTTTACTCCTGGTCTGACCTTTTTCTCTGGCCTCACCTTGTCTCCCGGCCTGACCTTTTCTTCGGGCCTAACCTCTTCTCCCGGGCTCACCTTTCCCCCTGTCTCCACTTTGCCCCTGACCTCCCCCTTCCAACTCACCTCACTTTTTCCCCTCGCCCAACTTTTCGGGCAGCCTGACCTTTTCTGCCGGCCTAACCTTTCCTCCCGGCCTGACCTTTCCTGCCGGCCTAACCTTTTCTCCCAGCCTGACCTTTTCTCGCGGCCTAACCTCTTCTCCCCTCGCCAAACCTTATCTCCGGGTCTGACTTTTTTCTCTGGCCCAATTCATTCCCCTAGCCAAACCGTTTCCCCTAGCGAAAGGTTTTCTCCTAGCCAAACCTTTTCTCCCAGCCTGACCTTTTCTCCCGGCCTCACCTTTTCTCCCGGCCTCACCTTTTTTCCCGGCCTAACTTCTTCTCCCGGCCTCACCTTTCCCCGTCTCCGCTTTGCCCCTCACCTCGCCTTTCCAACTCACCTCACTTTTTCCCCTTGCCCAACTTTTCTGCTGGCCTGACCTTTTCTGCCGGCCTAACCTTGCCTCCCGGCCTGACCGTTTCTCCCGGCCTAACCTTTTCTCCCGGCCTGACCTTTTCTCGCGGCCTAACTTCTTCTCCCCTCGCCAAACCTTATCTCCGGGTCTGACTTTTTTCTCTGGCCCAATTCATTCCCCTAGCCAAACCTTTTCCCGTAGCGAAAGATTTTCTCCTAGCCAAACCTTTTCTCCCGGCCTGACCTTTTCTCCCGGCCTGACCTTTTCTCCCGGCCTGACCTTTTCTCCCGGCCTGACCTTTTCTCCCGGCCTGACCTTTTCTCCCGGCCTGACCTCTTCCCTGGGCCTCACCTTTCCCCCTGTCTCCGCTTTGCCCCTGACCTTCCCTTTCCAAATCACCTCACTTTTTCCCCTCGCCTAAATTTTCTGCCGGCCTGACCTTTTCTGCCGGCGTAACCTTTCCTCCCGGCCTGACCTTTCCTGCCGGCCTAACCTTTTCTCCCGGCCTGACCTTTTTACGCGGCCTAACTTCTTCTCCCCTCGCCAAACCTTATCTCTGGGTCTGACTTTTTTCTCTGGCCCAATTCATTCCCCTAGCCAAACCTTTTCCCCTAGATAAAGGTTTTCTCCTAGCCAAACCTTTCCTCCCGGCCTGACCTTTCCTGCCGGCCTAACCTTTTCTCCCAGCCTGACCTTTTCTCGTGGCCTAACCTCTTCTCCCCTCGCCAAACCTTATCTCCGGGTCTGACTTTTTTCTCTGGCCCAATTCATTCCCCTAGCCAAACCTTTTCCCCTAGCGAAAGGTTTTCTCCTAGCCAAACCTTTTCTCCCAGCCTGACCTTTTCTCCCGGCCTCACCTTTTCTCCCGGCCTCACCTTTTCTCCCGGCCTCACCTTTTTTCCCGGCCTAACTTCTTCTCCCGGCCTCACCTTTCCCCGTCTCCGCTTTGCCCCTCACCTCGCCTTTCCAACTCACCTCACTTTTTCCCCTTGCCCAACTTTTCTGCTGGCCTGACCTTTTCTGCCGGCCTAACCTTGCCTCCCGGCCTGATCTTTTCTCCCGGCCTAACCTTTTATCCCGGCCTGACCTTTTCTCGCGGCCTAACTTCTTCTCCCCTCGCCAAACCTTATCTCCGGGTCTGACTTTTTTCTCTGGCCCAATTCATTCCCCTAGCCAAACCTTTTCCCGTAGCGAAAGATTTTCTCCTAGCCAAACCTTTTCTCCCGGCCTGACTTTTTCTCCCGGCCTGACTTTTTCTCCCGGCCTGACTTTTTCTCCCGGCCTGACCTTTTCTCCCGGCCTGACCTTTTCTCCCGGCCTGACCTTTTCTCCCGGCCTGACCTTTTCTCCCGGCCTGACCTTTTCTCCCGGCCTGACCTCTTCTCTGGGCCTCACCTTTCCCCCTGTCTCCGCTTTGCCCCTGACCTTCTCTTTCCAAATCACCTCACTTTTTCCCCTCGCCTAAATTTTCTGCCGGCCTGACCTTTTCTGCCGGCGTAACCTTTCCTCCCGGCCTGACCTTTCCTGCCGGCCTAACCTTTTCTCCCGGCCTGACCTTTTTACGCGGCCTAACTTCTTCTCCCCTCGCCAAACCTTATCTCTGGGTCTGACTTTTTTCTCTGGCCCAATTCATTCCCCTAGCCAAACCTTTTCCCCTAGATAAAGGTTTTCTCCTAGCCAAACCTTTTCTCCCGGCCTCACCTTTTCTCCTGGCCTAACTTCTTCTCACGGCCTCACCTTTCCCCCTGTCTCCGCTTTGCCCCTGACCTCGCCTTTCCAACTCACCTCACTTTTTCCCCTCGCCCAACTTTTCTCCCGGCCTGACCTTTTCTCCCGGCCTGACCTTTTCTCCCGGCCTGACTTTTTCTCCCGGCCTGACCTTTTCTCTCGGCCTGACCTTTTCTCCCGGCCTAACCTCTTCTCCCGGCCTCACCTTTCCCCCTGTCTCTGCTTTGCCCCTGACCTCACCTTTCCAACTCACCTCACTTTCTCCCCTAGCCAAACCATTTCTTCTGGTCTGACCTTGTTCTCCGGCCTAAACTTTTCTCCCGGCCTAACCTTGTTTCCCGGCCGAACTTTTTTCTCCCGGCCCGCCCTTTTCTCCCGTGCCTAACCTCTTCTCCCGGCATCATCTTTCCCCATCTCAGCTTTGCCCCTGACCTCACCTTTCCAACTTGCCAGACTTTTTCCTCTCGCCAAACATTTTTCCCCAGTGAAATCTTTTCTCTCCTGGCCTAAGCTTTTCTCCTGGACAAGCCTTTTCGCTTGGCCTTATATTTTCTCCTGGTCAGACCTTTGCTCCCGGCCGCACTTTTTCTCCTGGCCTAAGATTTTTCCCTGGCCCACTTCTTTCCTGTTGCCAAACCTTAACTCCCGGACAAACCTTTTCTCCCGGCCTCACGTCTTGGCCCGCTCTAACCCTTTCCGCGGGTCCACCCTTTCCGCTCCCCCCACTTTTTCTCTAGGCCCCCCTTTTTCCCTGACCTCACCTTTTTCCAGCCCTCTCCTCTCCCCTTGGCCTTTCCTTTGCCCCCGGCCTTCCCTTTTTCCCGGGCTCCCCTTTGCCCCTCGCCTCCACCTGTCCCCTCGGTCACCTTTTTCCCCTCCTGTCGTCTTCTGCCTAGCCTCCTCTTTTGCCCTGTTCTCCCCCTTCCCCTTGGGCTCCCCTTGCCCCTCGGCTCATCCGGTTCCCTCCCTACCCTATCTTTCCTTCCCGAGTCTTTCTGGCGCACCGCCTTGGGGCCGAGCCCCCTTCAAAAGGCTGGGGTAGCTCCGGGCTCATCAGTTGGTCCCCCGTGGGGCTCCCTGTCGTCGACCTCCCCCTTGACCCGAGGTGGTCACTGAGGCCCAGAGGAGTGAAGCGCCTCGCCCCCCAGGTCCCGAGCGGGGAAGGGGCCGCGCCGGGGTGCCTTGCCCGTGCACCCCACCTCATTTGTTAGCATTGCCGCCCCCCCCCACCCCACCGCCCCCAGCCACAGCCTCACAGATTTGTCCCCAAGGCCAGAACGTTCCATTCTGGGTCGGTGCCCCCCGCCCCCAGCCCCCGCTTTGGCCTTGCGGGCCCGGCCCCGCACCCTTTTTCCGAAAACACGGGTTGCTGCGTGCTGCTGCTCGCCTTTGAGGATCCTCTCGCTTCTTCTCCTGTAGGCAGCCTCCCCCCCAGCTTTTCCGCCTTCCTGAGTGGACTGCGCTGCTACCCGCAGAGCAAAGGGGGGTTGGGTGTGTGTGTGAGTGTGTGTGTGTTTCTGTCTGGGGGCATCCTGGGAGGAAGCAGCGAGATGAGGCCGAGGCCACTCCCGGGCGCCCACGGGCCAGGACTCTGTGCAGGATGCGAGTCGTCTCCGCTTGGCCGGGGCCGGACCAGCCCCCGCCCCGGGGGCCCCCTTGCGAGAGAGGCCCTGGCCCCCGAGGAGACCCTCCCGGTGGGCCGCAGATTGGACTCGCGGGCTCTGGCCCAGGGGACTGGGAGCATGGGACTCTTAGCGGGCTGAGCGCAGGCGGGAGCGCAGAGTGGACCGAGGCCGCCAAGGTGCAGCGGTGCGCCGGCAGGGGAAATCGGGGGAGTAGTGGAGCTGGGGAGCTCACTGTGGCCTTTCTCTTTCCTTCCCAGGCCAGAAACCCGGTGGGGCGTGCCGGGGCTTCCCCGGCCATCTCGGGCAAGCTGGAGTCTGCTGCCCGCACCTCGGCGGGTCCATCCCGTGCTTGACAGAGCCCAGGTGAGCGAGGAGTAGCTGCCCGGGAGTCCTGGGCGCGGGGGGCAGGGGGCGGGGCGGAGAAACCTCGGAGTCGCCCTCGTCGCCCAGGAAGGCTCGCGGACCCGGCTGGCGCCCCGCCAGGCCCTGGAAGCCAAGGCCTCCTCTTGTCTTACCCCAAATCCGCAGGAGGAGGAGGAGGAGGAGGAGGCAGAGGAGGAGGATTCTTCTTCGCAGGAGCCTTCCAGAGAGGACAGACGGGTCCCCGGATTTTTCCCCTAATTTTCCCTAAGCGCTTTTCCTGGGCTGCCCTTTTTCCCTGTTGTGACCTTTTCCCAAGCCAAACCATTTCTCCTGGCCTCACCTTTTCGCCCAGCCAAACCTTTTCCCCTCGTCTGACCTCTGCCTTTAGCCGAACTCTCTCCTTGGCCTCTCCTTTTTCCCTAGGCCAACCTTTTCTCCTAGCCCACCTTTTCTCCCGGCCTTACCTATTCTCCTGGACAAAGCTTTTGTCCTCGTCTGACCTTTTCTCCTCATCTGACCTTTTCCTCTCACCCAAGCTTTTCTCCTGGCTTAAGCTATTCTCCTGCCCCAACCTTTTTCCTGAGCCCAACCTTTACTCCTGGTCTGACCTTTTTCTCTGGCCTCACCTTGTCTCCCAGCCTGACCTTTTCTTCGGGCCTAATTTCTTCTCCCGGGCTCATCTTTCCCCCTGTCTCCACTTTGCCCCTGACCTTCCCTTTCCAACTCACCTCACTTTTTCCCCTCGCCCAACCTTTCTGCCGGCCTGACCTTTTCTGCCGGCCTAACCTTTCCTCCCGGCCTGACCTTTTCTCCCGGCCTAACTTCTTCTCCCGGCCTCACCTTTCCCCCTGTCTCCACTTTGCCCCTGACCTCCCCTTTCCAACTCAGCTCACTTTTTCCCCTCTCCCAACTTTTCTACTGGCCTGACCTTTTCTGCCGGCCTAACCTTTCCTCCCGGCCTGACCTTTTCTCCCGGCCTAACTTCTTCTCCCGGCCTCACCTTTCCCCTTGTCTCAGCTTTGCCCCTGACCTCCCCTTTCCAACTCACCTCACTTTTTCCTCGGTCCCAGCCCAAGTCAAATTCACCCAGATTTAGATGGTTGAGATGCATCTGGGATAATAATAATAACAATTGTGGTATTTTTAAGCACTTACTATGTGCAGGCACTGTTCTAAGCACCGGGGTAGATACAAGATAATCGGGTTGGACACAGTTTCTCTCCCACGGAGGGCTCACAGTCTTAATCCTCATTTTACAGGTGAGGGAACTGAGGCCCAGAAAAGTGAAGTGACTTGCCCCACGTCACACAGCCGACAAGTGGCAGAGCTGGAATTAGAACCCAGGTCCTTCTGACTCCCTGGACCCTGCTCTATCCACTAGGCCATACTGCTTCTCAAGATTTCTCAAGTCCCGCTGGGTTAATAATAATAATAATAATGTTGGTATTTGTTAAGCGCTTACTATGTGCCGAGCACTGTTCTAAGTGCTGGGGTAGACATAGGGGAATCAGGTTGTCCCACGTGGGGCTCACAGTCTTAATCCCCATTTTACAGATGAGGGAACTGAGGCACAGAGAAGTTAAGTGACTTGCCCACAGTCACACAGCCGACAAGTGGCAGAGCTGGGATTCGAACTCATGAGCCCTGACTCCAAAGCCCGTGCTCTTTCCACTGAGCCACGCTGCTTCTCCGAAGCAGGTGGGTTGGAACCGCCACCTGGCCAGAAGCCAGAGGCTAAGCCTAATGACCTCGTGAAGAGCCTGTGGTTTTGGCTCGCATGGGCTGCTGTGTCTCTGGGGTCCCAAGCCCCCACCCCAACCCCTCAGAAAGCAGAATTTACAGCCCTTGGTCGCTCTGAATCTTCCCCATCCTGGGGCAGATCTTGGCCTCCTACCTTGGACCACCCAACTATGGCTTAGTGAATGGAGCCTGGGCCTGGATGTCAGAAGGACCTGGATTCTAATCTTGGTTCTGACACATGTCTGCTGTGAGACCTTGGGCACTTCTCTGGACCTCAGTTACTTCATCTATAAAATGGGTATTAAGAGAATGAGCCCAATATGACCAAGAGACTGTGTCCAACTTGATTACCTCGTATCTACTCCAGTGCTTAGAACAGTGCTTGAGATATAGTAATCACTTAACAAGTACCATAATTATTGTTTTTATTATTAACCAAACGCCTTTTCTCCCTCCCACTTAGCACTGCGGTAGGTAGGAGCAGATGAGACAAAGTCCCTGTCTCCATACCACATGGGGTTCACAGCCTAAGTACAGTGCTCAGCACATAGAAAATGCTGAAATTATACCACAACAAGGATCATTTTTGTTGTCACGATTCCACTAGACATCATTGGAAGCAACAAGGCACTGGGGAAGTATAACACCACCATGATTTTCCTGTACTTTGCCTGACTGTTGCTACCATCGACTTTGGCTCCCTCAGTGATGAGAACATACATGGTGCAATCGGTAAAGCTTTGCCCTCACCTTGGGGCCCACGATGCCAGTGGGTGGGAGGAAGCAGGGGCCAGCCTGTCCCAATCCCCCTCCCTCTCTCAGGTCGCCCCCATCGTAGTCGGCCGGAAGTGGGAGTCTGGGCAGAGAGCCGGGCTGCAACCAATCAGGTTGCCGGTCCAGGTTGGGATGGTCTGGGGGTCACAACCCTGGGGTTTGGACCGGTTTGGGTCATGCCTTGGGAAACAGCGCAGCCTGCTGGGTAATGATGGTGATGATGATAATCGAGGTATTTTTTAAGTGATTACTGTGAGCCAGACACTTAATGGAGCACTGGGGTAGAGACACAGTTGTCAGGTTGAAGCTAGTCCCTGTCCAACTTGGGGCTCACAATCTCAATCTCCATTTTACAAATGAGGTAACTGAAGCCCAGAGAAGTCAAGTGACCTGCCCAAGGTCTCACAGCAGGCAAGTGGCAGGGGCCTGGAAGTCGAAGGACCTGGGTTTTAATGCTGTCCCCACCTCTGTTGTGTCTGTTGTCGGTTGTGTGACCTTGGGCATGGCACTTCACCTTTTTGTGCCTCAGCAACCTCATCTGTCGCTTCACTTCAGTTGGCCTCAGTTCCCTCATCTATAACATGGGGATGAAGACTGTGAGCCCCTTATGGACAGAGATCGAGTCCAACCTGATTAGCTTGCATTTACCCCAGTGCTTAGAACAGTGCTTGATACATACTAAGTGCTTAACAAATACCATCATTGTTATCATTAAGTCTCCTCTTGTGAGGTCCAGTGGGTCTGTGTGGGACCCCCAGGGTGGGGGCTGGGGACGCCCAGTTGGACCACCTCGTCCCCTTGGCCAGCTGCCCGGCGCCGACCCTTAGGGTCCGTCCTGCTCTGGACAGACCCCACCCCCAGGAGGCTAGTGCAGCCTCCTGGTCATCCTCCCAAGTTGCCCCGGGGGCCATCCGGGAGCAGTGGGGCCGCCACCCACCCACTGGTCCATTTTGCAGATGTGCAGAACACTTTCTTGGGCCACTGCATTGTTCTCTGGGCAGCCCCTAGTCATGCTCCTGACCACAGGCCCCTCTGGTGCTCTACTTCAACTGTGAGGGCAGGACACGCCGGGCCGGGTGGGGGGATGAGGGTCCAGCAGGGGGGAACCCAGAGCTCAACACAACAGGCCCCCCTTAGGCCCATGTCTGCCCCTCATACCATTGAATCCCCTGCAGATGCCAGGGGTGGGATGCCACTCAGTGGGGCCTGACCTCTAGACTGTAAGCTCACTGTGGGCAGAGAATGTATCTGTTATGCTCTTCTATTGGATCCTCCCAAGCGTTTAGTACAGTGCTCTGCACACTCCATTTACACTCACTCCCTTGGTGAACTCATTCGCTCTCACGGCTTTGACCACCATCTCTACGCAGATGACACGCAAATCTACATCTCCGCCCCTGTCCCCTCCCCCTCGCTTCAGGCTCGCATCTCCTCCTGCCTCCAGGATGTCTTCACTTGGATGTCGGCCCGCCACCTAAAACTCAACATGAGCAAGACTGAGCTCCTCATCTTCCCTCCCAAACCTGGTCCTCTCCCAGACTTCCCTATCACCGTCGATGGCACGACCATCCTTCCCGTCTCTCAGGCCCGCAATCTCGGTGTCATCCTTGACTCGTCTCTCTCATTCACCCCACACATCCTATCCGTTACCGAGACCTGCCGGTTTCACCTTTACAATATTGCCAAGATCCGCCCTTTCCTCTCCACCCAAACGGCTACCTTACTGCTACGGGCTCTCGTTATATCCTGGCTAGACTCCTGTGTCAGCCTTCTCTCTGACCTCCCATCCTCTCTCTCGCCCCGCTCCAGTCTATTCTTCACTCCGCTGCCCGGCTCATCTTCCTGCAGAAACGATCTGGGCATGTCGCTCCCCTTCTTAAACAACTCCAGTGGTTGCCTATCAACCTCCGCTCCAAACAAAAACTCCTCACTCTAGGCTTCGAGGCTTAAATCACCTTGCCCCTTCCTACCTCTCCTCCCTTCTCTCTTTCTACCGCCCACCCCGCACGCTCCGCTCCTCCGCTGCCCACCTCCCCACCGTCCCTTGGTCTCTCCTATCCCGCCGTCGACCCCTGGGCCACGTCCTCCCGCGGTCCTGGAACGCCCTCCCTCCTCACCTCCGCCAAACTGATTCTCTTCCCCTCTTCAAAACCCTACTTAAAACTCACCTCCTCCAAGGGGCCTTCCCAGACTGAGCTCCTCGGCTCCCTCTACTCCTGCTACCACCCCCTTTCACCTCTCTGCAGCTTAACCCTCTTTTCCCCCCATTTCCCTCTGCTCCTGCCCCCTCCCTTCCCATCCCCTCAGCACTGTACTCGTCCGCTACCCTATTTATTTTGTTAATGAAATGTACATTGTCTTGATTCTATTTAGTTGCCATTGTTTTTACGAGATGTTCTTCCCCTTGACTCTATTTATTGCCATTGTTCTTGTCTGTCCGTCTCCCCCGATTAGACTGAAAGCCCGTCAAAGGGCAGGGACTGTCTCTATCTGTTGCCGACTTGTTCATTCCAAGCGCTTAGTACAGTGCTCTGCACATAGTAAGCGCTCAATAAATACTATTGAATGAATGAATTGAATGAATATGTGCTCCATTACCCACTGACTGACTGACCCTTTTGGAGAGGGGCCAAATCAGGGGCCAGGATGACCCCAGCCAAGGCAGGGCTGATCCTGTGCCATGTCACTGTCTCATGAGTCAGTCTCTGCCCTTCTCTTGGGCCCAGGTGTGCTGCCTCTCTCCTAAGTGCTTAGGAGAGTAGACTACAACCACAGACAGAGACATTCCCTGCCCACAATGTGGGCAGTCTCAAGTCAGTCAGTGGTATTTACTGAGCACTTACTGTGTGCGGAGCACTGTACTAAGCTCTGGGCAGAGTACACTACCCCCACAAACATAATAGGAGTAAAAGGGGTATGTTGATCGGGTCTGGGGTGTTGAGACATGAGATGCCTCCCTTCCCAGAAGTAGCTGGTGACAGGACAGGCATCAAAAGTGCTCGGGCAGGGTTGAGGACTGTAAGGGTTGTCCTGCCAATGGACCCCCGGCATGGTGACCCTCTCTCACCCCCTACTCCCCAAACCCACAATGCTCTTTCAGAGGCACCTGACAACTCTTCCTCCCAGAATGAGCTCCTCTAGTGTCCCGGAAGTCCCTTACCCTCCTGCCCCCTCCCAGCTATGGCACTGACTGGCATCAAAACAGCATGGCATAGTGTCTAGAGCACGGGTCTGGGAGTCAGAAGGTCATGTGTTGTAATCCCGCCTCTGCCACCTGTCTGCTGGGTGACCAGGCTCAAGTCACTTCTCTGGACCTCATTTATGTTATCTGTAAAATGGGGATTAAGACTGTGAGCCCCACGTGGGACAGCAACTGGGTCCAACCTGATTTGCTTGTTTCCACCCCAGCGCTTAGTACAGAGTCTGATACATGGTAAGCACTTAACCAATACCGCAGTTTTTATCAACATTATTATTATTATCGAGGGGAACATGTTCAAGGCCAGGAAAGTCATCTGATTCGAACCGAAGGTGTTCAACTCCACCCCATCCTTGACACCTAAATCTGCTTCAGCCCCATCTCAGCCTCCTCCCCAGCCCTGATGCACCTGGGCCAGAGAAAGGCGTTGAAGGTCTCCACCTCCTACCTGGGTTCCCTTCCCTCCGTTATTCCATGTACGAAGTCCCAGGCAAAACTGGGCTCCTGCCGGGACCAGGCTGAGGTGGGTACCCAGATGGGCTCGTTGGGTTTGACATCATGAATTGGGGGTTCAGGCCCCTCAGAGACATGGAGATTTGAGGACCTGCCTGGCTCATTGAGTCCTTAGCAATGAACCCATGTTCACTGTGGAGGTTGGGGTAGGTGATTGAATGAGAGGCAGACAGAGAGAGGGTATATGTGTTTTTGTTTTTGTATACATGGTTTTGTGTGTGTGTGTGTGTGTGTGTGTTGAGAATCTAATCTACTCGCTTGCTTCCCCTACCCATAGTTCATTGCAATGCCTGTCTCCCTCACCAGATTTTGAGCTCCCTGAGGGCCGCGATAATGTCTCCCTAATCATAATAAGTAATGATGGTATTTGTTAAGCACTTACTATATGCCAAGCACTGTTCTAAGTGTGGGGAAAGATACAAAGTAATCACGTTGTCCCACGTGGGGTCACAGTCTTAATCCCCATAGAACTGATGAGGCAACTGAGGCTCAGAGAAGTTAAGTGACTTGCCCAAAGTCACAAAGCTGACAGGTGGTGGAGCTGGGATTAGAACCCATGACCTCTGACTCTCAAGCCTGAGCCACGCTTCTTCTCTAGTTACTTCAGTATATTCTCCCAATCACTTACTATAGTTCCTTATACATAGTGAGGGCTCAATAAATACCACCGAGTGATTGATAGATTGTGCTATGTGATCATGAGGGTGTATTCATGCCTATGTGTGTGCGGGCACAGTAGTGTGGGTGTGCATGTCACATGTCTGTGTATCTCTGGATGCTGTTCTATAAAACTGTTGAGTGACCACCCCGGGGTCCCCACATACAATTTTGGTGACTCTGTCTAAGGCAACCAGAAGGTGAGACAGAGAAGGGTGGCCAGGGAGATGGAAGGAGAGATGGCCTGAAGGGGCCAGGATTCTGCAGGCTGAGAGGGTGCAGAAGTAGAGTTTAAAGATCCAGGAAGGGTGCAAACGGGGGGACCCAGCATTACTTTTACCCCAACGAGCCCCAGCAAGATGGGGACCCCCAGTTGTAGCTGGACAGTGGTAGGTCTAGAACCAACAAGCAGCAGCAAATGCTCTCGTTGGGGTGGAGAGCAAGCAGACAAAACGCATTCCGTCAGGAAGCCCGGCACCAAGTGGGCCAGATCCAAGGTTGAGCCCACCGATCGCTGGAGAGTAGGGGATGGAGGGCGGGGGGCCAGACGGTCCACGCCCCGACTGCGAGGGCAGGGGTCCGGGAGGACCACCAGCCCTGGTTCGGAGACGGAGTCCTGGTGGGCCGGGCCGTGATACTTGGATACGTGGTTGCTTGCTCAACACCTCCCATCAGTTTTCAGGAAATACTACTATGGTGAGCCCTTGGGCGGCCACCCCTGCCCAACAGAAGCAACCCCTGGCCTCCCCGACCTTGGCCTCAATACGAACCTCCTGTCAGTCGGGGAGCCGCTCGCTGTGCCCTCAGAACCAGACTGGTGGGCACGAGCTGGTGCACTACGGTCAGGAGACAGCCGTGCCGAGCCTCATGCATATGCTGGGACCTTCTGCTGGGCCACACCCTCTACCAGTTCAAGAGAGGGTGAGCTGGTAGAAGATCCAGGGCAGCTGACCCGGGCCCAACCGGACAGTGCAAAGGGGCCCAGGACCAAGGGAAGGGATGGGGGATGGAGGGCAGATGGTCTGCATGTGGGGAAGGCCCCTCCCCAACCCCCAGTTCCTCCCACACACACTTGGATGTTGGGGGAGAAGCAGGGGAAGAATATACAGTCCCTGCCTTTCAAGTCTTGATGGGTAAGTAAGGACACACACGCGCACACACACACACAATCGAGTGACTGGAATCAGGCCGAGGGTCACTCCAGTCTGGCTCCCTCGATAGAGTAGTGCTCAGCTTGGAAGGAAACACAGTCCCCGGTATGCTTAACTTCCGCAGCCCCTACCTGCAAGACCACTTTGGGAGATCCTGTCTGACTGTGCGCTGCCCATCTTGGTGCTCACCTTCTCCCTCGTGGGCTCCTGTTTCTTCTGGGAAATAGAGAGTAAGTGCGCCCCGGGGATGTCCTGCGTTATCGCCCAACCAACCCGCTTTGCCTGAGGGCACCTCTGTCAAGCTGAGTCCTCTTCCCTGGCCGCCCAGGTTTGGGGCCCAACTTCCGGGCCCTGACCTGAGTCTGAGGTAGGTCAGATGGGTCATCCCAGCCATGCTGCAGATTTCCGGCGGATGTGGGGGTGGAGGGGTCAAGGGGAGAGGAGTGGGGGTGTCTGGACGGGGCCCGGCCTTGCAGATCAGTATTTCCATTCCTCCGATGATGTGGGCAGGAACCACATTGCCGGCTCATGTGAGCGGCCTCAGGAGGAAGCGTGGGAGTGGGCGCGGTTGGTGGGGGGACCCTCTGGCCCAGTCCAGGTGGGAAGAGGGGAGGGTGCCATTCGTTCTGTTAAGTGCATCAACTTGGCTGTGGCATTTGCCCCTTCCCCTGGCGCTAGAGCAAGAGGGCCCGGAGGCATGAGGGAGTGGAGGAGACCAGATCCAGGATAGGGATGGGGAAATAACCAGGATGGGAAGGGGGTGGGCTCCTCACGGCCCCTCCCCGCCCCCGATAGTGTCCAGGTTCAGCTACAAACCCAATAATAGTCTGTTTGAGATGGCACCGGTGCACCTGCTGTCCATTGGTGTGGCCCTGAGTGTTATAGGCCTGGGCTTCTTGCTCTTGATGCTCTTCTTCATCAAGCAGAACATCATGGCATAGCTGGCCAATGTTCCGGAGAACAGGTAGGCCCCCGGCCCGCGCCCCTTCCCCCTCCACCCCCACCAGGTCGGTCCTGACTTCCCTCTGCCTCATCTTTTGGATTGGGTCAGATGCGGTTCCAGCAGGAGGAAGCAGTGCCAGAGACTGGGGACCCCAGGCTCAGAGAAGCAGTACGGCCTAGTGGAGAAAGCCTGGGAGTCAAAAGGACCTGGGTTCTAATCCCGGCTCCTCTAGTTGTCTGCTGTGTGACCTTAGGTGAGTCCTGTCACTTCTCTGGGCCTCAGTTACCTCATCTATAAAATGGGGATTAAGACTGTTCGCCCCATGCTGGATATGGACTCTGTCCAACCTGACAATATTGTATATACTCCAACACTTAGAACAGTGTCTGGCAACTAGTAAGTGCTTAACAAATACCATTAAAAAAAATAAGTAGGGGAGTGAGCCAGAAAGGCCACTGTGGGACCCTGGCACAGCACTCTCTCTCTGTCTGATCTACCTCCTCATTTAATAAGGGAGAGAGGGGCTCAACTCAGTTCCTCCTTGTATTATCATAATTATTGTTGATATTAGTATAGGTGTTAAGTGTAGGTTTCAGATAGAAACCTATATTGCCCAACACTGTTCTAAGCCCTGGGGCACTTAGACGTTAATCAAGTTGGACAGAGCCCCACCCCCAAGGGACTCATGGTCTAAATAGGAGGGAGTAGGATTTAATCCCCATTTTACAGATGAGGTAACTGAGACCCAAAAAGGTGAAGGGACCTGCCCAAGGCCACTCAGCAGACACGGGAGGGGGAGCTGGGATTAGAACCCAGGTCCTCTGATTCCAAGGCCCGGCTCTTGCCACTAGCCCCACTGCTTCCCGCATGGCTGTTGAGTGTGTGTGTGTGTGTGTGTGTGTTTGTGTCTTTGTGAGAGTGTTTTGGGGGTACCTGACCCTGGATGTCTGTGGTCCATACACAGGTTGGTGAAGGGCACAGCCTACCACTGGGACCTGCCGCTGGTGGCTCTAATCAACATGGGGCTGTCCCTGTTCAGTCTACCCTGGATCTATGCCACCTTCCCACACTCCCCCAATCTGGACATAAGTGGTGTGGGGCTGGAAGGGGATGAATCAAGGGAGCAAGTCGGGGCAATGCAGAAGGGAGTGGGAGAAGAGGAAAGGGGGCTTAGTCAAGGAAGGCCTCTTTCAGGAGATGGGCCTTCAGTAAGGTTTTGAAGTAGGGGAGTTCACTGTCAGATTGAGGAACGATGTGAAGATGAAGATGGATTGCCAGGCTGGACCTCTCTGCCCTCTTCCCCAGGATCGTGAGTGTGAAGGAGACTCCACTGACCACCCTGGGTGGCCAACGTCCTGGTGGGAGTTTCCTTCCTGCTGCTGCCATTCCCGCTGCAGTGGATCCCAAAGCCCATGCTCTATGGCCTGTTCCTCTACATCGTCCTCACCTCCATCGACGGCAACCAGCTTCGAGTGGGTCGACCCTAGTGCTCAAGGAACAGGTCCCGAGCCCCCTCCCGCCCCCGTGTCCAGTCGCCCCCTGCCCTGGCCTTGTCGGGAGGTGGAGGGGGATGCTGACCCCAATCTCCCTGATCCCTCACCCACGGGCTGGGCTGAGGTCTGGAAGCCCAACTCACATCCACCGGTGGCCCCCTGCTCTCTCTCTCCGCAAATGGCCTACTGTCGATGGATTACATCCGGCGGGTGCCCCAGCGAACCAGCCACTACCTCACGTGGGCTGCAGGTGCTCCAGCTGCTGCTGCTCTGTGCATTTGACATGTCCCCGGCTGCCCTACATGAAGATAATCTCCCCCTCATCGTGATCGCCATGATCCATGGGTGCCCGCCTCAACTCTTCCGCCTCCCCGGGGCACCCTCCGATCTCTCCTCGAGTGAGAGGTCTATGGGCCTAATCTTTTTCAGTCATTTATTCAATCTTATTATGAGCACTTACTGGTGCAGAGCACTGTACTAAGTGCTTGGGAGAGTACAATTCAACAATAAACAGACATTCCCAGCCCACACGAGCTGACAGGCTAGAGACTTGCATGGGAAGCATGGCTGCTCTGCACACAGTAAGTGTTCAGTAAATATGAATGAATGAATGAATGAATGAATGAATGAATGAGGTCAACTGGATTTGGGAACTCGGGCCCCCAGTCGGTCAATCATATTTATTGAGCACTTACTGAGTGCAGAGCACTGTTCTAAGTGCGTGGCAGAGTACAGTACTACATACAGTGGACACATTCCCCGCCTTTAATGAGCCCACAGTCTAGAGGAAACATAGCCTTGTTGATGATGTTGAAAACCTCCAGGGGCTCCCCTGCCGCCCAGCCTTATCAGAAGCAGTGTGGCATAGTGGACAGAGTTTCTGCCTCCGAGTCAAAAAGTCGTGGTTCTAATCCCAGCTCCACCACGTGTCTGCTTGTGACCTTGGACAAATCACTTCACTTCTCTGGGCCTCAGTTGTCTCATCTGTAAAGTGGGGATTGAGACTGTGAGCCCAATGCAAGACAGAGACAGTCCAACCCAATTTGCTTGTACTCACCCCAGCTCTTAGTACAGTGTCTGGCATATAGTAAGTGCTTAACAAATACCGTCATTATTATTATTATCATAAGGGGAGAACAGTAGAGTTCAGCAGGGACTCCCCCTCCCAATCGAGTCTCCCTTAACTGTCGGTCTCCCCGCTCAGCTCTGCCACCCCACCTGCGACTCCCCCCCAACTGTCTGTGTCTCCCCTAGGTACAATCTGCTGCCCAGAATCATCAAAGCCAAGTACCTAGATGCCGTGGATGCAGAGCACTAGGTGTGAACATGTGCCGGCCCGGCTTAGCAGTACTCTGGCCTCCCTGCCCCCAGGCTCTTCCTGCCTCCAACCCGGGCATAGCATCCTCGGAGAGTTGTGGGCACTGCCGGGGTGGGGGAAGCCTGGCCTTGGCTGGACCTGGCAGGCCCTTGGGAGTCCACTGGACCCACAGACCCTCAAAGGCCCAGGCCTTTGGACCCCCAGGGATCTGGTCATCAGGCCACCATGCCTCCAGCCATACCCGTTGTCATCCTGGAGCGGCCTGGGCTGCTTGGGGCCGGAAACCGGGATTCTTCCCTTTCGCTGCCATCCTCCTCCCCAGTACCAAAGTCGGGGTCCACTCGTCCCCTAGGGCAGGTGTGACCTGAAGGTCACCCCAAATTGTTAACATCCCATAGTCAGAAGCATTCAGGCCCAACATGAGAACCTCCCCCCCAAACTCTGGCCAGGAGTTAGGCTTCCCTAGTTTGGGCAGTCACAGCTGCACTGGTCAGGCTTCAAACCACACCAAGGCTGGTACATAGCTGGTTCCCGGGAACAGAGGAATAGACAGATCTGGGTGTGTGCCAGCGTGGGCCGGCCTACTGGAGTGTGGCCGGCCTGCTGGAGAGAGCTCTGGCCCTCTGCCCCCCAGAGACAAGCATTTTGGCAACCCAGGAGATCCTGCATCCTGCTGCAGATCTGGGGTTCTCCTCTCACCCCTCTTTCTGCCTGCAATCACCAGCTCTGGGCCCTCCTACCTGCCCGGCTGTCTCATCCTTGAGGTCCTCTCTGCCCGGTCAGTTAACCATGGAGGCAGCACTTCCGATACCCTAGAACCAAGCACCCTCTACCTTAGTCAGGAACTGGTTTGGGGTGGGAAGTGCCAGTGCCCACAACAGGGAGGTATTCCTCTCCTCTGGCAGAATCAGATTCATACTCCCTCAGCTTTGGGAAGACTAGACTGGGTACTCTGTCCTTAGGGAGAGGGCGACTGGGAGTTGCTGACTGTGCCCCCCCCACCCCTCACGCCAGTATTTGAAGAGTGGAATGAGAAGCCGATGGGTAGAGTTTGGCTTTGTCTTGGACTTCTCCTCCTCAGGGCTACAAGCGGTGGGGCGGTGACGGGGTAGGGAGGTGGAGTTCTCAGGGGCTGCAGCTCCTCCCCAGCTGGTGCTTTGAATTCTGGGGATCATCCCAGTGGGGAAGAGAAGACAGGCACACGGTGAGGGTCCAACAAAGCCCAAGATTGGAGTTAATGGAGGGTGTTGTAGGGGCTAGAGGCGAGGGAATCACTGAAGCCAGGACGGGTTGTTGGTGGTGGGGGAGGGGTCTCTCAGTGGCCAGCCCGGGGCGGGCAGGGACGTGGGCTCAAATGCTTCCCCACCAGCCAGCACTGTCCCACGGCTCCCAGTCTGGACCCTGGGGCCACCAGGTCACTAGGTCCGGGGCAGGGGCTGCTTGCTCAGAGGGAAGGGCCATTGGCATCTGGACTCCCTCCCCACTGGATGGTGGTAGGTGGGCATAATCTCTATATCTGGGGTCATTTCATTTCATTCAATAGTATTTATTGAGCGCTTACTATGTGCAGAGCACTGTACTAAGCTCTTGGAATGAACATTCGGCAACAGAATAGAGACAGTCCCTGCCATTTGACAAGGGACTTAAGCTTACAGTCTAATCGGGGAGTCAGACAGACAAGAACAATGGCAATTAAATAGAGTCAAGGGGAAGAACATCTCGTAAAAACAATGGCAATAGAATCAAGGCGATGTACATTTATTAACAAAATAAATAGGGTAATGTAAATATATACAGTTGAGCTGGACGAGTACAGTGCTGAGGGATGGAAGGGAGAGGAGGAGGAGCAGAGGGAGATGGGGGAAAAGAGGGTTAAGCTGCGGAGAGGTGAAGGGGGGACGGGAGAGAGCAGGTCCTGAAGGCTCTGAGGGATGAGGGAGTTCCGTCATTGCAGGCGGGGGGGGAGTACCCCAATATTCTCCATCCCTTCTGGACTCACCCCAACTGGACATCCCCCAGCACTGCCCCCAGACCCTTATGCCCTGTGCCAGACTCCATGCACAGAGGCCCTGCTCACCTCCTACTCTCAAGCAGGCCTTGGAAGGGGCTTGAGGGGTTCTTGCTCTCCTCCATCCCCCACCTTTCCCCCGCATGTCCTCCCCCACCCCCGCCCCTCGCCCCCCACTTGAGGCCTTGAGGCCAGAGATGTTTCAGGGAGATAGTTGATGCATATTTTCTTTTCATAAAAGAGTCACTGCTGTGAAACTCCAATTCCTTGATTGTTTAAGGAAAGAACAGAGCCTGCAAAAACCAACAATAAACCATGTCTTACACCTGTCCTGCATTCAGAGGTCTCTTCCCAAGTCTTGTTGAGTTAGGCAGGTGCAGTGAGCAGCCCCTCCTTTCATCCCATCTCACAGATACTGCACCAGCGTCCCAGAGACCCCAGTCCCACCTACTGCCAATCTGTGATATGTATTCAGCACTTACTGTGTGCAAGAGAACTGTCTTTATGCACTTGGAGAGTCAATAGAACAGACACAATCGCTGCCCACAGTGAGCTTACCGTCTACTAGTCCTAACTGATCCAGCCTTGGCCAAGTGGAGGGGCTTCTGACCCTGAGAAGGAAGGGAAGACCCTCCACTTCAGGGTCTCCTATTGGACTCCAAAGC
Organism: Ornithorhynchus anatinus; assembly: GCF_004115215.2. NCBI lineage: Eukaryota > Metazoa > Chordata > Mammalia > Monotremata > Ornithorhynchidae > Ornithorhynchus > Ornithorhynchus anatinus. Next base: position 18,967,896 of record NC_041732.1, read on the forward strand.
TGGGGTTTGGGAATTCCAGATAATAAGAAGAAGGGTGGCATTTACTAAGAGCTTATTGTGTGCCAAGCACTGTAATAAGCACTGAGGTATATACAGAAAAATCAGGTTGGACATTGGTCCCTGTCCTGCGTGGGGCTCACTCTCTGGAGGGGGACGCAACAAGGCCAAGTGGATAAGATCACGGGCCTTGAAGTCCAAGGACCTGGGTTTCTAGTTTCTGCCTATGCCACGTGTCCATTGTGTGACCTTGGGTAAGTCACTCTATTTGTCTGTGCCTCAGTTGCCTCATCTGTAAAATGAGGATGGATTGTGAGCCCCATGGGGGACATGGATCGTGTGAACCTGATTAGCTTGAATCTATCCCAGGTACAGTGCTTGACACATGATGTTTCACAAATACCATAAAAAAGGGAGAAATGGGATTGAATTCCCATTTTACACATGAAGAAACCAAGGCCCAGAGAAATGAAGTGACTTGCCTAAGGTGACATAGCAAACGAGGGACAGAGCTGGGATTAGAACCCAGGTCCTCTGACTCCCAGCCCTGGCCTCTTTCCATTAGGCCATGCTGCTTCCCTATTCAATGACTTCTGATCCCTGGAGTTCTCCTGCCAACCTTCAGTTGGTTCTATCTCCCTCTCGTTCCCTGAGACCCACTGGGCTACCCAAAAGTGCCGAGGCAGGCCATTTAAAAAGCCTTCCGGTTCTGACTTGGCAGCAGTTCATTGCCCTTCCCGACAGGTTTTGTGGATTTCTACAGTTGGTTTCACCTGGGGTCTCTCCTGGCAGAATTCCAGCCCTTCCTGTTCTCAGCTTCTAGATCTTGCTTCTTATGATCAGGCAACATGTCTATCAGCTCACCAGTTGTGCTTCTGTGTCTCAGCAGAGACATGAGTTCTGGGGATGGGGGGTAATGAGGAGGAGGAGCAGTTGTCTGGTGTTCACACGGTGCCACACTTCAGTTCATTCATTCGTATTTATTGAGGGCTCACTGTGTGCAGAGTACTGTACTAAGCGCTTGGGAGAGACAATATAAGTAACACACATTCCCCGCTGCAACAAGCTTACAGCCTAGAAAGGCAGACTGAATATAAATAAACTACAGATATAAGTGCTGTGGGACTGGGGGCAGGATGAATAAAGGAAGCAAATCAGGGTGAGGCAGAAGGGAGTGGGAGAAGAGGACGGGGGGCTTAATCAGGGAAGGCTTCTTGGAGGAGATGGGCCTTCAATAAGGCATATGCTGGTCCCCTGCCTCAGCCTCTCCCGTCATCCTGGCGGTGTCTCCCACCATCAGTTGAACCCCTGCTCCACAAACTGAGGTTCTCAACTCTCGGCCACAGTTGGAAGCCTGGTCTTTGCTAATCATCCATTCTGCTGCTTGAAGCCTTTTTGCTTAAATTGTTGGTTTGGCATGGCTCAGTGGAAATAGCCCGGGCTTGGGAGTCAGAGGTCATGGGTTCTAATCCCGGCTCTGCCACTTGTCAGCTGTGTGACTGTGGGCAAGTCACCTAACTTCTCTGTGCCTCAGTTACCTCATCTGTAAAATGGGGATTAACTGTGAGCCTCACGTGGGACCACCTGATTACCCTGTATCTAGCCCAGCATGTAGGACAGTGCTCTGCACATAGTAAGCACTTGACAAATACCAACATGAGAAGCAGATTGTCTCAGTAGAAAGAGCACGGGCTTGGGAGTCAGAGGTTATGGATTCGAATCCCGGCCCTGCCACTTGGCAGCTGTGTGACTGTGGGCAAGTCACTTAACTTCTCTGTGCCTCAGTTACCTCATCTGTAAAATGGGGATTGACTGGGAGCCTCACATGGGATAACCTGATTACCCTGTATCTGCCAGAGAGCTTAGAACAGTGCTCTGCACATAGTAAGTACTTAACAAATACCAACATTATTATTATTATTATTGTATGGCTGGAAATATTGACTGTCAGCCCTATCCAACCCTATTTGTTTGTATCTATCCCAGTGTTCAGTACAGTGCCTGGCACATATTAAGTGCTTAACAAATGCCACAATTATCATTATTTATTATCTTGATTACTATTATTAACTATCCCATCTGTGCTCACATCCACCCACCACATTTCTATACACAGTTACAGATAGGTATAAATGCTGTAGGGAAAATAGCGAATGTCCAAAGGGTGTAGGCGATGCAGAAGGTGGCTCAGTGGAAAGAGTCTGGGCTTGGGAGTCAGAGGTCATGGGTTCTAATTCTAGCTCTGCCGATTGTCAGCTGTGTGGCCTTGGGCAAGTCACTTAACTTCTCTGTGCCTCAGTTACCTGATGTGTAAAATGGGGATGAAGACTGTGAGCCCTACATGGGACAACCTGATTACCTTGTATCTACCCCAGCGCTTAGGACAGTGCTTGGCACAAATGCCAACATTATTATTATTATTAGAAGAGAGAAGGGGCGGGGGCGGTTGCGGGGGGGGGGGCGGGAAGAGGGCTTAATTGGAGAAGGCGTCTTAGCGGAGTTGCGACCTTAATAATGTTTTGACGAAGGGGCGAGTGGTGGTCTGGCCCATGTAGAGAGAGAGGGAGATCCAGGCCAGGGGGAGGCCCTGAGAAAGGAGCCGGAGGCGACATAGCGGAGCTGAAGGCCCAGGGAAGAAGCCGGCGCAGTAGGAGCAAAGTGCCATCAGGTGGCGATAGAGAGGCGAGGCCGCCCAGAAACACCATGTGGGAGAGAAGCAGCGCCGCCTGGTGCCTACAGGCCGGGCCTGCGCGTCAGAAGAAGCTGGCTCTTAATCCAGACTCCTCCGCTTCTCTGTTGGGGGACTTTGGATAAGTCACTTTCACTTCTCTGAGCCTCAGTTACCTCATCTCTAAAATGAGGGCTAAGACTTGTGACACCCATGTGGAACGTAGACTGTGTCCGACCTGATGAGCTTCTCTCTTATCCCAGCGCTTAGTTCATTGCCTGGCACCTACTACATGCTTCAGGAACACCATAAAAAAACCATCAGTGCCACCCGGGGGCGGGAAGAGAGAGAGGCGCAGCTTTACAGAGCAGTGCCTAGTACCACCATGGGACGGTAGAGAAAATTAGCCTCCCAGAACAAGCCTAGTGCCATACCATACCACTACAATTCCAAGCACTTAGTTCAGTGCTCTGCACATAGTAAGCACTCAATAAATACTATTGAATGAACTGCTACTAATAATGTTGGTATTTGTTAAGTGCTTACTATGTGCCAAGCACTGTTCTAAGCTCTGGGGGAGATATAAGGTAATCAGGTTGTGCAACATGGGGCTCACAGTCTCAATCCTCATTTTACAGATGAGGTAACTGAGGCACCGAGAAGTTAAGTGGTATGCCCAAGGTCACACAGCAGACCAATGGAGGAGGTGAGATTAACACCACGTCCTCTAACTCCCATGCCCGGGCTGGTTCACTAAGCCACGCTGCTTTTCTACTATTATTCTATACTAAACTGTACTATACCATACCATACCATACCATACCATACCATACCATACCATACCATCCATACCATACATACCATTCTATACATACCATACCATACCATACCATACCATACCATACCATACCATACCATATACCATACCATACTACATACTATACTATACTATACTATACTATACTATACTATACTATACTATACTATACTATACTATACTATACCATAGTGACACCAGGCGGCGATAGAGAGGTGCAGGCTCCCAATATTCATTCATTCATTCATTCAATAGTATTTATTGAGCGCTTACTATGTGCAGAGCACTGTACTAAGCGCTTGGGATGAACAAGTCGGCAACAGATAGAGACAGTCCCTGCCGTTTGACGGGTTTACAGTCTAATCGGGGGAGACGGACAGAAGAGAACAATGGCAATAAATAGAGTCAAGGGGAAGAACATCTCGAAAAACAATGGCAACTGAATAGAATCAAGGCGATGTACAATTCATTAACAAAATAAATAGGGTAACGAAAATATATACAGTTGAGCGGACGAGTACAGTGCTGTGGGGATGGGAAGGGAGAGGTGGAGGAGCAGAGGGAAAAGGGGAAAATGAGGCTTTAGCTGCGGAGAGGTAAAGGGGGATGGCAGAGGGAGTAGAGGGGGAAGAGGAGCTCAGTCTGGGAACGCCTCTTGGAGGAGGTGAGTTTTAATATAACGATTGATGGCACCAGGGAACGACAGCGAGGTGCAGTTCCACTAATACTACTACTATAATTGTTATATAATACTACTATAATATATATTTATATAATATAGTATATTATATAATAATTCTTATCATGCTATATAGACTATTACTACAGCGATGCCTAGTACCACTAGTGAGCCATAAAAGGTTCAGGCTCCCTGAACAAAGCTGCTGTCACAAGGGCAGGGATAGAGAGGCACAGCCTCCCCTAATACCTATTAGTGCCCCAAAGGGGCCCTGGGGGTAAGGGGGAGGGGGGAAAGTCTCAGTAGGACATAGCAGCAATTAGCTACATCTCTCCATACATATCCTTTCTTGGAATTAGGGTCGGTATTTTAGGATATGGAGAGATTAGTGTCTACCCCAAACTAAGATGTCTACAATCTGCTACCCAGCTCTTTCCAGGTCTGATACTGCTGGTTTCTTTGCCCCCAGCGCCGAGACTGAAAAGCCTGGTAACAAACACGGTACTCAGGTTCTCCAGAAGGTTAGGAAGGGGGAAGACTCTGTACCCCCCCGTATCAGTAATCCACCTCATCTCTCAGATGGGGTTCCACAGTTCTAGATGAGGATTACAGGCAGAATTTTGCCGGTACACCCGATCGTCCGGACAGGCCCAGCTCGCAGGCCAGAGGCCATCTGGGTCCGAGAGAGGGACGGGCCAAGGGCATCTCCTCAGGCACGGGGCTGGGGGGGCAAAATGGGTGCCCATGGTCACCCACAGCTCAGACCCAGAATCTCATCTGGTAGCTGGGCATCAGTCCCCTCAGGCTCAGGGTATCTGGACCACACACTCGTCCACGGCCACGCACGGTCACGAGTGAACTGCGACTCCTGACTGACTCACAGAGGGGACACTCAGGCACGAGTCACAGAGAGTACTGGGGTGGGAGGAAAATGGATGGAGTCAATCAGGGCAGGCTTCCTGGAGGAGATGAGCTTGGATCTGTGCCATAAGTAGCAATAACAGTCGTAGTAAAAGTATTATGTTCTACTGGGTGCAAAACACTGTACTAAGTGCGGGGAGGAGAACACAGGTGGGAATTAGACCTGGGGGCTCACAATCTAAGAGCACATGTGGGGAGCAAGGGATGCTGAAACATGAGACACAACACCTCTGAGCTTCAAATCAAGTTGGAGGGTGGACACTCAATATCTCTAAACAGAGGGAAGAATGGAGTTTAAAGATGAACTACAGTGAAAGGGGGGAAAAGCAGAGGAGGGAGGGTGTGGTGTGGTTGTGTGTGTGCATTCCCACTCCCACAACTGTCCCATGTGCCTGCCGCAGAAGCAAGGTGTGTATGATAATGATGGTATTTATTAAGCACTTTATTTGCACCTAAAACTGCACCTAGGATGATAAGATAGAAGATTCCTTTTGCTTCGCACTTGCACTTGGATTTACACCCCTCCCTCAGTCCCACAGCACTTATGCACATATCTGGAATTTATTGATTTAGATAATGTCTGTCTCCCCTCTACACCTTAAACATCCATGTGGCCAGGGAACGCATCTAGCAACTCTGCTCTATGTCCTTCTGCAAGGGCTTAGTACAGTTCTCTGCCCACAGTAAGCATTCAATAAATACCATTGATTGATCGATTGAGATGTATCTAACAACTCTATCCTATAGTTCTCTCCCAAAGGTTAGTACATTGCTCTGCATATAGTAAGGGTTCAGTAAATACCCTTGACTGATAGACGTTTTAGCGACAAGCAAGGCATATACATGGATTTTGAGCTGGACTGACATCCAGAGGTCAATTATCAGCATCGCAATTCCTGGATTGGTTTCAGCTTAGTGCCAAGAGACCCTAGCAATTTTTCAGCCTAGCTGGATGACCAAATTCTCCCAGCTGAAAAAATTACTTTCAGTGAAATTAGTTAAGCCACTTCAAAGAAATAGCAACCTAACCACAAAATTGCAGCCATTTCTGCACACGATGAGGGGCGAGATAAATGGGTAGTCTCTAATATATGAAGGTTTTAGATCAGAAGACAATCACCTCAAAGTTTCTGACCCACTTGGGACCCAGAAACTGTCACCCCACCATTGAGGTGTTTGTTGGCAGCACAAGGAAGCATCATGGGACAATGTCCAGGCTCCAAGGCTTTTCAATCTAAAGAGCCAATCAATTCCAGCCAATGGTATTTATTTAGAGCTTTCTGTGCACAGAGAACTATACTAACGCTTGGGAGAGTACAGTACAACAGAATTGGCTGACACATTTCTTCCCAAACAGAGCTAAACAGTCTAGAGGGGGAGACCAACATAATATAATAAAGAGATTATGGATATGGACAAAAGTGCCTGTGGGACTGAGGGAAGGAGTGAATAAAGGGAGCAAGTCAGGTGACACAGAAGGGAATGGGAGAAAAGGGAATGAGGGGTCAATCAGGGAAGGCCTCTGGAGGAGATTGTGCCTTCAATGAGCCATAAAATTCCCCCATTCCCCAGGTTTGATGAGAGTTTAATCAGGGAAGGCCTTTTGGAGGAAATGTGCCTTAAAAAGAACCATAAAATTCCCGAATCTTCCCTAAATTCCACCTCCCTAAAATGAGGAGTGCAGATGAAGGGTGAATTTCAGTAAAATAGTGGCATGCTGAAGAATGAGTGGAAAGGAAAGGATCACTACTGTGAGGTTCAAAAAAGTCAATCATGCATGTGCCTGGGAATCAGAAGGTCAAGAGTTCTGATCTTGACTCTGCCATTTGTCTTGTTTTTGTATGACCTTGGCCAAGTCAATCCCCTTCGTCTGGGCCTCGGTTCTCCTGTTCTCTCTCCTACTTAGACGGTGAGCTCCATAAGGGACAGGGACTCTGAACTAATTCACTTTGTTCTATCCCAGGGCTATAGAACAGTGCTAGAGCACATAGTAAGCACTTAACAAATAGCATTAAAAAGTGTTCCGTGAGACACGTGACAGCCTGGACAACAGGGCTTAATGTCGTGCTTGCTACAAGTAAGTTATTAACAAATACCCATTATTATTATCTGTTGGTCCAAGATCTGCAAGGGCATCAGGGGCCACCCAAGTGTCCAGCCTGAAAGCTGAGCCGTCCTTCCTTCCTGTCTTCTTAACCTTCCCTGCCTTTTCCCTCTACTCTCTCCAGGCTCCCTGCATTAAGAGCCCCCCCAAACTTGGCCTCCTCTTATTACTTCTTTCACCAAAAGTCCTTCCCCAGACGCTAAAGGAACAGAAGCAGGGAGGAGAGAAGCAGTGTGGCTAGCAGAAAGGGCCCTGGCTGGGTCCAGAGAGGACTTGGGTTGTGTGACCCTGGGTAAGTCGTTTCACTTCTCCAGGCCTTGGTTCACCTTCATCTGTAAAATGGGGGATCAAGAGGGCAGCCCCACGTGGACAGAGACTTGTCCAACCTATGTTGTATCCACCATGGTACCCAGCACAGTGCATGGCACACAGAAAGTGCTTAACTAATACCATTAAAAAGAAACAAAAAGGAGAGAAAGAGTGGAGGGACAGTGAGGCCTAGGGACTGAGGAGACCTCAGGGAAGAGCTTGAATTTTATTGACTGATTGATTCATTATTCATTTGCTCATTCATTCTTATTTACCTGAATATCCTCCTGGGTGCAAAGCACTAGGCTCTAGGATAACCTGGATGAGAATTAGACCCCATCCTTGAGGAGTATGTGAATGGGTTGCAGGTGTCTATAATTAAGGGATGTTTTTCAATCCTTTTTTACAATGAGCAGCTGCAATCCTCTTCTCTTTAATAGCCTTCTGCCTCTTTTTCTTCCTTGCTCCTACAGCTCCTCCCCCCGCCCACCTGGCAACCCAGTCTCTCCATTAGGTGCCCTAAGTGGGGTTAAGTGGCACTGCTCCTTTAAAAGCCCCAGAGGATGGTGGGTCTTTCTTTTCCTTAGGTAAGACCTGTGGGTTTTATTTGCTGTAGGTTGTGGAAAAGAAGGCAGAGTGTGTTGTTCTGGCGTTTTGGTGAGCAGGGCCTGTGTTGCTCTTTTGGTTAGCATTGTCTTTTGTTCAGCTGTGGTAGTTGATGTATTGGGTTAAAGTTGGCTTTTTCTATTCTTATACCAGTGGTACTGAAGTGGGTTAGGGCAAATGGTTTGTTTTGCTCGTTCAGGAGTGAGTTGGGTTGTTGCTTTTAAGGGGATACATAGGGTAGACTGATGTTGTCTCTAGTGGGTGTTGGAGTGGTTCATGAAGGGAGTTGGTTTTATATGGATGACTCAGCAATGTCTTGCACGTTTTAGGTTTGGGACAGTGATTTATTGATTTATGCGTGATGGAGGGGACTGAAGAATGGGCTGGGCTCAAAGTTGGAATTAAAGGGGTGGAGAAGGGAAGACCCAAGTCTGGGATAATTGACATAATGGTAGTGGCCCTTCAGAGGCTGTAGTTAGAAGTTAAATTGCATAAGCACTAGAGTGAGTACAGTGTTCTGTCCTCTGTAATACTCCATAAATATGATTGACTTTGTATTATTTGTAAAAAATAATGGCACTTTTTAAATGCTTATTATATGCCAAGCCACTAGTACTGACTGCTGGAGTGGATATAAGTAGTGATAGCATGACTGGACTTGATAATTTAGGGTTAGGATAAGAGAGATCTCCTGTACTGAATTATCCACGAGGGGTTGGCAGGAAGCTCGAGTTGTGTGAGTGGTAGAGCAGGCAGGAGACTAGGGCTGAATAGTCAGTGTTAACTGGATTAATGTGTATGCAATGAAGAGACCTGAGAGTGGTAGGAGAAGGTTTGATATCATTTACTTGTTTGATCCTGTTGATGACGATGATGGTATGTGATAAGCAGTTAATATGTGTTCCAAGTGCTGGGTAGGTAGAAGATAAGCCAGGTTGGACACGTGGTGTAGCTAACAGTGTTGGTAGCCGAGCCTCTGATTTGGTTCTCAGGAGCAGAGGAAGTTGAGGGGGATGGGATGTGATGAAATCTTGTTTTAGGGGGAAATGATTGCTGCTCTGGGTCTAGAGGTGAGGGTTTTATGGGCAGAAACTACTGGGGTGCATGGGTGTGCATATTCACTGTCTCAGCGTCTCTGTGTGTGTCTTGTGTGTCTCTGTCATTGAGCTCTTTTTTCTGGGCTTGTCCAGGTCCGTTAGCTAGTATTGCCCACTCAAATGTAAATCATCCAAGCCAGTAACCTTCACCACAACTTCAACCTGGAACTTGTGCCTGGAATGTGCTGAGGTGAGGGGTTGTTTCTGCAGGCTCGTACACTTGCCCTCCACCCCATTATCCAAAAGGGGGTGCATCTCCAGCCCCCCTCCATTGAAATTTTCTCCCCGCCCACTCTCCACTCTCCTCAGTGAATTGAGAGCCGGTAGGTCGGTCCTGGCAGTCGTCAATATGGGATTATCAGAATGTGAGCCCCACGGGGCAGGAAGCGAGACGCGCCAAGGGGAAGGAGTGGGGTGGTGTACTGTCACGTGCCCCTTGAGGGCAGTTTTGTGCCAACTCAGTTGGACGTGGGGGACTCTTTTTGGGTTTTCCCATACCTGTACCCGAGAATATAGTCTTTCCGTTCTGCCGCCGTGGGACTCCATAACAGCCCCATAAAGCCAGCAGTGGAGTTGGGGTCTCAGTAGTTCCACCGTGTGGAATAAACTGTAAAACTCGTTGTAGGCAGGGAATGTCTGTTAAATTGTGCTATACAGTACTCTGTGCTCCGTGGCAAGAACCTGGGCTTGGAGTCAGATGTCATGGGGTCTTTAATCCTGGCTCTGCCGCTTGTCAGCTGTGTGACCTTGGGCAAGTCACCTAACTTCTCGTGCTTCAGTTACCTCATCTGTAATGGGTATGAAGACTGTGAGCCCCACGTGGGACATCATCATTACTTGTACCTCATACCACATAGTAAGCACTTACAATACCAATGTTAATAAATATGCTGGCCTGACCCATAGCCCAGCAACACATGCACGGTTCACATGTTGTTCATTGAGGATTCGTTGAGTACTTCATAGATGCGTGGCCTGGGAGACAGATTACCAAGTGCAAATCTCTTGTGAGTTGGAATCTAGTATACAAGAATATTTCTGATGACTTCTCCATCCAGTTGTCATGGCTTCTACTCAAATGGATGTAATTCATCTTAATGTCTGTCTCCCCCTTTAGACGGTAAGCTCATAGTGGCAGGGAATCTGTCGATGGTTAATATTGTGCTCTGCAGTAAATGCTGGATAAATACAATTGACTGAGGCCTCTTCTCTCACATCGTACTCTTAGTAGGGTGCTCTGTCAATGTGTTCAATAAACATTATTGCTGTCTTAAGCAACACTGCACCCTTCACTCTACATATTGATTTACTTGTTTTTTATGCCATTCAACTTATCGTGGGTTAGATGTACAACTTCAATCTACTGAGCTTGTATGTGCTATTCCACCTGTACATAACTCAATTTTAATGTCTGTCTGTGGACCGGAAGCTTCTTGAGAACAGGGGCCACATGTGCTATGTAATGCTAATGTACTTGAAGCATTCTCACCACATTGTTCCAAAGTCAGTGCCTCCCTCTGTAGGCTGTGAGCTTATTTTTGGCATATTAATTACATGGTTCTATTTTAACTGTGCCAAGGAGTTAGTACAATGTTCTACCCATGGAAAGAGCTCCAGTGCAATGGACTGGCAGACTGATTTAGATTGTAAGCTCCCAGTGGGCAGGGACTGTGGCTCCTACACCAAGTTTGCCAAAGAGTGTGCTCAAGGGGGTGTGTCTCGCTCCAGGCCAAACCTGATGTCGGTTGTCCCATCCAGGCCTACTGTTGGTAGACTGAAAGAGGATCGGGGGTGAAGAACCAGCTTGGCACTGGGTAAGTGTTGAGGGACTTGGCTGCCTGAGAGAAAGGGCATCAGCCCAGCTTCTTTCTGCACCCTAGAGAAGTCTCCCAGACACCACAGGTAAGACTCTGGGGAATTGGGGGTGGGTGAGTGTGGTGGGGAGGGGGTCTGCAGGGGCTGAGTCTGTAGGGGAAACTCAGACTTTCTGGGGTAACAAAGCTAGTCAGGGCCTCTCCCTGCAGGCTGTGAGAATGGCAGCCTCTCTCATGTCTAGAGGGGTCGCGCCTCATCTCTGGTTCTCTCATCTCTCCTCTCCCTCTGGTCTCTCTCTCTCTCTCTCTTCTTGCGTCACTCTCTCGTCGTCTTTTGCTTTCTTGCTCTATCTCGCTCTTGCTCTTTTGCTCTGTTTCTCTCGCTCTCCTGCTTGCTTCCTCTTTCTCGTGCGCTCGTTCTCACTTCTGGTGTGAGTGAGCCTGCAGGGGACAGTCCAGTTGCAACATGGGGACACAGATGGGGCTGGGCCCTGGCTGCAGCACCCCCTGACCAGAGCAGGCGCACAGAGCGACATTACCCTGAGACCTGACTAGATTTATCCTAAGGGCCAAGGAAGGAGCCTGAGCCCCAGGTGCATCACGGAAGATCTGGCCCCCAGTCCAACCCTGCTTCCCCAAGGACATGTTGGTGCTGACAGGACTGGACAGGATGGTGAGTTGTATGTTTTAAGCTTGGGGCTCTTTGGGTTCTATTTTGGGGCAAGTGGAAGGAATCAGTGGTCTTGATTGAGCACTAGGCAAAGCACTTGAGAGAGTATAGTGAAGGGAACCTTATCTCCCACTACACATACATACACACACCATCCAGTGCATCCTTATAGTTCCACAAACCAGAACAGTGACCGAGTCCCCAGGGCTCAGTAGTGACCCTTGACGAGGCTTCTACCCAACATCCAACTTCCTGCTCCCTGCCTGGAGGAATTGGATCCCCACTAGAGACCTATCCAAGTCTCCCCACCCCCTGTGATAGGCTGTTTCTCTCCCCATGGGTGGCCTGGGGCACACCTCATTAGTCAACAACGGTTACCTCTGTCCCGGAGAGCCATGGAACTACCCCTAACTGGACCACCCAACCCTGTGGACAGCGAAGGCCTGACCAGCTACTCACCGGATGCTATGGACACTGATTGATTGCGCCGGCCCCACTGTTGGGCAATTGGTTAGCATTGGGCTGCTGCCCCTGGCCAGTGCAGCTGCCCCCTGCCCCCCCCCTCCCCCAAGCCACATTTGTATTCCTCCTTCCAGAAAATGTCATTTCCTTTGGGGGTCAAGGGTCAAACACTGCATCATGGGTTGCCAAACCAGGCCCTTGTAACTCCAGGAGGGGATGGAGGGTGTGTGTGTGTGTATGCCTTGAGCATGAAAGTGAGAGCCGGGACCAGAGCAGGGTCAGAGGGGCCACCCCTCTTTGGACGGGTAGAGGGTTTTGGAAACAGGGGTCTAGAGCTTCAGGTAGATGCTCGTGGAAGGACCTGAGTGCGGGTGTTGAAGTTGCCCTGGGACCCTTAATTCTATAGTCAAGTTGACTTCCTCTGGCCGGGCCCTTCAGTTGGGAGCTATCTGCCTAGCTCTGGCTTCAAGAGTACAGACTCCCTCTCCTGCCTGAAGGGTGCCCCTGGCGGGGAGGGTACAGGGACAGGAGTAAGGAGCGGGAGTGCATGTCTATCTGTATGCATGTGTGACTACCCTATGTCCTTCCAATCCTCTGGACGAGCAGAATGAGGGGTGGGAGAGGACTAGCAGCAAATGCTAGAGCGGGAAGATGCAACAGTGGGTTTTCCCCCACATCCTACAACAGAAAATGGCATGGTTGGCCCCCTCCTCTCCTCCTCCCCTCTCTCTCCCCTTGGTGGCCTGGGCTCTGTAAGCCCAAATGCATTCTGTATGGAATAAAATGGGATATGTTTTTCCTCTCTCCGAGTCCCTTGATCCCACTGGCAGCTGCCCCTGCTCCCCAAAAAGGTATACATTTGGGGTATCAGCTTACTTCAAAGCAGGAGGATGTCACCCAGCTATAATTGTAGAGTGACAACCTAGCACCCCTCCCTCCTCCCTCCCTCCTCCACCTTTCATTCCTCAGTCTCACCCAGTCATGGTAAGGGCTGGAAGAGTTGGGAGTGCAAAAGAGGGGGTGATGACACCCTCTTTTTCTCCTTCCCTCTTCCCGTACCAGCCTGAGGCTCTTACAAATGGTGGATCCCATGGGTGGGAGAACTCAGATTTCTGCTGGCCCCTATCAACTTGATGAGGTGGGGCTTAGGCCAGAAGGCATGATCCTCTTAAGCCCAAGGACAGAGAAAGGGCAACCAAGGAGGGTGGAGGTGGGCAGTGGCTCAGACTGAAGTTGTCCCAGGTTCCGCTCTCCCGGTCAGTCAGTGAAGCAATCAGTCATATTGAAGCGACTTAAGTGACTTGCAGGTGACTGGCTGGTGTTCTTCAGTCTCTCTGGGGTCTCTGCTTTCCCCTCCCCCTTTTCTAGTAATAAAGCCAATACTTGTGTATAAGTGCTTAAATGCCAGAATATGCATTATTTATTTACATGCATGTTTGTCTCCCCATCCCAGTCTGTGAACTTCTTGTGGCAGGGAATGTGTCTACTAACTCTGCTGTAATAGTAGTAATAGTAATAACTGTTGTATTTGTTAAGCATTCAGCATGTCAGTATCACAGCAAGAGCAGGGTAGACAAAAGACAGTTGGATTGGACACAGTCCCTGTCACACCAGCAAGATGAAGGCAGAGCTGGAGTGAATCAAGTTGTAGTAGCTAAGCACCCAAAACTCATTGCCAGTACTGTTACCAAGAAGCATAGGAGGAACACAAAGCAAGATCAGGTTGGACACCCTTCCCTCCTACCCACATTGGGCTTGGACTGTCTTTAATCTTCATTTTACCGATGACGTAAGTAATGCAACAGAGAGGGAAGTGACTTGACCAAAGTTCCACAGCAGGCAAGGTGGATCTGGGATTAAACCCGATGATTGGACTGATTCTAGCCCGTGACAGGGAATTTGTAACATCATAGGTGGGCACATGCAAGGAACCCCAAACAGACAACTCCAGTACATTCACACCCATGTATAGGTAGCCCACTGCATGGTGCACACGTATGCATGCCCCCTCCCCCCCCAACACACACATATACCTCTTGTGCTCCAGATACTCACACCTACCTGTAATTTTATTTTGCTGTCCGCATCCCTAAGGTAGAATGTAAGATGTTGAAGGCAGCGAGTGTGTTTACCAGCTCTGTGCAAGACTTCCAAGCAGTTAATAGAGTGGTCTGCATAAAATAAGCCTAACTGATTAATCTCCCATGTGCCCTCCTCAGCAATGTCCGGGCTGCCAAGCCAAACCACGCTCTTCTAGTTAACAAGGCTGGGGCAGGAGAAAAGAGAGGACAGAAATCTGGTGAGAAACCAGCTGGCCCCCACCTCTTCATGCATAATAATAATTGTGGTGGTATTTAAGTGCTCACTATGTACCAAACTATGTACCAAGCATTGGGTAGATTCAAGATTATCAGGTCAGACTCTGTCCCCATCCCTCAGGGAACTCACAGAATAAGAGGGAGGGGGAAGAGGTATTGAATTCCCATTTTATTATTATTGTCACTATTAATAATGGTATTTATTAAGCACTTACTATGTGCCAGGCCCTGTACCAGGAGCTGGGGTGGACACAGGTAAATCGAGTTGGACACAGTCCTTGTCCCTCCTGGAATTAATACTGTGATTTCCGATTACTTTTGTTTTCCAATTCCCGAATGGCAAAGTCTTCTTTAGATGGAGCTCTGTAATGCAGGTCCACTCAAAGGGAAGGTGGGGTGTGGGTGCTTGCATGCGTGAAAGATAGGATTCGCTTTGGGGAAAGTAATGAGGAGGGGGCTGCCACTGTTAGCATAAAGGCTGGTTCCGGACTCAGGAATTGGGGCTCAGGGCAGGGAGCTGACTTTAGCTTGACTAAATGAGCAGACGTGGAGCCCTGCACACCCCTGTTCCCAAGTGGGGAGCCCCTCCATGTTTGATAGTGGTGGCGCCCATGGAAGTGGGGATCCTCTCCGTCTCCAAAGCACTGCATTTCCCAAGAGAAGCAGCATGGTGTAGTGGATAGAGCATAGGCCTGGGAGTCAGAAGGTCATGGGTTCTAAATCCTGATTCACCACTTGTCTGCTGTGTGACTCTGGGCAAATCGCTTCACTTCTCTGGGCCTTAGTTCCTCATCTGTAAAATGGGGATTTAGATCGTGAGCCCCGAAGGGCCCAGGGACTGTGTCGGAAGTAGCGTGGCTTAGTGGAAAGAACACGGGCTTTGGGAGTCGGAGGATGTGAGTTTTAATCCTGGCTCCTCCACTTGTCTGCTGTGTGACCTTGGGACAAGGCGCTTAACTCCACTTAACTTCCCCTTGCCTCAGTGACCTCATCTGTAAAATGGGGATTAATACTGTGAGCCCCACGTGGGGCAACCTGATTGCCGTGTATTTACCCCAGCAGTTAGAACAGTGCTTGGCACATAGTAAGTGCTTAACCAATATCATAGTAATAATTCTTGGGGAGAGATGGAGTCAGGAGCTGTGCCATCACCTCTAAGGGAAGCTGTTGTTTGTGGTTGGTGAATATGTTTGTGTTTGAATTTCCATGCTTCACGTTCATCTCTGGAAGAGGAGAAGAGAGAGGAGGGGGCTACCACCCCCAGCCCAGAGGCTGGTACTGGAAACAGGGACTGGGACTCTGTGCAGGGAACTGGTTCTGTCTGACCCGGCTGTGGAATGGACAAGACCCGAGGCCCTTAATTTTCTAGATGGATCAAACCTCCCTTTGCTCCCAGTCCTGTCCCCAGGCTCATTTTGCACAGCTTCAGTCCTCTAAGAAGGGACACTTGTGGCCTTGACAGTGGTGGTTTCTGGGGGGTAGGAGAAGGGTCTAGGGTCAGGAGTAGGGCAGGGTAAAATTAACACTTCCATTCTGTTCCTCTTTGAGGAGCAGAGCCGTGTGGACTTCAGTTCTAGCGTAATTCAGCAGGAGTTCAAGGACTGAATTCTGCCTAATCTGTAGTAGTTCTGGGCATCCAGTCCCTGGAGAATGACCAGTGGACTTGGTAATATGAAGATGGGGTTAGTTAAGGGTTGAGAGCTGCAGGATGTAGCAGTCTGCTTAGTTGAGATTGTCAAACCTCACCTCTGAAGGCGACTCCATGTTTTGGGGGAGACTCAGGTTTGCGAAGCTAGTTTGCTTTCATCTCTCCCTTTCTATCAGACAAATGGTTCTTCTGGACCCCCAAGTGTCTGATAGATGTCTTTTTTTGGGTGGTGACAGAGGGCAGGGCAGCGAGACCTGTGCCTCCACAGTCGCTCAATCCAGGCGTGTCTTCCGGGGCCAGATCTCAAAATGCCAGACATGATGGAGCGCTTACTGCATGCAGAACACTGTATGAAGCACTTGGGAGAGTACAGTAGGGCCCACACAGTACCTGTCCACAACAACATTGACTAATGGCAAGAACATGGGCTTGAGAGTCAGAGGATACGGGTTCTAACCCCATCTCTTCCACTTGTCTACTGTGTGACCTAGGGCAAGTCACTTTGTAAAATGGGGATTAAGACTGGGACCCCCATGTGGGATACCTCGTATCTACCCTAGTGCTTAGAACACTGCTTGGCCCATAGTAAGTACTTAACGAATACCTTAACAATAACTCAGTATCCTACTCCCCCAGGACATCCTACAGTACTTTGCGCAAAGTATATGGTCATTTATCACCAGTGTAAATACACCTCATTCTCTCCTTAGTGGCTAGAGAATGGACCTAGGAGTCAAAAAGTAATGGATTTTAATACAGGTTCTGTCATTTGTCTGCTGTGTGGCCTTAGGCAAGTCACTTCACTCTTCTGGGCCTCAGTTACCTAATCTGTATAATGGGGACTGGGACTGTGAGCTCCACGTGGGATAATGACTGTGTCCAAACCAATTTTCTTTTATCTACCCCAATGCTTAGTACATTGCCTGATGTCTTTTAAGTGTTAAAGAAATGCTACATTACTACTACTAATAATTATTATATTATTATTATTATTAACTATCCCCTCTGTGCTCACAACCCCTGCATTTCTATTACACAAAATGCCTAGTTTACAGATATGCATATAAGTGCTACAGGGAAAATAGGGAATGTCCACAGGTCACAGATCCAAGGCTGTAGAGGATGCAGAAGCCGGGGCGGGGGCTAAAAAAGGGCTTAGAGAAGGCGTCCTGGCAGAGTTGCGTCCTAATAATGCTCTGAAGAGGTGGAGAGTGGTGGTTCTGGCCTACGTGGAGAGGGAGGAGTTTCAGGCTTGGGAGTGTCGGGGGAAAGGAGTCAGAGGCGACCTTAGAGGAGCTGGAGGCCCAGGGAAAGCTAGCGCGAGTAGGAGCAAGTGCCCCAGATGGCGATAGAGAGGCGCGGCCGCCCAGAATCACCGTCTGGGAGGAAGCAGCGCCACCTGTGGCTAAAGCCCGGAAGGACCTGGCTCCAAATAATAATATAATAATGTTGGTATTTGTTAACCGCTTACTATGTGCCGAGCACTGTTCTAAGCGCTGGGGTAGACCGGGAATCAGGATGTCCCACGTGGGCTCACAGTCTTATCCCCATTTTTACAGATGAGGTAACTGAGGCACAGAGGGTTAAGTGACTTGCCCACATCACACAGCTGACAAGTGGCAGAGCTGGGCTCGAACTCATGACCTCTGACTCCAAAGCCTGTGCTCTTTCCCACGAGCCACGCTCTTCTCTATCGCCCTCGGCCACTTGCCCGCGGGGTGACCTTGGGCAAATCACTTCCCTTCTCCGAGCCTCAGTTATAACATCTCTCAAATGGGGCCTAAGACTTATAAGTCCCATTTGGGACGTGGACTGTGTCCAAACTGATGAGCTTCTCTCTATCCCAGCGCTTAATACAGTGTCTGGCACATAGTGAGTGCTTCATAAACACCATAAAAAATGGTCAGTGTCCCCCGGGGGATGACAGAGAGGTGAAGACTCACAGTAAAATAGGTAGTACCACCACGGGGCTATTGCGAAGGGCAGCCTCCCAGGCCAAGGCCTGTTGCCACGAGGCGGCGATAAAGAGGTGCAGCCGCCCCGTATCCCAACTAGTGCCACCAGGGGGCAGGCTGCTGCACTCAGACCCGAGGGTGGTTCTGATTCCAGGGCCCAGGGGCATCTCTCCAGAGCAGCTCCAGCTCAGTGCTTTTCCTCAGCCTCTACGATCATCTCTTTTACACTGTAGGCAGAGTCATCTCCCAGATTATCCCCCTTACTGAGTGGGCTGCATTGCTACCCCAAAAAGAAGGGTGTGTATGTGTGTGATTTTGTGTGAATAACAGGGAGGTAGAAGAGTGATGAGGTGGCTGCCACTCATGGAAGGACAGGGACCTGGACTCTGTGCAGGAAGTTAGTTCTGTCTGACTTGCCTGGGACTGCGAAGACCCAAGGCCTTTAATTCTACAGATGAGTCAAGCCTTCCTAGGACTATAGTCATTCATTCCTTCAATCGTATTTATTGAGTGCTTACTGTGTGCAGAGCACTGTATGAAGCACTTAGAAAGTGCAATGCAGTCCTACCTACAGGATCACTTTCCTGCCTCAGTCCCCAGAGAAGGGACCCTCTTCGGCTTAATGTGGAAGCTTGTGAGATCTAATGTCAGCAGGAGGACGGGGTGTCTATCAGTGTCTCTGCCCTATTTCTCTCGGAGAAGCAGAGTTGTGTGGACTCCTGCCTGAGACCAAGTCAACAGAGGTGTGGGCAGGGAGGGCAGAAGGCAGGTATTGTACGAGAAACTGAATTCTACTGAGCGTGCATGCAGTTCTGCCCCGTCAATCAATCAGATTGATGTAGTGCCTCCCGTGTGCAGAGCATTGTACTAAGCACTTGGGACAGTACCCATAGGCCAGACACATGCCCTGCTCACAACAAGCTTATGGTCTCGAGGGGTCTGGAGTTCGTGGAGTAACAGGATTGGGGATCTGGGGGTGAGGCTGATCTTGGGTAAGTGCCAATAGGTAAGAAGCAGTCAGCTGCTTCTCTCTGTATACATCCTCTCTTGGCATTAGGGTCAGGTTTTTTAGGGGATGGGGAGACTAGTGTTTGCTCCAAACTAGGATGTCTCAAACCCCCTACCCATCCCTTTCCTGCTCCCATACTGTTGGTTTCTTCCTCCCCGCCACGGGACTGATATGTCTGGTAACAAACACAGTTCTCAGCCTTTTCCAGATGGCAGGATGAGACCCTGGACTTTGGGATTGGTAATCCTGTCATCTCTCCAGATCAGTTCCCAGCTCTCGATGAGGATTTCTGTGGAAGCTGGTGGTGAGTCATGAGTCCTTCTCTTTCTCCCCCCACACCTCGATCCCCCAGCAGTGCACAGGATGACCAAGTTTAGACGGCCCAACTATTACTCTCTCTACAGACACTGGTCAGTGTATCTTCCCGGCTTGGAGGACTGCCCACTGAAGTGTGGCTTCATGGGGGTCACTTCACACAATGCACAACCAGTTTTCTAAGCCTAATGGACAATTTGGGGAAGTCTAAGAAAATTGTGCCAAATTCCCAGTCATCATAGAAAATTGCTAACTTGATAGTATGACTAGTAAAAGCTTCACTTGTATAGAGGAAATGTTTGCACCTCTGCTTTATTTAATACTCCCTTCTTTCTGCTATGGATTTCTTCAAAATATGTGTTTTTGTGGGACCAGTGCCTTCCTTTTAGGGAGAGAAGGGGGAAGGGGAGAGATGCAGTGTGAGCCGTAAGGTGGGGACTATGACTGTGTCCACTCCATCCCCTTTTCTGAGAGGCAGAACCATGGGGGCGTTTAGGATGAGGCACTCAGCAGGGGGGATGGTTGGGGAATCCAGAGAACAGAGAAGGCATGTGTTGTACGGGGAACAGATATCTGCCTGGTCTGCAGCCTTCCTGGGTATCTAAGGCTCCAGGAGTACTGATGGTTGTGAGGCTCTCTGGGGGCCCAATGTTAAGTGTGAGGCAAAGTGTAGCAGTCAACCTGTCAGGGTTTTGCCTGTACACCCATCCTTCCAGGAGAAGCCAGTGGTGGGGAGTTTGAGGGGAGGGGGGCGGAGGGGAGTGTGAGAAAGGAGAAACTGCACTGTCTGCAATTCCCTTCTTCTTCTTCCTTCTCCTTTCTTCTTTCTTCTTCTTTGTTCCTCCTCGGCTCAAAAGAGGATGAAGAGGGCCGCTGTAGCTTACAGGAAAAGTAACTGCCCCGAGAGTCTGGAGACCTGTGTTCTACTCCTGACTTTTGTGTTAGGATCTTAAAAGGATTCTACTTCCACAGGTGCAATTAGAACTCACAACTTTGTTTTGCTAAGGTAAAACCCTTAGCCCTAGTCCATTGAGGACCCTACAGTTTTGTCAAGTTTTATTTTACTGTACTGTTTCTAAGGTAATGAGGCTAATTAAGAAAAGCTGAAATCAATTAACAGAAAGATTATGATAGGAAAGTTCTTTCTTTTTTTTTCCTTTCCTTCTTTTCAGCTCTGAGATCACTAGGGTGCCATGGATACCTAAAGGGAGAGGCTCACTGGCTCTCAAGGCACCTCCATGATCTCAAGTCGTCCTGTCCCACAGGCACATTTTCAGTGAGCGGGGGGTGTTTGGGAGGACCAGAGTAATCAGGCTTGGGTCTAGAAGTTGACTTGTGCAGTTGTGCTGGACCTTCGGTCTCTGGAGAATGAGACCCTCCTGGAGTAACAGAGCTGGGGTTTTGAGGAACGGGCCTCTCAGCATCAATAGAGCATTCATTCATTCAATCAGCCATATTTATTGAGCACTTACTGTTTGCAAAGCACTGTACTAAGTGCTTCGAAGAGTACAATCTAACAACAAATGGACACATTTTCTCCTGAAAACAAGCTCACAGTCTAGAGGGGGAGGTGGCCAAGAATATAAATGAATAAATAAGGGCCGAGTGTTGCAGTCAACTTAGCTGAAGGGACATCTGTCTGTACATCTCTCCTGATGAGAGGTTCAATGTTTGGTGGGGGAGAGGGAAAACGGCGTTTGCAAAAGAAACGTATGTTGTCTGCAATCTCCTATGCTTCCTTCTCCAGCTTTGAGACAACCGAGTCTGCTGGAGACTGAAGGGTTTGGCCACAGAGGCAGATCTCAAAGGGCAGGGTGAGGGAACCTGGCCCCTCAGGCTCACTGATCCACATGTGTCACTTTAGGTCCGATTCCACAACTCAAGATGGGTTTCCTTCAGGACCGGTGGAGAAGGTCCAGTGACACCTTGCTTCCATTAGACCCAGGCTCTCCTGCCTCCTACCCAGAGGAGGGCTCTGCAGTGAGTTCTGTGTCTTGGAGGGGGTGGGCGGTGGGTGTGGGGAATAAGGAGAGAGCGAGTTTGTCCTGTTGGAAATAGAAACAGTGTTTGTCCCCCAGCCCTCCCTCAAAAAAACTAGGTTGTCTGCAATCTTCTATGCCTCCTTCTCCAACTCTGAAAAAGACTAGGGACAGACACATCAGGAGCGATGAAACAGTAAACAGTAAAACACAACACACATGCACAAAGTAAAAACAAACTCAGCTCTTTTCCTCTTCTCTCACTCCCTTGTGTGCTTAGTACAGTGTCTGGCACATAGAGAAGCAGAATGGCTTATTGGAAAGAGCAGGGGCTTGGGAGTCAGAGGATGTGGGTTCTAATCCCAGCTTGTCTGCTGTGAGACCTCGGGCAAGCCACTTCACTTCTCTGTGCCTCAGTCACCTCTTCTGTAAAATGGGGATTAAGACTGTGAGTCCCTTGTGGGGCAGCCTGATTACCGAGAAGCAGTGTGGCTCAATGGAAAGAGCACGGGCTTTGGAGTCAGAGTTCATGGGTTCGAATCCCGTCTCGGCCACTTGTCAGCTGTGTGACTTTGGGCAAGTCACTTAACTTCTCTGTGCCTCAGTTACCTCATCTGTAAAATGGGGATTAAGACTGTGAGCCCCACGTGGGACAACCTGATTCCCCTGTGTCTACCCCAGCGCTTAGAACAGTGCTTGGCACATAGTAAGCACTTAACAAATACCAACATGATTATTATTATTATTACCTTGTATCTACCCCAGCGTTTAGAACAGAGCTTGGCAGATAAGAACTTAACAAATACCATAATTGTTGATTATTATTGTAGTAAGTGCTCAAACACCATAATTATTATTATTAAATGGAGGAAATAAGAGCTGAGTGGGGGAAGACCTCTTGGAGGAGATGTGATTTTAGGGATGCTCTGAAGGTGGGGAGAGTGAGTGTCTGCTTTTAAGGTCCAAGCTGCCCTGACTGTTCCTTGGGTCCAGTGTGAGCAGCCCGGACAAGGGGCCCGTGGGGCTGGAACTCAGGACAGGAAGGTGGGGTGGGGGTCAAGCCAGAGATGAGACCCCCTAGATAGCTGTTTGTAATTTGTGTTTCCCTGGACAAACCCTTTCATGCTACAGCTCCAATCTTATCCTGTCCCCATCCCCTTTCCTATCCTACCCTATTTTTCCCACAGCCATCCCCTCCTGCAGTGAAGCGGCTGGATCTTTCTCCCAGAACACCTGATCTGTAACCCAGCTGCTTCCAGTCAGGTGGATTACTGACGTCAGGCCGGCCCCACCCTGACCTATAGAAGCCTCCAGAGGCTGAGGCCATTCAGAGCCGAATGAGTTTGCCTTAATGTGACTGTTGAATTTAGGAGGAGAAAAGAGCTGTTGGGGGGCAGTGAGGTGCTGAGTTTTGGATAACTTTGAATCTGCTTTTTGGCTTGCTAATGGGGGGTAGGGGAGTGCTCTTCTGGGCCTGGTAATTTCCTTAAAAGCCACCCTGTCAGGATGTTGTGTGGAGGTACCATCCTGCCCCCTTTCCTGATCTCAGAGAAGCAGCATGGCTCAGTGGCAAGAGCCTGTACTTGAGAGTCAGAGGTCATGGGTTTGAATCCCAGCTCTGCCACTTGTCAGCTGTGTGACTGTGGGCAAGTCACTTCACCTCTCTGTGCCTCAGTGACCTCATCTGTAAAATGGGGATTAACTGTGAGCCTCATGTGGGACAACCTGATGACCCTGTATCTACCCCAGCGCTTAGAACAGTGCTCTGCACATAGTAAGTGCTTAACAAATACCAACATTATTATTATTATTATCTCCTTCATGCCTGTGAGATGTGTGGGTAGTGGGGTGAAGGGCCTAAGACTCCATCACAGAAGGCTTCCTGGCTCCTCATACTGCTTTGTTCTCTAGCCTCTCTCTGTGGCTATGGCAATTCAAAGAGACACTTCCTTTCTGCAATCAAACAGTGGTATTTATTGAGTGCTTACTATGCGTAGACCACTGTACTACAAGGTTGGGAGAGTATAGTACAAGAGAGTGTTGTACAGGACATGTTCACTGCAGTCCTGACTCATCACTTTAATGTACCTGCACCCACTTTTCTGCTCTCATTATGGTGTCTTCTTCCCCTACACCTTCAGTTATGCTTGTTCTTCACAAACTAACATAGTTCCCTTTCAATCTTATGGGTCCAGCATCAGTTGAATGAGGAGGACCCAAATAATGTGGTATGGGGAAGGGTCTGAGTAGAAGAAGAAGAATGATAATGATGGTATTAGTTATATGCTTACTCTGTGCCAAGCACTGTTCTAAGCACTGGGTCAGATACAAGGTAATCAGGTTGTC
This sequence comes from Ornithorhynchus anatinus, assembly GCF_004115215.2. Classification (NCBI taxonomy): domain Eukaryota; kingdom Metazoa; phylum Chordata; class Mammalia; order Monotremata; family Ornithorhynchidae; genus Ornithorhynchus; species Ornithorhynchus anatinus. Next base: position 18,991,610 of record NC_041732.1, read on the forward strand.
CCATGGGGGGCTCAGTTTTAATCCTCATTTTACAGATCAGGTAACTGAGGCCAACTGAGCCTCAGTTACCTGATCTGTAAAATGAGGATTAAAACTGAGCCCCAGTGAAGTGACTTGCCCAAAGTCACATAACTGACAAGTAGTGAGTTGTGGGGTGAATACTTTAGTGCTTGGTGGGTGTGCCAAAATGCATGGGTGAGCTCAAAGGGAAAATAAAGTGTGTGCATGTGTGTGTATTTGGTTGGGTAGGGGATGGGGAGCATGTGAGCTTTAGTCAGGAGCGACTTATTGTAGAAGAAACTATTTCGGTAGCAGCATTATAATTTTGGGAGACCACTAGCATGTCCACTATGTAGGTGGGAGACTCTGGTCCACGTGAGACACAACGATGGGGCTGGACTTTGCAGGGGCTTCCTAAACACCACTCATGAGCTATCTGTTGGTGGATGTCCAAGGGTTTCTGCTCAAGGGAAGAGAGGGCCCCGAAACTTCTCACCACACGTCTTGGCCATGAGGACTGTTTCCCCTGCAGTGAAGATGCAGAGCAGGTGACTCCCGTGGAGAGGTAAAATCAGGAGCTGAGCTTTCATCTCTATGGGAAGGTGATGGACCCATGTGTGGATGATTAAGGGTTATGGCAGGATGAGGAAGACGTGAACAGAGGGGCCTGTCACCAACCTGAGGCTGGTTCTGCAAACAGTGGTTAACTTAAGGCCCTGTGAAAGGAACTGATTCTGTCTCACTTGACTGTGGGACTGAGAAGATCCAGGAGCCTTAATTCTGTAGATGAGTCAATCCTCCCTGAACCCAAAGCCCTGACCCCAGGGTCACCCTGATCATCTCTAGCCCCTCCAGAGCTGAAACCCATTGGTCCCTGACAGTGACTACCTCTTAGGGAGTTGGGAGGGTGCAGGGTGGTAGGGGACAGTCTAGTGTTGAGTGAAGCTGGCTAGGTGCTTTCTGGTTTGGTAGGTAGAAGTTGTTCTAGGCCAAAAGCCTCCCTCCAGGGCTGTTGGGCTGTTTTGTAAAGGCTGGTGGCTTCTGGCAATATAGTTCTAGGTGGAGGATAGTGTCCATCATAGTGTCCACCCTACTGCTCTCTGAGAAGAATTGAGTGGGTTCCATCAGGTCACCAGGAGTATGGGTGGTGGGGTGCGGGGGAGGACTGAGCAGGCATTGTATTAGGAAAGTGAATTACTCTATGCGTAGCTGTTGGACCTCCAGTCCCTGGAGGACAAGCCATTTCTGGAGTGACACAGATGGATCTGAAGTTCAGGTTGGCATTTGTTTAGTGTAGAGTGAAGCAGTTTGCTTAAGTGTGTTCTGTCTCTGCACCTCTCTGTTAAGGTCAGTGTCTTGGGAACGAGGGGACTGGTGGAGGGCCAAGTACTTGCAAGCAAACTAAGCTGCCTATAATCCACATGTATCTTAAGACGAGGTTTAGCCCAAATGGGTTTTAGCCAAGACAGGTGGAGAAGCTTTAGTGACACCTCATCTTTATCAGACCCATGCTCCAGGCTCTACTGCCCCTATCCACAGGAGGCTTTGGTGGTGATTCACAAGTCTCCTGCCCTTCATCCCCTGCACTAGATCTGTGTCCCGTTGGCACCTGTGCAGACAGGAGTCCCAGAGCACCAACCCCCTACAGTACACAGCTCAGGGTAGGATGACTTGAGGGAAAATCTGACCAACTATTACCCTCCTAACAGAGATTGTTCAATAGCTCGTCCTGGACTTGAGGACCATCCCCTTGCAGTGTGGATCCAGTCAAATCAATTCTCAGATTTGCCCACCCTGGATAGATGGAGCTGTGGATCATGTCGCCACCGCAAAGGGAAGGTTTATTTTTGTTTGTTTGGGGTGGGAGTGTGTGTGTGAGAGAGAGAGAGAGAGACACTGATAGACTGGTTAGCTTTTGGGATAGAATAGTGAAGTGGGGGCTGCCACCCTTGGTACAGAGGCTGGTTCTGGAAGCTGAAGCTCTGTGCAGGGAACTGGTTCTGTTAGATTTGACTGAAGGACTCAGAGGACCTGAGAACTTGAATCCAAGAGACGGGACAAATCTCCCTGTGTCCACAGTCCTATATGTAGGGTCACCCTACACATACTCAATCCCTGGAGAAGGAACCTTTCTTTGTCTTTGGTGGCTTCTGGGATTCTAGTGTCTGGAGCCGGAAAGGGTGGCATCAGTGCGTCTGCTCCATTCGACTCCGAGAAGCAGAGTCTTGCGGGCTCCTCTCCGAGACCACGATCAGGGGTGTTGTTTGGGAAGAGCAGAGTAGCCAGGCTTGGCAGTAGAGGTTGACTTGTGCAGTTGTGCTGGACTTCCAGTTTCTGGAGAATGAGGCCCTCCTGGAGTAACAGAGCTGGTGTTCTGAGAAGGGGGGCCACTAAGTATCAATAGGGCAGAGCGTTGCAGTCAGCTTAGCTGGGATCATCTGTCTATACAGCGCAGTTCTCCTGATGATAGGTTCAGCGTTTCATAGAAGAGAAGGAACTGGAGCCTGCAAGAAAACCCTAGTTTATCTGCAACCCCTCCCTCTCCAGCTATGAAACAACTGAGTCTGCTGGAGACTGAAGGGTTTGGTCACAGAGGAGGACTGTAGAGAGCAGAATGGGGGAACCCGGCCCCTCAGACTCACTAATTCAGACTCCCTTTAAGATAGGGTTCCACAACTCCAGATGGGTTTCCGTCAGGACTGGTGGATAAGCTCCAGGGACACCTTGCTTCCCTTAGACCCAAATTCTACTGCCTCCTACCCAGAGGAGGGCTCTGCAGTGAGCCCTGTGTCTTGGAGGGGGTAGGGGGGAAGAAGGGAAGTGTGAGTCTGCCCTGTGCTCTCAGACACAGGAACAGTGTTTGCCCCCCACCCCGAGCCACCCCCCAAAACTAGGTTGTTTGCAATCTTCTAGGCCTCCTTCTCCTGCTCTGAGAGACTGGGGACAGACACATCAGGAATGATGAAACAGTAAAACACAACACGCATGCACAAAATAAAACCAAAATCAACTCTTTTCTTCTTCTCCAGAGCTTAGTAATGGTGTCGGGCACATAGTAAGTGCTTAACAAATACCATTATTATTAAATAGAGGAAATGAAGGCTTAGATGGAGAAGACCTCTTGGAGGAGATGTGATTTTAGGAAGGCTCTGAAGGTGAGGAAAGTGATGGTCTGTCTGCTTTGAAGGGCCAGGTTGTCCTGACTGTTCCTGGGGTCCAGTGACAGCTGCCCAGATGTGGGGGCTGTGAGAAGGGAACTGAGACAGGACAGGAAGGTGGGGTGGGAAATCAAGCCAGAGATGAGACCCACTGGACAGCTGTTGGGAATTTGGGTTTTTCTGGACAAACCCTTAAATAATAATGATGATAGTATTTAAGTGCTTACTGTGTGTCGGGGACTGTACTGAGCCCTGGTGGATTCAAGCCAATTGGGTTGGACAGTCCCTGTCCCACATGGGTCTCACAGTCTCAATCCCCATTTTAGAGATGAGGTAACTGAAGTCAGAGAAGTGAAGTGTCTTGCCCAGAGTTGCACAGCAGACAAGTGGCAGAGCTGGGATTAGAACCCCTGACCTTCAAGTTATAGATCCTCTACCCCTGCTCCCCTTCTCCCAGCATCCCCTCCTTCATCTTTCCCAAAGCCATCCCCTTCTCCAGTGAAGCAGCTCGGGCTTCTTCCCAGGTCATTTGATCTCTAACCCAGCTGCTTCCATTCAAGGGGATTAGTACCATCCCTGTCCTATATAAGCCTTCAGAGCCTCACTCTACTCAGAGCTGCCTGTGTTTGCGTCGTTTTAAGTGTTTACTGAGTTTAGGCAAAACGGCAGTAGGAGGTGTTGAGTTTTGGGTAACCTTGAATCTGTTTTCTGGCTTAATAATAATAATTATAATGGCATTTATTAAGCGCTTACTATGTGCCAAGCACTGTTAGCACTGACTTGTGAACTGGAAGCTCTTCTGGGTAGCGTAATATTTTTCAAAGGCCTCCCGGTGGGGCTGTTCTATTGAAGGTATCATCTCTCACCTATCCTAATTTCATTAATGCCTGTGTTGGGGATGAGGGGTGAATAGTGGGCCGCAGTATCTAAAACTGCATCTCAGAAGGCTTCCTGGCCACTCAAACTGTCTTTTTATTCTCCAGCATTTCTCTGAGGCTGTATAAGTTCGGAGACACTTCCCTCCTGCAAACAATGGTATTTGAGCTCTTACTTTGTGTAGAGTACTGTACTCCATGCTTAGGAGGGTGTAATATAACAATTAGACATTACCTGCAGCCCTGACACATCAACTCAGCACACCTGTCACCCACTTCTCTGCTCTCATTATAGTGTTTCCTTCCCTTATACCTTCAATATGATTGGCTTCCACAATTTAACATTGTTCCTTTTGAATCTTTTAGGTCCATCATCAGTTGAATGGGGAGGATACAACAGTTGTAAGGGAAGGATCTGAGTGTAAGGATATGTGGTGAATCCTTCAGTGCTTGGTGGGTGAGCTTAAGTGCGTGAGTGAGCTGGAAGGGAAAATAAGGTGTGTGGTGGGGTTGGTTGAGGTTGGGGAGGATGGGAGCTTCAGTCAGGGTAAACCTTTTGGAGAAGAAAGAATTTCACTGAGGTTTTCAAAGTTTTTGAAAACTGCTGGCATGTCCACTATGGGGGTGAGGGGTGGGAGGATGTGTGAGGATGGGTTGACGGTGGGGGTGAACCAAGTGAGACACAGTGAGCAGGCTGGAGCTTTCAAAGACTTCCTAAATCCTACTCAGAGCCTCCAGATTGGGAGGTGGATGTCCAAGGAGTTCTGGTGAGGGGAAGAGAGGAATCAGCTCACTTCTCCCCCCAAAAGTTTCTCACCACACTTCTTGACCAAGAGGACTGTTGCCCCTCCAGTGAGGACACAGAGCAGCTGATTGCCCTGGAGAGGTAGAATCAGAAGCTGAGGTACCATCTCTAAGGGACGGTGATGGGGGTAAATGTGGATGATTAGCAGTTAAAGCAGCAGGAGGAGGAGGAGGCTGTGGTGAGGAGAGAGGGCTGTCACTCTCAACACTGAGGCTGGTTCTGCAAATGGGGGTTAAGACCTTGTGTAGGGAACTGGTTCTGTTGGACTTGACTGTGGGAATTAGAAGATCCAGTGCCCTTAAATCTATAGATGGTTCCATCCTCCATGAACTCCCATTCCTGCCCTCAGGTTCACCCTGCACATCCTCATCCCCTGCAGAGCTTAAAATGCCTCTGTGACTGCCTCTGAGGAAGTTGGGGGTGGTGGGGAGAGTAAAGTGTTAAGAATGTAGCTAGCTAGGTGCTTTCTGGTTTGTTAGCTGGGAGCTCTTCTAGGCCTCCCTGCAGGGCTGTTCTGTGAGGGTATCGTCCCTCATCTATCCTGACATCATTCATGCCTCCTTTGGGTGTTCGGGGTGGGTAGAGAGGTGAAGGCCCTAATACTCCATCTCAGAAGGCTCCCTAGCCACTCAAACTGCATCTTTGTTCTCCAACCTCTCTCTGTGGCTGGGGAAGTTCTCAGAGACCCTTCCCTCTTACAATCCATCAATGGTACTTACTGAGTGCTCACTATGTGCAGAATACTGTTCTAAGTGCTTGGGAGAGGACAATCCAATGGATTTAGCAGACATGTTCCCTGCAGCCCTCACTCACCACCTCCGTATACCTGTCGCAACTTTTCTGCTGTCCTTATGGTCTCTCTCCCTTATACATTCAGATGTACTTGTATTCTGTATTCCAAAATAGTTCCCTTTCAATCTTAGAGACCCAGTATCAGTTGAATGGGGGTGGGCCCAGATGATTTACTGCAGCGAAGGGAAGGATGTGAGTATAAGGATATGTACCTAATTGCTGTGGTTTGAATTCTTCAGTACTTAGTGGCTGAGTTTGAAGGGAAAATGAAGTGTGTGTTTGGGGCCGGGTGTGTGTGTTGGGGGTGGGGGTAGGGGAGTGGGTAAGTTTGTGTGTGCATCTGTATGTGTCTGTCAAGATCTCTTTTTGCATTCTCTTCTCCCATGGAAGGAACAGTTCTATGAGGGCTGCTGGCTGCTGGCAATGGAGTGCTAGTTGGAACCCAGTGCTCATCAGTGGGTCCACCCCATTCTTCTCTGAGAAGAGTTGAGTGCACTCCATGTGAGTGATCAAGGGTGTGGGTGGGGAGGAGAGAGTAGGCATTATATTAGAAACTGAATTATCCCATGCTTAGCTGCTGGCCCTCCAGTCCTTGAGGACAAGCCATTTCTGAAGTTAGACAGTTGGATCTTAGGTGCACATTGGTATTGGTTTAGGGTAGAGTAAGTATCTGGCCTAAGGGTGGCCTGTCTCTACACCTCTCTCTGTTAGGGCCAGTCAGTGTCTTGGGGGTGGGGGTTGGAGGGCCAAGTGCTTGCAAGAAAATTAGGCTGCCTGCAAGAAAACTAGGCTGCCTGCAAGAAAACTAGGCTGCCTGCAAGAAAACTAGGCTGCCTGCAAATTCTCTCCCCCCCACCCCCAGCTCCTTCTCCAGCTGAGACCACTTGCTGTTGATAGAGGGCAGGGTGGGACATCCACACCCCTCAACATACTAATTCAGGTGTGGCTTTCAAGGCCAGGTTCCACAGCTCCAGACACAGACATCATTTCCAGTGCTCCATTGTGACACCCTACTCCATCGGGTAGGGGCTCTTCTGTGCCATCTCCAGAGAAGGCCTCGGTGAGTCCCAAGTCCTCCTGTAGCATGTCGGCTCAGTCCTGGCAGCACGCTGCTCGAGGCAGGATGGTCACGGGGAGAATCTGACCTGTCTGTTGCTCTCTCTACCGAGACACCTTGCCTCATAGACCCCCTCTCTAATGTGGACATAAGCCAATTCCCGGAAATGTCCTGCTTGTCAAGGTGGTCACGGTCTGGGCTCCCACCCAAAAGGGAACAGTGTTTATGTAGTGAGTTGGGGGTGGGAGGGTTAGTGAGAGGACCACCACTCTCAGCACAGAAGTTGGCTCTGTTAACTGAGGGTCTGACCAGGGCACAGGTTCTGTTTGAATGTGGGAGAGAAGCAGACCTGGGGCCCCTTAATTCTATTGACGGATCAGGCCTCTGTGCTCACAGCCCTGTCTGCAGAGTCACCCTGCACGTCCTCAGTCTCCGGACCCTTCTGGACTAGACAGTGGTGGCTTCTGGGGTTCTAGTGTAGGACAGAGTGGCATCAGTATATCCATCCCAATCCTCTCTGAGGAGCAGAGCCTTGCAGACATCATTCTCAGTGTAATTCAGTGTGGGTGCTGGTGGAAGAGATCAGGGAAGCAACATGGCTTATTCGAAAGAGCATGGACCTGGGAGTCAGAGGACGTGGGTTCTAATCCCACCTCCACCAGTTGTCTGCTTTGTGGCCTCGGGCAAGTCACTTAACTTGTCTGTTCTTTAGTTACCTCATCTGTAAAATGGGGATTCAAAGTGTGAGCCCCACTTGCGACAACTTGATTACCCTGTATCCACCCCAGGGCTTAGAACAATGCTTGGCATATAGTAAGCGCTTAACAAATACCACCGTTGTTGTTATTGTTGTTGATATAAGGCTGAATCCTGTCTAGTCTGCAGTCGGTGCTGGGCCCCTCATCCCTAATGAATGAACCACTCCTGGACTAACAGAGTTGGATCTCAAGGTGGAGGTTAGAGGTGCATAATGTAGCTATGCTGAGCTGTGCCTTTAAACCTCACCACTCCTAGACCATCCATGTTTTGGGGGAGACTCTAGTTTGCAAAACTAGATTTTTTTGCAAGCCACTCTCTCTTCCTTTCCGTAGGACAGATGTTTCTCCTGGATACCAAGTGTCTGACAGAAGGGGTTTTGGCCGCTGACAGAGGCCAGGGTGGCATGATCTATGATCACTATTCCAGGTGTCTTCCAATCAATCAACTGTGTTGAGCGCTTAAGGTGTGCACGGCACTGTACGAAGAGTCAGTCCCATTCCTGCCCCCAGGGAACTTAGAATATAGAGGAGACAAACGTTAATATAAATAATAAATTATCCCTATATCCATTAGTGCTGGGAGGGGGGAAGGGCAGAGACCCACTGAATGGAGTGGAACAAAAGGCAAAGAGGCCTTAGGCCAGGCCTCTTGAAGGATATGTGACTCCAATAAGGCTTTGGAGGCTGGGGGGAGTCATTTTGTGTAAGATATAAAGACTGAAGGTGTTTGAGTCCAGAGGTGGGACATGGATGAGAGGTCAGCGGCAAGATGGAGTTGAGGTAGATTGAGTAGGTCGGCAGTAGAGGAGCCAAGTGTGTAGGCTGGGATGTAGTACGATAGAGAGACAGGAGGGTACAAGATGACTGTGCTTGAAAACTGATGGTAAGGAGTTACCGTTTGATGTGCAGGGGTGGGCAACCACTGGAGGTTCTCGATCATGGAACTCTCTCTCTGGACAGTCTCCCATTTCTTCCTGCCTACTTGAATGTCCTCATGTCACCTCAAATTTAACATGTTTAAAACAGAACCTTTTACCTTGGCAGCCGTACCTGTCCTCCCCCTGACTTTTTCATCACTGTAGACGGCACCACTATCCTTCCTGTCTCACAAGCTCATAACTTAGGCATTATCCCCACTCATCTCTCCCATTTAATCCATCACTATACCCTGATAACTTGGCTAAAATCCTCCCTTTCCTCTATCCAAGCTACCATGTTAATCCCATGACTTATTCTATCCCACCTTGATTATTGTAACAGCCTCCTTGCTAACCTCCCAGCCTCCTGTCTCTTCCCACTTAACTTGATACTTCACTCTGCTGCCCAGATCATTTTTCTCCAAAAGCAGTCAGGTCAGGTTTCCTCTCTCCAGTGACTGCCCATCTGCCTCTGCATCACAAGGAAACTCTTACCATTGGCTTTTCCCAGCTCTGTCACTTGTCTGCTGTGTGACCTTAGGCTAGTCACTTACCTTCTCTGTGCCTCAGTTCTCTCCTCTGTAAAATGGGCATTAAGACTGTGAGCCCTATGTGGTATGGGGACTGTGTCCAACCCAGTTTACTTGTATCTACATCAGTGCTTAGAACAGTGCCTTTGACAGATGCCATTATTATTTTTATTATCATTAAATACTCAATGACTTTGCTCCCTCTTACCTCACCTCGCTATTCTCCTACTCCAACCCAGCCCACACACTTGGCTCTAATGCCAACGTTCTCACTGTATCTTGATGTTGTCTCTACTTTGCTGCTTACCTCTCACCGTTGTCCCGCCTCTGGATGTCCCTCCTTTCTCATAGCTGACCAACATTTACTCTATCTGCCATATTGAAGGCATATATCCTCCCAGAAGCCTTCCCACAATAAGTCCTCCTTTCCTCTTCTGCCACTCTCTTCTGTGTCACCATCACTTTCCCCCTTCATTCATCACCACCACCCCTCAGTCCCACAGCACTTACATACATATCTGTAACTTATTTCTATTAATATCTGTCCACTCCTCTAGACGGTAAGCTCATTGTGGGCTGGCAATATGACTCTTGTACTCTCCCAAACACTTAGTACAGTGTTTTGCAAGCAGTAATAGCTCAATAGATACATTTGACTAATGGGTGAGATGGGGGGTAGGAGGAAATGTTTGCCAAAAAAAAGTTGTCTGCAATCTCCTACCCCTTGTTCTTCAGCTTTGAAACAACTGAGTTGGCTGGACACTAAAGGGTTTAGCCAGAAAGACCTTAAAGGGCAGGATAGGGGAACAAGGACTCTTGGGTTCTGTCATCCACATGTGACTTAAGGCCAGGTTCCACAACTCCAGATGGATTTCAGTCAGAACCAGTGAAGAAGCTCCAGTGACAAGTCGCTTTTATGAGATTCATGCTCCAGGTTTTACTGCCCCTCATCTAGAGAAGGCTTTGTTAGTGAGTCACAAGTCTCCTCCCCCTTGCCTCCCACAACAGGCCTGTGTCCTGTTGGCTTGGATGCAGACAAGAATCTCACATCACCAGCCCACTGCAGTGCACTGCTTGGGGTAGGATGAGTCGAGGGAGAATCCGCTAGGTATTACTCCGCAAACGACTCACCCGGCCTTGAGGAGCAGCCCCAGCAGCAGTGTGGATCCAGGCAAATCAATTCTCAGATTTACTGCACCCTGGAAAGCTGAGGCTGTGGGTCATATTGCCACCACAAAGGGAAGGTTTTGTGTGTGTGCGTGTGTGCGTGCATGACAGAGGGCGAGAGAGAGAGACTGAGAGACTGGTTAGCTTTTGGGATAGAATGGTGAGGTGGGGGGCTGCCGCTCCTGGTACAAAAGCTGGTTCTGGAAGCTGAAGCTCTGTGCAGGGAACTGGTTCTGTTGGACATGACTGCAGGACTGAGAAGACATCGGGTCCCTTAATTCTATAGATGATTCAAATCTCTCTGTGTCGACAGTTTCTGTATGCAGGTCACCCTGCACATCCTCAGTCCCTGAAGAAGAGACCTTTCTGTGCTGGGGAGTCGTGACTTCCAGAGGTGTAGTGTCAGGAACAGGACAGGATAGCAGCAGTGTATCTGTTCGGTTCGCCTCTGAGAAGCAAAGCCTTGTGGACTTGTGCCCGAGAACAAGATAGGAGGAGTGTGGTTTGGGAAGATTGGAGCAGTGAGGCTTGGTACTAGATGTTGTTTTAAACAATTTTGCTGGACCCTCAGTGTCTGGAAAACAAATCCCTTTTGGAGTAACTAAGTTGAGTTTCTGAGAGTGGGCCACTAAGTATAAATAGGGCAGAGTATTGCAGTTAGCTTAGCTGTGGTATGTCTATACACCTAATTTTTCCTGACGATAGGTTCAGTGTCTGGTGGGGAAGTGGGAAAATTGTGTCTGCAAAAAACCAGCAACCAAAAAACCTAGGTTGTCTGCAATCTACTAGCCCTCTCTCTACAACTGTTCAACAAATTGAATCTGCTGGACACTGAAGACTTTGGCTCCAGAAGTGGACCTCAGAGAGCGGGATGGAGGAACCCCGTCCACTCGGGCTCACTAATCCCTGTGTGTCTTAAGGCCAGGTTCTGTAACTCCAGGTGGGTTTCAGAAATGGAGGAGAAGTTCCAGTGACACCTTGCTTTCCTCACAGCCAGGTTCTGCTTTGTGCCCAGAGGATGTGTTTGCAGTGAGTTGCCTTTCTTGGAGGGGTGGGGAGTGTGTGTTTTGGTGATTGAGGGGGAGAGAAAGGTGGCATGAGTTTCTACTGTTGGCTGAGACCCAGAAACGAGTCCCAAATGTCCAACCTCTGCATTGCACAGCTCGTAACCTAAACCTTTCCCCGAGGCAAACCTTTTCCCCTACTGTAACCTTCTCCCCTAGGCTACCATTTTCCACTAGGCTAACCTTGTCCCCGGCCTGCCCTTTCATTCATTCCATAGTATTTATGGAGCGCTTACTCTGTGCAGAGCACTGTTCTAAGCGCTGGGGTAGATCCAGGGTCATCAGATTGTTCCACGTGGGGCTCACTGTCTTGCTCCCCGTTTTACAGAGGAGCTGACCGAGGCCCAGAGAAGTGAAGTGACTTGCCCACAGTCACATAGCCGAGAAGTGGCGGAGCCGGGGTGGCTTGCACGTTGACGCAATATCCTTTCCTTCCCATTTGGGGCCCCAGCCTTAGCCTTGCAGGTTTGGCCCCAAACCCTTATGTTCCATAATGGGGACCGCCCCGCCCCCCGCTTTGGCCTTGCGGGCTTGGCCCTGCACCATTTTTGTTCCAGTTTCAGACAAAAATGGTTGCGCTCAGTGCTTCTCCTCGGCTTTGAGGATCATCTCTCTTACTCTGTGGGCAGACTCCATCACAGGTTTTCGCTCTAAGTGAATGGACTGCACTGCTACCCCAAAGAGAAGTGTGTGTGTGTGTGTGTGTGTGTGTGAGAGAGAGAGAGAGAGAGAGAGAAACCTGGGGGCAAGAAGAGTGATGAGGCGGCTGCCACTCCAGGGAGACGAGGGGCCTAGGCTCTGAGCCGGAAGTGAGTTCTCTCCGATTGGCCTGGAACTGAGAAGACCCACCAACGTTCTTGTTTTTATTTGGTTCTGTTTGGCTTGGCTACCTGTCTCCCCTGTTTAGACGGTGAGCCCGTCCCTCGGCAGGGAGGGTCTCTAGGAGGTGCCGAAAGTGACATTTCAAGCGATGAGTACAGTGCTCGACCCATCGTGAGTGCTCATTCTCTACTATGGAATGAATGAAGGAATGAATGAATGAAGATCCAGGGCTCTGACTTCTAGAAATGAGTCGCGTCGCTCTGGGACGACGGTCCTGACGGCAGGGTCGCAGTCCAGCCTCCTGCTCCGGAGGAGGGACCCTTTTCGATCCAGGGCGGCGGTTTGTGGTTTCTAAGGTTGGGAGGAACTCAGGGTGTCTCCCCTCTGCCTCTCTGAGCAGCAGAGTGGGGCCGACTCGTCCCCGAAATGGAGGTCTTAGCCATGTGGCCTGGCGGGACAGCAGGCCGGTCTCGTGCCAGAAACTGAAATGTATCCCGGGTGCTGCTGTTGTGCACCTTCAGTCAATCCCATGGATGGAGGGCGTGCCTCCTGTGTGCAGAGCACTGTCCTGCGGGCTTGGGAGCAGACCCAGAGGACAGACCCCTTCCCTGACCAGCAGCTGCTTGCAGTGTTGAGGGGGAGGCGGACATTCATTTCAAGCCGTCCATTAAGTAGGGCTGCTGGTGACAGTCCTCTCAGTGAGGGGGTCTGCCTAGATGCCTCATCTCTCCCGAGGATCGGTTGCCTGTTGGGTGGAGGAGGGGGCCCCGGGTGTCTGCCCCAGAAACCTCGGTGGTGTGCCATCTCCTCCCCCTCCTTGTGCAGGGAGGAGACGGCTGATTCTGGGGACGCCCGAAGGGTTGGACCCCCTGCCCCCCGACCCAGAAGTGGAGGGCGGGGCCAAGGGCCGGGGGAGCAAACCTGGCCCCGCCCTCCTGCCCATGGGTCTCTTCCGGTCAGGTTCCACCATCGCCGAGGTGTTTCAGTCTGGACTGCAGAAGGGGCCGGGACCTTTGGCTTCCCAGAGCCCCCCAGGCTTCAGCCTCCTCGCGCGAGGAGAGGTCTGCCCTGAGCCCTGTGGTTGGGAGCGAGCAGGACATGGGAGTGGGGGAGAAGGGGAGGCCGAGTGTGTCTTGTGGGCTCAGCCCTAGAAAGAGCCCTAGAAAGCCCCGCAAGCCCCTCCCAACCCCTCGGTGGTCTGCCCCCATCTAGGTCTCCTTCTCCAGCTCTGAGCACGACGAGAGGAACCATGCAATCTTCAAACACCCCACGCATGCCCTCAAGAAAAAGTTCCATCAGCTCTGTTCCTCGTGTCTCCCTCCCTTCCCAGTCAATGCGCCAAAAGGAGGGCTTAGTTGGGGAAGACGTCTTGGAGGACCTGTGATTTGAGGAGGGCTCTGCTGGTGGGGAGAGGGATGGTTTTGTGCTTTTCAGGGCCTGAGTGCTCTGACGACTCCTGGGGTCCAGCGTCAGCAGGGGGTATGGGGGCGGGGCGAGGGGGACTGTGAGGAGGGAACTCAGACGGGAAAGCAAGGTGGGGTGATGGTCCGACCCGAGCGGAGACACCCCCCCTCACCCTCCCCACTCGGCGAGCTGTTTGGAATATGTGTTTCCCGGGACCGATCCTTTCCTGCTCGAGATTGCATTCCATTCCCTCCGATCCGATCCCTTCTCCCCTCTCCCATCCTCCCCTCTCTTGGTCAAAGCCATCCCCTCTTCTCCTGTAGCGGCTAGGGCTTCCTCCCGCTCCACCTCATCTCTCATCCAGCTGCCTCCAGTGGTGGGTGAGTGGGTGACTGAGGTCAGTCCGGGCTCTGCCCCTTCCCGGCCCCCCATGTAAGCCTCTACAGCCTGAGGTGATTTGGAGCCGAGTGTGTTGTCGGCTTGAGTGCGAGGGACTTTGGAGTTGAGGAGCAGCAGAGCAACGTTTTGGGGGTCACTGCGGTCTGGCCGTTGGGGTCCCCCTGCCTCTGCTTTCTTGCTTGTCGACTCGGGGCTCTTCGGGGCCCGGCCCTTGCCTTCCAGGCGTCCAGGGCAGGCTGTTAGGTGGCGGTCGAATCTTTCCCCTCTCCCGACTTTGTTGGTGCCTGTGAGGCAAGTGGGTTGTGGGGTGACGGGCCTAACACCACTCCACTACCCAAGGCTTCTCGGCGCCCCCCCCCCCCGCCTCTTTGCTCTCCAGCCCTTCTCCGGGCCCGTGGCAATGCCACGAGACACTTGGTGCCGGCCATTCCTCCGTGGTGTCGCCGGCGTGCTTCCTCTGTGTCGAGCCCTGCCCTCCAGGGTCAGGAGAGTCCCGGAGACCTGCAGGAACCGCCCTGTTCCCTGCAGCCCTGACTCGTCCTCCCCTTCCCAGACTGGTCCCTACTGCTCTGCTCGCCTTCCCTGACCCCTTGGCGATGGGCTGGTCTCCCCCATAGTAGCAGAGTTCCTTTTGCATCTTCTGGGTTCAGCCTCTGTGGCCTGGGGAGGCCTCAAGGAAGACCATCCAGGGAAGGGAGGGATCAAAGCAGAAGGGGTGGTGTTAGCCCTGGTGGGGGTAGGTGGCTGGTCCAGGGCTTGGTGGCTGTGCCTCAGTGCGTGGGGGGAGTGGAAAGCGACCGTCGGGTGGGTGGGGGGGGGTGGGGCTGTGGGGGTGGTGGGGTCGGGCGTGGGGAGGCCTCTGCCTTCCCTGGCCTTTCGGTGAGTGTTCTTGATGGTGGGAGGGTGCCGAGGAGGAGCCGCGTTGCCCCCTCGAAGCGAAGGGGATGGGGGCCTGGGTGGCAGCTGAAAGGTCATGGTAGGGGAGGTGGGAGGTGGTGAGCCGAGGGCCCTGTCGTCATCCTCATCCTCATCTTCCTTCTCCTGGTGATCTTGGTTAAGTGCCGACTCTGGGCCGAGCACTGTTCCCAGCGCTGGGGGAGCTCCAGAGCCCGCAGGGGCTCCCCTGGGAGGCTCCCAGTGTTTCCTCCCCATTTGACCCAGGAGGGCACGGAGGCACCGAGCAGTGAAGGGACTTGCCCCCAGTCCCCCAGCCGCCAAGGGGCCCAGCCGGGATGCCAACCCCTGACTTGGGCCTCGCCAGCCTGTGCGATTTGCCCAGCGCCCCGCCGCTTCTCTCGCCCTCGCAGCCCCGAGGCGGGTTCTCCCGCCTGGGGCCAGGGCTCTGCGGAGGGAACTGGTTGGGTCAGGCTTGACGGTGGGGCGCAAAAGACGATCCCGGATCTGCCAGTCTCGAGCTTCACGGTGAGTGAATCCTGCCTGAGCGCCCCGTCCTGTGGTCCCACACCCCCGCCCGCAGGGCCGCCGCCCCCCTACTGCTTGCACATCCTTCCTCCCTCCGGAGTTGACACTTCTCAGGGGAGTCTCGGAGGGAGTTGGGATGGGGCGGCGGGGGGGGCGGGGGGCGGTCAGGGGCCAGTCTCAGCGGAAGAGGGAAGCTGGCGCGGGGCTTGCTCCCTGGCTTGCTGGGAGGGCTTGGAGGTCAGGAGATCGTTTCCCTCTGGCCCTGTCGGCAGGCCTGTTCTCGGGCGGGGGGACCGGCGTAGGGGGGACGGGGAGGGCGGATCATCCCTCCCCTCTCCTCACCTCATGCCCCGGTGAAGGGGGGTGGGAGGAGGCTGAAGGATGATGAACGGAATGAGGGTCCCGGAGGGCCTGGGAGTCGAGGGCTGATGACGGGGCTTCTCCGCTCGCCCCCCCCCCCATTGTCTTCTGTCTGCAGTGGGACCTTGGGTAAGTCATTCCACTTCCTGGGGCCTCCGTGACCCCATCGGTCCGATGGGGAGCAAGACGGTGAGTCCCTCAGGGGACCGCCGGAAACCACTGGGTCTCGCCCAGCCCTTGGAACCGTGTAGGCCCCCTCGGCAGGGCGCCCGAAAGACCCCAACCATCCTTGGTGGTGGTGTAGTTTTTTTTGTTGTTGTTGTGAGGCTACTGCTCCTGAGGGCGCTGAAGGGGTTCAACCTCCCTGGCCCATGGCTCCTTGGCCACTCCAATGGCCTCTTGCTGTCGCAGTGGCAGCGCTCCGAGACCGACGGCTCTTGTCCGGCATAAAAGGGTCTTTAGGGAGGGCTCGGTCGGGGTCGAGCCCTGGCCTCCGTGCCTGGGAGTGGACCATGCCCCCACCGGAGCCGCCACCTGGCCTGCCGCTCCGACTTCCCCGCTCAGTTTCCCCGGCTCCCCTGGGCTGCTGCTCGCGTTGGGGGGGGTCTCCCTGCCTCCTTCTCCTTGGCCAAGGGCTTGTCTTCTTCTCCTGGCGTCCGCCCCATTATTCTCCCCTTTCACTCAGGGAGGTCTCCCTTCCATTGGAGGCGGCTGACCCCCGAGGAGCCCATCCCACTCAGCGACAGAGCGGAGGCTCCGGGTGGGTCCCTAGTGGTGGGGATGGCACTTTTTCTGGGCTGAGGCGGGGCGGGGCAGGGGGATGACCGGACAAAGTGCCTGGGGGAGCTGGAAGGTGGGGGGGCCAGGGGTGGGGGGGGCTGGGAAACCCAGCGAGTGGGGATGGGGAGCTCACTCTTGCCTTTCACTTTTCTTCCCAGGGAATAAACCCCCCTGGGAGGGCGGGCTGGGGGATGCCTGTGCCATCTTGCTCCATCCAGGTGGAGGATCCTGCCCACCCCCCTTCTTCTCGGAGAAGGGTTGAGGTAGGTGAAGTGCCACATGAGTCTTGTGGGCGGGGGGAGGCGGGGCAGGCCCCAGTGGCCCGCCCTTGGATGAGAAAGGGCAGGATCCCGTCCCGAGCTGCTGGAGGAAGAGCCACCCTCCTTCCTTCGCAAAGAGCATGATTCGGATTTTGATGAGGATTCTTGTCATTCTCATGCAAGAGAGGCAAGAAAGAGGGGTCCCTCTATTTTTCCCCTATTTTTCCCTAACCTTTTCCCTTGGCCTAATCTTTTCACCTGGCCTAACCTTTGGCCCTGGTCTAACCTTTTGTCCTGGTCTAACCTTTTCCCCCAGTCTGAGTATTTCGCCTGGCCTAACTAACCTTTTCGCCTTGCCTAACCTTTTCGAGCTGGCCTAACCTTTTCCCCTGGTCTAACCTTTGGCCCTGGTCTAACCTTTGGCCCTGGTCTAACCTTTTCCCCCCAGTCTGACCTTTTTGCCTGGCCTAACCTTTTCGCCTGGCCTAATCTTTTAGCCCAGTCTGACCTTTTTGCCTGGGCTGACCTTTCCGCCCAGTCTGACCTTTTTGCTTGGGCTGACCTTTTTGCCCAGTCTGACCTTTTTGCCCAGTCTGACCTTTTCGCCCAGTCTGACCTTTTCGCCCAGTCTGACCTTTTGCCCCGGCCGACCTTTTGCCCCGGCCGACCTTTTGCCCCGGCCTAACCTTTTGCCCCGGCCTAACCTTTTGCCCCGGCCTAACCTTTTGTCCCGGCCTAACCTTTTGTCCCGGCCTAACCTTTTGTCCCGGCCTAACCTTTTGTCCCGGCCTAACCTTTTGTCCCGGCCTAATCTTTTTGACCGGCCTAACCATTTCACCCAATCTGACCTTTTTGCCTGGCCTAACCTTTTTGCCCCACCTAACCTTTTCTCCTGTCCGAACCTTTTCGCCCGGCCTAACCTTTTCGCCCGGCCTAACCTTTTCGCCCGGCCTAACCTTTTCGCCCGGCCTAACCTTTTCGCCCGGCCTAACCTTTTCGCCCGGCCTAACCTTTTCGCCCGGCCTAACCTTTTCGCCCGGCCTAACCTTTTCGCCCGGCCTAACCTTTTCGCCCGGCCTAACCTTTTCGCCCGGCCTCACATGTTGCCCTGGTCTAACCCTTTCCACGGGTCCACCCTTTCCGCTCCCCACACTTTTTCTCTAGGCCCCCCTTTTTCCCTGACCTCACCTTTTTCCGGCCCTCTCTTCTCTCCTTGGCCTCCCCTTTGCCCCTCACCTCCACCTGTCGCTTCGGCCACCTTTTTCCCCTCCTGTCCTCTTCTGCCCTAGCCTCCTCTTTTCCCCTGTCCTCCCCCTTCCCCTTGGGCTCCCCTTGCCCCTCGGCTCACCCGGTCCCCGCCCTGCCCTTTCCTTCCTTCCCGAGTCTTTCTGGCGCACTGCCTAGGGGCCGAGCCCCATTCGAAAGGCTGGGAGAGCTCCGGGCTCATCAGATGGTCCCCCTTGGGGCTCCCTGTCGTCGCCCTCCCCCTTGACCCGAGGCAGTCCCTGAGGCCCAGATGAGTAAAGCGCCTTGCCCCCCAGGCCCCGAGCGGGGAAGGGTCCGCGCCCGGGTGCCTTGCCCGTGCACCCCACTTCATTTGTTACCATTGCCGCCCCCCCCACCGCCCCCAGCCGCAGCATCGCAGATTTGTCGCCAAGGCCAGAGCGTTCCATTCCGGGTCGGCCCCCCCCTGCCCCCGGCCCCCGCTTTGGCCTTGCGGGCCTGGCCCCGCACCCTTTTTCCGAAAACACGGGCTGCTGCGTGCTGCTGCTCGGCTTTGAGGATCCTCTCGCTTCTTCTCCTGTAGGCAGCCTCCCCTGGCAGCTTTTCCGCCTTCCTGGGTGGGCTGCGCTGCTAACCCCAGAGCGAAGGGGGGTTGGGTGTGTGTGTGTGTGTGTTTGTGTGTTTCTGTCTGGGGGCATCCTGGGAGGAAGCAGCGAGATGAGGCCGAGGCCACTCCTGGGCGCACAGGGGCCAGGGCTCTGGGCAGGAGGCGAGTTGTCTCCGATTGGCCGGGGCCGGACAAGCCCCTGCCCCGGGGCCCCCTTGTGAGGGAGGCCCTGGCCCCCGAGGAGACCCTCCCGGTGGGCCGCGGATTGGACTCGTGGGCTCCGGCCCAGGGGACTGGGAGCATGGGACTCTTAGCGGGCTGAGTGCGGGCGGGAGTGGGGAGTGGGCCGAGGCCGCCGAGGTGCAGCGGTGCGCCGGCAGGGGAAATCGGGGGAGTAGTGGAGCTGGGGAGCTCACTGTGGCCTTTCTCTTTCCCTCCCAGGCCAGAAACCCGGTGGGGCGTGCCGGGGCTTCCCCGGCCATCTCAGGCGAGCTGGAGTCTGCTGCCTGCCCCTCGGCGGGTCCATCCCGTGCTTGACAGAGCCCAGGCGAGCGAGGAGCAGCTGGCCGTGAGTCCTAGGGGCGGGGAGCAGGGGGCGGGGCAGAGAAACTTCGGAGTCGCCCTCGTTGTCGCCCAGGAAGGCTCGCGGACCCAGCTGCCGCGCCACTAGGCCCTGGAGGCCAAGGCCTCCTCCTGAGTTGCCCCAAATCCGGAGGAGGAGGAGGAGGAGGAGGAGGCAGAGGAGGAGGATTCTTCTTCGCAGGAGCCTTCCAGAGAGGACAGACGGGTCCCCTGATTTTTGCCCTAATTTTCCCTAACCGTTTTTCCTGGGCTGCCCTTTTTCCCTGTTGTGACCTGTTCCCAAGCCAACCATTTCTCCTGGCCTCACCTGGCCTCCGCCCCGCCAATCCTTTTCCCCTCGTCTGACCTTCTCCTCTAGCTGAACTCTCTCCTTGGCCTCTCCTTTTTCCCTAGGCAAACCTTTTCTCCCAGCCTGACCCTTTCTCCCGGCCTTACCTTTTATCCCAGCCTAACTACTTCTCCTGGCCTCACCTTTTCCCCCTGTCTCTGCTTTTCCCCTGACCTCACCTTTCCAACTCACCTCCCTTTCTCCCCTAGTCAAACCATTTCTTCTGGTCTGACCTTGTTCTCCGGCCTAACCTTTTCTCCCGGCCTAACCTTGTTTCCCGGCTGAACTTTTTTCTCCCGGCCCGCCCTTTTCTCCCGGGCCTAACTTCTTCTCCCCGCATCATCTTTCCCCATCTCAGCTTTGCCCCTAACCTCACCTTTCCAACTCACTGGAGTTTTTCCTCTCGCCAACCATTTTTCCCCAGCGAAATATTTTCTCTCCTGGCCTAAGCTTTTCTCCCAGACAAGCCTTTTCGCATGGCCTGATATTTTCTCCTGGTCTGACCTTTGCTCCCGGCCGCACTTTTTCTCCTGGCCTAAGATTTCTCCCCGGCCCAGTTCTTTCCCATTGCCAAAGCTTTACTCCCAGACAAACCTTTTCTCCCGGCCTCATGCCTTGGCTCACTCTAACCCTTTCCACGGGTCCACCCTTTCCGCTCCCCCCACTTTTTCTCTAGGGCCCCCTTTTTACCTGACCTCACCTTTTTCCGGCCCTCTCTTCTCGCCTTGGCCTCTCCTTTGCCCCCCGGCCTTCCCTTTTTCCCGGGCTCCCCTTTGCCCCTCACCTCCACCTGTCCCCTCGGCCACCTTCTTCCCCTCCTGTCCTCTTCTGCCCTAGCCTCCTCTTTTCCCCTGTCCTCCCCCTTCCCCTTGGGCTCCCCTTGACCCTCTGCTCACCCGGTCCCCGCCCTGCCCTATCCTTCCTTCCCGAGTCTTTCTGGCGCAATGCCTAGGGGCCGAGCCCCCTTGGAAAGGCTGGGAGAGCTCCGGGCTCATCAGATGGTCCCCCGTGGCGCTCCCTGTCGTCGCCCTCCCCCTTGACCCGAGGCAGTCCCTGAGACCCAGAGGAGTGAAGCCCCTTGCCACCCCAGGCCCCGAGCAGGGAAGGGGTTGCGCCGGGGTGCCTTGCCCGTGCACCCCACGTCATTTGTTAACATTGCCGCCCCCCCGCCACCGCCCCCAGCCGCAGCATCGCAGATTTGTCGCCAAGGCCAGAGCGTTCCATTCCGGGTCGGCCCCCCCCTGCCCCCGGCCCCCGCTTTGGCCTTGCGGGCCTGGCCCCGCACCCTTTTTCCGAAAACACGGGTTGCTGCGTGCTGCTGCTCGGCTTTGAGGATCCTCTCGCTTCTTCTCCTGTAGGCAGCCTCCCCTGGCAGCTTTTCCGCCTTCCTGAGTGGACTGCGCTGCTACCCCCAGAGCGAAGGGGGTTGGTGGGGGGTTGTGTGTATGTGTGTGTGTGTCTGTCTGGGGGCATCCAGGGAGGAAGCAGCGAGATGAGGCCGAGGCCACTCCCGGGCGCCCAGGGGCCAGGGCTCTGGGCAGGAGGCGAGTCATCTCCACTTGGCCGGGGCCGGACAAGCCCCCGCCCCGGGGCCCCCTTGGAAGGCAGGCCCTGGCCCCTGAGGAGACCCTCCCGTTGGGCCGCGGATTGGACTCACGGGCCCTGGCCCAGGGGACTGGGAGCATGGGACTCTTAGTGGGGTGAGTGCGGGCGGGAGCGGGGATTGGGCCGAGGCCACCGAAGTGCAGCGGTGCGCCGGCAGGGGAAATCGGGGGAGTAGTGGAGCTGGGAAGCTCACTGTGGCCTTTCTCTTTCCCTCCAAGGCAGAAACCCAGTGGGGCGTGCCGGGGCTTCCCCGGCCATCTCGGGAGAGCTGGAGTCTGCTGCCCACCCCTCGGCGGGTCCATCCCATGCTTGACAGAGCCCAGGCGAGTGAGGAGCAGCTGCCCGTGAGTTCTGGGGGCGGCGGGCAGGGGGCGGGGCGGAGAAACCTCGGAGTCGCCCTCGTTGTCGCCCAGGAAGGCTCGCGGACCCAGCTGCCGCCCCGCCAGGCCCTGGAGGCCAAGGCCTCCTCCTGAGTTGCCCCAAATCCGCAGGAGGAGGAGGAGGAGGAGGAGGCGGAGGAGGAGGATTCTTCTTCGCAGGAGCCTTCCAGAGAGGACAGACGGGTCCCCTGATTTTTGCCCTAATTTTCCCTAACCGTTTTTCCTGGGCTGCCCTTTTTCCCTGTTGTGACCTGTTCCCAAGACCAACCATTTCTCCTGGCCTCACCTGGCCTCCGCCCCGCCAAACCTTTTCCCCTCGTCTGACCTTCTCCTCTAGCCGAACTCTCTCCTTGGCCTCTCCTTTTTTCCTAGCCCACCTTTTCTCCCGGCCTTACCTATTCTCCTGGACAAAGCTTTTGTCCTCGTCTGACCTTTTCCTCTAACCCAACCTTTTCTCCTGGCTTAGGCTATTTTCCTAGCCCAACCTTTTCTCCCGGCCTGACCTTTTGTGGTGGGCCCAGCTTTCTTCTTCGGCTCACTTTTTTCTCCTGGCCTGACCGTTTCTGCTAGTCCGAACTTTTCTGCTAGTCTGACCTTTTCTGCTAGTCTGAGCTTTTCTCCCAGCCCAAGCTTTGCTCCCGGCCTCACCTTTTCTCCCGGTCTAACCTTTGGTCGTGGGCCCAGCTTTCCTCTTCGGCTCACCTTTTTCTCCTTGTCTGACCTTTTCTGCTAGTCTGAGCTTTTCTGCTAGTCTGAGCTTTTCTGCTAGTCCGACCTTTTCTGCTAGTCCGACCTTTTCTGCTAGTCCGAGCTTTTCTGCTAGTCCGACCTTGTCTGCTAGTCCGAGCTTTTCTCCCGGCCTGACCTTTTCTCCCAGCCCAAGCTTTGCTCCCGGCCTCACATTTTCTCCTGGCCTAACCTTTGCTCGTGGGCCCACCTTTTCTCTTCGGCTTGTTTCCTCTGGCCAGACCTTTTCTCCCGGCCTCACCTTTTCTCCCGGGCTAACCTTTTCTCTTGGGCCCACCTTTTCTCCTCGGCTCACTTTTTTCTTGTGGCCGGACCTTTTCTCCGGCCTGACCTTTTCTCCCGGCCTCAGCCTTTGTCCTGATCTGCCCTGTTTTCCCGGGCCTAACCTTTTTCCTCGCCTCGCTTGTCTCTCTTGCCGCTACCTCTTCTCCTGGCCTCACTTGTCTAACTCCCCTCCCCTTTGCTCCTGGCCTGCCCTTTGTCTCTGGCCTCACCCTTTCCGCTGGCGAAACCTTTCCCCGTGGTGTAGGGCCGTGCCGCAGACGCACCCTTACCCCTCCTGTCCCCTGCTCCCCTCGCCTCCCATTTTCCCCTCGGCTCACCTGGTCTCCGGCCCACCCCTTTCATTCCTTCTGTAGCATTTAGTGAGCGCGCGCTCTGTGCAGAGCCCTGTTGTCAGCACTGGGCTCGATCCAGGATCATGGCCCTGTGCCCCGTGGGGCTCCCCGGCTTCCTCACCCTTTGCCAGAGGAGTCCCCTGAGGCCCAGAGCCATTAGGTGAGCTGCACCCCGTCACCTAGCCGAGGGGTGGCAGAGCCGGGCTGCCTTGCCTGTTTCCCCCAAATCCTTTCCTTGCCATCGGGCGCCCCCCCCCAGCCTTAGCCTTGCCGGTTTGGCCCCCAACGCTTACGTTCCCTTCTGGGACGCCTCCCCCCCGCCCGTCTTTGGCCTTGTGGGCCTGGTCCGGCACCATTTTTGTGCCAGCTGAAGAAGCACAGGGTTCCTCAGTGCTTGTCCTGGGCTTTGTTGATCATCTCTCTTGTGCTGTGAGCTGACTCCATTGCCAGAGTTTCTCTCTTATTGACTGGACTGCACTGCTGCCCCAAAGAGAAGAAGGGTGGGTGGGTGTGAATCCTGGGGGGAAGCAGAGTGATGAGCCCGAGGCCCCTCAGGGATGCCCAGCGGACCGGGCTCTGCGCAGGCTGACTGTTCTTCCCGATTGGCCGGTGACTGAGCAGCCCCACCCCTGCGTCCCCGTTAGGAGGGAGGCGCCGGCCCCAGAGCAGACCCTCTCGGTCCGCCCAGGCTCGGCCTCGCGGGGTCTCTCCCCCAGGAACCGGGATGGGACCCTTTCGGGGCCGGGGGTGAGGGGGGCAGGCGGTGGATGATGACGAGCTGCGGGGTGAGCCGGCAGGGGCAACCCCGGGAGCGTGGCTGGGGAGCTCACTTTTGCCTGTCTCTTTGCCTCCCAGACCTGACGCCCAGTGGGGCATGGCCAGGGGTTCCCTGGCCACCTTGGGCTTGGTGGGGGCTGCCACCCCTCCGCGGGGCCACCCCGTGCTGGACCGAGCCGAGTCGAGTGAGGAGCTGCTCGTGAGTCATGCGGGGGGAGCGGGGGACGGAAGGACCATCGGAGTAGCCCCCGTCGTCGCCAGGCGAGGCCCCCGCCCCGAGCTGCTGGACCGCCAGTTCCTGGAGGAAAAGGCCTCCTAAGTGGCTTCCCCCCTGTCAGCAGGAGGAGGAGGAGGATGATCTTCTTCTTCTCAAGAGGATTCAAGAGAGGATGGACGGGTCCCCTGAGTTGTCCCCTCCTTTTGCCTCCCCTGCTTCCCTGGCTCCACCTTGTCCCCCTATCGCCACCTTTGCTCCCGGCCCGACCTTTGCTCCCGGCCCGACCTTTTTCCCTAGCCACCCCCATTCTCCCGGCCTAACTCCCTTTCCCCGTCTCCCCTTTGCCCCCTCCCGTCCCCTTTTCACCCGGCCCCACTTCTTCCCGGGCTTCACCTTCTCCTCTCACCCCACCTGGGGCCCTCGCCCCATCTTTTCTCCGGCCCTGACCTTTGCTCCTGGCCTCTCCCATTTTCCCTGAGCCTCCCCTTTCTCGTTGCCTCCCGTGGCCCCCTGTCTCCCCTTTGCCCCCGCCCCAACCTTTGCCAAATGCCCTCCCCTTTTCGCCTCGCCCCACCCTTTCCCCTCGCCTGACCTTTTCCTCTCGCCAACCTTTCTTCCCGGGCCTCCCCTTGACCCCGGGCGCCCCCCTTTTTCCGGGCCACCCACTTGCCCGAGCCCAACTGTATCTCGGGCCTCTCCTTTCTTCCTGGACCCCCCTTTTCTCCTGCTCCCCCTTCTGTTCTAGGCTGTTTTTTCCTCCCGGTCTCCCCTTGCTCCCAAGGCTCGCCCCCCCCCCCGTCTCCCCTGGCCTCGGCTGTTCTTCTCCCCGTCTTGCCGCCTTCTACCCGTGGCCTCCCTTCCTCCCTCGGCTTCACGGGTCCCCCCCCGGGCCTGACCGGTTCCACGGGTCTCCCCGGTTGCCCTCGCCTCCCCTTGCCCCTAGGCCGCCCCCCCTTGCGGCCTTCGCCTTGCCGCTTTGGCCCCAAGCCCTGAGCGTTCCCATCTGGATCCCCGCCCCCCCACTTGGGGCTAGCGGGCTCGGCCCCCGCCCCATGGTGGGGCCCGTAGCAGCCCCCGTCGGGGGCTCGGTGCTGCTCGTTGGCTTGGAGGAGCCTCGGTCTTCTCCTGGGGGCGGACTGCCCTCCCCCCTTTGGCCTCTCCCCGCGTGACCCCTGCGCTGCTACCCCAGAGAGCAGGGGCCGGGGGGGGGGTGTCTGTCTGCGGGACTCGTGGCGGGATGAGGTGCAGGCCCCTCCAGGGAGCCCAGGCGCCCCACCTCCGTGCAGCAAGCGAGTGTTCTCGGCTTGGCCGGGAACCCCCCCGCCCCGCTTGGGCTGCGGCCAGGCCTCACCACTGCCTCAGTCTCGCTGGCTCCCCTCCCGCCTCCTTGCCTGGGCCGCTTCGAGGGGTGGGCCCCCCTTCTCTCCCAGGGCAGCGCAGGCCCCCCGAGGAGACCCTCCCGCCCCGCCCAGCTGGGCTTCTTTCCGGGCTGAGGGCGGCCGGAGCGGGGCCCGTCGGAGGAGCCGCGGAAGGGCAGGGGGTGCCCCCCCCGCCCCCCCAGCCAGGGTGGTGGCGGGGAGCTCGCTGGCTGGCTCGCTCACTCTAGCCTTTCTTTCTCTTGCCCTCCCAGGCCCGAATCCCGGTGGGGCATGCTGGGGCTGCCCCGGCCAGCTCGGGCCCACTGCAGGCTGCTGCCTGGCCCTCAGCGGGGCCACCCCGGGCTTCTTCTTCCCTGAGCCCAGTCGCGGGAGGAGAGGAGCTGCACGTGAGTCATGGGGGCAGCGCGGGGGGCAGGACCCTCCGAGTCGCCCAGGTCGTCGCCGTCGTCGTCGCTGAGGAAGGCTCCTGGCCCCGAACGGCTGGACCTCTAGTGCCTGGCGGAACAGCCGTCTGCCTCCGCCGCCTCCCTTCCCCGAGACCAGCAGGCCGCCCAGGAGGAGAATTCTTCTTCTCCCTCTGTCTTCTGCTGCCGCCTCTCAGGAGCCGGCCACACCCCGGTAGGATGGGTCCCCCGATTTGTCCCCTCTTTTTCCCTCCCTTCTTCCCCTCGCCCAACCTTGGCCCCTGGCCTTCCCTTTTTTCCCAGGCTTCACCTCTTCCCCTCGTCGGACCTTGTCTCTCCTGTCCCAACCTTTGCTCCCAGCCTGACCTTTTGCCCTGGCCCCCCCTTTTCCCCTCGCCCCACTCTTTTCCTGGCCTCCCCTTTCTTCCCGGCCTCTCCTGCTCTTCTCTGGGGCCCACCTTTTCTCCTCGGCTCCCTCTTGGTTCCTGGCCTCCCCTTGGCCCCTGGCCTGGCCGACCTCTTTTCCCAGCCCCAACCTTTGGCCTCGCCTCCCCTTGTCTCCTTCCGTCCCCTCTGCTCTTGGCCTCCCTTGGCTCCCTCCCCTCCCCTTGGTCTCCCAGCCCAACCTTTGCCCTGGGTCTGACCTTGCCTCCCTCGCCCCACCTTTGGCCCTAGCCAAAGCTTGTCGGCGGGTCTGCCCTTTGCTCCCGGCCTCACCTCTTCCCCTCGTCCAACTGTCTCCCTGGCCTCCCCTTTCTTGCCGGCCTCTCCCCTTTGCGCCCGGTCCAACCTGTTCTCCTCGGTCAGCTCCCTTTTCTCTCCTGACCTCCCCTTTCCCCCTCACCACCTCCTCTTTTGTCCTCGCCCCAGGTTTTGGCCTAGGCCCACCTTGGCTTCGTCCAGGCCTGACCTCTTTCCCGGCCCGACCCTTTTACCTTCAGCGAAAGAAACCCTTGCTCTGGCCCTCGCCTTTTGTCCCGGCCTCATCTTGGCCCCGAGCCCGATCTTGTCTCCTGGCCTCCCCTTTTTCCCTCGCCCAGCCTTTGCTCCTCGTCGGACCTTTTCGGCTGGTCTGACCTTTGCTCCCGGCCAAACCTTTGCTCCTGGCCTAACTTTTCTCCGGGCCCCACCTTTGCTCCCGGCCTGACCTTTTTCTCCTAGTCTGACCTGTTTTCCCTGGCCAAACCATTTCTCCTGGGCCCACCTTTTCTCCTCCTCTGACCTTTTTCCCTGGCTTCACCTTTTCCTCGGGCCTCCCGGTTTCTCCTGGCCTCCCCTTCCCCCGGTCTCCCCTTGGCTCCTGCCCTCACGTTTGTCCCTCACGTCACCTTTTTCCCTTGCCAAACCTTGGGTCCCGGCCTCCCCTTTTCTCGCAGCCTAACCTTTTTTCCTGGGCCCACCTTTTCTCCTTGGCTCACTTTTTTTTCCCAGGCCTGACCTTTTCTCCTGGCCCAAGCTTTGCTCCCGGCGTAACCTTTTCTCCCGGCCTGACCTTTTGTCGTGGGCCCAGCTTTCCTCTTTGGTTCACTTTTTTCTCCTGGCCTGACCTTTTCTGCTAGCCTGAGTTTTTCTGCTACTCTGACCTTTTCTGGTAGCCTGACCTTTTCTGGTAGCATGAGCTTTTCTCCCGGCCTGACCTTTTCTCCTGGCCCAAGCTTTGTTCCCGGCCTCACCTTTTCTCCCAGCCTGACCTTTTGTCATGGGCCCAGCTTTCCTCTTTGGTTCACGTTTTTCTCCTGGCCTGACCTTTTCTGCTAGTCTGACATTTTCTGCTAGCCTGAGTTTTTCTGCTAGGCTGACCTTTTCTGCTAGGCTGACCTTTTCCGGTAGCCTGACCTTTTCCGGTAGCCTGACCTTTTCCGGTAGCCTGAGCTTTTCCGGTAGCCTGAGCTTTTCTCCCGGCCTGACCTTTTCTCCTGGCCCAAGCTTTGCTCCCGGCCTCACCTTTTCTCCCAGCCTGACCTTTTGTCATGGGCCCAGCTTTCCTCTTTGGTTCACTTTTTTCTCCTGGCCTGCCCTTTTCTGCTAGCCTGAGTTTTTCTGCTACTCTGACCTTTTCTGGTAGCCTGACCTTTTCTGGTAGCCTGAGCTTTGCTCCCGGCCTCACCTTTTCTCCTGGCCTAACCTTTGGTCGTGGGCCCACCTTTTCTCGTTGGCTCACTTGTTTCTCCTGGCCTGACCTTTTCTCCCGGCCTCAGCCTTTGTCCTGGTCTGCCCTGTTTTCCCGAGCTTAACCTTTTTCCTCGCCTCCCCTTGTCTCCTGCTGCAACCTCTTCTCCTGGCCTCACTTGTCTAACTCCCCTCCCCTTTGCTCCTGGCCTGCCCTTTTTCTCTGGCCTCACCCTTTCCGCTGGCGGCACCTTTCCCCGCGGCCTCAGGCCGTGCCGCAGACGCACCCTTACCCCTCCTGTCCCCTGCTCCCCTCGCCTCCCATTTTCCCCTCGGCTCACCTTGTCCCCGGCCCACCCTTTCATTCCTTCCATACCCTTTAGCGAGCGCGGGCTCTGTACAGAGCCCTGTTGTCAGCGCTGGGCTCGATCCAGGATCGTGGCCCTGTGCCCCGTGGGGCTCCCCGGCTTCCTCCCCCTTTGCCAGAGGAGTCCCCTGAGGCCCAGAGCCGTTAGGTGAGCTGCCCCCAGTCCCCTAGCCGAGGGGTGGCGGAGCCGGGCTGCCTTGCCCGTTTTCCTCCAATCCTTTCCTTGCCAGCGGGCCGCCTTCCCCCAGTCTTAGCCTTGCTGGCTTGGCCCCCAATGCTTACGTTCCCTTCTGGGACCCCCCCCCCCCCCCCCCGTCCGGCTTTGGCCTTGCGGTCCTGGTCCGGCACCATTTTTGTGGCAGCTGACGAACCACAGGGTTCCTCAGTGCTTGTCCTGGGCTGTGCGGATCATCTGTCTTGTACTGTGAGCCGACTCCATGGCCAGAGTTTCCCTCTGATTGACTGGACTGCACTGCTGCCCCAAAGAGAAGAAGCGTGGGTGGGTGTGAATCCTGGGGGGAAGCAGAGTGATGAGGCCGAGGCCCCTCAGGGAAGCACCGGGTCCCGGGCTCCGCGCAGGATGCGAGTTCTCCTCGATTGGCCGGGTACGGACCCCCGGGTCCCCCTTCGGAGGGAGGCGCCGGCCCCAGAGCAGACCCTCTCGGTCCGCCCAGGCTCGGCCTCGCGGGGTCTCTCCCCAGGGGACCGGGACGGGACCCTTTCTGGGCTGAGCGCAGGCGGGAGCCGGTGTTGGGGGGGACGGTGCCTAGCTGCCGGTGTGAGCCGGCGGGGGCAACCCCGGGAGTGTGGCTGGGGAGCTCACTCTTGCCTGTCTCTTTGCCTCCCGGGCCTGATGCCCGCTGGGGCGTGCCGGGGATTCCCTGGCCCCCTCGGGCTAGCTGGAGGCTGCCGCCCCTCCGCGGGGCCACCCCGTGCTGGACCGAGCCGAGTTGAGTGAGGAGCTGCCCGTGAGTCATGGGGGGGGTGGGGGAGGGGGGAAGGACCATCGGAGTAGCCCGCGTTGTCGCCAGGCCAGGCTTCCCCCCCCCCCCCCCCCCCCCCCCCCCCCCCCCGAGCTGCTGGACCGCCAGTTCCAGGAAGAAAAGGCCTCCTAGTTGGCTTCCCCCAGGTCAACTGGAGGAGGAGGAGGATTCTTCCTTCTTCCTCCTTCCTCCCTCCTTCCTTCCTCCTCCTCCCTCCTCCTCCTCCCCCCTCCTCCTCCCCCCCTCCTCTTCCCCCCTCCCTCCCTCCTCCCCCCCCTCCCTCCTCCCCCCTTCTTTCTTCCTTCTTCTTCTTCCTTCTTCCTCTTCTTCCTTCTTCCTGACCAGTTCCACTGGTCTCCCCGGTTGCCCTTGCCTCCCCTTGGCCCCCGGTCCCCCCCTTGCGGCCTTTGCCTTGCCGCTTCGGCGCCAAGCCCTGAGCGTTCCCCTCTGGGTCCCCGCCACCACACTTTGGGCTGACGGGCTGGGCCCCCGCCCCACTGAGGGGCTCGTGGCAGCCCCCGCTGGGGGCTCGGTGCCGCTCCTCAGCTTGGAGGAGCCTCGCTCTTCTCCTGGGGGCAGACTGCCCTCCCCGCTTTGGCCTCTCCATGTGTGACCCCTGCGCTGCTACCCCAGAGAGCAGGGGCCGGGGGGGGGGGGGCTGTGTCGGTCTGGGGGACTCGTGGCGGGATGAGGTGCAGGCATCCCCAAGGAGACCCTCCCGCTCCGCGCAGCTGGGCCTCTTTCTGGGCTGAGTGCGACCAGGAAGGGGTGGGGCCCGGCTGAGGAGCTGCGGGAAGGCAGGGCCCCCCCCATCCAGGGTGGAGGCGGGAACTCGCTCGCTCGCTCACTCTGGCCTTTCTTTCTCTTGGTCTCCCAGGCCCGAACCCCGGTGGGGCATGCCGGGGTTGCCCCGGCCCGCTGGGGCCCGCTGCAGACTGCTGCCTGGTCCTCGACGGGGCCACCCCAGGCTGCCTCTTTCCTGAGCCCAGTCGTGGGAGGCGAGGCGCTGCACGTGAGTCATCGAGGGGGTGGGGGGGCAGGGGGCAGGACCCTGCGAGTCGCCCCGGTCGTCGTCATCCTCATGGCTGCCGCCAGGGGAAGGATCCGGCCCCGAGCGGCCAGACCGCCGGGCCCTGGCGGACCAACCCTCCGCCTCTGCCTCCTCCGCCTCCCTTTCCCCAGACCAGCAGGCCGCCCAGGAGGAGGCTTCTTCTTCTCCCTCTTTCTTCTGCTGCCGCCTCGCGGGAGCCGGCCACCCCCGGACCGACGGCTCCCCCGCTTTGTCCCCTCTTTTTCCCTCCCTTCTTCCCCTCGCCCCACCTTGGCTCCTGGCCTGCCCTTTTTTCCCGGGCTTCCCCTCTTGCCCTCGTCGGACCTTTCCTCTCCTGGCCCGACCTTTGCTCCCGGCCTGACCTTTTGTCCTGGCCTCCCCTTGTCCTCTCGCCGCCCCACTCTTTTCCTGGCCTCCCCTTTCTTCCTGGCCTCACGTGCTCTTCTCTGGGTCCCACCTTTTCTCCTTGGCTCCCTCTAGGCTGCCGGCCTCAGCTTGGCCCCTGGCCGGTCTGACCTCTTTTCCCGGCCCTCACCTTTGGCCTCGCTTCCCCTTGTCTCCTGCCGTCCCCTCTGCTCTTGGCCTCCCTTGGCTCCCTCCCCTCCCCTTGGTCTCGCGGCCCAACCTTGGCCCTGGGTCTGACCTTTCCCCCCTGGCCCCACCTTTGGCCCGAGCCAAAGCTTGGTGGCGGTGGCGGCTCTGCCCTTTGCTCCCGGCCTCACCTCTTCCCCTCGCCCAACTGTCTCCCTGGCCTCCCCTTTCTTCCCGGCCTCTCCCCTTTGCACCCGGCCCAACCCCTATTGTCCTCGGTCGGCTCCCTTTTCTCTCCTGGCCTCCCCTTTCCCCCTCACCACCTCCTCTTTTGGCCTCGCCCCACGTTTTGGCCTCGGACCACCTTGGCTCCGTCCGGGCCTGAACTCTTTCCCGGGCCGACCCTTTTGCCTTCCACACACGCAACCCTGGCGCTGGCCCTCGCCTTTGGTCCCGGCCTCACCTTTGCCCCGAGCCCAATCTTGTCTCCTGGCCTCACCTCGGCTCCGCGCCTGACATTTGCCCCGGGCCCCACTCTGCCCACTCCGTCCCCAGCCAATCGAAGAAAATAGCAGGAGGAGGAGGAGGATTCTTCTCAGGAGGCTTCAAGAGAGGACGCACGGGTCACCTTAGTTTTCCCCTAATGATCCTTCCCCATTTTCCCTGGCTTAACCTTTTCCCCTAGCCAAACCTTTTTTTCTGGCCTGACCTTTTCTCCCAGCTTAACCTTTTCTCCTCGGCTAACTTATTTCTCCTGGCCTAACCTTTGCCCCGTCTCACCTTTGCCCCCCGACCTCAACTTTCCAACTCCCCTCACCTTTTCCCCAGCCAAACCTTTTCTTCTGGCCTAACCTTTCCCCTGTGTCAGCTTTGCCCCTGACTTCCAACGTCTCTTAAGCAAAGTGTGTCTGTTGGCAAGACCTTTTTTACCAGGTTCATATTTCCCTTTGGGTCTCTGAAAGAAAACAGGAGATTGCCTCAGAGAGGAAAAGCAGAGGCCATTAGGATTTGTAGTTCAATGGGTGAACCTTTCATCTTCCTTTATTTGGTGTTCCCTTGTAAAAGTTTGTTTTTGGGGATTGTGATTGAAAGAGACTTTTTCTGTGTGTAGGTTTTGGGTGGTGTTTTTTTTTTTAGCTCAGTAGTTTACTATTATGACGCACTTCTATGTGTTGTTCTCTGTCATTTTGTTTTTTTCTAAGTCTTGGTTTGATTTCTTTTGTTGTATCAGTTTGCAGATGTATAACTGTTTGGATTATGTTATACATTCATAAATAAGTACAAATAATGAAAAATGGTCATTATCTGGGCCAAATTTTCCATAAAAAATCAACTTATAATGTATTATGAAGTTCAAGTGTTTTAGTCATATTCTGTCACAGTAAAAACAAGTAATTAATATGTTTCACGCATTGTTAAAGTCATTTTTGTTTGCTTTTATGTTTAAACCCTAAACAAATTGCAGAATATCTGACTTTCAATGGAATGGCTAAAATATCTGAGAGGGGAATGGATGATAGATATTATAATGTTTTTTATTTTTGTTTTTAGAATAGATCAACATGATCATAAATGATTTTATATGACAAAGATAATATGCATCTCACCTTTTCAGACAAAGAAGCATCAAATGACACAGATTCTTAGATTTTATTACACTGTGTCTTTGTGACTTAAGGATAGTCCAGAAAAAGGATATGTTATTGCTATATTACAAAGAACATTTTCTTATTTGACTGAGGGCCTAGCCTTTTATATGACTTGACGATTGTTCAGCCTTTTTGGAGCACCTTTGGTTCTGAGGGAAGAGCTGTATTTTGTGAGTTGACTGTGTTGTAGGGCGAATTATACTATTTGTGTATGACTAAATGTGTTTCTTGTAGACTATGGCCATGTTGTCTTTCATTTATGTCTTGTCTTGGTTTTGCGGTTATTTGCATGATCAATATTTTCTTCTTCACACAATGGTATTCTTTTTCGCAATGCAGACCAAAGGGTGTTATTGGGTGCCATATTTTTCTGGTTTTCGTGCATATCATCATTTCATTGTTTAGTGGACCTATCGGCAGGATGCTTCTTTTCAGCAGGTGATAAATGTGGTGACATTATATGGGCGTTACCTGCCATTTATGAAGACATCACTTGAAATAGAGATTTACCTTTTTTGTAGAGGTTTAGGTTTCCTATGTCACAGATAAGGAGATACCACACAGACACATTTAAATATTTGGGAAAGGGTTCCAACAAATGTACAACAACCACATTGCATTATACATGTTGATCATGGTTTTGGGTCAAGTAGTTCATGTCATCTGGTAGTATTTTTGTTGCAGGGATTTTAAGCATTCTGTGGGGGTATTATAGTGAATCGATCCAGGGTAATTGCAACATGGGTGTTTTTTCCAAAGACGTAGCGAGGATTTTTTGTATAAGATTCATTTTTATTACCTGAGTTGTAAGTTACTTGTCTTTTTAGATGTTGGATTGGAACTATCACATTTCCATTTTGTCAGTTTTACTTATTTGCTCTCAACTTGATGAGCTTAACAGACTGGTGATTCACCAACATGTATTTCTTTTCTACCATAGTACCTCCTCATCTTTAGAGGTTTTTGGAATAAATGCATTTAACGGGGAACCCTTTGAGAGGTATAGTGGCCATGCAAGCCTAAACTAATTCTTTTTATTTCTACATTCTTTGTCCTTGAATATCAAGGCCAGGGATGGGATTGCTAATATTAATTTTTAGGGACCTGTTTTTGTTTCTCATTACAGGCCTTTTCTATCAATGGTTAATCCCGACCCAATAGGAATGGTATTTAATGTCGAACCTTCCCAAAAATTCATGTAGATTTTAAGTGTTTGGAGTGCATTTAAAGAGAAATTCTTATCATGAAAGCGATCCTAGGGACCTTTTCATGAACCTCCCTAATTCCTCACATCTTTCTCACTGAATGGGTAGAAGTTTGGCCGTTTGTTCAGGGCCAATTATCTTTGATGCTTGTCATCATCACCCTGAAATGCCCTATTGGAAACGTTGTGTCAACCAATGAATTTTATCAACTTGCATATTGCCTTTCATCTAATTATAGGGACGAATTGTGTAAACTATAGCCACAAAGCTCCAATGTAATTGGATAGTGGTTTACACCTCTTCTTCTTCGAATGGGCGCATGTATGTGTACAGATAATATCCATTTATTTGGGAGCAAGGTAAATGAATGCATTTGAAAGAAAATAGATACTTCATCCAGAAACTTGGTGTTTCATAGTTATTTGTCTTCCATCATTGCTAATCAGCAGGAGGACCAGTTAATTATCTGTCTTTGTTGTAAGAGATATCTTCCTAGTCAGGTTGATTATTGGTCGTATTCCTTAGTAGGATTGTTTACCTCTGGGGGTGTTCAGAATTGTATCATTTGTACCCAGGTGAAAAGTTACAGACACCTAAATGGATGGATTTTTTGCCAGTCGCCAACAGCAAGGGATCTGGACTTTTGGAGAAGACAGAAAAAAGTAGATAAAAGTCAAACATGGACAAGTGTAGCTTTGTCCTTGTTTAGTACTGTGGACTTACTTTATCCATGGCATCCAATGTTTGAATTCCTACAACCAATCCTACCAGACTGAGAATTAAAGGTTTGGAAAGGGTGTTCCTAGATTCAGGTGTTCCCATGTTAAACAGCAAACTTTTTCTCTGCATAACCGATTAGGTGATAAACCCTCAGGCCAGGAAATTAAGGCCATAATTACATTGAGCTATGGACAGTTTGCCATTGGAAAACCCAGCCGAATTAGTAGGGAACCTGAAGTGGCCAAGTCATCCTTTTGCCTAGATGACTCTTTAGGGGGATGAATCTCATTGTGTCACTGAAGCTGGGGTCTAGTAAGGTTGCTGGTGATATTGTTTGCTTATGGTTTCCAATGACACTTATGATTTCTAATAGTTACATGCTTCTACTGCGGAATCATTGATTGAGAATCGTCTATTCTCAAGAAGTTCATATGAACACATCACTTTACAAAGGTAAATCAGTTCAGCGTCATTTCGACCATGGCATGATATTTTCTTGGGTTTCTTTTCTGACAGACTTGAAAAGCCCCCGACATCTGCCAATTGAATTTTAGTGCTTGTATTACAAATTTGGGCTACACAATGCAATTGTATGCCTTAAAACCTGTTTCGAAGGCAGGATTCAACACCTCACCAGTGACTTGCCCCTTTGTTTTCTTGGTTATCTGACTCAAAGGCTGACAGGATATAGGAGTCTCCAACATTTGAAGGGTGAATGCCAATTATTGATAATCTGACAATTACTTTTAGACCCTGTTCAACATAAATAGAATGCTAGGAAGCTAATACATTCTTCCCATTGTAGCCTACGTTTTCCTCTCTGTGTGCTTTTTTTGGGGGGGAGGGGGGCGGCACCTTTTAAAGGACATCATCTTTAAAGATTGAGAAATTACAGTCATGGCTCCTTCTACCGGTGTTTTTGCCCGAAAGCCTTCCAATGTCATTCATTCACTGCATGATTAGTGTTGGGAATGAGAAGACTCTCTCTTGACGTTCTTATACAAGCATCTTTTTGTTATTGTTGGCAATGAAAACTTGTCTCATGTGTGGGTTTGTGTTGGTGATATAAACCTCTCCATGTAATGCTTAATGTAACCAGAGGTACTGGGTCCAAAGGTTCTTTTTTAATCCAAGGAGAAACACAGTCAATCCCAAACAGGTTATAAATTTATTACATCCTTGTTGTCCCCACATTGACTGAGTGTTGCAAAGGTACTTCTTTCATCATCAGCTAAAACATTTGTAGGCCATGGGTGTATGGTGTCAGTAGCTGCAATTTTTAGTGCTTAGTGAGAATGAATATCAACCTGGATTGAAGTGATCATGATACTGTTTCCTTGAGATCTTCATTTGTTTTCAACACAACTTTGAGCTGCCAATGTACAACATTACTCAAAGTGCACAGTTGTTTTCCGCTACCACTTTCTGTGCTAATGTTCTGGTCTCTGAGTAACAAGAAAAGTTTGCATATCAATGTTGTGCATATCCAAATAGACTTCTTCTACCTTAGCATTGAGCACATTCGAGGTCCCTTACAGCTTCTAGACCTAAACGTATATTCACAAACATGGCAGCAAACATTCTGTATCTTTCATGTGCCTTCCCACCTTCCATTTTCTTTGCCCAAAAGTTTTCTCCTCAAAATGGGGAAGAAAAGAATGTTGCAGAGAGTGTTTAGTTTCTTTCGTATGTGGTGGATTGTTTCCTGACAGTTGGAGCCTGTGGATTTGGCGAGAGGGTCTGCTTGGGTGACAGATCTGGATCACTGATTCATTGTTGGTGTGGTTGCAAATTTACAAAACTTATCATTGACCCTCAGCTACCTGCTGAGGTAACAATACCACATAAATAGCATTCCTCTGTAGCTTACAACAATTACTACCCATGTTTATCACAGGGAAATTCTCACCTGTAATAAGCTGGACCTGGCCAAATTTCCTCACAAACATTTTCAGTTCTCCTAACTGGATAACCATTAATCCCCAAACCCCTTTGCTGGCTACTGCCATGATGGTTTTGGGGCCTACCTTGAATATATATTTATATATATAAACCCCATGATCTTCTGATGCCTGAAATGTACCAAGATCTCAGGGCCGTCAGCCCCACATGAGACACCTGATCCTCCTGTTTCTCTCCCAGCACTTTGTAATTATTATCGTGTTCAAACAAGTGCTTTGGGCCCATTGTTAGGCACTGAGATTTTCTCACTGTTATCGTACCACTAAACAATCAGAAGCCATTTTGCCTTACCTAAACCCCATCCACCTTCATTCCTTTACCAAATCATATTTGTCTCTCCCAACCATTTACATATGACTGCTCCACTAACTATACCTGCCCTGTGGGTCCCATGCTCATCACCCCATCTTGTTCTGAATGAATATCCAAAAGGAGAGTAAAATAGGTAGTATCCTTGCTACAAAAACCTTGACACAGGTTCAAGGCCTATGTGGCCCCCACAACCTAACCCCCAAAACCGGAAACTCAAATACCACATAGTCCTAATATCCAATTGAAGAACCAATACAAATGTAGCACCACCAACCCTACCCAGGGGATCCACTCCATTCCAAACAAACACATCTCATCTCATATACCCACCTCTCCCCCTCTACCCTGACACCTCTAGGTCTAATTTCTAATTTCCTACAAGGATCCCTCCACACTACTTCCATCAAAAAACCCAAACACATTCATCTTGCACCAGACCAGCATTCTTTAGACATAATTGTACCTTTCTATTAGTGTGACAATCTCACCACACACTCTCCACCAGCATTTATGCTGCTAAATGTTTAAAACAAAGCCATTTCTCTGGACCAAACAAGCACCTTCACCACCGACAACCCCCCACTAGCACTTGGAACTCTGGTAGTAGCCCCTCCAAAGGGCTATTTAAATGGGACAATATACAATATCACCCAACTCTCTCTGGAGTGGCTTCCATTCTTCCCTGCTCTGTTTATTCAGACCTCCCCGGAGGTTTCATAACACAGCCACCTTTCCCCTCCAACATCACCACCACCCCTGTACAAACACAACCAAAGCCTTCTACTAAGGTAAGCCTTTTTCTTCCAACCAGACCCCTTCCGGACCTATAAAACCAGACTTGCTGTACCAGTTCTTTGTGTGGGGATTGCTAGGGTGCAAGGTAGCAATCCCAAATTTTCCACACACTTCAAACACTTAAGGTACCAATAATTTACACTTGCACCTTCACGGTTCCTCAACTCTCTACACAGCAAACGTCAACTTCCTCTCCCCCAAATCACCTGATGTTGAAGCATTGAGACATACTTGCCAGACCCCCTACACTGGCATAATAACCAACCACTACTTGGTGAGACATGCAATAAGCTCCCAATCTAAACACACCTACCCCACCGTTACCACCCACAAAATCAATCTGCCCCCTAGAACTCCAGCATTCTCTATTTTTCCTTTTCCTAACCATTCCCAAGCATGCCCACTAACTTGGTTTCATTGGCCAAGTATTCCAAGCAATATTCCTTTCATTTGCAAGGGTTTAAGGTTACCACCTTATAACACCACCACTTCATGGGAATGACCTGTGGAAATGGAGAGACTCCCAAAGCACACCCACTTCGTTCCACTGGCCAACACCATGTGAAAAAACTCCTAGAGTGTCTCTTCACCATAACCCCCAAAAAGGAGACACTGATTGGGCCCCATTATGTTACAAAACCCTTACCTGTTTCTGATACCCATCACAAGGCATGCCTGACAACAGGTGAAGTAATTGGTTGCCAACCATTCAGACTTCAAATGTGGTTTTCTAGGTATTGGACCCCTGCAACTCTTCCAGTTGCACACCTTGAGTGTCAAAACCCTTCCAGCACATTGAGGGGATATTCATTACTACACTATGATGAGCACTAACGATTCCTGCCCTCCATTAACAGACCTCATTTCTCCAACCAACCATGCTTTCCAACACCTTTTGTTGAACATCATGGCTACATCACCAAGAGGGACAACTAATCCACCTTTTCCACCCTGTTACACCAACCCAACCTGCTCACAATCTGTTGCCAATGCAACGATTGTTTATCCACTCTGCACTGCACCAACTTTTTGCCATTGCTAAATGAAATAGTTTATCAAATATCACCAAGCAACAATCCACACTGCCCAAATCATACCCATGCCTACCATGTCACCAATCATGAATAAGAGCCTAAAATATTTCTAATGGCTAGAGTACCCAGTGGTTAAGTGGCCTCTCAACCTTTCCAATCTCCAGATTTAACACAGGAAGCTCAGGCCCCAAAAGACATTACCCAATTCATCAAGCCAAAAAACTCTTGGCAGTGTAAAGAAAAAACACACACACACCTCACA
This sequence comes from Ornithorhynchus anatinus, assembly GCF_004115215.2. Lineage (NCBI taxonomy): Eukaryota > Metazoa > Chordata > Mammalia > Monotremata > Ornithorhynchidae > Ornithorhynchus > Ornithorhynchus anatinus. The sequence goes on from NC_041732.1 coordinate 19,030,027, forward strand.
CTCGAGGTACTGGACAAAGCCCATTTCTCTTCCCTAAGAGTCTGGACTGATAAAGCCACCAACAATGAATCTCATGTCACCTAGGCCAAATTGTTACCCGTCCTTTTGGGTTCCCAGGTGGGATGTGTAAATGAGAGCACTAACCTGATCAGGGCATGGAAAAGAACTCTATGCTCCCCTTACCACCTTGACCACCTTGTCCCGCCCTGCACCTTTCCACCCACTTTAAAGACCACTCAACCCCACACCTCAACCCTTTCCAAAAAGCCACATAACTTAAGGCACTGTCACAGTCACTACTCCCCATGCTCTGGACCTTCAAGTACCCCACACTCTCTAACCTGCTGCAAACAATACAAGGTTGGAATCCCCCAACACCACACATGCAGAGCAACCCCACCATCCAACTCCAACCATTCTCTCCACCTATCATCCCCCTCTACCCCCAAGCCCAGACTTCGCCTGCCTTCTTTGACATCTCCAAACACTACCTACTCTGCCCCACTAACACCCCTAGTTAACCTCTTACAAATGACACATGACATCAACAACCCATCTTACACCTTAGCCAAACTTGGCCTAAATTACATTCTTTTTTCCCCTGCCTGTTCCCATTCTCCTCACCCTAATATCAGGTTAACTCGCCAAAACTCCAGCCAGGAGCCAAAGCAACTCCCAAGGAGGCCATCACCAATACTGTTAGGAGCCTGACCCATAGAGGAACAAACACTAAAAGCACCAGGCACAACACCACTCCTTGACATCCTCTCACCTCTAAAGAAGACGGGACTTGCTGTGTGGAGAGGGCTGCCTTGACTTGTGCAACACCTCAACCTTGGATTTACTCCACTAGCCTATCTGAAAACCTTGACACTCTCATGCAGTTGCTTATGGCTTGCGTTGGCCTGACTACAAGCAAACCACTCCATCCTTCAAAAGGCCAATTTCTCTATCTCACTTTCCATTGTCACTTCAGGCATCATGTGGGGGGTTTGGAGACCAATCCTGGGATTCACCCCCATTAAACGCCCAGCCACACCATTAACTCTTCCCTGGCCAACATGCTTCCTCTTCTTCCAAACACTACAACTCTCTACACCTGCCCACCCACTCCACCACCTACTTCCTGCAAGGGTTGCCCCCACCACCACCCCCCAAATCAAGACCCTGACCCACCTTCCTACCCTGCAAACTCTAATGCATCATACATTACACCTTCAACCCGACATCTCCAAACACATGTCACAACATACATTAACATGCATCCTTCACACTCCCCCAAAAGTGCCATCACCACACATTCACACCACACACCCTTCCACACCACTCACCACAACCCCCTCAACCAGCTAACAACAGACACTAAAGCATAAATAGACTTTCTCAAACTCTATTTCATTTGCAAATTACTTTACCTCGTGCCACTAAAGACTCACCCCCCAGAAAACCCCACTCACCCAACCCCCAAAATAGCTCGCTTCTTACCTCCTTCTCACACACCAATCCAAGTCTGCTCCAAATGAACACTTCCTCTCAAGAGACTGTTCATATGTCACCCAACCCAGAAAACCTAAACACTTCCATGCCACAAACATCTCTAAAGCACCCAGAACCAGAACCTACAAATGCTACCCATTAAATACGAAGACACAGGCCTAACCACTCAACAATCCCTGGAAAGACTTAAAAGTCATCCAACATCCATAGGTGAAAGGCTCCTTTCCCACTTCATAGAAAAGTCCAAACCTGCTCGCTTCCACCTACACACCCAAAGATACACCACTCCCCCATTGCACAAACATGGCCCCCGTTACACCATCCACAGGCCCACACCCCAAATCTCCTCAACACTGCCTCTCCACACAACCCAAACCTTTCCTGAACTGCCCAACCTATCCTCCCCCCCATCCGAAGTCCAACGCTCAAAAGCAATAACAAAACACCTGAAGCCACTCAACAACTACATCACACCAGCTGATTCTTCATATAGCTACATGACATCCCCACAACTCCAACCTTAGCAGAATTGCCATCACTAGCAAACCGGCCATCAGCGACCCACAGAAACACTCCCAAAAGCAAATGAGACCTGCCTTCCAAGACCCCACCACCACAATCCACCTGCACCTCCAACTAAACACATCAACCTATTTGACCCACACTGCCACAACCCTCCACAGGCCCTCTACCTGACAAAACATGGCACCCCGGCACCATACCAAAAGACTCCTGTTTGGAATGCAGTTCTTCTTCCATACACCCCCTCGGCCACCAGTAAATCCAACCACACAAAAGCCCACCTAATTGTTCCCCTAAAAGAGAAGCCTCCTTTTTCAGGCCACTCCAAAAACTCCACGACACCAAATCCCCCCTACGACCCACCAACTCCATTAACACCCCCCAACCCCCCCGCCATGCCAAAGACAGACTTGCACTCAACACCATATCCAAATGACCCAGGATCCCCCTACCCATCCATCAGACTCCCACAGATTTAAATATGCCATTGTCATTAAAAAGATAGCACTCTACATATTCAGTGCACCCCACACCACTCCAACACCTAAATATCTGCAGCCTAAGCAGACCCCAGACCCGGAACCCACTGACCCAAACAGACCACAATGAAACCCGGGGCTCCTAAATTTCCATTCATCATATTGCTCCCTCTCAACCCACCCACTCCTACTCCACAGCCAGATACCACTCATCCAAACCACCCACAACTATCACGAGCACAACCCCTCATGCTACCCTAACCCTTTAAGCCATAGACAACTCCACGGGCACCAATAACCACCTAGACCTCGTCCAAAGCTACCACTGATCCAAACCCACATTGCCAACCCTTTCCCCCTAGGACCCAAACCCACCTCAGCACCAATATCCAAAGCCATGGGGAACCCCACCTCTGCCACAGACACACACACACACACACACACACACAAGATCCTCCACAGCTCCACCAACGCATGAATGATCACCAGCACCACCACCTGCCCCTCCACTCCATAGCACTCCACACAGCACCCTCACACCTGGGTGCCCAGCTCTGAAAAGGCCAACACAGCTCCACTCCCACAGAAATTCTGATCAAAACATTGGCCCCAAAAAGTCTCTCCACTCCACTATCACACCCCCCCAAAAACAAACACACCCTCAAAAACCTCAGCTCCAACACCACCACCCAAATGACACACAAAGATGACAACATCAAAGGCCACTTAGACCTGAGTCCAAGGTGAAAAAAGCCAACGCCTCGCCAAAAATCCCCCTTGCCAGCAACATTTGACTCCACCTCCACAACTCACAGTCAACACCGTAACAGGTCCCCACCAGGAAACCTTCCCCAACTCACCATTCCTCCAAACGTTTCCTCTCCCCCCACCACAAAAGCACCTCATCCACTCCTCCTAAACCAGGGAAGAACACTCTGCAACCTAACCCCTCCCCAACGCTCCCATTGGAGTGCAACCCTTACCGGCTGAAAGAGATAACGACTCCAGGCCCATAAATGCCTAACCCTCATCAGCTGTCTCCGCGACCACTCCAACCTCTAAAGAGCTTCCACAAACCCACTAGCTACAAAGGCACAAAACTAACACCACAACACCTAACCTAACTACAAATTCTAGCCTGAAAACCATGCCCTGAAACATCTCTCCACCTCCCAACCATCCCACACTGTACTGGACCCCAGGGCAAAACTCAACCCAGTCCAATAACAGACAAGCTCCTTAAAAATCCTACACTACTCCTCAGCAACCCAAGATAACACATCCTGGAAACCCTCCTCTCACACTCCCCAATCCCCCAAGGATTCATAACCCACTAGAGCACACGCACCTCTAAAGAGGACTCTAGCACCCTTCCGTCCCCCTTCGGCTCCTGCGACCACCGACCGACCAAGAAGACACCCGAACGATCTACTCCGCAGCACCCCTGGTCCTAAGCAAAAACACCCAACGCAGGTAAAAAGCTACACCAGCAGCTACCAGACACCCAACAACCACTCTTCTCTGCTGCCTTCCCGAGCCAAGGTCCAATAAAGTTCCACACAACACTTTCCCTGGACAGAGACCCACCTAATCACTCCACCACAATCCAATATCTCTTGCCAACTTTCCCTTCTGTACCATTCCAACAGGGTCCTTCCAAATTCCAGACCTCTATTGCCACACCAGACAGGTAACACGACTCCAAACAAAACAGTAGGACTCTGACCCAAACATTCGGACACACACACACACACACACACACACACATATATACATAGCCCAAACCTTAGAGAAGCGCCTCCTAACCCTGAAGACATACCCAATGTTTAGATTTTCTCCTCAGGGGTTTGGAAGACCTGTCCACCAATGACACCTCAAAAGAGTCTAAGACCCTCAACACTGACAACTCCTTAGTCCTCTAAGGAACAACAATGGACCTCCAGACCCAATCGCCAGTCTATGCCCAACTCTCCTAAAAGGTTCAAGACACCCAGGACCTGCCACACATGTCCTCCATGACCACCACCCACCTCTCACCACCAGGTGTAACTAACCACCCAATAACCTTCCACAAGAACTCACCTGTGAAACACACCAAAAAGCCTAGCCACCCAACCCTTGACCAATCTGCAAGCTACAAAAGGCCAAAAGCACTTTCACTCCACCCACAGACACCTAACAACCCAGACACTGGCCAGGCTGGACCCCCCATTCCTAAACACAGGACACAACCACCACCACCCATTCTTCCTCAGAGCCCCTCGAGATCCCGATCCAAGCCCACTCCAACCTCCCCAAGACACTCTCACGAACACATCTGGAGCCCCCCCCCCCCAAGGTGTATTGCCCAGCACCTCGCCTCCACCCAGAAAGACCCAGCTCCAGAACCTGTACAACTCTCTCGGGAAAAGGACCACCTAAACCTGCCTAGTTCTCCGAGTGAAGACCACAAAACCCTAGGTCCCCGACCTCGACCTCCCACCCTCTACCCTGCTCCACCCTCCACCATCCCATCACCTAAATGATATCAACACCGACACGGAGATCCACCTTTCCCGAACGACTCACACATCCAAAAGGCTAAACTCCCTGGCTAACGAAATGACTACACATAGGCCACTGCTACTGCTGACCCTACCCTCCTTGGGCCACCATCCAGCCAACACCTCTGCCACGAGGCCCTCTCCTGCAGCTTTTCAAGGGAACATCTTCTTCACCTTCACTGCTCCATCCACCTGCAACCCTTTTTCCCCAAGAACTCCCTCTGCAAATCCAAAAGACTCATCAACCAAAAGGACCCATACAGACCAACTGCCACCAGAGATGGACCACACATGACCCTCGATGGAAACCTTCTGGACTCATGTCCAAAACGCCACCCTGACAAACCCAGACCATACCCTCCACGGAACCACAGTCAACCCCTTCCAAAAGATCCATGGAGATGGCCAAAGACCTCCCTCCTCCTCGATGCTCTCCCTTCCCTAAACCACATCACCCATTCCCAACCATCTCCAGCAAGCACCTACCACACGACCCCTCCCACGGTCCCATACATTTTTGGGGTCGCTAAACCCAGCATCTGCACTGAACCCTCAAACGATCCCAAAAGTTCACTCGATGCAAACCAGCTCCACCAAATGCCGATCCCGCATTCACCTGCCAGACCGGGGCCACCGCCAAGACTTTTTTGCGGTCCTGCAGGCACCGAGTGCGGATGAAAACGCTGAGGATATTCCACGTGCCCCCTCCACCACCCTAAAAGGAGACCTAGACCCCAACCCGCCCCTCAAGGGATCACCTGGACACACTCCTCCAAAATATATGCTAGTCTGCACCAGGGCAGCGCCCCCATCGTTGTAACTCACTAGCTGTCTTCTCAAGAGTGCCCTCACGTTACATTCCGATCCGAGAAGCTAATAAGTTTTTCAACTTACCAAAACAAGTACATCAAAACCCCCATAAATCCATTTCCTAAATCCCAACCGTCTGGAAAACTCATCCCACCTTTTGTCACTGGCCGAGACACTCGATCGATAGAGAGTAACCCGCCTGGCTCCACACCTGTCGAGAAAATACTTGCCAAGACGTATCGCAGACCTCCCGATTCACTCAAATAGGGCACGCGTTTTCGAGATGCCAGAGTCCCCATCCTGCACACATCCCGCCAGCCAAGTGAACAAGCCAAAAGAAATCCATCTTCCACAGCAGCGAGATCTACCTCATGCTCCTCCGGGCTCCATTGCTCCAAGTGGGACCAAACATCGACACCACCACAATGAAGACCCTCCACAGATCATCCGGGTGTGGGAAAAAAAAGAGGAGACATGACCCACCACTCCACTTCACTCCAAACCCCATACCACCATCCCCACCTCATCCCCCGAGACTGCCGGGCAACACCCAAACAGACACCTCACCCAGGCACCAAAGAGCATTCCCCACCTCTTTTTCAACCTCCCCACCGCTCCAAGCCAGCTTCCAAATGGCCAACCCGAATGGGCCAGCATGCCAGGGAGACCACCTACCCCCATCTAGCCTAGAAACCCCTTCTTGCCAAAGGAACTCTATATGTTTATGGATGACCTGTACTGACTAAACACTAACATAATTCCTCCACACACCTAAGGGAGCCCATTAAATCTATTCAAATGGCTCCTGAAGACACCACCCCTATCGACAAACACCTACATCCACCTGAACTCCATCCACAACACACATCTTCCCCTAAAAACCCTGGATTCCTGACATAGGGCCACACCCAATCCACCCTAGGTCAACCAACAATGACACCCACACACACACTCAATTATTCAAGCAAAAACCACTTCCCACTGGGAGCCATAAGATCATCTACCCCTTGATGACACCCCACTCTCCCTTTACCACATCTCCATGACAAAACCGTCAACAGATCGTAGCCCACACTTAGAGACCCACAACTGCTGTTGCAACCAACCATGGAAACTACCGAATAAGATACAAATGATCACATAGGTCGTTACATAGGCAGCCAACCCAAGAGACGGGAAAAGTTCCGCGTGCAGACAATGACCACACAACCTCATCCACACGACACTCCAATTAGCACGAGTGAGATGCCCAAAGACCTTCACGGGTCACTCGACCTTTCGGACTAGCCCCCGGGAAACCGAACCCTAATCCGGGCCCACACCCGAGAGCCGGCCTGGCCCTGGACCCTCATACGGCACCACCGACACCGACGGCTTCGAGAGCCACGGATCGCTTTGCGCTACACATCGACTGGACGCCATCCCGGCTCCCTCCGAGAAACTCCAGTCTACACGATCGCTCCGGTGAATACGCAGGAGAGAGAGAGAGACATCCAGCACCGACAAGACTGAGACGTTTCCTGGAAATGGCACCTAATGATTTCCTAGACACAGACCCATCGTGGAGTCCATAGAAAGCCACCCCCTCCAATGTGACCTCGCCGACAAGACGGAGCCTCGAAGACCTCCGAACTCCTACTTTCGCCAACACCTAACTCCAAGGTCCATCCCTACGGCGTCGAGTCGCTTCGACACGGCTTGCAAACACTCGGACTCCAGAGGTCAGGATACAGCAATGAACACCCGACACCCATAAGGGCAGAGCCCAATCTCTCAACCGCACTCACCTGTGCTTCGACTCCCCACCTAAACTCCACAGACCTCAGGCGCTGACCCCACTCTTCGTACCACAGTAAACTCACACATACCTCTCCTCACCGAGCAGCTCCTACACAAGCCCCCACAAAACACACACTCAAAAACTGCCCGGGCCCCAGGGGCACCCTAGACCCCCCCAGGCCAACCCAACCAAACCACCACCATCAAGAAAGACCCCCAGCGATCCTCACCCTAACAACCTTCCCAGAATCCTCTAAACCCTCTTCTCCACAGAGGTCGCACCCAGAACCCCTCCACCTTCTCACACAACCAGATGCATCAATGTTTCCCTTCCCTGGCATTCCCCCAAACCCGATCCACTAGACCGCCGACCATCCACGACCCTCTCTTCCATCAAAACACCGCGGCACTTTGATCTGCCAAGGGCGGCCAATCGCAGCCCGCCAACGGGCCGGTTCCTTTCTCTCCTCGGCCCCGTGTCCATTCTCACTGGAGGGATCCGACAGAATCCTCACCTATGCACAGGGGGGCCGAGGAAAGGCCCCTACATCCACCCGATGGACAAGATTTACACCAATCACATAGCCTCGGGGACACCTCAGAGTGGCTTTGCGATGACGCATCCACTCAAGACAGACACCCTTCCACCTCCAGGGCCTAGGCTGAGTTCCCCCCAAACAACCTTTTCTCCAGGACCTCCCAGACCCTATCCTCGTTGACCACCGGCCAACACCTAGAGTCATTTCCCAAACCACCAAAGAAAATCTACAGTGACCCTGCAAACGATGCAGGAAAACCCACCTGGGGACCTTCCCCTCCCCCCCCCCCCCCATTAAAATCTGCATCCAGATTCTTCTTCAACCACCACCACCACCGACCCGACTCCCAGCCGTGCCCCTCGCCGGATCTAAAAGACCACCTGATGTTCCTCAGGGAACCGGTCGGACGCAGACCTCACATCGGCACGAGCCCCGTCGCCCTCCCTCGCCCCGCTCCCCGATTCTCATACACACGACAACACGGCCCCTAACCTCTCAAGACAACTCAACCTTATCCAGATTCCCATGGATTTTCATCTTCCCCTTTACCACACCACAATGATACCATAGACGAAAGAGAAACCCAGCATCCGTGACCCCCAGACGGGGTGCGTCGACACAGCTCCCCAACCGTGGCGACAGGTCCGACCTCATCGTCCCTTCCGAAGCTATCGGCGCGACTCCGGGACCCTCGTGGGACGACATTTCCTTGCCAAGAATGCTCAACGGGAACCCCGACCCCTTCCGATATGTCCACGCCAATGCACAGATATCATCCACACTTTTCACAACGGGCGACCCTCCTCACTTAGAACACACAGACCAGCTTCGAGGGAAGCGGATCCTCATCCGTTCCGGTCCAAGGGTGAACGAGGATCTGCTCCGACACGCCTGAACGGTCAGGGTCCCGAACCGACCCTTCACCTCTCCTTGGCTCCGTACAAATCGAGGTCGCTCTGGCCAAGCTTTCTGCCAAACGACCTCACGGCACCGTACCCCAGCAGAAGGGGAGAGCCACTCCCCAAAGAGTTCAAATGACACATCCCGGGAGACATCTCCTGCAGTCGCGACCTCTTCCCTTTCAGGGTCACTAACTGGGACGGGACACACCCGGATCACAAGCCATGAGATTACCTAGACAGAAGAGCTCACTGGCGACTTTTTCGGCTGGCAGGGCGATGAGCCGAGGGACACCCCAGCACACGCAGGCTCCACCTTAACCAGGAGGGGCCCAGAAGCCAGAATGGAAAGTAGCACCACGGGACACCGATCCACCATCAAGGAAAAAGGCACCCCTGCACAGCATTCCGTGCCCTCCTCAACCCAAGCCTCCACCTCACCCCGATCCTCCCGACCAACTCCAGACCCATCCCCGGAACACCTACCCCCCCATCAGACACACACACACCAGACTCACACTCGCCAACCACACAGGCGATCCCCATAACCTCATAACCTTTCCATTTACCTGGCCCATTACTAAGTATCCTACCCATGGACAACTTTCACCCCTGCAAGGATCAACCCCCTCCCACGCACCTCACAGGGAGGCACCTGATCTCACCCACACCTAAACCCACCATGCCACACCTCTAATTAATCTCTTTCCTTCTTCAGACACACATCAACCGGACTCCAAACCCTATCCATGCCTTGCCAGCCACCAGAAGGCCAGCGTCTCATGCCACCTCTCCCCTACAACAGACCCAAAACACGACATTCCTCACTACACATTTCCCAACCGCTCACTAAACCACACCACGAGCCCACCGGCAGCTCTCGTCCCAAACCGATGGCCCGACCGTTTTTCCCAAAACCAAAGGCCGCCCCCAGGGGAAGCCCTTCCGGGATAACATAAACTCTACCAACACTGTGAACCCCAGCCAAAAGCCATACCTCTGTAGAGAATCACAAAATCCAGGACTCCTCACATCCACCATTCCAGCCAAACCCTACCCATTCCCCTGTACAGAGGCCCAACCATCCTTTACATACACAGCTACGGGAGGCCCCGCCACCACGTCCTCTTCCAGGATCTCTCCCCTAAACGCTCTACTCCTGCCCCACCATCTCCCTCTCTCTCACACACACACAGACACACCCCAAATACCACACCGACATTTCCGATGATGCAGCTTTCATCACTACCACACACACAGGAACAATCCTTAAAGACAAAAGACCAGCAAATCATACCAAACCACCCCCAACATGGATTATCCAAGGACCACAACCCAAATAAATCTTTCATCCTCTTCCACCTTTGAGCTATCCTGCTGTAGGATCCAATCCCTTGATCTGAGGCCCACCAAGTTTCATGAATCTCCCAGGAAGAAACAAGCCCCAGAGCCCCCAGGTACAGAGATCACAGGGGCAGGGATCCCAAACCCTCCCATGGAAACCTTATCGCTTCCCAAAAGGTCTCCGTCATCCTCCCGGCCCTCCGAACTCTCCCAACCAACATGACGCACCCGTGACGTCAACCTCGCCGGCACCGTCGAGAAACGTGGCCACCGCAGTGATGGCCAAACTCCACTCTTGGCCCCTAAAGTATCACAACTCCTCACGTGGCCCTGGAAAACCCCTCTCCAGCCCAGTGAGACTCTAGTTACCTCAAAGAGTGTGACTGAGAGCATAGCAGACCGAGATCCCTCCATGGGAAACCCTGAAATACCCACCTCTAGACATCCAGGATGGGCCTCGCTGGCCTGAGAGAAACGAAGCCGGGAGATGGCGACTCAAGGCTGGATCTAAAACGCACCCCTCGCCTACAGGGAAAATTACCGAGGTCACGCTCGGGGTCGTAGCCCCGCCTAGATCCCTCCACTCCCTGAGAACCACTACTGAACCCATGAGAGGGTGCCACAACAACCACCCAGAAAAAAGAGACATGCAAAGGCAAGCTGTGCCATTTCTCTCCAAGACACGCTCCTTCACCACGACCAAAAGCCACCCTAGAGGGAAAACGCATGGGCCGACACCGACCGACTTCCAGACTTCTCTGTCACCCGTGCCCACTCCCAGACACCGGCCCGGGCACTGACGTAGAAAGGCCCGGTCTCTGACTCTATTACTCCGACAGGACCGCGACACACCCGACCGCCAGGTGACCATCCACACTGGGACCCCTACCTAGATCGGTTTCCATCCTCACTTCCTAAACGACAGTAAGAAGCAACAGAAACTCCTAAAACTCGGGAACAGACCCCCAGAGCTCAACGCCACACTCCTTTCCCACACGCCTAAAAACCACCTGTTTTTAGACCCCTCACCCCTTGGACCCTCCGATCCATCCATCACAGACCAGAGACCTTCGCTCGACAGACACCCCTTGGCCCCCGGCCTGAATCCCTTGCTCCACAAAAGGGTCTACTCTCCACGACGCTTTCCTCTCCCCAAAAGGGTCAAACCTAGAGAACCAAGAAACCTCCCCCATCAAGCGACCCACACGTCCCAATACAACCTCGGGGGTGCCGACACCCCTTTCAAAGTGACCCCGTCCATCCTCTGGCCCAGACGCTCCGCGACCCACGACGGGTCGCTCCACTCCGACCGACCCCTCCCGCTTCGTCTGAGGCTTTCACGGCCTCTGAGGATCGCCTGCTCGACCCTGACCTACCTTGCGCTACCACCACACCATTCTTTGGCCCAGACTGGTTAGACATCCCAAGGGTCATGGCAAAGCAAATCTAAGAGTTCCACAGACATTCTGGAGACAGGACTGTGAACACACAGACTGGAGACCCATCGCGGTATTTTGACAATCCACCATCGGACCACAGAGAACCAGAGGCCGGCCCGGAATCCGGACCGACCTTTCCGGGGACTCCATGTGCACAGTGGACTCCCCCAACCCCCAGACTCTCTCTGCCCCAAAAGAAGTGACCCAAACCCCAATCCTCAAACCACCCCACACACCCCCCACACCACACTCCCCCCCTCACACTCTCTCTCACACATACAGAAAAACCCATCATGAAACCCCCAACCACTTGTCCAAAGTACACTTTCTTTCACAGCAGCGCCACCTACATCCTGCAAAACGAAAGAGAACCCAGGCGAGCAATCCAGCCTCCGCATCGGCGAGGGATGGGCCGTAACACGAACGATTCTTTGGGCCTCCACACCCTCTTTTCGAGCATGAGACCAAGTCCCGAACAGCCCACCCACAGACAGGTACGCCGGGACCACGGAGGGCCCCGGGACACACCGTCACATCCCGACCCCCCAGCCCCTCCCCTGAATCCAAAAACACTCGTCTCTACAGGGAAAAATACCATGGCTTGTCATAGGCCTCGTGGACCTTTCGATGAAAATAGGTACCAGAAACTTCTTCCCGACCCCTCCAGAGAATGAGCGCAATCCCTTGGTTCTATACAGTGCAAAAATGGCTCCCTGCCCCGATTCAAAAGGGTCCCCCAAACACAGTGAATTCACCCTACTCTATATCCCACGCTCCCTCGGGACCCACAACTCTATGCAAAAGCGAAGGCCTCTCTGTGACCGATCGAGAGGAGACCACGCCGACAGACCAGCAGCGGGCCGAGACAGCGTGACTGGGCACGCAGGACGGGAAGGGCGGAGAAGACTCCATACGCCCGTCGGTTCCTTGTATCTGAGGAGCAGAGCCAAGGGAAAATCGATCACTCCTCAACCCGGAGGTGCCCGGGACTTCCTCGAGGCTCCCTTCCCACCACCAAAGCCTCCAGCCCAAAGCCACGAAGCTCAGCAAGATCCCAAAGGGATGCCTGAGCCCGAAAGACACCATGGGACACACAGACCTCTCCAAACCCCTGAGGGAGACCATCCCGCACCTCACCCCGATCCACCTGGGATACTAAACCCACCCGAGGACGTCCCCGCACACAACCGAGGGCCGTTCTCCTCGCCGCTCTGCGGCCGCGGAAGCCGAAGAGTGAAGACGCAGAGTCGGACCCCACCCATCGGGGACGGGGACCGTCTGACCTTTCGCAAGAACGGGCCTACCGCACCCTGGCTCCAAACTGGATCCACGACAGCACGCTAGTCCGACCCTATAATCGGTCGGGGTGATACCGATGAAGAAACGACTATTCACATACACACATGCACACAGACACCCACACACAGTTTCTCTTCCTGAGGATTCTGCTGCTCTCCCTCAAGTCACAGACACCCACCACTTTTCTGGGAAACTCTCCCTTCTTGGGGAGCCAGCCAGAGTCCTCCAAACCACATCCCCCCCCCAGTAATTGGAGCGATTACAATCCATCCTAGATTTCCTCTATAAGCTTTTCTCCACAATATCTTTCCCTACCTCACATAGCCCGGGCCAATCCCAGGCCTGCCCACTACAGAAGACACCCCACCACGCTGGAGACAGACCACCTCCTGTTCGCCATCTCCAGCCGACAGGCTCGAGCCTCCCGCCTCGAAAGCTCGCTCCGAGCGGTCGAGACACCCGACCTCTCGTGTCCTCTCTCGCTAGTGAGGTCCGGCTCACGCGCCGCTCCTCGGGATGGATTTTCCCATGAGAACGACTAAACCGTGATCTCCCCCGTCCCTCTCCGGGTGACGTGCCGCCGACCCGTCTCGTTACCGGGAGCCACCGGGATGAAGAGAAAAACCCTTTGTGGGACACAGAGGATGGACGGTGTGAGTCAGAGATGGGACCTGGAACACACAGAGCAGAAACCCTGCTAAAGATTTCAAAGTCCCCAGGCTCCTCAGACCCACCACCCAACTTCACCGGACCCGGTCCCGGCCCGGAGACCGGGTCTAACCTTTCCGGAAATAGATGCCGAAGACGACGAGCACCTCCTCTGGTTCCCTACTCCTCCCCGCCAGACCGCTCACACTCACTCCCCCGAGGCATTCTCACAGACACACACACACAAACTCACATACTCAGACACCCTCCCCCACACACATACCCAAATTTACATTCCAATACATGTCCTTAAAGTTCCTTTCAAAGGCCAGAGCCCTGCAAATTCTACCAAGAGGGCTCCCCTCCGGCTGCTCGGAGTCCCACCTTCACAGTCACCGTGGCTATCCGTGGTGTCCCTAGAGAAGGCTCCTTGGCTGACAGATGAGAAAAAAAAGGCTCCCGTGCCAGCCGACGGAGGCCAAGGCTGCTTCGGGCACCCCGTGCTATACCACGAGCCCGAGGCCGGTAAGCGAGGCTTTCCATCCAAGGCCCGATTCTCCTTTGCCAAACACTTCGCACGGTACTCTCCGCACTGTAGTCACTGCCTAGATATTCCGTGGAAGAAAGCGCTAATGCCCATACTTCTGGACTCCCTAGAACATCGAGGAAAAAGCATCATATTCTTTCCCTACGTCTGAACTACGAGGTCTTGACGTCGACTAGCCCATATTTGAAATTGGGGGCGGGGGTCTTTCACGAGTTGAGACCCCACGGGGGCGATCGGACAGAGTGTGTGACCTAGAGAATCTGGGAAATGCTTTCCCCACGGGACTCCACCCGATGACTGAGACAGAGAGCCCGAGGGAATTTCTTCTCACCCGCCGTGATCCGGTCAGATGACGGCGATAGGAGCGGAGAGGGAAAAGGGCGCCACGGACAGAACCGGGTGAATCTGGGGTCTGGACGTACAGGCCTATACATACACACACCGTCATTGTCCTTCTCTCCCTCTCTCGGGGACCGGCAGGGTAACGATTGACCGTGTCCACCCGCTAACCTGTAAATGACCCACGACAGAAAAGCTGAGACCCCCATCTTGAGAACCGGCCAATGCTGAAGACAATGCCCACAAAAAACTACACACTAGATTCCACCCTACTCCTTCACTGGGCCCCTGTCCCCACCCAAAAAATCCCTATCTCTAGTTTCCAGAATAGATGGCCAATTGCCCCAAGGCCAACGAGGCTACCGATTTCCATTTATAGGCCAGTCCAAGTCAAGGACTAGGCCTCGGTGTACAAGGCACCATACCGGACACTACAATCCCCATTAAACTCATACCCTAAAAATGACCCCATCCCTCACCACAGACATCTGGACCTCACATTCAAGTCTCCAGGATTCCTTCCCTAAAAAGATGACCCAGGAAACCACAAACCTAACTGTCTTGCTCCTCAACAAAACACTTCCCTGGTCTCTTGCGTGGCAGCCACCGTCAGACCCAGAAAATAGTCCCTTAAAAGGAGACCAAGGATGGACAGAATGACCCTGGAGGAGGGACCGTTAACACCCAGAGCTGAGACCCTTCTATAGAATTAAGGCCCAGGGTCTCCTTGGACCCAGAGGCGAGCCAAACGGAACCAATTCTCTACCCAGAGCACCGGACCTGGGACCGGATTCCAACGCGATAGTGGCCTCCTCAGCCTTGGGCTCTGTGCCGGAACCCGACTCTACCTCACTCCCTCAAAATGCTGACACACACACACACACACACACATTCGCAAACCCCAACACCTTCCCTTGGATTCAGTAATTCTCCCCACCACATGGGGATGATCCTCAGAACCAGGGAGACTCCAAATGACCCATATATAGCATCGAGGTTGGCACGATATGGGCCCACACCCAGTCGATCGCTTCAGGTTCTTCCCCTACTGGCAAAAGTGATGGTGGATCAAAAAACGTGACCCACGTGACAGCTAAGATTCGAAGAGAGTCCCCAAATAGAGTGGGGAAGGCTTCTCCTCCTACCTAGGCCAAACAAAGAAACTAAACAGAGTCCTTGGCAGAAAAATGCGGTTTGTTCCAAACCAGGCCGACCAGAAAATCTCAACGTGCCTCTCTCGTCATCCTTTGGATAGGACCGAAAGTGGGACTTGATCTTTTTTTTCCCCCAAGGGGACCTCCCAATGGAACCTAGGAAAGCCCCACCTCCTACTTGAACAGATACATCAAACTACACAAACTACTTTGTGTTGTCACAAGTGAGTTCCCGATCCACCTCACACTTCAACGTGACTTTCTCGCCTTCCTCCGGGGAAGAGGAAGCAACAAAATTTAAAAAAAAAAAAAAATCCTTTAACACAAAAAAAATTGCTTGGTCCATCTCATGAGAGAGGCTGATTTTCAGCCATTGCTGCTAAAAACTCTGCAAACAGACCAACAACAGGTCCATCTGGGGACCAAAAGATTGGAATACTTGTTCAGGACTGACTCAGAGCCTAATGACCTTATTAACTCATAGCAAGAATCTTCACGATCATCAAAGAAAGAAGGACACGAAGATCCTGCTGCTCCTCAGACCCACGACCAAGGCCAACAAAACACTTTGAACATATGGGCAACCCGATAAACTTGACACTCCATGAGTTCCAAGAAACCTTGTTTCTGATGACCAGTGCAACGTATTACGACTCCTCACCTACCAGGAGATAGGGCAAAGTGATGCAGAGTTCCAGATTCCTCCAAACACTCTTCTGTGACGTGACCATGGGAGTGGAGAGGAGGTGAGGCAGCTCTAGGCTAGCTTAAACTAAAAGGGAAAAAATAAATTTTGTTCACATGAGACAATTCGTCTACAATTCACCTGACTCCATCACCCCCAAATCTACTTCTGGATGCAAACCCAGGCAAGGACAACCCAACACACCCGAGCTGCTCTGTCGTGTCCTTCCGCAGCCACCGGACCGCCTCACGCCCAATCCCGGTACTGGGCATAGGCTGACCCTACAGGAGCGGGGAAAAACCCACTACACCCCTCCCCATCCCTGTTTTTTACTCTACGTCCTTAAAATTCGGCTAAGCCACTATAGGAATCCACACGAATCTGGGATCTTGACATCCAGACAGACACATACACGCTCTCTCATTCTCCATCCCTCGCTCCCTCGGTGATTTGCGGTTTCACTGTTGACCGTCTCCTCCCGCTCCCCTGGAAACGACCCCGGCCAGGTGGGAGAACTCCCAACCCTTGGGAGCGACTCACGATCCAAGCGACGCAAAGGAAGACGATGGACGCTAGGCTCGATCCTACTCCTTCACCCGACCCGTCTTTCCCCACAAAAATCCCCATCCCAGGTTTCTGCGGGAGATGATGGCTTTCCCCCGAGACCGAGTAGATCCCACATTTCACGACAGAGGGCGGTCCGATTCGAGGAGTGGAGCTCGGAGTGCAAGGCTCCCGACTCGACGCCGGACTCTCTGTGAAACTCGTTGCCTGCCACTCGATCCATCGCTCTACTCTGTCATCCATCTCACACTAAAATCCACAAATTTCTGGTGACACGATGCCAAAAATAACCAGGAACCTGCCTGTCCTGCTCCTCACCCAACACTCCCCTGGTCTCGTCCCTGGAAGCGACTGTCAGACCCAGAATAAAGACCCTTCAAAGGAGACTGAGGATGCACAGAGTGACCCTGGAGACAGGACAGTGAGCACCCAGAGATGAGACACTTCTATAGAATTAAGGGCCCCGGGTCTCCTCAGACCCACAGTCAAGCCAAGCAGAACCTGTTCTCTGCCCAGAGCCCCGGCCCCCAGATCCAGGACAACCTTCTGACTCAACAGTGACCTCCTCGGCCTCCACGCTCTCTCCCGGAATGCAACTCAACCTCACCCCTTCAAAATGCTGTCTCTTTCACTCTCTCTCTCTCTCACACACACACACACACACAAAGCGCAACACGTTCGCTTCCCTTGGATTCTGCTTTTCTCCCCATCACATGCAGATGATCGTCACAGCCAGGAAGCCTCCAATTTGCTCTGTACATCGTCGATGTTGGCACTAGATGGGCCAACTCCGAACCAAAAATTTTACATTTTCTCCCCCATTAGCAAAAAAAATAATAAAACAAAATAAAGATACTGGATCGAAGATTCACTGCCCACATGACAACTAATGTTTCCAGCTGGTCTATCGACTGGGGAATGCCTCACCTCCTAGGTAGGCCAATAAAATAAACGGCACAGAGTACTGGCAGAAAGGGTGTCTTTGTTCCCAACTAACAGTACACCTCTGCGTGGCTCTCTGGTCTTTCCTCGGAGAGGAGGAAAACACAGAATTCTATTTCCGAGAAGGTGAACTCTCTCAAGACACCCTTAGAGTTCTGGGAATGCAGCCCATGGAGAACCTTCCAGAATGTACAGAAAATACGACAGGGGCCCTAGGATGAATTCTGCTAATGGAGGGGTTTACGGACACTCCGTCATCTCCACGCCACATCAGGAAAAATGTTTCCCAACTGAATTAAGCCGGTGAAATAAGTTTGGAAAGACAATGACGCCCATAGACCTGGTTTCATAATGCAAGAGAAAACTGACATTCCTTCTCACCTGCCATGACATTCCTTGAAGTTTTCTTCATTTCGCACTTCTCCCCTGCATTGCTCCGCACGTGGCGCAGTGGAAAGAGCACGGGCTTTGGAGTCAGGGCTCATGAGTTCGAATCCCAGCTCTGCCACTTGTCAGCTGTGTGACTGTGGGCAAGTCACTTCACTTCTCTGTGCCTCAGTTCCCTCATCTGTAAAATGGGGATTAAGACTGGGAGCCCCACGTGGGACAACCTGATTCCCCTGTGTCTACCCCAGCGCTTAGAACAGTGCTCTGCACATAGTAAGCGCTTAACAAATACCAACATTATTATTATTATTATCCGCGATACCAGATGAGGAGCAGAGAGGATGGTGGTCTGGCAGGTGATGGAAAACTGAGGGGGAAGAAAGGCAAGCCGTTCAGTTTCTCTAAATGACACCAGTCTCTACTCAGCACCACATCAACCTCCTCTTAAAAATACACACACTTGAACCCACAGACACCCTACCTTCCTCACTTAGTTCCCCCCGCTACAAAGCGCCACAAACCCATGCCTAACAAACCCTTGATGCAAAGGACCAGAGTTCTCCAAGGCAAATAATGCATCAACAGGGAAAGGGGAAAATAGGCACTATTCCCATCATTTCTAGGAATCTTACTTAAAAATCAGATAGGCCAATAAAGGAATCCAGATCTATCTAGAATGGTGAGACAGATGGACAGACAGACACACACACACACACAAACTCCCTGATTCTCCTTATCTCCCTCTCTCACTTTCTTTCCATTTCAACTGTGGAAACATATCCTCCCACTCCCCTGCAAACAACCCCTGACGGAAAAGCAGACACATTCAATGCTGGGGACCAGCTCATGGTCAAGGCAATGCCCAGGAGAACACTGGAAATTCAACTCCACCCTACTCCATCACATGACACCTCTCTTTCTAGAAAAATCCCAATCGCTAGTTTGAGGGGTAGCTGGCTGCTTGCCCCAAGGCCAAAGATACCACACCACCCGTTTCTTTAGAGAGGACAGTCCTAGTCTAGAACTAGGCCTCAATGTACACTGCTCCATACTGGACACTACAATCTCCATGAAACTCATGTCCTGTAAAGTACTCCATCCCTCTCCACTGACCTCCATATCTCACACTCAGATGCCCAGAAGTCCTTGTCTGAAAAGACAACCAAGGAAACCAGAAACCTGCCTGGCCTGCTCCTCACCAAACAAACACTTCCCTGGTCTCTTCCCTGGAAGCGACTGTCAGACCCAGAAAAAAGTCCCTTCAAAGGAGACCGAGGATAGACAGAGTGACCCTGAAGACAGGACTGTGAGCACTCAGAGATGAGACCCTTCTATAGAATTAAGGGCCCTGGGTCTCCTCAGACCCACAGTCCAGCCAAACAGAACCAGTTCTCTGCCCAGAGCCCCGGCCCCCAGATCCAGTTCAACCTTCTGACTCAACAGTGGCCTCCGCACCCTCCACACTCTCTCCCAGAACCCAACTTAACCTCACTGCCTCAAAATGCTCTCACTCTCTCTCTCTCTCACACACACACACACACACAACACAAATTTTTCTGAAAACCCAACACCTTCCTTTGGATCCAGGTACTCCTATGGCCACAGAGACACCCTCCTCATCGCCATATGGACCTCCGGTGATCTGGAAGTTTCATCACAGTTGACCGGAGTTCAGCCACACCAAACTCAGTTTTTTCAACTTTCTTCCCCCTGTTCCTAAAAACATGCCAAGTACAAAAAACAATCCCCTGAATGCCACCTGAATTTTATAAGGGGACCTCCCGATGGACCAGCTAAGGCCCCACCTCCTACTTTGATCCATAAAAATCAAACTACCCACCCTACTTTGTGTTGCATCATGGGAATGGTCTATCCACCTCATGCCTCAACATGCCTCTCTCGTCAACCACCGCAGAGGAGGAAACAAAAATTTAAAAAAAAATTCACACAAAAACATTGATTTGTCCATCCCTAATAATCCGCAAATGGAGCAACTATAAGAGCTTCCACAAACCTGAAAATTGGAAGGTTTGCTGATCGTGAAGATCACTGCCTGTGCTGAATGCAGTGATTAGCATTTGAGTGAGTCCTCAACAAAGATGGAGAGGCACGAGGCGTTAAAAACCATGGTGAACACTTCGAACGGACCATCGGGCCAAATCAACATGACAATCCATAAGTTCAAAGAATCCTTGTTTCTGATGACAAAAGCAAACTCTTATTCCTCCTCACCTTTCCTGACGTTTTCCAGTGATCCTTGGCTCCAGATTCCAACCCAACAGTATTGGTCATAGGATCACCGGAGAGGAGAAGAGCTACTGGGGCTCTCGGCTAGCTGAAAAGGAAATGGAGAAAAAAAAAAAAAAAATCAAAAACAAAATTGACAAAGCATTCCATTTTTCCTACAGCACACCTGCTTCCACCTCTGCTAATATCCACCTCCGGTGGCAAACCCAGGCAAGGAAACCCAAGACACCAGAGCTTATCCATTCTCCCCTGCCTGGGACACTGGATCCCCTCACACCCTGTCCCAAGAAAGCCTGCATCCAAACAAGACTTCTTTCGACCAAATACTGAGCCAAGTGGGGGGAGGGAAAATCTGCAACACTCCTCCACATCCCTGTTTCATAATCAACCCACTGAACAATTTGGTACACCACTACAGGAATCCAGATCCATGTAGGGGCTTCACACACACAGACACACACACACACAAACACACACACACACACACACAGACCCACCCTGATACTCCTTATCACCCTCTCTCTCTTTCTATCCGTTTAAACAGCAGACCATGTCCTCCCACTGCCCTGCAAACAGCCCCTGGCAGAAACGCAATCATCCAATCTTTGGGACCAGTTCACGGTTAAGGCAATGACCAGGAGAACACTGGACAAATCGACTCCACCCTACTCCTTCACGTGACACCTCTCTTTCTAGAGAAATCCCAATAGCTAGTTTAAGGGGGAGCTGGCTGCTGGCCCCAAGGCCAAAGATACCACCCCGCCCATTTCCTTAGACAGGGCAGTCCTAGTCCAGAACTAGACCTCAATGTACACCGCTCTATACTGGACACTACAATCTCCATGAAACTCATGTCCTGCAAAGTACTCCATCCCTCCCCACTGACCTCCATATCTCACACTCAGATCCCCTGAAGTCCTTGTCTGAAAAGACAACCAAGGAAACCAGAAACCTGCCTGGCCTGCTCCTCACCAAACACTTCCTTAATCTCTTCCCTGGAAGCGACTGTCAGACCCAGAAAAAAGTCCCTTCAAAGGAGACCGAGGATGTGCAGAGTGACCCTGGAGACAGGACTGTGAGCACTCAGAGATGAGACCTTTCTATAGAATTAAGGGCCCCGGGTCTCCTCAGACCCACAGTCAAGCCAAACAGAACCAGTTCTCTGCCCAGAGCCCCGGCCCCCAGATCCAGGACAACCTTCTGACTCGACAGTGGCCTCCTTGGCCTCCACCCTCTCTCCCAGAACCCAACTCAACCCCACCCCCGGAAAATGCTCTCTCTCCCACACACACATACACGCACACAAAGCCCAACACCTTCCCTTCCCTTGAGTTCTGTTGTTCTCCCCATCACATGTAGATGATCCTCACAGCCAGGGAGCCTCCAATTGGTCAGTGGATATCATCAACGTTGGCACAACATGGGCCCACGCCAAAATAGACGTTTTACTCTTTGTCCCCCCTATTGGTAAAAAAAAAAAAAAGACGGTGGATCAAAACAGCCTAGCCCAAATCATAGCCAAGGTTTCAGGCTGGTCCCCGGATAGACCGGAAAATGTCTCGCCTCCTAGCTGGGCCAATAAAAGAAACTGCACAGAGTACTGGGCAGAAAGGGTGTCTTTGTTCCCAACCTACTGCACACCACAACGTGACTCTCTGGTCTTTTCTGGGAGAGGACGGAAAAAAAGAATTCTATTCCCGAGAAGGTGAACTCTCTCAATAGACCCTTACTGTTCTGTGAACAGTGCCATCGTGGGACCTTCCAGAATGAACAGATAATACGACAGTCGTCCTAGGATGAATTCTAGACTCACTAACTGCAAATGCACGGTGCTACGCACAGGCCGTCATCTCCGCGCCATATCAGGAGAAATGTTTCCTACCTGAATTAAACTGGTGAACAAATTTTGCTAAAACAATGAAGCCTGGTTTCAAACTGCAAGAGAAAACTCACATTCCTTCTCACCTGTCATGACAGTCCTTGAAGTTTTCTTCATTTCGGGATTTCCCCCCTGCGGTGCCCTGTGATACCAGATGAAAAGCAGACACGACGGTGGTCTGTGGGGAATGAAAAGCAAAGGGGGAAAAAAGGCAAGACATTCAATTTCTCAAAATGAGACAGGTCTCGACCAGCACCACATCAACCTCTTCTTAAAAATAAACAGATTTTAACCCACAGACTCCCTAGCTTCGTCACCTAGTTCCCCCTGCCACAGAGTACCACAAACCCATGCCAAAAAAAGCCTCGATGCAAAGGAAAAGAGTTCTCCAAGGCAAACACTGCATCAACAGGGAAAGGGGAAAATAAGCACTACCCGTCATTTCTAGGAATCTTACTTGAAAAATCAGGTAGACCATTAAAGGAATCCAGATCCATCTGGAATGGTGAGACAGATGGACAGACACACACAAACATACACACAAACTCCCTGATTCTGCTTATCTCCCTCTCTCTCTTTCTTTCCGTTTCCAGTGTGGACCGTGTCCTCCCACTCCCCTGCAAACGACCCCTGACAGAAAAGCAGACATCCAATGCTGGGGACCAGCTCATGGTCAAGGCAATGCCCAGGAAAAGACTGGACACTACACCCGACCCTGATTCTTCCCTGGACCCCTCTCTCCCAGAGAAATCCCTCTCTCTACTTTCTTGGGGGTACGGCAGCTTTACCCAGGCCAAGGTACCCACATTTCCAGACTTCCAGGCAATCATAGTCATGGACTGGGCCTCCGTGCACAACGCTCTGAACGAGAGACTAGAATCTCCATGAAACTCATGCCCTGGAAATTACTCCATCCCTCCCCACGGACATCCATATCTCACACTCAAGTCTTCAGAATTCCTTGTCTGAAAAGATGACCAAGGAAACCAGAAACCTGCCTGTCCTGCTCCTCACTAAACAAACACTTCTCTAATCTCTTCCCTGGAAGCAACTGTCAGACCCAGAAAAAAGTCCCTTCAAAGGAGACTGAGGATGGACAGAGTGACCCTGGAGACAGGACTGTGAGCACCCAGAGTTGAGACCCTTCTATAGAATTAAGGGCCCCAGGTCTCCTCAGACCCACAGTCACGCCAAACAGAACCAGTTTCTCTGCTCAGAGCCCCGGCCCGCATTTCCAGGAAAACCTTCTGACTCGACAGTGGACTCTTCTCCCTCCACGCTCTCTCCCAGAACCCAACTCAACCTCACCCCCTCAAAATGTTCTCTCTCTCTCTCTCACACACACACACACAAAGCGAAACACATTCCCTTCCCTTGAATTCTGTTTTTCTCCCGTCACACGTAGAGGATCGTCACAGTCAGGGAGCCTCCACTTGGTCTCTGTACATCGTCGACGTTGACACAAGATGGGCCCACACCAAAATGAAGGTTTTCCATTTTCCCCCCTATTGGCAAAAAAAAAAAAAAAAAAAAGGTGATGGATCAAAACAGCATAGCCCGCATGACAGCTAATGTTTCAGGCTGGTCCCCACATAGATTGGGTAATGCCTCATGTCCTAGCTAGACCAATAAAACAAACTGCAGAGTACTGGCAGAAAGGGTGTCTTTGTTCCCGACCAACGGCACACCTCAACGTGGCTCTCTGGTCTTTCCTAGGAGAGGAGGAAAACACAGAATTCTATTGCCGAGGAGGTGAACTCTCTCACTACACCCTTACAGCTCTGGGAATGGAGCCGATGCGGGACCTTCCGGAATGTACAGAGAATACGACAGTCGTCCTAAGAGGAATTCTAGACTCACTAACTGCAAATGCAGGAGATGACACACAGTCCGTCGTCTCCGCGCCACATCGGGGAAAATTTTTCCTAACTGAATTAAACTGGTGAACAAATTTTGGAAAGACAATGCAGCCCAGAATCCTGGTTTCAAAGTGCAAGAGAAAACTGACATTCCTTCTCACCTGCCAAGACATTCCTTGAGGCTTTCTTCATTTCAAGATTCCCCCCTATGGTGCCCTGCGATACGAGATGAGGAGCACAGAGGACGGTGGTCTGGGCGGGGAGGGATGACAAATAAAAAGGAAAAAAGGGAAGCCATTCAGTTTCTCTTAATGGCACGTCTCTATCCAGCACTACATCAACCTCTTCTTAAAAATAAACAGATTTGAACCCACAGACACCCTAGCTTCTTCACTTAGTTCCCCCTGCCACAGAGCACCGCAAACCCACGCCAAACAAAGCCTCGATGCAAATGACAAGAGTTCTCCAAAGCAAATACTGCATCAACAGGGAAAGGGGAAAAAATCGGCACTACCCGTCATTTCTACGAATCTTTCTTGAAAAAAATCAGTTAGGCCGACAAAGGTTCCAGATCTATCTGGAGTGGTGAGATAGATGGACAGACACACGCGCACACACACACACACACACTCCGTGATTCTGCTTATCTCCCTCTCTCTCTTTCTTTCTGTTTCAACTGTGAACTGTGCCCTCACACTCCCCTGCAAACAACCCCTGACAGCAAAGCAGACATCCAATCCTGGGGACCAGCTCAAGATCAAGTAAATGCCCAGAAAAAGAGTGGACACTGCACTGAACCCTAAACCTTCCCTGGATCCCTCTCTCCCCAGAGAAATCTCTAATCGCTACTTTCTGGAGGGTACTGAAGGGTTCCCCCGGGCCAAAGTACTCTCATTTCCATAGTTGGGGTAATCCTAGTCAATGACTAGGCCTCCTTGCAGCATTCCATACTAGACACTAGAATCTCCATGAAACCCATGCCCTGAAAATTGCTCCATCCCTCACCACTGGCCTCCATATCGCACACTCCAGTCCCCAGATAGCTTTTTGGAAAACATCATAATGTAAACCAGAAACCTGCCGGTGCTGCTCCTCACCCAACACTCCCCGGTCTCTTCTCTGGAAGTGACTGTCAGACCCACAAAAAAGTCCCTTCAAAGCAGACTGAGGATGGACAGAGTGACCCTGGAGACAGGACCGTGAGCACCCGGAGTTGAGACCCTTCTATAGAATTAAGGGCCCAGGGTCACCTCAGACCCACAGTGAAGCCAAACAGAACCAGTTCTCTGCCCAGAGCCCCGGCCCCCTGATCCAGGACAACCTTCTGACTCGACAGTGGCCTCCTCACCCTCCACGCTCTCTCCCAGAACCCAACTCAACATCACCCCCTCAAAATTCTGTCTCTCGATTTCTCTCTCTCTCTCTCTCTCCTCCTCTCACACACACACACACATACCCAGAAAGCCCAACACATTCCCTTCCCTTGGATTCTGTTTTTCTCCCCGTCACATGTAGATGATCATCACAGCCAGGTAGCCTCTAATTGGTCTCTGTACATCATCGACGTTGGCACAAGATGGGCCCACTCCAAAATGAACATTTTCCATTTTTTCCCCCCTATTGGCCAAAAAAAAAAAAAATTAGAAAAAAATGGGTAGTGGATCAAAACAGCAGAGCCCGCATGACAGCTAAGGATACAGGCTGGTCTCCAAATAGACAGGGGAATGCCTCGCCTCCTATCTAGGTCAATAAAAGAAACTGCACAGAGTACTGGCAGAAAGGATGTCTTTGTTCCCAACCAACAGTATACCTCAGCGTGGCTCGCTGGTCTTTCCTTGGAGAAGAGGAAAACACAGAATTCTATTCCCGAGAAGGTGAACTCTCTCAATACACCCTTACAGTTCCGGGAACACAGCCCATGCGGGACCTTCCAAAATATACAGAGAATACGACAGTCGTCCGAGGATGAATTCTAGACTCACTAACCGCAAATGGAGGGGGTTATGGACAGTCCGTCGTCTCCGTGCCACAACAGGAAAAATGTTTCCTAACTGAATTAAGCTGGTGACAAAAGTTTGGAAAGACAGTGAAGCCCACAAGCCTGGTTTCAAAGTGCAAGAGAAAACCAACATTCCTTCTCACCTGCCGTGACGATCCTTGAACTTTTCTTCATTTTGCAATTCCCTCCTGCAGTGCCCTGTGATACGAGATGCAGAGCAAAGAGGACAGTGGTCAGGGTGGGGGGATGAAAAACAAAACGGAAAAGAAGCAAGCCATTCAGTTTCTCTAAATGTCAGAGGTCTGTACCCAGCACCACATCAACCTCTTCTTAAAAATAAACAGATTTGAACCCCCAGACACCCGAGCTTCCTCACTTAGTTCCCCCCGCCACAGCACACCACAAACCCATGCCAAAGAAAGCCTCGATGCAGATGACAAGAATTCTCCAAGGCAAATACTGCATCAACAGGGAAAGGGGAAAATCGGCACTACCCATCATTTCTAAGAATCTTACTTCAAAAATCAGGTAGCCCATTAAAGGAATTCAGACCTATCTGAGGTAGTGAGACAGATGGACAGACAGACAGACACACACACACACATACATACACACACACTTCCTGATTCTCCTTCTCTCCCTCTCTCTCTTCCTTTCCATTTCAATTGTGGACCATGTCCTCCCACCTCCCTGAAAACAACTCTTGACAGAAAAGCAGACATCCAATCGTGGGGACCAGCTCATGATCAAGGCAATGCCCAGAAAAGGACTGGACACTACACTCGACCCTACCTCTTCCCGGGACCCTTCTCTCCCCAGAAAAACCCTATCGCTACTTTCTGGGGCATACAGCATGTTTCCCCAAGGCCAAGTCACCCACATTTCCATAGTTCGGGCAGTCTTTCTAGTCATGTACTAGGCCGCCGTGCACAGTGTTCCATACTAGACATTATAATCTAAATGAAACTCATGCCCTGGAAATTACTCCATCCCTCTCCACTGACCTCCATATCTCACACTCAGATCCCCAGAATTCCTTGTCTGAAAAGACAACCAAGGAAACCCGAAACCTGCCTGTCCTGCGCCTCACCAAACAAACACTTGCCTGGTCTCTTCCCTGGAAGCAACTGTCAGACCCAGAAAAAGTCCCTTCAAAGGAGACTGAGGATGGACAGAGTGACCCTGGAGACAGGACTGTGAGCACCCAGAGATGAGACCCTTCTATAGAATTAAGGGCCCCGGGTCTCCTCAGACCCACAGTCAAGCCAAACAGAACCAGTTCTCTGCCCAGAGCCCCGGCCCCCTAATCCAGGACAACCTTCTGACTTGACAGTGGCCTCCTCACCCTCCACGCTTTCTCCCAGAACCCAACTTAACCTCACCCCCTCAAAATGCTGCCTCTCTCTCTCTCTCTCACACACACACACACACACACAAAGCCCAACACGTTCCCTTCACTTGGATTCTGTTTTTCTCCCCGTCACCTGTAGACAATCCTCACAACCAGGGAGCCTCCAGTTGGTCTCTGTACATCGTCAAAGTTGGCAGCAATGGGCTCACTCCAAAGCCAAAGTTTTACGTTTTTTGCCCCCTATTGGCAAAAAAAAAATTTTTTTAAAGTGGTGGATCAAAACAGCATAGCCCGAATGACAGCTAAGGTTTCAGGCTGGTCCCCAGATACACAGGGGAATGCCTCGCCTCCTAGCTAGGCCAATAAACGAAACTGCACAGAGTACTGGCAGAAACGGTGTCTTTGTTCCCAATCAACATCACACCTCAACGTGGCTCTCTGGTCTTTCATCAGAGAGGAGGAAAACACAGAATTCTATTCCCAAGGATGTGCACATTCTCAATACACCCTTACAATTCTGGGAACGCAGCCCATGCGGGACCTTCCAGAATATACAGAGAATATGACAGTCGTCCTAGGATGAATTCTAGACTCGCTAACCGCAAATGGAGGGGGTTACACACAGTCCATCGTCTTCGCGCCACATCAGGAAAAATGTTTCCTAAACGAATTAAGCTGATGAAAAAGGTTTGGAAAGACAATGAAGCCCAGAAGCCTGGTTTCATAATGCAAGAGAAAACTGACATTCCTTCTCACCTGCCATGACAGTCCTTGAAGTTTTCTTCATTTCGCAACTCCCCCCTGCATTACTCTGCGATACCAGATGAGGAGCAGAGAGGATGGTGGTCTGGTGGGGGATGGAAAACTAAGGGGGAAAAATGGCAAGCCGTTCAGTTTCTTTAAAGGAGACAGGTCTCTACCCATCACCACATCAACCTCTTCTTAAAATACACAGATTTGAACCCACAGACACCCCTAGCTTGCTCCCTTAGTTCCCCCGCCACAGATCACCACAACCCCATGCCAAAGAAACCCTTGATGCAAAGGACAAGAGTTGTCCAAGGCAAATACTGCATCAACAGTGAAAGGGGAAAATCGGCACTACCTGTCATTTCTAGGATTACTTGAAAAATTAGGTAGGCCATTAAAGGAATTCAGACCTATCTGAAGTAGTGAGACAGATGGACAGACAGACAGACACACACACACACACACAGACACACACACACTCCCTGATTCTCCTTCTCTCCCTCTCTTTCTTTCCATTTCAATTGTGGACCGTGTCCTCCCACCTCCCTGCAAACAACTCTTGAAAGAAAAGCAGACATCCAATCCTGGGGACCAGCTCATGGTCAAGGCAATGCCTAGAAAAAGACTGGACCCTACTTCTTCCTGGGACCCTTCTCTCCCCAGAAAAATCCCTATCGCTACTTTCTGGGGCGTATGGCGGGTTTCCCCGAGGCCAAGGCACCCACATTTCCATAGTTCGGGCAGTCGTACTCATGTACTAGGCCTCCGTGCACAACGCTCCATACGAGACACTGGAATCTCCATGAAACTCATGCCCTGGAAATTACTCCATCCCTCCCCACTGACCTCCATATCTCACACTCAAGTCTCCAGAATTCCTTGTCTGAAAAGATCACAAAGGACACCAGAAACCTGCCTGTGCTGCTCTTCACCAAATACTTCCCTGGTCTCTTCCCTGGAAGCGACTGTCAGACCCAGAAGAAAGTCCCTTCAAACGAGACCGAGGATGTGCAGAGTGACCCTGGAGACAGGACTGGGAGCACCCAGAGATGAGACCTTTCTATAGAATTAAGGGCCCAAGGCCTCCTCAGACCCACAGTCAAGCCAAACAGAACCAGTTCTCTGCCCAGAGCCCCGGCCCCCAGATCCAGGACATCCTTCTGACTCCAAGGTGCCCTCCTGGTTCTCTCCCAGAACCCAACTCAACCTTACCCCCACAAAATGCTTTCTCTCTCTCACACACACACACAGACACGCACACAACACACATTTTTCTGAAAACCCAACAGCTTCCCTTGGATCCAGTTACTCTTGTGGCCGCAGAGTCACCGTCATCGCCGTGCGGACCCCGGGTGATCTGGAAGTTGCATCACGGTTGACCAGAATTCAGCCATGCCCAACTCAGTTTTTTCCACTTTCTTCCCCCGTTCCTACAAAACATGCCGAGTACAAAAAACAATCCCCTGAATGCCACCTGATTTTTATAAGGGGACCTCCGGATAGACCAGCTAAGGCCCCACCTCCTACTTTGACCCATAAAAATCAAACTACCCACACTCCTTTGTGTTGTGTTGGAGATGTTTCCTATCCACCTCATGCCTTGACATGCTCCACCAGAGACGAGGCAGCAACAAAATTCTAAAAATAAAATCACAAAGAAATATTGATTTGTGCATCCCATAAGAAAGTCTGATTTTCATCTTTTGCTCCTGAAAAATCTGCACATGCAGCAACTACAGGACCTTCCAGGAACCTGAAAATTGGAAGGTTTGTTGAGGACTCACTCAAAGGTTAATCACTGTATTCAGCACAGCCAGTGATCTTCACAATCACTAAGATGGAGGAGCACCCCGAGGCGTTCAAAGCCATGGTGAACACTTGGAACGGACATTGGGCCAAATCGACATGACAATCCATAGGTTCAAAGAATCCTTGTGTCTGATGACAAAAGCAAACTGCTATTCCTCCTCACCTTCCATGGCATTTTCCAGTGATCCTAGGCTCCAGATTCCAACCCAACAGTATTCTTCATAGGATCACCAGAGAGGAGAAGAGCTACTGGGGCTCTCGGCTAACTGAAAAGGAAATGGAAAAAAACCAAAAAATTGCCAACTATTCCATTTTTCCTACAGCACCCCTGCTTCCACCTCCCCTAAAATCCACCTCTAGTGGCAAAGCCAGGCAAGGAAACCCAAAACACCAAAGATTCTCCATTCTTCCCTCCCCGGGACACTGGATCCCCTCACACCCAGTCCCAAGAAAGCCTGCATCCAAACAAAACTTCGCCCGACCAAATACTGAGCCAAGTGGGATGGAGGGAAAATCTGCAACACTCCTCCCCATCCCTGTTTGATACTCAACCCACCGAACAATTTGGTACACCACTACAGGAATCCAGATCCATGTAGGGGCTTCACAGACAGACACACACACACTCCACCTGATTCTCCTCATCTCCCTCTCTCTCTTTCCTCCTATTTAAACTTTGGATCGTGTCCTTCCACTCTCCTGCTAACAACTCCTGACAGAAAAGCAGACATCCAATCTTGGGGACAAGCTCATTGTCAAGGCAATGCCCAGAAGAAGACTGGACACTCGACTGGACCCTTACTTCTTCATGTGACCCCTCTCTCAAGAAATCCCTGTCACTACTTTCTGGGGTGTACAGTAGGCTTCCCCAAGGCCAAGGTACCCACATTTCTATAAATCAGGCAGTCTTAGTCAAGTACTAGGCCTCATTGCACAAAATATCCATATGAGACACTAGAATCTCCAAGAAACTCATGCCCTGGAAATTACTCCCTCCCTCACCACTAAACCTCCATATCTCACACTCCAGTCCCCAGGATCTCTTTTCCGATAAGATCACAGAGGAAACCACAAACCTGCCTGTGCTGCTCTTCACCAAACACTTGCCTGGTCTCTTCCCTGGAAGCGACTGTCAGACCCAGAAAAAAGTCCCTCCAAAGGAGACCGAGGATGGACAGAGTGACCCTGGAGACAGGACTGTGAGCACCCACAGGTGAGACACTTCTATAGAATTAAAGACCCAGGGTCTCCTCAGACCCACAGTCAAGCCAAACAGAACCAGTTCTCTGCCCAGAGCCCCGGCCCCCAGATCCAGGACAACCTTCTGACTCGACAGTGGTCTCCTCGTTCTCTCCCAGAACCCAACTCAACCTTACCCTCTCAAAATGCTCTCTTTCTTTCTCTCTCTCTCTTTCTCTCTCACACCCCACACATTTTTCTGAAAACCCAACACCTTCCCTTTTATCTAGTTGCTCTTGTAGCCGCAGAGTCACCCTCCTCATTGCCTCATTGCTGGGTGATCTGGAAGTTGCATCACGGTGGACCGGAGTTCAGCCACGCCAGACTCAATTTTTTCCATTTTCTTCCCCCTGTTTATTCAAAGTATGCTGAATCCAAAAAAACAATCCCCTGAGTGCCACCTGAATTTTATCAGGGGACCTCCCAATGGACCAGCTAAGGCCCCACCTCCTACTTTGACCCATAAAAAAAAAAAACAAAAAAAACTACCCACCCTACTTTGTGTTGCATCATGGCAGTTCCCTAACCACCTCATGCCTCAACGTGCCTCTCTTGTCTTCCACCGCAGAGGAGGAAGCAACAAAATTAAAAAAAAATTGATTTGTCCATCCCATAAGAGAGTGATTTTCATCCCTTGCTCCAGAAAAATCTGCAAATGCAGCAACTACAGGACCTTCCTGGAACCAGAAAATTGGAGTGTTTGTTGAGGACTCACTCAAAGGCTAATCACTCTATTCAGCGCAGGCAGTGATCTTCACGATCATCAAAGATGGAGGGGCACGAGGCGTTTAAAGCCATGGTGAACACTTTCATTCATTCATTCATTCAATAGTATTTATTGAGCACTTACTATGTGCAGAGAGCCCTGTACTAAGCGCTTGGAATGAACAAGTCGGCAACAGATACAGTCCCTGCCGTTTGACGGGCTTACAGTCTAATCTGGGGAGACAGACAGACAAGAACAATGGCAATAGAGTCAAGGGGAAGAACATCTCGTAAAAACAATGGCAACTAAAAATTGATTCTCAACAGTGCCCTCCTTGGCCTCCACACTCTCTCCCGGAACCCAACTCGACCTCACCCCTTCAAAATGCTCTCTCACACACACAAAAATTCACAAAGCGCAACACCTTCCCTTCAATGCTGTTTTTCTTCCCATCACAATGTCAGGATCCTCGGAGCCAGGGAACCTCCAAGTGGTCTGTGTACATCGTCAACGTGGGCACAAGATGGACCCACACCGAGTCGATCACTTCGGGTTCTTCCCCCTGTTGGTGACGATGAGGGTGGGTCAAAAAGGACGACCCGTGTGACAGCTAAGGTTTTAGGATGGTCCCCGGATAGGCCGGGAAAGGCCTCGCCTCCTAGGTAGGCCGATCAAAGAAACCAGACAGAGTACTTGGCAGATGGGTAGTGTTTATCCCAGACCCACCACACACCTCAACGTGGCTCTCTGGTCTTTCTTTAGAGAGGAGGAAAAAATTGAATCCTATTCCCGAGGAAAAGTTGATCTCCCTCGATACACATGGACTCATCTGGGAACAGAGCAAATGGAGGACCTTGCAGAATCTACTGAGGATATGACAGTCGTCTTAAGATTCATTCCAGACTCTAACTGCAAAAGAGGATGTGAGAAGAAAGGATTCCTAACTGAAGAAGGCTGGTGAAAAAACTTTGGAAAGACAATGAAGCCCAGAGGCCGAGGATTCCATGACTCAGTGGAATCCTTGTTTCTAAGTACAAGAGATAACTAGCCTTCCTGCTCACCTGCCATGAGATTCTTGGCAGTTTTCCTCACTTCTGGATCCCCCTCTGAATGGCCGGAGATACGAGATGCGGAGTGGAGAGGATGATGGTCTGGACAGGGGTGGGGGCTGCAAAACAAATGGGAAAAAAGGCAAGCTGTTCAGTTTCTCTAAAAGGAGACAGATCTCCACCAGCACCAAATCAAACTCCTGTTGAAAACACACAGGTTTTAACCCACAACACACCCTAGCTTCCTCACTTAGCTTCCCCTGACATGAAACACCACACACCCAAGGCCAATACTAGATTAACTGGAGTGGGGAAAAACCTGCACTACCATTACCATACCTGATTACTAGGAAGCTTCCTAAAACAATCAGGGAGGCCAATAAAGGAATCCAGATCTATTTGGTGAGACAGACAGACAGACACACACACACACACACCCTCCACTCTCATACTCTGTTTCCAGTGCCCTCCAATACACTTAATAGATCAGGAAAAATCCATTCTTGGGAACCAACGGAGGGTCAAGGTAATTCCCAAGAGAACATTGCCCACTCCAAGCTACTGCTTGACTTAACCCCTCTTTCCCCAGAGGAATCCCTAACCCAAGTATCAGGTGTGAAAGCTTGTTCTCCTGAGGACAAGGTCACACCACCTTTCTGGAGGTAAGACACTCCAACTCCACTGCTGTTCCTCAGGGGTTCATTTTCCTCACTCTATACTTGATGCTCCAGGGAATCGACTCCCAACAACTCATTCTGTCCTTCGGCACTGACATCCGCCTCCCATTCAAGGCCCCACGTGTCTTATTCTCCATAAAGGATTCAGGACACCAGAAACCCCCCTGCCTCTCTCCTCCCCAAAGACTGCCCTGTTCTCTTCCATAGAGGCAACTGTCCAACCCAAGAGTCCCTTCGAAGGAGACGGGGTCTGTACAGACTGATTCTGCAGACAGGACTGTGAACATCCAGAGCTGAGACCCATCTATAGAATTAAGGGCCCGGAGTCTCCTCACACCCACAGTCCAACCAAACGGAACCACTGCCCTGCACAGAACCCTGGACTCCTTTCTCAGAAGGAGCTTCTCTATCCACAGTAACTAACATGGACTCAATACCCTCCTGCCCAACCCAGCCCTGTCTGGTCCCTCAAACAGACACACACACACACACACGAGTTTTCCACAAACCCAAAAAACCTAACTACGATCCAGTTGCTGCACAGTCACCATCCTCATCACCGTGGAGACCTTAGGAAGTCTGTAGGCTTTGTCATGCTGGGTCAGAGATGAGCCCGGACCTAGGTAATTTTTTCCACAATCTTCCCCTTGCTTGGACCAAAGATGGCAGATCCTAAAAACAGTGAACTGAATGTCACCCGAGTCTCATGAGGGGACCTCCCGGTAGACCAGGTAAAGCCCTGCCTCCTAGTTACGCCAAATCGATCCTACTACACAAACCGCTTTGTGGAGTCCCGTGTTAGTTTCTGATCCACCTCGCGCCATGGCATACCTCTCTCTCGTCTTTCTCTGGAACAAAAAAAATTTCATAAAAATATTCTTAAAAAATGTATTCTTTTGTCCATCCCAGGGGAGGGGCTGATATTTCAGGAGCAATGAAGGGCCATCAGCAAACAGATCAAGTACAGGATCTTCGAGGGATCAGATATGTGGAGGGTTTCTTCAGAACTCAGTAAAAGGCAAATGACTGGATTAGGCATGGGCAGTGATCTTCATGATCAAAGAGGAAAGGGGAATAGGAGTTCAAACCAGTTGTCAACATTTTGAAAAGAGTTCAGGACAATCAATGAGTTCAAGGAATCATGGCTTCCGATGACCTGACCAAACTGTTATTCCTCCTCACCTGCCATGAGATTTTTTAAGTGATCTGAGGCTCCAGATTCTGTCCAACAGTGCTCTGTGACATGACTGTCGGGCGGGGGTCGGGGGGCAGCTGATGGTAGTCTGGGCTAGCTGAAACGAAAGTGGAAAGAAAAAAAATTTTTTTCAAACCATTCCAGTTTTTCCAACAGCACACCTGATTCCACCCCCCCCGAATCTACTTCTTGTTGCAAAAACACACGCAAGAACAACCCAAGACAACCTAGCTCCTCTTTTCTTCCCTCCCCAGCCACTGGATCCCCTCACAGCCAGTCCCAAGAAGGCCTGCATCCAAGACTACAAGACCTGTCCACGGCAAATACAGGCCAAACAGAGGTGGGCGGGGGGAACCTGCAACACTCATTCCCGCACCTCTTTTCTCATCAACCCACTTAAAATTCTGGTAGGCCACGACAGGATTCCAAATCACTCTGGGGTGTTGATGCACAGACATCCACATACCCACTCGCTCATTCTCCTTTTCTCCCTCTCTCTGTTTCTTTCCATTTCACTGTGATCCGTGTCCTCCTACTCCCATGGAAACAATCCTTGCCAGATAAGCCAAGATCCAACCTTTAGGAGCTACTGAGTGTCAAAGCAATACCCAGGAAAATAATGGACACTAGACTCAACCCTATTCCTTCATTTCACCCGTCTCTCCCCAGAGAAATCTCTATCACAAGTTTCTGGGGTGGAAGACCGTTTGCCCCCAAGGCCAAGAAGTTCCCACATTTCGGGATAGAGGGCAGTCCAATTCGAGTACTAGGCCTCAGGGTGCAATGCTCCAAACCTGACTCTATACTCTCCATAAAAAGCTCATTCCCTTCAACTTATTCCATCCCTCTCCACTGACATCCATCTCACGCTAAAATCCCCAAGGGTTTTTTCTCCTAGAATGATGCCAAAGAAAACCAGGAAGCTGCCTGTCTTGCTCCTCACCAAAACACTTCCCTGGTCTCTTCCCTGGAAACAACTGTCAGACCCAGAAAAAAGTCCCTTCAAAAGAGACTGAGGATATACAGAGTGACTCTGGAGACAGGACTGTGAGCACCCAGAGCTGAGACCCATCTATAGAATTAAGGGCCCTAGGTCTCCTCAGACCCACAGGCAAGCCAAACAGAACCAGTTCCCTGCACAGAGCCCCAGCACCCAGATCCAAGACAACCTTCTGACTCGACAGTGGCCTCCTCACCCTCCACGCTCTCTCCCAGAACCCAACTTAACCTCACCCCCTCAAAATGCAGTCTCTCTCTCTCTCTCCCTCGCTCTCTCTGTCTCACACACACACAAAGCCCAACACATTCCCTTCCCTTGGATTCTGTTTTTCTCCCCGTCACATGTAGATGATCCTCACAGCCAGGGAGCCTCCAATTGGTCTCTGTATGTCGTCAAAGTTGGCACAAATGGGCCCACTCCAAACTGAACGTTTTACATTCTTTCCCTCCTATTGGCAAATAAAAATAAAAAAAAGAGGTGGTGGATCGAAACAGCATAGCCCGAATGACTGCTAAGGTTTCAGGCTGGTCCCCAGATAGACAGGGGAATGCCTCGCCTCCTAGCTAGGCCAATAAACGAAACTGCACAGAGTACTGGCAGAAAGGGTGTCTTTGTTCCCGATCAACATCACACCTCAACGTGGCTCTGTGGTCTTTCCTTAGAGGAGGAAAACACAGAATCCTATTCCCAAGGATGTGCACTCTCTCAATACACCCTTACAATTGTGAGAACGCAGCCCATGCGGGACCTTCCAGAATGTACAGAGAATACGACAGTGGTCTTAGGATGAATTCTAGACTCACCAACTGCAAATGGAGGGGGTTACAGACAGTCCGTCGGCTCCACGCCACATCAGGAAAAATGTTTCCTAACTGAATTGAGCTGATGAAAAAGGTTTGGAAAGACAATGAAGCCCAAAAGCCTGGTTTCATAATGCAAGAGAAAACTGACATTCCTTCTCACCTGCCATGACATTCCTTGAAGTTTTCTTCATTTCACGATTCCCCCCTGCATTGCTCTGTGATACCAGATGAGGAGCAGAGAGGACGGTGGTCCGGTGGGGGATGGAAAACTAAGGGGGAAAAAAGGTAAACCATTCAGTTTCTCTAAATGAGACGTCTCTACCCGGCACCACATCAACCTCTTCTTAAAAATAGACAGATTTGAACCCACAGACACCCTAGCTTCCTCACTTAGTTCCCTCCGCTACAGAGCGCCACAAACCCATGCCAGACCCTCGATGCAAAGGACAAGAGTTCTCCAAGGCAAATAATGCATCAACAGGGAAAGGGGAAAAATCACCACTACCCGTCATTCCTAGGAATCTTACTTAAAAATCAGGTAGGCCAATAAAGGAATCCAGATCTATCTGGAAGGTGAGATGGGCAGACAAAACACACACACACACACTCCCTGATTCTCCTTACCTCCCTCTCTCTCTTTCTTTCCGTTTCAACTATGGACCATATCCTCCCACTCCCCTGCAAACAACCCCTGACAGCAAAGCAGACATCCAATCTTGGGGACCAGTTAAGGGTCAATGCAATGCCCAGGAGAACACTGGACACTCGACTCCTCCCTACTCCTTCACGTGACCCCTGTCTCTTTAAAGAAATCCCTATAGCTAGTTTGAGGGGTAGATGGCTGCTTGCCCCAAAGCCAAAGGTACCCCACCATTTCCCTAGAGAGTGCAGTCCTAGTCCAGTATTAGGCCTCCATGTACACTGCTCTATACTGGACACTACAATCTCCATGAAACTCATGCCCTGTAAATTACTCCATCCCTCTCCACTAACCTCCGTATCTGTCCCCAGTCCCCAGGATTCCTTTTCTGAAAGCATCACAAAGGAAACGAGAAACCGGCTTGTCCTGCTCCTCACCGAACACTTCCCTGGTCTCTTCCCTGGAAGCGACTGTCAGACCCAGAAAAAAGTCCCTTCAAAAGGAGACCGAGGATGGACAGAGTGACCCTGGAGACAGGACTGGGAGCACCCAGAGTTGAGACCTTTCTATAGAATTAAGGGCCCCGGGTCTCCTCAGACCCACAGTCAAGCCAAACAGAACCAGTTCTCTGCCCAGAGCCCCGGCCCCCAGATCCAGGACATCATTCTGACTCGACAGTGGCCTCCTGGTTCTCTCCCAGAAGCCACCTCAACCTTATCCCCGCAAAATGCTGTGTCTCTCTCTCTCTCACACACACACACGGAACACACATTTTTCTGAAAACCCAACATCTTCCCTTGGATCCAGTTGCTCTTGTGGCCGCAGAGTCACCCTCCTCATCGCCATGGGGGCCCAGGTGATATGGAAGTTGCATCATGGTTGACTGGAGTGGAGCCACGCCAGACTCAGTTTTTTCCCACTTTCTTCCCCCTGTTAGTACAAAGCATGACAAGTCCAAAAAACAATCCGCTAAGCGCCACCTGAATTTTATAAAGGGACCTCCAGATGGACCTATTAAGGCCCAGCCTCCTACGTTGACCAATAAATCAAACTACCCAAACTACTCTGTGTTGCGTCGTGGGAGTTCCCTATCCCCCTCGTGCCTCAACGTGCCGCTCTCGTCTTCTGCCGGAGAGGAGGAAGCAACAAAATAAAAATAAAAAAAAAAATCATACAAAAATAATTGATTTGTCCATCCCGTAAGAGAGACTGATTTTCATCCCTTGCTCCTGAAAAATCTGCAATTGGAGCAACTACAGGACCTTCCAGCAACCAGATAATTGGAAGGTTTGTTGAGGACTCACTCAAAGGCTAATTACTGTATTCAGCACAGGCAGTGATCTTCACCATCAAAGATGGAGGGGGATGAGGAGCTTCAAATCATTGTGAATGCTTGGAACAGACCATCAAGCCAAATCAACATGAGAATCCATAAGTGCAAGGAATCCCTGTTTCTGATGACAAAAGCAAATTGTTATTCCTCCTCACCTTCCATGACATTTTTCAAATAATCCTAGGCTCCAGATTCCAACCCAACAGTATTTTCTTCATAGAAAATAAAAGAGCTATTGAGGCTCTGAGCTAGCTGAAAAGGAAATGGAAACAAAAAAAGAAATTGACAAACCTTTCCATTTCTCCTACAGCACACCTGCTTCCACCTCCCCTAAAATCTACCTCTGGTGGCACACCCAGGCAAGGAAACCAAATACCACAGAGCTTCCCCATTCTTCCCTCCCCATGACACTGGAATCCCTCACATCCAGTCCCAAGAAAGCCTGCATCCAAACAAGACCTCTCCCAACCAAATACTGACCCTAGTGTGGTGGGGGGGAAATCTGCAACATTCCTCCCCATCCATGTTTGATACTCAACCCACTAAACAATTTGGTACACCACTATAGGAATCCATATCCATGTGGGGGCTGCACACACCCACACACACCCACACACACACACACTCCCTGATTCTTCTGATCTCCCTCTCTCTCATTCTTTCCGTTTCACCTGTGGACCTTGTCCTCCTACTCCCCTGCAAACAACCCCTGACAGCCAAGCAGACATCCAATCTTGAGGACCAGCTCATAGTCAAGGCAATGCCTAGGAAAAGACTGGACACTACACTCAACCCTACTTCTTCCCTGAACCCTCTCTCACCAAAGAAATCCCTATCGCTACTTTCTGGGGGTACGGCAGGTTTCCCTCTGGCCAAGGTACCCACATTTCCATAGTTCGGGGAATCCGAGTAAAGTACTAGCCCTCCTTGCACAGTATTCCATACTAGACACTAGAACCTCCATGAAACTCATGCCCTAAAATTGCTCCATCCCTCCCCACTGACCTCCATATCTCACACTCCTATCCCCAGGATTTCTTTTCTGAAAATATCACAAAGGAAACCAGAAATCTGCCTGTCCTGCTCCTCACCAAACACTCCCCTGGTCTCTTCCCTGGCAGCGACTATCAGACCCAGAAAAAAGCCACTTCAAAGGAAACTGAGGATGAACAGAGTGACCCTGGAGGCAGGACTGTGAGCACCCAGAGTTGAGACCCTTCTATAGAATTAAGGGTCCAGGGCCTCCTCAGACCCACAGTCAAGCCAAACAGAACCAGTTCTCAGCCCGGAGCCCTGGCTCCCAGATCCACAACAACGTTCTGACTCAACAGTGGCCTCCTCACACTCCAGGCTCTGGCCCTGAACCCACCTCAAACTCGCCCCCTCAAAATGGTGTCTCTCTCTCTCTCACACACACAAACACACAGAGCCCAACACATTTCCTTCCCTTGGATCCTGCTTTTCTCCCCGTCACATGTAGATGATCCTCACAGCCAGGGAGCCTCCAATTGGTCTCTGTACATTGTCAACGTTGGCATAAGATGGTCCCACACCCAAACAAATGTTTTCCACTTTTCCCCCAATTGGCAAAAAAAAAAAATAGGTGGTAGATCAAAACATCATAGCCCACATGACAGCTAAGGTTACAAGCTGGTCTTCAGATAGACTGGGGAATGCCTCGCCTCCTAGCTAAGCCAATAAACGAAACGGCACAGAGTACTGGCAGAAAGGGTGTCTTTGTTCCCAACCGACGGAACACCTCAGCGTGGCTCTCTGGTCTTTCCTTGGAGAGGAAGAAAACACAGAATTCTATTCCCGAGAAAGTGAACTCTCTCAATACACCCTTCCAGTTCTGGGAACGTAGCCCATGCGGGACCTTCCAGAATATACAGAGAATACGACAGTTGTCCTAGGATGAATTCTAGACTCGCTAACCGCAAATGGAGGGGGTTACACACAGTCCATCGTCTTCGCGCCACATCAGGAAAAATGTTTCCTAAACGAATTAAGCTGATGAAAAAGGTTTGGAAAGACAATGAAGCCCAGAAGCCTGGTTTCATAGTGCAAGAGAAAACTGACATTCCTTCTCACCTGCCATGACAGTCCTTGAAGTTTTCTTCATTTCGCAACTCCCCCCTGCATTGCTCTGCGATACCAGATGAGGAGCAGAGAGGATGGTGGTCTGGTGGGGGATGGAAAACTAAGGGGGAAAAAT
The DNA here is from genome assembly GCF_004115215.2 of Ornithorhynchus anatinus. Classification (NCBI taxonomy): domain Eukaryota; kingdom Metazoa; phylum Chordata; class Mammalia; order Monotremata; family Ornithorhynchidae; genus Ornithorhynchus; species Ornithorhynchus anatinus. The sequence goes on from NC_041732.1 coordinate 19,071,194, forward strand.
GGCAAGCCGTTCAGTTTCTTTAAAGGAGACAGGTCTCTACCCATCACCACATCAACCTCTTCTTAAAAATACACAGATTTGAACCCACAGACACCCTAGCTTGCTCCCTTAGTTCCCCCCGCCACAGATCACCACAACCCCATGCCAAAGAAACCCTTGATGCAAAGGACAAGAGTTGTCCAAGGCAAATACTGCATCAACAGTGAAAGGGGAAAATCGGCACTACCTGTCATTTCTAGGATTACTTGAAAAATTAGGTAGGCCATTAAAGGAATTCAGACCTATCTGAAGTAGTGAGACAGATGGACAGACAGACAGACACACACACACACACACAGACACACACACACTCCCTGATTCTCCTTCTCTCCCTCTCTTTCTTTCCATTTCAATTGTGGACCGTGTCCTCCCACCTCCCTGCAAACAACTCTTGAAAGAAAAGCAGACATCCAATCCTGGGGACCAGCTCATGGTCAAGGCAATGCCTAGAAAAAGACTGGACCCTACTTCTTCCTGGGACCCTTCTCTCCCCAGAAAAATCCCTATCGCTACTTTCTGGGGCGTATGGCGGGTTTCCCCGAGGCCAAGGCACCCACATTTCCATAGTTCAGGCAGTCGTACTCATGTACTAGGCATCCAGGCACAAGGCTCCATACGAGACACTAGAATCTCAATGAAACTCATGCCCTGGAAATTACTCCATCCTTCCCCACTGACCTCCATATCTCACACTCAAGTCTCCAGAATTCCTTGTCTGAAAAGATCGCAAAGGAAACTAGAAACCTGCCTGTGCTGCTCCTCATCAAATACTTGCCAGGTCTCTTCCCTGGAAGCGACTGTCAGACCCAGTAAAAAGTCCCTTCAAAGGAAACCGAGGATGGACAGAGTGACCCTGGAGACAGGACTGTGAGCACCCAGAGTTGAGACCCTTCTATAGAATTAAGGGGCCAGGGTCTCCTCAGACCCACAGTCAAGCCAAACAGAACCAGTTCTTTGCCCAGAGGCCCAGCTCCCAGATCCAGGACATCCTTCTGACTCCAAAGTGGCCTCCTGGTTCTCTCCCAGAAGCCAACTCAACCTTATGCCCTGAAAATACTCTCTCTCTCTCTCACACACACACAGCAGCAACACGCACACAACACACATTTTTCTGAAAACCCAACACCTTCCCTTGGATCCAGTTACTCTTGTGGGCACAGAGTCACCCTCCTCATCGCCGTGTGGACCCCGGGTGATCTGGAAGTTGCCTGGAGTTGCCTGGACTGGGGTTCAGCAACGCCAAACTCAGTTTTTTCAACTTTCTTCCTCCTGTTCCTACAAAACATGCCGAGTACAAAAAACAATCCCCTGAATGCCACCTGATTTTTATAAGGGGACCTCCCGATGGACAAGCTAAGGCCCCACCTCCTACTTTGACCCATAAAAATCAAAACTACCCACACTACTTTGTGTTGCATTGGGGAAGTTACCTAATCACCTCATGCCTCAACATGCTCCACCGGAGAGGAGGCAGCAACAAAATTTTTTTTAAAATCACAAAAAAAACTTGATTTGTCCATCCCATAAGAGAGCGTGATTTTCATCTCTTGCTCCTGAAAAATCTGCAAGTGCAACAACTACAGGACCTTCCAAGAACCTGAAAATTGGAAGGTTTGTTGAGGACTCACTCAAAGGCTAATCACTGTATTCAGCACAGCCAGTGATCTTCACAATCATCTAAGATGGAGGAGCACCCGAGGTGTTCAAAGCCATGGTGAACACTTGGAACGGACCATCGGGCCAAATCAACATGACAATCCATAAGTTCGAAGAATCCTTGTTTCTGATGACAAAAGCAAACTCTTATTCCTCCTCACCTTCCATGACGTTTTCCAGTGATCCTAGGCTCCAGATTACAACCCAACAGTATTCTTCATAGGATCACCAGAGAGGAGAAGAGCTACTGGGGCTCTCGGCTAGCTGAAAAGGAAATGGAAAAAAAACAAAAAAAAATTGACAAACGATTGCGTTTTTCCTACAGCACACCTGCTTCCACCTCCACTAAAATCCACCTCTGGTGGCAAACCCAGGCAAGGAAACTCAAGACACCAGAGTTTCTCCATTCTTCCCTCCCCGGGACACAGGATCCCCTCACACCCAGTCCCAAGAAAGCCTGCATCCAAACAAGACTTCTCCCGACCAAATAATGAGCCAAGTGGGGTGGAGGGAAAATCTGCAACACTCCTCCCCATCACTGTTTGATACTCAACCCACTGAACAATTTGGTACACCACTACAAGAATCCAGATCCATGTAGGGGCTTCACACACACACACACACACTCCACCTGATTCTCCTTATCTCCCTCTCTCTTTCTTCCCATTTAACCGTGTCCTTCCACTCCCCTGTAAACAACCCCTGACGGAAAAGCAGACATGCAATCTTGGGGACAAGCTCATTGTCAAGGCAATGCCCAGGAGAAGACTGGACACTCGACTGGACCCTTACTTCTTCACGTGACCCGTCTCTCTCTAAGGAAATCCCTATTGCTACTTTCTGGGGTGTACCGCAGGTTTCCCCAAGGCCAAGGTACACACATTTCCATAAATCGGACAGTCTTAGTCAAGTACTAGACCTCAGTGCACAACTCTCCATACAAGACACTAGAATCTCAAAGAAACTCATGCCCTGAAAAATTGCTCCATCCCTCACCACTAACCTCCATATCTCACAGGCCAGTCTTCAGGATTCCTTTTTGGAAAAGATCACAAAGGAAACCAGAAACCTGCCTGTCCTGCTCCTCACCAAACACTTCACTGGTCTCTTCCCTGGAAGCGACTGTCAGACCCAGAAAAAAGTCCCTTCAAAGCAGACCGAGGATGGACAGAGTGACCCTGGAGACAGGACTGTGAGCACCCAGAGTTGAGACCTTTCTATAGAATTAAAGGGCCCAGGGTCTCCTCAGACCCACAGTCAAGCCAAACATAACCAGCTTTCTGCCCAGGGGCCCAGCCCCCAGATCCAGGATAACCTTCTGACTCTACAGTGGCCTCCTTGGCCTCCACACTCTCTTCCAGAACCCAACTCAGCCCCACCCCCTCAAAATGCTCTCTCTCACTCTCTCTCTCTCACACACACACACAACACACATTTTTCCAAAAAAACCAACACCTTCCCTTGGATCCAGTTGCTCTTGTTGCCGCAGAGTCAACCACCGCATCGCCTTGAGGGCCGAGGGTGATCTGGAGGTTGTGTAACGCTTAACTGGAGATTAACCACGCCCGACTCAATATTTTCGATTATCTTCCCCCTGTTCGTACAAAACGTGCCCAATGCAAAAAACAATCCCCTGAGTGGCACCTGATTTTTATAAGGGGACCTCCCGATGCACCAGCTGAGGCCCCGCCTCCTACTTTGACCCATAAAAATCAGACCACCCACACTACTTTGTGTTGCGTCATGGGAGTTCCCTATTAACCTCATGCCTCAATGTGCCTCTCGTGTCTTCCACCAGAGAGGAGGAAACTACAAAATTATAAAAAAAAAAATAGATTTGTCCATCCCCTAAGAGAGCATGATTTTCATCCCTTGCTCCTGAAAAATCTGCAAATGGAGCAACTACAGGACCTACCAGGAACCAGATAATTGGAGGGTTTTTTTTAAGGACTCACTCTAAGGCTAATCACTGTATTCAGCCCACGCGGTGATCTTCATGATCATCAAAGATGGATGGGCACAAGGCATCTAAAGCCATGGTGAATACTTGGAACAGACCATCAGGCCAAATCAACATGAGAATCCCTAAGTTCAGAGAATCCTTGTTTCTGATGATAAAAGCAAATGGTTATTCTTCCTCACCTTCCATGACATTGGTCAAATGATCTTAGGATCCAGAGTCCAGCCCAACAGTATTCTTCATAGGACCATGGGAATGGAGAAGAGCAACTGGGGCTCTGGGTGAGCTGAAAAGGAAATGAAAAAAAAAAAACCAAAAACCAAATTCAACAAACCATTCCATTTTTCCTCCAGCACACCTGTTGCCACCTCCCCTAAAATCCACCTCTGGTTGCAAACCTAGGCAAAGAAACCCAAAACACCAGAACTTCTCCATTCTTCCCTCTCCGGGACACTGGATCCCCTCACACCCAAACCTGAGAAAGCCTGCATCCAAACAAGACTTCACCCCACCAAATACTGACCCAAATGGAGTGGGGGGAAAATCTGCAACACTCCTCCCCATCCCTGTTTCATAATTAACCCACTGAACAATTTGCTACACCACTACAGGAATCCAGATCCATGTGGGGGCTTCACACACACACACACACACACTCCCTGAATCTCCTTATCTGCCTCTCTCTCTTTCTTTCCATTTCAACTGTGGACTGTGTCCTTCCACTGCCCTGCAAACAGCCCCTGACAGAAAAGCAAACATCCAGTCTTTGGGACCACCTCATGGTTAAGGCAATGCCCAGGAGAACACTGGACATTCAACTCCACCCTACTCCTTCACGTGACACCTCTCTTTCTAGAAAAATCCCAATCGCTAGTTTGAGGGGTAGCTGGCTGCTTGCCCCAAGGCCAAAGATACCCTCCCCCCCACTTCCTTAGAGAGGACAGTCCTAGTCCAGTACTAGGCCTCAATGTACACTGCTCTATACTGGACACTACAATCTCCATGAAACTCATGTCCTGTAAAGTACTCCATCCCTCCCCACTGACCTCCATGTCTCACACTCAGATCTCCAGAATTCCTTGTCTGAAAAGATAACCAAGGAAACCGGAAACCTGCCTGTCCTGCTCCTCACTGAACAAACACTTCCCTGGTCTCTTCCCTGGAAGCGACTGTCAGACCCGGAAAAAAGTTCCTTCAAAGGAGACCGAGGATGGACAGAGTGACCCTGGAGACAGGACTGTGAGCACCCAGAGTTGAGACCCTTCTATAGAATTAAGGGCCCAGGGTCTCCTCAGACCCACAGTCAAGCCAAAACAGAACCAGTTCTCTGCCCAGAGCCCCGGCCCCCAGATCCAGGACAACCTTCTGACTCGACAGTGGACTCCACGCTCTCTCCCAGAACCCAACTCAACCTTACCCCCTCTAAATGCTCTCTCTCTCTCTCACACACACACACACACAGCAGCAACACGCACACAAGACACATTTTTCTGAAAACCCAACACTTTCCCTTGGATCCAGTTACTCTTGTGGCCGCAGAATCACCCTCCTCATAGCCTTACGGATGACGGGTGATCTGGAAGTTGCATCACGGTTGACTGGAGTTCAGCCACGGCCAACTCAGTTTTTTCAACTTTCTTCCTCCTGTTCCTACAAAACATGCCGAGTACAAAAAACAATCCTCTGAATGCCACCTGAATTTCATAACGGGACCTCCCAATGGACCAGCTAAGGCTCCACCTCTTACTTTGACCCATAAAAATCAAACTACCCACCCTACTTTGTGTTGTGTCATGGGAGTTCCCTATCCACCTCATGCCTCTCATCTTCCACCGCAGAGGAGGAAACAACAACAACAACAAAAAAAATTTCACACAAAAACATTGATTTGTCCATCCCCTAAGAGAGATGGATTTTCATCCATTGCTGCTGAAAAATCCACAAATGGAGCAACTACAGGAGCTTCCGGGAACCAGAAAATTGGAGTGTTTGTTGAGGACTCACTCGAATGCTAATCACTGTATTCAGCAAAGGGAGTGATCTTCACAATCAGCAAAGATGGAGTGGCACGAGTCGTTTAAAGCCATGGTGAACACTTGGAACGGACCATCAGGCCAAATCAACATGACAATCCATAAGTTCAAAGAATCCTTGTTTCTGATGACAAAAGCAAACTCTTATTCCTCCTCACCTTTCATGACGTTTTCCAGTGATCCTAGGCTCCAGATTCCAACCCAAGAGTATTCTTCATAGGATCACCGGAGAGGAGAAGAGCTACTGGGGCTCTCAGTTAGCTGAAAAGGAAATGGAAAAAAAAACCCAAAAAACAAATTGACAAACCATTCCCTTTTTCCTCCAGCACACCTGCTTCCACCTCCGCTAAAATCCACCTCTGGTGGCAAACCCAGGCAAGGAAACCAAAGACACCAGAGCTTCTACATTCTTCGCTCCCCGTGACACTGGATCCCCTCACACCCAGTCCCAAGAAAGCCTGCATCCAAACAAGACTTCTCCCAACCAAATACTGAGCCAAGTGGGGTGGAGGGAAAATCTGCAACACTCCTCCCCATTCCTGTTTGATACTCAACCCACTGAACAATTTGGTACACAACTACAGGAATCCAGATCCATGTAGGGGCTTCACACACACACACACACACACTCCCTGATTCTCCTTATCTCCCTCTCTCTCTTTCTTCCCATTTAAACTGTGGACCGTGTCCTCCCACTGTCCTGCAAACAACCCCTGACAGAAAAGCAGACATCCAATCTTGGGGACAAGCCTCTGGTCAACACAATGCCCAGGAGAAGACTGGACACTCCACTGGACCCTTACCTCTTCACGTGACCCCTCTCTCTCTAAAGGTAATCCCTATCGCTATTTTCTGGGGTGTACAGCAGGTTTCCCCAGGCCAAGGTACCCACATTTCCATGAATCGGGCAGTCTTGGTCAAGTACTAGGCCTCAGTGCACAAATCTACATACGAGACACTAGAATCTCCAAGAAACTCATGCCCTGAAAATTGCTCTATCCCTCATCACTAACCTCCCCATCTCACAGTCCAGTCCCCAGGATTGTCTGGGGATCTGAAAATATCACAAAGGAAACCAGAAACCTGCCTGTCCTGCTCCTCACCAAACACTTCCCTAATCTCTTCCCTGGAAGCAACTGTCAAACCCAGAAAAAAGCCCCTTCAAAAGGAGACCGAGGATAGACAGAGTGACCCCGGAGACAGGACTGTGAGCACCCAGAGTTGAGACCCTTCTATAGAATTAAGGGCCCAGGGTCTCCTCAGACCCACAGGCAAGCCAAACAGAATCAGTTCCCTGCACAGAGCCCCAGCCCCCAGATCCAGGACAACCTTCTGACTCGACAGTGGCCTCCTCGGCCTCCACGCTCTCTCCCGGAACCCAACTCAACCTCACCCCCTCTAAATAATGATGGTATTTGTTTAGCACTTCCTATGTGCAGAGCACTGTTCTAAGCACTGGGGTAGATACAGGGTAATCAGGTTGTCCCACGTGAGGCTCACAGTTAATCCCCATTTTACAGATGAGGTAACTGAGGCACAGAGAAGTTAAGTGACTCTCTCTCACTCACAAACACACACACACACACACACACACACACACAAAGCGCAACACGTTCCCTTCCCTTGGATTCTGCTTTTCTCTCCATCACATGTAGATGATCCACGCAGCCAGGGAGCCTCCAGTTGGTCTCCTTATATCGTCCGCGTTGGCACAAGATGGACCCAGGCCGAAACAACAATTTACATTTTTCCCCCCATTGACAAAAAAAAAAAAAAAAAAAGTTGGTAGATCGAAGAAGCATAGCCCAAATGACAGCTAAGGTTTCTGGCTTGTCCCCGGATACACAGGGGAATGCCTCACCTCCTAACTAGGCCAAAGAAAGAAAGTGTACAGAGGACTGGCAGAAAGAATGTCTTTGTTCTCGACCAATGGCAGATCTCAACGTGGCTCTGTGGTCTTTCCTTAGAGGAGGAAAACACAGAATTCTATTCCCAAGAACGTGAACTCTCTCAATACACCCTTACAGTTCTGGGAACACAGCCCATGCGGGACCTTCCAGAATACACAGAGAATACGACAGTCTTCCTAGGATAAATTCTAGACTCACTAACTGCAAATGGAGGGGGTTACGCAAAGTACGTCGTCTCCGCACCACGTCAGGAAAATGTTTCCTAACTGAATTCAGCTAGGGAAATAGTTTGGAAAGGCGATGAAGCCCAGAGGCCTGGTTTCAAACTGCAAGAGAAAGCTGACATTACTTCTCACCTGCCATGACAGTCCTTCAACTTTTCCTCATTTCAGAATTCCCCCCAGCGGTGACCTGCGATATCAGATGAGGAGCAGAAAGCACAGTGGCCTGGGGGGGGGAGGGGATGAAAAACAAAGGAGAAAAAAGGCAAGCCTTTCAGTTTCTCTAAATCAGACAGGTCTCTATCCAGCACCACATCAACCTCCTCTTAAAAATACACAGATTTGAACCCACAGACACCCTAGCTTCCTCACTTAGTACCCCCCACCACAGAGCACCACAAACCCATGCCAAAGGAAGCCTCGATGCAAAAGACAAGAATTCTCCAAGGCAAATAGTGCATCAACAGGGAAAGGGCAAAAATCAGCACTACCTGTCATTTCTAGGAATCTTACTTGAAAAATCAAGTAGCCCGATAAAGGAATCCAGATCTATCTGGAGTGCTGAAACAGATGGACACATAGAAACACATACACAAACACACACTCTCTGATTCTCCTTATCTCCCTCTCTCTCTTTCTTCCCGTTTCAACTGTGGACCGTGTCCTCCCACTCCCCTGCAAACAACCCCTGACAGAAAAGCAGACATCCAATCCTGGGGACCAGCTCATGGTCAAGGCAATGCCCAGGAAAGGACTGGACACTACCCTCAACCCTACTTCTTCCCTGGATGCCTCTCTCCACAGAGAAATCCCTATCACTATTTTCTGGGGGGGGGGGGGGGGCAGGTTTTTCCCCTAGGCCAAGGTACCCGCATTTCCATAGTTTGGGTAATCCCAGTCAAGGACTAGGCCTCAGTGCAGTGTTCCATACTAGACACTAGAATCTCCATCAAACTCATGCCCTGAAAATTGCTCTATTCCCTCACCATAGACCTCCATATCTCACACTCCATTCCCCAGGATTCCTTTTCTGAAAACATCACAAAGGAAAGCAGAAATCTGCCTGTGCTGCTCTTCAAACACTTCCCGGGCCTCTTCCCTGGAAGCGACTGTCAGACCCAGAAAAAAGTCCCTTCAAAGGAGACTGAGGATGGACAGAGTGACCCTGGAGACAGGACTGTGAGCACCCAGAGTTGAGACCCTTCTATAGAATTAAGGGCCCTGGGTCTCCTCAGACCCACAGTCAAGCCAAACAGAACCAGTTCTCTGCCCAGAGCCCCGGCCCCCAGATCCAGGACAACGTTCTGACTCGACAGTGGCCTCCTCGTTCTCTCCCAGAACCCAACTCAACCCCACCCCCTCAAAATGCTGTCTCTCTCTCTCTCACACACACACATACACACATTCTTCTGAAAACCCAACACCTTCCCTTGGATCCAGTTGCTCTTGTGGCCGCAGAGTCATCCTCCTCATCGCCGTACGGGTCCCGGGTGATCTGGAAGTTGCGTCATGGTTGACCTTGAGATGAGCCACGCCCAACTCATTGTTTTCCATTTTCTTCCCCCTGTTGGTACGAAACGATCCCCTGAGTGCCACCTGAATTTTATAAGCGGACCTCCCGAAGGATCAGCTAAGGCCCCGCCTCCTACTTTGACCCATAAAAATCAAACTACCCACACTACTTTGTGTTGTGTCGTGTGAGTTCCCTATCCACCTCATGCCTCAACGTGCCTCTCTCGTCTTCCACCGGAGAAGAGGAAGCAACAAAATTAACAAAAAACGACAAAAATATTGATTTGTCCATCCCATAAGAGAATGATTTTCATCCATTGCTCCTGAAAAATCTGCAAATGCAGCAACTACAGGACCTTCGAGGAACCATAAAATTGGAGGGTTTCTTGAAGACTCACTCTAAAGCTAATCACTATGTTCAGCACAGGCAGTGATCTTCACGGTCATCAAAGATGGAGGGCCACGAGGCATTTAAAGCCCTGGTGAACACTTGGAACGGACCATCAGGCCAAATCAACATGATAATCCATAAATTCAAGGAATCCTTGTTTCTGATGACAAAGGCAAACTATTATTCCTCCTCACCTTCCATGACATTTGTCAAGTGATCCTAGGCTCCAGATTCCAACCCAACAGTATTCTTCATAGGACCATAGGAATGGAGAAGAGCAATTGGCGCTCTGGGCTAGCTGAAAAGGAAATGGAAACAAAAATAAAAATTGACAGACCATTCCTTTTTTCCTACTGCACACCTGCTTCCACCTCTGCTAAAATCCACCTCTGGTGGCAAACCCAGGCAAGGAAACCCAAGACACCAGAGCTTCTCCATTCTTCACTCCCCATGACACTGGATCCCCTCACACCCAGTCCCAAGAAACCCTGCATCCAAACAAGACCTCTCCCAACCAAATACTGAGCCAAGTGGGGTGGGGGGAAAAATCTGTAACACTTCTCCCCATCACTGTTTGATACTCAACTCACTAAACAATTTGGTACAACATTCATTCATTCAATAGTATTTATTGAGCACTTACTATGTGTGGATCACTGTACTACGCACTTCGAATGTACAAATCGGCAACAGATAGAGACAATCCCTGCCCTTTGACGGGCTTACAGTCTAATCGGGGGAGACAGGCAGACAAGAACAATGGCAGTAAATACAGTCAAAGGGAAGCGCATTTCATAAAAACAATGGCAAATAAATAGAATCAGGGTGATGTACATCTCATTAAACAAAATAAATAGGGTGATTAAGTTGAGCGGACGAGTACAGTACTGAGGGGGTGGAACGAGACGGGGGAGGAGGATAGGGATAGGAGGCGAGAAGAGGGTTTAGCTGCGGAGAGGTGGGGGTGGGGTAGAGGGAGCAGAGGGAAAAAGGGAGCTCAGTCTTGGAAGGCCTCTTGGAGGAGGAGGTGAGCTTTAAGTAGGGATTTGAAGAGGGGAAGAGAATTAGATTGATGGAGGTGAGGAGGGAGGGCATTCCAGGACCACAGGAGGACGTGGCCCAGGGGTCCATGGCGGGATAGGTGAGACCGAGGGACGGTGAGGAGGTGGGCGGCAGAGGAGCGGAGCGTGCGGTGTGGGCAGTAGAAAGAGAGAAGGGAGGAGAGGTAGGAGGGGGCAAGGTGATAGAGAGCCTTGAAGCCTAGAGTGAGAAGGAACCACTACAGGAATCCAGATCCATGTGGGGGCTTTACACACACACACACCCTGATCCTCCTTATCTCCATCTCTCTCTCTTTCTTTCTGTTTAAACTTCAGACCGTGTCCTCCCACTGCCCGCCAAACAACCCCTGACAGAAAAACTACCATCCAAGCTTTGGGACCAGTTCATGATTAAGGCAATGCCCAGGAGAACACTGGACATTCAACTCCACCCTACTCCCTCACATGACACCTCTCTCTAGAGAAATCCTAATTGCTAGTTTAAGGGGTAGCTGGCTGCTTGACCCAAAGCCAAAAGATACCCCCCCCATTTCTTAGAGAGGGCAGTCCTAGTCCAGGACTAGGCCTCAATGTACACTGCTCTATACAATCTCCATGAAACTCATGCCCTATAAATTACTCCATTCCTCCACACTGACATCCATATCTCACATTTGCGTTCCAGAATTCCTTGTCTGAAAAGATAACCAAGGAAACCAGAAACCTGCCTGTCTTGATCCTGACCAAACACTTCCCTAATCTCCTCCCTGGAAGTGACTGTCAGACCCAGAAAAAAGTTCCTTCAAAGGAGACCGAGGATGGACAGAGTGACCCTGGAGACAGGACTGTGAGCCCCCAGAGTTGAGACCTTTCTATAGAATTAAGGGCCCAGGGTCTCCTCAGACCCACAGTCTAGCCAAACAGAACCAGTTCTCTGCCCAGAGCCCCGGCCCCCTAATCCAGGACAACCTTCTGACTCGACAGTGGCCTCCTCACCCTCCACGCTCTCTCCCAGAACCCAACTTGACCTTGCCTGCTCAAAATACTGTCCCTTTCTCTCTCTCTCTCTCAAACACACACACACACACACACACACAAAGCCCAACACATTCCCTTCCCTTGGATTCTGTTTTTCTCCCCGTCACAGGTAGATGATCCTCACAGCCAGGGAACCTCCAATTGGTCTCTGTACATCATCAACGTTGGCAACAATGGGCCCACTCCAAACTGAACGTTGTACGCTTTTCCCCCCATTGGCAAAAAAAAAAAAAAAAGTGGTGGATCAAAACAGCATAGCCCGCATGACAGCTAAGTTTTCGGGCTGGTCTCCGGAGAGACTGGGGAATGCCTCGCCTCCTAGCTAGGCCAATAAACGAAACTGCACAGAGTACTGGCAGAAAGGGTGTCTTTGTTCCCGACCAACATCACACCTCAACGTGGCTCTCTGGTCTTTCCTTGGAGAGGAGGAAAACACAGAATTCTATTCCCGAAGATGTGAACTCTCTCAATACACCCTTAGAGTTCTGGGAATGCGGCCCATGCGGGACCTTCCAGGATGTACAGAAAATACGACAGTCGTCCTAGGATGAATTCTAGAGTCACTGACTGCAAATGGAGGGGGTTACGGACAGTCCATCGTCTCCGCGCCACATCAGGAAAGATGTTTCCTAACTGAATTAAGCTGGTGAAAATAATTTGGAAAGACAATGACGCCCAGAAGGCTGGTTTCATAATGCAAGATAAAACTGACATTGCTTCTCACCTGCCATGACATTCCTTGAAGTTTTCTTCATTTCGCGATTCCCCCCTGCAGTGCTCTACGATACCAGATGAGGAGCAGAGAGGACGGTGGTCCGGTGGGGGATGGAAAACTAAGGGGGAAAAAAGGTAAGCTGTTCAGTTTCTCTAAATGAGACGTCTCTACCCGGCACCACATCAACCTCTTCTTAAAAATAGACAGATTTGAACCCACAGACACCCTAGCTTCCTCACTTAGTTCCCTCTGCTACAGAGCGCCACAAACCTATGCCAGACCCTCGATGCAAAGGACAAGAGTTCTCCAAGGCAAATAATGCATCAACAGGGAAAGGGGAAAAAAATCACCACTACCCGTCATTCCTAGGAATCTTACTTAAAAATCAGGTAGGCCAATAAAGGAATCCAGATCTATCTGGAAGGTGAGATGGGCAGACAAAACACACACACACACACTCCCTGATTCTCCTTACCTCCCTCTCTCTCTCTTTCTTTCTGTTTCAACTGTGGACCGTGTCCTCCCCCTCCCCGGCAAACAACCCCTCACAGCAAAGCAGACAGCCAACGTTGGGGACCAGCTAATGCTCAAGGAAATGCCCAGAAGAACACTGAACACTCGACTCCACCCTACTCCATGACGTGACACCTCTCTCTCTAAAGAAATCCATATAGCTAGTTTGAGGGGTAGATGGCTGCTTGCCCCAAAGCCAAAAGGTACCCCCCCATTTTACTACAGAGGCCATTCCTAGTCCAATACTAGGCCTCAATGTACACTGCTCTATACTGGGCACTACAATCTCCATTAAACTCATGCTCTGAAAATTGCTCCATCCCTCACCACTGACCTCCATATCACACACTCCAGTGCCCAGATTCCTTTTCTGAAAACATCGCAATATAAACCAGAAACCTGCCTGTCCTGCTCCTCACCCAACACTCCCCTGGTCTCTTCCCTGGAAACGACTATCAGTCCCAGAAAAAAGTCCCTTCAAAGGAAACTGATGATGGACAGAGTGACCCCGGAGGTAGGACTGTGAGCACCCAGAGTTGAGACCCTTCTATAGAATTAAGGGCCAAGGGCCTCCTCAGACCCACAGTCAAGCCAAACAGAACCAGTTCTCTGCCCAGAGCCCCAGACCCAGGAAGAACTTCTGACTCTACAGTGGCCTCCTTGTTCTCTCCCAGAACCCAACTCAACCTTACCCCCTCAAAATGCTCTCTCTCTCTCTCACACACACACACAGACACAAACACACAGAGGCACGCACACAATATACATTTTTCTGAAAACACAACACCTTCCCTTGGATCCAGGTATTCTTGTGGCCACAGAGTCACCCTCCTCATCACCGTCTGGACCCCAGGTGATCTGAAAGTTTCATCACGGTTGACCGGAGTTCAGACACGCCAAACTCAGTTTATTCAACTTTCTTCCTCCTGTTCCTACAAAACATGTGGAGGACAAAAACCAATCCCCTGAATGCCACCTGAATTTTATAAGGGGACCTCCCGATGGACCAGCTAAGGCCCCACCTCCTACTTTGACCCATAAAAATCTTAACTACCCACTCTACTTTGTGTTGCATCAGGGGAGTTCCCTATCTACCTCATGCCTCAACATGCTCCACCGGAGAGGAAGCAGCAACAAAATTAAAAAAAAAAAAAACAAATTGATTTGTCCATCCCGTAAGACAGACTGATTTTCATCCCTTGCTCCTGAAAAATCTGCAATTGCAGCAACTACAGGACCTTCCAGGAACCAGAAAATTGGAAGGTTTGGTGAGGGCTCACTCAAAAGCTAATCACTATATTCAGCACAGGGAGTGATCTTCACCATCGGCAAAGATGGAGGGACACGAGGCGTTTAAAGCCATGGTGAACACTTGGAATGGACCAGAGGGCCAAATCAACATGACAATCCAGAATTTCAAAGAATCCTTGTTTCTGATGACAAAAGCAAACTGTTATTCCCCCTCACCTTCCATGACATTGGTCAAATGATCCTAGGATCCAGATTCCAACCCAACAGTATCCTTCATAGGACCATGAGAATGGAGAAGAGCAATTGGGGCTCTGGGCTAGCTGAAAAGGAAATGGAAACAAAAATAAAAAATTGACAAACCATTCCTTTTTTCCTACTGCACACCAGCTTCCACCTCTCCTAAAATCCACCTCAGGTGGCACACCGAGGCAAGGAAATCCAAGACATCAGACCTTCTCCAATGTTCCCTCCCCATGACACTGGATCCCCTCACACCCAGTCCCAAGAAACCCTGAATCCAAACAACACCTCTCCCGACCTGAGCCAAGTGGGGTGGGGGGGAAATCTGCAACACCTCTCCCCATCCATGTTTGATAATGAACCCACTGAACAATTTGCTACACCACTACAGGAATCCAGATCCATGTGGGGGCTTCACACAAGCGCACACACACACCCTGATACTCCTTATCTCCCTCTCTCTCTTTCTTTCCGTTTAAACTGCGGACCATGTCCTCCCACTGCCCTGCAAACAGCCCCTGACAGAAAAGCAAACATCCAGTCTTTGGGACCACTTCATGGTTAAGGCAATGCCCAGGAGAACACTGGACATTCGACTCCACCCTACTCCTTCACGTGACACCTCTCTTTCTAGAGAAATCCCAATCGCTAGTTTGAGGGGTAGCTGGCTGCTTGACCCAAGACCAAAGATACCACCCCACCCACTTCCTTAGACAGTCCTAGTCCAGAACTAGGCCTCAATGTACACTGCTCCATACTGGACACTACAATCTCCATGAAACTCATGTCCTGTAAAGTACTCCATCCGTCCCCACTGACCTCCATATCTCACACTCAGATCCCCAGAATTCCTTGTCTGAAAAGACAACCAAGGAAATCAGAAACCTGCCTGTCCTGCTCCTCACCAAACACTTCCCTAATCTCTTCCCTGGAAGCGACTGTCAGACCCAGAAAAAAGTCCCTTCAGAGCAGACTGAGGATGGACAGAGTGACCCTGGAGACAGGACTGTGAGCACCCAGAGATGAGACCCTTCTATACAATTAAGGGCCCCGGGTCTCCTCAGACCCACAGTCAAGCCAAACAGAACCAGTTCTCTGCCCAGAGCCCCGGCCACCAGATCCAGGACAACTTTCTGACTCCAAGGTGGCCTCCTGGTTCTCTCCCAGAACCCAACCCAATCTTACCCCCTCAAAATGCTCTCAATCTCTCTCTCTCACACACACACACACATACACACAGCAGCAGCACACACGCAACACACATTTGTCTGAAAAGCCAACACCTTCCCTTGCATCCAGTTACTCTTGTGGCCTCAGAGTCAACCTCCTCATTGCCGTGCGGACCGCGGGTGATCTGGAAATTGCATCACAGTTGACTGGAGTTCAGCCACGCCAAACTCAGTTTTTTCAACTTTCTTCCCCCTGTTCCTACAAAACATATGGAGTACAAAAAACAATCCCCTGAATGCCACCTGATTTTTATAAGGAGACCCCCCGAAGGACCAGCTAAGACCCCACCTCCTACTTTGACCTATAAAAATTGAACTACCCACACCACTTTGTGTTGCATCAGGGGAGTTCTCTATCCACTTCATGCCTCAACATGCTCCACCGGAGAGGAGGCAGAAACAAAATTTAAAAAAAAAATTCACAAAAAAATGGATTTGTCCATCCCTTAAGGCAGACTGATTTTCATCCCTTGCTCATGAAAAATCTGCAAATGCAGCAACTACAGGACCTTCCAGGAACCAGAAAATTGGAGGGTTTGTTGAGGACTCACTCAAAGGCTAATCACTATATTCAGCACAGGGACTGATCTTCACCATCAGCAAAGATGGAGGGGCACGAGGCGCTTAAAGCCATGGTGAACACTTCCAACGGACCATCGGGCCAAATCAACTTGACAATTCATAAGTTCAAAGAATCCTTGTTTCTGATAACAAAAGCAAACTCTTATTCCTCCTCACCTTCCATGACATTTTCCAGTAATCCTAGGCTCCTAATTCCAATCCAACAGTATTCGTCATACGATGACCAGAAAGGAGAAGAGCAATTGGGGCTCTCAGCTAGCTGAAAAGGAAATGGAAAAAAAAAAAACAAACTAAAATTGACAAACCATTCCATTTTTCCTCCAGCACACCTGCTTCCACCTCCCCTAAAATCCACCTCTGGTGGCAAACCCAGGCAAGGAAACCCAAGACACCAGAGCTTCTACATTCTTCGCTCCCCGTGACACTGGATCCCCGCACACCCAGTCCCAAGAAAGCCTGCATCCAAACAAGACTTCTCCCGACCAAATACTGAGCCAAGTGGGGTGGAGGGAAAATCTGCAACACTCCTCCCCATTCCTGTTTGATACTCAACCCACTGAACCATTTGGTACACCACTACAGGAATCCAGATCCATGTAGGGGCTTCACACACACACACACACACACACACACACACACACACACTCCACCTGATTCTCCTTATCTCCCTCTCTCTCTTTCTTCCCGCTTAAACTGTGGACCATGTCCTTCCACTCTCCTGCAAACAACCCCTGACAGAAAAGCAGACATCCAATCTTGGGGACAAGCTCATGGTCAAGGCAATGCCCAGGAGAAGACTGGACACTCAACTGGACCCTTACTTCGTCACGTGTCCCCTCTCTCTCTAAGGAAATCCCTATCGGTACTTTTTCTTGGGTGTACAGCAGGTTTCCCCAGGCCAAGGAACCCACATTCCCATGAATCTGGCAGTCTTGGTCAAGTACTATGCCTCAGTGCAAAACTCTTCATACGAGACACTAGAATCTCCAAGAAACTCATGCCCTGAAAATTGCTCCATCCCTCATCGCTATCCTCCATATCTCACAGTCCAGTCCCAAGGATTCCTTTTCTGAAAAGATCACAAAGGAAACCAGAAGCCGGCCTGTCCGGCTCCTCACCAAACACTTCGCTAATCTCTTCCCCGGAAATGACTGTCAGACCCAGAAAAAAGTCCCTTCAAAAGGAGACTGAGGATGGACAGAGTGACCCTGGAGACAGGACTGTGAGCACCCAGAGTTGAGACCCTTCTACAGAATTAAGGGCCCAGGGTCTCCTCAGACCCACAGTCAAGCCAAACAGAACCAGTTCTCTGCCCAGAGCCCCGGCCCCCAGATCCAGGACAACCTTCTGACTCGACAGTGGCCTATTGGTTTACTCCCAGAACCAAACTCAACCTTACCCCCTCAAAATGCGCTCTCTCTCTCTCACACACACACACACAGCAGCAGCAGCAGCATGCACACAACACACATTTTTCTGAAAACCCAACACCTTCCCTTGGATCCAGTTACTCTTGTGGCCGCAGAATCACCCTCCTCATCGCCTTACGGACGTCGGGTGATCTGCAAGTTGCATCAAGGTTGACTGGAGTTCAGCCATGCCCAACTCAGTTTTTTCAACTTTCTTCCTCCTGTTCCTACAAAACATGCCGAGTACAAAAAACAATACCCTGAATGCCACCTGAATTTTATAAGGGGACCTCCCGATGAAACAGCTAAGGTCTCACCTCCTACTTTGACCCATAAAAATCAACCTACCCACCCTACTTTGTGTTGCATCATAGGAGTTCCCTATCCATCTCATGCCTCAACATGTCTCTCATCTTCCACCGCAGAGGAGGAAACAACCAAATTTAAAAAAAATAAATTCACACAAAAACATTGATTTGTCCATCCCGTAAGAGAGACGGATTGTCATCCATTGCTCCTGAAAAATCCGCAAATGAAGCAACTACAGGAGCTTCCGGGAACCAGAAAATTGGAGTGTTTGTTGAGGACTCAGTAAAATGTTAATCACTGTATTCAGCACAGGCAGTGATCTTCACAATCAGCAAAGATGGAGGGGCAGGATTCATTTAAAGCCGTGGTGAACACTTCGAACGGACCATCGGGTCAAATCAACTTGACAATCCATAAGTTCAAAGAATCCTTGTTTCTGATGACAAAAGCAAACTCATTCCTCCTCACCTTTCATGACATTTTCCAGGGATCCTAGGCTCCAGATTCCAACCCAACAGTATTCCTCATAGGATCACCGGAGAGGAGAAGAGCTATTGGGGCTCTCAGCTAGCTGAAAAGGAAATGGAAAAAAAAAACCCAAAAATCAAATTGACAAACCATTCCGTTTTTCCTGCAGCACACCTGCTTCCACCTCCTCTAAAATCCACCTCTGGTGGCACACCCAGGCAAGGAAACCCAAGACACCGGAGCTTCTCCATTCTTCCCTGCCCGGGACAATGGATCCCCTCACACCCATTCCCAAGAAAGCCTGCATCCAAACAAGACCTCTCCCGACCAAATACTGAGCCAAGTGGGGTGGAGGGAAAATCTGCAACACTCCTCCCCATTCCTGTTTGACACTCAACCCACTGAACAATTTGGTACACCACAACAGGAATCCAGATCCATGTAGGGGCTTCACACAAACACACACACACACACTCCACCTGATTCTCCTTATCTCCCTCTCTCTCTGTCTTCCCATTTAAAACTGTGGACCGTGTCCTTCCACTTTCCTGAAAACAAGCCCTGAAAGAAAAGCAGACATCCAATCTTGGGGACAAGCTCATGGTCAAGGCAATGCCTAGGAGAAGACTGGACACTCGACTGGACCCTTACTTCTTCACATGTCCCCTCTCTCTCTAGAGAAATCCCTATCGCTACTTTCTGGGGTGTACAGCAGGTGTCCCCAAGGCCAAGGTACCCACATTTCCATAAATCGGGCAGTCTTAGTCAAGTACTAGGCCTCAGTGCACAACTCTCCACACGAGACACTAGAATCTCCAAGAAACTCATGCCCTGAAAATTGCTCCATCCCTCACCACTAACATCCATATCTCACAGTCCAGGGCCCAGGATTCATTGTCTGAAAAAGATCAGGAAGCAAAGCAGAAACCTGCCTGGGCTGCTCCTCACCAAACAAACACTTCCCTGGTCTCTTCCGTGGAAGCGACTGTCAGACCCAGAAAAAAGTCCCTTCAAAGGAGACCGAGGATGGACAGAGTGACCCTGGAGACAGGACTGTGAGCACCCAGAGTTGAGACCCTTCTATAGAATTAAGGGCCCTGGGTCTCCTCAGACCCACAGGCAAGCCAAACAGAACCAGTTCTCTGCCCAGAGCCCCGGCCCCCAGATCCAGGACAACCTTCTGACTCGACAGTGGTCTCCTCGGCCTCCACGCTCTCTCCCAGAACCCAACTCAACCTCACCCCCTCTAAATAATAATGTTGGTATTTGTTAAGCCCTTACTACGTGCAGAGCACTGTTCTAAGCGCTGGGGTAGATTCAGGGTAATCAGGTTGTCCCACATGAGGCTCACAGTTAATCCCCATTTTACAGATGAGGTAACTGAGGCACAGAGAAGTTAAGTGACTCTCTCTCACTCACAAACACACACACACACACACAAAGCGCAATATGTTCCCTTCCCTTGGATTCTGCTTTTCTCTCCATCACAGGTAGATGATCCTCGAAGCCAGAGAGCCTCCAATTGGTCTCTGTATAGCATCCATGTTGGCACAAGATGGACCCAGGCCAAAACAAACATTTTACATTTTTCCCCCCATTGACAAAAAAAAAAAAAAAAAGATGGTGGATAGAAGAAGCATAGCCCAAATGACAGCTAAGGTTTCTGGCTGGTCCCCGGATACACAGGAGAATGCCTCACCTCCTAACTAGGCCAAAGAAACAAACTGTACAGAGGACTGGCAGAAAGGATGTCTTTGTTCTCGACCAACAGCAGACCTCAACGTGGCTCTGTGGTCTTTCCTTAGAGGAGGAAAACACAGAATTCTATTCCCAAGAATGTGAACTCTCTCAATACACCCTTACAGTTCTGGGAACACAGCCCATGCAGGACCTTCCAGAATATACAGAGAATACGACAGTCTTCCTAGGATAAATTCTAGACTCACTAACTGCAAATGGAGGGGGTTACGCAAAGTACGTCGTCTCCGCAGCACATCAGAAAAATGTTTCCTAACTGAATTCAGCTAGGGAAATAGTTTGGAAAGGCTATGAAGCCCAGAAGCCTGGTTTCAAACTGCAAGAGAAAGCTGACATTGCTTCTCACCTGCCATGACAGTCCTTCAACTTTTCCTCGTTTCGGGATTCCCCCCGGCGGTGACCTGCGATATCAGATGAAGAGCAGAAAGCACGGTGGCCTGGGGGGGGATTAAAAACAAAAGGGGAAAAAAGGCAAGCGTTTCCATTTCTCTAAATGAGACAGGTCTCTACCCAGCACCACATCAACCTCTTCTTAAAAATACACAGATTTGAACCCACACACACCCTTGCTTCCTCACTTATTACCCCCTGCCACAGAGTACCACAAACCCATGCCAAAGGAAGCCTCGATGCAAAAGACAAGAATTCTCCAAGGCAAATAGTGCATCAACAGGGAAAGGGCAAAAATCAGCACTACCTGTCATTTCTAGGAATCTTACTTGAAAAATCAAGTAGCCCGATAAAGGAATCCAGATCTATCTGGAGTGCTGAAACAGATGGACAGACAGAAACACATACACAAACACACACTCTCTGATTCTCCTTATCTCCCTCTCTCTCTTTCTTTCCATTTAATTTGTGGACCGTGTCCTCCCACCTCCCTGCAAACAACCCCTAACAGAAAAGCAAACATCCAATCTTGGGGACCAGCTCAAGGTCAAGGCAATGCCCAGGAAAGGACTGGACACTACCCTCGACCCTACTTCTTCCCTGGATGCCTCTCTCCACAGGGAAATCCCTATCACTATTTTCTGGGGGGGGCGGGGGGGGGGGCGGGGGGGGGGGGGGGGGAGGAGGGCAGGTTTTCCCCAGGCCAAGGTACCCGCATTTCCATAGTTCAGGTAGTCCCAGTCAAGGTCTAGGCCTCAGTCCAGTGTTCCATACTAGACACTATAATCTCCATGAAACTCATGCCCTGAAAATCGCTCTATTCCCTCACCACTGACATCCATATCTCCCACTCCATTCCCCAGGATTCCTTTTCTGAAAATGTCACAAAGGAAACCAGAAACCTGCCTATGCTGCCTTCACCAAACACTTGCCTAGTTGCTTCCCTGGAAGCAACTGTCAGACCCAGAAAAAGCCCCTTCAAAGGAGACCGAGGAAGGACAGAGTGACCCTGGAGACAGGACTGTGAGCACCCAGAGTTGAGACCCTGCTATAGAATTAAGGGCCCAGGGCCTTCTCAGACCCACAGTCATGCCAAACAGAACCAGTTCTCTTCCCAGAGCCCCGGCCCCCACATCCAGGACAACCTTCTGACTCGACAGTGGCCTCCTCGTTCTGTCCCAGGACTCACCTCAACCTTACCCCCTCAAAATGCTGTCTCTCTCACACACACAACACACATTTTTCTGAAAACTCAACACCTTCCCTCGGATCCAGTTGCTCTTGTGGCCGCAGAGTCATCGTCTTCATCACCGGGCAGGCCCCGGGTGATCTGGAAGTTGTGTCAGGGTTGACCTTGATATGAGCCATGCTCAACTCCAGTTTTTCCATTTTCTTCCCCCTGTTGCTACAAAACATGCCAAATCCAAAAAACAAGCCCCTGAGTGCCACCTGAATTTTAGAAGGGGACCTCCCGAATGACCAGCTAAGGCCCCGCCTTCTACTTTGACCCATAAAAATCAAACTACCCACACTGCTCTGTGTTGTGTGGTGGGGGATCCCTATCCACAACAAAACTTAAAATATTAAAAAAAAAACACACAAAAATATTGAATTTTCCATCCCAGAAGAGACTGATTTTCATGCATTGCTCCTGAAATATCTACAATTGCAGCAACTACAGGACCTTCCAGGAACCGTTAAATTAGAGGGGTTCTTTAAGACTCAGAAGCTAAACACTATATTCAGCACAGGCAGTGATATTCATGATCATCAAAGATGGAGGGGCACAAGGCATTTAAAACCATGGTGAACACTTGGAACGGACCATGAGGCCAAATCAACATGAGAATCCATAAGTTCAAGGAATCCTTGTTTCTGATGACAAAAGCAAACTCTCATTCCTCCTCACCTTCCATGACATTTGTCAACTGATCCTAGGCTGCAGATTCCAACACAAAGGTATTCTTCCTAGGATCATGGGAGTGGAGAAGAGCAATTGGGGCTCTGGGCTAGGTGAGAAGGAAATGGAAAAAAAAAATAATTGACAACCCATTCCGTTTTTCCTCCAGCACACCTGTTTCCACCTCCCCTAAAATCCACCTGTGGTGGCAAACCCAGTCAAAGAAACCCAAAACACCAGAACCTCTCCATTCTTCCCTCCCCGAGACACTGGATCCCCTCATACCCAGTCCCAAGAAACCCTGCATCCAAACAAGACTTCTCTCTACCAAATACTGAGCCAAGTGGAATGGAAGGAATATTTGCAACACTCCTCCCCATCTCTGTTTGATACTCAACACACTCAACAATTTGGTACACCACTACAGGAATCCAGATCCATGTGGGGACTTGACACACACACACACACACACACTCCACCTGATTCTCCTTCTCTCCCTCTCTCTCTTTCTTTCAACTTAAACTGCGGACCGTGTCCTTCCACTGCCCTGCAAACAACCCCTGACAGAAAAGCAGACATCCAATCTTGGGGACAAGCTCATGGTCAAGGCAATGTCCAGTAGAAGACTGGACACTCAACTGGACCATACTCCTTCACGTGACACCTCTCTCTCCAGAGAAATCCCAATCACTAAGGTACCCCCCCCATTTCCCTAGAGACTGCAGTCCTAGTCCAGTATTAGGCCTCAATGTACACTGCTCTATACTGGACACTACAACCTCCATGAAACTCATGCCCTGTAAATTACTCCATCCCTCTCCACTAAACATCCATATGTCACCCTTAGGGCCCCAGAATTTTTTGCCTCAAAACTGATGAGACCAGAAACCTGCCTGGCTTGCTCCTCACCAAACACTTCCCTGGTCTCTTCCCTGGAAGCGACTGTCAGACCCAGAAAAATGTCCCTTCAAAGGAAACTGAGGATGGACAGAGTGACCCTGGAGACAGGACCCTGAGCACCCAGAGTTGAGACCTTTCTATAGAATTAAGGGCCCAGGGCCTCCTCAGACCCACAGTCAAGCCAAACAGAATCAGTTCTCTTCCCAGAGCCCCGGCCCCCAGATCCAGGACAACGTTCTGACTCGACAGTGGCCTCCTCGTTCTCTCCCAGAACCCAACTCAACCCCACCCCCTCAAAATGCTGTCTCTCTCTCTCACACACACACACACAAATACACATTTTTCTTAAAACTCAACACCTTCCTTTGGATCCAGTTGCAATTGTGGCCGCAGAGTCATCCTCCTCATGGCTGTGTGGGCCCCGGGTGATCTGGAAGTTGCGTCACGGTCGACCTTGAGATGAACCACATCCGACTCAGTTTTTTCCATTTTCTTCCCCCTGTTCGTACAAAACATGCCCAATCCAAAAAACAATCTGAGTGCCACCTGATTTTTATAACGGGACCTGCCGATGGATCAGCTAAGGCCCCGCCTCCTACTTTGACCCATAAAAATCAAACTACCCACACTGCTTTGTGTTGTGGCGTGCGAGTTCCCTATCCACCTCATGCCTCAACGTGCCTCTCTCGTATTCCACCGGAGAGGAGGAAGCAACAAAATTTAAAAAAAGACAAAAATATTGATTTGTCCATCCCATAAGAGAGTGATTTTCATCCCTTGCTCCTAAACAATCTGCAAATGCAGCAACTACAGGACCTGCCAGGAACCTGAAACTTGGAAGGTTTGTTGAGGACTCGCTCAAAGGCTAATCACTGTATTCAGCACAGGCAGTGATCTTCACGAGATCAGCAAAGATGGAGGGGCACGAGGCGTTCAAAGCCATGGTGAACACTTGGAACGGACCATAGGGCCAAATCAACATGACAATCCATGAGTTCAAAGAATCCTTGTTTGTGATGACAAAAGCAAACTGTTATTCCTCCTCACCTTCCATGACATTTTCAAGTGATCCTAGGTTCCAGATTCCAACCCAACAGTATATTCTTCATAGAATCATGGGAGTGGATAAGAGCTATTGGGGCTCTGGACTAGCTGAAAATTAAATGGAAAAAAAAAATTTGACAAACCATTCCATTTTTCCTACTGCACACCTGCTTCCACCTCCCCTAAAATCCACCTCTGGTGGCAAACCCAGGCAAAGAAACCAATCACAGCAGAGCTTCTCCATTCTTCCCTCCCCGTGACACTGGATCCCCTCACACCCAGTCCCAAGAAACCCTGCGTCCAATCAAGACCTCTCCCAACCAAATACTGAGCCAAGTAAGGTAGGGGGAAAATCTGCAACACTCTTCCCCATCACTGTTTGATACTCAACCCACTAAACAATTTGGGGCACCATTCAGTCATTCGATAGTATTTATTGAGCGCTTACTATGTGCAGAGCACTGTACTAAGCGCTTCAAATATACAAATCGGCAACAGATAGAGACCATCCCTGCCCTTCGACAGGCTTACAGTTTAATCGGGGGACACAGGCAGATAAGAACAATGGCAATACATACAAAGGGAAGAACATCTCATAAAACAATGGCAAATAAATAGAATCAGGGTGATGTACATCTCATAAAACAAAATAAATAGGGTGATTAAGATATATACAGTTGAGCGGACGAGTACGGTGCTGGGGGGGGGGGACGGAAGAGGGGGAGGAGGAGAGGGAAACTGGGGAGAAGAGGGTTTAGCTGCGGAGAGGTGGGGGGGGGGGGAGAGGGAGGAGAGGGAAAAAGGGAGCTCACTCTGGGAAGGCCTCTTGGAGGAGGTGAGCTTTAAGTAGGGTTTTGAAGAGGGGAAGAGAATTAGATTGACGGAGGTGAGGAGGGAGGGCATTCCAGGACCGCGGGAGGACGTGGCCCAGGGGTCGACGGCGGGATAGGCGAGACCGAGGGACGGTGAGGAGGTGGGCGGCAGAGGAGCGGAGCGTGCGGGGTGGGCGGTAGAAAGAAAGAAGGGAGGAGAGGTAGGAAGGGGCAAGGTGATAGAGAGCCTTGAAGCCTAGAGTGAGCAGGAACCACTACAGGTATCCAGATCCATGTGGGGGCTTCACACACACACTCACACACACATAACCACCCTGATTCTCCTTATCTCCCTCTTTCTCTTTCTTTCCATTTAAACTGCTGACCATGTCCTCCCACTGCCCTTCAAACAGCCCCTCACAGAAAAACAAACATCCAATCTTTGGGACCAGCTCACGGTCAAGGTAATGCCAGGAGAACACTGGACACTCAACTTCACCCTACTCCTTCACATGAGACCTCTCTCTCCAGAGAAATCCCAATCGCTAGTTTGAGGGGTAGATGGCTGCTTGCCCCAAGGCCAAAAAGATACCCTCCCCCCATTACCTTAGAGAGGACAGTCCTAGTCCAGTACTAGGCCTTAATGTACACTGCTCTATACTGCTGTATACAATCTCCATGAAAGGCATGCCCTATAAATTACTCCATCCCTCCACACTGACCTCCATATCTTACATTTGGGTTCCAGATTTCCTTGTCTGAAAAGATAACCAAGGAAACCAGAAACCGGCTTGTCCTGCTCCTCACCAAACACTTCCCTAATTTCTTCCCTGGAAGCAACTGTCAGACCCAGAAAAAAAGTCCCTTCAAAGGAGACCGAGGATGGACAGAGTGACCCTGGAGACAGGACTGGGAGCACCCAGAGTTGAGACCTTTCTATAGAATTAAGGGCCCAAGGTCTCCTCAGACCCACAGTCAAGCCAAACAGAACCAGTTCTCTGCCCAGAGCCCCGGCCCCCAGGTCCAGGACAACCTTCTGACTCGACAGTGGCCTCCTCACCCTCCACGCTCTCTCCCAGAACCCAACTTAACCTTGCCCGCTCAAAATACTGTCCCTTTCTCTCTCTCTCTCTCTCTCTCTCTCTCAAACACACACACACACAAAAAGCCCAACACGTTCCCTTCCCTTGGATTCTGTTTTTCTCCCCGTCACAGGTAGATGATCCTCACAGCCAGGGAACCTCCAATTGGTCTCTGTACATCATCAACGTTGGCAACAATGGGCCCACTCCAAACTGAACGTTGTACACTTTTCCCCCCATTGGCAAAAAAAAAAAAAAAAAGTGGTGGATCAAAACAGCATAGCCCGCTTGACAGCTAAGTTTTCAGGCTGGTCTCCGGATAGACTGGGGAATGCCTCGCCTCCTAGCTAGGCCAATAAACGAAACTGCACAGAGTACTGGCAGAAAGGGTGTCTTTGTTCCCGACCAACATCACACCTCAACGTGGCTCTCTGGTCTTTCCTTGGAGAGGAGGAAAACACAGAATTCTATTCCCGAAGATGTGAACTCTCTCAATACACCCTTAGAGTTCTGGGAATGCGGCCCATGCGGGACCTTCCAGGATGTACAGAAAATACGACAGTCGTCCTAGGATGAAGTCTAGAGTCACTGACTGCAAATGCAGGGGGTTACGAACAGTCCGTCATCTCCGCGCCACATCAGGAAAGATGTTTCCTAACTGAATTAAGCTGGTGAAAATAATTTGGAAGGACAATGACGCCCAGAAGCCTGGTTTAATAATGTAAGAGAAAACTGACATTCCTTCTCACCTGCCATGACATTCCTTGAAGTTTTCTTCATTTCGCGATTCCCCCCTGCAGTGCTCTGCGATACCAGATGAGGAGCAGAGAGCACGGTGGTCTGGCGGGGGATGGAAAACTAAGGAGGAAAAAAGGCAAGCCGTTCAGTTTCTCTAAATGACACAGGTCTCTACCCAGCACCACATCAACCTTTTCTTAGAAATAAACACATTTGAACCCACAGACACCCTAGCTTCCTCACTTAGTTCCCCCTGCCACAGAGCACCACAAACCCATGCCAAAGGAAGCCTCAATGCAAAGGACAAGAGTTCTCCAAGGCAAATACTGCATCAACAGGGGAAGGGGAAAATAAGCACTACCCGTCATTTCTAGGAATCTTACTTGAAAAATCAGGTAGGCCATTAAAGGAATCCAGATCTATCTGGAATGGTGAGACAGATGGACAGACACACACAAACATACACACAAACTCCCTGATTCTCCTTATCTCCCTCTCTCTCCTTCTTTCCGTTTCAACTGTGGACCGTGTCCTCCCATTCCCCTGCAAACAACCCCTGACAGAAAAGCAGACATCCAATGCTGGGGACCAGCTCATAGTCAAGGCAAAGCCCAGGAGAACACTGAATACTCGACTCCACTCTACTCCTTCACGTGACACCTCTCTCTCTAAAGAAATCCGTATAGCTAGTTTGAGGGGTAGATGGCTGCTTGCCCCAAAGCCAAAAGGTACCCCCCCATTTTACTACAGAGGACAGTCCTAGTCCAGTACTAGGCCTCAACGTACACTGCTCTATACTGGACACTACAATCTCCATTAAACACATGCTCTGAAAATTGTTCCATCCCTCACCACTGACCTCCATATCGCACACTTCAATCCCCAGATTCCTTTTCTGAAAACATCGCAATATAAACCAGAAACCTGCCTGTCCTGCTCCTCACCCAACACTCCCCTGGTCTCTTCCCTAGAAGTGACTATCAGTCCCAGAAATAAGTCCCTTCCAAGGAAACTGAGGATGGACAGAGTGACCCTGGAGACAGGACTGTGAGCACCCAGAGTTGAGATCTTCTATAGAATTAAGGGCCCAGGGCCTCCTCAGACCCACAGTCAAGCCAAACAGAACCAAATCTCTGTCCAGAGCCCCGGCCCCCAGATCCAGGACAACGTTCTGACTCGACAGTGGCCTCCTCACCCTCCACGCTCTCTCCCAGAACCCAACTCAACTTCACCCCCTCAAAATGTTCTCTCTCTCTCTCACACACACAAAGCAAAACACATTCCCTTCCCTTGGATTCTGGTTTTTCTCCCCCGTCACATGTAGATGATCATCACAGCCAGGGAGCCTACAAATGGTCTCTGTACATCGTTGACGTTGACACGAGATGCCCACACCGAAACAAACGTTTTCCATTTTTCCCCCCATTGGCAAAAAAAAAAAAAAAAAGTGGTGGATCAAAACAGCATAGCCCGCTTGACAGCTAAGTTTTCAGGCTGGTCTCCGGATAGACTGGGGAATGCCTCACCTCCTAGCTAGGCCAATAAAAGAAACTGCACAGACTATTGGCAGAAAGGGTGTCTTTGTTCCCAACCGATGATACACCTCAATGTGGCTCTCTGGTCTTTCCTTGGAGAGGAGGAAAACACAGAATTTGATTCCCGAGAAGGTGAACTGTCTTAATACACCGTTACAGTTCTAGGAACGCAGCCCATGTGGGACCTTGCAGGATGTACAGAGAATACGACAGTCGTGACAGGATGAATTCTAGACTCACTAATTTCAAATGGAGGGGGTTACGCACAGTCCGTCGTCTCCGCGCCACGTCAGGAAAAATGTTTCCTAACTGAATTAAACTGGTGAAAAAAGTTTGGAAAGACAATGACACCCAGAAGCCTAATTTCAAAGTGCAAGAGAAAACCGACATCCTTCTCACCTGTCATGACATTCCTTGAAATATTCTTTGTGATGCAATTGCCTCCTGCGGTGCCCTGCGATACGTGATGAGGAGCAGAGCTATTGGGGCTCTGGACTCTATGAAAAGGAAATGGAAAAAAAAACAAAACAAATTGACAAACCATTCCACTTTTCCTACAGCACAGCTGCTTCCACCTCCCCTAAAATCCACCTCTGGTGGCAAACCCAGGCAAAGAAACCCAAAACACCAGAGCTTCTCCATTCTTCCCTCCCCGGGACACTGGATCCCCTCACACCCAATCCCAAGAAAGCCTGTATCCAAGCAAGACCTCTCCCATCCAAATACTGACCCAAGTGGAGTGGGGGGGAAATCTGCAACACTTCTCTCTATCCATTTGATAATCAACCCACTGAACAATTTGGTACACTTCTACAGGAATCCAGATCAATGTAGGGGCTTCAACACAACACACACCCCCGATCTCCTTATCTCTCTTTCTTTCCGTTTCAACTGTGGACCGTGTCCTCCCACTCCCCTGCAAACAACCCCTGACGGAAGAGCTGACATCCAGCTTGTGACCAGCTAATACTCAATGTAATGCCCCAGGAGAAGACTGGACACTCGACTCCACCCTACTCCTTCCCGGGACCTTCTCTTAGAGAAATCCCTATCACTAGCTGGAGGGGTAGATGACTGCTTGCCCCAAAGCCAAAGATAACCCACCATTTCCCTAGAGAGGGCAGTCCTAGTCTGGTACTAGGCCTCAATTTACACTGCTCTATACTAGACACTACAATCTCCATGAAACTCATGCCCTGGAAATTACTCCATCCCTCCCCACTGACATCCATATCTCACACTCAAGTCTCCAGAATTCCTTGTCTGAAAAGGTGACCAAGGAAACCAGAAACCTGCCTGTCCTGCTCCTCACTAAACAAACACTTCCCTAATCTCTTCCCTGGAAGCGACTGTCAGACCCAGAACAAAGTCCCTTCAAAGGAGACCGAGGATGTACAGAGTGACCCTGGAGACAGGTGTGTGAGCACCCAGAGTTGAGACCTTCTATAGAATTAAGGGCCCCGGGTCTCCTCAGACCCACAGTCAAGCCAAACAGAACCAGTTCTCTGCCGCAGAGCCCTGGCCCCCTGATCAGGAAGACCCCTTCTGACTCGACAGTGGCCTCCTCTGTCTCTCCCAGGAACCCAACTCAACCTTACCCCCTTCAAAATGCTCTCTCTTCTCACACAACCACACAGACACCAACACACAGAGGCATGCACACAACACACAGTTTTCTGAAAACCAACACCTTCCCTTGCATCCAGTTAGTCTGTGGCCGCAGTGCCCCTCCTCATTGCCGTATGGACCCCAGGTGATCTGGAAGTTTCCATCCACGTTGACCGGAGTTCAGACACGCCAAAACTCAGTTTTTTCAATCTTCTTACCCCTGTTCCTACAAAAACCATGTGGATGGACAAATAAACAATCTCCTCTGAATGCCACCTGGAATTTTTATAAGGAGACCTTCCCCGATGGGGACCAGCTAAGGCTCCCACTCACCTACCTATCATTTGACCCATAAAAATCAAACTACCCACCCTACTTTGTGTTGCGTCATGTGATTTCCCTATCCACCTCATGCCTCAACGTGCCTCTCATCTTCCACCGGAGAGGTGGAGGCAGCAAAATTAAAAAAAAAATTGATTTGTCCATCCCATAAGAGAGCCTGATTTTCATCCCTTGCTCCTGAAAAATCTGCAAATGCAACAACTACAGGACCTTCCAGGAACCAGAAAATTGCAGGGTTTGGTGAAGACTCACTCAAAGGCTATTCACTGTATTCAGCGCAGGCAGTGATCTTCGCAATCAAAGATGGAGGAGCACGAGCCGTTTAAAGCCATGGTGAACACTTGGAACAGACCATCAGGCCAAATCTACAGGAGAATCCATAAGTTCAAGGAATCCTTGTTTCTGATGACAAAAGGAAACAGTTATTCCTCCTCACCTTCCATGACATTATTGAAGTGATCCTAGGCTCCAAATTCCAAGCCAACAGTATATTCTTCACAGGACCACGGGAGTGGAGAAGACCTAGTGGGGCTCTGGGCTACCTGAAAAGGAAATGGAACCAAAAAAACAAATTGACAAACCATTCCATTTTTCCTACTGCACACCTGCTTCCACCTCCCCTAAAATCCACCTCTGGTGACAAAACACAGGCAAGGAAACCCACGACACCAGAGAAGCTTCTCTATTCTTCCCTGCCTGTGACACTGGATCCCCTCACACCCAGGCCCAAGAAAGCCTGCATCCAAACAAGACCTCTCCCGACCAAATACTCACCCAACTGGAGGTGGGGGGAAAATCTGCAACACTCTTCCCCATCCCTGTTTGATACTCAACCCCACTGAACAATTTGGCACACCACTACAGGAATCCAGATCCATGTGGGGACTTGACACACACACGCACACACACTCCCTGATTCTCCTTCTCTCTCCCTCTCTTTCTTTCCGTTTCAACTGTGGACCGTGTCCTCCCACTCCCCTACAAACAACCCCTGATGGAAAAGCAGACATCCAGTCTTGGGGACCAGCTCATGGTCAAGGCAATGCCCAGGAAAAGACTGGACACTACACTCGACCCTACTTCTTCCCTGGACCCCTCTCTCCCCAGAGAAATCCCTATCGCTACTTTCTGGGGGGTATGGCAGGTTTCCCCCAGGCCAAGGTACCCACATTTCCATAGTTCGGGCAGTCTTAGTCATGTACTAGGCCTCCGTGCACAACGCTCCATACTAGACACTAGAATCTCCATGAAACTCATGCCCTGGAAATTACTCCATCCCTCCCCACTGACACCCACCCATATCTCACCCTCAAGTCTCCAGAATTCCTTGTCTGAAAAGTGACCAAGGAAACCAGAAACCTGCCTGTCCTGCTCCTCACTAAACACTTCCCTAATCTCTTCCCTGGAAGCGACTGTCAGACCCAGAAAAAAGTCCCTTCAAAGGAGACCCAAGATGGACAGAGTGACCCTGAAGTGACTGTGAGCACCCAGAGTTGAGACCCTTCTATAGAATTAAGGGCCCAAGGTCTCCTCAGACCCACATTCAAGCTCAACAGAACCAGTTCTCTGCCCAGAGCTCCGGCCCCCAGATCCAGGACAACGTTCTGACTCAACAGTGGTCTCCTCGGCCTCCACGCTCTCTCCCGGAACTCAACTCGACCTCACCCCCTCAAAATGCTCTCTCACACACACAGAAATTCACAAAGTGCAACAGCTTCCCTTCGATTCTGTTTTTCTTCCCATCACACGGTCAGGATCCTCGGAGCCAGGGAGCCTCCAAGTGGTCTGTGTACATTGTCAACGTGGGCACGAGATGGGCCCACACCGAGTCGATCGCTTCGGGTTCTTCCCCCTGTTGGCGATGATGAGGGTGGGTCAAAAAGGACGACCCGAGTGACAGCTAAGGTTTTAAGATGGTCCCCGGCTAGGACAGGAAAGGCCTTGCCTCCTAGGTAGGCCGATCAAAGAAACTACACAGAGTACTTAGCAGATGGGTAGTGTTTATCTCAGACCCACCGCACCCCTCAACGTGGCTCTCTTGTCTTTCTTTGGAAAGGAGGAAAAAACTGAATTCTATTCCCGAAGAAAAGTTGATCTCCCTCGATACACATGGACTCATCTGGGAACAGAGCAAATGGAGGACCTTGCAGAATCTACTGAGGATATGACAGTCGTCTAAAGATTCATTCAGGACTCTAACTGCAAAAGAGGATATGAGAAGAAAGGATTCCTAACTGAAGAAGGCTGGTGAAAAAAGTTTGGAAAGACAATGAAGCCCAGAGGCCGAGGATTCCGTGACTCAATGGAATCGTTTCTAAGTACAAGAGATAACTAGCCTTCCTGCTCACCTGCCATGAGATTCTTGGCAGTTTTCCTCGCTTCGGGATCCCCCTCTGATGGCCGGAGATACGAGATGTGGAGTGGAGTGGATGGGGGTCTGGACGGGGGTGGGGACTGCAAAACAAATGGGAAAAAAGGCAAGCTGTTCAGTTTCTCTAAAGGAGAGAAGTCTCCACCAGCACCAAATCAAACTCCTGTTGAAAACACACAGATTTTAACCCACAACTCACCGTAGCTTCCTCACTTAGCTTCCCCTGACATGAAACACCACACACCCAAGGCAAATACTAGATTAACTGGAATGGGTAAAATTCTGCACTACCATTACCATACCTGATTACTAGGAAGCTTCCTAAAACAATCAGGGAGGCCAATAAAGGAATCCAGATCTATTTGGAGTGGTGAGACAGACAGACACACACACACACACCCCCTCCACTCTCATATTCTGTTCCAGTGCCCTCCAATACACTTAAATAGATCAGGAAAAATCCGTTATTGGGAACCAGCAGAGGGTCAAGGTAACTCCCAAGAGAACATTGCCCACTCCAAGCTACTGCTTGACTTAACCCCTCTTTCCCCAGAGGAATCCCTAACCCAAGTATCAGGTGTGAAAGCTTGCTCTCCTGAGGACAAGGTCACACCACCTTTCTGGAGGTAAGACACTCCAACTCCACTGCTGTTCCTCAGGGGTTCATTTTCCTCACTCTATACTTGATGCTCCAGGGAACCGACTCCCAACAACTCATTCTGTCCTTCGGCACTGACATCCACCTCCCATTCAAGGCCCCGCGTGTCTTATTCTCCATAAAGGATCCAGGACACCAGAAACCCCCCTGCCTCTCTCCTCCCCAAACACTGCCCTGTTCTCTTCCATAGAGGCAACTGTCCAACCCAAGAGTCCCTTCGAAGGAGACGGGGTCTGTACAGACTGATTCTGCAGACAGGACTGTGAGCATCCAGAGCTGAGACCCATCTATAGAATTAAGGGCCCTGAGTCTCCTCACACCCACAGTCCAGCCAAACAGAACCACTGCCCTGCACAGAACCCTGAACTCCTTTCCCAGAAGCAGCTTCTCTATCCACAGTAACATGGACTCAATACCCTCCTGCCCAACCCAACCCTGTCTGGTCCCTCAGACACACACACACACACTCTAGTTTTCCACAAACCCAAAAAACCTAACTATGATCCAGTTGCTGCACAGTCACCATCCTCATCACCGTGGAGACCTTAGGAAGTCTGTAGGCTTTGTCATGCTGGGTCAGAGATGAGCCCGGATCTAGGCAATTTTTTCCACAATCTTCCCCTTGCTTGGACCAAAGATGGCAGATCCTAAAAACAGTAAACTGAATGTCACCCGAGTCGTAGGAGGGGATCTCCCAATAGACCAGGTAAAGCCCCACCTCCTAGTTCAGCCAAATCGATCCACCTACACAAACTGCTTTGGGGAGTCCCGTGTTAGTTTCCGATCCACCTCGCACCACGGCATACCTCTCTCTCGTCTTTCTCTGGAATATGGAAGCAAAAATAATTTCATAAAAAAATCTTAAAAAATGTATTATTTTGTCCATCCCAGGGGAGGGGCTAATATTTCAGGAGCAGTGAAGGGCTATCAGCAAACAGATCAAGTACAGGACCTTCCACCAGATACGTGGAGGTTTTCTTCAGGACTCAGTAAAATGCAAATGACTGGATTAGGCATGGGCAGTGATCTTCATGATCAAAGAGGAAAGGGCACTAGGAGTTCAAACCAGTTGTCAACATTTTGAAAGCATAGTGCAGGACAATCAATGAGTTCAAGGAATCATGGTTTCCGATGACCTGACCAAACTGTTATTCCTCCTCACCTGTCATGAGATTTTTGAAATGATCTGAGGCTCCAGATTCTGCCCAACAGTGCTCTGTGACATGACCATCCAGGGGGAGAGCTGATGGTACTCTGGGCTAGCTGAAACAAAAGTGGAAAGAAAAAAATTTTTCAAAGCATTCAGTTTTTCAACCACCCCCAAATCTACTTCTTGTTGCAAAAAACACACGCAAGAACAACCCAAGACACCCTAGCTCCTCTATTCTTCCCTCCCCAGCCACTGGATCCCCTCACAGCCAGTCCCAAGAAGGCCTGCATCCCAACTACAAGACCTGTCCACGACAAATGCTGGCCAAACAGGGGTGGGTGGGGGAACCTGCAACACTCATTCCCACACCTCATTTCTCATCAACCCACTTAAAATTCTAGTAGGCCATGACAGGATTCCAAGTCAATCTGGGGTATTGACGCACAGACATGCACAAACACGCTCTCTCATTCTCCTTTTCTCTCTCTCTCTGTTTCTTTCCATTTCACTGTGGTCCGTGTCCTCCTACTCCCAGGGAAACAACCCTTGCCAGATAAGCCAAGATCCAACCTTTGGGAGCTACTGAGGGTCAAAGCAATACCCAGGAAAAGAATGGACACTAGACTCAACCCTATTCCTTTATTCACCCGTTTCTCCCCAGAGAAATCTCTATCACAAGTTTCTGGGGTGGAAGGCCGTTTGCCCCGGAGGCCAAGGAGTTCCCACATTTTGGGATAGAGGGCAGTCCGATTCAAGTACTAGGCTTCAGGGTGCAATACTCCAAACCTGACTCTATACTCTCCATAAAAAAAAACTCATTCCCTGCAACTCATTCCATCCCTCCCCACTGACATCCATCTCATGCTAAAATCCCCAAGGATTTTTTTTTTTTTCTAAAATGATGCCAAAGAAAACCAGGAACCTGCATGTCTTGCTCCTCACCGAAACGCTTCCCTGGTCTCTTCCCTGGAAGCAACTGTCAGACCCAGAAAAAAGTCCCTTCAAAAGAGACTGAGGATATATAGAGTGACTCTGGAGACAGGACTGTGAGCACCCAGAGCTGAGACCCATCTATAGAATTAAGGGCCCTGGGTCTCCTCAGACCAACAGGCAAGCTAAACTGAACCAGTTCCCTGCACAGAGCCCCAGCCCCCAGATCCAGAACAACTTTCCGACTCGACAGTGGCCTCCTCATTCTCTCCCCAAACCCAACTCTACCTCACCGCATCAAAATGTTCTCTCTCTCACACACCCCCACACACTCAAATTCAAAGGCCAACACCTTCCCTTGGATTCTGTTGTTCTCCCCTTCACATGCAGATGATCCTCGGGGCCAAGGAGCCTCCAAGTGACCTTTGTATTGCATCAACGTTGGCACAAGATGGGTCCAAGCCAAGTCGATCGTTTCCGGTTCTTCCCCCGTTGGCAAAAAATGATGGGGGGGAGTCAAAGAGGATGACCCGAATGACAGCTAAGGTTTTAGGATGGATCCCAGATAGACTGGGGAAGGCCTTGCCAACTAGCTAAGCCGATCAGAGAATCCGCACAGACCACTCGGCAGAAGGTCGTGTTTGTTCCGGATCCACCGCACGCCTCAACGTGATTCTTCGGGCTTTATTTGGAGAGAATGAAAAAAAAACAGAATTCCTGTTCCCGAGGAAGAGGTGATCTTTCTCAATACATCCTGACTAATCCGGGGACAGAGCCAATGCAGGACCTTCCAGGATCTGCAGAGGAGGCAACAGTAGTCTTAGGATGAACTCAAGACGCACTAACTGCAAATGAGTGTGTGACGCACGCTCACTTGTCCCCGCGATACATCAGGAGAAAGTATTTCTAACTGAAGGAGGCTCTTGGGAAAACTTGGGAGAGACGATGAAGCCCAGAAGCCTAGGATTCCATGACCGAATGGAATCCTTGTGTTTAAGTACCAGAGATGACTCTCCTTCCTTCTCACCTGCCGTGAGATGTTTTTGAAGTTTTCCTCGTTTCTGGATTCCCCCATGTGGTGACCTGGGATTGGAGATGAGGAGTGGAGAGGATAGTGGCCTGGGAGTGATGAAAAACAAATGGGAAAAAAAGGCAAGCCGTTCAGTTTCTCTAAAGACAGGTCTCCACCTGCACCAAAACCACCTCTTGTCAAAACCACACAAATTTTAACCCGACACCCGAGATTCCTCACTTAGCTCCCCCTGCCACAGAGCATCACACACCCATGCCAAAATAAGCCTGGAAGCAAAGGATAAGCGCTCTCGAAGGCAAATACCAGATTCACAGGGGTGGGGGGGAAATCTGCACTAATCTTCACTGTACCTGATTTCTAGGAAGCTTACTTGAAAAATCCGGTAGGCCAATAAAGGAATCCAGAGAGTAGTAATAAATGATGGTATTGGTTAAATGCTTACTATGTCCCAAGCACTGTTCTAAGCCCTGATAAATCTCTTTTTGTCCTTCAGATAATTCAAATAAATCTGAAGTGTTCACACACACACATACACACCCATCCTCCACTCTCCCTCACAAGCTCTGTTTACAATGCCTCCCAC
This sequence comes from Ornithorhynchus anatinus, assembly GCF_004115215.2. NCBI lineage: Eukaryota > Metazoa > Chordata > Mammalia > Monotremata > Ornithorhynchidae > Ornithorhynchus > Ornithorhynchus anatinus. The sequence continues at coordinate 19,108,544 of NC_041732.1, forward strand.
ACCCCTGATAGATAGGGAAAGATCCATTCTTGGGGACCCACAGATGGCCAAGGCAATTCCCAAGAGAGCATGGTTCACTCCACTCCATGCTACTGCTTGACTTGACCCCTCTTTCCCCAGAGGAATCCCTACCTCAAGTTTCAAGTGCATAGGGTTGCTTTCCCTGAGGCACACCACCTTTCTTGAGGTAAGACAATCCAACTCCACTGCCATTCCTCAGGGGTTCCTTTTCCTCACTCTATACTTGACGCTTCATGGCACCGACTCCTAACAACTTGTTCTGTCCTTCGGCACTGACCTCCACCTCCCATTTGAGGCCCCACGTCTTGTTCCTCATAAGGGATCCAGGACACCAGGAACCTCCCTGCTTCTCTCCTCCCCGAAACACTGCCCTGTTCTCTTCCATGGAAGCAACTGTCCAACCCAGAAGAGTCCCTTCGAAGGAAACGGTGTCTGTACAGACCGATTCTGCCCACAGGACTGGGAGCACGCAGAGCTGAGACCCATCTATAGAATTAAGGGCCCTGAGTCTCCTCACACCCACAGTCCAAACAAACAGAATCACTGCCCTGCACAGAGCCCTGGACCTCTTCCCCAGGAATCGCTTTTTCACAGTAGCCAACTCTGCCCTAATGCCATCTTGTCCAATCTAACTCCCCCTAACCACATCCATTCTCTCACACATGTACGCACACACACAAAAAAAATATGAATTTACTATGCAAAACCTTCCCTCTGGATCCAGTTTTCACACCAGCTGCCCAGTCACGATCCTCATGGCTGTGGAAACACTATGCCTTCTCTTCTCCGTGTCACAGTCAGGGATATGGATTTCTTTGGAGAACAAACCAATGCAGTACCTTAGGAGTCCAGACTATTTTGGGGAGGGGGGGGAAAGCGGGGGGGGAGGAATAGTCCTAGAATGTACTCAATATTTGTTCTCAGTGCATGTCACTAGATGCCCTACTTACAGTTAGATTCATGGCAAATAAGAAGAAGTGGGCATTAGGGGTATAAGGAGGTTCTGAAATTTTTGAGCAGACATACAATCCAGGTCATCGTCATCGTCATAGGAGTCCATGATATAGTGGAGTCTGGATTTCTAAAGGACCAAAGCAAATTATCATTCCTTTTCACCTACCATGAGATGACACTAGAATCCAGATGCCTCCCAACAGGGCTCTTTGGCACTACAGTAGGAGTGGAGAAGAAGACATAGCATTCTTGAGACCTAAAAAAAAATAAATTAAAAAAATTAGGGAAAAAATAGGCCATCCCTATAGAGTATGGCTAAGAGACGTGCCTCCCCCACCCCAACATCCATCAACCTCACCTTCCAAATATATCAGAGGATACGCACAGACACTCTGGCTTCTCCATTTGACCCACCAGGACAAGGCCAGGCCAAGGAAGCTCTGGAATGAAAACAAGAGATGTCCAAAGCAACTGCTAATTGAACAGGCGTGGGAGACACCCTGCAAGACCCAGGACTGGACTGAACTTCTTGGGTCCTTACTTCCAAAACTGGTAGGATGCTACAGGATTCCAAATTAAGATGGTTTCCTGAAACACACACAGACTGACAGTTCACGGCGTCATCCCACTCACCTGGGAACAACCCCTTATAGATGGGGAAAATTCCATTATTTGCAAGCAACAGAAGGTTTAAGCAAGGGCCAGGAAAGGACTGTTCAGCAGATTCAATCTTACACTTTCACTGCACCCCTCTTTCCGCTGAAAAATCCATCTCCAATATCAGGAGGGCATGGCTGCTCTGCCCGATGCCCAAAATTCCGAGTAGTTTGGGAGTTGGGTCACTCAGCTCCTATTGTCCTACCTGCATTTTCAGCTCTCCCAACTCAATGGTAAACTCTCAACGCCACTGACGTCACGTACCTCATTCAGGCTCTCACCGATCACATCCGTCTCATGCTAAAATTGTCCACAACGCATTATCTGAGAAGAAAATAATGCTCTTACCTGCCCCTCTCCTTACTCATCAACTGCAACCAAAAATACCCTGCAAGCCACTTGTCTGCTGTGTGACTTTGGGCAAGTCACTTCACTTCTCTGTGCCTCAGTTCCCTCATCTGTAAAATGGGGATTAAGACTGTGAGCCCCACGTGGGACAACCTGATTCCCCTGTGTCTACCCCAGCGCTTAGAACAGTGCTCGGCACATAGTAAGCGCTTAACAAATACAAATACCAACCAACCAAGCATCCGTGGTATTCAGAAGAGTCCCTTCGAAGGTAAACGAGGAGGTACAGGGTGACTCTGAAGATGGTGCTGTGAGCACCCAGAGTTGAGACCCGTCTGCAGAATTAAGGGCCCCGGGTCCCCTCAGACCCACAGTCAAGCCCGACATAACCAGTTCCCTCCACCAAGCCCCAGCCACCTAACCCAGAACCTGCTTCTAAGTCCACAGTGGCCTCCTCCTCTTCCATGCCCTCCCCCTCAACCCAACTCATCCTGAACCCCTAGCCCGCACCCCCACCCTACTCTTAGGCAACCAGCTATTCCAATTGTGTTACTGCTTGAGGGACCTGTACTACACATACCACATATTATATATATGTATTTTAAAAATAATTTTTTAAAGAAAGGTTCCACTCAATATAGATCAGATTCAGTTAACAGTTCTGCCCGGGCTGCATCCAAACAGCCGCACAACTGATAAATGACATCACGCTGGGAAGTCTGAAGATGGAGAGGATGAAGCACAGAGCGAAGACTCAGAACTTCGAGGGGCTTCGTCACGGCTCCACCACTCCTCTACTGTACGTCCTGGGGATGGGCACTTCACTTCCCTCGGCCTCAGGGTCCTCAGCAGGGAAATGTGGTAGAACACTATGAGCCCTAGATGGTACAATGAGTGTGCGCAAACCGATGGGATCGTCTCCGTCCCGTGGAAGATTACTGCTCCAGGCATATACTGAGGGCTTATTACTCTGATGATGATCCCGATGATATTTTCATCTCATGATGATCTGAAGACACACCATCTCATAACGCTCCTTTTCAAAGAGGAATAGAATTAGTGGGAGACGGGGGGCGGTCTTCCAGCTTCATTCCTCGAACTCGACTCCCAGAAACCACCACGGGCCAGAATAAGGAGATCCCTGCTCGGGGACCCCAAAGTGTCCAGGGTCACCCCGCACGCCGGGCTTTAGGCCCACGGAGGTGACATCCTTTTAAAAGAGAAATTCTGGAACCCAGAACTTCTCCACCCCACAGGCCCGCAGACACAGCCACGGCCCCACCCAGAGAGCCCCGGGCGCCTTGTCCAAAACCCACCTCCTCCCTCCCGGGGGAAGGCTGCACGTCAAGGTCCTACCCCTGAAAGCTCATCCCTCGACTCCCAGGGCGAGACCCAGACAGAAAAGAAAACAAAACCTCCCCTTTCCGAGGAGCACCAGATCCTGATTAGGGAGCCGGAATTGCAGGCAGCTGCGGAGATCGCCCGCGGGAAGCAAGAACTCCAACGCAGAGTGAGTGCAGGCGACGGCTGAAGCTCTCCAGCTCCGGGACGATGCAACAGAGAACAGAAGGCAGAATCGACACCTCCGCACCAACACGGAGTAGATCGTCGCCCTGCAAAGGCTCGTGTCAGAAAGACAAATTGCCCATCCGCCCCGGGCCATTCCCGGAAAAAAACCAAAAAAAGCGTGGGCCGAAACGGGGACGCCCTTCCCCGCCCAGGCCGCTCACTCCTGCCGTAGTCACCTCGAGAACGGGACAAAAGTTCCTCCCCTCCCCCGTCTTCACCGCTCGCACAAACCTACGGCTCCGTGCCAGTGCCCACCTGCCGCCGGCAGCGTCCGTCCTCCAGCTCCCCGACAAACCGCAGCCTCCCCCGGGCAGACCGAAGTCCGGCCGGTCCTGCCAGGAGACCCCAAAGACCGATGAAAGGCAGCTCCTCCCCACGGCCTTTATCTAGCCAGGGGAAGGGGCGGAGTTCAGCACCCGCGCCCACCCTTCATTCCCAACACCTGGAAAAATCGCCTACCCGGGATGAAGCGGGGGGAGGAAAGATCCCCGGGGATCTGCGTGTCCGGGAAAAGACGATGGAGGGTGGACTTCGGGCCCCTGGGAATCCCGGCCCGCCGATGGACGGAGCCCGGAGGCTTGGACAAGGCGGGGGACCAGGCGGCGATGCCCTTTCTCTCTTAGGCTGGTCCGGGATTTCCCTCCGGGGGATGGGGATGTCCCCCCGGACCACCGGGGGACAAGAGGAATCGGGACCGGGGCACGACCCCGGACAAGACGGGAGCGAAAGGGAACGGGACGTCCTGCTGGAAGGAGGGTCTCAAGCCCCTCGACCCAGGGGTAGCCTCTCCCCTCCGCTCCAGCCGCATCCTCAGCCTCCAAAACGTCTCCCCGCCACCCTCCGCACCCCCAACTGGGAAGAAACCGAATTCCTGTCTGGTCTCTATCTCCTCCATCTCCCCGGCAAAGTCTGAGCCCGAAGGGTAAAGACTCTCATCCCGATCGCACCCAAAATTTGCTGTGGAATTTTAGGCGTCTGACTGCACGTCTCTGTGCCTCAGCCTCCCCTCCCCACCCCACCCCCACCCCCAAAATTAATGAGAGTGAGGGTACAGAGAGATGTCATCTGGCTCGAGGAGCTGACGTCTGTGCGAACGCTCAGTATAGGGACAGGCACACTTGTGTGAAATGACTCTGATCGGGATGATCCGGGAATAGGGGCTGAAGAGGGCCACCGTGGCCTGGGTTGGAATCGAACCCTCCTGACGATGGCATTTGAGGAGGCGTGCAAGGGACAGATGAGGAGCAAAGGAGAAGACCCAAAGAGATCACAGATGCAAACCCTCTCTGAGTCCCCCGCCCCGCCAAGCCGCCAAGGTGGAACCACGCCCCCCCCCCAACCCAACCCTGACACTCAAGTGACCTCATCCTAACCCATCCATCACCCAGTGCCATCCTCCCCATTCCTTGAAAACATCCTACTATTCCTCCTGCCTTCAGGACATGACCACTCGGATGTCCACCTTTCACCTCAGATTATGGCTTAATCTGAATTTCTCTTCCCACCCAAACCCTGACCTCCTGCCCACATTCCCATCACTGTGGACAGGACCACCATCCTGCCTGTCTCATAAACCTGAAACCTTGCTAGGATCCTTGCCACCTCTCTCTCGTTGCACCCACGTATTTCAGCTACTGCGAAATCCTGTCAGTTCGACCTCGACGACAGCGCCAAAATCCACCCCTTCCTCTCCATCCAAAACGCTGCAGCAGGAATGCCAGCACTGATCCTATCCCACGTGGATTACTGTTTCAGCCTCCTTACTGACCTCCCTGCCTCCTATGTCTTTCCACTCCAGTCCATACCGATTCTGCTTCGGAAATGATTCTGCCGCCGAATCATTCTCCTACAAAAGAGGACTGACTAGGATGCCCCCCTCCTCGAAAAACTCCGGGGATTACCCATCCACCTCTGCATCAAGCAGAAACTCCTCACCACGGGCTTTAAAGCCTTTCACCACCTTGTCCTCTTCTATCTCACCTCGCTGCTCTCCTAGGACGCAGCCCCCACACTGGGTTCCTCTGGTGCAAAAGACCTCACTCTTCCTCGACCTCATTTATGTCACTGCCACCCTCTTGCCCACATCCTGCCTCTGGCCTGCAACACCCTCACCCCTCCTATCAAACAGATCATTCATCTCCCCGGCTTCGATACCTTAGTGATGGGACATCTCCTCCAGGAAGCCTGCCCTGACTGAGCCCTCCTCTCCTCTTCTACTTCTCCCTTCTGTGCCGCTCGTACTTGCTCCTTCATTCTTCATCCTTCCCTTCCCCACTGCACATGGGGATAGATCTGCACCTATGGGTCCTTTTTGTATTTCTCTATTTATTTACTCCTTTTAATACAGATGTTGGTCTCCCTCTCTAGACTGTTACCTCGTGTAGGCAGGGTCTTTGTCTGCCATCAGACCGTACTCTCCCAAATCCTTAGTACAGCATTTAGTACGGCACCCAAACGCTTAGTACAGTAAATGTTCGATCCATACGAGTGAACCAACGAATGAGTGAATCCTAACACCCATGACCTCCACTGGGAACTGACCCGAAAGCCAAACCCATCCCGCTGACACACCTCCCAACCTGTACCAAACAAAAACCCTCATTCTTACAAGTGACTTCACGTGAACCTGAGCCCAAACCGTTCACCCTCGGCAACTCGGAAATCGAATGAAACCCAAACCCCAACCGCACCCTAACCCAGACCCAAAATGGACCCAAAAGCTGCCCCAGAAGGATTCCCTGCCCCTAACCCCACCCTGATGTGCCCTAACCCTGAAGCTCACCGGCATCAGACCTGACCCTGACCCTCATCCTCCCACGAGTCCCAAGTCACCCTAGCCCCAATCTGAACTCTAACCACAGCCCTAGCCCTAAACCTAGCCCTAGCACTAGCCCTAACCCTGAACTAGCCCTCATTCTAACCTTACACTTGACCTTAACCCTAATCCTAAACCGAGCCCTAACCCGAACCCTAATCCGACCACCGGCCCGAAGCAAGATTCCCGTGTGACAGAGCCTTTTCTGGAGGCCTGGAGGGGAGCGGCCTGACAGAAATGAGAGTATGTCGTAGTGGGCTACAGCGTGGGCCTTGGAGTCCGATAAGTCCGCAACAGCATGGCATAGTGGATAGAGCACTGGCCTGGGTGTCTGAAGGTCATGGGTTCTAATCCCAGCTCTGCAGTTTGTCTGCTGTGTGACCTTGGGTGAATCACTTCTCTGAGTCTCAGTTACCTCATCTGTAAAATGGGGATGAAGACTGTGAGCCCCACGTGGGATAACCCGATTCCCCTGTGTCTACCCCAGCGCTTAGAACAATGCTCTGCACATAGTAAGCGCTTAACAAATACCAACATCATTGTCTGCTGTGTGAAATGGAGACGGTCAGTTTACATCTCTCTGCCTCAGTGACCTCATTGGGGAAATGGGGACTGAGACGGTGAGTGCGTGTCCATGTGCATGACCCACGTGGAACAGGGACTGGGGCCAAACTTTTTGGCGTGGATGTACTCCAGCACTGAGGACAGTGCAGGCACTGCCCATCATGAGCGCTTCACAAATCCCATCGTTATTATGGCTTCTAATCCCAGCACCACCACTTGACCTCTGTGTGATCTGGGCCAAGTCACTTCTCTTCTCTGGCCCTCCAATTCCCTCATCTGTCAAATGAGGATTAACATCCCATGTGGGAGGGGGACTGTGTCCAAACAGATTGGTGTGGATCCATCCCAGTGCCGTGAACAGTGCCTGGCACATGGTACATCTGCTTAATACATACCATTAGTCTTAATATTACTAGGATTATTCTGGTGATTACTATGATTCATAAAACCCCACCCATATAGGGGAAGAGAGCACAGAAGCTAATTTGTCTGGGTCCTTTCTGGGTGCCCATGCTGTGCTGAGCAGCCACTAAAGGACAGAGGAGGAGCCATGGTGGGTGCTGTGGTGGCCCGTGAGTTTGCACCCTCTTTCCCCCCTGCCACACACCCACAATGCCCCAACACTTATTATATATCCCTCATTTGATCAGAATAATCCTGATCATTCTGGTACTTGTTAGAAATTTACTATGTGTCAAGGACAGTTCTAAGCACTGGGGGAGGTACCGATGAACCCAGTGGTCCACAGTCCCTGTCCCATTTGGATCTCACAGTTGACATGGAAGGGGGTAGGATTTCATTCCCATGCTACAGATGAAGTCATTTAAGGCATAGAGGAGGGAACTGACTTGTCCAAGGTCACACAGCACAGGACCCCGGGCCTCTGACTCCCAGCCTTCTGCTTTATCCACTAGGCCACATTGCTTCTCCCCATCTAGGCTGTAAGCATCTTACAGGCAGGGAACGTCACTAAGAACTGTGATGTATTGTGCTCTCCCAAGTTCTCAGGGTACCTAGCTAAGACTTTTAGTTCTCTCCAATCACATCTGACTCCCCCTCTAGACTGTAAGATTCTGGGAGGTAGGGAAGGTGCATACCGATTATTTTCCTGGCTTGGCCACTTGTCATCTGGGTGACTTGGGTCCGATCACCGATCTTCTTGGTGCCTCAGTGACCTCTTCTATAAAATGGGATTAAGCTTGGAAACCCCATGGGGGACAGAGACCGTGTTTAGCCTGATTGGCTTGTACCCTTCCCCCCCCACCCCCAAGGGCTTAGGACAGTGCCTGGCACAGAGTAAGCACTTAACACAGACCAGAATTATTCTTACCAAAAATTACTGTTTGGTACTCTCCCAGTGGTTTATGGACATATCTGTCATTTTATTGCCATTTATTAAAGGTGGTCTCCCCCTCTAGACTTTCAATTTATTGCAGACGGGAAATTGGTTATATTGCCATACTGTACTCTTCCAAGCACTTAGGGAAGTGCTCTGCACACACCAGGATGACCAGGATGTCCACCTGACGGACTACTTTGCACAAAATGAAAGCCTAAATGAAGACAATCGACCGCACGAGTGATGTTGTAACGGGAGTGGGAGGAGGCAGAAAGAGCCCAGGCCTGAGAGTCAGAGGCCATGCAGACTAATCCCTACTCGGCCACATGTCTGCTGCGTGCCCTTGGGCAAGTCACTTCCCTTCTCTACGCCTGACTTTTCTTATCTCTACCATGAGAATTAGCACTGGTGAGTCCCATGTGGACCAGGGACTGTGTCCAGCTGTTTACCTTGGGTCTACCCTGGCGCTTAGAACAGTGCCTGGCACATAGTAAATACATAACAAAGAATACAGTGCTTCTAATTATTCTCTCTTGCCTTGGGCAGCCCCTCCGGGACAGGTGTATCCAGCCATTCGGAGCCAGGAACAGGGTTTGAGTGCGGTCATGAAGGCATCCCAGGATCCACCAATGGAAAGGTGGGGGGGAAGGAGGGGAGGAGGTGTTGGCTTCCTTCTCGCACCCCATTGCCACTTTTGCACCATCCCTCCTCCCCCTTCCCTTTCCTTCCCCTCCTCTGAAGACCTCTCTACCTCCTCCTCTACCACCCCCTCCAGATTCTTGTAGCTGTCATCTACCGCCCCCCTGGTCCCACCTCCACCTTCTTTAACCATTTTGAACCCACTCTCACCCTCCTTCTCTCTTTTGGCATGCCCACTTGGATCCTAGCAGACTTCAACATTCACCCGGATGTAGCCGGAGACTCCTCGGCCTCCCGCCCTCTATCGCTCCTTGACTCCGCCAACCTCCTGCTCCACTCCACCTCGCCCACTCCCCGGCTCGGTCAGACCCTCGATCTCATCATCTCTCACCGCTGCACCGTCTCCACCCTCGCCGACTCTGAAATCTCTCTCTCTGACTATAACCTTCTCACCTGCCTCCTCTCTCACACTCCCGCTCCCCATAGATGTCTATCACTCCCCCAGAGAGACGTCTGCTCTCTCGACCCCATCCATCTGTCTCGGTGCATCACACCTCGCCTTGCCTCCCTACCCACTCTACCCACTCTGTATGACCGAATAGATGCTCTCAACTCTACCCTCTCTACTCAACTCAACTCACTCGCTCCCCTAAGCTTTCGTCGCTCTCGCCCCACTAACCTACGGCTCTTGATCACCGCCACCGTCCCCCTCCTTCGCTCTGGGTATCATCCACATAGAGATGATGGTTGAAGCTGTGGGAGAGAGTGAGTTTACCGAGGGATTGAATGTAGATGAAGAATAGAAGGGGACCGAGACTGACCCCTGAGTAACCCCTACAGTTAGGGGATGGGAGGGGGACGAAGATCCCGCGAAGGAGACCGAGAACGAATGGCTGGAGAGATGAGAGGAGAACTGGCAGAGGATGGTGTCCGTGAGGCCCAGGTTGGATAACCCTGGATAGCCCCCCCTTTCCCTCTGCTCCTCCTCCCCTCCCCATTCTCCCTTCCCCCACCCTCTGCTCTTCCCCCTTCCCTGTGCACTGTGCCTATTTGTATATATGATTGATTCCTCTATTTATTTTGTTACTGATGTGTATATACCTTGGATTCTATTTATCTTGATGATATTTACGCCCGACTACTTGTTTTGTTCTGTTTTGTTTTGCTGTCTGTCTCCCCCGTTTAGACTGTGAGCCTGTTATTGAGCAGGGATGGTCTCTATCTGTTGCCGAATTGTACATTCCTAGTGCTCAATACAGTGCTGTCCACATAGTCACCGCTCAATAAATAAGAATGAATGAATGAATGAATAACATGTCACGGAGAAGGAAACTGTCGAGGGCATATAAGGCCGCTGAGCAGTCGAGGAGGTTTAGGATAAAGGAGGAGCCATTGGCTTTGGCCAGAAGGAGGTGACCTTTGAGAGGGCAGTTTCGGTGGAGCGGAAGGGCTGGGAGCCCGAACGGACGGGTTCCGAGAGAGAATCGGAGGAGGGAAATTCGAGACAGCGCATGTAGACAACCCGTTCTAGGAGTTTGGAAAGGAAGGGTAAGAGAGAGATGGGACGATAACTGGAGGGGGCTGTGAGTGAAGGGAGGTCTTTTTTAGACAGGAAGAGACGTGGGCCCTTTTGAAGGCAGAGGGGAAGAAACTGTTGGAGAGCGAGTGGTTGAAGATGGAAGTTAAGGCAGGGATGAGGGAAGGGGTGAGAGTTTCTATAAGGTGAGAGGGAATGGGGGTGGGGGTGGCATTGGAGAGGAGGGAGGAGATCTCTTCTGAAGACACTGCTGGGAAGGATGGGAAAGTAGAGGAGAGGGTGGAGAGCAGGTGGGGGGGATGAAGAAGGGGGAGGGGTGACTTTGAAGAGCTCACTCCTTTGAAGTGAGGGCACAGTCGAGCCCATTCCTGGATTTGCCCCACCACTGAGCACTGAGAGATTGAACTGTGGACCAGGTTGTCATCAGTAAGAGAAGTCTTTTTTGCGTATGTGTGCCTGAGAGAGAATCTTGGGGTTAGCTTTGGGAGAGGAATAGTGAGGAGGAGACTGCCACTCTTGATCCGGAGGCTGGTTGTGCAAACTGGATTTGGGGTCTGTTCAGGGCCCTGAGTTTCTCTGATTTGACGGTGAGACTGAGAATCTGGGACCCTTACTTCTGTAGATGGGCCAAACCTCCCTGGGCCCACCGTCCTGGCTATAGGGCAGTACACATCCTTAGTCCCTGAAGCAGGACCCTTCTGGGACTGCCAGGGGTGGCTCCTGGGGAGAGTCCACTGTCAGGAGCAGGGCAGGATGGCAGCCCTATGTTCACCCCATTCCTCTCTGAGAAGGAGAGTTGTGAGGCCTCCACAGGGAGATGAAATTCGCTGGGATTCAGGTAAGGAAAAGCAGAGCGAGAAGCCTTTGTACTTAGACATTGGACTGGGCCGTTGTGCTGGACCTCCAGACCCTGGAGAATGAGCGCCCCACCCCACCCCCCCGCCCACCCCCGGGACTAAGAGCTGGGGTTCTGAGTAAGGGGACAGATAGATGCTAATAGGGTAGTGTGCTGTGGTCCGTTGAACTGCGGTGGTGTGTTAAACACCTCACTCCTCCTGATATTAGGGTCAGTGTTTGGGTGTCAGGACGGGAAGTGCTGGCCCAAAAAAGAAGCTAGTTGTCTGAAATCTCCTAACTGTTCTTTCTCCAGGCGTGACTCGACTTATTCTCCCAGAGACGGAAGCGTTGATGAGGACCTCGGAGGACACGATAGGAAAACGCGGCCCCTCGGGCTCGCTGTCTTAAAGCGGCAGATACCTCAACCCCAGATGGGTTTCAGACAGGACCTGGGGAGAAGATTCAGTCCCTCCAATGATGCTCCAGGCTCCTGTGCCCTGCATCCAGGAGAGACTTCATTAAAATTATTATTATTATTATTATTATTGTATTTGTTAAGCACTTCCTCTATGCCAGGCACTATTCTAAGTGCTGGGATAGATACACAGTAATCAGCTTGTCCCACATGGAGCTCGCAGTCTTCATCTCCATTTTACAGATGAGGTCACTGAAGCCAGAGAAGTGAAGTGATTTGCTGAAGGTCACACAGCAGACAAGTGGTGGAGGTGGGATTAGAACCCATGACCTTCAGACTCCCAGACCCGTGCTTTCTCTACTAGGCCATGCAGCTTCTTTGTGGCACTGGAGGAAGATTTCCGTGTTTAGGAGAGCACTCTGGAAAAATCATCCAAATGTAACCGACCCACGAAACAAGCCCGAGGGAGTCCGTGAGGAAATCTGTTTCTGGAGTCGATTCCAACCTTTGCTGACGTACTACGTTGGCTTTTAATTGGTACGTTAGCTGCCTCCACGACCATCGGGGGAGCGACCTGAACCCTCTGGGTCACCGCCCCAAAGATAATCTTTGGGCATCTGGCTAGAGAGTCTGCTGCTTGCCCTGCCCTGGCCGGGGCTGAAAGCCCAAAGAATAGATCAGAGGTTGCAGAGGGAGAGTGCAGGTCTGGAAATAAAATTCCTGGATTCCATTCCCGGGCTTGCCCCTGTACCCTGCATCCAGAGGGCCAAAAATACCACTCACCTAGCACACGATACTTTTCATTATTATTATTAGGATTTATGAAATAAACTCTGGAGTTTAAAACTTAACTTCTCTGTACCTCAGTGACCTCATTTGTAAAATGGGGATTAAGAAACCTTAATCTTGAGCCTCACGTGGGACTACCTGATTACCCTGTATCTCCCCCAGCGTTTAGAACAGTGCTCTGCACATAGTAAATGCTTAACAAATGCCAATATTATTATTAGAGAAGCAGCGTGGCTCAGTGGAAAGAGCTCGGGGTCAGCAGTCAGAGGTCATGGGTTCGGATCCCAGCTCTGCCACTTGTCAGCTATGTGACTGTGGGCAAATCACTTGATTTCTCTGTCCCTCAGTCGCCTCATGTGTAAAATGGGGATTAAGAGTGTGAGCCTCACGTGGGACAAGCTGATTACACTGTACCTACCCCAGCGCTTAGAACAGTGCTCTGCACATAGTAAGCGCTTAACAAACACCAACATTATTATTCAACGGTAAGGGGTACGTAAAAATAGGTCACGATATTATCGGCCCACTGAATGAGGTGCTCAGGGCAACCGGACTGAATTCGAACCTAGCTTTTGCTTTTTAACGCACTCCACGCTCTTCGGGGAACTTCAGACAATCAAACAGACTAATCGGCAATCTCTGTTATTGACCCCAGGCAAGTGTCTCCATGCAAATTTTGCCATTCTCCCTTTTTTAAGGTATTGGTCAAGCTCTCACTAGGGACCAGGCACTACACCAGGCACTGGAGATGATCAGGAGCATACAAGATCATCAGGCTAGACACAGCCCATGTTCCCTATGGGGCTCACAGTCTTCATCCCCATTTTTCCCGGGCGGTCACTGAGGCAGATATCCATCAGATAAGGTCACACAGCAGATAAATGGAGGAGTAAGAATGAGAACTCTGGTCCTTCTGACTCCCAAGCCCAGGTTCTAGCCACAGGCCAGGCTGCTTTTCATTTACCTTGGATCTCTCCCAACCCACCCCAGGTCCAATAGGCTCCCACAGGAAACATCACCTCCATGTCTTCCCACGCCTTAGCCAGAACCTTGCCAAGTGAACGGTTTGAAGCGATCGTGTTTTCAAAGACAGTTAACTGGCTTCCTTTCCCCATCCTAGTCTCAAAAAAAGTGATCTTATTCTAGAAGTGTCATTGGTTTTTTCCATAAAACCATATTGAAAAAACAAAAATCACTTATGAGTACTGAGGCTGAATAGTCTGCCAATATACAAAGTTCCTTCCCCCCCTTCAGAGCCCTACTGAAAGCTCACCTCCTCCAGGAGGTCTTCCCAAACTGAGCGCCCCTTTTTCCTCTGCTCCTCCTCCCCTGCCCATCGCCACAACTCCCTCCCTCTGCTCTACACCCCCGCCCCACCCCACAGTACCTGGGTATATAATTACATATTTCTTATTCTATTTATTTTATTAAGAATGCATATCGATCTATAATTCTATTTATATTGATGCTATTGATGTCTACCCATTTTCTTGGTTTTGTTGTCTCGTCTATCTCCCCCCTTCTAGACGGTGATCCCGTTGGGTAGGGATTGTCTCTAAGTCCTGCCGAATTGCACTTTCCAAGCGCCTCGTACAATGCTCTGCATGCAACAAATGCTCAGTAAATACGATTGAATGAATGAATGAGCTCCTCCCCATCCCCCGTTTCATTCGGTTAGCTCCTCGTGATTAGGGAACATGTCGGGCCAACTCTTATCTTAAACACTCCCAAGCACTCAGTACAGTGCTCTCTGCATGGATAAGCACTTGATAAACAATGGTTTCCTTGATTCTGCTGTGCTCTTAGGAAAAGAGCTCATTAGATGAGCATGTCATTGCCCACAATAAAACTAAGACTTTATTTCTATGACATCTGGCCTCATGTTACACGAGAAGCACTGTGGACATTTTCACAATCCCCCTGTAGGGTTTATCAGCCAAAGAAAGGGGTCTGGTCACAACAGATTCCAAGCCGACAAGAAGCGGTGTGGTCAACTGGATAGAATAAGAGCCTGGGAATCAGAGGGCCGGGCTTCTAATCCTGTCTCTGCCACTTGTCTGCTGCGCGACCTTGGGCAAGGCGCTTCTCTTCTGTGCCTCATCTGGAAAATGGGGAATCATCGGTCATTCAGTACACCTGGCGAGGCGGGGACTAAGCCCAACCGGATAAACTGGTACCTACCGCAGAGCTGAGGACAGCACCTGGCACCCGGTAAGCGCTTAAAAAAAACAAAAAAAAAATTTTAAAGTGGGTTTCTCCTTCAAACCATAGTCAGTGGCAGTTATTGAGCCCATACTGTCTGCAGAGTGCTGCACTAGGCACCTGGGAGAGTACAAGAGGGCCGGTAGGCATTACCAATAGAAAAGTGGCCCTTTTTACCTCCAACTTGGGGTGCCTGGCTTGTCAGGCTGCCAGCTTCAATCGATCTTTTAGAAAGCAAGTGCAGACAGAGTCCGTATCCAGGTAGAGATGGCCACCTCCGTGAGCCATTGTGAAATGGGGCACCGCGATTCCTCCAGTCTTAAAAGAATTCCTTCCCTCCCCACTGAGCTACAATCAGCTCAACGCACCAGTCATTCTCAAATGGACTAGTTGCAGCCCGCTCCTCCCTCCACTCCATAAGCAGTAACACTAGATGCTTTTGGAAAGGGCAGGAGGAAAGGGGCAATTCAGCCATTTCCAAGGACTCTGGACTTCCCCAAACATAGAGATGTCACATTCTGAGACACACCAACCCTCCCTCCCCTTCTCCATTTAAGTTCTCTTCTCATCCCAGAGTTTCAGGGTAGATAATAGTAATAATGTTGGTATTTGTTAAGCGCTTACTATGTGCAGAGCACTGTTCTAAGCACTGGGTAGATACAGGGTAATCAGGTTGTCCCACGTGGGGCTCACAGTCTTCACCCCCATTTTACAGATGAGGTAACTGAGGCCCAGAGAAGTTGAGTGACTTGTCCACAGTCCCACAGCTGACAAGCGGCAGAGATGGGATTAGAACTCGTGACCTCTGACTCCCAAGCCTGGGCTCTTTCCACTGAGCCACGCTGCTTCCCATAGATGACCCAAGGCCACGGCGAGGGATGTCTCCGGCAGCCCCGGCAGCAGCGGGGAATCTCTGGTCTCTCTTATTTTTTTCCTTCCTTTTCTTTTCCCTCTTCTCTTCTCTCCCCCTCCCTCTGCCCCTCCCCCTCTCCCTCCCACTACCCCCTCTCCCAACTCTCCCACACTCCTCCACTGACAGATGGAACCCCGGTCCAGGATGCCAACAGAAAGAAAAGGCTTTTTGTTTACTTGGAATGGTGGGAGTTGGGGGGGGTGGCGGCAGAGTGTGTGGTGTGTGGGGGGGGGGCGTTAGAGAGAGAGTAATGGGGTGACCTTTGGGGCAGGAAGAGTCAAGTGGAGGATACTATTCTTGCTACCAAGCCTGGTTCTGGAATCAGGGGCTAGGGCTTTGTTCGGGGAACTGTCTCTGCCTGACTTGACTGGGGGACCTGGGGACCTTAATTCTCGAGATGGGTTGCAAAGCTCCTTATGCCCACAGTCTTGTCATCCTGCATATCTTCAGCCCCCGGAGAAGGGACCTGTCTAGGCCTGCCAGGAATAGCTTCTGAGTGTCTAGCATGTGGAGTCAGGCAAGGAGTGTGTTGACTGTCTCTCTTTTCTCTCTCTCTCTCTCTGAAAAGCAGAGTGCTGAGATTGAGTTGTCAGAGGTGCAGCTAGGGAGCTTGGAAGGCAGGCACTGTACTCAGAACTGAATTTTGTCCACTCTATACTGACCTCCAGGCCCTGGCCTACAAGCCCTTCATGGACTAACAGACTTTGAGATTGTTGCAGGGAGTGCTTATGTGTTTGCAGGCAAGAGGGATGTCTTCCTATTAAGTGTCAAGTTTGTATACCTCACTTCTCCCGGTGGGGGGGTTATCGTAGGGGAGGAGGGGAAAGAGTATTTGTAAAAAAGAAAAAAAGGAAGGTGGTCTGCAACTGTTCAAGCCTTCTCTCTCCACCTTTGAGACTCATGATTCTCCTGGAGATAGGAGAGTTTTGACGGGGTCCTCTGCCATCGATAGAGGGCACGGTGAGAAACCCAGAAGTCTGGGATCGCTAATCCAGGGATGCCTTCCGAGGTTTCTGGCTTGGATCTGGCAGGACCGGCAGAGGAGCTCTGGCGATTATCCCCACTTTCATGTTCTGAACTATGTTCCCCAAGGAGGTCTTGAAGGTGAGTCTCCCGATCCCATGTCCCAGCGGCTTGGAGACCTAGCAGAAAGCACAGCAGCCTCACGTCCTAGCGATGGATAGGTTGGGGTGGGATTGTAATCCTAATCATCATGGTGGTATTGGTTAAGTGCTAACTAGGGGCAAGCCACTGTACTAAGCGCTGGGGTGAATAGGTGAAAACGAGCACATCAGGTCGGACTTGGTACCTGTCGGGCTGTCTTCAGCCCCATTTTATAGAGATGGGAACTGAGGCACAGAAAAGTGAAGTCATCATAATAATAATGATGGCATTTGTTAAGCGCTTACTATGTGCAAAGCACTGTTCCACCTGGGGCTCACAGTTTTAACCTCCATTTTACAGATGAGGACACTGAGGCACAGCTAACAAGCGGCAGAACCGGGGTTAGAACCCATGACCTCTGACTCCCAAGCCCGGGCTCTTTCCACTAAGCCACACTGCTTCTCTGTTCTAAGCGTTGGGGTAGATACACGGTAATCAGGTTGTCCCCGGGGGGGCTCACGGTCTTCATCCCCATTTTACAGATGAAGTAACTGAGGCACCAAGAACTGAAGTGACTTGCCCAAAGTCAGACTGCTGACAAGGGGTGGAAGCGGGATTAGAACCCATGACCTCTGACTCCTAAACCTTGTGCTCTTTCCACTAAGCCACGCTGCTGACAATTGGCAGAGCTGGGATTCAAACCCCGGACCTTCTGACTCCCAAGCCTGTGCTTTTTCCACTAGGCCATGCTGCTTCTCCAACTCAAGTGAGAGCTACTCCCTGAACCCAATCTTTTTTCTTAAAAAGAAAAGCAAAACCAAACAGGTGTCAAAATGTTGCTCTACAAAATAAATATTAGGTTTTAAATTTTGGAAGCCTGATCCGAGATTTTTATCCTGAAAGCTTTTCTGAGTAAAATCTTCCCCATTTTAATGGAGACCATGAATGAAGATCATAAACCTGGAACCATACCCATTCCTGGCTACCTCCTTATCTTTTATTGAAATTTGCAAATGAAGATCATAAACTTTTCACAGTACCCATTCCTTGCTACCTCCTTAACTTTTATTGAAATTTGCAGGAAGATCTACTAGGTAACAAAGCCATTTAAACTCTCATTAAGTAGGAGTCCTAGTCATAGGAGGATTTTCTCTTTGGGGCTGTAAATTTTTAAAAGCTAGGAGAGGTTTTATTACAATACCACCTCCCAAAAATAAACAAAAGAAAAAAGGATGACCAAAGGGAGACTCCGATTAGCTATCACTTGCTTTACAGAGGCTGCTCAGTGCATATGACACACAGATCTACATCTCGGCCCCTGTCCTCTCCCCCTCCCTTCAGGCTCGTATCTCCTCCTGCCTCCAATACGTCTCTACCTGGATGTCTGTCCGCCACCTAAAACTCAACATGACCAAAACTGAGCTCCTCATCTTCCCTCCCAAGCCCGGTCCTCTCCCTGACTTCCCTATTGCCGTGGAGGGTATGACCTTCCTTCCCGTCTCTCAGGCCTGCAACCTCGGTGTCATCTTTGACTCGGCTCTCTCATTCACCCCACACATCCGATCCGTTACCAAAACCTGCCGGTCTCGCCTTTATAATATCGCCAAGATCCGCCCTTTCCTCTCCACCCAAACTGCTACGGGGTCTCGTAATAGCCTGGCTAGATTACTGTCAGCCTGCTCTCTGATCTCCCTTCCTCCTCTCTCACCCCACTCCAGTCTATTCTTCACTCTGTTGCCTGGCTCATGTTCCTGCAGAAACGCTCTGGGCTGTCACTCCCCTTCTTAAAAACCTCCAGTGGTTGCCTATCGACCTCTGCACGAAACAAAAACTTCTCACTCTAGGCTTCGAGGCTCTCCATCACCTTGCCCCCTCGTACCTCTCCTTCCTTCTCTCTTTCCACTGCCCGCTCCACTCCTCTGCCATCCACCTCCTTACCGTCGCCCATTCTCGCCTATCCTGCAGTCGACCCCCGGGCTGCGTCCTCCCGCGGTCCCGGAATGCCCTCCCTCCTCGCCTCCGCCAAACTAATTCTCTTCCCCTCTTCAAAACCCTACTTAAAGCTCACCTCCTCCAAGAGGCCTTCCCAGACTGAGCTCCCCTTTTCCCTCTGCTCCCTCTACCCCCTCCTTGACCTCTCCACAGCTAAACCCTCTTCTCCCCCCTTTCCCTCTGCTCCTCCCCCCCTTCCGTCCCACCCCCTCAGCACTGTACTCATCCTCTCAACTATATATATCTTCATTACCCTATTTATTTTGTTAATGAGATGTACATCACCTTGATTCTATTTATTTGCCATTGTTTTTATGAGATGTTCTTCCCCTTGATTCTATTTATTGCTATTGTTCTTGTCTGTCTCCCCCGATTAGACTGTAAGCCCGTCAAAGGGCAGGGACTGTCTCTATCTGTTACCCATTTGTACATTCCAAGTGCTTAGTACAGTGCTCTGCACATAGTAAGTGCTCAATAAAAACTATTGAATGAATTTAGAGAAGCAGTGTGGCTCAGGGGAAAGAGCACAGGCTGGGGACTCAGAGGTCATGTGTTCTAATCCCGGCTCCACCATTTGTCAGCTGTATGACTTTGGGCAAGTCATTTAACTTCTCTGTGCCTCAGTTACCTCATCTGTAAAATGGGGATGAAGACTGTGAGTCCCACACGGGACAACCTGATCACTTTGTATCCCCCCAGCGCTTAGTACAGTGCTTTGCACATAATAAGCGCTTAAATGCCATTATGATTATTATTTCCCTAGCCTTGACAGCCTTCCCCTCATCAATATGGATTGTCAAGGCAACTGCTCAACTTGCCCTGCCACTGAAATGGAGCCATGGAGGAGGAGGAGGAGCAGAAAGAAGTAAAGTACATAAACACAAAAAAGGAGAGAGAGAAGAGAGGAGGAGATCCTTCCTATCATTCAGAACTGTTAATGTTCCTGTCTAATTAGTGTAAATTGACTTTACCTGTTCTCCATTAGCCTCATGAAAAGTCAAGTCAAAATAAAACCAAAATTTTCAAGTTACTGATGAAGTTTGGTTAAATGTTTTGCCCCAGTGTCTCAACATAGGGCACTCTGAGCCCACTTACTACATTAGAATGGTTGTAAGATTCTACCTCCAGAGCTGGGACTAGAATCTAGGTCTCCAGGCTCTGGGACCCATCACCTCCCCTCTCTGCTACAGCAGGCCACACAATAAGAGATGTTCGTTCATCCTATTTGATGACGACTAGGGTATTTGTTAGGTGCTTACTATGTGCCAAGCCCTATTCTAAGCACTGGGGCAGATACAGAGTCATCAGGTGGTCCCACGTAAGGCTCACAATCTTCATCCCCATTTTACAGAGGAGGTAAGAGAGGCACAAAGAAGTTCTGGGGCTGGCCCAAGGTCACCCAGAAGACAAGTGGCAGGTCCTCATCCTCTGACTCCCAAGTCACTGCTCTTTCCACTAAGCCATGCTGTTTCTATTTCAAGGGCAGGATGAAGTCCAAAAAAGAAAAAAAAAAGAAACCTTCATACCACCTGTTCTCTCTTAGAGGGAGAGCTGAAAGGGCTAAGCGATGCAGGCAACAGGTGTGAAGCAGCAAGTAGAGCTGAGGTAAGTCTTCCATCTCTCAATTCAGAGGTTGTCGGTCCAAGCCTGTGGGTCAGTCTGGAAATGAAATGTCTATGGGTGCCCATATAGAAATAAGTCCTGTGTTGTAGAGATAAGAGGGTGAGGATAAGTGTCTGCGTAAAGTAAAATAAGATCATGTACACCATCATCTGCATAAAATAAAATAAGTGTGTTCAGGTATACCCGTATAGACATAAGTCATGGGTCTCTTAGCTGTATATCGGGGTTGGCCTTGGATTGAGTCAAATGTTCTGCTTTACTGAGGGTTTACTATGTGCACAGCACCATAGTGATCACTTGGGAGAGTAAGACTCAGTGATAAGCAGACATTCCCTGCCCACAACATGTCTAAGGTCTAGAGGGAAGGACATGGACATTAATCTAAATCAATCCATTACAGATACGTACCTAAGTGCAAGGGAAGGGACCATGAATGAAGGAGCAAGTCACACCCCAGACGATGGGAGAGCCGGGACTTCGGGGTGAGGACATGTGTGTCTGCATAGGAGAGAGAGCAGGACCTCTAAGTAGATCTTTTCCTGCAGAGAAGTAAAGTCAAGTGTTTTTCGCTAAGTATACGAGCTCCTGAATAGGGATTACCTACCTCCTACTCTTGACCTGCCTCGATTCCTGCGCCCCTCGGTCCCTCTTCGACGGGTCACGCTTTCCTCATCTGTAAAAGAGATATTCGAACTTTCTCCCTCCCCGCCTTACTTAGACCACAAACCCCACTAGAGGTGAATACAGGGCCCACCCTATACTAAACCCTTGAACAATACCACACATCCTTCTTAGCTAAAAATTTTACATTATCGTCTATCTACCCGCCTCGAGACCGTAGGGACACCGTGGGTCGGGAACGTGTCCGCCGAGTCTGTCAGAGTCTCCCGAGTGCTCGATCTGGCTGTTCCGGACACGGTAAGCACTCGGGAACACCACAGACGGCAATCGTTATCCGTTCCGTCGTGAAGCCCAGACGGGTGGTGCTGTCAGATCACTGTGAAACGTCCCCCCCGACGACTTTGCCAGTTTTCCTGACGGAGACGGGAAATCCAACTCGCCCCTCCCAGGGAATTCGGTGGACGGCGGCGAAGGCTGTGCCTGGGAAATTCGACAGAAACACCCCCCTCCCGACGAATTCGGCGGACCGTGAGGACGATCTGTCATGGTCAAATCGACATCGACTCATCCCGCGGGGAGAGTTCGGCGGACGTATGCTCGCATCTCCCTGCGTCTCCCGGTTGGCCCTGGGTGCAGGTCGTCGGAAGAGTCCATCGTCCTAAGGCACTGGGGCGGGGGGGAGGCCTCAAGAACAAAGTGACCCAACAGATTGGCCAAAGGAAGAGACATGACGCACAGGGGCAGCGATCAAGCCTCTACCGAGTGCAGACACAAATGAGACCAATGAACCAAGAATGAGCAATCAAAAGAATAATAATGGTGGTATTTGTTAAGCGCTTACTATGTGCAAAGCACTGCTCTAACAATAATAATAATGTTGGTATTTGTTAAGTGCTTACTATGTGCAGAGCACTGTTCTAAGTGCTGGGGTAGATACAGGGGAATCAAGTTGTCCCACGTGGGGCTCACAGTCTTAATCCCATTTTACAGATGAGGTAACTGAGGGACAGAGAAGCGAAGTGACTTGCCCACAGTCACACAGCTGACAAGTGGCAGTGCTGGGATTTGAACCCATGACCTCTGACTCCAAAGCCCGTGCTCTTTCCACTGAGCCACGCTGCTTCTCTAAGCAGCTGGGAGGATACAGGGTGATCAGATTATCTCAAGTGGGGCTCACAGTTTTAATCCCCAT
The DNA here is from genome assembly GCF_004115215.2 of Ornithorhynchus anatinus. Lineage (NCBI taxonomy): Eukaryota > Metazoa > Chordata > Mammalia > Monotremata > Ornithorhynchidae > Ornithorhynchus > Ornithorhynchus anatinus. Next base: position 19,130,675 of record NC_041732.1, read on the forward strand.
TTTACAGATAAGGAATCTGAGGCACAGAGAAGTTAAGTGATTTGCCCAAAGTCACACAGCTGGCAAGCAGCAGAGCCAGGTTTAGAACCCATGAGGTCTGACTCCCAAGCCCAGGCTCCTTCCACTGAGCCATGCTGCTTCTATGTAGTAGACACGATGCCTGGTGTTAAGGACCTCATAGTCTAGCCGGGGGAGACAGACCCAAAAACAAATTCCTGGTAGGAGGAAGCGCTACTGGGGGCTGAGAGGACACAAGGGCGTACATGACGCTCCTTGAGGACAGTGGTCATGTCTACCAACTCCACTGTACTCACTCAAGTGCTTAGTTTAATGCTGTGCATTAAGTAAATACTTTGTAAAGGCCTTTGATAGATTACCTAAACTTGTAATCACAACCAGACAACAAAACCCATCTGCAAACTCCATAATGATAATAAAAAGAGTAATAATGACTGTGGCATTTGTTAGTGATAATAATAATAGTAATGGTATTTGTTAAGCACCTACTATGTGCAAGGCACTGTACTAAGCACTGGGAAGGATACAAGCAAATCAGGTTGGACACAGAACCTGTTCCACATGGGCTCACTGTCTCGATCCCTATCTTACAGACTAGGCAACTGAAGCACAGAGAAGTCAAGTGACTTGCCCAAGGTCACACAGCAGACAAGTGGTAGAGCCGGGATTATAACCCACGACCTTCTGATTCCCAGGCCCGTGCTCTATCCACTATGCCATGATGCTTCTCTATGCTTACTCTGTGCCAAGCACTGTGATAGGAACTGACATAGATACAAGATAATCAGATGGGACACAATACCTGTCCCAGATGGGGCTCACAGTCAAAGGGGGAAGGAGATCAGGTAAATAAATTGAGGCATAGAGAAGTTGAGTGATTTGCCGAAGGTTAGAGAGCAGCCATGTGGAGGAGTCAGGATTGGAACTCAGGACTCCTGATTCCCAGTCCTATGCTTTATCCATTAGACCACCCTGCTTCTCCCCTAGATCCAAGCAGAGCCTGGGTAGGTGCACTAACACTAGGCACATAAGGTAACTGGGTTAACTGGGTTCTGTACACCCTTGGGCGTCCACAGACCACCACCAGCAAACTCCCCTAGGTACAGGCAGAGCCTGGAGCTGTGTACTCACAGTTCCTCCTGTGGGGCCAGCCTGGGAGTGGGGGAAAGGGGTGACTCAGCAGAAGGAAGAGAGGCACCAAGTGTTCCCTCTCCGCAAAAGAATCTGACTTCATACTTCCAATGGAACCGAAGGTTCTGGAGGAGAGTGAGCCCCGTGCTTCAGCGTGGCCAAGGGACCTGGATTCACTCCAACACCACCTCTGACTTGAACAATTTCACCTGCGATTTGAGGAAGCAAAGTAGAAGAATCGCTTCAAGCGACGAGCGCTCCATAAATATGATTAAATGAATGAATGGATGAATGAAGAAATACAGTCTCAAGACTGCTGCTTATTTGGTAAGTGACTGCAGTGACAGAGACCTGCTAGAGGGTTGATGAGATCGAGTGAGAGAATAAATCTAGGGATGACTATAAAATCCTGCAGTATCAATCGGCGAATGGTATTTATCATTATTCTTAATAATAATAATAATACTTAGGGTATGGTTTGTAAAGCACTTACTATGTGCCAGGCACTGTACTAAGGGCTGGGCTCAATACCAGCAAGTCAGGTTGGACACAGTCCCTGTCCCACATAGGGCTCACAGTCTTAGTCCCCCTTTTACAGATGAGGTCACTGAGGCAGAGAGAAATGAAGTGACTCGCCTAAGGCCACAAAACAGACAAGTGTCAGAGCCGGGATTAGATCTCATGACCTTCTGGCTCCCAGACCTGAGCTCTCTCTACTACGCCATGCCTCTTACTGTGTGTAGAGCACTATATTCAGCACTTGGAAGAGCTGTGAGTTCCTTGTAGGCAGGGCTTGTCCCTCTGTATTGTACTGTCATGTACTTTCCTAAGCGCTTGGTACAGTGCTTTGCACACAGAAATAACTTAAGGAATGCCACTGAATAAGTCTCGGCGGCGAGAAGGATGGGATCGAGGCGAGACGGATTGGCATGAGGGAGGAGAAGGGCCGGGGCTGCGTTTTAGTAGGTGAATAGCGAGGAGAGGTAGGAGGAGGCAAGGGAATTGAGGGCTTTAACGCCTACGGTGAGGAGTTTCTGTTTGATGTGCAGGCGGATGGGCAACCACTGGAGTTCCTTGAGGAGTGGGGAAATGTGTCCTAAATGTTTCTGTAGAAAACTGTTGCAGGCAGCCATGTGAGGAATGGACCGGAGTGAGGAAAGAAAGGAGGACTCAGGATGTGCCGAAAGGTGTGTGGGCGCAAAACGGTTTGATCCATCTATAGAATGAGGGGCCCCGGTCATCTCTGTCCCACAGTCAGGTCAGACAGAACCAGTTCCCTGCACAGAGTCCCAGTCCCTGTCTCCAGGACCAGCCTGACCGCTAGGTATAGCTGCCCCCTCCTCCCTCTTCTCCTCCTCCAGCGATGAACTTTCAAGCAGGTAAATTCCTAAACAAACACAATCTCCAGCCGTAAACAACACCTTCACATAGAGGTGGCAGCCCAGCTCCTGGCTCCATCTCTCCAAAAGGACTAGAATTGGGAAATCTGCTGCAGACAAGGAGGGGGGCCCCGCTTCCATAGGAGCTATTTCTATTAGACATGGAGGGGGTCCCCACTTCCAGACGGGGGCGTGCAGGGCCCTGGCCTGCTCATTTGGTCCACCAAAGCCAGTTCCCTACACAGAGCCTAAGTTCCTGAGTCCAGAACCAGTCTCCTTGATGACAGTGGCACCCCCTTCCTCATTACCTTTCCCAAAGCTAATCCCCTCTTTTATGCAGGCACGCACCTGTGTGTGCGCGCACACACACACACACACACACACACACACACACACACACCTCCCCCCCCCCCACCACCACCACCCCCATCAAGATCTGTCCTTGGAGGGGGACTGCACTACAGGGCTTTCATTAGTGGGAGACATTTGAGAATTGACCTATCTGCCCAAGTGCAGGGGGACAGTCCTCAGGGCTGGGAAGTTGGGATGAACTGCATCTGCAGAAGAAGAAGCGGACAGTGGGGTTCTTCCCTTGGTCATCCGGCCCCAACCACACATTGCTGGAGGAGGAGGAGGCCCTTGAGGGTTTTCCTCCCAGAGCTTAGAGCCAACTGCACTCAAAACTAGGGTGTCTTGGGACTCACCATCAAAGCCTCCTCTGGGAATGGGGAAGCGGATCGTTGGCCTCATGGGAGTGAGGCGGCACTGGAGCTTCTCCATTGGCCCCAGTCGACAGACACGCAGAACTGGGGAACCTGGATTAGAGATTCTGAGGGTCCATGTACCCCCATCCTGTCTTCAGTCAACAGAGGAGGACCACATCTGCGGCCAGGAAATAACAGTGCTCACAGCTGGAGAGGAAGTGGTATGAGGTGGCCGAAATGTTACTTGCTTTAAATTATGGATTATCAATCATTTATTCATCTTCATGTCTTTCTCCATCCCTCTAGACAACGAGATGGAGACAGACATTTATGGCGTAATAATGGTGGTATTTGTTAATCGCTTACTATGTGCAGAGCACTGTTCTAAGCGCTGGGGTAGACACAGGGGAATCAGGTTGTCCCACGTGGGGCTCACAGTCTTACTCCCCATTTTACAGATGAGGTAACTGAGGCACAGAGAAGTTAAGTGACATGTCCACAGTCACACAGCTGACAAGTGGCAGAGCTGGGATTCGAACTCATGACCTCTGACTCCAAAGCCCAGGCTCTTTCCACTGAGCCACACTCATAGTGTGGGGTCTGGGATTCAGCAGGTCATGGCTTCTGATTCCAACTCGGCCACTTGTCTGCTCGGTCACCTTGAGCAGGTCACTTCACTTCTCTGGCCCTCGGTTACCTCATCTATAAAATGGGAATTCTGACTGTGAGCCCATGTGGGACAGGACTGGGTCCGAACTGATTAGCCTGGATCCACCCCAGTGCTTTGTACAGTGCCCGGCACACAATAAATGCTTAACCAATACCACGATCCTCATTACCCAGAAAACTGCAGTTAAGCTGAGCGCCAAACTCTGCCCTACTACCACTTGCCCAGCCCTCTCTCCTCCGATACCCAGGAGAGGCTCATTTCACAGGGACTGGAAGTCCAGTACTGCAGACCCACTAGACCTGTTTCTGGTACAATACCTCCCTTCTGCTCTCCCACCTGCACCCCTGGTGACATGGTCACAGGAGCCCACACAACACCGCTTCTCGAAGAAGGATGAACTAAAAACCCTAATCGACACTGTCGCCCTGATGTAGATCCCCAGAAGCCACTAGAGGTCAAAAAGCTTCTTTGGCTAACAAGGGTTCATTTCTCTGTGGGGCTGAGGATAGGCAGGGTGGCCCGGCAGACCGGACCGGGCACAGGGATGTTGGACCTTTCTACAGAATTAAGGGCCCTGGGTCTTCTCGGTGCTGCGGTCAAGTCAAACCGAACCTGAGCCCTGTACAGAGCCCCAGGCCCGGTTTTAGTTGTGGCAGCCCCTTCCTCACTATTCTTCCCTGTAAGTTTAGCCTCTCATACACACATCCCCACAGCACGGCTTACTGCATACAGCACAGACTTGGGAGTCCGAAGATGTGCGTTCTAATCCCATCTTCGCCCCTTGCCTGCTGTGTGACGTTGGATAAACCACTTCACTTCTCTTAGGCTCAGTTACCTCATCCGTACACTGGGGATTAAGACTGTGAGCCCCAGGTGGGACCACCTGATTCCCTTGTATATACCCCAGCACTTAGAACAGTGCTTGGCACATAGTAAGCGCTTACCAAATACTACAATTATTATTATTTTTCTCTGAGACTCAGTTACTTCATCTGTACAGTGGGAATTAAGACCATGAGCCCCATGTGGGTCAGGGATTTATCCGACCTGATTGCCCTCTATCTACCCCAGCACTTAGGACGGTGTTTGGCACATAGTAAGTGCTTAACAGATACCACAGTCATTATTATTGTGATGATTATTATGCTTTTATTATTCTTATTATTATTTTAGGGATGAGGTAACTGAGGCTTAGACAAGCACCAAGGTCACTCAGCAGACAGGTGGCAGGGCTTGGATTAGAAGCCATGTTCTTCTGACCCCCCAGGCCGGGGCTCTATCCACTAGGCAAAGCTGCTTCTCTCCCAGATCTTGATTCTGGGTGGCCGAGCCACTCTATCACCACCTGATGGCACTTTGCTCCGCCAGCGCCCACTTACTCACTGACGCTCTGACTCGTCTATCTGGACTCCGACTCCTTGCCCAAGTCCTTCCCCTGCTCTGGAACTCCCTCTCCCTCCCTCCACATATGCCAGACCACCATTAGCCCCCTCTCCAAACCGTTCAGGTCACAACTCCACCAAGAGGCCTTCTCCGATTAAACCCTCTTTCCCCCCGACTCCTTCTCCCTTCTGCATCGTCTACACCCTGGGATCTGTGAAGTTTCAACATCCATGTATCTGTGAGGCCTAACAGAAAGAGTCAAGGCCTAACAAATACCTGAAATTAGAATAATCAAAACTGAATTTTTAAAAAGTCAGGTGGCAAGAGAAATGAGAACAGTACCTATGCTGATCGATCCCCCAGAGAATGGCCAAATCCAACTTCCCGAATAATAATAAAAACAATTGGGGTAGTTGTTAAGCACTTATGATGGGCCAGACACTGTACTCACCGCTGGGTAGATATAAGGTCATTGGGTTGGACACTGTCCTTGTCCCACACTGAGCTCACAGTCTTAATCTGGAATTTAGGCAGAGAGATTAATGGAGAAGGGAAAGTCAGAGATGGGGAGGGGAAAGGCAGGGGTGTTGGTTGGGGTCCAACCGGGTAAAGGGGGGAGAGTCCAAGATGAGGAGGGCAGAGACACAGGGGTTGGAAGGTCACACGGCCAGGCAAGTGGCAGTGCAACCATTTGGTTTGGGGTTACTGTTCAAGTTTTTACTGGGACAAAAGACCAACTACCAGTGGCCTGAAAGGGCTTCAGCCCTGCAGGGCCAAACCCCTGGCTGAACAGAGTTAGTCAGTCAGTCAATCCTATTTACTAGGCCTTTACCGTGTGAAGGGCACTGTACGAAGCACTTGGGAGAGTACAATATAACGATACAACAGATGCATTCTGACCACATTGAGTTTACGGTCTAGAGGGGTAGACAGACACTGATATAAGAAAATACATTACAGATTTGGAGGTGACTGCTGAGTGACGAGAAGGGGGGGCGGTGGTGAAGGGAGCAAGTCAGGGCGATGCAGGAGGGCATGGGAGAAGAAGAAAGGAGGGCTCAGTCAGGGAAGGCCTCTTGGAGGAGTTGGGCCTTCAGTAAAGCTTTGAAGAGGGGTAGAGTCATTGTCTGTCAGGAGGGAGGGCATTTGAGGCCATTGGCGGGATGTGGGTGAGAAGTCAGCGGCGAGACGGATGAGATCAAAGTACAATGAGAAGGTTAGCATTAGAGAGGCCAAGGGTGTGGGCTGCTTGTAGTAGGTGAGTAGCGAGGTGAAGTTGGTGTGGAAAGGGGATTGAGCACTTTCAAGCCCATGGTGAAGAGTTTCTATCTATCCGATGCGAAGGTGGATGGAGTTCTAGATGGACCATCCAGAACTACACACAGTATAGAATTCAGTTCCTAGTGAAAAAAAACCAAAAAAATCCTGCTTGTCCTCCCACCTGCACCCCTAGTTCTGTTACTCCAGGACCTCCAGTCCCCCATAGACTGTAAGCTTACTGCGGGCAGGGAATGTGTCTGTCATACTGTACTCTCCCAAGTGCTTAATACAGAGCTCTGCACACAATAAGCGCTCCATCAACCCAACTGACTTATTGAAGGTGCAGAACTGCACAGTGAATAGAATGCAGTTGCTAGTCCAATATCTGTCTTTTGTCCTCTCAGTGCACACCCCTGTGAAATTGATCTCAGGCAGGGGGCTGTTCACTCTGCTACTCAGAGAAAAATAGGGTTGAGACACTGACAGACAGTCTGTTCTCCACCTGATATTAGATGCCACAAGCTTCTGGGTTGAGCCCAGAAAGGTCCCTTCTCTGAGGGCTGAGGCTGTGTGGTGACCCTGCAAATAGGGCATTATTATTATTATTCATCTATAATGAGTGCTCACTGTGTGCAAAGCACTCCTCTAAGCTCTTGGCAAATTACAATATAACATCAAACACATTCCCTGTCCACATGGATTGCACACTCTAGAGGGAGAGATAGACATTAATATAAATGAATAAGTGGAAAAATAAATAAATAAATTTCTGATATACAAAGATCTCTACATATGTGCCATGGGGAAGGGAGAAAAGATGAATGAAGGAGCAGGTATGAGTGGCACAGGAGAGGGAGAAGAGAAGAGGAGTGCCCAGTCAAGGAAGGCTTCCTGGAGGATTATAATAATTTTTGTATTTGTTAAGCGCTTACTATGTGCCAAACCCTGTTCTAAGCACTACGTAGATACAGGGTAATCAGGTTGTCCCACATGGGGCTCACAGTCTTCATCCCCATTTTATAGATGAGGGAACTGAGGCCCAGAGAAGTGAAGTGACTCATTAAGGCTTTGAGGTGGGGAAGAGCAATCATCTGTTTGATATGAGGAAGGAGGACTCTCCGGGCCAGAGGTGGGATGTGGGTGAGAGGTCGGCAGTGAGATGGATGATATCGAGGTACATTGTGACGTTCAGTACCAGAGGAGCAAGCTGTGCGGGCTGGGTTGTAGGAGGAGATCAGCGAGGTGAGGTAAGATGGGCAAAGTGCTTAAGTGCTTTAAAGTCAATGGTGAGGAGTTTCGGCTACAGTCACCGGGAAGCTTGACTCATCTATAGAATTAAGAGATCTGGGTCTTCTCGCTCCCAGTCAAGTCAGATAGAACTAGCTTCCTGCACGGCATCCCAGCCCCTGTTCTCCCATGAGTGACGGCCGCCTCGACACTCTTCTTCCCCACTACGATACACGCAAATGCACAGACTCCCTTTGGGAGAGCGATACGGGTCACTAAGTAATGGGATAAATCTGGGAGTCGAATGTGCCCCCAGCGTAAGAGGGATGATCCCCGAGGCCAAGGAGAAACACTGAGCAGCGGCTCTAGAGAGATTTTCCTGGCCCCTGGAACCAGAAACACCCTCAGTTCAGAGACCAGCAGCCTGCTCCTTTGTGGCACTAATATTTTATACTGGGAGGTTGTGCCTCTCCATTACCCTCTAGTGACAGCTGGCTTGTTCAGGGTGGCAGTGCTTCGTGGCAGTATAAGATTGTAGAGTACGGTACAGCAGTAGGTTTGTTCTAGGATGCTGCTTCTCTTGACTACCCCATGGGGCTACTAGGCATTGTTCTGGGAAGCTGTGCTTCTTTAGTACCCCACCGTGGCTTCAGGCATTGGTCTGGGGGGCTGCCCTTCTCTATTGCCCCATGGGGTTACGAGGACATGGTTCTCTTAGGCTGCAACTCTCCATCACCTTCTGGTGGCAATGGCTTTTTTTTCCATGGTGCTTGTGAAACACTTACTCTGTCCCAGGCACTGAACTAAGCCCTGGGATAGAAATAAGCTCATCAGGTTGGACACAGTCCAGGTCCCACATCCCGTCGGTCTCACCTTCACAAAATTGCTAAAATCCGCCCTTTCCTCTCCATCACAACCCCCACCGTGTCAGTACGGTCACTCATTCTCTCCCTCCTAGATTACTGTATCAGCCTCCTTTCTGACATCCCAACCTCCTGCCTCCCCCGACTCCAGTCCACGCTTCGCTCCGCTGCCCGGATTATCTTTCTACAGAAACGTTCGGGGAGTGGCACGTCCCACCTCAAAAGCTCTAGCCACTGCCTATCTACCTCTTTATCAAACAAAAACTCCTCAGCATTGGTTTTAAAGCTCTCCATCACATTGCCACCTCCTCCTACCTCAACTCCCTTCACTCCTTCTACAACCCAGCCCCCACTCTTCACTCCTCTGGTACTAACCTTCTCACCATACCTCACTCTGGCCTGTCTCGCCGCTGACCCCTGGCCCACGTCCTACCAGTGACCTGGTACGCCATCCCTCCTCAAATCCGCAAATTACTCTCCCGCCTTTCAAAGCCTTACCCAAGGGACATCTCCAAAAGACCTTCACAGACTAAGTCGCACTTTTCCTCACTTCTCACTCCCTTCTTCATGGCTTAGTGGAAAGAGCAGGGTCTTGGGAATCAGAGGTGTTGGGTTCTAATCCTGGCTCTGCCACTTATCAGCTGTGTGACTTTGGACAAGTCACTTAACTTCTCTGTGCCTCAGTTACCTAATCTGTAAAATGGGGATTAAGTCTGTGAGCCCCACGTGGGACAACCTGGTTCCCTTGGACAGTGCTCGGCACATAGTAAGCGCTAAACAAATACCATCATCAACATCATCATTATCATCACCCTGACTAGCTTTCTGTGCTCTTCCCCCTCTTCCTGCCCCAAAGCACTTATCTGCAATTTTATTTATGTTTAGTGATGTCTATTTACTTGTATTGATGTCTTTCTCCCCCACAGAGTGTGAGTGTGTATAGGATTGTCTCTCTTTATTGCTGTATTGTACTTTCCCAAGCCCTTGGGTGCAGTGCTCTTCACAGAAAAAGAGCTAAATAAATACGATTGAATGAATGCGAGCATATCGGTAGCCGCGGGCCTGCCACCAGCCTCTCGGGAGATCCAGGGCAAGCGTTTGTGTCTTTCCAGTCCAGGGACCCGCCACGGTCCATCCTCTCTCAGAATCGGTCTGAGAGGGGGCGGCTTTGGGAAGGACACGACCATATCGATCTATCGATCGGAGGTCTTCAACTAATGTTCGCCATCTGTGGTGTTGTGTACTTTGCGCTGGGGAGCATTTAAAAATAATAATTACAATAAAAATAATTATAGTATACGTTAAGCGCTAACTATGTGCCAGGCACTACACTAAGCACTGGGGTGGATGCAAGCCAGTTGAGTTGGACACAGTCCCTATCCCACATGTGGCTCAGAGTCTTGATCTCCATTTTACTAATGAGGGAACTGAGGCACAAAGAAGTTAAGTGACTTACCCAAGGTCACACAGCAGACAAGTGACAGAACTGAGATTAGAACCCAGGTCTTCTGACTCCCAGGCCTGGGCTTTTTCCATAGGACCATGCAGTTTCTCTGCATCCTTTATCTACCCCAGAGCTTAGTAGGTCTAGGCACGTAGGAAGTGCTTAAATATTATAAATAAGTAGTACAGTGCCCTGCACAGAGTAAGAACTCAATAAATAGCACCGATCGACCAACTGATCGATTGAATGATCTGGCAGTCCGGCCTGGATCCGTTTGTGCTAGTGACCCATTCATTCATTCATTCAATAGTATTTATTGAGCGCTTACTATGTGCAGAGCACTGTACTAAGCGCTTGGAATGTACAAATCGGTAACAGATAGAGACAGTCCCTGCCCTTTGACGGGCTCACAGTCTAATCGGGGGAGACAGACAAGAACAATAGCAATAAATAGAATCAAGGGAAAGAACATCTCATTAAAACAATAGCAAATAAATAGAATCAAGGTGATGTACACCTCATTAACAAAATAAATAGGGTAATGAAGATATATACAGTTGAGCGGACGAGTACAGTGCTGAGGGGATGAGCAGAGGGAAAGAGGGGAGAAGAGGGTTTAGCTGCGGAGAGGTGAAGGGAGAGTAGAGGGAGCAGAGGGCAAAGGGGACCTCAGTCTGGGAAGGCCTCTTGGAGGAGGTGAGCTTTAAGTAGGGTTTTGAAGAGGGGAAGAGAATTAGTTTGGCGGAGGTGAGGAGGGAGGGCATTCCGGGACCACGGGAGGACATTCATTCATTCATTCAATAGTATTTATTGAGCGCTTACTATGTGCAGAGCACTGTACTAAGCGCTTGGGATGAACAAGTCGGCAACAGATAGAGACAGTCCCTGCCGTTTGACGGGCTTACAGTCTAATCGGGGGAGACGGACAGACAAGAACAATGGCACTAAACAGCGTCAAGGGGAAGAACATCTCATAAAAACAATGGCAACTAAATAGAATCAAGGCGATGTACAATTCATTAACAAAATAAATAGGGTAACGAAAATATATACAGTTGAGCGGACGGGTACAGTGCTGTGGGGATGGGAAGGGAGAGGTGGAGGAGCAGAGGGAAAAGGGGAAAATGAGGCTTTAGCTGCGGAGAGGTAAAGGGGGGATGGCAGAGGGAGTAGAGGGGGAAGAGGAGCTCAGTCTGGGAAGGCCTCTTGGAGGAGGTGATTTTTAAGTAAGGTTTTGAAGAGGGAAAGAGAATCAGTTTGGCGGAGGTGAGGAGGGAGGGCGTTCCAGGACCGCGGGAGGACGTGACCCAGGGGTCGACGGCGGGATAGGCGAGACCGAGGGACGGCGAGGAGGTGGGCGGCAGAGGAGCGGAGCGTGCGGGGTGGGCGGTAGAAAGAGAGAAGGGAGGAGAGGTAGGAAGGGGCAAGGTGATGGAGAGCCTTGAAGCCTAGAGTGAGGAGTTTCTGTTTGGAGCGGAGGTCGATAGGCAACCACTGGAGTTGTTTAAGAAGGGGAGTGACATGCCCAGATCGTTTCTGCAGGAAGATGAGCCGGGCAGCGGAGTGAAGAATAGACCGGAGCGGGGCGAGAGAGGAGGAAGGGAGGTCAGAGAGAAGGCTGACACAGTAGTCTAGCCGGGATATAACGAGAGCCCGTAATAGTAAGGTAGCCGTTTGGGTGGAGAGGAAAGGGCGGATCTTGGCGATATTGTAGAGGTGAAACCGGCAGGTCTTGGTAACGGATAGGATGTGTGGGGTGAACGAGAGGGACGAGTCAAGGATGACACCGAGATTGCGGGCCTGCGGGACGGGAAGGATGGTCGTGCCATCCACGGTGATGGAGAAGTCTGGGAGCGGACCGGGCTTGGGAGGGAAGATGAGGAGCTCAGTCTTGCTCATGTTGAGTTTTAGGTGGCGGGCCGACATCCAGGTGGAGACGTCCCGGAGGCAGGAGGAGATGCGAGCCTGAAGGGAGGGGGAGAGGACAGGGGCGGAGATGTAGATCTGCGTGTCATCTGCGTAGAGATGGTAGTCAAAGCCGTGAGAGCGGATGAGTTCACCGAGGGAGTGAGTGTAAATGGAGAACAGAAGAGGGCCAAGAACTGACCCTTGAGGAACTCCAACAGTTAAAGGATGGGAGGGGGAGGAGGCTCCAGCGTAGGAGACCGAGAATGATCGGCCAGAGAGGTAAGAGGAGAACCAGGAGAGGACAGAGTCCGTGAAGCCAAGGTGAGATAAGGTATGGAGGAGGAGGGGATGGTCGACAGTGTCAAAGGCAGCAGAGAGGTCAAGGAGGATCAGAATGGAGTAGGAGCCATTGGATTTGGCAAGAAGGAGGTCATGGGTGACCTTAGAGAGAGCAGTCTCGGTAGAGTGGAGGGGACGGAAGCCAGATTGGAGGGGGTCTAGGAGAGAATGGGAGTTAAGGAATTCTAGGCATCGATTGTAGACGACTCGTTCTAAGATTTTGGAAAGGAAGGGTAGTAGGGAGATAGGACGATAACTGGAGGGGGAAGTGGGGTCAAGAGCGGGTTTTTTTAGGATGGGGGAGATGTGGGCGTGTTTGAAGGCAGAGGGGAAGGAGCCCTTGGAGATTGAGTGGTTAAAAATAGAAGTTAAGGAAGGGAGGAGGGCAGGGGCGACGGTTTTAAGAAGGTGAGAGGGAATGGGGTCCGAGGCGCAGGTGGAGGGGGTGGCACTTGCGAGGAGGGAGGAGATCTCCTCTGAGGATACTGCAGGGAAGGATGGGAAAGTAGGGGAGGGGGTTGTTGGGGGGGAGGGGAGAGGCGGAGGGGTGACTTTGGGGAGCTCAGACCTGATCGTGTTGATTTTCGTGAGGAAATAGGTGGCCAGATCATTAGGGGTGAGAGATGGGGGAGGGGGAGGAACAGGGGGCCTAAGGAGAGAGTTAAAGGTCCGGAACAATCGGCGGGGGTGACGGGCATGGGTGTCGATGAGGGAGGAGAAGAAGGTTTGCCTGGCGGAGGAGAGGGCAGAGTTAAGGCAGGAAAGGATAAATTTGAAGTGTGTGAGGTCGGCTTGGTGCTTGGACTTTCGCCAGCAGCGCTCAGCAGCTCGAGCATAGGAGCGTAGGAGGCGGACGGAGGAGGTGATCCGGGGCTGTGGGTTAGTGGAGCGAGAGCGGCGGAGGGAAAGGGGGGCGAGAGAGTCGAGATGAGTAGAGAGGGTGGAGTTGAGAGCGGAGACCTGATCGTCGAGAGTGGGAAGAGAGGACAGGGCGGCAAGGTGAGGCGAGATGCTATTGGAAAGACGGATGGGATCGAGAGAGCGGAGGTCTCTGTGGGGCAGTAGCGAAGATTTGCAGGGGGAGGGAGTGTGAGAGATGAGGCAGGTGAGAAGGTTATGGTCCGAGAGAGGGATTTCAGAGTTGGTGAGTGAGGAGATAGTGCAGCGGTAGGAGATGACGAGATCGAGGGTGTGACCGAGTCGGTGAGTGGGCGCGGTATGGTGGAGGAGGAGGTCGGCAGAGTCGAGGAGGGATAGCAGGCGGGCGGCAGAGGAGTCGTCGGGTACATCCGTATGGATGTTGAAGTCTCCAAGGATCAGAGTGGGCAGAGAGAAGGAGAGAAGGAAGGTGAGAAAGGGGTCAAGGTGGTTGAAGAAGTCGGAGGTGGGACCGGGAGGGCAGTAGATGACGGCGACAAGTAACTGGAGTGGGTGGTAGAGGCGAATTATATGGGCTTCGAAGGAGGGGAAGGAGAGGGAGGGGGGAGGAGGGATAGTGCGGAAGCGGCATCGGGGCGAGAGGAGGAAGCCGACGCCTCCTCCCTTACCGGTGAGTCTGGGGGAGTGGGAGAAGGAGAGGCCTCCGCTGGAGAGAGTGGCGGCGGAGACCGTGTCTTCGGGAGAGAGCCACGTTTCCGAAAGGGCGAGGAGGAGGACGACGGCGACGCAGGGGTCGACGGCGGGATAGGCGAGAACGGGGACGGTGAGGAGGTGGGTGGCAGAGGAGCGGAGTGTGCGGGGTGGGCAGTGGAAAGAGAGAAGGGAGGAGAGATAGGAGGGGGCAAGGTGATGGAGAGCCTTGAAGCCTAGAGTGAGGTACAGTGAGGTTGGCATTAGAGTAGTGAAATGTTGGGCTGGGTTGTAGTAGGAGAGTAGTGAGGTGGGGTAGGAGAGGGAAGGATGATTGAGTGCTTTAAAGCCAGTGGTGAGGAGTCTTTGTTTGATGTGGAGGTAGATGGGTAAACACTGGAATTTCTTGAGGAATGGAGAAACATGGTCTGAATGTTTTTGTATGAAAATGATCAGGGAAACAGAGTGAAGTATGGACTGGAGTGGGGAGAGGCAGGAGGCAGGGAGGTCAGCAAGGAGGCTGGTACAATAATCAAGGCGGGATAGGCTAAGTGACTGTATTAACGTGGTAGCAGTTTGGATGGAGAGGAAAGGGTGGATTTTAGCAATGTTGTGAAGGTGGGACCAACAGGATTTAGTTATGGATTGAATATGTGGGTTGAATGAGAGAGGAGTCAAGGATAACGCTAAGGTTACGGGCTTGTGAGACAGGAAGGATGTGGTGCCATCTATAGTGATAGGAAAGTTACAGGGAGGATGGGGTTTGGGTGTGAAAGTAAGATATATTAAGTTTGAGATTCATTCATTCAATCATATTTATTGGGTGCTTACTGTGTGCGGAGCACTTACCTAAGCCCTTGGGAGAGTACAATACAACAATAAACAGACACATTCCCTGCCCACAACGAGCTAACAGTCTAGAGGTGACAGGAGGACATCTAAGTAGAGAAGTTTTAAGGCAGGAAGAAATGCGAGACTGCAGAGGGAGAGAGAGTGATCAGGGCTGGAGATGGAGATTTGGTATCACTTGCATAGAGGTGGTAGTTGAAGCCATGGGAGCTAGTAAATTCTCCAAGGGAGCAGGTGTAGATGGAGATACAGTGCTCTGAACACAGTAAGCGCTCAGTAAATATCATCCAAGGAGGGAAGAGTGTAAGCAGGTGAAAAGGGGATCCAGAGGACCGATTCAAAAAATGGAAGAAGTTGGAGAAAGCCTAGGAAGCCAATATGAAATTGGGTTTCTTCTTGACGTGGGAGGATATGGGGAGCTACTGGAGGTGCCTGAGCAGTGGAGAACTAAGTGCTGGCCTTTGGGGAAGAGGATGCAGGCAGCAGCGGGAAGGGAAGACTGAAGGGGTGGAGAGCAGTGTCTGGTGACCAGGAGACTAGTATATAGGAGGTTGACTTGAGAGTCAAACCAGTGATACTCTGAGAATTCTAATCGCGGGGGTCACTCTCAGGTGAAGAAGGAGCTGTGGATCGAGGAAACTTTGTCGAGGAAAGAACCGGCGGGATTTAGCAGTTGACTGAAAGGCAAGGAAGAGTTGAGGATGACATCACACATGTAGCCTTCTGGAATAGACTGAGAAGGAAGTCATGAAATCAGTTTGAGATGGGGCTCTGCCAGTTGTCAGCTGTGTGACCTTGGTAAGTCAAGGAGCTTCTTTGGGCCTCTGTTTCCTCATCTGTAAAATGGGGATTCAATGGTTGTTCTCCCTCCCGCTTAGACACTCTGAGCCCCATGGGGGACAGAGACTGTGTTCATCCTAATGATTTTGGGTCGACCCTAGTGTTCGGTACAGCAGTCTGCACACAGTAAGTACTCAATAAATATGATTGACTGACACAGGAAGCACTTAATAAATCCCAAAATGTGTTTACTAGGTGAAGGAAAAGAAGAGTTGGGGATGGGGCCACAGGGGTCACTGCTTCCGGCCAGGAGCCGTGGGACATGCAGTGGAGAAGACTGTTCAAGATCCATGTCACATCACGAATGCTGCTGGTTCCTAAACAGCGGAGCTAGAAGCCACATTCTCTGCTTCCCGCCACGGCTGCAGGAGACCCATCCAGTGGCGGCCCTCCAGACTGTCAGTTCTGGGAGGGCGGGGGAGTCAGTAGAGGATTTGGTTTCTAATCCTGACTCTGCCACTTTCCTGCTGTGTGACCTTGGGCAAGATACTTCACTTCTCTGAGCCATAGTTCCCTCATCGGCAAAATGGGGACTCAATACCGGTTCTTCCTCCTACTTACCCTGTAAGCTCCATGTGGGACCTGATTATCCTGTACCTACCCTAATGCTCAGTACAAAGTAAACACTTAACAAATGCCACAATTATTATTGTTATTATTATTATTATTTTTGTGTCTTCCATCTACTGTATTGCACTCTCCCAAACGTGCAGTTTGGCATCTTTAGAATCCACCCTTTCTTGTCCTTCCAAACTACTACCATGCTGATTCAAGCACATATCATAGCCTGCCTTGACTACTGCCTCAGCCTCTTCGCTGACCACCCTGCCTTCTATCTCTCTCCCCTCCAGTCCACAGTTCAATCTGCTGCCCAGTTCATTTTTCTAAAAAAACATTCAATCCACGTCTCCTCACTCAAGAACCTCCAGTGGTTGGCCGGTCACCTCCGCCTCAAACTCCTTACAGTGGGCTTTTCAAGCTGTCAGTCACCTTGCCCCCTCCTACTTCACCTCTCGACTCTCTTACTACAACCCAGCCTGCACATTTCACTCCTCTAATGCCAACCTACCCACTGTACCTTAATCTCACCCTATTTTACTGCTGACCCCTTGTCCACATCCTCCGTCTCACTTGCAACTCCCTCCCCTTTCATAGCTGATAGGTCACCACTCTCCCCACCTTCAAAGCCTTATTAACATCACATCTCTCTAATAGGGCTTCTCTCACTAAGCTCCCATTTCTCCTACTCTCTTTCCTTTCTGTGTCATCTAGGCTCTTGGATCTGTACCAAGCACCTGATATTCACCCCACTCTCAGAGCCACAGCACTTATATATAGCGCTGTAATTTATTTTGATGTCTATATCCCTCTCTAGACTGTAAACTCCTCATTGACAAGGATCATGTCTACCAACTCCATTGTTTTATATTGTCCCAAGTGTTTATTTGTTGTTCTATCCAAAACAAAACCCCACCACCCACCCAACCCCATCCTCCCCTTGATTTTCCCATCACAGTAAACAGCATTTCTCAGTCCACCCTACATTCAATCACTAACGGTGTCCAGGTGCCACTCTCACAGTGGGACTCAAATTTGGGGTGTCACGGTCCAGGCGGTTCGCTGGGGCTGAGCCAAAGGCCCCACTCCCAGAGGTTGGTTGGCTTGACCAACCCAGAGCTTTAAAGCCCATTAGCGGTTGAATAAACCCCTTTTTCCCCTTCTACCCTTCCAAAGCCTTGGGTTCATTTGTCATTGAGTGACTAAATGCACACAGTCTAGAATATTAGATCGGGATTTGGGTCCACCGGTTTGCCTGGCACATTTGGAAGCAGCGTGGCTCAGTGGAAAGAGCACGGGCTTTGGAGTCAGAGGTCACGGGTTCAAATCCCAGCTCGGCCATTTGTCAGCTGTGTGACTATGGGCAAGTCACTTCACTTCTCGGTGCCTCAGTTACCTCATCTGTAAAATGGGGATTAAGACTGTGAGCCCCACGTGGGACAACCTCATTCCCCTGTGTCTACCCCAGCGCTTAGAACAGTGCTCGGCACATAGTAAGCGCTTAACAAATACCAACATTATTATTTGGAGCAAGCTAGAAAGCAAAGGCATCTTTTTCGAGATTGCAAAGATTTGTTCCTTTCCTCCCCAGAAGTACATTACCAGGGGAAGCCTTCTTTATCAGGCAGTCCTTTCCCTGTTATGACTTTAAACCTACTGCTTGCAAGCTGAATTTTCTAGTCAGTAGGCTGGTGTAAGCACGAAGGCCAGATCCTACTCAACTCTTAGTTTTAGCGAATCCCTTGAAAGCCTATTGCTGGGGGGCATCTAATTTTACCACTTCTTTTAAACAACATCTGGCAAACCACAGATATTTCCTTTTCATGTGTGGTTGGGTTTATGTGTGTGGATGAGACTGTCAGAGCGGAAGAACCTGGGGTCAAAAATGGCACATTAAATGGCCCTTGAGGCTGAGGCCTGTGTATGACTGCGTAGAAAGCTGTCTGGACATTGGCCAGCAAACGGCACATAAAGAAGCCCTTACTGCCTTTCCTCTGCCTTTCAGGCACTCTGCTCTGCAACCAGTAAGCACTTAATAATAAATAATATTACTACTACTACTAGTAAAACCGGCCAGGCCTCCTTTCCTCTTTGACTTTCTCTCCAGTAGTGGGTAGTAGCCAAATTTACACATTTCCTGTAGTAAGGGCTCTGGGACAAGAAAGGGCTTTCATTTGCCTTTGGGCCTAGTGAGAAGCGGAGTTGGCCATTAGGAAGGATCCAGGCCTGTGGGTCAGAGGACCAATGGCTTTCATTTACTGCTGGGCCTAGTGAGAAGCAAAGAGCCTGGGGACTGGGAATTAAAGGCCCTGGATTCTGACTCTGATCCCAGCTCTGCTGCTTGCCTGCTGGTGACTTTCACTGGGCCTCAGTTTCCTCATCTGTAAAATGGGGATTCAATACCAGTTCTCCCTCTCCTGTACAGTAACTGGAACACAGTAAGCGCTTAACAAATGCCATAAAAAATGCTTGGGAAAATCCAAGAGAGTAAAACTCAATGAGCGTGATTCTCCCTTTTCATTCATTCATTCATTCATTCATTCAATAGTATTTATTGAGCACTTACTATGTGCAGAGCACTGTACTAAGTGCTTGGAATGTACAAATCGGTAACAGATAGAGACAGTCCCTGCCCTTTGACGGGCTCACAGTCTAATCAGGGGAGACGGATAGAAAAGAACAATAGCAATAAATAGAATCAAGGGGATAAACATCTCATTAAAACAATAGCAAATAAATAGAATCAAGGTGATGTACATCTCATTAACAAAATAAATTGGGTAATGAAAATATATACAGTTGAGGGGACGAGTACAGTGCTGAGGGGAGGGGAAGGGAGAGGGGGAGGAGCAGAGGGAAAGGGGGAAAAAGAGGGCTTAGCTGAGGAAAGGTGAAGGGGGATTGGGGGGAGCAGAGGGAGCAGAGGGAAAAGGGGGAGCTCAATCTGGGAAGGCTTCTTGGAGGAGGTGAGCCTTAAGTAGGGTTTTGAAGAGGGGAAGAGAATGAGTTTTCCTGAAGGTGGCATTCTATTGACTTCTTGGAGATACCTTGTGCAAAGTGCTATAAAAAAATTTTAATTGTGGCACCAATCAGACTATGCGCCCTCTGCGTCCCGCCCCCCCATCCCTGCCAAGGGTTCAAAACAACCTGCTCTATGGGTTAGGGGGACTATGGGACTCAAACGATTGATCAAGTGCCTCTCAAAACCTGGCTTAGGGCAGAGTTTACTACCCTGAGTCACAGAAGCGGGGCATTCCCCACTCTGAGATGCACAGACACATGCCACCCAATAGCTCCCCTTCATCTTATTGCCCACCTCCTGACCTGCTGTGAGAAGGGATGGGTTGGGGGGAAGGGAAAGAAAAGACCCAACTGAGAAACGCAGAAAGTGCTAAGCACGTGGCAATGCTGGAGGATGAAACGAATCCAGTTTTGAACATTAGGTTAGGCTTTTTGAGCAGCCCAGTGCTTCCACAGTTAAATTCAGACAGCCCGGTTCCCAGCGTCCACTCCAGGGAGTCCCGAGGATTGACTTGCTGCCCACCCTGCCCGGGAGGGTATAGAGAGGCACAGGGGTCTTCGGGGGCTCTGACAGAAACTCAGTGCCAACCTCCCTGAGAATAAAGTGGTTTCAGGCTCAGCTGGCATGGAAGGTCAAGGGGGCTTCAGGTAAAGAGGAATGGAGGACGCTTTCCTAGCTACAAACAATAAATAGCATTTATTGAGCACTTCCAGGGAGTGCTGGTGTGTCCGGTTCCTCCCCCAAAGAGGCAGTTCTTTCTTTTGCTGTTTTATCGTCAGACCAGGATTTCTTCCATCTATTTATGGCTCCTCAAACTGCCCACGTCAACCCTCAAACACTAGAGCCCTGTTCCTGGCTCCCTATAACAACTCCATCTCCCTGCCGGGGGAGAAGACTCAAGTTCACTTCTCTGTATCTGTGCGTTCCTCCTCCTCTCAGCGCCCCCATTCAACCCTTCCCAGGGCCTAGTCTGCCCACCTTCGAAACCTTTCCCCAAGAAGTTTACAATCTTAAAAATGTACACTGAATTACATGGCGAGGAGAGGGCCAATGTACAATCCTTGCTCTTCAGAAGCTTTTAAATAGAAACCAGGGAGCAGTTTTATTCGATCTTCAAATTTGGAATCCAAGATTCTTATGCCAAGCGGCTTCTGCAATTCTGCATCTGAGTAGGAAACTTCCATATTTTAATCTGCTGCCCAGATCATTTTCCTAAACCACCCCTCAAAGACCTCCCCACCCTTCACCATCAACTTGAAGGCACTCAAATCAGTTTTTCCCTTCCTACTTTACCTCACTGATCCACTACAACCCACCCCACACATTTTGCTTCTCTAACATCAACCTATGCACTGTATCTTGATCTCATCTATCCCACCCACCAACGCCTTGTCCTCTTCCTCCTCCCTTGGGTCTGGGACTCCTCTCCCTCTATAACCAACAGACCACTGGTCTCTCCACCTTCAAAACCTTCCTAAAATCACACCTCCTTCAAGAGGCCTTCCTTAAGTCCTCATTTCCATGATCTGCACTACCCTCTGCGATGATTATGTACTATGCTAAGAAGCTCTTTGACATTTAGCTAAGCACCACAGCACTCAGGAAAATATCCTTACATTTAGTGTTTCCCCATTCATAATTTATTTCCATAATGTCTGTCTTCTCTAGGCTGAAGCACCTTGTGTTCAGGGATCACATTTACCAACTCTGTTGTATTGTACTTTTCCAAGGGCTTAATACAGTGCCCTGTACCCAGAAGGTGCTCAAAAAGTACCACTGTTTGATAACTCTACTGCATTGTACTCTCCCAATTGTTAAGTACAGTGCTCCGCAAATATCATTAATCGACTGACTGATCGATTGAAGAGACTGAGTGCTGGTCCCCACTCTCCAGGCCCGGAAGGTCGGGTGGCCCATCTCTTTCTCCACGCCTTGTCCCTGGCCTTCTCTTCCCAGAGCCCCCGTGGATCATTGTTCCGGGGATCCAATCGAGCTGTTCAAACAAAGGGGAGAGAGCAGGAAACCAGATCTGTTCCCGGATCTCAGGCTCCGATGGGAGCAGTTGGGGAAATTGAGGATTGTACACACATTCACATTCATTCAATCATATTCTCTCTCTCCCCAACCGCTTCCAATCTATCAGGGAGTCCTGTGGAAACCCCACACTGCTGGGAGGGAAGCTGCTGCAGACCTCAAAATAGACAATGCCGCACCGAAATTCAACCCTCCCCTTACCTCCTCAAACTTTCCCATGTTTTCCCTCGAGCCTCCCTCTCCATATGCAACAGACCACCACTCTCTTCATCTTCAAAGCCTTTTTAAGGTCACATCACCTCCAGGAGACCTTCCACAATTAAGCCCTCTTGTCTCAACTCCCTCTCCCTTCGTTGTCAGCAGTGCACTTGAATCTGTACCCTTTGGGCACTTGGTATTCACCCCATCCTCAGCCTCTCAGCATTCATGCCCAAATTGTAATTTATTCTGATGACTGCCTCCTCTTCAGATTGTAGGCTCATTGTAGTCAGGGAACAGCTTGAAGGCAATTGGTAGATAAACAGCACAGCGCAGCAGAAAGAAGCAAGCCCTAACAAATACCATTAAAATAATCACTGAAATAAACAAAATTTTAAAAAGTCATGTGGCAAGAGAAATGAGAACAGCACTTATTGCTGATCAGTCCCCCACAGACTGGCCACATCTGACTTCCTGGATAATAATAGTAACAATTAAGGTCTTTGTTAGGCGCTTATTTTCTACCAGACCCTGTACTAGCTGCTGGGAGAGATGCAAGATACGTGGGTTGGACACAGTCCCTGACTCACACTGGACTCACAGTCTGAATCCTCTTTTTATACATGAGAACACTGAGGCACAAAGATTACTGGAGAAGGGAAAGTCAGGGGTGTTGGATGGTCCCTGCCGGGTCACTGGGGGAGAGTCAGAGATGGGGAGGGGAGAGGCAGGGGTGTGAGATGCTCCATACTGGGTCATGGGGGGAGAGTCAAGGATGGGGAGGGGAAAGTTGGGAGGTGTCGGTGGCCAGTGGTGGTGTGCCCATTTGGGGCGAGGTTACCGGGGTTCAAGTTTTTGCGAGGACAGAAGACCAATGACCAGTGGCCCAAAAGGGCTTCTGCTCCTCACACCCACCAATAAGGCCAAGACTCTGGCTGAGCAGAATTAATCAGTCAATCAATATACCCGATTTACAGGGTGTGTACTGTGTGAAGAGTACTGTACGAAGCACTTGGGAGAGTACAATACAATACAATACAACAGAGGCATTCCCTGACCACAATGAGCTTACAATGTAGAGGGGGAGACAGCACTGATAAAAAAAAAATACATTACAGATATGGATGTAACTGCTGGGGGGGCTGGAAGAGGGGGATGCATGAAGGGAGCAAATCATGGTGACACAGAAGGGAGTGGGAGAGGAAGAAAGGAGGTCTTCGTCAGGAAAGGCCTCTTGGAGAAGATGTGCCTTCAGTGAGTCCTAGAAGGCGAGGGGGTAGAGTCACTGTCTGTTGGATATGAGGAGGGAGGGCTTTCCAGGACAGATGCAGGAAGTGGGCAGTAGTTTGATGGCAAGACAGACTAATTCGAGATTTAGTGAGAAGGTTGGCATAAGAGAGGTGAAGGGCGGGGGCTGGATTGTAGCAGGAGAGTAACAAGGTGAGGTAGGAGAGGGCAAAGTGACCAAGTGCTCTAATGCCTGTAGTGAAGAGTTTCTGTTTGATGCGGAGGTGGATGGGGAACCACTGTAGTTCCTTGAGGAGTTGGGAAACACATCCTGGATGTTTCTGTAGAAAAATGATGTGGGCAGCAGAGTGAAGTATGGACTGGAGTGGGGAGAGACAGGAGGACTGAGGACAATGATAATAATAATAATGATGGCATTTGTTAAGCGCTTACTATGTGCAAAGCACTGTTCTAAGTTCTGGGGAGGATACAAGGTGATCAGGTTGTCCCACATGAGGCTCACAGTCTTAATGCCCATTTTACAGATGAGATAACTGAAGCAGAGAAGTGAAGTGACTTGCCCAAAGTCACACAGCTGTCAAGCGGAGGAGCCAGACTTCAAACTCATGACCTCTGACTCCCCAGCCCTTGCTCTTTTCACTGAGCCATACAGCTTCTCTGTGTGGATGTGCAGACAGGGGCGCAGGGGCAAGAAGGTTTGCTCCATTTGTAGAATTAGCGTCCCTGGGGCTCCTCCATCCCCCAGTCAATTCAGACAGAACCAGTTCCTTGCACAGAGTCTCAGTCCCCATTTCAGTCCCAGCCTCTGTGCTGGGCATGGCAGCCCCCTCCTCACTCTCTCCTCCTCCAGAGATGAACTTTGAAGCATGGAAATTCATAAATAAACAAATTCACCAGCCATAAACAACACCTTCCCTTAGAGCTGGGAAATCCACTGCTCTGTATCCATGTTGTGGCCTTGGTGAGGGTCCCCACTCTCATAGGAGCTACCACTATTAGACGTGGATGGGATCCCCACCTGTGGACAGGTGGGAAGCAGCATGGCTTAGTGGAAAGAGCACTGGCTTGAGAGTCAGAGGTCGTGGGTTCTAATCTTTGGGCAAGTCACTTAACTTCTCTGGGCCTCAGTTCCCTCATCAGTAAAATGGGGATTAAAACTGTGAGCCCCACGTGGGACAACCTGATTACCCGGTATCTACCCCAGCGCTTAGAACAGTGCTCGGCACATGGTAAGCGCTTAACAAAAACCAGCATTATTACCATTATGTGCAGGGTTCTTGGTCTGCTCAGTTGGTCAACAAAAGCCAGCTTCCTGAACAGAGTCCCAATTCCTGATTCCAAAACCAGCCTCCTGGATGACAGTGGCAACTCCTCATTACTCTCCCAAAAGCTCACCCCTTCTTTCACACACATGCACACATTTATGCATGCAAACACATGCACACACACACACCCCCTCTCCCTCCTCCCCTCCACCTTTCCTTTGACTGGAACTGCATTACAAGGCTTTCAGTGGTGGGCTGCATTTGAGAATTGACCTGACTGCCCAAGTGCAGGGGGACAGTCCTCAGGGCTGGGAGTTGGGATGAGCTCTCTCTGCAGAAGGAGCCACAGCCAATCGTGTTCTCGACTCAGTCACCTGGCCCCAACCATGCACACTGCTGGAGAAAGAGGTCAGTGGCCTTAGAGCCAAAGGGACACAGAACTATGGGGTCTTGGAACTCACCATCAAAGCCTCCCCTGGAGGAGGGGGAAGAGGATCCTTGGCCTCATGGGAGTGAGGCGGCACTAGAGCTTCTCCTCTGGCCCCAGGAGATGGACATGTAGAACTGGGGAACCTGGATTAGTGAGGCTGAGCATCCCGGTTCCCCCATCCTGTCTTCTGTCAACTGATGAAGACCATACCTGCTGCCAGGAAATAACAGTGCTCACAGCTGGAGAGGGAGTGGGACAGCTTTGGCAGAAAACCTACGGGTTTTAAAAGACGGATTATAAAGAATTTATTCATATTCATATCTGTCTCTGTTCCTCTAAACAAATAGATGGCTACAGACACGCGTAGTGGATAGACCAGGGGCCTGGGATTCATCAGGTCATGGGTCCTAATTCCGGCTCGGCCACATGTCTGCCGGGTGACCTTGGCCAATTCGCTTCACTTCTTGGGGCCTCGGTTACCTCATCTATAAAATGGGGATTGAGACTGTGAGCTCATGTGGGACAGGGACCGTGTCCAACCTGAATAGCCTGTATCCACCCCAGCGCTCAGTACAGTGCCCAGCACACAGTAAGAACTTAACAAATACCACAGTCATCACCCAGAAAAGTGCAGCTAAGCTCATTGCTACACTCTGCCCACCCTGCCCACCCTGCACTCCTCCGATCCCTGGGAGAGGCTCATTTCACAGGGACTGGAAGTCCAGAACTGCAGGCCCAACAGACCTGTTTCTAGTACAATACCTACCTTCTGCTCTCCCACCTGCACTCCTGGTGACTTGGACACAGGAGCCCACACAACTGTGCTTCTAAAAGACAAATGGACTGGAAACCATAATCAACACTATGTCGCCCTGACCTAGATCCCCAGAAGCCACTACTCTCTCTCACCGTGCTTCTTTGGCTGAAAATGGTTCATTCCTGCCCAGTGGATAGAGTGCACTCTGGAGGGCTCCTCCTCCCCCTCCCATCCCCTAACGGGAGAGGTTCCTCAAGGATGAGTTCTCGGTCCCCTTCTGTTCTCCATATAGACTCACTCCGGCGGTGAACTCATTCGCTCCCACAGCTTCAACCATCATCTCTGTGCGGATGATACCCAAATCTACTTCTCCTCCCCTATTCTCTCTCCCTCTCTCCAAGCTCACATCTACTCCGGCCTTCAGGACCTCTATAACTAGATGTCCTCCCGTCACCTCAAATTCAACATGTCCAAGACAGAAGCCCCTGTTTCACGGAGGCTGAACCGATTTAATTACCTCGTACCTACTCCAGTGTTTAGAACAGTGTTTGGCACATAGAAAGTGCTTAATAAATACCACAGTTATTATTATCATTATTTTATTATTATTCTGATTTAAGAGATGAGGTAACTGAAGCTTGGAGAACTGAAGAGACTTGCCCAAGGTCACTCAGGCAGGGCTTGGATTAGAAGCCAGGTCCTTCTCTCCCTCAGGCCTGGGCTCTATCCACTAGGCGGCACTGCTTTTCTCCCAGATAATAATGATAATAGTAATAATAATAATAATAATAATAATGGTATTTGTTAAGCACTTACTATGAGCCAAGCACTTTTCTAAGCGCTGGGATAGATACAAGGTAATTGGGTTGTCCCACATGGGGCTCACAGTCTTCATCCCCATTTCACAGATGAGGTACCTGAGGCACAGAGAAGTTAAGTGACTTGCCTAAAGTCACACAGCTGATAAGTGGTGGAGCCGGAGCGCTATTGATGCCTGTCCACTTGCTTTGTTTTGTTTTGTTGTCTGTCTCCCCTCTTCTAGATGGGTAGGGATTGTTTCTAACTGTTGCCAAATTATACTTTCCAAGTGCTTAGTACAGTGCTTTGCACACAGTAAACACTCTATAAATACTACTGAACAAATTAGAACCAATGACCTCTGACTCCTTCCACTAAGCCACACTGCTTCTAATGAATGTGACTCCTCTGTCGCCCGCCTTCTATCACTCCTAGACTCTGCCGACCTCCTGCTCCACCCCACTTGGCCCCCTCACCAACTTGGACACATACTCGATCTCTTCATCTCTAACCCCTGCACAGTCTCCACTTTCATCAACTCTGAATTCCCTTTCTCTGACCATAAGCTTCTCACTTGCCTCCTCACACTCCTCCTCCCCGTAAATCTGTATTACTTCCCCAGAGACCTCCGCTCTCTCAACCCCATCCATCTCTCTCAGCGCATCACACCCCACCTTGCCTCCCTACCCACTCTACCCACTCTTGATGACTAAATAGAGCCTGTCAACTCCCTCTCTATTCAGCTCAACTCACTCGCTCCCCTATCCCTTCGTCACTCTCGCACCACTAACCCACAGCCCTGGGTGACCTCCACTGGCCGCCTCCTTGGCTCTTAGGCTCGAGCCGCTGAACACTACTGGAAGAAATCTAAACACCAGGCCAACCGTGTCCACTTTAAATCTGTCCTTTCTTGCCTGAACTCTGCCCTCTCCTCTGCCAGGCAAAATGATTTCTCTTCCCTCACTGACACCCATGCTCATCACCCTCTTCAGCTGTTCCAGACATTTAACTCCCTCCTCAGGCCCCCTGTTCCTCCACCTCCCCCATCCCTCACCCCCAGTGATCTGGCCATCTACTTCCTTAGGAAAATTAACACCATCAGGACTGAGTTCCCCAAAATCATCCCTCCCCCTCTACCATCCCCCCTCCTCTCAACTCCCTCTTACTACTCTCCCATGCTCCTTCCCAGCAGCATCTTCTGAGATCTCCACCCTCCCCTCAAGTGCACCCCCTCCACATGGGCTTCAGACCCCATTCCCTCCCACCTTAACAAAACTCTCACCCCTTTCCTCCTCCCCCACTTACCTCCATCTTCAACTGCTCACTCTCTAATGGCCTCTTTCCCTCTGCCTTCAAACATGCACATGTCTCCCCCCTCCTAAAAAAACCCTTCATTGAACCCATTTCCCCCTCCTGGTATCATTCCAACTCCCTCCTACCCTTCCTTTCCAAACTCCTGGAGCAAGTCATCTACAGCTGCCTCAAATTCCTCTTCTCCAATTCTCTCCTGCACCCCGTCCAATCTGGTTTCCATCAACTCTGCTCCACTGAAACTGCCCTCTCGAAGGTCACCAATGACCTACTTCTCACCAAATCCAACGGTTTCTCCTCCAATCTTAATCCTCCTCAACCTCTCAGCTGCCTTTGACACCGTCGACCATCCCCTTCTCCTTGATCCTATCCGTCTTTCCAAAAGCATCTTTCCTCACCTTGCCGCCCTGTCCTCACTTCCCATTCTCGATGATCAGGTCTCCGCTCTCAACTTCACCCTCTCTACTCATCTCAACTCTCTCGCCCCTCTTTCCCTCCGCCGCTCTCGCTCCACTAACCCACAGCCCTGGATCACCTCCTCTGTCCGCCTCCTACGCTCCTATGCTCGAGCTGCCGAGCGCTGCTGGAGAAAGAACAAACACCAAGCCGACCTCACACACTTCAAATTTATCGTTTCCTGCCTTAACTCTGCCCTCTCCTCCGCCAGGCAAAACTTCTTCTCCTCCCTCATCGACACCCATGCCCGTCACCCCCGCCAATTGTTCCGGACCTTTAACTCTCTCCTTAGGCCCCCTGTTCCTCCCCTCCCCCATCTCTCACCCCCAATGATCTGGCCACCTACTTCATCACAATAATCAACACGATCAGGTCTGAGCTCCCCAAAGTCAGCCCTGCGCCTCTCCCCTCCCCCCCACCAACCCTCTCCCCTACTTTTCCATCCTTCTCTGCAGTATCCTCAGAGGAGATCTCCTCCCTCCTCGCAAGTGCCACCCCCTCCACCTGCGCCTCGGACCCCATTCCCTCTCACCTTATTAAAAACATCGCCCCTGCCCTCCTCCCTTCCTTAACTTCTATTTTTAACCACTCCATCTCCAATGGCTCCTTCCCCTCTGCCTTCAAACATGCCCACGGCTCCCCCATACTAAAAAAACCCGCTCTTGACCCCACTTCCCCCTCCAGTTATCGCCCTATCTCCCTACTACCCTTCCTTTCCAAAATCCTAGAACGAGTCATCTACAATCGCTGCTTAGAATTCCTTAACTCCCATTCTCTCCTGGACCCCCTCCAATCTGGCTTCCGTCCCCTCCACTCTACCGAGATTGCTCTCTCTAAGGTCATCCGTGACCTCCTTCTTGCCAAATCCAATGGCTCCTACTCCATTCTGATCCTCCTTGACCTCTCAGCTGCCTTTGACACTGTCGACCATCCCCTCCTCCTCCACACCTTATCTCACCTTGGCTTCACGGACTCTGTCCTCTCCTGGTTCTCCTCTTATCTCTCTGGCCGGTCATTCTCGGTCTCCTTCGCGGGCGCCTCCTCTCCCTCCCATCCTTTAACTGTTGGAGTTCCTCAAGGGTCAGTTCTTGGCCCTCTTCTGTTCTCCATTTACACTCACTCCCTCGGTGAACTCATTCGCTCTCACGGCTTTGACTACCATCTCTACGCAGATGACACGCAGATTTACATCTCTGCCCCTGTCCTCTCCCCATCCCTTCAGGCTCGCATCTCCTCCTGCCTCCGGGACATCTCCACCTGGATGTCGGCCCACCACCTAAAACTCCATGAGCAAGACTGAGCTCCTCATCTTCCCTCCCAAGTCCGGTCCTCTCCCAGACTTCCCTATCACCATGGATGGCACGACCATCCTTCCCGTCTCTCAGGCCCGCGATCTCGGTGTCATCTTTGACTCGTCTCTCTCGTTCACCCCACACATCCTATCCGTTACCAAGACCTGCCGGTTTCACCTTTACAATATCGCCAAGATCCGCCCTTTCCTCTCCACCCAAACGGCACCTTACTGCTACGAGCTCTCGTTATATCCCGGCTAGACTACTGTGTCAGCCTTCTCTCTGATCTCCCTTCCTCCTCTCTCGCCCCGCTCCAGTCTATTCTTCACTCCGCTGCCCGGCTCATCTCCCTGCAGAAACGATCTGGGCATGTCACTCCCCTTCTTAAACAACTCCAGTGGTTGCCTATCAATCTCCGCTCCAAACAAAAACTCCTCACTCTAGGCTTCAAGGCTCTCCATCACCTTGCCCCTTCCTACTTCTCCTCCCTTCTCTCTTTCTACCGCCCACCCCGCACGCTCCGCTCCTCTGCCACCCACCTCCTCGCTGTCCCTCGGTCTCGCCTATGCCGCCGTCGACCCCTGGGCCACGTCCTCCCACGGTCCTGGAACGCCCTTCCTCCTCACCTCCGCCAAACTAATTCTCTTCCCCTCTTCAAAACCCTACTTAAAACTCACCTCCTCCAAGAGGCCTTCCCAGACTGAGCTCCCCTTCTCCCTCTACTCTCTCTACTGCCCCCCCTTCACCTCTCCGCAGCTTAACCCTCTTTTCCCCACATTTCCCTCTGCTCCTCCCCCCTCCCTTCCCATCCCCTCAGCACTGTACTCGTCTGCTCAACTGTATATATTTTCATTACCCTATTTATTTTGTTAATGAAATGTACATCGCCTTGATTCTATTTAGTTGCCATTGTTCTTACGAGATGTTCTTCCCCTTGACTCTATTTATTGCCATTGTTCTTGTCTGTCTGTCTCCCCCGATTAGACTGTAAGCCCGTCAAAGGGCAGGGACTGTTTCTATCTGTTGCCGACTTGTTCCTTCCAAGCGCTTAGTACAGTGCTCTGCACATAATAAGCGCTCAATAAATACTATTGAATGAATGAATGAATGAATGAACATTATCCTTCTCTTCAACATTATCCAATCTTGGCTTCACTGACTCTGTCCTCTCCTGATTCTCCTCTTATTTCTCTGGCCGTTCATTCTCAGGCTCCTTCATGGGCTCCTCCCCTGCTCCATTCCTTAACTGTAGGTGTTCCTCAAGGATGAGTTGTTGGTCCCCTTCTATTCACCATCTATATTCACTCCCTAGGTGAACTCATTCGCTCCCACGGCTTCAACTATCATCTCTTTTTCTATGTGGATGATACCCAACTCTCTATATTCTCCCCTGTTCTCTTGCCCTCCCTCCAGGCTCACATTTCCTCTTGTCTTCAGGACACCTTGATGTCCTCCCACCAACTAAAACTAAAACACGTCCACGACTGAGCTCCCTATCTTCCCTCCCAAATCCTGGGCTCTCCCTGACTTTCCCATCACTGTGGACGGCATAACCATCCTTCCCGTCTCATGAGCCCACAACCTCAGTGTCATCCTTGACTCTGATCTCTCATTTGGCCCACACATCCAATCCTTCACCAAAACCTGACAGTCTCACCTTCACAACATCTCCAAGATCTGCCCTTTCCTCTCCATCCAAACTATTACCACATTAGTACAATTGCTCATCCTATCCCGACTGAATGACTGCATTAGGCTCCTTTCTGATCTCCCAACCTCCCATCTCTCCCCACTTCAGTCCATACATCACTGTGCTGCCCGGATTATCTTTCTACAGAAGCGTCCTGGGCACGTCACTCCCTTCCTCAAAAATCTCCAGTGGTTGCCTATCCACTTCTCTATCAAACAAAAACTTACTATTGGCTTCAAAGCTCCCCATCCCCTTGCCCCCTCCTACCTCACCTCCCTTCTCCCCTTCTCCATCCCACCTTGCACACTCTGCTCCTCCGGTGTGTGCCTCGTTCTCTCCTGTCCCACTGTCAATCCCTGGCTCGTGTCCTACCTCTGGCCTGTAATGCCCTCCCTCCTCAAATCCGTCAAACAATCACACTTCAAAGCCCTACTGAAGGCTCATTTCCTTCAGGAGGCCTTCCCAGATTAAGCCCCCCTTTACCTCAGCTCCCCCTCCACCCCCATCTAGCCCCAACTCACTACCTATGCTCTACCACACCTCCCCGTCCCACAGCCCTTGGGTATATACATACGTATCTATGATTCTATTTATTTATATTAATAACTGTTTTACTTGTTCTGATGTGTAATTCTATTTCTTTGTATTGATGCTATTGAATCCTGTTTACTTGTTTTGAAGTCTGTCTCCCCATTTCTAGACTGTAAGCCCGTTGTGGGCAGAGATTGTCTCTTTGTTGCTGAACTGTACTTTCCAAGCACTTAGGACAGTGCTCTGCACACAGTAAACGCTCAATAAATATGATTGAATGAATGAATCTGGAGGGCTGCACCTCTCTAACATCACCTGGTGGCACTTTGCTCCTCCAGAGCCGGCTTACGCCCTGGACCTCCATCTCACGATTGGTTGCTGTGGCATGAGATCTTCATCAGATAATCGGATCGGGCAACGTCCCTCATCTTCACCAGCTGTGCAAGGTGAGGTTGGATCTCAGGAGAGGTCTGTCACGGCCATGGTCCATTCAAGTCCTCAGACTTTTCGGAAAAATTCCTCCGTTTCTCCTCAGCAATTCAAGTTCTCCTCAGACTTTTGAGCAAGATAATTCAGTTTCTCCTCAGCAATTCAAGACCTCCTCAAACTTTTTGGCAAGAGAATTCAGTTTCCCTTCCAATTCCTTCTTTGCCCTTTACCTATTCTTCTACCATGGGGTAGGAGAATAATCTCTGTGGAAATGGATTCTCAGAGAGGAATGGGATGGACACACTGCTTGGCACATGGTCCTCCTCCTCCTGACTTGGATCCCCAGAAGCCATGCCGTTTCTAGTACAATACCTGCCTGCTGTCCTCTAAGCCAATACTGTCGCTGACTTGATATCAGGCAGGAGTCTGCACCATCTGCGTCCAGTGGCACTGATTTTTTTTTTCCCCATGGTGTTTGTGAAGCACTTACCATGTCCCAGGCACTGAACTAAATGCCAGGAGAAGAGATAAACTCATCAGGTTGAACACAGTCCAGGTCCCACATGGGACTCGCGATCTTAATCCCCCTTTTAAGATTCAAAGGAAGTTGCAGCATGGAAAGAGTACGGGCCCGGATGTCAGAGGACGTGGGTTCTAATCTCATCTCTGCCAAATAGCAGCTGTGTGACTTCGGGCGAGCCACTTAATTTCTGTGTACCTCAGTTCCCTCATCTGTACAATGGGGAGTGAGACTGTGAGCCCCACGTGGGACAATCTGATGACCTTGTATCTACCCCAGAGTTTAAACGGTGCTTAGCACATAGTAAGTGCTTAACAGATACCATCATTATTATTATTCTTACCTCCACCACGTCTGCAGTGTGACCTTGGGCAATTTACTTGACTCCTCTGAGCCTCAGTTACTTCATCT
Organism: Ornithorhynchus anatinus; assembly: GCF_004115215.2. Classification (NCBI taxonomy): domain Eukaryota; kingdom Metazoa; phylum Chordata; class Mammalia; order Monotremata; family Ornithorhynchidae; genus Ornithorhynchus; species Ornithorhynchus anatinus. Next base: position 19,163,209 of record NC_041732.1, read on the forward strand.
GTAAAATGTAAATCTGTAAAATGGGGATTAAGACTGTGAGCCCTATTGCTGACTGGGACTATGTCCAACCCGTTATCGTGTATCTACCCCACCGCTTAGTACAGTGCTTGGCACTCACTGGTCTGCTGTGTTACCTTGGGCAAGTCACTTCACTTTTCTGTGCCCCAATCCCCTCCTCTGTAAAATGAGGATTAAGACTGTGAGCCCCTTGTGGGACAGGGACTGTGTCCAACCTGATCACCTTGTATCCATCACAGCACTTTGTACAATGCTTTGCACACAGTGAGCGCTTAACAAATGCCATTAAAAAAACAAACAAACTGCTGCTGCTGCTCCTCCTCCTCCTAATCCCCCTTCCCGGGGCTCACGACTCTGCTGAGACAACAGAAGCACAAACCCTGGAGAGCTGCTGGTGTTGTCAGCAACAGGGAGTTCTTGGCAGCTGCTCTCACAGTGAGTGAGCCAGGGAGTGTCTGCGGGAGAAATCCATCTATCATTTCTATGGAGAACTTACTGTAGGCAGAGCACTGTCTGTAGAGCTGGGAAGAGGTCAATATAAACAGAGTTGGTAGACGTCACCTGCCCATAATGACCTTACCGACTAGAGGGGTAGACGGTGATAGAGATAAATTGCATATAGGGACACAAATACTGTGGGGCTGAGGGGTCAATAAAGGGTGTGCAAAGCCAACACAGGAGAGAGTGAGAGAAGAGGAAATGAGATTAGAATCAATTAGGGTGGCAAAGAGTTTCAGGCTGGAGGGTGGAGGAATGGTGGTCTGGGGATGAATCTTTGGTCCGGGCCTTACTGACAGGAAATCAGAGTGGCGGTAACAAGGAACGGGCGTAACACATCCCACCATGAAATCCGAAGCCAAGGATGTGGAAGAGAGCCTGCAGACTGCTTTCAAGAAGCTAAGAGTGGACACGGCAGGATGAGTAAATACATGATGGATAGATTAGTCTCCCTTCCTAAAGGACAAGGGGAGGCCCCGCGCATGAGGCTAGAGAAGATTATCTATTATCTATTAGATTATCTAGTAGGGGCATTAGCTTTTAAGACTCAAGGACGTTGCAGGATCATTCCCTAAAATGATCTTGGGATGCAGCAAGCCCTAATGGTTTTGAGTGGTTTTGCGGCCCAATCCGTCCAGATGAAGTGACTGAGGCACAGAGAAGTTAAGTGATTTGCCCAAAGTCACACAGCTGGCAAGCAGCAGAGCCGGGATTAGAAACCATGACCTGTGACTCTCAAGACCGGGCTCTTTCCACTTACCCACTTGGGTTGTCCCACATGAGGCTCACGGTCTTCATCTCCATTTTTCAGATGAGGTCTTCAATCCATCACTCGGATTTATTGACCCCCGTACTCAGCGCCCGGGAGAGAACACTATGACAGAGTTGGCAGACGCATTTCCCTGCCCATCACCTGTTTACAGTTAGAGGGGGCAGACAGACATTAGTATGTCTCCCTCTCCCTTCCCCTTCCCTCAGCACTGTGCTCATTTGTATATATTATTTATTACTCTATTGATTCTGTTAATGAGGTGTATATCTCCTTGATTCTATTTATCTTGATGATGCTGTCTTGTTCTGCTTTGTTCTGTTTTGCTTTGCCGTCCGTCTCCCCCATTTAGACTGTGAGCCCGTCCTTGGGCAGGGATGGTCTCTATCTGTTGCTGAATTGTACATTCCAAGCGCTTAGTACAGTGCTCTGCACATAGTAAGCTCTTAATAAATATTATTGAATGAATAATGGAGAAAGCATGGACCGGGGAGCAAGAGGACCTGGGTTCTAATTCCAGCTCCCCCACTTGCCTCCTGTGTGACCTTGGGTACCACACCTCACTTCTCTGTGCCTCATTTTTCTCAACTGCCAAATGGGGATTTGATGCCCCTTCTCCCTCCTACTCAGACCGGAAAGTCTCAAGTCAGGCAGGGTCTGTCCCTGGCCTGGTTAACTTGGATCTGTCCCAGCTAAAATCTGCAGCCCTGTGGACTTCCTCTCAGACCCCAGCATAGACTCTGCTGGTGAGCTAGTCAGGATGGGAACCGTTATTCAGCAGGATCCTGCCATCATCATCAATAATATTGGACCCCCTGGTCAGAGCAATTAGTGCCCTTGCCGGGCAGCTGCTGTTTGAAGGTCAATGCCTTGGCCTATCCTAAACATTTTCATATGTATGACATCTTCTACCTAGCCCCTACCCACCCAGGTCACATGAAGAAGTAGTTCAAATTTTTACGTAATACTGGTATTTGTTTAAGCACTTTCTGTGTGCTTTGCTTAGAGAAGCAGCGTGGTTCAGTGGAAAGAGCACGGGCTAGGGAGTCAGAGGTCATGGGTTCAAATCCCGGCTCCACCGCTTGTCAGCCATGTGACTTTGGGCAAGTCACTTAACTTCTCAGTTACCTCATCTATAAAATGGGGATGAAGACTGTGAGCCCCGCGTGGGACAACCTGATCACCTTGTATCCTCCCAGCGCTTAGAACAGTGCTTTGCACATAGTAAGTGCTTAACAAATGCCATCCTTATTATTATTGTGTACATTGGACCCAATCCCTGTTTCTCATAGAGCTCACCGTTTGAGGGAGGTTTCCCCCATTTTACAGATGAGAAAACTGAGGTCCAACCAACTGACTTTCCCAAGGTCCAATAGTGGGCAAGGGGCGGGGTGGGATTAGAACCCAGATCTCCTAACTGCCAATTAGTTTACCTTTTTTTTAACTCTTTAGAGGAAGCAGCATGGACTAGAGGATAGAACAGAAGCCTGGGAGGCGGAAGGGGCTGGGTTCTAATTCCAGCCCCGCCACTTGTCTGCTGTGTGACCTTGGGCAAGTAACTTCACTTCTCTGGGCCTCAGTTACCTTATCTGTAAAATAGGGATTAGAGCTTTATTATGCCCCATCTGGGACAGGGACTGCCCAACCCGATTATCCTGTATCTGGCCCAGTGCTTACTACACTGGTGTAAAGTAAGGACTCAACAATGTGGAAGAAAAACTTCACAGACTCTACCTTGTGTTCAGAAAAAGGTAGGTCAGAACAAGTTTTATTACTGCTAGTGCTTCATCGGGCACTCAATTTCAAGCAATACAGAGCTTCTTTCTATGCCCTTAGTACAGCATTCTTAATGATCAGAACAATACAATAGAAGTACTTTAGGATAGAAAGCAGTGAGTCCCTGGGGCATTTCCTGTTTAGTCCTGGACCGCCTTTGAAAAGGTGATAAGTAGGGCCAGGGACTTGACTGGTTCAAGGGCGTGGTTTTACCACGTCGTATTGTGCTTGACTGAGATCGAGTTTGGCTCTTCATTTGAGTCAATCAACCCATCAGGCACACCCAAAGTGGTCAAGTGGGCTTTAGGCAGAGGGACTGGTGAGAGAGAAAGGTGGACCAAAGCAGGACCTTGACCATTGTGCTTCCACAACAAATACCACAGTTATTATTATTAGATAGATCATGGGCCTGGGAGTCAGAAGGAGCAGCGTGGCTCAGTGGAAAGAGCAGGGGCTTTGGAGTCAGAGGTCATGAGTTCGAATCCCAGCTCTGCCACTTGTCAGCTGTGTGACTGTGGGCAAGTCACTTAATTTATCTGTGCCTCAGTTCCCTCATCTGTAAAATGGGGATTAAGACTGTGAGCCCCACGTGGGACAACCTGATTCCCCTGTGTCTACCCCAGCGCTTAGAACAGTGCTCTGCACATAGTAAGCGCTTAACAAATACCAATATTATTATTATCATTATTACCTGGGTTCTAATCCCAGCTCCAATACGTGTCTGCTGTGTGACTTTGGGTAAATCACTTAGCTTCTCATTGTTGCAGTTACCTCGTGTAAAAATGGGGATTAAGACTGTGAGCCTCATATGGGACAGGGACGGGGTCCAACCCAATTTGCTTGTATCTATCCCAATGCTTAGGACAGTGCCTGGCAAAAAGTAAGCACTTAACAAGCACCACTAATATTCTTCTTCTTATTATTATTATTATTATTAATAACCAGAATGCTTCCCACTCTGGTGCCCCCACGAGCTCTGTGCTTTCCAAGAGGCCTTCCCAGACTGAGCTTCCCCTTTTCCCTCTGCTCCCTCTGCTGCCTCTCTGCCCCCTCCTTCACCTCCCCTCAGCTAAACCCCCTTCTCCCCCTTTCCCTCTGCTCCTCCCCCCTCCCCTCCCCTCCCCTCAGCACTGTGCTCGTGTGCTCATTTGTATATATTTTTATTACCCTATTTATTTTGTTAATGAGATGTACATCTCCTTGATTTTCTTTATTGCTATCGTTTTTGTCTATCTCCCCCAGTTAGACTGTAAACCCGTCAATGGGCAGGGATTGTCTCTATCTGTTGCCGAATTTTACATTCCAAGCGCTTAGTACAGTGCTCTGCACATATTCATTCATTCATTCAATAGTATTTATTGAGTGCTTACTATGTGCAGAGTACTGTACTAAGCGCTTGGAATATACAAATCTGCCACAGATAGAGACAGTCCCTGCCCTTTGACGGACTCACAGTCTAATTGGGGGAGACAGACAAGAACAATGGCAATAGAGTCAAGGGGAAGAACATCTCATTAAAACAACAGCAAATAAATAGAATCAGGGTGATGTACATCTCATTAAACCAAATAAATAGGGTGATGAAGATATATATAGTTGAGCGGACAAGTACAGTGCTGAGGGGATGGGATGGGAGAGGGGGAGGAGCAGAGGGAAAGGGGGGAGAAGAGGGTTTAGCTGCAGAGAGGTTGGGGGGTAGAAGGAGCAGAGGGAAAAAGGGGGGAGCTCAGTCTGGGAAAGCTTCTTGGAGGAGGTGAACTTTAAGCAGGGTTTTGAAGAGGGGAAGAGAATTAGTTTGGCGGAGGTGAGGAGGGAGGGCATTCCAGGACCGCGGGAGGACGTGGCCCAGGGGTCGACGGCGGGATAGGCGAGACCGAGGGATGGTGAGGAGGTGGGCGGCAGAGGAGCAGAGCGTGCGGAGTGGGCAGTAGAAAGAGAGAAGGGAGGAGAGGTAGGAAGGGGCAAGGTGATGGAGAGCCTTGAAGCCTAGAGTGAGAAGTTTTTTTTTGTGTGCAGAGGTTGATAGGCAACCACTGGAGGTGTTTAAGAAGGGGAGTGATATGCCCAGAGCGTTTCTGCAGGAAGATGAGCTGGTCAATGGAGTGAAGAATAGACTGGAGAGGGGAGAGAGAGGAGGAAGGGAGATCAGAGAGAAGGCTGACACAGTAGTCTGGCTGGAATATTACGAGAGCCTGTAGCAGTAAGGTAGCCATTTGGGTGGAGAGGAAAGGGCGGATCTTGGCGATAGGGCAGATCTTAGCGTTCAATAAATATCTATTATTTATAGATAAATAATAAAAAATAAACCCGTAAAGAGCCCGGGCTTTGGAGTCATAGGTCATGGGTTTGAATCTCAGCTCTGCCACTTGTCAGCTGTGTGACTGTGGGCTTCTCTGTGCCTCAGTTACCTCATCTTTAAAATGGGGGTTAAGACTGTGAGTCCCACGTGGGACAAGCTGATTCCCCTGTGCCTACCCCAGCTCTTAGAATAGTGCTCTGCACATAGTAAGGGCTTAACAAATACCAACATTATTATCTATTGAATGAATGAAAACAGGTACGTTTGAATCCCAGCCCTTCCCGATACCACTTTTGGTCTTGCCATGCTTGACCAGTCACCCCAGGTATTTCCCCGGGGTGTGGTTTCCTCTGCTTTCACAATCCTCCAATAAGCACCATCCCCCTACTGACTGCCATTAAACACCTCTTTGGCATTTTATCAGCAGTAGGGGAACCAACAAAATGTAAACGTAGATTCTTTCCCCAGAATTCATTCTGCTATTAGTTGCTCCCACATGTACACAAACATGGAACCCAGTCAAATAAACGAGATGATGATTGTGGAATTTTAAGTGCTTACCTGAGCCAAGCACTGAACTAAGCCCTGGGACCTAGACCTAGCTGAGCACCCATCTTGCAGCAGGGCTGAGCTGCTTGAATCGATTTTATTTCCAGAATTGGAAACCTTCCTCCTGGAAGGGCAAAGATGGTAAACATTCAGGGATGCCTCCTGGGGTCATTCTCAAACTCTAATTTGGCAAGACACTGGGATTGCAAGCTTTGTGTTTCCTTGTGTGAGAAGCACTTTGGCCCAGACTGTGAGCTCATTGTGGTCAGGGATGTTTCTGTTTGTTGTTATACTGCTTAACAAATACCATAATCATTATTATTATTATACTGTACTCTCCTAAGAGCTTAGTACAGTGCTTTGCACAGAGTAAGCTCTCAATAAATACGATAGAATGAATTGAATGGATGGATGAATGATGGAAATAAATCCATCGGTAACACTCGCAGACATATTGCCTGTGGGTCGCCATAGTGAGCACAGATGAGCTCCTGCCCTCAGAGAGCTTACGATCTAGCAGGAGAGGCCAACCCTTGAGTAATGTACATCTGGGAGCAGGAGAGCTGGGAACCCAGGAGCAGCTGTCTGGGTCAGAGCTGCACAGCGGATCTCCTGGGAACAGACAGGGAAGAAGTGGCAGCCAGGGAGGAAATGAGGGCTGTCAAAGGCCAGAGAACACATTTTGGATTTTACTCGATCGGTGGTTTGGGCCCAGTACCACGTAGACGGGGGCTGCTTGACCTCTCCCATGTTCCCTGGGTAAGACTTGCTTTTTAAAAAAAATACAAAGAAATAGTATCTGTTAAGCATTTACTATGTCCCAGGCACTGTCCTGCGCCCCGGGTTAGATACATCTGGTTCTTCAGGTAGGACATGCTCCGTCTCCCATGTGAGGCTCACAGTTTTTAATCTCCATTTCACAGATGAGGTAATGGAAGCACAGAGGAGTGACTTGCCCAAAGTCACTCAGCAGACGAGTGACATATCAGGGTTAGAACCCAGGTTATCTGACTGTCAGACCCATGCTCTATCCATAATAATAATAATAATAATAATAATAATAAATAATGGGGGTATTTGTTAAGCACTTACTATGTGCAAAGCACTGTTCTAAGTGCTGGGGGGATACAAGCTGATCAGGATGTTCCACGTGGGGCTCACAGTTTTAATCCCCATTTTACAGATGAGGTAACTGAGGCACAGAGCAATGAAGTGACTTGCCCAAAGTCACACGGCTGGCAAGCGGTGGAGCCGGGGTTAGAACCCATGACCTTGGTCTCCCAAGCCCAGGCTCTTTCCACTGAGCCATGCTGCTTCCATGAGGTTAGAAGTTCACGCCCACTTGTTCTGCAGAGCCCACAGCCAGCTCTGTTCATTTGGCAAGAAGGAGATCATTGATGACCTTTCAGAGGGTGGTTTCTGTGGAGCAAAGGGGATGGACGCCAGATTGGAGGGAGTCAAAGATAGAGTTGGAGGAGGGGAACTTGAGATGGCGGGTGTAGACAACTCGCATAAGGGGTTTGGGGCCATTGTCCTTGTCTGTCTGTCTCCCCCGATTAGACTGTAAGCCCGTCAAACGGCAGGGACTGTCTCTATCTGTTGCCGACTTGTTCATTCCAAGCGCTTAGTACAGTGCTCTGCACATAGTAAGCGCTCAATAAATACTATTGAATGAATGAATGATAGGAGGAAGACGGGGCAGACACTGGAGGGAGTCGTGAGGTCAAGGGAGGGTATTTTTAGGTTAGGAGAGACACGGGCATGTTTGAAAGCAGTGGGAAAGAAGCCACTGAAGAGCGAACCATTGAACATGGCAGTTACAGAAGGAAGAAGGGAAAGGGCAAGCATTTTGATAAGTGAGAAGTAGTAGGGTCAGATGCACAGGTGGAGGGCATGGATTTTGAGAGGAGGCGGCAGATCTCCTCTAGAGATACTGCTGGGAAATCTGGGAGAGTTGAAAAAGGGGTGGGAGGGAGGAGGGACTGGGGAGAGGCAGGGGAGATCATCCCCCAGAGTGTCAACTGTCTCAAAATAGTAGGTGGCCAAATCACTAGGGGCAAGGGATGGGGGAGGTGGGGGGAAAGAGAGTTTGAAGAGGAAGTTGAACATCTGGAACAACGGGTGAGGGCAATGGGCATGGGTAGGGAGGGGATGGTCCTCAAGGCCAGGGTGAGGTGTTGAGTGGTCTCTTTTTGAAGAGTAATAGCCAGTCAGATTCTCCCTCAAGTCATTCTACCCTGAACTGGGCACTGCAGGCCTCTGGGGCTGCAGGAGTCCTGTCTGCATCAGAGCCTTTCAGACATAGACCTCGGGTTGTTTCGGGAGAGACTCGTTACTCACCACCAAGGCCTCCTCTGGGTAGGGGCAGTAGAGCCTGGACCATGGGCCTGTTGGAGTTGAGGTGTCACTGGAGCTTCTCCATCGGTTCTGGCAGGAACCTACCTGGAGTTGTGGAACCTGGCCTTAAGACACATGTGGATTAGTGAACCTAAGGATCTCGGTTCCTCTATCTTACCCTCTGAGGTCCACCTCTGCGGCTAAACCCTTCAGTCCCCAGCAGACTCGACTGTCTCATAGCTGGAGAATGAGGGGTAGGAGATTGCAGACAACTTTTTTGGGTTGTTGCTTTTTTGTGGGGGGAAACATTTCCCCTTTATCACCTCACCTAACCCCAAACACTGATGCGAACTTCAAGGGAGGTTAGGTATACAGACAGACCACCAGAGCTAACTGAGTGCAACACTCTGCCCTAATAATAGTTAGCTGTCTCCTCCGAACCCCAGCTTTGTTAGTCCAGGAGGGGCTCATTCTCCAGACTGGGCTTGTGAATAATAATGATTACGGTACTTGTTAAGCGCTTACTCTGTGCCAGGCACTGTTGGAAGCACTGGGGTAGATACAAGCTAATTAGGTCGGACACAGTCCCCATACCCCATGGGGTTCACCCTCTTAATACCTGTTTTCCTGATGATAGAACTGAGGCCCAGAGAAGTGAAGTGACTTGTCCGAGGTCACTTTACTCGGGGTCTTCTTGCAACCCAGAAATGGGGAAAGCTTGACCACTCTGCAGAATAAAGATTTGAGACCTACTCAAGCTCTGATTGCCTCACTGACCGGGCAGAGCAATGAATGGGCAGAGATTGTCTGCAACATCACACAGTTGATAAATGGCAAAGTTGGAATTAGAACCCATGTCCTCTGACTTCCAGGCCTGTGGTCTTTTCACTAGGCATGCTGCAACTCCCGATTAGACTGTAAGCCCGTCAAACGGCTCTATCTGTTGCCGACTTGTTCATCCCAAGCGCTTAGTACAGTGCTCTGCACATAGTAAGCGCTCAATAAATACTATTGAATGAATGAATGAATGAATGAATGAATGAACTCCCCTTTATTCTTCAAATGGGGATTAAGATCATGAGCCCCATGTGGGACCTGGACTGTGTCCAACCTGATGAGCTTCTCTCTATGCCAGGGCTTCGTTCGATGCTTGGGACATAGTAAGGGCTTCAGAAACACCATGGAAAAAAAAATCAGTGCCACTGGAAGCAGAGTATACAGATTCCCACCTGAGATCAAATCAGGAAGGGTGTTGGCTGGGAGGACAGAAGGCAGGTATTGTACTGACACCGCATTGGCATCTGGCGAGAAGCAGTGTGGTTTAGTGAAAAGAGCAGGGGCTTGGGACTCAGAGGTTGTGGGTTCTAATCCCGACTCCGCCACCTGTCAGCTGTGTGATTTGGGACATGTCATTTAATTTCTCTGTGCCTCAGTTACCTTATCTGTACAGTGGGGATTAAGTCTGTGAGATTAAGACTGTGAACCCCGCATGGGACAACCTGATTACCTTGTGTCTACTCCAGCTCTTATAACAGTGCTTGGCACGTAGTGAGTGCTTAACAAATACCATTATTATTATTATCACTATCTCTGTCAGGAGGATGATGTCAAGCAGTGTGTCCATCCCATTCCTCTCTGAGAAATAATAATAATAACAATAATAATGTTGGTATTTGTTAAGCGCTTACTATGTGCTGAGCACTGTTCTAAGTGCTGGGGTAGACATAGGGGAATCAGGTTGTCCCACGTGGGACTCACAGTCTTAATCCCCATTTTACAGATGAGGGAACTGAGGCACAGAGAAGTGACTTGCTCACAGTCACACAGCCGACAAGTGGCAGAGCTGGGATTCGAACTCATGAGCCCTGACTCCAAAGCCCATGCTCTTTCCACTGAGCCACACTGCTTCTGGTGAGCAAGAGCCCAGAATTCTTTTCCTCAGAGATTATTCTATGACCCCGGGAGCAACAGGGGCAAAGGAGGAATTGGAAGGGAAACTGAATTGCCTTGCTAAAAGGTTTGAGGAGGACTTGAATTGCTGAGGAGAAACTGACTTGACTTTTCTCAAAAGTCTGAGGAGTACTAGAATTGCTGAGGAGAAACCGAATTCTCTTGCACGAAAGTTTGAGGAGAATTTGAATTGCTGAGGAGAAACAGTAATTTTGTGGAAAAGTTTGAAGAGGACTGGGACGGCTGAGGAGAAATGGAATTGTTGTGCAGAAGGCTTTGAGCAGCAGCTAAATGGTTCTCCTAGGCAAGACAAAGACTAGCAGATGGGTTTGAGCCCGAGGGTCGTGGCCCTCCCTGGCTTCTTTTCATTCATTCATTCAATAGTATTTATTGAGCGCTTACTATGTGCAGAGCACTGTACTAAGCGCTTGGGATGAACAAGTCGGCAACAGATAGAGATGGTCCCTGCCGTTTGACGGGCTTACAGTCTAATCGGGGGAGACGGACAGACAAGAACAATGGCAATAAATAGAGTCAAGGGGAAGAACATCTCGTAAAAACAATGGCAACTAAATAGAATCAAGGCGATGTACAATTAATTAACAAAATAAATAGGGTAATGAAAATATATACAGTTGAGCGGACGAGTACAGTGCTGTGGGGATGGGAAGGGAGAGGTGGAGGAGCAGAGGGAAAAGGGGAAAAAGAGGGTTTAGCTGCGGAGAGGTAAGGGGGGGTGGCAGAGGGAGTAGAGGGTAATGAGCCCCCTGAACTGCAGACCCCAGGGAGTAGGAGCAGCAAAGGAGAACTCCCGCTGCAACAGCCCCCCCCCCCCCCCCGCAAAACAACAACAACAACAAAAAAAAACCCAATGAAAGGAGGAAAGAACTCTTCCCCTGGGGGCACGGAAGCAAGAAAAAAAATCTAAGACTTGCTCTGAGACACCTACCAGGGGCCGAGGCCAGAGCACCTAAGACTTGAACGAGGATGGCATGCTGAGGGGGGCCAGACTCCTTCAGACTCATCTGACGTGGGATTGTCTTCACGAAAGATGGGGAAGCCAGTCGGATTGGTAGCTATTGCTTTCGCATAATTGTGTATGTATGATTGTCTGTAGGGATCTACCCCCTTTTAATTAATTAATGTTGGTATTTGTTAAGCGCTTACTACGTGCAGAGGACTGTTCTAAGCGCTGGGATAGATACAGGGGAATGAGGTTGTACCACGTGAGGCTCAGTCTTCACCCCCATTTTACAGATGAGGGAACTGAGGCACAGAGAAATGACTTGCCCACAGTCACATGGCTGACAAGTGGCGGAGCCGGGATTCGAGCCCAAGACCATGGCATGGTCCCGCTGTAGACAGTGGTGGCTCGGTTTCACTTCTGAACTTGTTCCTGAGCACCTGAAACTGAAGGGAGACAATACTTCCGCGTCGGGCTCGGGGCAGAATTTTGTGGTTTCCTAGCTGAGTTCAAATCACCAAGGGTGTGGGCTGGGAGGACAGAAAGTAGGTATTGCCCTAGAAACTGCACTCCATCCACTGTGCAGTTCGGCACCTTGTCAGCTGTGTGACTGTGGGCAAGTCACTTAACTTCTCTGTGCCTCAGTTACCTCATCTTTAAAATGGGGATTAAGACTGTGAGCCCCACATGGGACAACCTGATTATCTTGTATATACCTCAGCGCTTGGAACAGTGCTCTGCACGTAGTAATAATAATAATAATGTTGGTATTTGTTAAGCGCTTACTATGTGCAGAGCACTGTTCTAAGCCCTGGGGGAGATACAGGGTGATCAGGTTGTCCCACGTGAGGCTCACAGTTAATCCCATTTTACAGATGAGGTAACTGAGGCACAGAGAAGTTAAGTGACTTGCCCACAGTCACACAGCTGACAAGTGGCAGAGCCGGGATTCGAACTCATGACCTCTGACTCCCAAGCCCGTGGAACAAAAGCAGATTAAGAAAGTAAGAGGGGAGCACTGAGGCACGCTTCTAGTAAGCACTTAACAAATACCAACATCATCATCACCTTCAGTCAATCAGTTGGGTCGATGGAGCACTAACTGTGTGCAGAGCGCTCTTCTAAGCACTTGGGAAAGTACAGGGTGACAGACACAATCCCTTCCCACAACAAGCTTACATTTTAGGGGTGACTGTTGTTCCTGGAGTAACAGAATTGGGGGTGCAAGTGGGAGGACAAAGCAGGGGTTTGTTTTGTGTGGTTTTTTTACTGGAAACTGAATTCTATGCAGCATGTAGTTCTGAGGCCAGAGGAGAAGCTCCAGTGACACTTTGCTCTTATGAGTCCAAGGTTCTTCTACCCATCCCCAAAGGAGGCCTGAGTGAGTGCTGAGGACCCCCTCCCTCTCAATTGCATGTCCAGTCTGCTTTAAGTCTTACAGCCCCAACCCCCTGGCAGCAAACAGCTCAGGGCAGGATGGCCGAGGGGAAAATCTAACTACTCCTCATTTTAGAAAAAACTGCCCAATGCCACTCTCCAGGCTTGAGGCTCATCTTTCTAACTTGGAAAGAGGTCAATGCCCAGACACGCCCTACTGTCAAGATGGAGTCTTGGCTGGCATAGTTCTCCAAAAAAGGGGGGCGGGAGAGCGCGTGCATGCACGTGTGTGCATGTATGAATATATGTATGAGAGGCTAGTGGGTTTTGGGTTCAACCCACACTTGATTCATTCATTCAATCGTATTTATAATAGTGGTATTTGTTAAGTGCTTACAATGTGCCAAGCATTGTTCCAAGCACAGTGGTAGAATCATGCTCATCATTCATAATAATAATGTTGGTATTTGTTAAGCGCTTACTATGTGCAGAGCACTGTTCTAAGCGCTGGGGGAGATACAGGGTAATCAGGTCATCCCATGTGAGGCTCACAGTTAATCCCCATTTTACAAATGAGGTCACCGAGGCACAGAGAAGTTAAGTGACTTGCCCACAGTCACACAGCTGACAAGTGGCAGAGCCGGGAGTCGAACCCATGACCTCTGACTCCGAAGCCCAGGCTCTTTCCACTGAGCCACGCTGCTTCCCTATTCATTCATTCATATTTATTGAGTGCTTTCTGTGTGCTTGGAAAGTACAATTTGCAACCAATAGAGACAGTCCCTACCCAAGCACAGCGGAGGGGGTGTCACTTGAGAGGAGGGAGGAGCTCACAGTCTTAATCCCCATTTTACAGATGTGGTAACTGAGGCACAGTAAAGTGACTCACCCAAGGTCATGCAGCTGACAAGTGGCAGAGTCGGAATTAGAATCCACGTCCTCTGACATCCAAGTCCATGCTCTGAACTCTCAACCGTGGAGTGCTTACTCATTCATTCATTCATTCATTCAATAGTATTAATTGAGCGCTTACTATGGGCAGAGCACTGTACTAAGCGCTTGGAATGTACAATTTGGCAACAGATAGAGACAGTCCCTGCCCATCGACGGGCCTACAGTCTAATTGGGGGAAACAGACGGACAAAAACAAGACAACTTAATCACAGTAAATAGAATCAAGGGGATGTACACCTCATTAACAAAATAAATGGGGTGATAAAATAAATAGGGTAATAAAAATATATACAAAGGAGCTTACTGTGTGCAGAGCACTGTGCTAAGCGCTTGGGAAAGTACAGTACAGCAAAGAAGAGAGATAATCCCTGCCCACAACGAGCTCACAGTCTAGAGGGGGAGACAGATAACAATTCAAGTAAACAGGCATGCCACTTGTCAGCTGTGTGACTGTGGGCAAGTCACTTAACTTCTCTGGGCCTCAGGTACCTCATCTATAAAATGGGGATGAAGACTGTGAGCCTCATGTAGGACAACCTGATTACCCCGTATCTACCCCAGCGCTTAGAACAGTGTTCTGCACATAGTAACCGCTTCACAAATACCAACATTATTATAAATTACCGATACAATAAATAAAATTACAGATACTACAGCTACAAAAATTACAGAGTTGCAACCTTAATGCTTTGGAGAGGAGGGGAATCGTGGTCTGGCATATATGGAGGGAGGGAGAAGGAGTTGGGGGAGGGAGTATTAGGCCAGGGGAAGGACTTAGGAAAGGAGACAGAGGCCAGCTAGATGAGCCTGGAGGCCCGGGGATTAAAGACGGCGCTAGAGGATGACGGTGCCACCAGGCGGCGATAGAGAGGCTCTGCCGCCCAGAATCAAGGAGTGGAGCAGCGCCGCCTAGTGGATAGAAGTCAGAAGGTCCTGGCTTCTCATCCAAGTCCTGCCACCTGTCTGTTGAGTGACCCTGGGCAAGTCATTTCACTTCTCTGAGCCTCAGTTACCTCATCTCTAAAGTCATAATTATTATTATTCTTGTGGTATCTGTTAAGCACTTACTATGTGCCAAACACTGTTTTAAGCCCTGGGGTAGATATAAAGGTAATCAGGCCAGACACAGTCCCTGTCCTGTGTGAGGCTCACGGCGTGTAGTTCTGGACCTCCAGTCTCTTGAGAACAACCCTCTTCTGGGGATCTGAGGAGGGGACGGGCAGATGTTTGCAGGGCAGAGGGTGCCAGGGAGCTTCACTGCAGTTGTCTGGGTGTCCACTTAATAATAATGTTGGTATTTGTTAAGCGCTTACTATGTGCACAGCACTGTTCTAAGAGCTGAGGTAGATACAGGGTAATCAGGTTGTCCCACGTGAGGCTCACAGTTAATCCCCATTTTACAGATGAGGTCACTGAGTCACAGAGAAGTCAAGTAGTGACTTGCCCACAGTCACACAGCTGACAAGTGGCAGAGCTGGGAGTCGAACCCATGACCTCTGACTCCCAAGCCCGGGCTCTTTCCACTGAGCCACACTGCTTCTCTTAACTTAACCGCGTTGGGTGGGTCGGGGGCAGGGAGAGTGGTCAAAAGTGTTGGCAAAAGTAGTTTGTCTGTAATTCCCCCCCCACCTTTTCCCTGCCTCCCCGCCTCCCCGCTCCACACCCAGCTTTGAGCGCTGGTTTTTCTTGCAAGAGACGTGGTCCCTATCAGACCCTCAGGATCTCTAATTCAGGTGCCTCAAGACAAGGGTTCAGAGCTCAATGTGTCCAGGGGCTGGGACCAGAGGAGAAGCTACCATTCCACTTCACTCCGATGAGACCAAGGTTCTTCTGCTCAGGCCCAGAGGAGGCCTGTGTGAGACCTGAGGACCCCCCACTCCCCCTCAATTGCATGCAGTCTGCTTGATGCCCTAAAACCACATCCCCCTTTCAGCACACAGCTCAGGCCAGGGTGGCCCAGCGGAGAATCGAGCTATTACTCATTTTAGAAAAACTGTTCAATGTGGAGAAGGCAGTGTGGCTCAGTGGAAAGAGCCGGGGTTTAGGAGTCCAAGGATGTGGGTTCTAATCACGGCTCCACCACGTGTCTGCTGTGTGACTTTGGGCAAGTCACTTAACTTCTCGGTGCCTCAGTTCCCTCATCTCTAAAATGGGGATTAAGTCTGCAAGCCTCACGTGGGACAAACTGATTACCCTGTATCTACCCTAGCGCTTAGAACAGTGTTCAGCACATAGTAAGCGCTTAACAAATACCAACATTATTATTATTATTATTATTGTTATCTCTACAACCTTGAAGTACATCTTTCTAATGTGGACAGAGGTCAATGCCCAGACGTGCTCTGCTGGTCAAGATGGAGCCATGGGTGGCACAGTCCTCCAAAAGCAAAGGTGCGAGCGTACGTATGTGTTTAATAGTAATAATTATTGTGGTATTTTTTAAGTTCTTAATACGCACCAAGCACTGTTCTAAGCATTAGGGTGGATGCAGGTTATCAGGTTGTCCCAAGTGGGGCTTACAGTCTCAATCCCCATTTTCCAGATGAGGGAACGTGAGGCACAGAGAAGATAAGTGACTTGCCCAAAGTCAGACAGCAGATTGGTGGCAGAGGTGGGATTCGCTTACCGGATACCAACATTATTATTATTCGAACCCATGTCTTCTGACTCCCAAGCCCGTGCCTTTTCCAGAAAGCCACACTGTGTCGATGTATTTATGAGAGGCTAAGCTTAAAGAGGAGAATAGTGAGAATGGGGCTGCCACACCCAGGACAGGGGCTGGGGCTCTGTGCGGGGCACAGGTTCCGTTTGACTCGACTATGGCACCGAGAAGACCTAAGGCCTTTAATTCTATAGATGGGTCAAGCTATAGCAAAAACTCCTCATGGTTGGTTTTAAAGCACTTAAACACCTCCACCCATCCTACCTCGCTACTTTGCTGCTCCCCTTCTATCTACCCAGCCTGCACACTTCACTCTACTGGTGCTAAGCCTCTCGCTGTACCTCCATCTCGTCTACCTCACCTCCGACCTCTCACCCACATCCTATCTCTGGCCCAGAACTCCCTCCTTCCTCATATCAAAGAGATAATTGCTCTCCCCCACTTGAAAGCCTTATTGAAGGCACATCTCCTCCAGGAAGCTTTCCCTGACTGAGCGCTCCTCTTCTCTTCTCCTGCTCTCTTCTGTGCCACTCATACTTGCTCCTTCATTCATCCTCTCTCCCTTCCCCATGGCACATACATATCTCTTTATGTCTGTAATTTATTTATGTATTTACCTATTTATTGATTTATATTCAGGTCTACCTCTCCCTCTATACTGTCAGCTCAATGTGGTCTTCAAGAAGTGGGGCAGCCCACTGGGAGTGGTCACTTCACATGGACCCTTCGCACCATAAAAGCAGTTACTCAGCCTACCTCAGCCTTCGCTTGACCATGCTCAGTGCCCACAGTGTTGGACAGTTTCGACGATTACTTCCTGGCTCCTGCCTGAAAATCCTGGGCAGGAGAAACTGCCCATGTTTTTCCCTCTTGGTATCAGTAGAAGCAATGTGGCTCAGTGGAAAGAGCATGGGCTTGGGAGTCACAGGTCATGGGTTCTAATCCCGGCTCCGCTGCCTGTCAGCGGTGTGACTTTGGGCAAGTCACTTATCTTCTCTGTGCCTCAGTTACCTCATCTGTAAAATGGGGATTAAGACTGTGAGCCCCACTTGGGACAACCTGATCACCTTGTATTCACCCACCACCCCCAGTGCTTAGAATAGTGTTTGCACATAGTAAGCACTTAACAAATACCTTCATAATTATTATTATTATCTTGGGAGTTGAGGAAAGCCAACTGTTTTTCCCCAGAGTAATGGAGCTAGACTGAGGTGGCCCACAACTTTTTTTTTTAAATGGCATTTGTTAAGCACTTACTATGTGTCAAGCATTGCTAAGTGCTGGGGTTGGTACAAAGTAATCAGGTTGGACACGGAACGGTCCCATATGGGGCTCACAGTCTAAATTGGAGAGAGAGGATTCAATCCCCATTTTACAGATTAGGAAACTGAGGCACGGAGAAGTTAAGGGAATTGCCCAAGGTCACACAGAACTCAAAGACGGAAGACTAACCTCTGTTCCATGAACTGCTTCACATCAGCTGGCTGTTCAGCTTGGCTCCTTAAGCTCTTCTTCCAAGAAAAACAGGTGATATAGAGGTCGTCTGTGTTTTTTCCTCCTCTAACTAGGACATCTGCTTGCAATAGGATGAACGAGCAGTTTCCCTGCTGAGGCCTGCTGTACATAAAGGAAAGGTAAGAGCCTTGAAAGGCTGGAGGCCTGGGTTCTAATGCCTCCTTTGATATGAGAATTTAAAAGAGACTCTAAATTCACAGGTGGGTTTAGAACTAACACCACTGAAGGGCTGAGGTAAAATTTTGAACCCTACTTGGTTAGTAACCTCTAAAATTTTATTTTCCTTTTTCCTTATTGTTAATGTTAATTGAGAACAACTGAAAACAATTAACATTAATACAATAATAATAACAGGAATATCCTTGTAAAATAAGGATAACATTAACAACAATGATATTAACATTAATGATTAAGAATAATAGTGATCCTCTCCCCCCACTTCCCTCCTTCTTCCTATCCCTCCCCCACCACCCCCCTGCATTGCATAGGCTGGAGACCAGTTGCTAAATTATTGTGGTAGACTAGCAGCCACACCAGTGTACTTCCTCTCCCCATTACCTCACTTTTCAGTGTCTCTGTTGGGGTCACTGAGAGTTCAACACCTCATTGAGGCTGATGGCTATGACTTGGAGTCCAACTCTGAGGAGAATGCCACAGGAGGGCAGAACTTACAGTAGGGAGATGTCAGAGACCCTCTCGGCTCCCAGCAACTTTCCCAGAGCCATTGAGCGAGAGATGAACCCTACCCCACTAAAGTCAGTTTTCCCCAGCCTGACCTTTGGACCCAGTTTGGGGCAATGGGGCCCCCATCCCGGTGTCCTGTCCCTTGAGGCTAAAATGCAGGCCTCAGAATCCAGGAGGTAATTTTAGGACCCCTATCTCCTTCCCTCCCCCACCGGCATCTGCACCTCTGCAAGATGAGAAGTCCCATAGACCTCAACACTGTTGGTTTTACCGTTCTCGTGCAGAGTTCTGGAGACATTTGAAGATCTACCTGGAGACAGGACAGAGAGCACCTCCAAAGTTTTCATTTTGGTCTCTGTCAAAAAACAGAGAAACAAGAAACAATGTAGCATAGTGGAAAGAGCATGGGCCTAGGAGTCAGGAGACTTGGATTCTAATCCTGGCTCTTGTCTTCTATGTGACCCTGGCAAGTGACTTAACTTCTCTGGGCCTCAGTTTCCTCATTTGTAAAATGGGAATTCAATACAATTTCCCTCTCCTACTTCAACCTTGAGCCCCATGTGGACTAGGGGCCGTGTCTGAACTGATTCAATATTGTAGTATTATATAATACTACAATATAGATAGTATAGATCTATTATACTATATTATACTGTAGATAGTATTGTATCTACTCCTGCACCTATCACAGTGTTTGGCACACAGTGGAAACTTAACAAATGCCACAATAATTATTTCTCCCAGCTTGGCCAGTAGCCTGCTATGGGACTTCAAGAAGGTCAATTAACTGCTCTGGACCTTAGTTTCCTCCTCTGCTAAGGAGGGATTATAATAATAATAATAATGATGATGATGATGATGGTATTTGTTAAGTGCTTACTATGTTACAAGCACTGTTGTAAGCACTGGCATAGACATGAGGTAATCATGTTAGACACATTCCCTGCCCAACATGGGGCTCACAGTATAAACAGGAGAAAGAACAGGGATTGAATTTCCATTTTTCAGATAAGGAAACTGAGGCACAGAGAAGTGAAGAGACTTGTCCAAGACCACACAGCAAGCAAGTGGCAGGGTTGGGATTAGAACCTAGGTCCTATGATTCCCAGGCCCATGCTCTTTCCACTAGGCCATGCTGCTCCTCTTCCTACCTCACAGGGATGTGGTGACGAGAAACTGAGATCACTGGTGTGAAAGTGCTTCCAGGAAATGAAAAAAAGCTCAATACAAATCCAAGCTGTTGTTAGTATTCCTGTTCGTAAGTTAGATGGGATGCCGGAAAGGGAGACGGCTGCTTGGAGCATAAAACAGACTTCCTGATCATCTCCCTGCAAGACAACACCTACTAACTGCTGTCTCCCTAGAAGATTGGCTCCCAGGGAGCCAGATGGGAAGGAGGGTGAGGTCCCAGTCAATCATCAATCAATCAGTGGTATTTATTGAGCACGTCCCAGAGAAGCAATGTGGCCTAGTGGGTAGAGCACTAGCCTGGGAGATAGAAGGACCAGGGTTCTAATCCCAGCTCCACCATTTGACTGGTGTGTGACCTTGGGCAAGTCACTTAATTTCTCTGTGCCTTGGTTTCCTCATCTGTGAAATGGGAATCAAGACTGTGAGCCCCAAGTGGGACATGGACTGTGTCCAACCTGATTAGCTTGTATCTACCCCACTGCTTAGTACAATGCCAGAAACATAGTGAGCACTTAAATACAGTAACTGTGTTGGCAGATAGGCTGGGGGGCAGTGGATGCTGGTGGGTATATACTGTTGTCTTATGCTGTCAAGTTGTGTCTGATCCATAGTGACACCATGGACATATCTCTCCCAGAACGCCCCACCTCCACCTGCAATCATTCTGGTAGCGGATCCATAGAGTTTTGGTAAAAATGTGGAAGTGGTTTACTATCACCTCCTTCCACGCAATAAACCTAAGTCTCCACCCTTGACTCTCCCATGCTGCTGCTGCCCAGCACGGGTGAGTTTTGACTTGTAGCAGATTTCCTTTCACTTGCTAGCCACTGCCCATTTTAGGATTGGAATGGGTATGCCTCTGCTTGACTTTCCCTCCCATAGTTGAGACTGGTAGACTACTGGAAACTCTCCAGGCGTGACCCTGAGAGGTGGGTAGGTATATAGTAGTAGTACTAATACTAGCAATAGTAGATGGAGCAGGGGAGGCAGGAGGAACAGGAGCTGAGACAGTGTCTACCATCTGTGCTGCACTCTCTTAAGCATGTAGTACAGTGCTCTGCACAAAATAAGTGCTCATTCAATACCTCTGATGAATGGAGAGAAATGGTATTACTTAAGCATCTATTGGGTGTAATGCAATCTACTGAATAATTGAATTAATAATAATAACATGGGGCAAACACTGCACTAAGCACGGGGATAGATATAAGATAGGCAGATGAGACAAAGCTGCTGTCCTACAAGGGGACTACAGAAAAGGAAGATAAAAGTTCCCTACAAGGTTTATGCTCTAACAGGCCAGAAAGACATCAAAATATTTACCAATGCAGAAATCAGAACAAATGATTGATTATATTCATTCAATTGTATTTATTTAGTGTTTACTGTGTGCAGAGCACTGTACTAAGCACTTGGGAGATATGTTCCCTGCCCACAATGAGCTGAACACTTATACACCAGTGATGAGAATGGGTTGAAGGGTTGATTGGATTTAGGAAATCTTCCTGGAGAAGATGGGATTTCACAAGGGCTTTGAACATAATCATTACGGTATTTGTTAAGTGCTCACTATGTGTCAAGCACTGTACTGAGAACTGGGATAGATACCAAGATGATCGGGTCTCACATGGGGTTCTCAATCTGGATAAGAGGGAGAATGCAAATTAAACCCCCATTTTGCAGATGAGATAACTGCAAAGTTAAATGATTTACCCATGGTCACAAAGCACGCAAGTGGGAGATCTGGGATTAGAACCCAGGTCCTGATTCCCAGGCCCGTGCTCTTTCCAGTAGGCTTCCACTGGGACCATTCCACTTGGGGAAGCAGCATGGCTCAATGGAAAGAGCCTGGGCTTCAGAGTCGGAGGTCATGGGTTCGACTCCCAGCTCTGCCACTTGTCAGCAGGGTGACTGTGGGCAAGTCACTTCACTTCTCTGTGCCTCAGTTACCTCATCTGTAAAATGGGGATTAATTGTGAGCCTCATGTGGGACAACCTGATTACCCTGTATCTCCCCCAGTCCTTAGAACAGTGCTCTGCACATAGTAAGTACTTAATATTATTATTACCAACATTATTATTATTATTATTATTAGGCCACACTGTATATGGTTGGGGACAACTGTGGGCTGTCCAATTTGGGGAGGGGTCTCAGGCTCAGGGAACAGCAAGAGTGAGGGGAACGAGGTGGACAAGTAGAATGAGAGGTGCAGCTAGAAGCTGAGCTTGACAGAAAGGAAGAGATTGCTGGGGATGAGGGCATTGAGTGCTGATATGTAAGATGGTAAGGGATGGTGGATAAGGAATTTTTTCTCACTGAGGAGAACAGGAAACCAATGAAAGGGATGGAGGCACCCTGCCTGGTATGGTGGGAAATGAAGGGGGATGGCTCCGTCCAGCTAGGCCTCAGTCCGTCAACGATCTCCAGGAGATAGATGCTTCCTCCCAAGAAGGAAGACACCCAAGAGGGAAGGGTTGACCTTTCCAGGGCACCAGGTGACCAGTGGCAGGCCTGAACCCCCAACCTGAGGAAGCCCTCTTCTCCTCAGAGATCCTCCCTGAGGCTTAGGCAGCCGATGGCATCCACAGAGGGGGTACCTAACCAAAGAATAGGTGAGGCTCCAAGACACTTTTTGACTGGAAAGGAAAATTAAGGAAATTGAGAAGCAGCATGGCCTAATGAAAAGAGCACAGGGCTGCGAGTCAGAGGACTTGCATTCTATTCCTGCCTCCACCACTTGCCTTAATGTTCCTATACCTCAGTTACCTCACTTGAGGATTATGATTGTGAGCCCTTTGAGGGACAGGGACCGTGTCCAACCTCATTATCCTATATCTAACCCAGCGTTTAATACTGTGCCCGATACATAATAAATGCTTAACAGATACCATTAAAAAAACTCCCCAAAACCTTGGATGTTGCTTCCAGCAGGCTGGTAACAGCAGGAAATGGCCCACAGTTTATTAGCCAGTGTTTACAAAGCATTTGATTCCCATTAACTACTAATTCCTCTTTCCTACCCAGGAGATAGCAATGGTTCCTGCACCAAGGGTTTCACCTCGTTGGGGATTGTAGGATTTCCTCCTCCAACGGCCTGGTGGGACGGTGAGCAGGGCTCCCTCCCCAGAGTAGATGCTGGCAGGGAAGACCCTCTCGGCCCCCTGCCCTCCCAGCAGCAGCAGAAACCCAGTGCTCCAAGCCACTCTCCGCAGCCTCAAAAAGTCCCCTTTAACCTGCTCAACCTTCCAGCTTCAAGGGTGGAGCTGCTCTCCTCCCTCTTACAAGACAGCAGTAGGAGATGGGCCTGGGCTTGTTACCTTGGTCTCTCTAGGTCCTTGGAACGTTGGCAACGAATCCGGGAATTGGCACAGCTCCTCCGCTAACTGGTTCACACTGGCTAAGGGCCGGGAGGAGAAGGTGAGGTGCAGAACCGGAGGCAGGAAGGGGTGTCTGGGGCCCCTTCTCAGTCTTGTTGGTCAGTTTAGTTTCACCCCAGCCAGCAATGAGCCAAACCTCTGAGCTGTGGAGCCGGTACCAGGAGTTGGGAGAAAAAGCAAGAGGCCCCCAGAGTCAGCCTGGGCTGGGAGCCAGCCAATATTCACATCCTACTCATCCTGTGGGTTAATGGGGTATGAGCAGATAAAGGAGGTAGGAGACTTGGGTTCTAATCTCAGCTTCACCTCTTACCTGCTGTGTGACCTTAGATCCCTCATCTGTAAAATGGGGATTCAACACCTGTTCTTCCTCCTCCTTGGACTGTGAGCCCCACATGAGACAGGGACTGTGTCTGGTCTGATTAAACAGTATCTACCCTAGCACTTCCCCTCTCAGGATCGCAACCAGAGAGTTTTCAGTACTTTACCTGTCTCAACTATGGGAGTGAGAGTCAAGCAGAAGTATACCCATTCCATTCCGAGCTTGGGCAGTGGCTAGGGAGTGGAAGGCTAAAAGTCAAAACTCACCCATGCTGGGCAGCAGCGGCACAGGAGAGAATCCAGGGCAGAAACTCAAGTTGACTGCATGGAAGAAGGCAATGGTAAACCACTTCCATATTTTTACTGAGAATATTCTATGGATATACTACCAAAATGATGGCAGATGGAGTTGGGGGGTTCTGGGACAGTTGTGTCCAAGGAGTAGATATGGGTCGGAGATGACACGAAAACATAAGACAAGACCCTAGCATTTAGCACAGTGCTTGGCACATAGTTCACACTTAAACACCACTATTATTATTTCAATCAATAAAATTATTTTTGCCAATCAACCAATGGTATTTATTGAGTGCTTACTTTGTGCAGATCACTATATTAAGCACTCTTTTATCAGGAAAAGAGGGAAGGTGATTATGGGAGCCATGGCCTTGTAGATATTATATTGTACTTTCCCAAGTGCTTTGCTTTGTACAAAGCTCTGCACACAGCATGCGCTCAACAAATACCATGGATTGATTCATATACAGCAGAGAGATCAACCGACCTCTGCTTTAGGCTACTCTCTGGGCTACTGACCTCCACTCCCACAGGACCAGGGGGCACTTGGAGTCTGGAACCAAACAGCTGTAACTTGGTTCCTCCTTTGCTGCTGCCAACAGGCCCTTGGGGAGCAGTCACTGGTTGTTGACATTCCTTGTCCCCTCCTCCCCACCCAACCCCCTGCCTCTGCCACGCTCGCCAATTCTGCTCAACCAGAGTCTTTAGGAAATCAAATCTCCCACAAGGAGTCCCACATTTCCTAGAATCTTTTATTGTTAGAAAACTGGGTCAAAGCTACACAATCTTCAGTAAACTGGATGAAACCTTTTGAGCAAGCCAAGACTGTATGAAAGTGTGTGTGCTCTTCTCAGCTAACCATTCCCAACAAGGTCACTGGGGTATGTGCTTTCAGGAACTCCAGGAGGGTTTGGGGGAACCAGAGGAGATCTCCCTGGGATCATTGGTCACTCCTCACCAAAACTCGAGACACAGGTGGAAAGAGACCTTTCCTCCCTCCCAGATGCCCAAGACCACCGAGGTGCCAGCATCTTCCTTAGGGAATGGAGAGGCATACTGGAGCTTGTCACCAGAGAGGCCTCCTTGGGCCCAAGACTCCCAGAAGGGGAGAGGTGCAGAACCCATCCTCTGCCGCACTCCGGCAGATGGGGGAACAGAATTCACTTCCCTGCCAGACATTACACATGGAAGCCTTAACCCCAGCAACCCTCAGTGGTACCTCCCTGCCCAGAGGAGGGTAGATTAAAAGGCCACAAATCTTGTTGCCCTGTGGTTCTCCAGGCTGAGTGGTGCCAGCAAGAAGCTGGATACACACAGCCCACTGGCCCTGGGGCACATCTGTCCTTCAGTCCTCCCCTGCCCTCTGCTCACAGCTCTCTGGGGAGGCAAAAGGAAGCCAGGGCATGCTGGAAGATGTGACCTCTGGCTATGAAGGGCTCTGTCCAGCTCCATTGAGCTGGGGAACTGCAGTAGTTGGATTGGGGGAGGGGGTATTCAGAGCAGCAGAACCTATTACTATGGTCCTGGAAGTCCCACTTGTTAGTGCAAAAGGGAAATGGGGGCAGGCAATTTGGGGTTATCCAAGCACTTGACTGACCAGGGCGCACCCCTCTACTTCATTCTCACCAGTCACTGCTCCACCCCCAGGGTCCTGGTCTGAGCAGGAGCAGGAAGGGCTCATTTTGAGGCATTGTTGATGGAGTGGGAGGAAGGAAGGAAGGATGTACTTCCTTCCTTCGGAAAAGGAAGGTCAGAATGCACTGAAGCTAACTCCCATCCCACTTTTCCCTAATCAAGAAGTTTTCGCCCACAGCCCACGTAGGGCTACGAAAGGGCACACAAGAGGTTCTGCTGCCTCAAAAGCTGTCTCGGGAATCCATTGAGCCCCAACTGCTGCCTCAAAGTCACCCACTCAGGGCCAGCCACCCTCCCACCCACAACCCACTCCTCTCCTCAATGAAATCTTTCCTGGTGCATCCTGTGAGCAACCTCTTCTAATCCTTTGACAACGTTCCTCAGAAATTCAAACCCACCATTCTCAGCTCCAGCCCGTCACCCCCAAAACCAAAGCTTGGATCCCAGGTCCCAGCGAATCCCGGCTGCTGTGTGCAGGGGTGGGTGGGGGCAGGTCATCAACTCCAGCTGTGGCATGTCCTACTTAGGCCTTGGCGTTTCCCAGAGCACCCTCTCTGGCCCCCTTCATCCTCTGGACCTTTCAGGAGGAGAACAGGGTGTTAACAGTTAAGGATCTTACTACTTTCTTCTTCAACAAAAGCCATTCCCCCACCCCTTATCCCTCTCTCCCACTTCCCTCCCCTAACAAGTACTTCAGTAAAAAAGAACTTGGGTCCTCCCACCTCCCAACCCCCCCAACACCCGGAGTCTGTGGAAGCATCTTCTCTTCTGTCAAGACCCCAGCAGTCCGGTGATCAGTGCCTGGTCACTCTTTCACAGCCCGGCCAGCACGGAGTAGGGATCGTGGCTCTACCCTCGGTAGGTCGGGGATGCTGGGAGGAAGGAAGGGGTGAGGGTGTGAAGGCTCCATTTTCAGCTCTCTGGAGAAGGCCGGGGGTGCCCCAGGCAGGCTCCAGCCAACAGATGAGGCTAAAGGCAGTGACAGCGGCATCTGAGGAGGAAAGTCAGACAGACAACTCTTCACTGTTCACGACATGATTCGATCACACTATGGGAGGAGGGGGTGAGGGGTGTCTACTCTAGGGAAGGAGCTGTCGGGGAGGTGAGAAGGGAGGAGGGTGAGCTGGACCAAGGTCCGTCACTCTCATCAGCTCCCCTTCATTCCTGAACCAACCCGACACCAGAGGCGGGGCGGACACAGACAAGGGAGCCTTCCAGGAGCTGGAGACAGCAGCGTGCCAAGGAACCGAGGAGGACGAAACCAGCCCAAGCCAGCCTACAAGCTTGCACTGCCTGTCCAGTGGCTGCAAGGGCTCAAGGGAAGGGCTCGTAGTGCCCAGCCGCAGCCCCGCCTCAGCCTTGGGGCTATGCTGCCTAAAGACAGGATGGGCGGGGCCTCCCTGAAGCTGCCAGGGACCAGTGCAATGAAGATTCCTGGGAAGAAACAGATGAAAGATTCCTTGGGGCTAAAAGGACATGGGAACTCCTGGCACCTCTGAGTCCAGTTAGCAACATGACCAACCAGAGGAAGAGCCGGCTGCTCTGCAACTTTGGCACTGTGGGAACGGTGAAAAGGAACCGGGACATGGATTATTTTTGGCCTGTCCAATGGGGATCCCGGTGGAAAGATGGACCCCAGATGCTCCCAGCTCTGAAGAGTGTAACAACCTCCCCCCATCACGGTGCAGTGTGATCCCTCGCCTGATTTCACAAGTACAGCTGACAGGACCCGCCTCCTCTCCCAATGCACCGCAGAATCTGAAATGGTGGCAGCCTGAGAATTTTCCCCAGAACCCAGACCTCTGGAGATGCCTGCTTTGTGGCAACTTCCTTTCCTAGTGGATCCAGTTTGCCTGTCCATTGTCTGTTGAGTACCGGTGGGATTGATTCTCTGGAGTGGCAGCAGCAGCAGCAAGGATGCTTGGCAAGGACAGAGCTAGGAGGTGTGGTAGAATTCATCTTCAAGTTCTCATTCAATACGAAAACGGAGGTGCAGCCGTGAGAACTGGGCTGCCAGGGGTGGGTGTCTACAGACTGGGAATCATTTTTTTTAATGACATTTTTGTTAAGCATGTATTATATGTCAGATTCTGTACTAAGCACTGAGACAGATACAAGTTGATCAGGTTGGACACAATCCATGTCCCACATTACATTTTATTATACTGCCCATTTTACAGATGTGGTAACTCAGGCCCCGAGAAGTTATGTGATTTACCCAAAGTCACACAGCAGACAAGTGGCAGGGCTGGAATTAGAAACCAGGTCCTTAGGGCTCCCAGGTCTGTACTCTAGCCACTAGGCCACACTGCTTCTCCTATGGTAAGAGCAGGAGATGGTGGGGAGAGGAGAGGAACAAGATAACAGAGGGAGACTAGGGAAAAGTGTGTGGGGTGGGGGAGACTCACCCGATCAGCACTCTAGCTGCAAAAGAATCTCTCCAAGGCCTCTCCCATCACCCTCTTCCCTTAACCAAACTCAGTTCCCCTCCCTATACCACCACCACTACCCTTCCAGTAGACCATCTCTCTCTCTCCTTTTCTGGCCTCCACCATGGCTTGCTCAAACGTTCATCTCCCTCCCCACCAGTATTTGCCAAGGAATCTCAAAGACTCTTTCCCATTTGGTAGTGGGAGGAAGGGCGGTGGGGGGGCGGGGGAGGGCTGTCTCTATCCTCCAATCACCAACTCCCCAGCCTGTCATGCTCATCTGAGAAGCAGCTAGTGGAAAGAGCATGAGTCTGGGAGTCAGAGGATCTGGATTTTGATCCCAGCTCTGACATCTACCTGCTGTGTGACCTTGTGCAATTCACTTAACTTCTCCATGCCTCAGTTTCCTAATCTGTGAAATGGGGATTGAATCCTCTCTCTCCAATTTAGACTGTGAGTCCCATAAGGGACTGTGTCCAACCTGATTACTTTGTACCTACCCCAGCACTTAGAACAGTGCTTGACACATAGTAAGTGCTTAACAAATACCATTAAAAAAAAAAGTTGTGGGCCACCTCAATCTAGCTTCATTACTCTGGGGAAAAACAGGTGTGTTTCCTCAACTCCCAAGATAATAATAATAATGAAGGTATTTGTTAAGTGCTTACTATGTGCAAAGCACTATTCTAAGCACTGGGGGGGAATACAAAGTGATCAAGTTGTCCCAAGTGGGGCTCACAGTTTTAATCCCCATGTTACAGATGAGGTAACTGAGGCACAGAGAAGTTAAGTGACTTGCCCAAAGTCACACATCTGACAGGTGGCGGAGCTGGGATTAGAACCCATGACCTCTGACTCCCAAGCCCATGCTCTTTCCACTGAGCAATGCTGCTTCTACCGTTACCAAGAGGGAAAAACATGGGCAGTTTCTCCTGCCCAGGATTTTCAGGCAGGAGCCAGGAAGTCGAAACTGTCCAACACTGTGGGCACTGAGCATGGCCAAGCGAAGGCTGAGGTAGGGTGGCTAACTGCTTTTATGGTGCGAAGGGTCCATATGAAGTGACCACTCCCAGTGGGCTGTCCCACTTCTTGAAGACCAGTATTCTCCCAAGCACATAGAACAGAGCTCTGCAAATAGAAAGCAATCAATAAATACTATTGTTTGACCGATTAACTTATGGGGAAATGACTTAAAGTGGCAGCAAGAGAGAAACCGGTCAGCTATAAGGAAGGATTTCCCATTCAACTCTGGAAATCATGAGAGGACTGGAACGGGCTCAGAATGATCTCAGTTGGTTAGGTCTCCTAGAGGCAAGGGACTGATTCAGATGACCTTGAGGATTTTCCCAGCTCCATGGTGCAACCAGACCCCAGCCCAACCTGCCTCTGACCTGCTCCAGGAAGACTGGGCCACGGCCTGATCACTTGCCGTTAGGCCACTGTTCCTCCAGGCACCTGGGTAGGGCTAAGGAGGCCTGAGGAAAAGAGGGGCTAGGCAACTAAGTCATATGGGCCACTTTCCAGCCCCGTGATTCCCTCTCTTGCCCTGTGCCAGCCACCCCCGCCTCCCCCAAGTTGGGAGACAGGGGAGTACAAGAAACTAGGCAGCATGGCTCACCGGGATGGATGCCAGACCATTTCTCGCCAGCACCACTGACCAATTTTGCTGGACTGCTTCGCTTTGCTGCCAGAGGACGACTCCCCCTCCCCTTGACCAAAGGGTGCTTCTCACAGGAGGTATCTAGGGATACCTGAACTCTGGAAGGCATTAACTCAAGCTAACATCTTCAGAGCCAGAGGTTCCCTGGAGACCCAGAATGGAATTTTTACTCCCCTTTTGGTCCTCATGAGAGAGAAAGCCTAGAAGAGACAGGCACGCACATAGGCAGTCACACAGGCTCCGAGGAAAAGAAGCAAAAGAGTACAAACTTCATTTCTATTCCAGGCAGGTCCAACCCAACCCCCTCCATGGACAGTACCAAATCCCAGACAGGGGCCACTCCTGCTCTCACCCCTCCCCTCCATAGGGGAACTCCAGGGACTTGGTTGGGTCTGACCTAAGCAGCCAAGACATCTGCTCCAATTAAGACTCCTTCCTACAGAGAGCACCGGCTGCCCTGGCCAGTACACAGGCCTTCCAGCATTTGAGGGCAGCTGCCCCTGATTCACTGGGAAAATTCAATTTCCAGCATGGGGTGGCTTCCGAGAGGAGACCCTGGGTCCTGAGCAGAAAAGGACAGAGCCCCTGACAGCGTGTATGATCCAGGGCTTGTTAATTAGATTAGAAGGGGTACCCTGGTGGGTGCTAGGCAACAGGGGGATGGGATGGGCAGAGGATGGGAGCATGTGAATGAAGGAAACATATTAACATTCAGGACAGGGCATCTCTCAGGCTGAGGCATTAAGCTCTCCGCCTCTGCCTGGCTGTCCCACCACCCTGAACCCCAGAGATGGATCGGCTCCTGAAAGAGCCTCTCATCTGGGCCTGGGGGGGAAGACCCAGCTAGCTGCTGCATCGCGGGATGGTCCTCGAGAGCCCCGCCAGCTGGACACCTACAAGCAAGAGGGGTGCTTGAATGGCACCCAGAAGTTACCTGGAGGCCTCCTCTTCATGCGCTTGGCTGGCAAGCATGGTGGGTGCCCTGGGCTGGAAGCCTTCTTGCTGGGAGAGGGGTGTGCTGTGGCCGCAATCCCTTACATTACCCAGCTCTAGGGGTGGGCGGGGGAAGAGAAGCAGTGTGGCTTAGTGGAAAGAGCCCCGGCTTGATAGTCAGAGGACATGGGATCTAATCTCGGCTCTGCTACCTGTCTGCTGTGTGACCTTGGGCAAGCCACTTAACTTCTCTGTGCCTCAGTTACCTCATCTGTAAAATGGGGTTTAACACTGTGAGCCCATTGTGGGACCACCTGATTACACTGTATCTACCCCAGTGCTTAAGAACAGTGCTTGGCACATAGTCAACGCTTAACAAATACCATCATTATTATTATGAGGCAGTCCCCAGGATGAGTACCTCATGTGTGAATCCCTTCGCCTTCCCTAGTGTCCCCTTGAACCCTCACTGGGATTACCACTTCTTCCGTGGCTGAGTCAAGGACCGACAAGGAGGCTGGCTCTCCTCGAGCCCTCTACTTTCCCTAGATTCAAAAAACTGCCATCTTCCCTGCTGGAGACTGAAGCCGGCTCTTTCTGCTGGCAGCATTCCGATCCAACCAACAGGACCCAGGCGCTCTCCTGCTTCCCCAACAAATCATCCGACAAGTGGCTCTGCCAGCTTGACGGGCCCCACCTGGGTTCCTGGCCCGAGGCAGAGTGTGTCGGGCTGGATCCGGGGAATGCCGCGATGCCATCTGTGTGTTTCTGCTCACAAACCCTGTTACCTTTCTGGGACAACGCTATGGAAAGAGCCCTTCAAAGTGCCCTTGCTCCAGCTCTCCTGGCACACCCCTACCCGGCAGTGCCCCCTCCTTGGTGACTGGTGTTTCAGAAACCCCTGGCTCTGGGCTGATCAGCAGGAGCTCTGGAGGGCTGGAGCCTCTGGCTGTACAACCTTGTCCTGATGCAAGCCCAAGGGTCAACTCTCTGAGAAACTGCATGAAACCAAAAGAAGTAAGCACTGAGCTATCTACCCCCATCTCAGATTTCCCTCCACCCCTGCCAAGGTCAATTCTAAAAATGACGGGCTATGCACTTTGTCTGAAAAGTTGACAAAATGGCTGACACTTTGGATGGCCTTGGGGCTAGCGGGTCGGAACAGGGGGATATCTGGGACGCTAAAGCTAGCCTCCAGTAGGCCCTGGGGGACGCCCCAAGAGAAAGAGCATCTTCCTTGGCCACAGCCCGGCAGGCAGTGGAAACAGCAGGACACGTGACCTCCTTGAGTCCTGAGAGAACCGGAAATGTCTCCGGGTGACCCCACTATGTAAATCATAAGACAGACCCATCCGTTCCTATCCCCCACAGTCCTGGTGGAATATGGGCAGAAGGGTGTGGAGGCTGTAAGCCCTCAGTCCAATCCAGAACAATCCTTGGGCCCTGTCCCCCCAGGGGGGACCCTACCGGCTGAGGGAGCCAATAGGGCCCGGCTGGGCTAATGGAGCAGACCGACAGGGATGGGGTCGGGAAGCTGAAGGGCAAAGGCATGGCCCTTACCTCAGTGGGCTCCCAGGTGGCAGCCCCTTCAGGCCGGAAGGTGCTTCCAGGTGCTGACAAAGGCGGTGGGGATGAGAGAGTAAGGCACTGTAGTGACGCAGTTCCAGGTATCCGAGGTGGGGTCATAGCAGTCCAGGGTCTTGCAGCGCTGCGTCCCAAAGTAGCCTCCCACGACATAGAGCTTGTTCCCCGAGGCCAGGGCATGGCAGGACATGCGCTTGGCTGTCATGTCCCCGATGCGGGTCCAGCGGGTGGTCTCGCAGTCGAAGCGGTAGGCCGAGGCAGCGGTGAACTCGGTGTCACCGCCCATGATGAAAATCTGGCTGCCCAGCACGGCGGCGGCGGTGTAGCGCCAGGGCTGGGGGCACTCCGCCTCAATGGTCCAGCGGTTCTGGGCCGGGTCGTAGCACTGGACCTTGGCTGCCAGGTCCCGGTGGATGCTGGTCCCACCGAAGACAAAGAGCTTGAGCTGGGCACTGACCACGGCAGCGTTGCTGACGCCGTCCCGGAGGGGCGCCACCATTGCCCACTTGTTGGTCTCTGGGTCGAACTTCTCCACCTGCTTCAGGGACACAGACGGGGAAGCCGGGAAGACCCCTGCCACAGCTGTGTGGCCCCCAACCACATACAGACGGTTCTGCAGCTCGGCCGAGCCGTGGCCGAAGCGGGCGATGAGCATGGGGGCGGCTTTGGCCCACTCCTCGTGGACAGTGTCGTAGACCCAGACGTCTTTGGAGACCCCATTCTCGGCCCCGCGGCCCCCCGTCACGTACACCTTGCAGCCGACGGCGCAGGCACTGAACTCCTTGCGGGGGCTGGGCAGGTCGGCCTTGGGGATGATCTCCTTGGCCTGCTGGTCCACCTGGTAGATCTTGTCGCACAGGAAGGTCTGGCCGCCCAGGATGAGCAGGGTGTGGCCGGCCTTGCGGGGCCGGGCCCAGGGGCCGGGGACCGCCCCGGCGTCCCGCAGGATCCGTTCCTTGCAGCGCAGGGCCTCGGCCACGAGCAGCCGGCTGCGTTCGTCCCCCACGATCAGCGGTTCGGAGGCCGCTGCCTCCCGGAGGCGGTCGGCAGGCAGCAGGGCTAGCCGTACGCCCCCCAGAAGCTCCGGCAGGTGGGCCCGGCGCCGCTCCGGGTCGTGCCGGACCCAGCGGACCACCGCTTCGAAGACCACCCGCTCATCCTCCGTCTCCAGCTCGTCGCTTGAGATCAGGTCCAGCAGCGTTGCCTTGGACAGGCTGCGGAAGTCCTCGCTCCGCTGCAGGGCCTCAAAGTGCGCCAGGCACATGCGCCAGGACAGCTCGTAGAGCCGCCGGCATTGGTGGGCGTCTGACAGGAGCATCATGCCCAGGCAGTTGGTCGGGAAGAGGTTCTTCTCCAGGAACTCAGCCGCCGCATCCCGCACGTCGGGAAACTGCAGCATGTCCCCAGCCTCCAGCAGGGACTCGGCATTCTCCTCGTTGATGATGATCCGGGACGAGTAGGCGAAGTCCAGCAGCGGCTCCAGCACTTCAGGGTGGAGGCTGTCGTGGAAGTTGACTGCCTCGTCCAGGCTCTCCCGCAGGCCGTGGCTGAACATGGCCTCGAAGTAGCGGCTGGAGGCGGCCAACACGGCCCGGTGGCAGGGGAAGGCACGGTCGCCGGCCCGCAGGGTCACGTCCGTGAACATGCGGTGCTTACGCAGGGTGTTCAGGTGGGCCAGGACACAGTCCGGGTGGGAGGGCTTGTGGAAGACCGAGATGTTCGCGGAGCCCGTGCTGCTGCGGGACTTGCGGTTTTCATGGACGCTGACGGACATGGTGGATCGCGGGCCTGCAGAGGAAGGGGGCGTGGGGGAAGGATGGAAAAAATCTGTCAGTCCCGTGAGTGCTGTGGGAGGGAGAGATAGAAAAGTGGGAGGAAGGGTGTGAGGGTGTGCAATTGAGTATGAGGGAGAGTGTTTGTGTGTGTGTGTGTGTGTGTGTGTGTGTGTGTGTGAGATAGGGAGAAAGAGAGAAAGTGTAAGAAAGTGAGAGGATGTGAGAGAGTGGTGTGTGTATAAGTGTGAATGGATGTTGGTGTGACAGTGTGATGAGAGAGTAAGAGACTGTGGGAGAGCGAGAATGAGAGAGAAAGAGGGTGTGTGAGTGTGGGAGAGGGTGAGTGTGAGAATGAGAGTGTGTGTGTGTGTGTGTGTATGTCTCTGTCTGCTTTGGGGCCCAGCGCCTCCTGGGCCCTACTGCCTTTTTCCTTTATGATTTTTGTTTAGCACTTACTATGTGCCAGGCATTGTACTAAATACTGGGTTAGATGCAAACTAATCAGGTTGGACACAGTCCATGTCCCACATAGGGCTCGCAGTTTTTACCCCCATTTTGCGGATGAGATAACTGAGGTCCAGAGAAGTTAAGTAACTTGCCCAAGGTCACAGGGCAAACAAGTGGCAGAGCTGGAATTAGAACCCAAGTCCTTGTGACTCACAGGTCCACATGCTCACAGGCCATACTACTTCTCAGGGCAGAGCACTGTTCTATGAGCTTGTGAGAGTATAATCGAGTTAGTAGACGTGGTTCCTGCCGTCAAGGAGCTTCAGACAAGCGAATGGTGGGCCTTCTGACCTTTGATCTTACTGCACTGGCCACTGCAGGAAACAAAGTTGGAACTCTTCATTCACCATGTTTGATAGCCAACCAAAAAACTGTTCTTCACTGCCGAGTGCTCCAAATCAACAAGCACAGCCAAGTCATCATTGGCTGACTGCTTCACGAGAGAGCTGCATCCGGGACAGAGAGCAGCTGGGTCCATCCAGATACTGCTTCGGAAGAAATAGTTCCAGATGTGAAGCCGCTATTGGTTCCATGGGAGAAAAAGCTATCCCTGAATTTGAAGAGATTACCTAAAGCCGACTGCTCTGACCTCTATTTTACAGCTGTCGGCTGCCACCCACGGGCATGACACCACCTTTAGGGGATTGAACTCCGTTTGGGGATTTGGGCAGTCTGGAAGGTTCCTGAGAAGCAGAGCGCCACATAATAGCCTCCCAGATTCTTCCACTTGGCCCCCAGGCTGCTCACAGCCCGGGGGCAGAGGAGTGTCAGGTTCCCTGGACGGGCGCCGGATTTGGGAAGAGCCAGATTGGCT
Organism: Ornithorhynchus anatinus; assembly: GCF_004115215.2. Taxonomy (NCBI): domain Eukaryota; kingdom Metazoa; phylum Chordata; class Mammalia; order Monotremata; family Ornithorhynchidae; genus Ornithorhynchus; species Ornithorhynchus anatinus. The sequence continues at coordinate 19,198,082 of NC_041732.1, forward strand.
TTACTTTCAGACCAAGCGGTTCCCCTGGATGATTCAGAAACCAGAAGGCGGCTGCTGGGACTCCGAAGGGGAATCTGACCAGACCCTCTGCCTGTAAACCCCCAGGGCTCTCTTCCAAAGCGCAAATGAGAAGCACAGGAGAGAGGAATCATGGGAAAGAGCTCTTCAATCAGGAAATGCAGAGCACTTAACACAACAATCTGGATTTACCTCAAGCCACATGGCCCAGGAAGCTTAAAGCTCATGAAGTGGGGTGCCTCTTCAAGGACCCTGGTGCCAGAGACGCATGTATCTCTCAGGCCAGAGCCAGGCAGCTAGCGTCTGGCCACCAGATTGGGTCACCATGAAAGGCTACCCTCTTCCTGGTGCTCGATGCCCTAGGGGCGTGGCCAAAGGGTCGGGACTCCTATATGGAGCAGGTGATGGACACCGAACTGTAATTCCCAAAGTGCCACTAGCACCTTCAACCCTGGGAAAGATCAGTCTCCTCTCCAAATGCCTGTGCCAGAGAGGAGAGCCAATGTCTTACCTCAGGGCTAAGGTCAGTGGTCAGTTTTCATTCAATCATATTTACTGAGCGCTTACTGTGTGCAGAGCACTGTACTAAGCATTTGGGAGAATACAATACAACAATAAACAGACACACTCCCTGCCCACAATGAGCTTATGGTCTAGAGAATGGACCAAGCCGCCCTCCTTCCGCTAACCAGTCCTCTCTCTGCTGGCTGACCTACCGTCACAGGTGGACTAAATCTCACTCAAATGACAACTCAAATCCAGAAACAAACTTTCCTTATTAGTAAATATCGGATGTTTATGAACAAACTGTAAGCTCTGTTGCTTGGGAAACATACGCACACAAACACACAACACACCATTTCAAAACAGGATTTTCACAAACTGCAAATGCAAATAAATGTTTCCTCCTTCCACAGACACCAAGGGCACCATCCCATCCAGTGGGCGCCCCCTCCCATGGCCCCCAGCAGGGACTCGGGGGAGCAGAGGAAGGAAGAAATTACATAACAGAGGTGGAATGAAATCAGCATCAAGTCGATCTCTCCCCCGTCCCTCTTCTCTCACTCTCCTAGCTCCTCATTCATCACCCAGGTAAGAAAACACAAAGTCACAAGCATAATCTGCTGCTGCCACATGTTCCATCATCATCAACAGTATTCATTGAGCACTTGCTATGTGCATAGCACTGAACTAAACACTTGGGAGAGTATGATACAACAGAATTAGCAGGCACATTCCCTGCCCACAAGGAGCTTACAGTGTGATAATGATGACAGTAATAATAATTATGGTACTTATGTGCTTACTATGTGTCAAGCACTGTTCTAAGCACTGGGCAGATACAAGCAAATCGGGCTGGATACAGTTCCTGTCCCGGATGGGGCTCACAATCTTCATCCCCATTTTACAGATGAGGTCACTGAGGCCCAGAGAAGTAAAGGGACTTGCCCAATATCCCACAGCAGACGTGTGGCAGATCAGAGTTTAGAACCCATGACCTTCTGACTCCCAGGCACGATCCTCTATCCACTAAGCTATGCCACTTTAGCATCCCAGGCTGAAGCCAGAGAAGCTCTGAGCAGCCTCGGCTTTGGGTCTCCGTTGCTGGCAGAAGCTCAGTTCCAGTGCAGCCTGGTGAGAGGGGGTCCTGCCCAGAGGATCTCTGTTCTTTTCAAATAAGTGCCAATTAGTACTTAGTACAGTGCTCTGCATAAGGTAGGTGCTCAATAAAGATGACTGAATGAAAATGCCATAACCAGGACTACCAGAGTTTACCGTGCGGCCGTATTTATTCCAGGAAGACCAGTGTGAGCTTACTAATAAGACCCACTCTCATTAGTGAAAATCTCTGCTCTGAGAGGAGATTGGGCCAGAGGGGTAGGGGATAGGTCCTATTTTAGGAGCAAAACTGGTCCAGAATTTACCTACGAGTTTAGGGTAGCCCTTTGGCTTCACCCCCCAACAGTGCTGCAGTGCAAGCAGTTGGCCACTGAAACTGCCTGTCCCTTTAAGGACCATTTGTCTGAAGTCTTTACCAGTAGTCTTGTCTCATGCCGTCGAGTCGTCTCCAAACTACAGCGACACCATGGACACATCTCTCCCAGAATGCCTCACCTCCATCCGCAGTCATTCTGGTAGTGTATCCATAGATTTCTTGGTAAAATACAGAAGTGGTTGCCTCCTTCCACGCAGTAGAGTCTCCGCCCTCGACTCTCCCAAGACACTGTTGCCCAGCACAGGTGAGTCTTGACTTGTAGCCTCTGCTTGACTCTCCTTCCTGTAGTGGAGACTAGAGTAGAGTACTGCTTGACTCTCCTTCCTGTTGTCAAGACCAGTAGAATACTGGAAACTTTTCAAATGCAACCCTGAGAGGTGGTCACCAGTAGTACTTATGGTATTTATCAAGGGCTTACTGTGTGCAGAACACTGTACTAAGCCATGGGAAAAAACAGCAGTTAGACCCGGTCCCTGCCTCTTGGGGGCGGAGGGGGCGATCACTCTGGACCTAAACTAAGGCTCATCCCGGAACTTGTGACACCATGACTGGCCTATACCCATGCCCACCCCTCCCATTTCCACCCTATTCCCTGGTGGTCCCCTTTAGAAGCAGGCATGCCTTACAATCTGTGGGGAACAACGTGTCAGGGGCGGGCGGCTGGGACGGGTGAGACAGCGGTGGGGAGGGCGTAGCCAAGTCATGGGGTGGCATGGGAAACAGCCGGGATCACTCTGCACACCCCCTGTGGTTCCAACTCCCCGACCCCAACTCCTGCAATCCCTGCTCACTCCTGCCCAGAACCCCATTCTGAGATTCTCCCTTCCCATCCCCCATAACAAATGATCCTATACTGGTTGGTCGTCCAGATGGAGCCTATACCCGGTAGGGGGCAAGCAAACCAGTCAGATAATGCCCTCCCCTTCCCGACCCGCTGGACACTCATCTAATTCCAGAGAGGTTCCACTCTTCTGCTCCTAGGTCAGGTGACCCTCTTTAGGTTGCCCTTGGCTGAGGGCAACACATTTCTGGATGCATCTACCAAATGCTTGAGCCTCAACATGCCACCTTGGTTTTTTAGCGTTGGATCGGAATGAAAGCATGTTCTCGGAGAGGAGGGGTGTTCTCCTGCCCCTCCTCGCCCCGACTGTGGCTTGCGGAAGGGAGGCAGTCAAAGACCACTCTCAGTAGCCAATAGGACTGTGTACTAGGGAGGCAGGAGGGGTCACCGAGGCCTGTGGCAGGAAGCTAAGGGCCAGCCAGGTGACACCTGAAGATAAACAGAGAGCAAGCTGCCATCATATATTTCCCAGAACTCCCCTCCCTAAACTGGACAACTTATACACACACACACACACACAGAGAGGCACCTTTGGGGTCTTTTGTTTCAGGTTTTGTTGCGTTGCTTTTTTTTTATACAGCTGGGATTGTGCTTGCCTTTGCTCTGTGTCAGGCTAGATGGCCAACCTCAACAGCAGCTGCCAAGCTGTCCCTCCTCTTTCCCCTGCCTCACCTGTCCAGTAAGGCAAACATTTCTTTAATTCGGTGGGCTTCACCGGGGGGGCGGGGGGGGGGGGCGCGCATGGGGCGAGGCGGCAGCCTGCAGCTGAACCATCTGGGCTTTCTGCATTCCCCGGCCAGCAGGGTGGGGGACCACCTGTCCCATAGCCAAATGGTGGTAAACAAGGACCTTAGGGAGTGGCGGGAGGGGAAAGAAGGCAAGTGCGTTGACATATAGGAAATATAACCCCGTCTCCCGAGGGGGCTTCACCTTCTCCCACCACCCACCCTGACATGCAAGGAAAGGAGGAAGAGGCAGGCTGCTCTTTGCCCCACAAATCTGCTTTCTCACCATCCCTCCCCTTCCCCCATCACCTTTGCTTGCCTCTACCACCCACTACAATTACTAGTTATTACCATCATCTGCCCTGGCCCGCCTCCAATTCACCATGATGCTTTTCTCACCTTCCTCCTCTCCTTTTCCATACCTGCACTGGTCCTCAGGGAAATCAGCATCGACATAAACATTTGTGACAATGCCGTCCACTTCTTCTTGCTCCTCCTCACCCACTCACCACCAACTGGGCCATACCCTGGACTTAATCATCACCACCACAGTAAAAATTGTAGTATTTGCTAAATGCTTACTATGTGCCAAGCATTCTACTAAGTGCTGGGGTACAAGATAATCAGGTGCCCCTTGGGGCTCACATTCTAAGTTGGTGGGAGAACAGGTACTGAATCCCTCATTCTGCAGGTGAGGAAACCGAGGCCCAGAGATATTAAGTGATTTGCCTAAGGTCACACAGCAGGCACATGGTGGAGCCAGGATTAGTACCCAGGTCTGCTGACTCCCAGGTCTGTCCTCTTTCCACTAATAATAATAATTATGGTATTTGTTAAGCGCTAAGTGCCATGCACTGTACTAAGTGCTGGGGTAGATACCGCCAAATAGAGTAGGACACGGTCCCTATCTCACAGTGGGCTCACAGTCTCAATTCCCATTTTACAGATGAGGTAACTGAGGCACAGAGAAGTAAAGTGACTTGTCCAAGGCTACACAGCAAGTGGAAGAGCTGGGATTAGAACCCATGCCCTCCTGACTCCCAGGGCCATGGTCTATCTACTATGCCATGCTGCTTCTCCGTATTGCTTTCCATTAGAGAAGTAGTGTGGCTCAGTGGAAACAGCCTGTGGGCTTGGGAGTCAGAGGTTGTGGGTTCAAATCCAGGCTCTGCCACTTGTCAGCTATGTGACTGTGGGCAAGTCACTTAACTTCTCTGTGCCTCAGTTACCTCATCTGTAAAATGGGGATTAACTGTGAGCCTCACGTGGGAGAACCTGATTACCCTGTATCTACTCCAGCGCTTAGAATAGTGCTCTGCAGATAGTCAGTGCTTAACAAATGCCAACATTATTATTATTATCAATCACCTCCTCACCAACCTGACCTAGCTGACCAACTAATCTCACCAACTAACCTCACCAACTCTGAAATCCCTCTCTCTGATCACATCCTTCTCATCTCCTTCACGCCCTTCCCTGGCAATGCTGCCTCAACAACATTCATTCATTTATTCGATTGTATTTATTGAGCGCTTACTTTGTGCAGAGCATTGTACTAAGCGCTTGGAAAGTACAGTTCAGCTATAAAGGGAACAACACTGCCTCCATAGAGACCTCTGATCTCTAGACACCCCCTCCACTTATCCCAGACCACCATGCTCCCTATCAATCAATGGCATTTATTGAGCACTTATTTTGAGTTGAACACTGCAAGTCCTTGGGAGTGGATAGAATGTGCCCTGCCCACAAGGAGCATACAGTCTCCCTAACTTTCTCCCCCTCTAGACTATAAACTCACTGTGGGCAGGGAACGTGTCTACCAACTCTGTTGTACTGTACTCTCCCAAGCGCTTAGTACAGAGCTGGGTAAACAGTAAGTGCTCAATAAATACCACTGATTGATTCCTTCTCTGTTGAACAAATCCACATTGTTAACACCACCCTCATTATTGAATTCAATTATCTCCCTCCTCCCCGCCACACCTCTATCGATCTACCACTTCCACCCTCAGTCCAGGATTCCCCCCACAGTAGGCATCTTCCACCCCTGCACTTAACAAAAATCACAATTATCTTTATCATCATTTATTGAGCACTTACTACATTCCAAGCACTGTACTAAGCACTGGGGCAGGTACAAGATAATCAGGTCCCATATGAGGCTCACAGTCTAAGTAGGAGAGTGTACAGGTATTGAATCCCTATTTTTAGATGGGGGAACTGAGGCACAGAAAAGTTAAATGACATGACCGAGATCATACAGCAGCTAAATGGCAGAGCTGGGATTAGAACTCAGGTCCTCTGAGTCCCAGACCCGGGCTCTTTCCACTAAGCCATACTGCTTCCATTTGTGCCATGAAGCTTCTTGTGGATTTCTTCCCACAAGCAGAAGAAATCCACCCACCAGAACAACTTCAATCGCTTCAAATACACTTACTTTCAGTACTTTTTATCTTCTCTTCTACTCAGCAACACATTTCCCGCATTGACTTTGCCCAGCATGCCCACCCAGTGTTCCACCTTTGAGTCCCTCCTGAAACCCTTGGTGCCCCCAAATTCCCTCTTGCCCCCTTTGACCTTGCTAACTACTTAGCTGATTTAAAATAAACCACAATGAGTTCCCACAAATTTGCCCTCATCCTCCCCCTCCAACTCCCTCTTATGCCCACATCCACTCTAATAATAATAACAATAATGACATTTGTTAAGCACTTACTATGCTCCAGGCACTGTTCTAAGTAATAATAATAATAATGTTGGCATTTGTTGAGCGCTTACTATGTACAGAGCACTGTTCTAAGCGCTGGGGTAGATATAGGGTCATCAGGTTGTCCCACGTGAGGCTCACAGTTAATCCCCATTTTACAGATGAGGGAACTGAGGCACAGAGAAGTTAAGTGACTTGCCCACAGTCACACAGCTGACAAGTGGCAGAGCCTGGATTTGACCCATGACCTCTGACTCCCAAGCCCGGGCTCTTTCCACTGAGCCACGATGCTTCTCTGTACTGGGGTGGGTATAAGCAAATTGGGTTGGACACAGTCCCTGTCCCATGTGGGGCTCACAGTCTCAATTCCCATTTTACAGATGAGGTAACTGAGGCACAGAGAAGTATAGGACTTGTCCAAGGTCACACAGCAGAAAAATGGTAGAGCCAGGAAGAGAACCCAGGTGTTTGTGCCAAGCACTGAACTAAGCACTGGGGTAAAGATAATCAGACAGAGTCTCTGTCCTACATGGGGAGATCAGATATTTAAACCTTAATTTACAGATGAGCAAAATGAAGCACTTAGAAATTAAGTGGTTAACTGAAGGTTGCTCAGCAAACCAGTGGTGGAGTCGGGTTTAGAATGCAGGTCCCCTGATTTCCATGCCCGTGCTCTTTTCACTAGGCCACACTGGTATCTCTATCCTTCTCCACTATCTCGCAAGAGATCAACTGCCTGTTTTCAAATTCCACCCTCTTCACTTTCTCCTCAGACTCCATCCCTCTGCAACTTCTAAAAACACTTGTACCCGTGCCCTGAACCCCCAACTGCCACCTTCACCCACTCACTCTCTGATGGCCCCTTTCCATCTGTCTTCAAGCTTTCATTTCCTTTGTCCTAAAACGACCTTCTCAAGATTTCACTGTACCATCTATTTATTGCCCAATATCCCTTCTCCTGTTGCTGTCCAACTTCTCAAGTGAATTCCATATATCCACTACCTCCATTTCCTCTCCTGTAATTCCCTTCTTGACCTTCAACAATGTAGTTTCCTCCCACTTCATTCTGCTGACAGGGCTCTCTCTGAGATCACGTTAACCTGCTTCTCAGCAAATCTAACCAATTCTTCTCCGTCCTAATCTTCTCTCGGCTGCCTTCGACACTGAGGACCGACTCCCTCGTCCTGGAAACGTTATCTAGCAGTGATTTTCTTAAAGGGAGGGAGGCAGAGGAGGAGCCTGCCAAGTAGACTGAGAAACCAGGAGAGGAAAGCGTCAGTGAAAACAAGGTTAGATAGTGTTTCCAGAAGAAGGAGGTGGTCCCCCAGGAGCAAAGAGGTCAAAGAGGATTAGGATGAAGTAGAGGCTATTGGATCTATCCAGAAGAGACCTTAGAGAGGGCAGTTTCTGTGGAGCGGAGTGGAGGGGGTGGAAGCTAGATTGGAGGTGGGCAAGGAGAGAATTAGAGGAGAAGAAGTGGAGGCAATGAGTGAAAATAACTTGCTCGAAGTCTGGAAAGGATGGCGTGAGGGAGATGGGGCGATAACTGGCGGGAGCCATGGCGTCAAGGGAAGGTTTTTTTAGGGTGGGGGAAACAAGGGTATGTTTGGCTTCCTTTCATCCTTGACTTGTTTCTGATCCAATCACTGCTCCTCTTTGCCATCACTGGAACCAAGTTCTCCCCATCTGACATTGTCTCCCCTCCTTTTCTCTCCTACAGAGGCCTTATTTTCTCCCACTCCCCAAGGCTCATTGGGAAATGGGGCATCAGCTTCTTTCTTAGACCCCAGTTCCACTTTAGCACCATCCCTCTTTTTTCCTTCATTGGAAACCCATATCACCCACATCTACCACCCACTCCAATTACTAGTCATCATCACCCACCATCCTCCAGGATCCACCTCCAACATCCTGAACCGTTTTGATGCCTTTCTTACACTCCTGATCTTGATATCCTGATCCTCGGGGACCTCAACCTCTATGGGGATTTTCCCGACGACCCCTACTCTGCCCACTATTTTTCTCTATTTGACTCCACTAACCTCCTGATCCAACCGACCTCACCCTCTCGTCCACTTGGACAAGAAGGGGGGGAAAGAGTAGGGGGAGAGGGCTAGGGAGAGGGATAAGGAGGGAAATGGGGAGGAGGATAGGAAGGAACATGGGCGATGGAGGAGGGAGGATGCTCTCTCACACCCACTGTTTTCACCAGGAAGACCTTATTCTGCCTAGACTGATTTGGGCAGCAGAAAGCCCCAGAAGGCCGAGTTATGGCATAGGGCAATGTGAACTCTGTCGGGGTGACAGGCTCCCTGCTGCTGTTCCAGAAGGTCCATGCCAACCAGGGGAAGGGTAGGGTGGGGTGTGGCAGTGGGGGTGAGAGGGCATAGCGGGACCAAGCCCCACTCTCACAAACCAGAAGCTGCGATCACAGCAAAGGACATGAAAAGGGAGCCGGAAGCCAGGTGACCTCCAGATGACGCAGCTGCTCCTGGCTTTGAAGGTGGAATGCGCAGGGCCTTGGGGCTGCTGGGACCTGACTGAGGGATTGAATTTTCCCCTTCCACTCACCAGCTCTGTCCTCTCCTGTGGGACCATCCATCAAGCTGAGCTGGTTCCCCTGCCAACCGGCTAAATCGTTATTAAGTGCCTACAGAGGGCTCAGTGTGCCATCGCACTGACCGCAAGGGGAGAATCTAGCCCTAAGATACCTCAGCTTATCACAGGGTGGCAATCCTAGCCCGGCTATGATGAGCAATCCCTGCTGCTGATGGGAGAGACTCTAGCCTGCTGCTTCTCCTCCTCTTCCTCCCTGTGCCCCCTGTCACCTCCCGTCAGGGTTTCCCTGATCAGGTCCTATGGTCTCCGCCCATCCTACCCCGTCATCCCTGGTGGAGCCTGCTGCTTTCCCTCCCAAGAAGCAGCATGGTCTAGTGGACAGAGCCTGGCCTGGGACTCAGAGGACCTGGGTTCTAATCCTGGCTCTACCACATGTCCGCTGTGTGACCTCGGGAAAGTCGCTTCACTTTTCTGTGGCTCAGTTCCCTCATCTGTAAATTGAGGATTCCGACTCAGACTGTGAATCCCACGTGGGACAGGGACTGCATCCAAACTAGTTACCTTGTATCTACCCTAGTGCTTAGACCAGTGCTTGGCACATAAGTGCTTAACAAATATCATAATTATTTTTATTATTATTGTTATCAGAGGAGAAGCCAGAACCATTTCCCTTACTGCTCAGGAGCCAAATTCACTCAGAATAAAGCAGTCCCAAAACCATCATAATGATTAATGATGGTGGTATATGTTAAGCATTTACTCTACCAATCATTACGTTATAACCACTGTGGAGGTTGACTTCTGCATTGCCCTTGTAATTGGATTTCAATTGCCCCACCTTCAGCCCCCCACAGCACTTATGCAGATATCCACAGTTTATTTCTTTGTATTACAACCTGTCTACCCCTCTAGACTCTAAGCTCCTAGGGGGCAAGGAATGGGTCTACCTACTGCTATACTGTACTCTCCCAAGTGCTTAGTACAATGCTCTGCACACAGTAAGTGCTCAAAAAATATGACTGATACAAGCCAATCAGATCAGAAACAGTTCCTGTCTCCCATGGGACTTTCAGGCTAAGGGGGAAATGGTACAGGTATTTCATCCCCATTTTACAGATGAGGAAACTGAGGCAGAGACAACTTAAGTGACTTGCTCAAAGTCACACTGCAGGCAAGTGGCAGAGCTGGGATCAGACACTTAAGCTTCTCCTCCTTCCATTAAACCACTCTGCTTCTCTATTTGTTGCATCTGGGTATTCTTTCCCAATGCTCAATAGAGTGCTCTGCACACAGAAAGCATTTAATATTATTACTACTACTACTATCACTACTAAGATATAGCCTGTATAGGTGGTGAGCAAATGAAGGGCAAACAAGGAGAGAGGAATCCAATATATTCCTTCCCTGCCACTTTTGATGACTAGCAGAGCAATAATCAGGACCAACCTGACCAATAATCATGACCCACGATCCCTCTAGACTGTAAGCTGCGTGATGGCAGGGAACATGTCTACCAACTCTGTTATATTGTACTCTCCCAAGTGCTTACTACAGTGCTCCTTATGCAGTAAGAACTCAAAAAATACCACAGATTGATTGGCGTTTCTACCGAAGCCCTCAGATTCCTTTTAGTAGGGTGTCAGGCCCCTCCATCTCCCCAAAAGCCTGCAGGTCAGGGCTACCAGCCTGTATCACGCGTGGAGAAACTCAAGGTTCGAAACGGGTAAATGCTTTCTCTGCTCTTAGCGCTTCTTGACCTAGAACATCCTCCCCCTTCATATCTCACAGACCACCGTTTTCCTCATCTTCAAAGCTTCATTAAAATCATACCTCCTCCAAGAGGCCTTCCCCGACTAAGCCCTCATTTCCCCGACTCCCTCTCCCTTCTGCGGGCCAGTTCCCTTTGAAATTGAAGTATTTAAACCCTTGTTTTGGGCAGGAAATATATCTACTACCTCTGTTGTATTGTACTCCCCCAAGTGCTTAGTATGGTGCTCTGCACACAGTGAGTACTCAGTAAATACCATTGACTGTTTTTTATTACCTTTTCCTCAGCCTCATAGCACTTATGCCAATATCTATAATTTAATATCCATCTCCCCCTTATAGATTGTAAGTTTCCGGTGGGCAGGGAACGTGCCTACCAACTCTTAGTACCACGTACACCTTTGAGGGATCGACTGATTGATTCCTTCCTTGCCATCTTGTGAAGTTCATCCCTTGGAAAGATTAAAAGATGTGCTCACTCATCCATCTATCGCTCAGTGGTATTTACTGAGCGTTTACTTTGTGCAGGCCTTGAACTAAGTGCTGGAAAGAGTGCAGTAATAATAATAATGATAATGGTATATGTCAAGTGCTTACTATGGGCCAAACATTGTTCTAAGCACTGGGATAGATACAAAGTAATCAGGTTGGACACAGTCTCTGTTCCACATGGGGCTCACAGACAATCCCTATTTTACAGATGAGGGAATTGAGGCTCAGATAAGTGAAGTGACTTGCCCAAGTTCACACAGCAGATATGATTCCTGCCCAAGAGGGCTGACACCCATTGCAGAAGAACCGGCAAAGCTTTGCCGATGTCGGCTCTGGGTCCCGAGGCGTTGCTGCCCAAACTCCAAAACCCTCCCTGCAAACCTCAGAAGCCAGTGTGCGAAGAAGACCAGCCTGTCAAGTGATTTATGCTCAACCACAATGTAGCCTTGACATCTTAATAATGATAATAGTAATAAAAATCAGAATAATAATTGTGGTAAATTGTGGGGTAGATACAAGATCATCATATCCCACATGGGGCTCACCTCTAAGTAGCAGGGAGAATAGGTATTGAACCCCCATTTGGCAGATGAGGGAACCAAGGCAGAGAAGTTATATGACTCGCCCAAGGGCACACAGCAGGTAAGTGGTGGGACTGGGATTAGAACCCACATCCTCAGACTCCCAGGCCTATGCTCTTTCCACTAGGCCATGCTGCTTCTAAACGAGAGGCCCCAAACCCTGCATTCACATCCAAGGTGGGACAGCCACCTCCTCATTCAATCTTGGATCAAGACGTCTGAGCGGAGCAGAGTCGTGAGAGGACAGCAGGTGGGCTACCCTTCTTTAATCAATCAATGATATTTATTGAGTACTCACTGTGTACTGTACTCACTGTACTAAGCGCTTGGGAGAGTACAGTATAACACAGTTGGGAGACCCGTTCCCTACTCACAAAGTGCTTACAGCGTGGTAAGGGAAGTTCCTCTCCTGGAGGGGCTGGGGGCCTCCTCATGGGCCCCGCCAGAGTGTCGGGCAGGGACAAGGCCATCAGGGAAGTGGCTACTCCTGGCCGCAAGGTGGGAGGCAGGGTAGGGCACGAGCAATCCTGGGCTCAGGGTCACCATCTGTTGCAATAATCTGGTTCCTTCCCAGTTACCGGGAATGGGACAGAGAGTGGGGGAGGAGATAGGCAATGATTGCATTGCACCATCTTACTCTGACCCCACAGGAAGGCCTGGAGCTCGGTCTCTTCTTGCTCAATCCCAGCCCCCTCCACTCCCTACACCCTTTTCTTTAATGGTATTTGTTAAGTGCTTAATAAGCATCAAACTCTGCTCTAAGCGCTGAGGTAGGTACACGTTCATTAGGTTGGACACAGTCCCTGTCCCTCATGGAGCTTACATTCTGAGTAGGAGGGAGAAGAGAGATTGCCATTTTACAGTTGAAGAAACTGAGACTCAGAGAAGTTAAGTGACTAGAACAAGGTCACAGAGCAAGCAATTGGCAAAGCTGGATTACAACCTGCCTTCTGCTCGAAAGAGCCTGTGGCTCTAACGAGTCAGGGTGCCGGGGAGAGAGGTGGGAGGGAAAGGCACCATGGGCTGTCCGGAAAGTGGAGGCAGGTGGGGAAGAAGAAAGAGTTGGGAAGCAATGAGAAGGATCGAAGAAAAATAAAAGAGTATCTCCACACTACCACCAATTGCAGTTATCGGGGGAGAATTTGCCCTGGGTGGCGTGGGGATTGGGTCTCATCTCGGCAGCTCCCCTGAGGGGCAGGGGCACCATCCAAAGTTCCTCAGGAGTCTGGGCCATCAGCAGCAGCCTGGGGGGGCCCCTTCTCCTCGAACGCATCGTGGGCTCTCTGCAGCACAATGCTCCCTCTAGGTTTAAAAACCACCGGGGTAAGCAAAGCAGATCCCCAAGGGGGCAGCATCACGCTTGGCATCCTGTGGGAGTGGGAATCATGACGTTACCATGGGAGACATAATTCGCTCTCCTGGGCAGGGCCTGGTAGGACAGAGGCCAAATCCTCAGGGCCCATCCCTCTCCCCGACCCATGCCAGGTCACGTCAGAAACTTCAGAATTGGTAGACACGCTCCATGCCCACAAGGAGGTTACTATCTGCAGGGGAAGACAGATATTAAAATAGATTGGGGAATTAATCAATGGCATTTACTGAGCACCTATTATGTGCACAGGACTGTACCCAAGTGCTTGCTGGATCGACCTCTCCTTTTGGCACCATCTATATTTTCGGTGACATCTATTAGCTGTATGTCTAACGTCAGTCCACAATAATAACAATAATAACTGTGGTATTGGTTAAATGTTTCCTATATGCCAAGCACTGTTCTATGTGATGAGGTTGATACAAGATAATCTGGTCAGGCACAGTCCATTTCCCACATAGGACTCACAGTTTAAGAGGAATGGACAACTGGTATTTAAAGCCCATTTTATAGATGAGGAAACAGACACAGCGAAGTAAAGTCACTTACTCAAGGTCACACAGCAGGAAAATGGCAGAGCCAGGATTAGAACCCAGGTCCTCTGGCTCTCAGGCCCAGGCTGCTTCTACTCAGCCAGGCACTATCCACATTATATTTACTAGGGTTTAGGAACCCAGGTGAACCAAAGTGCAGTTTTTATCCTATACTGAAGGAGGGTGGCATTGAAGTTGGAGGATAATTGAAGTGGGGCACCCACTGACGATTGATTTGTGCTTTCCCCCAGCCCCGCCTCCCTCCACTAAGCACCCTAACTCTATAATCCAGGTGATGCTAGCCCAATCTCCCTATTCCAGACCCTCAACCTCTAATGCCATTCCAGAAGTGGATGCTTTCCCTAGTCCAATCCCACTACTGGCCCTGACAACATTTGCTCCAGAATGACGACAGGAGACAGCAGGGAAGGAGATCTGTCCTGCTGTTCCTGCCTGCTTACCTGCCAAGAGGAGGCTTTATGTCCACGGGACACACAACCCCTTCCAAACCAGATCAAGATCCCCTCAGAAAACAGGACCCTGAATCCTGATTGGGAATCATTTTATCTCTTCCCCGGCAGAGAGCTAAAGATTTCCAATCCAATTTCCCCAACACTTGAGTTTTCTGCCCTCAGGTTCCCTCCCGGCTTCTCATCTAGGGACTGACGAAAAACTAGGAGAGAGCATCTGGTTCCTTGGAATTTCCAAGAGGAGCTAACCACGCATGTGAATAATTTCCATATTCTGCAATCCGTCACATTTTGGACATGTGCCCTCCCCTGGGCCAGCTGGAGGCTCTTCCTTCCAACTTGGCCTCTCCTGAAAACTTTGAGATCACTCCCCCCTCTCCGCGCCCACAACACTGCTTTTTCTTTGGCAAAATCAGGGGGAACAAGATGGCTGCCAACCCTCCCAGCCCCCCAGATTTCCCCCAATGAGACGCTCCCCAGAAATGGGAAAACGATCCTAATGTTTATCATCCCAGGGAGCCGCTCCAGCATAGATCCAAGCGTTCCAGCCTTAAGATATTTTGTTACTGTAGTGATTTGACAATCTCTTCAGAGGCTTTTCTTCTCACCAGGAAGGACAAATGTGCGTGACTGCTCTGAGTGGCCCCGAGAACCATTAGCCTTCAAGGAACTTAGGGCAACCCCAAATTATCTCTCCCTTCCAACCTCAAACCCAGAGACGTTCGCCTCAGTGGCAGCGAAAGTGGCAGGCAATGCTTTCTGAGTTTTGTATGACAGTCTAAAGGGTCCCTCCAGACCCTGGAATATGCTGGAGAAGGGTGCTCATTTTTTGTTCATTTTCATTATGGTATTTGTTAAGCGCTTACTATGTTCCAAACACTCTTCTAAGCACTAGGATAGAGATACAAGTTAATAAGGTTGGACACAGTCCCTGTCCCACACAGGTTTGACAGTCTAGGTAGGAAAGAAAATAGGTATTTAATCCTCATTTTAGAGTTGAGGAAACAGAGAAGTTAAGTGACATGCCCAAGGTGATACAGCAAACAACTGGAAGAGCTGGGATTAGAACCCAGGTCCCCAGATACCCAGGTCTGTGCCCTTTCTATTAGGTCATGCTGTCTCTTCTAATTTGGAACAAGCTTCTGTCAGCCATAAGCGACCCTGGTCAGTCTTTCCTGGTCGGTTCCAAGAGGCAGAGAGAGGCAGGCATTGTTTCCACTTGAGGAGAGAAGTCTTATTTTAACACCCAGCAAAGGCCAACTCTTAGAGGGTAGTGGGGAGAGGGGCAGGCTGCAGAGGAGACATCGACTCTGGTCAACCCAACTGGTCCTTCCAGAGTCTCCCCGGAAAGTGAGGCGCTCAGACGGGGAGGGCCGGCTGAGGCAACCCTGCATTCCCCCCATTCTCTTGTAGGGTGAGCTGACATGATTCCCTGGGATGGTCACCCCATCTCCTGAGGTTGGCTGGTTCCATGCCCCATTCCTGTCTCACTAGGCCCCCGTGTTTGGGAAATCCAGTCGGCAACAAAGATGTTGACATGGATGCCAACTGCAGGTGGGCACTGCTCACTGGCACCATGCTAACTCCACAAGTCCCCTCATGTCCCCACCCGTTTCCTCTCATTTCCCCAGCTGGCTCATCTCTGCCGCTCTCCTCTTGCTCAGGGAGACCTGGGGAAGGTGAAAGGGCCAATTCACGGTTTATGTTTGCTTCATCAGCTCCCTGTCCCATTGGTCACGCCCTGCATGGCAGACAAAGCCAACAGGCTTGGGAAACAGCAAGCCACACAAAGACTTGCCAGTCAGCCTGCCTAGGGAGTTCACCAAAACAAGATCCAAAGCCCTTAAGTCAATCAAAGGTGGCCGTGGGAGAAAGAGAAATGGTGGGTGAGAGAGCTCTGTTGTGCACAGAAACCGATGAGGCTCACAGCTGCCCTCCTTTCTCGGCTCCCCACAGGCATCCAGAACTGGGAGACCAATCCAGGCTCAATCACCGGGATTTAGGACTGAACCACCCACTCCCCTTTGTCCTAAGGGCTTGGGGAACTGGGGGTGGGTGGGGTGCTGAATATAGCTTTAAACAGCTAGACGTGCTGTGGTAACGAGAGCAGAGAGCTGCAGTTTGTTGCTGTTCTCCTCCGACACGGCTCAACCGGTTGTTTTTCCAGGCTGGATGGGTCCGATGACACCCAGCTGGGCTGTGCCCATTCCAGTCCCTCCCAAGGGGCTAACGGGTACGCGGAGATGAGTACTGAAAGGAGCGGGAACATTCCGGGAAACGATGACCCGCTTTTAACTTAGTATCTCTCTGACATCACCATCAAGGTGGAGATTTTATCCGGGTGAAGGTGTTCTCCCATGTAACAGATGATTCCTTCCACATCATGGGCATGGGAAGACCGATATTGATACTACTTTCTTCCCTGCCTCCTGGCTTTGCAATGCTCTCGCACCTTAAGACACTGCAGCGAAGGTTAGCCCATTTCTAATCGCCATGGTCTTCTGCTCCTGTCTTCCAAACGAGCACTGCAGTGCCATGATGCCCGAGGTTTGGTGACATCGTGCCTTCCAAGATTTATTTTGTCCAACCTATCAAGGGTAACTCCATTTTGGCTTCCCGGAGAGTGACAGTTTGTCTACTGACTCTACAGGGTGCGGTCCACCAAAGATGTGATGTCATGGGTGTTGCTCTGACAGTCTGCCTGCAAACGGGGTCTTCACTCTTACTGCCCCCCCTCACTTTTTTTTTTAAAGGTACTGTTAAACACTTACTTTGTGCCAGGCACTGAACTAAGCACTGGGGAAGATACAAGATAATCAGATTGGAGATAATCAGATTGGACACAGTCTTTATCCCTATTTTACAGATGAGGTAACTGAAGCACAGAGAAGTTAAGTGACTTGCCCAATGTCACACAGCAGTCAAGTGGTAGAGCTGGGATTGGAACCCAGATCCTTCTGATTCCCAGACCCATGCTCTATCCACTGGGAAACACTGCCCCACTTCACATTAATTTATATTAAAATATTTCTGTAGGCTGTTGGCCCCTTGTATTTTAAAATCAACAGCTCAGGTATCTTGCTTTAGGACACTGAAACTAATGATGTTTCACCTCCTGTCAGTGCAGTGTGGAAGCAGACAAAAAACCCCATTGAGCCTTCCTCTGTAGGAAAAAAAGGACAGAAGTAAGCTTCCTTTCCAACTAAGGACATGAGAGTTGAATTCCTAAAGCCTGGCGTTTGGGGCCCTCCCGCTTGACTGTAAGCTCCTTGAGGGCAGTGATCATGTCTGGCCCCTCCTGCCACTTTGGGTTTTCTGCATCACCTGGGCACTTGGGTACTCATGCCACCCCATAGTATTTGTGTCCAGATCTTTACACACTTTTCCTTCCTAGAATGTATTTCAGTGCCTGCCTCCTACCTCGACTGTACGACCGCTGAGGACAGGGATCACATCACTTCGGCGTCACCTAAGTACTGGAGTAGTTTCCCAAGTGTTCAGTATAATTCTCTGCACACAGTAGGAGCTCAAATATTATGGATCGATCGAGTGATGGGGAGTTAAGGAGGTTCAGATTGGGGGAACCCTCCCACCGTGACATGAATCAACTCACAGAGCTCGCCTCAGTATGGCATGGCCTAATGGGTAGAGCATGGGCCTGGGAGTTGGAAGGATCTGGGTTCTAATCCCAGCTCTACCACTTGACTGCTGTGTGACATTGGGCAAGTCACTTAACTTCTCTGTGCCTCAGTTACCTCATCTGTAACATGGGGATTAAGACTGTGAGCCCACATGGGGCAGGGATTGTGTCCAACCTGATTTGTTTGTATCCACTCAGGTGCTTAGAACAGTGTTTGGCATATGCTAAGTGCTTAACAAATTCATTAATTCATTCAATTGTATTTATTGAGTACTTACTGTGTGCAAAATACTGTACTAAACACTTGGAAGAATACAATGGGTTATAATCCCGGTTTTGCCACATGTCTGCTATGTGACCTCAGGCAAGTCACTCAATTTCTCAGTGTCTCAGTTACCTCATCTGTAAAATGGTAATTGTAAAATGGGAATTGAGACTATAAGCCCCATGTGGAACAAGGACTGTGCCCAACCTGATTACTTTGAATCTAGAACAGTGTTTGGGACATATTAAGCGCTTAACAAATACCATAATAATAATGTAGTTATTACTGTTGCAACATACCACATTCATCATTATTATTAGATAGTAGTTATCCTGAGCCCTGTCCAGGTGCACAGTAAACCAAGCCTTAGTGCGGCTAGTGGCCAGGCCTCTACCTAACGGGTTTCGCTGTGCCGGGGGCTGCCGGCATTCCAGGCTGGTAAGGGCAGCAGGCTCAGTCCAGCAGTTCTGGATGGTAGGAGTGGAGTGAATAGCCATCATGGGGATGTAAAATTGATGAGCAAAGACACATTGATGGGAAGCTAGTGAAAGGCGAGATTCCCCCTGTCCCTGTTGAGGGCTTCCTCCACTGGCATTCCAACTGGAAGAGGCCAGTGCTGGCCAGCCATGGCAATACAATTACCCAATCTAATGCATGATGCAAAACCGGGGATCTTGATTTCTCAATTCATTACAGTTCTCCAAGCTGCTGCTCTCCCAGGGTGGTGCTTGCCCTCCCTCACTGGCCAGACGGTCAGACTTTTGCCCTGCTCACTCCCAACAGAGCCTCCAAAGGGTCTGCCACTGATGGGCTCTGCCTGGGCCTCATCTGTGGAGGGGTGTACATTTATTGTTGCATTGTGCTCTCCCAAGTGCTTAGCTCTCCCAAGTGCTTAGTACAGTGAGCTGCACACAGTAAGTGCTCAATAAGTACAATCTTATGAATGAATTTGTGGGCCCAGAAAGATCCTGAACTCCGGTCCCGATACCATCTAACCAGGCGGGATCTCTCAGTCAAGCTCCCTCCCCCCAAACCTCCCTGCTCCAGACCAGGACCCTCAGGGTTGGGTCTCTGCCCTCCAGGGGCAGCTGTTTTGTCAGATATTCGCTTTTCCCCGTTGCCGTTGCACAAAGGAATGTGAAGTTAAGGCCATACAAACTGCTGCAGAGCTTAGATGTTCACAACCAGCTCTCTGCCTATTCAGCAGTGTCAGGTTTAGGAAGACCTCACCCTTATATTCCCTCCTCTGCAGCAAAGCCAAACTCCAGCCTCCGCATCACCCAAGCCTGCGGCAGAAGGTTGCTTACTTTGTCTCCCCCGCGATGTCTGGAGTCACTTATGGCAAAACTAAATCATGAGAGACAAGGGAAATCTATTGCCCCGGTCTGGGGGAGAGAGAGGGAGGGTGAGACTTGCTTTCAATCTCCCTCCTGGGCTGAATCTGCCTCTGATCTATTTCCAAAGACTACAACATAGCAACAGTGATCCCAATCCATCAGCAATCCATCAGCAGGGCTGTGCTGAGTTTTGTAGTTAGTTTTGATTAATCATTTAGATTATGTAACTTAGCCCCTTTCCCTGCCCATCTGAAAATGTTTAGTTTACAAGAGTCTTCCCCTTCCCCCAACCCTAACACCATGACAGTGACCCAGATTCAAAGCAGGCTAATCTCTCCTGTTTTACAGATTGGGAGTGTTGAGGTCTGGGGAGGTGGAGGCCTGCCCCGTGTCATGACAAAGCTGGCCTTATCCAGGTTCCTTATCCTGCACCCATTAATAACATCGCTCCCTGAAAGGGAATTTCACTACTGGCAAAAGCCAAAAGCTAGCAGGCCCAGATACCTGAAAATCCAGTCTGTTCACAGGTGGAGAGTGTGTGTATGTGTGTTGGGCAAGGGGCGGGAGGGGGGAGGGGGGTAACTCAGTTAACAGTCCAGCTGATTTAACTGGAGCCTACACTTATCCCTCCCGGGCCCCGATCCAGCATTCCCATTTCCAGGAAGAGAAGGGAGGTCGGTCCCTAGCCTTGAATACTCCGATTAGACAGTAGTGAGGGAGACAACAGGGCCTTTGACCAGGTCAATTCAGAGGTCTGAATGAAACTAGGTTACCCTGTTGAGTTTGGGGTAGACTGGAGGTGGGGAGACACTTAAAGAAACTTGTGTACACAAAGGAACAAGCCCAAACCATACTTCACTGCTCTGGAAGCAGTTTGGAGAAGCAGTATGGCCTTCTGGATAGAGCACGGGACATGGAGTCAAAAGGCCCCGGGCTCTAATCCTGAGTCCGACATTTGTCCGCAGTGTGACGCTGGGCAAATGACTTCATGTCTCTGTTCCTCAATTACTTCATCTGCAAAATGGGGATTAAATTCTGGTTCTTTCTCCCCCCTTAGATTATGGGACATGGACTGCGCCCAACCTGTTTACTTGTATTTACCCTTGTGATTAGCACAGTGTCTGGCACTGAGTAAGCACTTAACAAATACCATAAAAAAGGCAGCATGGCCTAGTGGAAAAAACCTGGACCTGGGAGTCAGGAGAACTGGGTCCTAATCCCCGTTCTGCCACCTGGCTACTTTCTATATGATACTGGGCAAGTTACTTGGCTTCTCTGCACCTCAGTTTCCTAATCTGTAAAATAGGGGTTAAATTCCTATTCTCTCTGCCCCTTAGACTGAGAGCTCCAGTCACACAGTTTGATCATGTTGTATCAACCCCAGTGCTTAGCCTATACTAAGAACTTTTAACAGGGACCACAATTATTTTTAATTTTGGAACCCACTCACTTCCCTGGGGAATGGGGAAAAAAGACGGGGGCTAGGGGAGGGAAGAGGAGAACCGCTCCCACAAGAGCGGTCATTAAACATTAGTTCGGGATGTTTTTGACTCCCAGCTCCCTGGCAAGACACTCTCCTTAGACCCCAGAAGGTCCTTTAACCCTACCAAAACTCCAGCGGGATCCTTTTGCGGCTGGTGTCTACTGCAGCAGATGGTTCAGAAAGCTTGGAGCTGGGTTTACTGTCAAATTGCACGGGATGTCTTGGGTATGGGGTGCTTTCTCCCCCAGTTCTAAACTGAAGATCGCAAACAGAAAAGGAACGAGTCGCTTTTCTTCGGGCATCTTCTCTGGGCAACCCGGGGATGGGGTGCTGCTAAACTCCAATCACCTCATTGTCAACCTGTTCCTGGGGGGAACCCACCTGCTCGCCCCTCCCCAATAAACAATCCACGGTTTCTGGAAGGAGGTTCAAGTAAGGCGGGCTGCAGGTAAATCCGACTGGACCTCAGGCGCGTCCGTCTGGGTGCTGGACCTCTCTCCACTCTGCAGGGTTTTGGTGGGGGGTGGGGGGAGGAGAAGCCGGGACCCCGGCAGTCTCAAATGCAACCTGCTCTTTCCAGGATTGATAATCCTAAAAGAGGCGAGCCATCAACCTGCAGATTTACTGAGGCAGGGGCTCCCGGGGGGATGAAATAACTGCTCCCAGCGTCAAACATCCATTTGCCAAGCAATTCATTCCCACGCCCAGGGCTCGCACCGGCTCTCGAGGGCTCCCACGGGTGCACGAAGGAAGGACGGAGAAGAGAAAGGGGATACCACCACCCACCTTGACCTTTTTTATGGTATTTAAGCGCTTACTATGTGCCAGGCACTGTTCTAAGCACGGAGATAGATAAGAGGTAATCAGGCTGTTCACAGTCCACATCCCACATGAGACTCCCGGTCACAAACCCCATTTTACACTGTAAGCCTTAGACCATAAATTCGTGTGGGCAGGAAATAATAATAATAGCATTTGTTAAGCATTTACTATATGCCAGACAGCGCTTAGAACAGTGTTTGGCACATAGTAAGCGCTTAACAAATCCCATCATGATTATTATTATTAAGCGTTGGGGTGGGTATAAGCAAATCCATTTTGGACACAGTTCATGTCCCACACGGGGCTCGCATTCTTCATTCCCATTTTACAGATGAGGGAACGGAGGCACAGAGAAGTGAAGTGGCTGGCCCAAGGCCACACAGCAGTCAAGAGGCAGAGCCAGGATAATAATGTCGGTATTTGTTAAGCGCTTACTATGTGCAGAGCACCGTTCTAAGCGCTGGGTAGACACAGGGTAATCACGGTGTCCCAGGTGAGGCTCACAGTCTTGATCCCCATTTTACAGAGGAGGGAACTGAGGCACAGAGAAGTTAAGTGACTTGCCCACAGTCACACAGCTGACAAGCAGAACCGACGACCTTCTGACTCTCAGGCCCATGCTCTATCCACTATGCCATGCTGCTCCTCTATGGCTACTTATTGTTGTATTGTGCTCTCTCAAGCGCTTAGTATTCATTCAATAGTATTTATTGAGCGCTTACTATGTGCAGAGCCCTGTACTAAGCGCTTGGAATGTATAATTTGGCAACACATAGAGACAATCCCCGCCCATTGATGGGCTCACAGTCTGTAAGGCAAAGGCTGTTAGTACAGACCACAGGGAGCGCTCGGTAATCCTCATCATCATACTTGTGGCATTTATGAGCTTACTGTGTGCCAGGCACTGTGCTGAGCGCTGGGGTGGATGCAAGGAAATGGGGTTGGACACAGTCCCCGTTCCACACGGGGCTCCCAGGCTCGATCCCCATTTTGCAGATGAGATCACCGAGGCCCAGAGAAGTGACTTGCCCAGAAGACAAGTGGCGGCGCCGGGATGAGCACCCCTGACCTTCCGCCTCCCAGGCCCGGGCTCGCCCCGCCCCCCGCGCTGCAACCCGACTGAACGAAAGTACGACCGAAGTTTACAGAGGAGGTAAACTGAGGCACGGAGCAGTGACTTGTCCAAGGTCACACGGCCGGCGCCTCGGAAGCCCCCGCCCTGGGTACTCACCGCCTCGCCCCCGGGGCCGTGCCCGGCTGCTGGTCCTGCCGCCCGCCGCGGAGACCCCGGCGTCCCCGCCGCCCGCAAGGGGCCGAGCCAGCGGGTCCCGCCCCCCGCCCGCGCCAGCCAATGAGCGGAGCCGCCGAGGCCCCGGTGGGCGCCGCGCGCACGCCGATTGGCCCCATCGAACACCGGGGGGCGTGGCCTGGCAGACGCGGACCAATCGGAGAGGGGCCAGCGGGGAGACACCGCCCCGCCCGCTCCGGAGCCTTAAAGGGCCAGAGGCCTCCGGCCGGAGAAGAATCGTGGTGTTTGCTCAGCATTCATTCAATAGGATTTATTAATAATGATAATGTTGGTATTTGCTAAGCCCTTACTATGTGCAGAGCGCTGTTCTAAGCGCTGGGGTAGACAGAGGGGAATCAGGTTGGCCCAGGTGGGGCTCACGGTCTTAATCCCCATTTTCCAGATGAGGTCACTGAGGCACAGAGAAGTGAAGTGACTTGCCCACAGCCCCACAGCTGACAAGTGGCAGAGCCGTGATTCGAACTCATGACCTCTGACTCCAAATTTATTGAGCGCTTACTCTGTGCAGAGCACTGTACTAAGCGCTTGGAAGGTACAAATCGGTAACAGATAGAGACGGTCCCTGCCCTTTGATGGGGGAGACAGACACAAGAACAATGGCAATGAATAAGCTCAGCGCTTACTGAAGTTAAGCGAAGCAGCGTGGCTCAGTGGAAAGAGCCAGGACTTGGGAGCCAGGGGTCATGGGTTCGAATCCCGACTCTGCCACTTCTCAGCTGTGTGACTGTGGGCAAGTCACTTCATTTCCTCTGTGCCTCAGTTCCCTCAACTGTAAAATGGGGATTAAGACTGAGCCCTACGTGGGACAACCTGATCCCCTTGTATCTTCTCCAGCGCTCAGAACAGTGCTTTGCACATAGTAAATGCTTAACAAATGCCATCATTATTATTATTATTATCTGCCGAACGGTGTTCTCAGCGCTGCGATAGGTGCAAGGGGAGCAGGTTGTTCCACGTGGGGTTCACAGTCTTCATCCCCGTTTTACAGACCAGGTCACTGAGGCCCAGAGAAGTTAAGCGGTTTGCCCAAGGACACACAGCAGACAAGTGGCGGAGGGGGGATTAGAACCCAGGTCCTCTGACTCCCAGGCCCGGGTTCTTTCCACTGCGCCACGCAGCTTGCCTGTTCACTTGTTTTGATGTGCATACATCTATAATTCTATTTATTTAGATTGATGCTCTTGATGCCTGTCTCCCCCCTTCTGGACGGTAAGCCCGTTGCGGGCAGAGATTGTCTTTCTCGATGGCTGAATTTTACTTTCCAAGCGCTTAGTACAGTGCTCTGCACCCTGTAAGCATTCCGTAAATACGATCGAATGAATAATAATGTTGGTGTTTGTTAAGCGCTTACTATGTGCAGAGCACTGTTCTAAGCGCTGGGGAAGATACAGGGTAATCAGGTTGTCCCACGTGAGGCTCACAGTTAATCCCCATTTTACAGATGAGGTAACTGAGGCACAGAGAAGTTAAGTGACTTGCCCACAGTCACACAGCTGACAAGTGGCAGAGCCGGCATTCGAACCCATGACCTCTGACCCAAGCCCAGGCTCTTTCCACTGAACCACGCTGCTTCTCTATGAATGAATGAATTAGGCGGGCTGTGGCTTTGTTGAAGGCGGGAGTCACGTGGTTGGGGAAAGGCTGCTGGCTGGAGACCTAAAGCGGACCCCTGGGCCGGCCTTCGCCCTGGCCCTAGTCCAGCCCAGGTCTCTGTGCACTTTGCACAATGTCCCTCTCCTCTCACCCCACCGCCACCACTGCACACTCCAATCCTGCAAAACCCCTCTCCTCGCCTCCCGGGGTCACAAAGTGCAGGGAACTCAGAGCCTCTCACCATTTATAATTGAAGGGTATTTATTGAGCACTTCCTGTCTGCAGGAAAGTACCATTCAGCAAGAGAGAGAGACAATCCCTGCCCACAACAGGCTCACAGTCTAGAAGGGGGGAGACAGGCATCAAAACAAGTAAATGGGCATCAGTAGCTTCAATATCAATACATAGAATACATATATACACATCCTTAATTTAGAGTAATAACTATGTACATATATACACAAGTGCTGTGAGGCAGGGTGGGGGGCGGGCGGTTGGTAGATCAAAGAGAGCGAGTTGGGGCGATGGGGAGGAAGACCCGAGGAAAAGGGTGGCTTAGTCTAGGAAGGTCTCCTGGAAGAGGTGAGCCTTCAGTAGGGTTTGAAGGGGTTGGAAACATGATTATTTATCATCACAAAATGCCAGGCCGCTTGATCCCTTGCACATTGCTTCCATCAGGACTTCCAACCCCAAGGGATTCTTTCCCAAACCTAATGATAACAATAATAATAATAACGGTATTTGTTAAGCACTTATGTGCTAGGCACTGTTTTAAGCAACAGGCTCACTTTATAATCACCAAGAAAACACCAAGTCCCTCGATCCCTGGACACTGCACACATTAGCACTTCCAGGCCCAACAGATTATTTCCCAAACCTAATAATAGTAACCATTGTATTTGTTAAGCACTTACTATGTGCCAGACACTGTTTTAAGCTCTGGAGTAGATAATCGGGTTGGACACAGTCCCTATCCCACATAGGCTCCCAGCCTTAATCCTCATTTACAAATGAGGGAGCTGATGCACAGATAAGTGAAGTGATTTACTGAAGGGCACACAGCAGACAAGTGGTGGAGGTGGGATTAGAACCCAAGGCCTTCTGACTCCCAGCGCTGTGCTCTATCCCACTAGCCCATACTGCTTCTGAAAACTAAGAGGAAGAACTTCTAGCTGAAAATGTTTAAAGATACTGGAAGGATTTGGTTCGGGAGGATTTTAAAAGTAGTAGTTAATTTTTTTACCTGTCCTGTTTGACTGTTCTGCCCTTCCCTCCCCTGTGCCAGACTGGGAATGGCCTAAATGACCTGTTAAGGATCTATTAAATAAACAAATAAAAAAAATTCAAACAAAACTTCCACAAAATAACAACTGCCTTCTGTTTTGGGCTTGCTACTGTTAAGAGCAAATTGTTTAGAAAACAGTCTGGAGCCAAAACCTGCAGTCAGAATTCTTATTTTAGAGTTTGTAGATTCTCTTTCAGATTAGGAAAACCAATACTCTCAAATCTGTCTGTTTCTTATACTGTATACTGTCCATCACTTGAAATTCTAGTTTACACAATCAGCCAGGTCAAATTAATCCAAAGCACAACCATATCAAGGTATTTCTGTAAAGATCACATCTGAGAAGCATTTGAGAAGCACAAATCTGATCACATTTGAGAAGCAGCGTGGCCTAGCTGATAGAGCACAGACCTGGCAGTCAGATGGATCTGGGTCCTAATCCCTGCACCTCTACTTACCTGCTCTGTGACCTTGGGCAAGTCACTTAACATCTCTGTGCCTCAATTACCTCATCTGTATAATGGAGATTAAGACTGTGAGCCCCACGTGGGACATGTCACTATATCTAATCTGATCGTTATTGTGGTCTAATGCTGTCGAGTCACGTCTGACCTATAGCGACGCCATGGACGCATTTCTCCCAGGATGCCCCACCTCCACCGGCAATCATTCTGATAGTGAATCTATAGAGTTTTCTTGGTAAAAATATGAAAGCGGTTTACGATTGCCTCCTTCCGCTCTGTAAAACTGAGTCTCTGTCTTCAACTCTCTCCTATGCCGCTGCTGCCCAGCACAGGTTAGTTTTGACTTGTAGCAGATTGCCTTACACTCGCTTGCCTCTTCCCAAAATCAGAATGAAATGGGTAGGCCTCTGCTTGACTCTCCCTCCCATAGCTGAGAGTGGTAGAGTAATGGAAATTCTCCAGGTGCAACCCTAAGAGGTGCTAACCAGATTAGCTTGTAATTTATCCCAGTGCTTAGTACAGTGCCTGATTTACAAATATCATAAAAAAAATTCTTCTTTATCACCCCCCTCCTCTGCCAGTATCACCTCACTTCCCAGGATTTCCCTGAACAAGTCAGAATGTGTGGTAGCCTTGGCTGTCTGGGCCACCTCATTCTCTCTCCAATCCCACTTGAAGCCTGGGGCTTGGATTTGTGGGTGCCTGCGCCTGGTGCCATGGGCCCATGGAGGGCTTCTGAAACCTTCCTACCTCCCTAACCATTCAACAAGTGGCATTTATTGAACACTTACTGTGTACAGAGCACTGTATTAGATGCTTAGAAGAGTACAGTACAAAAGAATTAGACACATTCCCTACCCACAACGAGCTTCCAGTCTAGAGGACTGTAACGTTGCCTAAAGCTTGTATTCTCACAAGTGCTTAGTACAGTGCTCTGCACAAAGTAAGCACTAGATGAATACAATTGAATGAACATCCAGGTTGGGCTGCAGTAGCTGGACTCTCCTGGGGAATATAGAGGTAGCATTCTCAATTATTTTATATTAATGTCATCTCCCCCTCTAGTCTGTAAACTCATTGTTTACATTCGTCAGTCAGAAAAACAGCCTGGCTTAGTGGAAAGAGTGTGGTTTTGGGAGATAGAGGTCATGGGTTCTAATCCCGACTCTGCCACTTGTCTGCTGTGTGACCTTGGGCAAGTCCCTTAACTTCTCTGGGCCTCAGTTACATCATCTGTAAAAATGGGGATTAAAAAAAAATGTGAGCCCCACGTGGGACAATCTGATTACCCTGTATCTACCCCAGTGCTTAGAATAGTGCTCAGTACATAGTAAGCACTTAACAAATACCATAATTATTATCATTATTATCATTGTGGACAGGTAATGTGTCTACCAACTCTGTTGTATTGGATCCTCCCAAGTGCTTAGGACAGTGCCCTACCCAAAGTAAGGACTCAGTAAATACCGTTGATTGATTGAATTCATTCATTCAATCAGTTGTATTTATTCAATCGTATTTATTGAGCTCATACTCTGCAGAGCACTATACTAAGTGCTTGGAAAGTACAATTCACCAAGAGTGAAAGTCCCTACCCACACGGAGCTTACAGTCTAATAATGTTGGTATTTGTTAAGCGCTTACTATGTGCAGCGTCTGTTTCTAAGCGCTGGGGTAGACACAGGGGAATCAGGTTGTCCCCATGTGGGGCTCCACAGTCTTCATCCCCATTTACAGATGAGGGAACTGAAGCACAGAGAAGTTAAGTGACTTGCCCACAGTCACACAGCTGACAGCTGTAGACACAGTCTACAGTCTTGAATGATCTCACCAGTACTGATGGAGGCATCTTACTAATGTGCAAAAACACCTGATTAGTTTGTTTTGGGATTACCTAGAAGACATCTCTGCCCTCAAGGAGCTTCCATTATAACCAGGAAGGCAAACCACAGAAACTGCCACCAATAAATAGAACACTAGAGCAGATATAAATAGTAAACCCAGGTAGATAAGCAAATCATTGACAAATTAGTAAAGTGTATCACTAGAAGGAACAAGACTGGGCTTGTACTTTTCGTAAAGATAATGTGCAGGAAGGAGGTAACTGATTTAGGGAAGAGGCAGAGCTGTTAAACTCTCTCTCCCCCGAAGCTGGTGGAGCAGATGGGAGTGAGAAGTTTGAGCTGGCTTGGTGCCAGCCTCTATCTGCCGCTCTGGCCAGGGTGCGTGGTGGGTCTTCTGGGAGAAAGATTTTGCTGACTTGAGCAGAGTTTAAGGGTATCTAGACTCCTTTGCGCAGAAGGGCCATGTTGAAAAAATACCCTGGAAGTTTTTTGCCCTCCAAAACTCAGAGGAGGGCCACCTTGTCTATGTGGCTGAGAGAGGGGTGAACACAAGGTGCAAATCCAAGGGCAAGAAGGGAGTGAGAGAAGAGGAAATGAGGGTTTAGTCAAGGAAGGAGGAGGAGGAGGAGATGTGCCTTCAGAGCCAAGCAAGGTAGCCCATTTGGAGGGAGACACATTGAGTGGAGGGAGGGGAGGGGCCTTTCTGTGGAATTTTACAAGGCCCAGTGTTCCTTGAGCTGGAGCAGAAGTATGAAAGTTGACCGTAGAACACATCTAAACTGGTTGTCTTTCAAACTCAATCAGTGGTATTTATTGAACGCTTACCGTGTACAGAGCAATCGAACAATCATACTTATTCAAAGCTTACTCTGTGCAGAGCCATCAGTCACATTTGAGGGTTTACGGAGTGCACATCATGGAGGAAGAGCTGCCCCATCTCCCACCTACCATTCCTCTCCAAACTACTTGAGCGAGTTGTCTACATCTGCTGATTCAAATTCCTCTCCTCCAATTCTCTCCTTGACCCCCTCCTATCTGGCTTCCATCTTCTTGACTCCACAGAAACCACACTCTCAGAAGTCACCAGTGATCTCCTTCTTGCCAAATCCAATGGCATCTACTCCATCCTAATCCTCCTCAACCTCTCAGCTGCCTTCGACATTGTGGACCACCTGCTTCTCCTGGAAACGTTATCCAACCTTGGCTTGACTGACTTTGTCCTCTCCTGATTCTCCTCTTATCTCTCTGCCCTTCATTCTCAGTCTCCTAGGTGGGCTCCTCCTCTGCCTCCATCACCTAACTCTGGAGGTCCTTCAAGGTTCAGTTCTGGTCCTCTTCTATTCTTTCAATCTATACCCATTCCATTGGAGCACTCATTCACTCCCAAGGCTTCAACTGCCACCTGTATTGCAGAGGATACCCAAATCTACATCTCCAGCCCTGATCTCTCTCCCTCTTTCCAGGCTCATATCTCCTCCTGCCTTCAAGACATCTTTACTTGGATGTCCTCCTGCCTCCTCAAATTTAACATGTCAACCAAAACAGAGCTCCTCATCTTCCCACCCAAACCTTGCCCTCCCCCTGACTTTTCCATCACTGTAGACGCACCACTTTCCTTCCAGTCTCACAAGCCCATAACCTTGGCGTTATCCTTGACTCTTTTCTGTCATTCAATCCACATATTCAATCTGTCCCCCAAATTCCATCGGTCTCATTTTACAACATGGCTAAAATCTGCCCTTTCTTCTCCATTGAAACTGCTACCATGTTATACATCACTTCATCCTATCTCGCCTGGATTACTGCACCAGCTTCCTTGCTGACTTTCCCAGCCTCCCTATTTCTCCCCACTCAGTCCATACTTCACTCGCTGCCGGATCTTTTTTCTACAAAAATGTTTAGGTCATGTCATCCCCCTCCTCAAATAACTCCAGTGGTTGCCCATCTACCTCTCTATCAAACAAAAACTTCTTACTATTGGCTTTAAAAGCACTCCGTCACCCTGCCCCTCTTACCTCACCTCACTTCTCTCCTACAACCCAGACCGCATACTTTCCTCTAGTGCTAACTTTCTCACTGTGCCTTGATCTCGCCTGTCTTGCTGCCAACAGCAAGCCCAAGACCTGCACCTGGCCTGGCACGCCCTCCCTCCTCAAATCTGACAGACAGTTACTCTCCCCCGCCTCCAACAAAGTGTTATTGAAGGCACATCTCCTCCAAGAGGCCTTCCCAAACTAAGCCCACTTTTCCTCATCTCCCACTCCCTTCTGCCTTCACTCTAACTTGCTCCCTTTGCCCCTGTCCCAGCCCCAAGTACTTATGTACATCGCTGTAATTTTATTTATTTGTATTCAATGTCTGTCTCTCCCCTCTAGACTGTGAGCTCGTTGTGGACAGGGATATCATTGTTAATTGTTGTATTGTACTTTCTCCAAGTGCTTAGTACAGTGCTCTGAAACACAGTAAGCACTTAATTAATACGATTGAAATGAATGAAGAGTGCATTACAACAGAGTTGGGAGACTCATTCTCTGCCCTCTAGGAACCTTACAGATTAGGGATAGGGGCAGAAAAAGAGGAGCAGCTTCCATGGATCAGTTTACTTGGTTCTTGTTAAGCGCTTACTAATGCACCAAGCCATGTTCTAGAGCACTGGGTTAGATCCAAGGTAATCAGGTTGGACACAGTCTCTGTCCCACATGGAGCTCACACTCTTAATCCCCATTTTACAGATGAGGGAACTGAGGCCCAGTGAAGTGACTTGCCTAAGGTCACACAGCAGACCTATGGTGGAACTGGGATTAGAACCCATGACCTTCTGACTCTCAGGCCCAGGTTCTACCCACTAAGCTACGTTACTTCATCTAGTTATCAGTGACTCCTGTGTGAGTTCTGATGAACCAACCACCATCTGTGCTACCTAAGGGCCAGCGAAAGCCAGCCTGAAAATGCCTCTGGGGAAAGTGCCTCAGGGGCCTGATGACAGGGCAGTAGCAAACCCCCAGGGGTCTACATGTTGAAAGGAGTCCCAAGGCAGCAGATACTGGCTTATCCTTCCTTTATGTTCCTTCTCCTTCCAGGAAATAGGCTTTTAGAAAGTTAAAAAAAAAATCAATCACCCCTTCCCCACAGGGCCATAAAGCCACCTGCTTCCAGGGCAGTGGATCCCACCGGACTGTGGTTTCAACCTCTTTGTATTCTATCAGCAGTGACCTCATGGGGCACAAAGGAAGGTGGGACATGGCAGAGCCCATCTCCCCACTCCTCTCCTTCCCAAAATGGAGATGAGCTGAGGTCTGGATCATCTGGTCTTCTTTCAGAAAGAGAAGGAATATCTTGCTGTTCTCTACTCTTACCCCTCTGTGCAATTTATTTTCATGTCTGCCTTCCCCTATAGATTGTAAACTCTTTGAGGGGAGGGAGAGTATCTACCAGCTCTACTGAATTGAAGTTTCCCAAGCACTTAGTACAGTTCTGTGAACACAGTAAGTGCTCAGTAAATACCATTGATTGATGGACTGAGGAGCTGGGGACACACTCTTAAGTGTCTAGAGAGGCCCTATGTCTGGTTTTATAAAAGATGAACCCATTTTCAGTTAGCCTGTCCCCTGTCTGGAACCTATTCAGCCCCCGATGTTTTTATGTCCTGTATTTTAATTTTCAGCACTCTGCCACCCCTCTGCCATGGCTTCTGCTGCATCTAGGACATGGTGAGTTCACATGGACCTAGAAAGGATTACAAAGGCCCTGGGATTAAGGGGAGGAGGATAGGGATAAGAGAGTCCACCAGATAATCCTTCCTTGGGATTGTTAAAACCTAGTGTACTTCTATAAATTCACTCAATCGTATTTGAGCACTTACTGTGTACAGAGCATTATACTAAGAGCTTGGGAGGGTACAATATAATAGTAAACAGACACATTCCCTGTCCATAAGTCTTCAAACTTGAGAATGGTGTGTGTGACATCATCATTTTGACTGCATGCTAGTGTCATGCTTATGACATCACATGTCTCTCCTTGTTCTATGCTAGATTTCATACAGATCCTGGAGGGGAACACAAAGGCTCTGGAGCAATTGAGATGGTCAGAGACCTACATGAAAATTATCTAAATTCAGGAAAATTTAGGCCTATTCAAGCAGACTTCCACAAATGGCAGTCATGCAACTTTATTTCATCAAGCTGCACACTGGTGTTGAATGTGACAGATAACTTGTGTTTCTGGGGTCCCGTTTTTTGAAGTGCCATTGCTGGCCACTCCACCTGGGAGGCCTTGGTACATGGAGGCTGACTAATTTAATCAGAACAACAGAGCTAGCAGACTTGATCCCGTCCCTAAGGGACCTTACAGTCTATAGAGTGGAAGCAGACATTAAAATGAAAAACAGATAGGAGGAGGTGAGAGTATAAAAATATTTACATAAATTTTATGTGGGACTGAGGGGTGAGTTTTACCTGAATGCTTACCTGCCAGGGAAGTGTTGAAGTGGCAGTTGTGGCTGAGCTCTGATGATGATACTATTTGTTAAGTGCTATGTGCCAAGCACTGGGGTAGACATTAGATATCAGATAGGACAAAGTCCGGTTCTTCCTGGGGCTCATAATTGAAGTAGGAGGGAGGAGAAGTAATGAATCCTCATTTCACAGCAAAGAAGTGTTTATTGTGAGCTCCATATGGAACAGGGACTGGGCCCAACCCAATTTGATTGAATCCACCCCAGCACTTAGAAGAGTGCTTGGTCCATACTAAGTGCTTAACAAATACCATAACAAAGTAAGACTTTGAAGGTGGGGAGAGTGATGAGTGATTGTATTAGATATGAAGAGGGAGAGTGTTTCAGGCCAGAGGCAGGATGTGGGAGAGATGCAAAACTCCCTATGGGGATTGTGGGGGGTAGGAAGGTTTGAAATCTTTATCTGGAGATAATCCCAAAATGGATCCACCCAGAAGCTTTCAGATCCATCTTTTGGAAATGATGGAGGGAGTTGGCCATTCACAGGAGGACAAATCAGAGAACATTTCCTGGGCTTAAAATGCAATTGGAGGCAGCAAATGGCCAAAATACCAAATCTGGAGTGGGAGGGGTTTCATGGTAAGGAGAAAGCATAAAACACCGAAGAGGGCAACTAGTCAATCAGTTCTCAATAATAATAACAATAATGACTGTAGTATTGTAGATACAAGATAATCAGGTTGGACACAGTCTCTGTCCTACATGGGGCTTCCAATCTTAATCCCAATTATACAGATGAGTGAAATGAGGTATGAGGCCAGGTTCACACAGCAGACAAGTCAGGGATCCAGAATTAAAACCTGGGTCCTTCTGATTCCCAGACCCATGCTCTATCCACTAGGCTATGCTGCTTCTCAAAAGTGCATTATTAAAAGCACATCTCTTCCAATAGGCCTTCCCAGGCTAAACCCCAATTTCCTCTCTCCTACTCCCTTCTCTGTCATCTTTTTGCTTGGATTTGCTCCCTTTATTCATCCCTCCTTCAGCCCCACAGGAGTTATGCATATATCCTTAATTTATTGATTTATATAAATGTCTGTATTCCCCTTCTAGAGCGTAGGCTTGACGTGGTAAGGGAATATGTCTACCAACTTTATTATATTGTACTCTCCCAAGCTATTAGTACAATGTACAGTACACAGTAAGGGTTCAATAAATACAGTTGATTGATCTGGTGACCTCCCCAGAGGACAGGGCAGAGTGTTGAGTACTTTGCTCTGTGCAGAGTAGGCATTCATAAGTAGAATTAATTGATGGATTGATGAGCAACTCCCTTCCTCTCTCCTCCTTCCCCTAACCCTTGGTTCCCCCTAAGGGTTGCTTCTGGTGGGGAAATTCCAAAATCTCAATAGACTAGGGATTTGGGAAGTACTACAGTGATTTAGCTCAAGCCCTTCCACTTCTTTTTCACTCTCTCACTCCTCTGCTCCAAACTCCCCTCCTCAGTCCCCATTCTCTCTTCCAATAATATTAATAACTGTGATATTTGTTAAGCATTTTCTATGTGTCTAATACTGAGTTAAACACTAGAGTAGATACATAATAATCAGATCTGGCACTGTACCTGT
The DNA here is from genome assembly GCF_004115215.2 of Ornithorhynchus anatinus. Taxonomy (NCBI): domain Eukaryota; kingdom Metazoa; phylum Chordata; class Mammalia; order Monotremata; family Ornithorhynchidae; genus Ornithorhynchus; species Ornithorhynchus anatinus. The sequence continues at coordinate 19,232,269 of NC_041732.1, forward strand.
CCCACACATGGCTCACAGTCTAAGGGGGAGGAATAACAGATATCACTTCCCTATTTTACTGCTGAGAAAACAGAGTCCCAGAGAAGTTAAGTGACTTTCCCAAGGTCACATAGCAAGCAAATGACAGAGCAGGGATTAGAACACCAGGTTTCCTGTCTCCCAGGTCTGTGTTCATTCCATTAGATCATGCACCTTCTTCCAGGTTACTGATGTCAGCTCTGTTCCCCACTCTCCCTCCCCACCCTCCAGATTCCCCATTTCAGGTCAGATCCTAGGGTCAGCCACTCCAGTCACTTCCCAAACCCTTTTCAATATTTCCAGAGTTGCCTTTGCCCCACCGGCCTGGCCGTCCGTCCGTTCTTCCAATTTGTTCTGGCTGGATTTCCAAAAAACCTTTCTTTCGCTGGCAGTAGCCAATGGACGCAATTAAATATAGAATACGGAGCCGACTTTCAGATGGAAATTACAGCGGGGGAAGGACAGATGGAATTGTTTCCCAGGATGGAAAGCCTGCATCTGCTCCCTATAAGAAATGCAAATAGGGAGTCTAATTAAGCATTCAGAAGAGGCCTGTCTCCTCCCGTCCAACCCTCCGTCTGTCCGCTGCACAAAGGCTGTGTGTGCTGGGCCCGGAATAATGGTGGCCACTGACTTCAGCTGCCCCTCCCCTCCTCCCCCCACCCCTTGACATGAGTGACACTGTATACAAGCCCTTGTCTCCTGCCCCCCTCCCCCACCCACAGCACCTCCATCTCCCTGCTCCCTCATCCTCGCTCCTCAATCCCAGACTCCCCCATCTCCTATCTCTCCTGCACCTCCATCCCCTCACTTTCCATTCCCTACTCTTCCATCCTCAGCTCCCTCATACCCTGCTCCCTGTCTCTCTCCTCCTAGTATTTATTAAGTACTTACTGTGAGTAGAGCACTGTACTAAACACTTGGGTGAGTACTCTGTAACAAACACATTCCCTGCCCATAATGAGCTTGCAGTCTAGAAGGGGAGGCAGGCAATAATATACATAGGGATTTCTTTTGATCTGCTGCTCCCCTGTTGCTCATCTCCCTCTCCTGCATCACCGCCGCCGTCTCCCCGCTCATCCCAGCTCTCTCATCCCTGGTTCCCCCATTCCCACCTTCCCCCATCCCCAGCACTTATGTATATAGCTGTGATTTTATTTATTTGTATCGATGTCTATCTCCCCAGCCCCTTCTAGATTGTGAACTGCTTGTGGGCAGGGATTGTCACTATTTATTGTTGCACTGCACTTTTCCTAGTGCTTAGTACTGTGCTCCACATTAATTAATTAATTAATTAATTAATTAATTCATTCGTATTTATTGAGTGCTTACTATGTGCAGGGCACTGTACTAAGTGCTTGGAATGTACAACTCGGCCCACCTCAGCCTCTCCCGACCCCCGCAACCCAGGCTCCCCTCCCACCCCCCGGGGGTCAGGTCAGGAGGTTGGGCCGTCCCCTGAATACACGTCGTATTTATTCTCACAGAGACTGTACAAAATGCCTTTTAAAACACGAGCTTCTGGGGCGGCCGCAGTCATCAGGGCCGGGGTCTGTACACAGCCCTGGGAGTCGAGGGTGGCCAAGGTATTTACATTATGTTACATATTCACAGGTGTCCGGGGGGGGGGGGGGGGCGCCCTGCCCAGTGTGTGGTGTGTGTGTGTGTGAGTGTGTGTGTTTGTACATATATATATATATACACACATATGTAGGGTCCCAGTCCATTTCCTGGGGAAGAGGTCCATCCAGGGGGGCTGGGGGTGGCCTGAGCATCAACGGCTGATGTCCCCGGTGGCGTCCCAGAGCTGGGGGGCTGGGCGGTAGGGTGCACAGGCGGGCAAAGAAGGGGTGCTGCAGAGCCTCGCCCAGGGCCAGCCGCTTGGCCAGTTCATACTCCAACGTGCCCTCGATCAGGTCAAAGAGCTGGTGGTGTTCCTTGGCCACAGACGTAAGGTAGCGGCGGAGCAGTTAGCAGTTCTCCTGAATGTAGCGTCCGGCTGATGTGTTCTCGTCGCAGTCCAGCCGGCCGAGGTAAAAATATTTCTGCTTCCTTGTCTTTTGGATCATGCGGGAGGGGATGGGCCCCAGTATCTGTTCCATCATGGCCAGGTGTTCCCGGTTATCGTGGGTCTGAAAGAGGGTGAAGCCTACGTAGTATTCGAACACAATGCAGCCCATGCTCCAGACGTCACACGGCTGCATCCAGCCCAGCTCTAGGATGACCTCAGGGGCCCAGTAGTGGTAGTTATACTCTGACACTACAATTGAATGAATGAACTTCCACCGCCTGCCCCAATTCCCCACTTCCCCATCCTCTGCACCTCCATCCTCCACTCCTCCATCCCGGGCTCTCCTACTCCCTGCCTACCGTCCCTTGAATCTCTATCCACTGCTTCCCCCACCCCATTCATTCATTCAATAGTATTTATTGAGCGCTTACTATGTGCAAAGCACTGTAGTAAGCACTTGGAATGTAAAATTCAGCAACAGATAGAGACAATCCCTGCCCATTGATGGGCTTACAGTCTAATCAGGGGAGACAGTCAGACAAAAAAAATAGCAATAAATAGCAATAAATAGAATCAAGGAAATGTACATCTCATTAACAAAATGAATAGGGTAATAAAGATATATACAAATGAGCAGATGAGCACAGTGCTGAGGGGAGGGGAAGGGAGAGGGGGAGGAGCAGAGGGAAAGGTGGGGAAAGGGGGCTTACCTGAAGGGAGGAGAAGGGAGGTCAGAGAGGCAGTAGAGGGAGCAGAGGGAAAAGGGGAAGCTCAGTCTGGGAAGGCCTCTTGGAGGAGGTGAGCTCTCAGTAGGGCTTTGAAGAGGGGAAGAGAGTTAGTTTTGTGGAGGTGAGGAGGGAGGACATTTGAGGACGTGGGCCAGGGGTTGACAGAGGGATAGGCGAGAACGGGGGACGGTGAGGAGGTGGGCGGCAGAGGAGGTGGGCGGCAGAGGAGCAGAGCCTACGGGTGGGCAGTAGAAAGAGAGAAGGGAGGAGAGGTAGGAGGGGGCAAGGTGATGGAGAGCCTTGAAGCCAAGAGTGAGAAGTTTTTGTTTCGTGTGGAAGTTGATAGGCAAACACTGGAGGTTTTTAAGAAGGGGAGTGACTTCCCAGAGCGTTTCTGCAGGAAGATGAGCCGGGCAGCGGAGTGAAGAATAGACTGGAGTGCGGAGAGACAGGAGGAAAGGAGATCAGAGAGAAGGCTGACACAATAATCCAGCCGGGATATTATGAGAGCCTGAACCAGTAAGATAGCCCTTTGGGTGGAGAGGAAAGGGAGGATCTTGGCGATATTATAAAGGTGAGACCGGCAGGTCTTGGTGACGGATTGGATGTGTGGGGTGAATGAGAGAGCTGAGTCAAGGATGACACCAAGGTTTCGGGCTTGAGAGACAGGAAGGATGGTCGTACCATCCACAGTGATAGTGAAGTCAGGAAGAGGACAGGGCTTGGGATGGAAGATAAGGAGCTCAGTTTTGGACAGGTTGAGTTTAAAGTGGCAGGCAGACATCCAGGTAGAGATGTCCTGGAGGCAGGAGGCGATACAAGCCTGAAGGGAGGGGGAGAGGACAGGGCAGAGATGTAGATTTGTGTGTCATCTGCATAGAGATAGTTGAAGCCGGGGGAGCGAATGAGTTCACCAAGGGAGTGAGTGTAGATAGAGAACAGAAGAGGGCCAAGAACTGACCCTTGAGGAACCTCTACAGTTAGAGGATGGGAGGGGGAGGAGGACCCCACGAAGGAGACCGAATGAACGGCCAGAAGATAAGAGGAGAACCAGGAGATGACGGAGTCCGTGAAGCCAAGGTGAGATAAGGTGTGGAGGAGAAGGGGATGGTCTACAGTGTCAAAGGCAGCTGAGAGGTCAAGGATTAGGATAGAGTAGGAGCCATTGGATTTGGCAAGAAGACGGTCATGGGTGACCTTTGAGAGAGAAGTCTCGGTAGAGTGGAGGGGACGGAAGCCAGATTGGAGGGGATCCAGGAGAGAATTGGAGTTAAGGAATTCTAGGCAGCGAGTGTAGACGACTCGTTCTAGGAGCTTGGAAAGGTAGGGTAGTAGGGAGATAGGGCAATAACTGGAAGGGCAAGTGGGGTCGAGAGAGGGTTTTTTTAGGATGGGGGAGACATGGACATGTTTGAAGACAGAGGGAAAGAAGCCATTGGAGAGTGAGCGGTTAACGATAGAAGTTAAGGAGGGGAGGAGGGAAGGGGCGATGGTTTTTATAAGGTGAGCGGGAATGGGGCCCAAAGCACAGGTGGAGGGGGTGGCACTTGCGAGGAGGGAGGAGATCTCCTCTGAGGATACTGCAGGGAAAGATGAGAAAGTAGGGGAGAGGGTTGTGGGGGGGAGGCAGAAGGGGGAGGGGTGACTTCTTCCATACGTCTGTCTTCTTCCATATGTCTATCCCCTGCTCCACTGACTCCATGCCCCTTTCCCTGATCCCCCATCCCCTACCCAGTCCCGTGTCCCCCACCCCAGCCTGTTGGAGAGACAGGTTGAGTTTGATGAAGCAGAATGACATCTGGGGGGCATCCTAGGGAAAGGCGTGATGTGAAATCCCAGATCAACTGCAGCACTTTCTTTCCCTCAGACTGAGAAAGGCCAAGAGAGGCAGGGTACATTGGGGAGGGGGAAGGGCTGGACCGGGAGCCTTCTCTTGGGAGCTGAGGAAGTTGAGGTTATTATATAAGCGGGCTGAGGAATGTGTCACTTTTGAGAGAGAGTTCTGGATACAGAAATCAGGGCCGGTGGAGGAGGGAGGAGACGGGGGTGGAGAAAGAGGCAGGGAATCTGATCCAGTGACTCTCTCCCTATCAGAAAACATCCCAGAGCCACAGGAGCAGGTGGCCAGAGCCAGGGCTTGGCTTGCCAGAACAGAAGCCGTGTTGCCTTTCTCGGCGGCTCCCGGTCACAGCCCCAGAAGAGAGCCGGGTCTCAAGGGCTTTTCTGGGTGCCTGTCTGCTCTCTGTCTCAACATGGCCTTTTTAATCTCCCATTAATGGGAACCATTTCTAATGGAAAGGACCTTCTGTTCCTTCTCCCTTCCTCCTTCTCCTCTTTCGCTGCCTCCTCCACTCACCCCCACCATGCTTTTCATCCTGGACCATAAATTCCCTTCCTCCTCTCTCCCTCTCTCTTTTTTATGGTATTTGTTTAGCTCTTACTATGTTCCAGGAACTGAACTAAGTGCTGGGGTAGATACAAGCTAATCAGGTTGGACACAGTCCCTGTCCCACTTGGGACTCACAGTATTAATCCCCATTTTCCAGATGAGGTAACTGAGGCACAGAGAAGTGAAGTGTCTTGCCTAAAGTCACACTGCAAACAAGTGGTGGAGCCAGGATTAGAACCTAGGTCCTTCTGACTCCCAGGCCCATGCTCTATCCAGTAGGCCAGGCTGCTTTTCTCCAGCAAGAAATGAATATGGAAAAAGCAGGTGTAGAAAATCAATCATGCAATCAGTGGTATTGTTTGAACACTTATTAGGTGCAGAGCATTGTACTAAGCACTTGGGAAAGTCCAATACAACAGAGTTGGTAGATATGTTCATTCAATTGTATGCTTATTGTGTGCAGACCACTATACTAAGTGCTTGGAAAGTACAATTCAGCAGTAAAGAAAGACAATCCCTGTCCACAACAGCCTTACAGTCTAGAAGTGGGGAGACAGACATCAAAACAAGTAAACGGGCATCAATAGCATCAATATAAATAGAATTATAGATATATACACATCAAAACAAGTAAAGAGGCATTAATGTAGATAAATAGAATTATAGGTATGTACACATAAACACAAGTACTGTGGGGTGGGGGGTAGACAAAAGGAGCGAGTCAGGGCAGTAGGGAGGGGAGGAAGAGCTGAGGAAAAGGGAGGCTTAGTCTGGGAAGGCCTCTTGGAGGTGGTGAGCCTTCAATAGGGCTTTGAAGAGGGTAAGTGTGATTGTTTGTATGTTCCCTGTCCACAAGGAGCAGAGCATGGCCGCAGAAGTTTCTCCACTCCAACATCCACACAGACCTTCTGGAGGCTGATAATGATGGATTCAGATGATAGTGTTTGTATTTAACCCTGGCCTCCTAGAAGCCCAGATCACTTTAGTCATAGAGTTTCAATCAGCCTGTCCACAGCTCAGAGAAGGAGGCTCAAAAAGTTTGTCTTGATCTGGCAGTCACCCAGCAAACTCAGCAAAGGAGCTGGGGAGTGAATCCAGGACTTCAGCCACCTCGTCATCTACCCATCTAGGCTATAAACTCCTTTTTTAATGGTATTCATTAAATTTTTATTATGTAACAGGCACTATACTAAATGTTGGGGTAGATACAAGGTAATCAGGAAGGACACCATTCCTGTCCCTCTTGGGGCTCACAGTCTTAGTCCCCATTTTACAGATGAGATAATTGAGGCACAGAGAAGTGAAATGACTTGCCCAAGGTCACACAGCAGACAAGTTGGAAGAGCCAAGATTAGAATCCAGGTCCTTCTGACTCCCAGTCTCATGCTCTCTCCGCTATGCCATGCTGCTACTGGTAGGCAGAGAAGTGTCTGCCAACTCTGTTATACTGTACTCTCTGAAGAGCTTAGTACAGTGCTCTGCACCCAGTAAGCACTAGGTCCCACTGCTTCTCTAGCTGCCAGAGCTCGGATTGGGATCCTGTGGCTTAGAGCCTGTGGCCCTGGCTGATGGTGCGGTGGAGGCTGCGGTGGAGGCTGCGGTGGAGGGGTTTGGAAAGGGACTACTAACTCTATTATATTGTACTCTCCCAAGCACTCAGTACAGTGCTCTGCACATGGTGAACAGTAAATATCATTTGTTGATTCAGAGATTATTGATTGACCCAGAAGTTGGCAGGTGGCAGGTTGCTGCCCCTCCTTCCCACCAGATCCCTGCAGAGAGTTGGGTGATGGGAGGGATGGAGAGGCATTAATTAATCCATTGTATTTAATGAGTGCTTACTGTGTGCAGAGCACTGAACTAAACTCTTGGGACAGTACAATATAACAGGCACATTCCGTGTCCGTAACAAGTTTACAGTCTACAGGGGAGGATGTCTGAGAATTCTATTGAGCTCTAAAAAGAATAAATGGGGTATTTGTTCAGCACCAATAATAGTAATAATAATAATCTTTTAGTGCTTCCTATGTCCCCTCTCAGGGTCACACCTGGCGAGTTTCCTATACTCTACCTGTCTCGGCTATAGGAGAGAGAGTCAAACAGAGGCATACCCTTTCCATTCCTAGCTTGGGCACAGGCTAGCAAGTGGAAGGCAATTCACAATCTGCTACAAGTCAAAGCTCCCCTGTGCCGGGTAGCAGTGGCACAGAGACCGTTGAGGGTAGAGACTCAAGTTAACTAAGCAGGAGGAGGCAATAGTAAACCACTTCCATATTTTTACCAAGAAAACTCTATGGATACTCTACCAGAATGATTGCAGAGGGAGGTGGGGCATTCTGGGAGAGATGTGTCCAAAGCATCGCTATGGGTCGGAGACGACTAGAGAGCATAAGACAAGACTCACCCAAGTGCACAGTGTTCTGCACAGAGTAAACAATAAATACTGTAGATTGATTGACTGAGGCCGGGATGGCAGTCAATCTTATTTATTGAATGCTTACTGTGTGCAGAGCTCTGAATTAAGAACTTGGGAAAGTACCATACAACATCACAGACACATTCCCTGCACACAAAGAGTTTACAGTCAAGAGGATGAGCTTAGAAACTGGAGGACTGTAGCACGGGTAGGAGGTAAGGGGATAGCAGAGAACTTGGCCCTTGAGAGACTAAATAGCTCCTGTCTGGGCTGTTAGAAATCTTTTATATATATATAAAAGAAATAGGAGACCCAAATACGCTGCTATTCAAACACTTGATTAGGGACTGTTAACAAATCTCAGGGCTCATCCCTCGGCCAAAACTTACAGGGTCTCCCCCGTATCTACTCAAACCCATCCAGTCAGAGAGGCCCAGCCAGTGCTCTGGAGAGAAACTGGAAGGGAAGGAGAGGACCTTCAGTCCCTAATAATTCGTTCAGTTGTATTTTTTGAGTGCTTACTATGTGCAAAAGGGTATTTGTTAAAGTGTTTACTCTTTGCCAAGCAGTGGTATATACAAGATAATAAAATTCAACCCCTATCTCACGGGGGGGGGGGGGGGGTCCACAGCCTAACTGGAAAGGAGAACAGGCATTGAATTCCCCCGTTTTACTGATGAGACAACTGAGGCCAAGAGAAATAAAGTGACTTGTCCAAGGTCACACAGCAGGCAAATGGCAGAGTGGAAATTGGAACCCAGATCCCCCGACTCCCAGGCCTTATGCCTGGTCCTCAGCCCCCTCCATCATCCTGGTCCATCCTCGGGAAAGTCAGGGAGGGAGGAAAGGCAGGAAACTATATCTAAACAACCCAGAGGAGGGAAAGTTTTTGGGCTGCCAGGGGGAGGGATGCTGGAGGGAATCCTCTAGGGTATGTGAGGTAAAAGAAAAGAGCAATTTAGATGGCTCATCATATAGGAAGATTAGCAGATGTTGAGATCAGCAAAACAGCCAAGCCAAAATATACAGAGGCTTCTCCATGACTGCTAGCAGCCTAAAAATAAAATGAAAGAGCTGGAACGCCCGAGGACTTCTGCTGGCACGCTCGAGGACTTCTGTTGGCAACAGGCCAAATGATTCCCGCAGGCTAGATTTGGTCCTTCCTCTCTCTTTATGGTAGTGGAGACCCTGCCCCTCTTGGCACCTCTGTGGCAGCCATGGATGGAGACAGAATCTCCCCCCACATTACTCCTCTGCCTGCTGGGACCTGCTGGGGTTGCTAACTGGCCCAAGTCTTTTGTGGTATTTAATGAGTAGCTACAGAGAATCAGCATAGTGTAGTTGATAGGGCACGGGTCTGAGAGTCAAAAGGTCATGCATTCTATTCCCGGCTCCACCACGTCTGCTGTGTGACCTTGGGCAAGTCACTTTACTTCTCTGGGCCTCATTTGCCTCATCTGTTTAATGGGTATTGAGACTGTGAGCCCTACATAGGATGGGGACTGTGTCCAACCTGATTTGCTTGTATCCACCCTCAGCGCTTAGTACAGTGCTTGACACATAGTAAGCACTTAATACCACAATCATTATTATTATTAGTGTGCAAAACACTGTACTAAGTGCTTTGCAGAGTACCAAAAAAATAGAGTTGGTAGACATGATTCCTGCCCTCAAGGAACTTACAGTCTGTCTTTTGGTCAACCTGCCCTTCATTTTTGAACCTTGGAGGGCCCAAGAAATAGAATGAGCCGTCCATGTCCACAGATCATCAAAATCCCCTTGAGCCAGGATCACCCCCCAAGAACGCAGGTGCATGGGAGGGAGAGAACCAATGGGTTGCAGTGCTCCCTAACTGCAAACTGCAGGAAGGACAGGGACGGGTGGTGAAGAGTGATGTGGGGCACCGAATATGAGGGACAACAGGAACAAGATTCATAAATTCACTTGACTAACTACAAGAGGAGCACTCTGAAATCCCTGCAATTAGAAACGAAAACTAAATATTCCAGGGAGGGATCCAGGAAAAACTGCAACAGACCAGAGTAGGGGTCAGAGGCAGCAGGAGAGAGATCAACACAGCCTTACCTGGGAAACATAGCGGCTTAGTGGATAGAACACAAGCCTGGCAGTCAGGGGACCTGTCTTCTAATCCTGGCTCTGTCACTTGCCTGTTGGGTGACCTTGGGCTAGTCATTTCACATCTCTGTGGCTCAGTTTCCTCAACTGTTAAACGGGGATTCAAAACCTGTTCTCTCTCCTATTTAAACTGCGAGCCCCATGTGGGACAGGAACTGTGTTCTACCTGATTAACTTGTATCTCCCCTAGCACTTAGACCAGTGCTCAACACATAATAAGCAGTTAATAAATACCTCAGATAAAATAAATAATAGTTTCATCCTTTCAATGAATAAGTTATTGATTTTAAGAACACTGAAGGGAGTGATATGGCTCTCAGCGAGGAGGTATTATTTAAAGCCAATAGGCCAAATGACTCGACTTAGATTAGCATATTTTGGATACGTAATCAAGAGGACTAATTCTCTGGAGAAGACACTAAAGCTAGGAAAAGTCCAGGGAAAGCGTGGAAGAGGCAGAGCGGATACTAGATAGATAGAGACCATAACAACGATAACGGAAGAACCATTAGGAAGGTTGTGGATTATGGCAGAGGACAGGACGTTTTGGAGAAAGTATATTCATGGAGTCGCTATGAATTGGAAACAGCTTGACATATAATAATAAATAATAATAAGGTTAAATTGTGGTGAACACCAAGAATATTTTAGACCATATTGATAAGGTAGATGTAGACAAATCGCCAGGACTAGATGGCATGTAGCTTGGATGAGTCATGGAAGGGAAACTGAGGTACCGCAGCAACTAATTGTTACAAATCGTTATTGTACCAAATAGATTGACTGAGTGCCAATGCACTCCATCTTTAGGAGGACTCTAAAGGTGACCTTGGAATTATAGACTACTAAATCTCACATCTATATTTGGAAAAATGGTAGCATCTATAATTAAGTTTAGGATCAATGAGCACTTAAACTCAAACCCACTGGAGTTCTTTGAAAGGGTAAATAATCAGTAGGAAGAGGGCACCAGCAGATAGATGTAGATTTTTCTAATGGCTTTGGGCAAGGTTCTTCATCAAGGTTTTAGAAAAAGATAAACCCTTTATTTATCATGGAATTAAAGAGAAAGTTCTATCAAAACAAGAAAACTTGCTAATTGATAAGAAAATGTAGGCAGGGTCATGAAGTGTCACTTTTTTGGATAGAGGTGTGTAAAATCAATCTATTGATTAATTGGTGGTATTTATTAAGCATTTACAATGTGCAGAACATTGTACGAAACGCTTGGGGGAGTACAATACAGCTGAGTTGGTAGACCATTCATTCATTCATATTTATTGAGCGCTTACTATGTGCAGAGCACTGTACTAAGCGCTTGGAATGTACAATTCGGTAACAGAGACAATCCCTGCCCAGTGACAGGCTCACAGTCTAAACAGGGGAGACAGACAGCAGAGCAAAACAGATAAAAACAAAAACAAGACAACATCATCAAGATAAATAGAATAAAGAGGATGTATACCTCATCAACAAAATAAGTAGGGTAATAAATATTGTGTACAAATGAGCACAGTGCTGAGGAGAGGGGAAGGGGGAGGAGCAGAGGGTTGTGGGGAGGGGAGGGGAAGCAGAGAGAAAGGGGAGGGTTCAGTCTGGGATGGCCTTCTGGAGGAGGTGAGCTCTCAGTAGGGCTTTGAAGAGGGAAAGAGAATTAGTTTGGCAGAGGTGAGGAGGGAGGGCATTCCAGGACAGCGGGAGGACATAGGCCAGGGGTCGACGGTGGGATAGGCGAGAACGGGGGATGGTGAGGAGGTGAGTGGCAGAGGAGCAGAGCCTACGGGGTGGGCAGTAGAAAGAGAGAAGGGAGGAGAGGTAGGAGGGGGCAAGGTGATGGAGAGACTTGAAGCCTAGAGTGAGAAGTTTTTGTTTCGTGTGAAGATTGATAGGCAACCACTGGAGGTTTTTGAGGAGGGGAGTGACATCCCCAGAGCGTTTTTGTAGGAATATGATCCAGGCAGTAGAATGAAGAGTAGACTGGAGTGGGGAGAGACAGGAAGAAGGGAGATCAGAGAGGAGGCTGACACAATAATCCAGTCGGGATATTATGAGACCAAATCACTGCTCTCGAAGAGTATTACTGTCTAAAGTGGGTCACTCCAAAAGTGAGTAGTACTAGATCTGGTTTGATTTAACTTCATCATAAATGGACTGGAAGAGGAACTGGAATTCTTAAATAAGCTGTACAAGTTTGTTCATGAAGCCAAGCTCTTGAGGGATGACTGAAATATCTGCAAATGGGGATATATTGCAGAAATCAATCAAGCAATCAATCAACTGTATTTATTGAGCACTTATTATATGCAGAGGACTGTACTAAGTGCATGGGAGAATACAATACAGCTGAGTTGGTAGAAATGATCCCTCCTCACAAAGAGTTTACAGGTCTAATGGAATTATCGTGGTAGTCAAAAAATACTGGGCATCAGAGAGAGGGCATTGAAAATAAACAAAATTCATAGACCTGACCATGAACAAACCACAGCTCATGTGGGAACCAGCATGGTCTACTAGAAAGAGCAGGGAACTGGGTGTCAGGAGTCTTAGCTTCTGGTCCTGGTTTCTCCACTTGCATGCTGTGTGACCTTGGGCAAGTCATTTAAATTCTCTGTGCCTCAGTTTCCTCATCTGGGAAATGCAGATGAAATATCTCTTCTGTAGCTTGGGAACCTCGAAGTAGGACAGGGCCTGTTGCTGATCTGATTATCTTGCACCTACCCCAGCACTTAGTATAGTGCTTGACACAGATTAAGCGCATAACAAATATCACATTTTTTTTTGTTCTGGCCTTCCAGGGGCTCACATCCCTCCCCTTTGCTCCAGAACAGCTGTGTTCAATATATCAATCAGTGACATTTCTTGAGCTCCTATTCTGTGCTTTCCCTCTAGACTGCGAGCTCCTTCTGGGCAGGAAACATGTCTAACAGCTCTGCTCTACTCTCCCAACCACTTAGTATAATGCTCAGCACACAGCTAGCACTCAATAAATGTGACTGATTGATTTACTGATTGCAGAGCAGTATACTAAGCACTTGGAAGAGTATAGTGGTAAACCTGTAGACAAAGTCCCCTGCCCTCAAGAGGCTTACTTTCTAGCAGGGGTCCTGTTGAACACAGTGTGCCACTTCTGTGTCGTGGAACTCAGTTGGAGGAGTTGAGGTGGAGGGAAGCTGGAAGAGTAAAATTAAAATTCTGTATATAAAAGTATCTGGTGCCATATTAGTGCTGGTCAGGGGGCAGATTGGCAGGGGATCTGTCTGGAGTAAAACTCAACATTTGCTCTTGGACTGTGGTTACTCTACCATCCTGGCCTTGGAGGGTTGAGAGCTTTCAAGTCACTTCACTTCTCTGGGACTCAGTTTCCTCATCTGTAAAATGAGGATTCAATGTCTGTTCTCTCTCCCATTAAGAATGTGAACCCCATGGAGAACACGGACTGTGTATGACCTGATTAACCTGAATCTACTCCAATACTTGGAACGGTGCTTGGCATATAATAGCAATAATAATAATAATGGTATTGGGAACTTACTGTGTACGAAGCACTGTAGATAGATACAAGATTATCAGGTCCCACCTGGTGCTCACAGTCTAAGTAGGAGGGAGAACAGGCATTGAATATCCATTTTGTAGGTAAGGGAACTTAGGCACAGAGAAGTGAAGTGACCTACCCAAGATGACAAGGTAGATAGGAGCTGAGATTAGAACACAAGTCTTTCGAATCCCAGACCCAAGTTCTTTCCACTAGATCATGCTACCCAAAGTAAATGGTAAGTGCTTAACAAATATAATAATAATGGTATTTGTTAAGCGCTTACTATGTGCCAGGCATTATTCTAAGGGCTGGGGTAGAAACAAGGTAATCAGGTTGTCCCAAGTGGCCACAGTCTTAATCCCCATTTTACAGATGAGGGAATTGAGGCACAGAGAAGTGAAGTGGCTTGCCCCAGGTCACACAGCAGACAAGTGGCAGAGCAGGGATTAGAACCCACATCCTCTGACTTCCAAGTCTGTGCTCTTTCCACTAAGCCACTGCTTCTCTAATATACTAGCAGCGTGGCTCATTGGAAAGAGCACGGGCTTGGGAGTCAGAGGTCATGAGTTCGAATCCCGGCTCTGCCACCTGTCAGCTGTGTGACTGTGGGCAAGCCACTTAACTTCTCTGTGCCTCAGTTACCTCATCTGTAACATGGGGATTAACTGTGAGCCTCACGTGGGACAACCTGATTACCCTGTATCTGCCCCAGCGCTCTAAACAGTGCTCGGCACATAGTAAGTGCTTAAATAATAGCATTATTATTATTATTACCACTAGTAAGCTCAATGTGGGCAGGGAATGTGTCTGTTTATTGTTGTATTGTACTCTCTTAGTACAGTGCTCTGCACACGGTAAGCGCTCAATAAATAAGGCTGAATGAATTGAAAGAATACTACTATTCCTAATAACAATAATAGTAATAATCCAATCTCAGGGGCTTAGGAAGGTCAGAATGCCAGAGGCCAGAGATTGAAGAAGTCGCAGAGGTAGAAGCAAGAACAGAAAGAACTGCTGTCAGAGAGAAACTTGGGTCTGTCTGACTGGACTGGAGGCTCTTGAAAGGAGCACAGGAAAGAAACTAACAGGAAGAACCGGATAGTTTGGGTTTAACTCTGCCTCAAAGCAGGGGACTGGATTAGCCGATCTCTTGAGGTCACTGTTCCAATTCTTCCATTAATAATCACTGACACAGGCTGTGATGCGTCAACGTCCTGGAGGGATTTAATGAGTCTGGCTCCAGCTACCCAAGGCTAGAAATCAATAGGTGTCCAGGGCTGAGGGCGGTGTTTGGAGAGGGAGAAGCCTCAGCTCTCTGATTGTGGTTCATCCGTAACCCTAGCTCCTGGGAGGATCTTAAACAAAAGCAGCTTGGACAATGGCTTCTGATTCCTCCCCAGCCTAGCACTCCCCACCCACTCACAACCTTTCACCTATTTTCTTTAAAGCTTCTCTCCAGGCCAGACAAGATACCCAATTCCAGATGCCCCAGGGAGGTCTCCATTCAGAACACACCTAGTGTCTATCTCAGAAGGATTTTCCCTTTTGTATAAAAGGCATTTGTTAGGCCTTGGTGGGTCATTTAATTGGGAGAAACAAAATATTAGTTGTGGGAGGGCAAACCCACCTTAGTGGCAAGGTTGAAAATAGAGTCCAGGGTTACCTGGCATAAACATGGTATTTGTTAATCAACCAATAAATCTATCAGGGGGATTTACTGATCCTACTGTGAGTGAAGCACTGTACTAAACACTTGGGAGAGTACAAACAACGGAGTAGGTAGACATTATCTGGACCTCAATGAGTTTAAATCTAAATGGAGAAACAGACCACGAAAATAAATTACAGATAGGGAACAACAGCAGTGTATAATGATTATGTACATAACTTTGTCTATTGTTTATATTGTACTCTCCCAAGCAGTTAGTACACGTGCTCTGCAACAGTAAGTGTTTAGTAATACGACTGAATGAATTGAATGAAAGGGAGGTAGGGTGAGTAATCGTGCCTGGCAAATAGTAAGCCACTCAACAAATGCCATAATTATTATTATTATGTTACCAAAGTGCTTAGGGAATACAGACCCAATCATCAATCAATGGTTTGTTGAGCCACTTACTTTGTACAGAGCACTGAATTAAGCAATGGGGAAAATGCAAGACAGTTCTTGTCCCATACTGGGGTTTCCACAGGCTAAGCAGGAGGGAGAACAGGCATTTAATCCCCATTTTACAGCTAAGGTCAATTGAGGCCCTCGGAAAGTTAAGTCAATTATGCCCAACATCCACACAGTGGAAGATATGGTATTATGAACCATTACCCTTGACTCCAGGCTTGTGCTCGTTTCCACTAAGACACTCACGGCTCCCACTTGACTTTCCCATATTTCCTCCCGGTCACAGAGTTGACGCTCATCAGCCTCTTTAAAGCATCAAGTATCAAGAAGCCGTTGTTCTCTATTTTCAACCTGGCCTTTGGACAAATATGTATGAGGGATTATTATTATCATTAGTAATAATAACCTTCTAGGGCTTTTTTTCAAACAAGTCCCTTGAAGCCAGAAATATATTCAGTTGCTCTAGCTCCCACTTTCATGAAAGCAGGGATAGGGCAGGCCCCTAAAATCAAGTCTACATATTGGCAATTGGTTGAGCTGGTAGACATTAAACATTTCATTTAACTGTTCTGTTGCCTCTTGTGGTAAAGATGCTGTGTCAAGTCTTCCTGATAAAGGACAGCTTACAAAAAGGGGTCCCTGATATTACTTCTCCCAGAGATATTTCCTTCCTCTGAATTAAGGTTGGTAGTTTTATCAAGCAAAACTCTCACTATTGGCTTCAAAGCTCTCCCATCACCTTGTCCTTCTTACCTCACCTCCCTACTCTTCTTCTCCATCCTAGCCCCTCACACTCAGCTCCTCTGTTGCTAACCTTTCACTGTGCCTTGTTCTCACCTGTCCTGCCATCGACCCCCTGCCCTGGAATGCCCTCCCTCCTCAAATCCGCCAGTCACACTTTCCCCCTTCAAAGCCTACTGAAGGCTCATCTCCTCCAGGGGCCTTCTCAGACTAAACCCCCCTTTTCCTCTGCTCCCTTCCCCCCCCCCCATTTCCCCAGCTGGCTCCCCTTTGCTCTACTCCCCTTTCTCCCTCCACCACAGCACTTGTGTATATATGTACTTATTTATAATTCTATTCATTTATATTAATGACATGAATGTATCTATAATTCTCTTTATTGATATTGATGCTATTGATGCCTGTTTACTTGTTTTGGCGACTGTCTCTCCTTCTGGCCTGTGAGCCCGTTGTGGGCAGGGATTGTCTTTGTTGCTGAATTGTACTTTCCAAGCGCTTAGAACAGTGCTTAGCACACAGTAAGCCCTCCATAAATAGGATTGAATGAATGAATGAATCAGACAAGCCTTCTTTAATCTGCCCTTGAATAGATAATGGGTTTCTAGAGGCCTGACCCTTTCATCTAAAATAATTTTCTAAGCACTTACTATGTGCCAGCACCCTACTAAGCACTGAGTCAGATACAAGATAATCAGGTCGCACATGGGACTCACAGCCTAAGGAAGAGATAACAGGTTATTGAACCCCCATTTGGTAGATGAGGGAAGAAGTAAAGTGACTTGCCCAAGGTCACAGAGTGAGTACATAGTAGAGTCAGGATTAGAACCCAAGTCCTCTGACTCCCAGACCAGTGCTCTTTCCACTAAGCAACACTGTTTCCACTATGCCACTATCATCCATGCAGAAGCCTGCACAGTGATCTATGCTAATGAGGAGGAAAAAAATTGCTACAAGGATCCAGAAGACAGAATTATCACAGCAGCCACAATGTCTGATAAGTGATTCCTGTGGGAGATTTCAGTGTATATGTGGGCTGGCACACTGATATGTGGAGAAAAGTATTCAGTTTTTGCTATATATGACCACTGAGTGTTGGGCTGTTATCTCCTGATTTATTCCAGAATTTCCCTAGCTGTAAAGTCTCTCATCAAGTGGCATTAAATCCAACCAAACAGCTGAACATCAAATTCCTGGAGATTGAAGGAACACAATACGAACTTTGCCTTATTAGGGCAAGACACCCCATTTGCTTATAATAAGAATAATAATTGTGGTATTTGTTAAGTGCTTACTAGATGCCAGGCACTGTACAAAAGCCTGAGGTAAATATAAGCAAATCGGGTTGGACACAGTCCTTGTCCCACGTGGGGCTTACAGTCTCGATCCCCATTTTAGAGAAGAGGTAATTGAGGCACAGTGAAGTGACTTGCTCAAGTTTACACAGCAGACTAGTGGTGGAGCCAGGATTAGAACTCAGGTCCTCCTGACTCCCAGGACCATGCCCTAGATGTTAGACTTGTTCCCTGGGGAACAGGGCTAAGATTCAAGAGAAGGGGGGTCTAGTAGGGCAGGGGCTCTCAAAAGGTGTAGGCTCACTTACCTGGAGATGCTGGCCAAAGGCTGAGATTCAGAACTCAGCCCTAAGGACAAAGGCCCTGGGACATTCTCAGTGAATGAGGATACTGTGGGTGAGTGTCAGGAAGCTTCCATGATGCTTTGCACAATGGGATCTGGGACATTAGGAGCTGATTGGGATCTTGAACATGACAAAGGGAAGCCTGGGATAAATTCCTGCTCTGTGTGTGTGTGTGTGAATCATATTTATTGAGTGCTTACTATGTGCAGAGCAGTGAACTAAGCACTTGGGAGAGCAATATAATAGACACATTCCCTGCCCACAGTGAACTTACAACCTAGCAGGGGAGACAGACATTAATAGAAATAAAT
Organism: Ornithorhynchus anatinus; assembly: GCF_004115215.2. Taxonomy (NCBI): domain Eukaryota; kingdom Metazoa; phylum Chordata; class Mammalia; order Monotremata; family Ornithorhynchidae; genus Ornithorhynchus; species Ornithorhynchus anatinus. Next base: position 19,250,306 of record NC_041732.1, read on the forward strand.
TACAGATAAGCACGTAATTGCTGAGGGGCTGGGAGTGGGGATGAAAAAATGGAGCTTGTCAGGGTGATGCACAGGGAGTGGGAGGAGAGGGAAGGAGGGCTTATAGTCAGGAAAGGTCTGTTGGAGGAGATTCCCCAGGTGAACCCCCTTCACCAGGCTCTCTGAGTCCTCCCCAGGTCTGTCCTCCCTAATGCTCTTTTTCAATTCTCCCTGGTGTAAAATTTATCTAGCACTTGTTTATCTTCAATCAATGGTGTTTATTAAGTTCTTATTGTTTGCAGAGCACTGAACTCAGAACTTGAGAGTCTACAAGAAAGCAGAGTTGATAGACACAGTCTCCGCCTACTAGGAACTTAGAGTCTTGAGGGAGAGACAGATATTAAAATAAGTGATGGATAAGTAATAATAATAATGTTGGTATTTGTTAAGCGCTTACTATGTGCCGAGCACTGTTCTAAGCACTGGGGTAGACACAGGGAATCAGGTGTCCACATGGGGCTCACAGTCTTTCATCCCCATTTTTACAGATGAGGTAACTGAGGCACCGAGAAGTTAAGTGACTTGCCCAAAGTCACACAGCTGACAAATGGCCGAGCCGGCATTTGAACCCATGACCTCTGACTCCAAAGCCCGTGCTCTTTCCACTGAGCCACGCTGCTTCTCTAGTGGCACAGTACCTAAGTGCTGTGGCGCTGAAGGTTAGATGAATATCAGTGCTTAAAGGGCACAGATCCAAGGGCATAGGCTAACACAGGAGGGAGAGGAAGTAGGGGAAATGCGGGCTTAGTCAGAGAAGGCTCTTTAAGAGGAGATGTGCTTTTAATAAGCCTTTGAACATGGGGAAGGTGATGGTATCATTCTTTTTCTCCACCCTCAAAACTATAATCTTTTATTCATTTACATATCTTATTCTCTATTTTCCTGTGCATTTGGTTACTGATTCAGCTGTTTCATCTCTGTGGTTTGTGCTGCTTCCTGCCTTAACCTGCATAAAGGAATTGACTGTGGTGATGGTGGTTTGTGCTCTCTCTTCTCTGCTTGTCATGTCTCTGCCGAAACTAGTAGCTGGGCAGAGGAGTAGCACAGAGCAAAAGGTGGGTTAAATATTTTACAAGAAGGACCCATTCATGACCTTGCATAGTGCCAAAGGGGAACCTTTTTGTTATGGTATTTGTTAAGCACATACTATGTGGGAGGGACTATACTAAGCACTGGGATAGATGAATGCTAATCAGATTGGACAAGGTCCATGTCCTGCATGGGGCTCACAGTCTTAATCCCCACTTTACAGATGAGGTAACTGAGGCCTGAGAAGTTGAGTGACCTGCCCCAGGTTACCCTACAGACAAGTGGCAGAGCTAGGATTGGAACCCAGGTCCTTCTGACTCACAGGCCTGGGCTCTCTATCTACTGGCTATGCTACTTCTCTTGACTGTTGAGCTGTTGCCTTAGGAACTGCTGAGGTCCTTCCTGCCCATGTTAACGAGCCATTTTTCAGGATTCCTGCAGGGCTTTCCCACCTTTTGGGCTCAATGGAAAGAGCACAGGCTTGGGAGTCAGTGGACATGGGTTCTAATCCCAACTCAGCCACTAATGTGCTGTGTGACCTTGGGGAAGCCACCTAGCCTCTCTGTGCATCAATTACCTGTTCTGTAAAATAGGGATTAAGCCTGTGAGCCTCACATGGGACAACCTGATTACCTTGTATCTACCTCACTGCTTAGAATGGTGCTTGGCACATAGTAAGCACTTAAATACCATAATAATAATATGAGGATGAGGGAACTGAGGCACAGAGAAGTAAAGTGACTTGCCCAAAGTCACACAGTGGGTAAATAGTAGAGTCAGGATTAGAACCCAAGTCCTCTGACTCCCAGATCCGTGATCTCCTTCTTGGCCAAATCCAATGGCTCCTTCTCTATCCTAATCCTCCTCGACCTCTCAGCTGCCTTTGACACTGTTGACCATCCCCTTCTCCTCCACACCTTATCTTACCTTGGCTTCATGGACTCCGTCCTCTCCTGGTTCTCCTCTTATCTTTCTGGCCGTTCATTTTCGGTCTTCTTCACGGGCTCCTCCTCCCCTTCCCATCCTCTAACTGAAGGAGTTCCTCAAGGGTCAGTTCTTGGCCCTCTTCTGTTCTCCATCTACACTCACTCCCTTGGTGAACTCATTCACACCCATGGCTTCAACTATCATCTCTATGCAGATGACACCCAAATCTACATCTCCTCCCCTGTTCTCTCCCCTTCCCTTCAGGCTCATATCTCCTCCTGCCTCCAAGACATCTCCACCTGGTTGTCTGCCTGCCACCTAAAACTCAGTGTGTCCAAAACTGAGCTCTTTATCTTCCCTCCCAAGCCCTGTCCTCTTCCTGACTTCCCTGTCACTGTGGACAGTATCACCAATCCTTTCCCGTTTCTCAAGCCAGCAACCTTGGTTTCATCCTTGACTCAGCTCTCTCATTCACCCTACACATCCAATCCTTCACGAATGCCTGCCAGTCCCACTTTTACAATAAGTGACAGCCCACTTCCTGGATTGGTTTTCTGGAGTAGGATTCAAGCCTACTCTTGTGATCTGTGGAGTTGTGGAATTATGCTAGATTGTAAACTACTTGAGAGCAGGGATGGTGTCTATGGCCAGTGAGGGAAAGGGAGAAAGAGATCTGCCCTTTCCTCTCCATCCAAATGGCTATCATACTGGTACAAGCTCTCATAATATCCCAGCTGGATTATTGTGTCAGCCTTCTCTCTGATCTCCCTTCTCCTGTCTCTCCCCACTCCAGTCTATTCTTCATTCTGCTGCCCGGATTATCTTCCTGCAGAAGTGCTTTAGGCATGTCACTCCTCTCCTTAAAAACCTCCAGTGGTTGCCTATCAACCTCTGCATGAAACAAAAACTCCTCACTCTGGGCTTCAAGGCTCTCCATCACCTGGCCCCCTCCTACCTCACCTCCCTTCTCTCTTTCTACTGCCCACCCCGCACACTCTGCTCCTCTGCCACTCACCTCCTCACTGTCCCCCATTCATGCCTATCCCACCATCGACCTCCAGCCCACATCCTACCACTGTCCTGGAATGCCCTCCCTCCTCGTCTCTGCCAATCTCTCTTTTCCTCTTCAAAGCCGTACTGAGAGCTCACCTTCTTCAAGAGGCCTTCCCAGACTGAGCTCCCCCTTTTTCCTCTGCTCCCTCTGCTCCCCCTCCGCCCTCTGCTCCTTCTCCCTTCCCCTCTTCTCCCCTCAGTTAAGCCCCCTTTCCCATTGCTCCTCCCCTCTCCCTTCCCCTCCCCTCAGCTCTGTGCTCATTTGTATATATTTTTATTACTCTATTTATTTTGTTAATGAGATGTACATCCCCTTGATTCTATTTATCATGATTATGTTGTCTTGTTTTTGTCTGTCTCCCCTGATTAAACTGTAAGTCCGTCATTGGGCATTCCAAGCCTTTAGTACAGTGCTCTGCACATAGTAAGGGCTCAATAAATACTATTGAATGAATGGACTGGGTTGAGAATCCAAGTCTCCTGAATCCACTGGACTAACAACTGCATTTCCAAATACTAGAATTGGAGAACTAGAAATAGCTCAATCAACAGGTATTGATAAGGCCTCACTGTCTGGTTTACCTTCACATGTTCAAATTTTCCTGGGGAAGTTAATTTCTCTGGGCTTTTTTCACCTTTTATTCACCCCACTCTAAGCCACACAGCACTAATATACCTTCCCCCAGTGTATTTTTTCTTTACATTAATGTCTGTCTCCCCATCTAAAACTGAAGTTCGTTGTGGGCTGGGGACGTGTCTACCTGTTATATTGTACTCTCCTAAATGCTTAGTAAAGTGCTCTGCATGCTCTAAGCACTCAATAGATACCATTGTTTGATTGATTGATTATGATGCAGGATAACGATTTCCTGTTCATTATCCTAACCCACATGCTGACATTTTGTTTTTTTCTCTCTATTAAGCTGTAAGCACCATGTGGACTGGGACCATATCCAACTTGATTTACTTGTACCTATCTCAGAACTTAAAACAGTATTTGTCAGTTAGTAAAAATTTAACCAAAAGAATAATAATAATTATAAAAATCATGATAAGAAGAAGAATAATGGGAGGAGGAGATCATGGAGAAAGGGGAAGTAATAGGTTTTTAAGAGCAGCTGTGGCAAAAAAAGTTAAGAAAGCTAAGGTGAGGGGGAGAAACTATAAAAATAATATGTGATGGGGTAAGGATATGATTAAATAGAAACAGAGAGCTAGCACATGTATGCCAGGGCAGGGCAACACAAGTTAGAGAGAACTCATAAGGGAAGTTGGGTCAAAGAAGCAAGAAGGGACTGAGACTGACCCTAAACGGACTCAATATATGGATCATGAAAGGGATGGGAGAGAAGGAGCTTGCGATGACACTGACAGGACACCCGGAAGATGACCAGGAAGAGTCAGAGGGACATGTAGGGAGAGGGAAGGGATAAACATTTTGGTATTGTGGGTCTGCACCCTGTGCCCCTCAGGATTAGCTGAGTAATTATTCTTTGGTACTGAATGGTGAAGACAGAGCTGAGGACCAAGAGCGAGGTCTGTGGAAGACTGGCTAGCTTCCTGGGAGAAATCACGGTCTTCAGTCTCACAGGGTTCACAGGCAGGTTGGTTGAGAAGAGGATTTGGACCCAATAAAAACCATCGACAATGCCAGTGAGGGTCAGACCCATGGCTTTTCCAGCCCAGATTCTGTCTCCACTAGCAGGACCAAAGTCAATCAACCAAGGGCATTTACTGAGTGCTTACTGTGTGCAGAGTACTGTGCTAAGCACTTGGGGAAATACAATGTAGAGTTGGAAAATCCAAAAATGGAATTGGTAGACCTGATCCCTGCCCATAAGGAACTTACAGTCTACAGTGATTCTTGCAGGTACCCACTGTTGATTGTCTACCTGGGCATCTAGAAGACAGCAGCAGGAAGTCCTGCTTGACAAGTGGCAACTTTTTTTGAACAGGGATTCTGGGAAGATAATGGTCTCTAGACTGTAAGCTCGTTTCTAGACTGTAAGCTCCTGTAGGCAGGGAATGTGTCTGTTCATTTTTGGAGTGTACTTTCCCAAGTGCTTATTACAGTGCTTTACATTAAATAAATAAATAAGATGGAATGAGTACCAAGTAACAGATTCGAAAACAGCATAAGACCCACAAACTTCATGCCACAGGATGGCAAAATGACCATTTCTAAAACTGAGTTGTGTGTGTGTGAGAGACAGTCATTCATTGGTCTCTTTTCTGCCACACTGGACCACAGGGATAAAAATCTCTCCATCAGAAGTGTCCATATTCAGTTTGGACATGAATTCTGATATGCCTGTATATCTCTAATTCTATTTATTTATACTGTTGCTATTGATGCCTGTTGACTTGTTTTGATATCTGCCTCCCCCCTTCTAGATTGTGAGCCTGTTGTGGCTAGGGACTGTCTCTCTCTGTTCCTGAATTGTACTTTTCCAAGTGCTTAGTACAGTGCTCTGCACAAAGTAAGTGCTCAGTAAATACGATTGAATGAATGAATAAATGAATTCTTCACTAACCAAATGATAGATTTGTCCACCACAAATAATTGCAGTGCCAATTCATTGTCTACCTGGGTATCTAGAAGACAGCAGCAGAAAGTCCTGCTTGGCAAGTGGCAACTTTTGGCAAAGAATTTCCCAAGCAGGCAAGTGGCAGAGGCAGGATGAGAAACCATGTCCTCTGGCTTCCAAGCCTCTGCTCTTTTTACTAGGCTATGCTACTTGTCTTTGCTTCACCACTGAAGAAAAACAACATAGTAAAGTAAAAGAATCCTGAGTTCTTTGTTCCAAAGCACCAGATATACCTTTGGAAGTTTGCTGAACTTTCAGGCAAGTCTCAGCCAAATCTTCATTTAGGGAAATGTGGCCAGATAAGCCTTTCTTTCCACCACTAACAGATTCTCAGGGTTTAAAGTCAACCTTAGCCTATCAAAAATTTCCGAGTCACTACCTGAAGCTTAAATGAGGCTCGTGAGACAAAGTGACAGCCCACTTCCTGGATTGGTTTTCTGGAGTAGGATTCAAGCCTACTCTTGTGATCTGTGGAGTTGTTGAATTATGCTAGATTGTAAGCTACTTGAGAGCAGGGATGGTGTCTATTAACTATATCACACTCTCCTAAGAGCTAAATACAGTGCTCTCTACAAATATTACTGACTGAATGGTGATCCTACATGAGACCAAATCTTCATGATGGAAGAGACAATTCCTCCATGTTTCCTTTCTCTAGTGTGGCCATTCTTCCAGTTTTATACCAGACAGTCCAGTTTTCAGCTGGTCTGACCTTTTTCAGCCCTGAGTTTGGGGAGGAGTTAGCAGAGATGTTTTACATATTCTTGGGTACAGTCAGTGGCTATCCTACATTTTCCCTTCCATACCCAGACCTGACAGTTTCCTCCCCACTCACATCTAACCCCAGTGCCCATCTGAGCCTCTTTGATCTGTGAAATACATCTGGAAATATTACTGGAAAATGGTTGAGACTCCTGGCACCTGGTCATTTTATTGAGATGTAAAGCAGAATAAGAAAATAGGTGAAATGGAATTAAAAAAAAAGAAAACAACAAACTATGAACACCCTTTTTTCCCACTGGCTGGAGCCAGTTCTTGCCTTTTGGAAAGAACACAGACCTGAGAGTCAGAGGACCTGGGTTCTAATTCTTTACGGCGACTTGCTTGACCTTAGGCAAGTCATTTAACTTCTCCTTGTCTTAGTTTCCTCATCTGTAAAAATGAGGATTCAATATCTGTTCTCCCTCCCCGTTAGACTGTGAGCCTCATTTGGGAGGAACTGTGTCCGACATGATTGTCTTGTATCTACACCAGTGCTTCAAACAGTGCTTGGTGAGTAGTAAGCACTTAACAAATACCACAATTACGATTATTATTAAAACAAGGAGAGGTTTGAAATTTTTATTTAGTCAGAGCTTGAGTTTGATTTTAGCTAAACTGGTTAGCCCATTCCCTTCCCAATACTAGAACAGATCCTGAGCTATGAAACAGTTCTAAGGCTTATGGAGCCAATTACCGGGAATCGGACTATAAACCGGTTGCGGACAGGGAATATGTCTACCAATTAAGTTATACTGTACTCTCCCAAGCACTTAGTACAGTGCTCTGCACGTAGTAAGTACCTAATAAATACCACTGAGGATGAGGTTTTTGGAGTTCTCCTGGGAGAGAGTGAAAAAATCTGTAGAAATGGCCAGCGAGGGAAAGGGAGAAAGAAGATTAGAAGATACTTTCCACCAAACTTGGGGCTATTTTCCAAGCTTGGAATCCCAGAAACTAGAGCTAGAGAAGATCCCTCATTCTGTCTCGTACTTCAGTCTCAGCAGCAGCAGTTCTTCATTATGTAAATTTATTGCATCCCCTGGATGGACCAATCCAGCTGTTGTCTCCAGTGATAGACTATAGAATAATATTCCTCACTTAATCACCCTAACCCAGGACTGAGTAGGATTAAGATATGTTTCATTAAAGGAGCATAGTAGATACAAGATGAGCTATTACATATTTATCTATGTACAGGGCATTTTACTTTACAGCAATGCCATATAGTGTCTATTTTCTCATGTATCTCAGAATCCTTTACTATTTTTTCTTTTCCTTCATGTTAGCATCACTCTCTCTCTTTTGGCTTTTTAGTGAATGTCTTTGGCTGCTAGGTTTCTTTTCTCAGTGAAAGACTTTGACAACCTGAATCCCAGCTCCACCACTTGTCTGCTTTGTGATCTTGGACAAGTCACTAAACTTCTCTGTGCCTCAGTTACTTCATCTGTAAGACTGTGAGTCCTTTTTGGAACAATTTGGGTATTGTCCAACCTGATTATCTTGTATTTACCCCCAGGACTTAGTACAGTGCCTGTCACATAGTAAGCACTTAAGAAATAACATAAAAAAACATGAGGACCAATTTTCAGGTATTCTATCTACTGTGGGAAAAGAATGGTATTCATCATTGAAATCTCAAAGGAATCCATTATCCTCGCTTCTCCACTGTAATGAAGTGGAGAGCTTCTTATGAACTTCATTAAAGTGTAATCTCCAGGAGGACAGGAAATACATCTCTTGCTTCTGTGGTACCTGCCTAAGAGCTTAGAACTCACATGGACCCAAACATTTATGAATATTCATTCAATTGTATTTATTGAGTTCTTACTGTGTGCAGAGCACTCTACTAAGCGCTGGAGAGTACATCCTAACAGACACACAGACACATTCTCTGCCCACAATGATCTCACAGTCTAGCGGGGGAGACAGACATTAACATGCATAAATCAATAAATACGTATAATCCACTAGGGAGAGGCAAGACTGGAAGACATTTGTGTTTGAGGAGGGTCTGATAGGGACTGTCTCAGCTCTACTCTCTGAGCCCATTGTGGGGATTTAGCCAATACACAGGAAGACTAGAGTTGACAAGGATGTCCTCTGCACATGCAACCCACATATGACCCCATGGAACAGACAGTCCCGTCACATAGTCTATGTCTCCACATGGGAAGAAGCATCATTCGTGGAAGGGGCTCACACCAAAAGATGCTCATCCTCCATGGTATCGGGGGAACCACCTGGATGAGAGAGAGCCTGGCAGAAGCTGAAAGATGACAAATGTTAGCTGAGGGAGGTTGAGCCTCTGACTGGCCAGACTGCAGAGGGGCCACACTGTCCAGAGTTAAGCCTATGTCCGTTGTGTTCCTGGGGCCCTCAAAGGCAGAAGAGACATGGTGAAAGTCATTGCCTGTAAATAAACCCACTTGTGATATTGATTCTGAGAAGCTATTGCACTTGGATCCACAAACCAGTCCGTAAAGCTTGTAGTGAGAACTCAGTACATAACATTACTACTACTAATCTATCAATCAATGGTATTTATTGGGCATTTACTATATGCAGAGCACTATATTAACCACTTGGCAGAGTACAATACTGCAATTACTAGTATGGAAGCAGCAGGGCAGAGTGGATAGAGCACGGACCTGGAGGTCAGAAGATCATAGGTTCTAATCCCAGCTCTGCTATGTCTGCTGGGTGATCTCGGGCAAGTCGCTTAACTTCTCTGTGTCTCATATGTAAAAAGATGGGGATTAAGAACGTGAACTCAATGTGGGACAGGGACTGTGTCCAACATAACTTGTACTACCCCAGTGCTTGTGCTTAACAAGTACCATCATTGTTATTATTACTACCATTACCATTACTCCAAGTAACAAAATATACTCATTTGAGTCTCTTCTCCTATTCTTTCCCTCCTCATTATCTAGTGATGCTAGACAGAAGAGACAGCATGCCAGTAATTATCCCTATCACTTATCACTTTCCAATAGCTGTAGACACACCACCATCCTCCCTGTCTCAAAAGCAGGGAGGCCTACTGCTTTCTAGGCCTAGGAGTTAGAGGCCCTGGGTTCTAAACCCAGCTCTGTCACCTTCCTGCTATGTGAACTTGGGCAAGTCATTTAAGTTCTCTGTGTCTTGGTTCTCTCATCTGTAAAATGGGAACTCAATAGTTGTCCTCCTCTTGACTAATACTGTGAGCCCCATGTGGGACCTGATTATTTTATCTCACCCCAATGCTTGGTACAGTGTTTGACAGGGAGTAAGTGGCTAACTAAAATGACAGTCATCTCAGCCTTTTAGTAATTAGTAATAGTGAAAACTGTGGCATTTGTTAACAAATTTATTTACTAAGCATTATACTAAACACTTGGATAAACACAAGATAATCCAGTCAGACATAAACCCTATCTCACATGGGGCTTACAGTCCATGGGAGGTGGAAGAGAGGTACTGAATCCTCATTTTGTCAATGAGGGAAGTGAGGCACAGAGAAATTAAATGACTTTCTCAAGGTCATACAACAGGCAAGCAGTAGAGTGGGGACTAAAACCCTGGCCTCTTGACATTCAGTCTTGTGCTCTACTCAGTAGGCCATAATTCTTTTAAGTTTAGTATTTATTCTCTTAAATATTTGTTAACCACAGAGCATCTGTCCTGGCTCTATTCTTATCTCCCCTCTTGTTATTATTGTAGTATTTACTGTAAGCTTGTTATGGGCAGGGAACATGACTACAAACTCTGTTGTATTGTACTCTCCCAAGTGCTGAGTACAGTGCTCTGCATGAAGTAAGCTCTCAAAAGATACCACTGATTAAGTGCTTACTATGTGACAAACTTGTTCTAAACACTGGGGTAGTTACAAGTAAGTCAGGTTGGGTACAGTCCATGTCCCACACGGGGCTCAAAGTTCAAGAAGAAGGGAGAACAGGCATTAAACTCCCATTTTACAGATGAGGAAACCGAGGCACAGAGAAGTTAAGTGACTTGCCCAAGGTCATACAGCAGGTAAGTGGCAGAGCCAGGATTAAAATCCAAATCCTCTTACTTCCAGGCCTGTGCTCTTGCCATTAGTCCTTGTTGCGTCACTAGGAGCTAAATAAAACATCCCCAGAGGCAAAGATCAAATCTTTCCCCTCTCCTGATTCCTCTGCAAAGAGCTCTTGATGCTCCAAGTGCTCATTCAGAGCAGCTGATCATGATGATGATAAGTTTCAAATTTATCCTTGTTCTGGGGTAGATCTGAACTTCCCCTCTCTTGTTTCTGAGTCTCTCCCTGAAATTTTGAAAGAGGAGGGAGGGACATTCATTTAGTCATTAAAGGGGAATTCATTACCTAAGGTGGCCTGTTGGCCTTTGAATGATTATGGCCCATTAGCTTACACTGGCTACCCAATTCACAAAAAGGTCAAGGACAAGATAATGAGTTTCCAGTGTGGCTTAGGCTGTTTCCGCATTGATGTTCTGGGTCTTCTGACCTCTGACTACCATTACAAGGAGAATTGCACAAGCAGGTGGAAACGACTTTGTCTGATTATCACTATGCATTAAGCTTTCTACCTTTGCGATGCTTGATTCTGAAAATGGACTCAGCCTAATGCAGTTAGCTGTTGTAGCCACGGCAGGGGCGTGGGTTGTGTGGGAGAAAGAGTGTGGCCTATTGGAAAGACCACGGGCTTGGGAGTCAGAGGACCAAGGTTCTAATCCCAGTTCTGCCATACGCCTGTAGTGTGACCTTGGACAAATCGGTTAACTTCCCTGTACCTCCGTTCCCTCATCGGTAAAATGGGGACTTAATACCTGTTCTTCCTCCTTTTTAGACTGTGAGCCCCATGAGGGACCTGATTATCTTGTATCCTCTACCCTAGTGCTTAGTTCTGTGCTTGGTACATTGTTAACAATGCACAAAACAAAACTTCTCACTCTAGACTTCAAGGCTCTCCATCACCTTGCCCCCTCCTACCTCTTCTCCCTTATCTCTTTCCACTGCACCCCGCACGCTCTGCTCCTCTGCCGCCCACCTCCTCACCGTCCCCTGTTCTTGCCTATCCCGCCATCGACCCCTGGGCCACGCCTTCCCGTGGTCCTGGAATACCCTCCCTCCTCACCTCCGCCAAACTAATTCACTTCCCCTCTTCAAAACCCTACTTCACCTCTCCACAGCTAAACTCTCTTTTCCCCCCATTTCCCTCTGCTCCTCCCCCTCTCCCTTCCCATCCCCTCAGCACTGTACTTGACGGCTCAACCGTATATATTTTCATTACCTTATTTATTTTGTTAATGAAATGTATATCACCTTGATTCTATTTATTTGCTATTGTTTTAATGAGATGTTCATCCCCTTGATTCTATTTATTGCTATTGTTCTTGTCTGTCTCCCCCGATTAAACTGTAAGCCTGTCAAAGGGAAGGGACTGTATCTGTTACCGATTTGTACATTCCAAGCACTTAGTACCGTGCTCTGCACATAGTAAGTGCTCAGTAAATACTATTGAATGAATGAATGAATGCATGTCACTCCCCTTAAACACCTCCAGTGGTTGCCTATCAACCTCCGTTCAAAACAAAAACTCCTCACTCTAGGCTTCAAGGCTCTCCATCCCCTTGCCCCTTCCTACCTCTCCTCCCTTCTCTCTTTCTATTGCCCACCCCGCATGCTCTGCTCCTCTGCCGCCCACCTCCTCACTGTCCCTCGGTCTCGCCTATCCGGCCGTCGACCCCTGGGCCACGTCCTCCCGTGGTCCTGGAATGCCCTCCCTCATCACCTCCGACAATCTAATTCTCTTCCCCTCTTCAAATCCCTACTTAAAGCTCACCTCCTCCAAGAGGCCTTCCCAGACTGAGCTCCCCCCTTTTTGCCTCTGCTCCCTCTACCCCCCTTCACCTCTCCGCAGCTAAACCCTCTTCTCCCCCCTTTCCTTCTCCTCCTCCCCCTCTCCCATCCCACCCCTTCAGCACTGTACTCGTTTGCTCAACTGTATATATCTTCATCACCCTATTTATTTGTTTATTTTGTTTAATGAGATGTACATTACCCTGATTCTATTTATTTGCCACTGCTTTTATGAGCTGCTCTTCCCCTTGACTCTATTTATTGCCATTGTTCTTGTCTGCCTGTCTCCCCCGATTAGACTGTAAGCCCATCAAAGGGCAGGGACTGTCCCTATCTGTTACCGACCTGTACATTCCAAGTGCTTAGTACAGTGCTCTGCACATAGTAAGCGCTCAATAAATACTATTGAATGAATGAATGTTATTATTAAGTGCCACTGAGTCATTTCCGATTCACAGAGACTCTATGGATATACTTACTCCAGAACGTCCTATTCTCTGCCATAATCTGCAGCCTTTCTAATGGTTCTTCCATTATTGTTGTTATGGTCTTTATCCATCTAGCTGCCAGTCTGTCTCTTTCAGTTTTCCCTGGATGTTTTTTAGCATTAGTGTCTTCTCCGGAGAATTAGTCCTCCTGATTACTTGTCCAAAATATGCCAATCTAAATCGAGTCATTTGGCCTTCCAAAGACTGCTTTGATTTAATTTGCTCCAAAATCCATTTGTTTGCTTTTCGGGCAGTCCATGGTATTTGCAAAAGCCTTCTCCAACACCACATTTCAAAAGAATCAATGCTCTTTCTATCCTGCTTTTTCACTGTCCAGCTTTCAGATCCATACATTGTCACTGAAAACACCATAGACTTGACAATCTGTAATTTTCTGTGGCAATGGGTAGATGGTAAGCACTTATATACTACTTGATCCTGGCCTTTGCAGCTTGTTTCAGTCTGCTCTTTGGATCTTGTTGAGGACCTGTATATGTTGAAGAATGGATGAGATATTCTTATTAGTATCTTTAGATCTGGTGACATATTTCTTGTGTTGTCACTACCTTCCTGCCACACAAAAACTTTTTTTTAACAGGTAGTGAGGAAGGAGGTTTATGCTACTTTTGTGGCAGCTTGGCTGCCCGACACTTGTTTTTGGGCTAGTGTTTTGGTAACAGAGGTAACTGACACACTGCTGTGAGCTCTAGGCCCAAGCAAGAACATGCCAAAAGTTTGGTGGCACCACTCAAATGCTCAGGGTGAGAAGTAGAGGAAGAGCAGTTGGAAGCAGTGGAACCTAGTGGAAAGATCATGCACGCGAAAGTCAGAGCGCCTGCGTTCTAATGTTGGCATTGCCACTTTCCTTCACCTTGGCGAAGTCACTTAATGCTCCATGCCTCAATTCCCTCAATTGCAAAAACGGGATTAAATACCTGTTCTCTCTCCTACTTAGACTGTGAGTCCCATGAGGGAAAGGGACTGTGTCCAACCTGGTTGATTAGTATTTACCCCATTGCTTAGAACAGTGCTTGACACATAGTATGCACTTAGCAAATATAAAAAAGGGAGCCTTTCCTCACTGTTGGAGAATCTATTCTGAGCTTTCATACTCAATTGCCACCGTTTGAAAATTTCCTAGGACCCAGGGGGGGATAAATTCCAGATATGAGGAGAGCCGTACTGAGAGTGGGGTGGGGACTGGGGGGTTAGGGACTAGATGAGAGAGAAGTGGGAGGAGTGTCCCCCCCCACCCACCAGGATCAGGAGTCTTGAAGGCCCCATGCCATAATGGCACAGATCCCAGGCTCCTGCAGGTGCCTAATACTACCAGCTTTGTTTTCCACTAAGGCTCTTAATGTCTTTGTGTTCCTGAATTGCTTCTGTAGGTTCCTATGGCTTTATCAAGTTCAAGAAAAATCCCTCTCACACCACCAGTACATTAAAATATCTTCCATTTATCATTGTTGGTATTTATTGAGTGCATATTATGTGCAGAGCACTGTACTAAGTGTTTGAGAGAGTATAATGCAACAAAGTTAGCAGATACTTTCCCTGACCTCAAGGAGCTTACAGCTTAGAGGGAGAGACAGACAGTAATATAGATAATTTATAATGTATTCCTACTGCTCTAACCTAATTAGGTAAAAACCCTCACCAACCACATTCCATTCCTTATTAAGTGAAAACCCTCATCTATCCAGTAGAACAACCATAGACTTTTACCCTCTCTTAATTTTTATCACATATCTACCTCAGTATTTAGTGAGGTGCCTGATTCAGTGAAAATGATAAATACCATTATCAGCCTTTTAATACCAGCATACATTCAACTTTATGGGAATTGGATGGGCTTTTAAGGCAAAGATATAGAGCTATCCCCAAATTCAGCTATCAGCAGCAACCATAGATCTGTTGTACAATAGGCCTTGAGAAGAATTGGCTTTGTAGGTTTGTTTGTTGCAAATACAGTAGGACTTGAACACTCTGAGCTTGAATCTCTCATTTTAAAAGAGGTCATTTGGAAGTTATCTCATGACTCTCTATGAATAATGAAATGTAGCTAGATCTGGAGAGGGGATGAGAATTTAATTATTCCCAGGGCTGTTTATGTACCATTACAGATTGGTGTTTTTAAGGATGTTTGCCTATGTTAAATATTGTGACAGGTATTCTAAAATAACAGCAAACACTACTCCATCTGGCTTACTGTCTGTTGGTGGTATATAGACTCACACATACAGTACTCAAATATTTTAGCTAGTTTGGTTCAGTATCAAGGAATTAGAGTTACATCCTTGCTCTGGTGGTGAGCAACATTTTATTTTATGATTTGGAGACATGAGGATGAGAAAAAAAATTGATGCCCTCAGAGTTTCCGAACACCTGTCTTTTTTCTCCTCCTTCTTCACCTTCTCATATTTCACTCTTTAGGGCATTCAATAATCCAAAAGCATTGGCTGAGTGTTTCCTCTGTATAGAATACTGTACCAGTCATTTGGGAACATAACATGGAGGTCTCCCTCTAGGTGCTTACAATAGATTGGAAGAAGCAGTGTGGCCTAATGGAAAGAGCACAGGCCTGAGAGTCCTCTGACCTGGGTTCTAATCCTACTGAGAGCTCACTTCCTACAAGAGGCCTTCCCAGACTGAGCTTCCCCTTTTCCCTTTGCTCCCTCTGCTGCCTCTCTGACCCCCCTTCACCTCCCCTCAGCTAAATAATAATAATAATAATGTTGGTATTTGTTAAGTGCTTACTATGTGCAGAGCACTGTTCTAAGCGCTGGGGTAGACACAGGGGAATCAGGTTGTCCCACGTGGGGCTCACAGTCTTAATCCCCATTTTACAGATGAGGGAACTGAGGCACAGAGAAGTTAAGTGACTCACCCACAGTCACACAGCCGACAAGTGGCAGAGCTGGGATTTGAACTCATGAGCCCTGACTCCAAAGCCCGTGCTCTTTCCACTGCACCACGCTGCTCCCCCCCCCTTTCCCTCTGCTCCTCCCCCTCTCCCTTCCCATCCCCTCAGCACTGTGCTCGTCTGCTCATTTGTATATATTTTTATTACCCTATTTATTTTGTTAATGAGATGTACATCCCCTTGATTCTATTTATTGCTATTGTTTTAATGAGATGTACATCCCCTTGATTCTATTTATTGTTATTGTTTTTGTCCTTTGTCTCCCCCGATTAGACTGTAAGCCTGTCAGTGGGCAGGGATTGTCTCTATCTGTTGCCAAATTGTACATTCCAAGTGCTTAGTACAGTGTTCTGCACATAGTAAGCGCTCAATAAATACTATTGAATGAATAATCTTGTTCTGCCACTTTGCTGTGGGACTTTTGGCAAGCAAATTACCTTCTCTGTGTCTCAACTACCTCACGAGAAAATGGGGATTAAATCCTCCTCCCTCTAATTTAGACTGTGAGCCTCTTGTGGAACAGGGACTGGGTCCAACCTGATTATCCTGTATCTTCCCCAGTGTTTAGTTCAGAGCCTAGCACATAGTAAACACTTAACAATTACCATCAAAACAAAGTAGCCAGCAGATATTACAAACATCCTGTATGATCAGGAGGAAAATGGTCAATGTCTTTTTGGAAATAATTGGGTAGTGTTAAGCTTTGAACTACCAGACAAACCTCAATATTCCCTTAGTCATAGACACTCTCAGCAAGGACTAGTGGAAAGCCGTGTGATCATGAATCAGGAGGTCCTGGTTCTAGTCCTGCTTTGCTCTGACTTATGTGACCTTGAGTAATTCACTCAGCCTCTCAGGTCCTAGCTTCCTCAACTGTTATATGGGAATAATAATATCTGCCTCCCCCATCACAACAGGGTTGCTGTGAGGATAAAATGAGGTAAGTGATCTGAATTCCCCATACTTTCTCTCCCTTCTGCATCGACTATGCACTTGGAGCTGTGCCTTTTAAGAAATTGATATTTTCCTCACCCTTAGCCCCACAACACTTAGGTACATATCCCTAATCTATAATGTCTGTCTCTCCCTCTGACTGCAAGCTCCTGGTGGACAGGGAAGGTGTCTACCAACTCTGTTGTACTGCACTGTTCCAAGTGGTTAGTATACTGCTCTGCATTTGGTAAGTGCTCAATAAATATCATAGATTGATCAGAAAGACTCTGGAAAAATAAAAATGTTATATAAAAATAAGGTACTATTGTCATTATTGTTATCGATAAACCAGCTACCTGTTGAGAAGCAGCTTGGTCTTGCGGATACAGCATGGGCCTGAGAGTACAATAACCTGGATTCTAATCCATGCTCTGCCAATTGTTTGCTGTGTGACCTTGGGCAAGTTACCTAACTTCTCTGTGCCTCAGTTACATCATCTGTGAAATGGGTATTTAGACTGTGAGCCCTTTGTGGGACATAGACTGTGTTCAACCCAATTATCTTGTATCTACCCAGTGTTTAGTACGGTGCCTGACACTTAATATGTTCTTAGCAAATATTTAAAAACAACAACAAACTCAAAGCAATGTTTAGACTATCCTGCTTAATTTAGGATAATGGATGCAATTCCAAGGTGAGATTTGAGGTTCGTTCATTCATTCAATAGTACTTATTGAGCACTTACTTTGTGCAGAGCACTGTACTAAGTACTTGGAATGTACAATTTGACAACAGATAGAGTCAATCCCTGCCCAATAACGAGCTCACAGTCTAAATGAGGCGAGAGCTCTATCTTGTAGTGAGAAGAATGAAGATACTCAAACAGTAATTTTGACATTAGGTGCAGAAAAATCCAGGCTCTTGAATCAATCAATATTTATTGAGCACTTATTGTTTGCAGAACACCATACTAAGCACTTGGGAGAATATAACAGAGTTGGTAGACATGTTACCTGCCCACAGTGATTGTGTCCAACCTGATTAGCTTGTACCTAACCCAGTGCTTAGAACAGTGTCTGGCAAATAGTAAGTGCTTAACAAATATCATTAAAAAGTGAGCTTGCAGTCTAGCAGGGGAGACAGATGTTAACAGAAATAAATTGTGGAAGTGTACATTAGTGCTGTGGGGTTGAGGGGTGAATAAAGGGTGCAAATCCAAATGCAAGAGTGACACAGAAGGGAGTGGAAGAAGAGGAAATGCAGGCTTAGTTGAGGAAAGCCTCTTGGAGGAGATGCATCTCCAATAAAGCTTTGAAGGTAGTGTGTGCGATTGTCAGATATGAAGGAAGATGTTTCAGGCCAGAGGCAGGATGTGGGTGAGAAGACAGATGTGATCCAGGTACACTGAGTAGATGGCATTAGAAGAGCAAAGTGTGTTGTCTGGATTATAGTAGGAAAGCAGTGAAGTAAGATAGGAAGGGACAAGGTGATTGAGTGCTTTAAAGCCAATGGTAAGGAGTTTTTGCTTAATGTGGAGGTAGATGAGCAACCACTGGAGATTGTTGAGGAGCTGGGAAAACACAGACTCAACGTTTTTGTGAAAAATGATCCAGACAGCAAAATGAAGTACAGACTGGAACGAGGAGAGACAGGGGGCAGGGAGGTCAGTACAGAGGCTGATACAGTTATAAAAGAGGGATAGGGTAAAGTGTTTGTATCAATGGGGTAATAGTATGGATGGAGAGGAAAGAGCAGTAAAGAGAAAGGAAATCCTCCAGAAAAGAAAAAGAATTATGATGCATTTAAAAATGATTAAATCTTCCCAATAGCCGATGCCAGTAGAGATGCAGATTCTAATGATGACTGTGCAGATTTGGACACAAATGTATTGAATTAAGTAGTCCCCACGTTCTGGCTACCTATGTTTATGGGTTTATTGTCACCATGAAAGAGAAGAAAAGAATTCCCTAGAAAAAGACTTTTGGGATGTTTATAGGGTTCGAATCTAGTATTTTGTTTTAAAAAAAATGATGGGAAGGTAGAAATTGAATTAAGTTGGGCAAATCCTTATAACTCCATTTCCTAATCATAAAAAAAAATTGAGGACTCACAGGAGACCACTAGGTGTCACCGCTAATCCATATTTGAGGCTGTGAGTATATGTTACTATGGCAACAGTTTTCCTCTGGACCAGGGCTGTCCCCTTTCCCTAACCCTCTCGATTTAAAAATTTTTTTTAAGAGGGGGAAGATGTGAGCCTTCACGAAAGTCTGTTCTCAGCAGCAGGGGCCATTGATATGCAGCTGCCACAATGACAGAGGGGGAATCAACCTGGTATTATCATACCGGGCTGGGAAATGAGAAATCGGGGAGAAATCACAGCTCCTCCCACAGCAGCAAACTCCATGTTCACATGGAAAATTGGACTCCGAATGCTCAGAAATGCATGTGGATAGCCAGGGGAAGAACATAAATTTATCTTAAGAGCTCTGTGTTGGTAGAATGAATATTTGGTTGAAGCAGTCAGGAGGGAGACCGTTGTGAAACCACTATCAGAGTCTGACATTGCATATACTGTGAGTGTTGTGCTACATAGTGTGTTAACAGAATGCATTTTTGTGTTGTGTGCCTAGGCCTAAACATATAGAGTTGGGGTGGATCTGTGCACTTCAACACATACGTACATAGCCCACATATACATATCACAGGGATGCACACATATTCACCAGCACACAACGCTGTAGTAGTAATAGTAATAGTTGTTGTTACTCCCCTTTCAGGATCGCACATAGGGAGTTTCCAGTACGCTTCCCGTCTTGGCTATGAGAGAGAGGGTCAAGCAGAGGCATACCTATTCCATTCCTAGCTTGTGCAGTGGCTAGTGAGTGGAAGGCAATCTGCTACAAGTCAAAATTCACCTGTGCAGGGCAGCAGTGGCATGGGATAGAGTTACCACTCAGAAGGATGGTAAATCACGTAAGCATTTTCACCAAAAAACTCTACGGATCCATTACCAGAATGATTGCAGGTGGAGGTCCGGCATTCTGGGAGAGATGTGTCCATGGAGTCGCTATGGGTGGGAAATGACTCGACAGCATAAGTTAACAAAATAACAAATAGCTGTTACCATTCTCTTAGACTACAGGATCATGGTGGGCAAAGAATATGTCTGCTAACTCTGTTATAATTTGCTCTCTCCAAGCTCTTACTCCAGGGCTCGGTACACAGGAAGTGCTCAATAAATACCTTTGGTTGATTGATAATATTAGTTTTTAAGCACCTACTTGGTGCAAAGCAATGATCTTTGACCATGGATAAAAGCACACAGATGAGCTAAAGACAGAGTCCTTGCCCCTAAGCAACTCACAGTTTAAGAGTAAGCGGTGGAGAGGGGTTTGGGCAACTGGCCAAGCTAGGATGAAAACATTAAACTATGAGAGACCAGGACAATGTTAAAATGCACCAAGAGCAAGAGGGCACTGGTGCTAGTGGAGAGGAGTTTCTGATCCTGGTGGCTCAGTACAGCAGTAACACTCTTGAGAAGATAAGGAGGCCCGAGCTACTGCTGGCTGGGACCGGCTTCCCTTACTGGAATGGGGGCTCTTGGAAGTCCTGGTGTGTGTTTTAGGGGAAGCAGAGGGGGCAGCTTTCTTTAGGATGGTGGGCAACGGCCATCCCATGTAAGGAGACCAGACTGTGATCTCATCCTGCTGCTGATTTTTGAGTCCTTCCAGCAATGGAGCAGGGACCAGTGGAGTCAAGATGATGGCGGGCAGTGGAGGGGGCAACTTTTTTCTCATCCGGTAGGCCCTGCTTTCTGGTGTAAGGGGATCAGATTGTGGGTGGCCCCTGCACAGGGTTTGGATGGACACACACACACAAACACACACACGCTAATCAATACACCAGGGCATTCATTCAGTGCTTACTTTGTGCAGGACCCTGTACTAAGCACGTAGGATAGTACAAGTGGATATGGTCCTTTCTCTCAAGGAGCTCACAGTCTAATGGGGAGATAGACATTAAAATGAATTAAAGGTGAGGGGAAGCAAGTGAGTATAAGACTAGGTATGCACTTGCTGTGTGGGGGTGGGGTAAGTGCTTAGAGGATACAAACTGAAGTGCATAGGTGATGCAGTAGAGAAGGAAAATAGGCTGGGGAAATGACAGGTGAGTCAGAGAAGGCTTCCTGGAGGAGTTGTGATATTAGAAGATATTTGAAAGTGGGGTGAGCTGTGACTTGTTGGGTATGAAGGGGGAGGGAATTTCAGTCAGGAGGGAGGATATGAGCAAGGGTTGACTGTGAGAGGCAAGACTGAGGTGCAGTTAATAGGGTGGCATTAGGAAAGCAGAGTATGCGGGCTGGGGTGTAGTGGGAGAGGTACAATGGTAAGTAAGGACGAGAGAGTTGATTGAGTGTCTTGAAGTGGGTGGTGTGGAGTTTGTTTGTGGCAGAGAGGGATGGACAATTGGAGATTTGTGAGGAATGGTGAGAAGCATGCACAACAAAGACATGTATAGATGTCATGTTTACCATGTTCATTCCCCTCTATAGGTTACCTCCATTCCATCAGGAGGCCTTCCCAGCTGGAAGCTACCATTCTTACTTGCTCCTGCATTCAACCTCCTTCCCATCCCCACAGCATATATGTATATATCTGTAATGGATTTATCTATTTATATTAATGTCTGTTTCCTCTTTTAGACTGTCAGCATGCTGTGGGCAGGAGTGTGTCTGCTGTTATATTTTCTCTACCAAGCACTTAGTACAGTGCTTTGCACACAATAATCCCAATAAATACGATTGGATGAATGAATAAATGAATGGAAAACCGGCATTTTGGAACTGCTATTTGGATAGGGGAAGCACTATGGCCTAGTAGAAATAGCATGGGTAGCCCCAGGGTAGACCCACAGCTCATTGGTGACTGGAAACCCTCAATGAAGAAAATTTCTGAGACGATCCAACAGGGAAGGGACAGTGATAGGACATCACCTGGATAGAGGGAATCAGGAAAGGAAAAGACCATCCGTTGCTGTGTAAAAGAAGGGTACTCGGGAGCCCGAGGGACTGGGCTTGTATGTAGAAGTTCCACTTACGTGATTTGGAAATGTTTTCAAGAAGAACATTTTGCTTGACTCCTGGACATTACTTCAGGGATCTCATCTCATCAGATGTGCAAGCAACTGCTCCAGAATGAAGGATCACTGCAGTGAAACTGTTATTAAAAGGGGAATTGAAGATTCTAAAGAGAGAGAGAAAGAAGGAAGGGGGGAGAGAGAGAGAGAGATCACGGAAGGGGTCAGAGAGAAGGATATCGTGGCTTTAATGTCCCCCTAATATCACTCAACCAATCAGTGAGTGGAATTTGTTGAGTGCTAATTGTGTGGAGAAACAGCATGGCTTAGTGAAAAGAGCACGGGCTTGGGAATCAGAGGTCATGGGTTCTATTCACTGCTCCACCACTTGTCAGCTGTGTGACTTTGGGCAAGTCATTTAACTTCTCTGTGCCTCAGTTACCTCATCTGGAAAATGGGGATTAAGACTGGGAGCTCCATATGGGACAACCTGATTATCTTGTATTTATCCCAGAGCTGAAAATAATGCTTTGCACATAGGAAGTGCTTAACAAATACCATCATCATTCTCCCCATTTCTAGACTGTGAGCCCATTGTTGGGTAGGAATTATCTCTATTTGTTGCTATATTGTACTTTCCAAGCATTTAATTCAGTGCTGTGCATACAGTAAGCACTCAATAAATATGACTGAATCAATGAACCCTAAACTAAGAGCTTGGGAGAGTACAATATCTATAAATTACTTATTTACGTTAATGTTTGTCTCCCCTTCTAGAATGTAACTCATTGTGAGCAGGGCATTTGTCTACCAACTCTGTTGTATTGCATTTTCCCCAAGACTTATACAGTGCTCGGCCCATAGTAAGTGCTCAGTAAATACCACTGATGACGATGATATAACAGAGTTAGTAAACCTGATCTCTGAAAATGGCAACAAAGAATAAAGAAAGGTAAATAAATGCAGTGGGGGTGGGGATCAAAGGGCTTAGGGAGTATGTTCCGAAGTTCATAAGTGATAATAGTAATTACCGTATTTGTTAAGCACTTACTATGTGCCAAGCACTGTTCTAAGCATTGGAGTAGATGCAAGGTAAGTGGGTTGGACACAGTGCCTGCCTTACATGGAGCTCACAGTTTCAGTCCCCATTTTACAGATGAGGGAACTGAGGCACAGAGAAGTTAAGTGACTTGCTTAAAGTCACATAGCAGACAAGTGGCAGAGCCAGGATTAGGACCCATGACCTTCTTCTGACTCCTGAGCCTGTGTTCTATCTATCCAGTATGCCCACAAGAAAGAGGGAATAGGATGGAGATGAGAGGTTAGTAGGTAATTTGATACTGATAATAATCATTAAGCATTTATACTAGGTGCTAAGCCCTTTACTAAATCCTGGGACTGATACAAGACAAAGAGATCAGACCCAGTTCTTGTCACATAGGGCTCCAATTTTAGGCAGAGAGAGCAGATGGCTAGTTCTCATTTTGCAGCAAGGGAACTAAGTTAGTGACTTACCTAAGGTCACACAGCAGAGTCAGTAGTTCAAGCTGGGCTTAGAACCCAATCTTATGCCCAATTATGGGTTTGATTCTGTGAGGCACCTTCAATTACTTACTACTTGAGTCAAAGTTCTCCCATTAGCCTATATTCCAACCCTGTTAGATCAACTAGGGTTTGTAAATATTTGGAGAACATCTAGGATAGTTACAAAGTATTATTTTGATTAACCTCTGTGAACCAACAAGGAAATATGAGACAATGGCTGTAAACTCTCCCTAGATTATTTGCGGGAGCTTGTTCTATTGAGGGAAATCAATGAGAAGTGTGTCAGGCGGGTAATTTTAGAGGAACGAGGCCATGTCTCACTCTCGGAAGCAGAAGAAATATGACAAGCACATTTTACCTTTACTTCTCAGTGTAGATAACAAGGGTACTTGCACTTTGGACATGTAGAGTGTTTCGATAACATGGATCCGGGATGATGACTCTATTACCCTGCAATATTGGCTTACTCTCCCGGGACTGGACCCTTGGTTTTTAGATCCGTCCGGTCTCTGGAATATATCCACCAGATGGCAGTGGTTGCTAAAGCATCGGGGAAATTGCAGATTTGCATGATTGGCCTCCCTTGGATAAATCTGCTCGGGCCAAGTGTGTTTTGGGGACAGAATTTTCCATTTCAAAAAGTCTGTTTTGTGCCTGAATATGTAAAGGCCAAGTCTGACATTAGTGGAGCTTGCAGTTTGCCTCAGTGCTTTTAGAGCCTCATAATCTTTATTTTGAACCCACTCAGCTAGCACAGTTGTGTTGAGCCCTGCCCTGCTTATGGCCTCACTCCTATGATGATGATGGTATTTGTTAAGTGCTTAGTATGTGCCAAGCACCGCTGGGGAGCTCTAGCCAGGGATGGTCAGAGTCTAGGATGACTAGCAGTGGGCTCAAAGAGGGGGCAGAATCACCTGTTCTCCATGAGCCAGCAGGAAACAAAACAGGGTGTAATCTTGCAGCAAAAGCACCTGATCTCTACCCCCTCCCACAATTGTTTTTCTGCTCTTCCATGCTGAATTGAAAGATGAGATTATTATAACAAAAATTCAGCATCTTAGAAATATTACCATTAAGGTAAGGTTCTTGCCACCATGTTTGCTCTGTTCAGTCAGAAATTAGTCATAATCCTAAATCATAAGATTAGAAAATCAACCAATGATATTTGAGCATTTACTGTGGGCAGAACACTGCAGTAAGTACTCGAGAGAGTACAGTACAATCGAGTTGGTAGGCACCATCCATGCTCACAAGGAGCTTACAGTCTAGAAGGGGAGACAGACATTAAAATTAAATACAAAAAGGGAAATGGCAGAGCATAAGGATATTTACATGAGTGCTTTGGGGTTGGAGGGTGGGTGGTGTTTCAAGGCATTTCAAGTGCCTGGGTGATGCAGAGGGGAGTGTAAACAGAAGGAGGTAAATAGGAATAGGAGAGTAAATTAGAGGACACATGATTTTTTGTAGGGACACCTCAAAAGGTCACCTGGTCCATACTCCTGTTTCCAGAATGATGCATACTTTGGTTGTCCTTGATAGATGAATGAGCAGCTTTTTCTTAAAAAAAAATCTCCTAGATTTAATAACCTTACTCTGTAACCCATTTTGGTGTTATGGGAAGTTTCTACTTTGGCTTCTGCTAGATGTGGAGAAGAAGCATCGTGGAGTGGATAAAGCATGGGCCTTAGAGTTAGAAGGGTCATGGTTCTAATCCCAGCTCCACCATTTATCTGAGTGACCTTGGGCAAGTCACTTTACTTCTCTGTGCCTCAGCTACCTCATCTGTAAAATAGGGATTGAGACTGGGAGACCCATGTGGGACAAGGACTGTGTACAACCTGATTTGCTTGTACCCCAGCACTTGGTACAGTGCCTGGCACACAGTAAGCATTTAAATACCATAAAAATAATAATAACAATAATAATAATATCTCCTCATAGGGACCGAGAACTTCTGCTTCCTATTTTCCTTCATCACAAATCTTGGTAGATGAGTCATATCTCTTGATTACTAGAACACCTACTTATTCACAGTACACCATCTCATTTATGTTACCACCAACCCCTTGACCACGTCCTCTTGTAAGCCATCATCCTCTTCACCTTCAAAGTCTTATTAAAATTATTTCTCCAAGAGTCCTTCGCTGACTAAGCCCACATTTCCCCTACTCCCTCTCCTTTTCGCACCTCCTACACACTTACATCTGTACTCTTTAATCACTGGATATTAACCCCACCATCAACCCCACAGCACTTATGTACATACTTGTACTTCACTTATTTTAATGTCTGCCTCCACCCCAGACTATGAACTCCTTGTGGGTAGGAAACGTGTCTCAAAACTATTGTACTCTCCCGAGCACTTAGTACAGTGCTTTGCACACAGTAACCTTTCAATACCATTGATCGTATAATAGAAGATTTAGCCACTTCATCTGGGTTATGATCTATCAATAAATGGTATTTATTGAGCGCTTACTGTGCACAAATCGTGGAACAAAGCACTCGGGAGAGTTCAACACGGTCAGAAGACACAGTCCTTGCTCACAAGGAATTTATAATCTGGTGAGGAAAAGAATGAATTTACAAATAGGGTAAACAAAAGACTATCAGGATATGCACGTAAGTGTTGTTGGAGTAATGGTAGGGTAAATTTCTAAGT
The DNA here is from genome assembly GCF_004115215.2 of Ornithorhynchus anatinus. Lineage (NCBI taxonomy): Eukaryota > Metazoa > Chordata > Mammalia > Monotremata > Ornithorhynchidae > Ornithorhynchus > Ornithorhynchus anatinus. The sequence goes on from NC_041732.1 coordinate 19,276,173, forward strand.
GTTAGGGATAGGAATGCAATTGCAAAAGTGATGCAAAAGGGATGCAAAGTGGAGAAAATGAGACTAATAAGGGAAGCCTTCTTGGAGGAGATATGAGTTTAGTGGGCTTTGAAGATGGGGAGAATCGTGATCTGTCAGATATGAAGGGAGGAAAATTTCAGGTTGGGGGGTGTGGGCAAGGGGTTTATGGTGAAAGAGGTGTGATTGAAACACAGTAATCAGGTTGGTATTAGAGGGGTGAAGTGGGCAAACCCTGTTGCACTCGGAACAGTACCCTCTAGGCACTTGATACTCTCCTCAACCAGAGTTCGACATAATTTATGTGAATATCTACAATTTATTTTAATGTCTGCGCCCCCTCTAGACTTTAAGTTCCTTGTGGGCAGGGACTGTGTTTACAAGGAGTCCACAAGTGTCCAAAGTATCGTACTCTCCCAACCACTTAATAGAGTGCTCTGTATATAGTAAGCACTTAATAAATACCGTTGACTGGTTGATAGTGAGAGATGGAACATGTCAGCTGTGTTCTGGGAATTTCCTCTCTGGCAATCAAGAAAGCCCCCATTTAGGCTTGTGACTTGAAGTCTCCCTACATTCCCAGACTTTAAGGAAGTGGTTGGGTTTCCAATGCTACTTCCAAACTCTGGTGTCCTTTCCCCCATCTCAGCAATGTAAAGCTCCAGAGAAGCCTCTGTAAATGGGGAACCCCAGAGAAGACTCTTTCTGGTCTGCAGCTGTCTCAAAGAATTCAAGGGAAGAAAACAAATAATTGAATTCTCAGGAGTCCACATCATGATCTGGGGTGGAAACTGTGTTGGAGAAATTCCATAAACCCCTGGTATATCCCCTCCCTTAACCCAACCAATTTCTGATCTATATCAACCCATCCTCCCACCAATAGGATAACTTTGGGCTTGTAATCACTGGGGTTGGTGTTCAATACGGTTGAAAGACCCAAAACATGTGCTCTGTCCTTGCCATTGGACTCCCTGGACCAGTGGCTGCTGAGGAAGCCCAGGGCTGTCCTACACTTCGAAGACAAGTTTCTTTGGAGCTTTCCCAAATTCCTTCCCTTTCAAATCATAGCTGGGCTAGGGATTGCTTGCTGATTAGCAAAGACTTTTCAATCTTGATGCTCTTCTAAATTAAGAAATCTTAATGGGATGGGGCCCAAGATAAAAGGGAGACAGGCCAGGGGTGTGGGGAGAAGAGGCAAAAGAGGGAAGAGAGGATGAAAAGGTGGAGAGGGAAAAGATAAAAGGGGAGAGAGGAAAGGGGGAGGGACAAAAGGGAGAGAGGAGGAGAGGAAAGAGTAAGAAAGTGAATAACGGAGAGAGAGGAGAATGATGGGTAATGCGAGTAAGGGGAAGACTGACTTTCTTCCTCTGTTTTTGATTCCTCTGCCTCATTTCCAGCAGCTCTGGAGGAGACATAATAATTGTAATATTTGTTAAGCCCTTACTCTGTGCCAGGCACTGAACTAAGTGCTGGAATAGATACAAGATAATTGGGTTGGACACAGTCTCTGACCCACATAGGGCTCCCAGTCTCAATCCCCATTTTACAGATGAGGTATGTGAGACACAGAGAAGTTAAGTGACTTGTCCAAGGTCATACAGCAGACAGGAGGCAAGGCCGGGATTAGAACCCTGATACTTCTGACTCCCAGGCCCATAATCTATCTATATGGCCACACTCAGTAAAGGCGACTTCACCGGGAGCCAACACAGCTGCCTCCGATGAGTGGTGGTGATACCCCTGCATAACCCTTCCCGGCCCTTGAGTTTTCCGGGCTGGATCTGGCACTGCCCTGAGTAACAGAGCCAGTTAGGAACCCTGGTCTCATAAATTTGAAGCTGGCAGGGCTACCCCTTTTGCCCTCTCTTCCCAGTAATAATCAATGGTATTTTAGTGCTTATCACATGCAGAGCACTCTCCCAAGCACTTGGGAGAGTGCGGCACAACAGAATTGTTAGATACTTTTCCTGCCCACAAGGAACTAACATTCTAGAGGGGGAGACCAACAGTGATATAAATAAATAAATTAAGGCTATGTACAAAAGTGGTGTGGGCAGATAGTAATAATAATAATGATATTTAAGCACTTACTATGTACCAAACATGGTATTAAACATTAGGGCAAATACAGGATAATTAGGTCAGCCAGTCCTTGTCCCATATGGGACTCATAGTCTAATGGGAGGGAGAACAGATATTAAATCCTAATTTTAAAGATTAGTAAACTGAGGCACAAAAAAGTGATTTACCCACAGTCACATAGCAGGGAAGTGACAGAGCTGGGATTAGAACCCAGGTCCCGTGCCCTACAGGCCTGTGCCCTTTCCACTAGGCCATGATGCTTCTTCCCATGGGCATATTCTGATAGGCTAAGACACTCACACCAGAGCATCTCATCCATACATTTTTTTTTTTTAAATCAGGAGGAGGTCAAAAAGAGGACAATTTTCTACTACATGCAGAAAGAGACATGCTAGTAAATGGAAGAGGGAGAATGAAGGGTCAAGAAATCAGCCTGGTCATTGGTTCTGGCCCATCCTACCCCACCTTACCCCTCCAGATGCCTGGACCTACGGACCAATAGAACCATTTTGGGAGAACCACTTTTTCTTATGGTGTCTGTTAAGTACTTACTTTGTACTAGGGACAGCACTAAGCCCTGGGGTAGATCATCAGGTTGGACACAGTCCATGTCTCACATGATGCTCACAATCTTCATCCCCATTTTGCAGATGACTTAATTGAGGCACAAGGAAGTTCAGTGACTCTCCCCAAGTTACACAACAAATGGCAGGGCAAGGTTTAGTCCCAGGTCTTTCCGACTCCCAGAAAGGTGTTCTACCTGCTAGTAAATGCTGCTTCTCCACTCTTTTCCTTTTGAAATATCTCCCAAAGGCCAAATCCAGGCAACTTCCATTTGATTCTGCTATCCTCTTCTGATTTCCCATCCTCCTCCAACCCCTAGGTTGTTCTCTCACCAGAGTTACGACCATTTCAGTTGGTACGGTATTAAACCAGCCCACTATTTTGAGATGATCAGGCCCCTAGAGATTCCGGGGAGTCATACAGTTTACATTGCATTGATATTTTCACCCTGAAATTTCACTCTTTTCTCCATTTTCTGCACAGTGGCTCCCAGATTCACCCAGAAGACATTTTCTCTGAGCTGACAGGTAAAAAACCAATAATTTTATCAGGCTGTAGCCAGCCACACAGGAAACCATTGAGTGGTCATTTCAAAGAGGCAAAGAACAGAGAGTATCCTTAAAGCTTCCCTGACAGGAAAGATTTAAGTAGAGGAAAGGGTATTAGTAGACATACCAATCCTGGTTGAGCATTCAATGTTGTGCACTATACTGCTAGTGACAAAATGCTTAATATCTTCCTCCTTTACCTCCTGGTGTACTTGATTGTTCCCTAGCCTGACAGACCTCCTGTCATACTGGTTCCTTTCATGTGAGGAGGCAACAGAGAAGGGGATTTCTTTGTTTTCAGAAAAATGGGTCCACGTTTGAACTACTTCCTTCAACGTGGATAAAAAAGTCCTTTCATCTCCCTTTCCGTCCTTGTTTCAAGCTCAAATCAACCACATTTACAGCACTTCTCGACTCTATCGGAATCCTAACGGACCTCTCCAAAGGGGCGTAGAAAGGGAAACTATGTAGCACAAAGCCCAAACACAAAAGAAAAAGTTCACCTTGCTTGTGGAGGATATCTTCTTTTCCATCTAAGTCCAAGGCCTGTCACAGCACAGTGTCTGGAGGATGACACTCTTGGGTCAAATTTGAGGTGGCTAAAATTTGTGATTAGTTCTTTACAAGACTCTCCCTCCATGGAAGCAATGTGGTAGGATCCTGTTCAAAATTCAGTTTTTTCTTTGTTACCTTTAGACTGTAGGCTATTTAAGAGCAGACGTCAAGTCTACCTATACTATTGTACTCTCCCAAGCACTTAGTAAAGTGCTGTGCACATAATAGGTGCTCAGTAAATGCAACTGATTGATTGGCTATAAATATAAGGAGCTGTGCTTCGTATACAAGGTTGGTGCAATGGAAACTACCTGTTCTCCCCCTCTCTCAGACTGGGACCCCCATATGGGATAGGGATTGTGTCTGACATGATTATCTTCTTATCACTGCGTGCATGCATGCTTAAAAAGACACTCATGGCCGACAGTTGGCTTTATCTAATTTCTTTATCTAATTATCTAATTGGCTTTATCTAATGTCATACTTATTGAGCGCCTACTGTGTGCACAACACTGTACTAAGCACTTGAGAGAGTACAGTTTAACAATAAACAGACACATTCCCTGCCCATAACAATCAGGTTAACATTGTCTTTCATCTTGCTAATGTGTTAACCATGTGCAGTGCCTATGGCTCTTTTTGAATCTGCTTTCTGGTCTCCTGCTGTTCCTGAAGGCTTTGCTCAAAAATATAAATCTCTTTCTTAATTGTCATACACCAGGCTGATTTGTCTGTCTCCCAGAAATCCATGCTTTTAGACTTACATGCTTTTAGAATGTTCGTTCTGCCTGCCCTATTTTATATGTCCCATTTCAGGCTGCTCTTCAGAAGCTGCTTAGGTATGCGCCTATTGGCTATAAGACCCTGATTTCTTAAGAATGCTCATAACATGCTCACTAGTGGCCTCAGTAGATTCTCTGAAACCGACCATCTTCATCTAACACCTGGGGTGGGGAAGAGGTGCTTCTGTGAAAAAAAAAAATAAATAGAAGCGTTTAGAGTTCGGGAGGTGACTTTCTCTTCTCTTCGCCAGAAGTGACCCCAATGAGGAATTGAGGTACTTTCGCTGGATCTCATGACTTTTGAAGCCCCAGTACAGCCACTTTGTGAGCTATTGACCAGTCTGTACTCTTTACTAGAACTGTCAAGGGAATCCTGAGATTCTAGAAGATGGCATCCACAGTCCCGATGAGCATTTCACTTAAATGTACTGTGTCCTGACACTCAAGGGAAGCCCACGAAGTGCTTGCTGAGAAAATTTCATCACCTACCATATTTAGACCAGATAATAACATGTGTGTTCATTCATTCATTCAATAGTATTTATTGAGCGCTTACTATGTGCAGAGCACTGTACTAAGCGCTTGGGATGAACAAGTCGGCAACAGATAGAGACAGTCCCTGCCGTTTGACGGGCTTACAGTCTAATCGGGGGAGATGGACAGACGAGAACAATGGCAATAAATAGAGTCGAGGGGAAGAACATCTCGTAAAAACAATGGCAACTAAATAGAATCAAGGCGATGTACAATTCATTAACAAAATAAATAGGGTAATGAAAATATATACAGTTGAGCGGACGAGTACAGTGCTGTGGGGATGGGAAGGGAGAGGTGGAGGAGCAGAGGGAAAAGGGGAAAAGAGGGTTTAGCTGCGGAGAGGTAAAGGGGGAGTGGCAGAGGGAGTAGAGGGAGAAGAGGAGCTCAGTCTGGGAAGGCCTCTTGGAGGAGGTGAGTTTTAAGTAGGGTTTTGAAGAGGGAAAGAGAATCAGTTTGGCGGAGGTGAGGAGGGAGGGCGTTCCAGGACCGCGGAAGGACGTGACCCAGGGGTCGACGGCGGGATAGGCGAGACCGAGGGACGGTGAGGAGGTGGGCGGCGGAGGAGCGGAGTGTGCGGGGTTATTTGTTAAGCGCCAATTACGTGTCAAGCACTGTGGAGGGTTGTTAATAACATTTGTGGTATTTAAGCACTATACTAAGCACTGGGGCAGATACAAGATCATCAGGTTCCACTTGGGGCTTAGAGCCTGAGTAGGAGAGAGAACAGCTTTTGAATCTCCATTTTATGGATGAGGGAACTGGGCACAGAGATGTTAAGTGACTCACCCATTGCCACACAGCACATAAGTGGCAGAGCTGGGATTAGAACTCAGAGCCTCTAATTCCCAGGCCCATGCTCTTTCCACTAGGCAACAATGCTTCTCTCTGTGACAACCCATCGAATAAATATGCAGATACTCAATAACAGGCGAGTCCAGAAACCCTCTTAATTGAAGCAGCATGGCTTAGTAGAAAGAGCACAGGCTTGGGAGTCAGAGGTCATGGATTCTAATCCCAGCTCCGCCACTTGTCAGATGTATGACTTTGGTTGAGTCACTTAACTTCTCTGTGCCTCAGTTACCTCATCTGTAAAATGGGGATTAAGACTGTGAGGCCCACATCAGACAACTTGATTACCTTGTACCTACCTCAGCACTTAGAACAGTGCTTGGCACATAGTAAGCACTTAAAAAATACCATCTGTTATTATTAAAGAGCACAGGTCACAAAGCATGCTGCTCTGTTTTTATTGGAAGTGAGTTTGCGTCACTTCTCTGTGATTGAGTTACCTCACCTGTGAAACGGGGATGAAGACTAAGGCCCATGTTGGGCAGGGACTGTGTCCAACCTGATTACCTTATATCTACCCCAGTGCTTGGAACAGTGTAAGAACTTAACAGATCTAATTACTATTAGTATTTCCTGGTTTTAGGTGTCATAGGCTGTGGAACCTATCACACGTGGGGTGTTTCACGTGCCATCCCCCTAGTGGTTTGATAAACAATCACCACATCCTGGTTAAATCTCAGATGAGTCAACAAATTCTGCCTTTCTCCTGTAATTCCAATGGGCATCAGGACATGTCTTCCCTTTCTAACATTAGCAGTTGGGTAGCATTTCAGTGTCTGCTAAACAGATGCCGTGTTTCACCCCAGGGGTGTCAGCTTTTAGTGATGGGTGAAATGGTTCTCAAGGGTGCTACGCGCTTGCCAAATTTTCCAAGATCTTTTAGAAAGGCTCGTGGATGAAAGGGACTATTGCAATGTCAGTCATCTTTATATACTTAGTCCCATGTTGTTTGTAGTAATCCCTCAGAAGCCTGCAACTGAAATTGTTTTTGTTTTTTTTTTAATTTTAGTGAGCCCTCCTTTTCATCTCTGCTCATTCCTTTAGGACTATTCACAAGTACTCTGTTTGGGTCAGGGTTCATTTGTGACATGGCTTCTGGGAGATGGTAAAAACATTTTTTTTATTGCATTTTCAGTGTTGGAGGGTTGGTTTACAAGTAATAGGATTTCTGGGCAGGATATTCATTTGATCACCCCTCTCTAGCCACCACACCTGCATGTTCTGCTTGAAATACCCTCCATCTTGCCCTTTCATTCAGCCAGGCATCCCAAATCCTTTCCTTTCAATCATTCAAACAGCTCCCGAAAGGCTTCTTCCTCCACAAAGCCTTCCCTGAGTAATGAGAAGGTGGGTGGCAGTATTCCCATGAATCCCATCTTATGCTCTCTACCTTTCCCTACACATACTCACTGGCTTGTATCCAACATAAATACTCCATTCATTAAAGCTAGGAATTCATTCAAAGTGTGCTCCAAAACCCAAATGATCTTGGATTTACAATGGTCTCCTAAAATCTGATGCTTCAGAAAAGGAAAATGATTCATCCTTCCATCTACCTTTCTGCAGAGAGAGAGAGAGAGAGATCATTTGAAGAACTAGATCCATACTACTGCTATTACCACCAACCACCATTATTACTACCAATAGTGTTGGTTAAACATTTGCAAAATATTGTACTAAGCACTGGGGTAGGTACAGTTTAATTATGTTGTTTACAGTCTCTATCCCACATGGAGTTCACAGTCTAAGTAGCAGACGGAACGAGCATTGAATCCCCATTTTACAAAGGACTAAATTGAGTTATAGAGAAGTTGAGTGATTTGCCCAAGATGACATAGCAGATAAGTGGTGGAAGCAGGAAGAAGGACCCAGGTCCTTCTGATTTCCAGGCCTGTGCTCTTTTCACTAGGCCACACTGCTCCATCCATGTATGATTTGATTACTTTGTATCCACCCCAGTGCTTCGCCCAGTGCTATATGTTATCCTGAAACATCTTGAAAAGTAGGATAGAGTCCCAATAAGAGATGGTAGAGATAGAGACGGGAGCCAGAGCAGAGAAATGGATAGCTCGCTTAACCAATTTTATTTATTGAGCACTTTCTGTGTGCAGAGCACTGTACTAAGCGCTTGGGGAGTACAGTATAACAGAGTTGGTGGACATGTTCCCCACCCACAATGAACTTACAATATAGATGAGTAGATATAACTGAAGAAAAAGAGTATGGATAGGTACATAAGGGCTGTGGGAATGACTTCTACGAACCGACTTTGAGACTTATCATTAACCTAAAAGTCGCCCAATGGAGGGAATAAAAATTTCCATTCTGACTCTGCAAGTTCTTTGAGGTCAGGAATTCGTTCATTAAATCGTATTTATTGAGCACTTACTGTGTGCAGAGCACTGTACTAAGCTCTTGGAAAATACAATTTGGCAGCAAATAGAGACAATCCCTACCCAACAATGGACTCATCACATCTATTAATTCAATCATACGCTCCCAAGAATTCAATGATTTATACACAATAGATGCTCAACAAATGCTGTCCTATTGATTGATTGACCCTGGTTTCTTGTCCCAGTTCTGTAGACTGTAAGCTTATTGTGAGCAGGGGATATATCTACCACCTCTGTTTTGTGCTTTCCTGAGTACTCTGCACACAGTAAACACTCAATAACTATCACTGATGATGACGATTAATGACGTTTGGAATTTTACCTTGCTCTTGAGGTCCTGGAATCTGTTCCTCTTCTACATCCTCCACCATCCCCCATATTCTTTCATCACTAAATGTCATCTCACAGAAGATTTCCTCCCCACAGACTGCATCTTGAACAGGCAATAGACAAGACATGCCTGGCAGCATATGTCGCTATGTCAAGCATGTTCTGGTGAATTACTGAAGCCTAAATCCCAGCAAAAATTGGCAGAGATGTAACCTTATATAATTGACACAAGCGGGTTGTTTGTATCAGAGAAAAATAATCAGAAATTAAATGGGTGACCCTTTGTCACTTCCTACATGTTCCTCTCCCTCCCTCCATGAACAAATTTTGTTAGTGGAGGTGCAAAGGAGGTAGGAAGCACCATCTATATCTCAGGTATCTGTGTTTGCCAGGAACATCATGTGGTTTAGAGTCCGGCAAGTGTCAGGATCCAATTTACGGCATGGAATCTGAATGGAAGGACCACAGGTTGCTGTTTCATGAATTATGTCTGGAGCAAATGTTTTATCTCGAGCCAACTTGCTGGATCTCTGAGGTCCCCTTCCCAGCCATTTGCATGAATCTGGAAGCAGCAGGCAGAGTATCAGTCAGGGTCACAAGGAATAATGTGGATGAACAGGGAAAACCTGCTCTGCCCTATTGGATGCCTGAAAGAGGGCCAGCTTCCCTTCAAGAGGGGACTGCATGTGTCAAAAATGATGTCGGGCTTTCTGACCAGAGCAGCGATGTCAGCGGGGCAGTTGCCTGGAGATGCTCTCCTTGGCCAAGCTCCCATTTTGAGAAACTTCCAGAAGACATCCCCAGCTTCTCTGGAAAGTTTCCCTATCCCTCTTACTCTCTGGGCTACTTACATTCCCCCTTTCTTCCCCGTCATTGCCTGAATCTGCCCATTAGCTGATGTGGAAGCCAGTTCCTCTGTAGGGCTGCCTGGAATCAGTGTGTAAAAATTAAAAATGCCCTCCTTCCCGCCATCTGCCCTACCTGGAGGAATGCCAGGGGATCCAATTCAAGGACATAATGTTGGGAGGGTGAGTGGTTATGGAGCTAAGCCCAAGGGCTGAGCGGGATTCAATCTCCCTCTCTTGGTCTCCAAGGCAGCTGGCATAAGTTGATTTGTTCTCTAATTCTGCCGCCGCCCTTCCCCCCCCCCCCCCGACGCCCAGGGGTCTTGGAGATGTGAGCCAAATCCTGGTTTTCTGTCAGAAATCTTACACAAGTGCCAACTTTTCATTCTGAGTGTGGACGGGAAGAAGTGGGAGGATTTTATGGGAGTGGGGTTAGACTGGACAAAGTTTGGGAAGGGTGGTAGGCTTTAAGAGCTTGTGGGCCAAAAGGACTTAATCATATACTTGTCATAGTTCTTAAGAGCTTATGACACTTATGCACTGTTCTGAATGCAAGCTCAATAAGTTGGACATAGTCCCTGTCCAGCACAGAACTCACAGTTCAACAGGGAGGGAGAATATATATTGATTTCTTGGTTTTAAAAATGAGGGAACTGAGGACCAGAGAAGTTAAGTGACTTTCCCAAGGTCACACAGCAGGCAAGAGGTGGAGTTGGGACTAGAACCCAGGTCCTCTGACTCCCCAACCTTGTCTCTTTCCACCTTTGGCAACAATGTGGCTCTCCTGTTACCAGCAACACAATTGCCTTTAGTCTTTGTCTCCACCAACTCTTCAGACTCGCTTAATGGCTCCCATCCCTCCCGCAGCATCAACAGCTTTGTGAGATTATCAAACCTTCCCTTAACTTGGGCTCTCCCGATTTCTTTATATTCAGTGACGTGACTGGCTTCAGTTCATTTCCAACCATTAAAACATTCTTGCTGTTTAACCTTAATTAATCTAAATTGAGCATCTACTAAGTGCTTACTCTGTGTGAAGGACTGTTCTACATGCTGGGGTAGATACAAGTTAATCAGGTCAGGCATAGTCCTTGTCCTACATCAGGCTCACAACCTAAATAAGAGGGAGAACAGGCACTGAATTCCCAGTTTGCAGATGAGAAACAGAGTCAGAGAAGTTAAGTGACATGCCCAAGATCACATGGCAGGCAAGCAGCAGAGCCAGGAGAAGAACTCAGGTCTCCTGACACCCAAGCCCCTGCTCTATCTACTGGGGCACACTGCTTCTTCCCCATTTTCTTTCCTGTGCCATATTATTATCCTTATTCCCATGGCCTATCAGCCAGCTATTGCTGATTTGTAGGAAAAGGAGGTTAAAAAAATATTCTAATTTGGTTTGTGGCTCTCTCCCCTTTCATCATCCGACTGGTGACTCTGTCACCCTCAATCAATTGAGACTCATCCTCAGCTCATGTATCTGATTCAAGTTAAACAGTGTCAGGAAAATCTGGCAGGACATGGAAATCAATAAAAGAAAAGTAAGCAAGACTATGATTCAGGGCAAAGAAAAAAGATTTTCCTCTTTTGAAGCACGGCTTGGAAATTTGAAATGTTAGTTCAGCAAGTATGAACAAGTGAAATAATACTAACCTTGATACTGAAACACTATGTTGCTGGATTACTTTTCCCCTAAGAGCACAGGCCTGGGAGTCAGAGGACCTGGGTTCTAATCCCAACTCTGCCACTTGTCTGCTGGGTGATCTTGGGCAAGTCACATAACTCTTTTGTGCCTCAGTTCCCTGATCTGCAAAATGGGGATACAATACCTGTTTTTCCCTCTTATTTAAGTTGTGAGTCCCTTGTGGGGCCTTATTATCTTGTATCTACTCCAGTGTTTAGTACAGCATGTGGCTCATAGTAAGTGTTTAACAACATTAGTAATAATAATAATATTATATGAGTATTATTATTAGGGATAAGCCCCAACCTTCTTAGGCAGAATTACAATGATTTATATGATTCGGTCATCCCAACATGATTTTACTTGAAATTTTTAGATAATTAAGGGACAAAGCAAGTTTTAGGGCTAACAACCCCCTCCTATCAGCAGCCTGGTTTCCAAGAGGGAAAGAACCCATCCATCACCCCAGTATAATTATCATTTCAGGAGCAAGTCAACCTAATCCCAGCTCCACCACTTATCTGTTCCGAGACCTTGGACAAGTCACTTAACTTCTCTGTGCCTCAGTTACCTCATCAGTAAAGTGGTACTAAAGACTGTGAGGCCTATATGGGACAGGGACATTGTCCAACCTGATTAGCTTGTATCTATCCCAGCATTTACTACAGTGCCTGGCACATAGTGCTCGCTTAACAAATACCATTAAAAAAAAACAAAACCACCCATCAAGAGGTCCACAGCACTATTTACTGGCTCATTTTTACAACTGGGGTAGGGACCACAGCACTTATGTACATATGTCTATGTCTATAATTCTATTTATTCATATTGATTCCTGCTTACTCATTTGATGTGTATCTATCTATAATTCTCTGTTTATATTGATATCTCTTTACTTGTTTTGATGTCGGTCTTCCCCCTCCTAGACTCTAAATCTGGTGCGGACAGGGATCGTTTCTCTCTATTGGTGAATTGCGTTTTCCAAGCACGTAGTACAGTGCTCTGCACACAGTAAGTGCTCATTAAACATGATTAAATGAATGAATGACCAGTGGACTCTTGCCTGCAGCATAAAGACTATTGCTCCCTGATCTTTAACTCCCTCCAACATTTGTTGCTCCTCATCGGTTCAGCCCCAGAGGTGGGCTTCCTTGCCTGTGAGATACTTCCCATGGACGGTCTGGGGTGTTCCAGGGGTGTGTCTGCATTTTTTGGGCATCTCCTGCTTGTTGCCTGCTCAGTCCTTGCAAAAGGGTCATGGTGTGGTCTGCCATTATGACCTTCTTGATTTACTGGGGATAAAGGGAGAAGAAGTTTTCCCACCCCTTCGTTTTTGCCATTCTTGATAGTTTTCCTTGTTGGTGATGGGATTATCTATTCTTGTTGCCATCCCATTGCCCTTTCTCTGTTCTTCGCTAAATTGTTCCTACCATCCTTTTGTGCTGGATTTACTATTATGTGGCTCTTGGTACCTGCCCCGGTCTAATTTTTCCTTTCATGTTGACTTTTCTCCTTCCAGGAACTGCCTGCCTCACCCAAAACTCCTGTTCTTTTCAATATTCCCCATACAGTTTGAGTACCCTCCCCTCCCACATCAGGACACATGACCCCCTCAACTATGGTGTAATGAGAAGCAGCATAGTGTAGTGGATAGAGCATTGTCCTGGGATTCAGAAGGTCATGGGTTCTAATCCCGGAACCACCATGTGTCTGGTCTGTGACCATGGGTACTTCTCTGGGCCTCAGTGACTTCATCTGTAAAATGGAGATTGAGAACATGAGCCCTTTGTGGGACAGGGACTGTGTCCAAACTAATTTGCTTATAAACATCCCAGCACTTTGTACAGTGCCTGGCACATAAGTGCTTAACAAATACCATCATTATTATTATTATTATTGCCCGTCACTCTAACCAGTTTGATCCAGATACACTTCCCCATTTCTCAGGGCACACAAAATATGGAGTTCCAAAACTGCTTAACAAATATCATTATTATTATTATTAATGCCAATCACCCTAACCAATTTGATCCAGATAGGCTTTTTTTCCCTGCTCCAGTTCACTGGATAATTGCCAACCCTACATTTCAGTTGCCGCCATGCAGACCTGATGGTTAAATTCCCCTAGCTGTGGAAGATAAGACCATGAGGAAGGCCATTTAGGTTCAGAATGACATTCTATCCAGTCCAGGATTCTGTCTCCAAAAGCAACAAGAAAATGTCTAGAAAAGTCCTCCCTCCTGGAAATCCAGCCTCATGGTTAGAGATGGAGCATTCACCTCTCTGGACTGACTTCTCTATGTCCCTTCCTTTCCCCTTAGTGTAAAAGACTGAGAAAGTCAGATTGCAGATGGAGTCATGGAACTTTAACTAAGAAACAAATCAACGGCAGGCATAAGCCAAGTCAAACTAATTCTCAGCCAGTCACTCAATCACACTGTCTGAAATGAAAAAAAAAAAGAAAGTAGAGCAGGAACACTGAGCCTTTTCTCTCCCTTGACACTCTCGGCTCACCACAGCTGAAATATTATGCGGCACGATATTATAAACTCTTTTCCTAATGGGTTTTTCTCTGGAAGTATTTCCAAAAACAAATAGAAACAAATTTTCTTTTTACCAGCAGCACACAGAGCAGAGATGATCTACCAGGTGGCATATTGGAAAATATCTGTTTTGGAATCAACACAGAGAGCAAACAAGCAAGCTTCTCATCCCCTCCCAAAGAACAGTAGGTGGTTGAGAGATTGAGAAGGTCCATGAAAGTTCTCTTTTATTGAACCAAGCCAGTCACCAAGTTCTAACAACACTGGACCTGATTTCATTTGAAATTTGGCAGATAAAGCCTGCAGTGTAGCCACTTCTTCAAGGATCAAAGTCTCATTCTTATACCTTTCCTCTGTTTGAGGTGCATGTGAAGCTTGGTGTCCAGGCCATGGCTCTTGGTTTGTAAGGTAAAAGCTGAGGGTAAAACCTGGACCCGACTGTTTCAACATTCTTGGGTGATGAAGAGTGAATTCCAGGGTTGTTCCTTGCCAGCTGCTGCAGACGTTCTGTTGGTTCCAGTTTGTCAAATCGAATCTATTTTCACGTCCAGAACGCTTCTCCATTTCACAGGGCACGCAAAATGTGAAGTTCCAAAAAACACAGGGAACAGAGTTGCTCCCTAGGTATTTTTGGAGAGCACCTGAAATTTGCTGTGGGGACTGGGAGGCACCAGAGTAATTTGGCAGACCGTCTACTTTACAATTAGGATGCTCCATGACCCATTCCTGCCTTCTGCAACTGAGCAGATCTGACCAGACGTCAGGGCCAGGGCAAGAGGAAAAATTAGGCTTGTTCTTGTCCTTGCAAAAGTCAGAGTAGTTTATGAATGGAGAAGCCTTTGCTTGGAGGAAAGATAGAAGTGCCCGGAATAGCCTTTACGCTGTTCAACTGGTCTGAAAAAGACCTATACCAGAAGCCAATGGTGTCAAAGAGAGGTGAACTGTCTCATTATTTGAAGTTTCCTTGAGTCTGGTAATAGCAGCATATGCACCATTTATATATTTGTCCTTATTAATTAAGTACACTCAGATTTTGATCTAAAGTTGAAATGACATTTAATAGCATCTTTCAACTTGTGCTATTATTGCTAACTGAAAAGCCCATGATGACAATGTTAGCCAAACTGATTGGATTAGAAGAAATTTATCTTGCTGTTAAAGGCGATACTAAAAGGCTTAATTATCAACAAGATCTCAACTGGACTTCTGTTCTGGAGGGTAGATTTCATAAGGCAAGTTTTTCACTCATGGAAAAAAAAAGGGTGATGGAAGCAATACAACCTTCATGATAAGCTTCCCGGAGTCCTTTCATCTACAACCCTTTCATCAGCTCTTATCACAGTGCACAGTAAGGCTCTTGTCTTTTTCACTGCCAACCCCTCATCCATGTCCTGGCTCTGGACTGGAATGCCCTACCTCCTAAACAACAGACAATTACTTTCCCCTACCTCAAAACCTTATTGAAGGCACACCTCCTCCAAGGGGCCTTCCCTGACTAAGCCTTCTGTTCATTTTTTTCCAACTCACCTGACTCAATACAATCTCTCATCCTAACCCTCCTGCATTACTGCATCAGCCTCCTTGCTGACCTCCAAAGCCTTCTGCCTCTCCCCACTCCAGTCTGTACTTTACTCTGTTGTCCAGATTTTTTTTTTAATTATAACAAGAACATTCAGGATATGCCACCCCACTCCTCAAAAATCTTTAGTGGTTTCCCATTCCCCTCTGCATCAAACAAAAACAATTTCTCACCATTGGCTTTAAAGTGTTCCATCACTTTGCCCCATCCTATCTCACCTCACTACTCTCCTACTACAACCCAGCCCACACTCTTCACTCCTCTAATGCTAACCTTCTCGCTGTGGTTCCATGTCGCCTATCTTGCTGCCCACCCCTAGCCCACATCCTGCCTCTGGCCTGGAACACCTTCCCTCCTCAAATCTGAGAGACAATTGTTCTCTCCCGTTTCAAAGTCTTATTGAAGGCACATTTCTAGGAGGCTTTCCCTAAGCTCCCTCCTTTCCTCTTTTCCCACTCCCTTCTGCATTGCTCTGACTTGCTTCCTTTGTTCTTCCCCCTCCTCCCAGCCCTACAATCACTTGTGTACATATCTGTAATTTATTTGTTTATATTAATGTCTGTTTTGGTCCCCTCCCCAACCCACTCTAGACTGTAAACTCCTTATGGGCAGGGAATGTATCTGTTAATTGTTGTATTACATTCTCCCAAGCACTTAATGCTGTCTGTATTAATACAATAATATTCATACAATAATAACTGTATAAATACAATTGAATGAATTACCTTCTACATCACCCTGACTTGCTCCCTTTATTCATCACCCCCCTCCCAGCCCCAGGCCACTTATGTACACATCTGTAATTTATTCATATTAAATACCTGTCTCCCCCTCTAGACTGTAAGTTCACTGTGTATGTTATATTTTTCTCTCTTGAGTGCTTAGTACAGTGCTCTGCACACAGTAAGCACTCAAATATGATTGACTGACTGATTTGGAGGGACCTGTGTGCAGTTAGTATCAACAATTGAGTGTTCTGGATGGTACTATACTAGGTGGATGAGTTTGAAACATCTAACTCTTCCCCATCCTGTGTTCTGAACTTCACTTTCTCGCCTGATTTCTCTACCACCCAGTTTCATCTTTTTGGCCCTGCTTCTCAAGTCCTGGGGAACATTTCTACAGCCATATACTAATTCCTCATTTTACCTCAGAATGATCCAGCAATGTACTTCCCCTGACCCCGGTCCGATTTGTTGAGTGCTCACAAGGAAAAGAAAGCCCTTATGAGAAAATAAATGGCATTGTGTCTGTAAGAATGGGGGTAGATTGTCTTTTGCTTTGGGAGAAAGAGAGGCGATTAGCTTGATCTATATGCTTTCATATGGGAACGTTAATGCCTTTTTCAATGCTAAGGAAAGGTGAGAGATCTCATCCCATCTGTGGGACTGATTATTGTTACTCTGACATTATTTGAAAGCAGTTTGGGGAAATGAAATGGATGAAAGCCTTGGCTAAGTATATGGGTAAGTCGAGTGGTTAATTTTTTCCAACGAAATCTAAAGGAGTTTGCAATTCATATTGCTTTTTGATAGGTTGCCAAGAGGGATATTTTCAATAGATTGGTGGAATGAGGAATTAAATGCAGATTAGTCAGGGAAAGATTGGGGTTTAATATAGTATGTGAACAGGTTAAATTTATATCAATAAATACTAAGCATAAACTGGCACTCCTTAATTCCCAGCATATAAAATTCTAGAAAGAAAGTGCGTGATGTAGAATGCCAATTGAGTCTTTCGTTCATTTTCAAAAGGAGACTGGGAATTTTTGCCTGCATTTTGGAATTAGGCTCAAAGCTGTGGTCAGATGTGATGGATTATGCACCCAATTTGCTTGAAGTTTGCAGTTCATTTAATCTAGCTCTTTACATTTCAAAGAACCGAGGTGATGTCATTTGAAATCTACGTCAAGCGAAATTAATGGGGTTACTTTGTCAGTTGCAAGAACTTAGACAAAGAGACAGGGAAAAGGAAATCTATGTAGCTAGTTGTGTAGATGTAGGGTGGGGAATGATAATGATAATTATTTACTTTGGGCCAGGCACTGACCTAAGCAATGGGGTAGAGCAAGTCAATCAGGTCGGACATAGTCTATGTCCCACCTGAGGTTCACATTCTCAGGGGGAGGGAGAACAGAATAGTGGAAAGATACTCCTCCAGTGTGAAAGACAGTCTATTTAAAAGCAGTCACCATAGAAACTTTGAAACTATGGAATCGACCATCACTGTCTGGAGGGAAGCCCTCTGCTGGGGTCAAAATAGAGGGGCTTCCAGAGATAATAAACTCCAAGCCTAGGAATCCTGAATTCAGTACATTCCCCTAGTGCCTAATACAGTGTCCCACACTCAGTAAGCACTCTGGTTGCTCACTGACTACGATGGTGATGATGATGATAGTGATGATTATGATTTGCTTCCCCACGCCTCAAGAATCTCCAGTGCTTGTCCATCCACCTCTACATCAAAAGGAAACTCCTTACTTTTGGCCTTAAAGTGCTCAATCATCTTGCCCCCATCCTTCCTCACCTCACTGTTCTTTTACTACAACCCAGCCTGCAGACTTTACTCTAATGCCAACCTATTCACTGTACCTCGATCTCATCTATTTCACCACTGAGAGCTTGCCTACATCCTGCCTCTGGTCTGGAATCCCTCTTCATATCTGACAATCACTCTGCACACCTTCAAAGCCTGATTGAAGGCACAACTCCTCCAAGAGGCCTTTCCCTCACTAAACCATCATTTCCTCTTCTCCCACTCCCTTCTGCATTGCCCTGATTTGCTCCCTTTATTCAGCAACACCCTCAGCCCCACAAGCACTTAGGTACATATCTGTATTCATTTATATTAACGCCAGTCTCCCCCTCTAGACTGTAAATTCAAGAAGCAATGTGGCTTGGTGAAAAGAGCATGGGCTTGGGAGTCAGAGATTTTGAGTTCTAATCCCGGCTCCGCCACTTGTCAGCTGGGTGACTTTGGGGAAGTCACTTCACTTCTTTGGGCCTCACTTACCTCATCTGTAAAGTGGGGATTAAGGTTGTGAGCCCCACCTGGGACAACCTGCTAACCTTGTATCTCCCCCAGTGCTTAGAACAGTGCTGGGCACATAGTAAGCACTTAAATCCCATCATCATCACGGGCAATGAATGTGCCTACCAATTCTATTGTCATATGGCACTCACCCAAGCATTTAGTACAGTGCTCTGAACACAGTAAATGCTCAATAAATAGAATTGATTGATTGTTAATGGTACTGGTGGTGGTGACTGTAGTTTTGGGAGATTCACAAATCTAAACATATCATCACAGAGGAAACTAAATTTCTTCCCCCTTTCAAAAAAGGAGAATTTACCATTATAATGGTGAGACTCTCCAACTCAAAAAAAAAAAAAAAAAGAATGGAGAAGGGCAACAGAAATATGTGTCTGGAAACCCAAGATCCCACTCAGAAGAAGAAAGATAGGAGAGTTGGAAAGTACACCTTAGGGTTCCTTTTTTTACTCTGTCTTGGTTGCAAAGCTCCTGAAGTTTATGGAATTTTTATAACCACTTCCACGGCTATCAGACCCTAAGTAGAAATAAGGGATAGTAGCAGAACGCATAAAGTTGAAAGGTATTTTTTCCAAATTTCTTTTTATTAGGTTTTGAAATATATCTGCAATACAGTAAAAACATTTAGTTGAAGTAAAAGAGTAGTTAATGTTAGTGGAGGTAATAAAATACACCATCAGGTTCACATCTCATCCAGATTTTAACATATAGACAAAGAATGTTAAAGAGATTGGTTCTGGCCATTAACGTGAAATAGGGCTATCGAATGCATTGTCAACAGAAAATTCTTCAGAGTGTTTCAGTTTACATCATTACCAAATAAAAGCCTTTAATTTAGACCAAAACTCAGATTTGAAAGGAAAGTAGCCACATGACTAATTTCAATATAATAGATAATGGTTTAAAAATTAGATGGGAAAAACTCTGGGGATGCATTTAAACTCAAAGAGAACAGCTTTAGCCAAAAGATATGTTTGAGTGTGTTTGTGTGTTTATGTGTTTGTGCCATTACTCTTCTCTAAGCTCAATGTGGGCAGGTGATGTGTCTGTTATATATTGTACTCTCCCAAGTGCTTAGTACAATGCTCTGCACATAATAAGCACTCAGTAATATGAGAAGCAGCATGGCATAGTGGATAGAGGATGGACCTGGGAATCAGAAGGCCATAGATTCTAATACTGCTCTGCCACATGTCTGCTGTGTGACTTTGGGCAAATCACTTCACTGGCCCTCAGTTACCTCAACTGCAAAATGAAGATGAAGAGTGTGAGCCCTATGTGGGACAGGGACTGTGTCCAACCTAACTTTTATCTACTCCAGTGCTTAGAATGGTACTTGGCACATAGTAAGCACCTAACAAGTACCATAAATGGAGGTGAAGAATCATTCTGTCAATTGCAATGAGGGCAGGAAACATGTTTCCCAACTCTATTTTATTCTATTTTTCCAGGTGCCTACTACAGAGCTCTGCACACAAGTGCTCAATAAATATCACTGATTGAATAGGGGCACTAGTGCTGTTTTCCACATGTGCCAATTATGGCTGATGAAATGGAGGGAGCTTGTGTAAAAATAAAATGAAACTAAACCGGTCTACCCTCACTAGGCAGGTTTTATGGAGTGTAAAAAAATGGGATAAATGGCCAAAGCAGAAATGAGTGGATTATACTGAATGTTTTCCAGAGGCCTGATCTATGTTGGTTTCGTTCCAGGATAAGAAGCAAACTATCATCATCATCCCCTGCCAGGCCTCTTCCTCTCTGGAGAAGAGACAAGGTTTAAACCTCCACATCACTTGCAATTCACTATAAACAACGCATTTGCACTCATCCCACAAACTGGGAACACTATGCACTACCCTCTAGTTTGAACTAACCCCTTGGGCATTTGGGCTAGCATGGCAATCTTCCTTAGGCAAGTGGTAGCTTGGGCTGACCAAAGTCTTGGCTGAATATACAGTAAACACAGAGGCCAAGAAAATCTTCCTGTATTGAGTGATCACCTGTCCAACAGTGAGACAAGGAATGTTTCTACTAACTCTATGTTGTTACAGTGTACTCAGACACTTAGTACAGTACTCTCTGCACAGTAAGCACTCAATAAATTCAGTTGATTGATTGGCAGATGAGGGAACTGAGGCATAGAGAAAATAAAACTTGACAAAGGTCACACAGCACACCTGTGACAGAGCCTGGATTAGAACCCAGGTCCTCTGACTCCCAGGCCTGTGTTTTATGTCCTTGCTGTGTACCAAGCCCTGTACTAGGCTCTGGAATAGATACAAGATAATCAGGTCAGACAGTCCCTGACCCACATGGAACTCACATTCTAAGAAACAGGGCTTTAATTAGTATTGAGGCAACTCCTGGGAATTCAGAAGTTTTGTTCTTGGTGTGAAACTCTTTTCTTTCTATTCTCCTCCTATATCTCCCCTTCCTCCTCCATCTCCTTATCTTTCTTCTTCTCCTCCACTTTTATTGTTATTATCATCATCAAACATGACCTAGTGGCAAGCACATGGGCTTGGGAGTCAGAGGACGAGGTTCTCTGCCACTATTCTGTGGTGTGACCTTGCACAAGTCACTTAACTTCTCTATGCCTGAGTTTTATTATCTGTAAAATGGGGATTAAGACAGTGAGCCCCAAGTGGGACAGGGACTGTGCCCAGTCTGTATCAACCTCAGTTCTTAAACAGTGCTCATAGTCAATTATTAATACAATAATAATATTGTCATTACCATTATTACCAGCAGCAACAGCATGATGCTGTGCTACACAAAATGAAATCAAATCTAGGCCCTGCCCTTAGGGAGTTTACAAAATAAATCATCGTGGAGATTCAAAGAGAATTGCCTAATCTTAGGAAGATTTAAGGCCATGACTATTCAAAGGCTATCTTTCTTATACCTTTCAGTTTAAGTGCATTCAACTGCCAGGATCTAATCACCCAGTTTGCTTATTACTCAGAGCCTTTGCTTCTCATCCCCTATCTTGCCCACTGTAGGCATTTTGTCGTTTGATGATCTCCACCAGAGGGCGTACAAAGACTGAGGGAGACTCCAATTTGTTCCTCTCACTTCTGCTTATTAGCGGTGGTCAAAAAATCTTAGGGGCAAAAAGGCATGAACTCGGGGCCAAATTAAGGTTTTGGGATTGCCTGTGATTTCAGTTTTCTCGGTTCTCTCTGAGAGTTGAGATTTGGCTTCATCCCAAGAAGAGCCTGTGATCCACACATCATATGGTTTGGTCTCCAGAGATCCTACACTCTCTTTCCAGGCAATTTTCAAGTTACACTTTTGTTAACATTACTCCTCTGAAAGTTGGCATTTCTAGATCTTTCCTCTATCCCTGTCTCACCCACCCACCATCAGTGATCCATAGCTCTCTCTAGCCTCCACATCCTCTATCGAATCCATCACAGTGGGAGAAGACACACAGCTGGGGGAAGTAGGACGGACTTGCTTCCCGCTGGAATGATCATCTTGCTATGCAGAGAATAGCCCTCTCAATCAGTGGTATTTATTGAGCACCTATAATGTGCAAGGCACTGTACTATGAGGGAGAGTACAAATAACACAGTTGGAGGACATTTTCCCTGCTTTCCTCTCTCTAGTGGCTTCCCAGTGCCCCTGGCATGAAATGGAAGCATCAGACGAGTGGCAATATGGCTCTCCATCTGCTGTCTATTTGCTAGTTTCTCCTACTTCCTGCCACTTTATGTTCTTCATTCGTTCAATTGTATTTATAGAGCGCTTATTGTGTGCAGAACACTTTACTTAGGGCTTGAGAGAGTACAATACAACAATTAGCAGATAGATTCCCTTCCCTAGCAATCACCAGAACTGTCCTCTTTACTGAGTGTCTTGCTTCCAACCTGCTGCTCACACCTTTTCTCCTATCGAGGCAGGAATTAGGTCCACCAACTCTATTGGGTTATACTCTGTAAAGAGGGAATTCAGCCCCTCTTAATAATAACGATGATAGTATTTAAGTGCTTACTATGTGCCAAGTACCGTTCTAAGTGCTGGGGTAGATACAAGGTAATCAGGTTGTCTCACATAGGGCTAAATCTTAATCCCCATTTTACAGATGAGGTAGCTGAGCCACAGAGAAGTTCCAAGGTCACACAGCCAACAAGTGGTGGAGCTGGGATTAGAACCCATGTCTTCTGATTCCCAAGCCCACGCTCTTGCCACTAAGCCACACTGGTTCTGTTGTCCCTCCAACTTAAACTGTGAGCCCCATGTAGGGCAAGGACTGTGTCTGACCTGATTATCTTCTATCTACCCAATCACTTAGAATTATGCTTGACACATAATAAATGCTTAACAAATATTACTACTCTCACATGCACTTAGTACCATGCTTTGCCTATAGTAAGCACTCTATAAGCACCATTGATTGACCTGGAAACCTCTTCCCTTTTCAGAATTATGCCTCTTATTTCTACCCTCCTACAAAGCTACTTTACAAAAGCCCCCTCCTCCAGAATGCCTTCTTGCCACCTTCAGATCTGTTCCTCTAGACTATAAGCTTCACTCCTCTATAGCCAAGCTACTAACTCATATCTCACCAGTGACCTCTCACCCATGTCCTGCCCCTTCCTCTTCATATCCAGACGATCACACTCCCCACCTTCCAACCTTATTAAAAGCACATCTCCTTAGGGAAGTCTTTCCCAAGCCCCTACTTCCTCTTTACCCACTCCCTTCTGTGTTGCTCTTGCACTCATACCATTTATTCACCCTTCCCACAATCCCAGAAGCACTTATATATATCTGTAATTTAGTTATACTATGACCATCTCCTTGTCTAGACTGTAAGCTCGTCGTGGGCAGGGAATGTGTCTACTAAACTGTTATATTGTACTTTCCCAAACACATAGTACAGTGCTCTGCCCACCATACTTGCTCAGTAAATACAACTGATTGGCTGATTAATTGTTGAAGGCAGGGAATCTGTTTACCAACTTTAGTGTACTGTACTCTGCCAAGTGCTTAGTATTTTATTTTATAAATTTAAAAAGTTACTACATTTGGGATTGAAACAATGAGCAGGATGGCCAAAATAATAATAATAACAATAGCATTTGTTAAGCACTTACTATGTGTGTGGCACTGTTCTAAGCACTGGTGTGAGTATATGCAAAATCAGGTTGGACACAGTCCCTGTCCCATGTGGGGCTGGCAGTCTGAAACCCCATTTTATAGATGAGATAACTGAAGCCCAGAGAAGTTAGATTACTTGCCCAAGGTCACCTAGGGGAAGTGGCAAAGCCAGGATTAACATGCATGACCTTCTGATGCCCAGGACCATGCTCTATCCACTACACCATGCTGCAACAGAAAGGGAGGGTCTAGACAGGAAGCAGAGACAAGAGTGCTTCTTGTACTGGGGATGGGATTGGCAGATCCATATGTGTAAGATGGAGCCTTACCTCTCTTCATGGGTCCCACCCAGCTGCCACGGAACCCTCGGCCTCTTGGACCCACTCTGCTTCTTAGCGTGAAACTACAAGCTTTTAAGAGCTCAACTGAATTTGGCCCCCAAAGCAATTACTAGGCAGTTGTTAGGAAATGAGATCAAATGAATTGGTGGAGGTGTTCTGTGCCCTGCCTACCTTGTTTCTGCTGAATTAGCAATGAGCAAACACTATGAAAGAAATCTCAATTTTTCTTCAGCTCCCTAACATCAGACATAATCACAGATGTTCAGCCAGCCTGCTCAGGTAACTTGCTTTGAGCATTAAACATCTTGTCTCTCTCTCATTTTCTCTTTCTCTTTTGCCCCCTCCCCACTCTGTTTCTCCCTCTGGTCTCTTTATTTTTATTCTCTCTTTTTTCTCCTCACTCCCCCTTTTTTTTTCCTTTCTCTCCCTCTTACTCTATACCTCTCCCTCTTTTCTTTTCTTTCTCTCTCAAACTCACATTTACTCTCATGTGGTCTCTTCCTCACTGGACATCTGTGTCAATGAAATATGAGAATGATGTTACTTTAAAGCCATGAACTCACTCAAGACAGTAAGATAGTGACAGGCTGATTATCTCTCCGATTCTCCAGCTCTTACTCACCCTACTACTCTGGCAATGCATCTCCATCTTATCTGTGGTTTTGCTTGATTTTGTCTCTGCAGGATTTCATAATTATGGTATTAGTTAAGTACTTGCCATGAGCCAAGCACCAGACCTGTACTGAGCACTGCAGTAGATACAAGATGATTGAGTCAGAAACAGCACTTAATTCACATGGGGCTTACATTTTAAGGGAATGATGGCGAACAAGTATCTAAATCCCATTTTACAGGTGAGGAAAGTGAGGCACTGAGAAATTAAGTGACTTGCCCAAGGTCACCAATCAGGCACTAGAATCTAGGTCCCCTAATCCTGTGCTCTTTCCCCTAGGCTACACTTCTTCTCTCTGCTCCTACTCAAGGGAATATCAGTTTCAAGATGCCCTTCTCAAAACTACTTGATCAATCTTGGGAGACAATCTCTCATCTCAAGAGTGCTAAACCTGGAGATAATTCTGATTCTAAACAATGTCCCCAGGGCCTACAGCTCTGATTGTGACTCCTTCTCTCATTAAGCCAAGTCCAGCACCCACCCCCTCATCCCCCAACTATACTTCATGGATCTGGCAAGGCGACTAGCTGAGAGAATTGCCTCTATTTCCTACCTGCCATACCAGGATGGCTGGGCATCTTGTCAGAGTTGTGGGGTAATAATGTTGGTATTTGTTAAGCGCTTACTATGTGCAGAGCACTGTTCTAAGTGCTGGGGTAGACACAGGGGAATCAGGTTGTCCCACGTGGGGCTCACAGTCTTAATCCCCATTTTACATATGAGGTAACTGAGGCACAGAGAAGTGAAGTGACTTGCCCACAGTCACACAGCTGACAGGTGGCAGAGCCAGAATTCGAACCCATGCCCTCTGACTCCAAAACCCGTGTTCTTTCCACTGAGCCATGCTCCTTCTCTAGTGGGATGTGAATCAAGTCCTACCTAGGACTGCCACATGGCTGGCATTCTCTTGGGGGTTGTTAAGGAAGATGGACCCTTGCTCAGTTGGTACCTCACTTTTGAAAGCAGCATTGTTCGATGAATTTTATAATGTGTTCTACAGCCAGACCTTACTCTTTAAGTGGATAATTGCATCACCTCAGATGATGGCACTTTATAATCCTTGTGTGATGAATTCAGTAGCCAGAGCAAGTCACAAATGCAAGCAAATTAAAGCCCAGTCAGATTCCATGTTTAGCAGGCAGGCTGCGTAACTGGCACAAAACCCAGAGGGGGAAAGTACACCTTGATCCAATCTGTGGGAGAACAGAGGGAAACAACAGGAGAGGTGGGAAACTTCACAGTTTCCCAGGTAGTTGGCTCTAAATGGTTTGACTAGGTAATGATGCATAAAAAGCTTGAGATGGAGAAAAAGCAGAGCTGTTCTTACATAACCTGAACCTTATTCAGGGGTCTTGCTGAAAATGTAGAACTGTATTTAGGTGAGAATGTTTTTCTGGAAGCAAAAGTGCCTGTCACTGCTATGCACTGAGATCTAGTGAGAGTATGATTGGGTATGTAACTGGGGTGAGCCCTGATATTGACTCTGAGATGTTGAGCACCCCTCTGTCTTTTGATTCAATTACCTCTGTGGCTAGTGTGTTTGCCTAAGGACATTAGTGCATGTACATATATATATATATATATATATATATATATGCACACACACACACACATAGCTCTATATGTATAAACATGTCTGTGTACATGGACATAAGTGCATCTATGTGTCAATTTGTACTACATCTTTATGGAAATACACAAAAGCATGTACACACATGTACATATACATACACAAATATTTGAAAAAAATTATCCGTTCTTTGTTTGGGAAGATAAAACTATGGAGAGTATAATCCTATCCATGTAGAGGATGTGACTTCAGAGACAGATGCTAACTGACAATCCAGTCAGTTATTTGCCTGTAAAGGTAGCACCATGATGCATGTAGCTCAATTAGCAGAGACTGGCTGTTTTCAAAACTTTCATGAAGGCTTTGCTTGAGGAAAACAACCCTGCTCCCTGTTGCTGTTCGCCAGCCTGATCAGAAACAACAGCAGTAGCCGCCATAATGATAGTAATATGTCTTACATGCTGATTTTGGATAAAGCCCCCTACAGACAGCTGTGAAAACATAGAGATGAAAGTTAGATACGAGAAGGGACTTGGCCTAGTGGGAAGAGCAAGGAATGGGAGTCAGAGGACCTGGGTTCTAATTTTGCCACCATCACTTGCCTGTGGTGCAACCTTAATTTCTTGGTGCTTCAGTTTCCTCAACTGTAAAATGGGGATTCAATAGCTATTCTCTCTCTTCCTTAGACTGTGGTACAGGGACTGTGCCTGAGTGGACCATCTTGTATTTATTCCAGCACTTAGAACAGTGCTTGACACATAGTAAGCACACTGTGGTAATAGGTAAGGTAACTGATCAACCAATGGTATTTATTGATCACTTACTCTGTGCAGAACATGGTACTGTGTGCTTGGGAGAGTACACTGTAACAGAGTTGGTAGTCACATTCCCTGCCCACAATGAGCTTTCAGTCTAGAGAGGGAGGTAGACATTAAATAAATTCACAGATATGTACATTATTGCTTGGGATCTGAGGGTGGGGTGAATACCATATACCCAAAGGATACAGCTCCAAGTGCATAGATGATGCAAAAGGGAGATGAGGAAAACAGGGCTTAATCAGGGAAATCCTCTTAGAGGAGTTTATGACTTTAGTAAGGCTTTGAAGGTGGGCTGAGTGGTTGTCTGGCAAATATGGATGAAGAGGGAGTTCCAGGCCAGAAGAAGGATGTGAAAAAGGAGTAAGAGTCGAGATAAACAAGATCACTGCACAGTGACCAAGATGGTTTAGAGGGGTGAATTAAGTGGGCTAGGTACTAATAGGTTATCAATGAGGTAGATAGAAGGGGACGAGCTGACGGTATTTTAATCCAATAGTATGGAGTTTCTGTTTGATGCAGAGGTGGATGGGCAACCACTGAAGTTTCTTGTGGAATGGGGAGATGGACTGAACATGCTTTTTTAGAAAAATGATCTGGGCAGCAGGGTGATATATGGACTGGTGTTGGGGAGAGATAGGAGGAAGGGAAATCAGTGAGAAGGCAAATGCAGTAGTCAAAGCAGGATAGAATAAATGCTTGAAACAGCATACTAACAGTTTGGATGGAGAGGAAAGGATGGATTATAGTGATGTCATGAAGATAAAATAGATAGGATTTGATGACAGATCGAATGTGTGGATTGTATGACAAAGATGAATTGAGGACAATGCCAAGGTTATGGGCCTGTGAAATTTGGAGGTTAGTGGTATTTTTGCAGTGACGGAAAAGTCAGAGGGAGGATACGGTGGGTGGAAAGATGAGATTTGCTTTGGACATGTTTAGTGTGAGGTGTAGGTGGAACTTTCAGGTAGAGATGTCCTGAAGGCAGGTGAAAATGTGAGACTTCAGGAAAGAGAGGTCAGGGCTGGAGAGGTAAATTTAGAAATCACCTGGGTAAAGATGGTAATTGAAACTATGGGAGTGAATTCTCGAAGGGGGTGAGTCTAGATGGTGAAAGAAGGGGACCCAGAACTGAGCCTTGAGAAACTCCCACTGTCAAAGGGTGGGAGGCAGGGGAAGAGCCTGCAAAAGAGACTGAAAAGGAGCAGTCAGGGAGAGAGGAGGAGAACCAGGAGAATAAGTCAGTGTCAGTGAAGCGAAGCCAAGGTTGGATAATGTTTCAAGAAGGGGCTAGTTCACAGTAACAAAGACAGCTGAAAGGTCTAGGAGGATTAGGAAGGAGTAGAGGCCATCAAATTGGTTGAGCCTTAGAGACAGGTTGTTTCTGTGGAGTAAGGGCTGCAGAAGCCCAGGAGAGAATTGAAGTGGGGGGAGTGAAGATGAGGGTGTGCAAACAACTCTCTCAAGGAGTTTGGAGAGGAATAGTAGGAGGGAGAGAGCTAATTGAGTGCCTTAAAGCTTATGGTAAGAAATTTCTGATTGATGGGGAGGTGGATGGGCAACCATTGGAGGTTTTTGAGGAGTGGGGAAATATGGAATGAACAGTCTTGCAGAAAAATGATCCATGCAGCAGAGTGATGTATAGATTGGTGTGGGGAGAGACAGGCAGCAGGGAGGGTGGCAAGGAGGCAGATGCAGTTATCAAGGAATGCTAGGGAAAGTACTTAGGAGTGGTAGCAGTTAGGATGAAGAGGAAAGTATGGATTTTAATGATTTGACAGGATGACAGATTGAATGTGTGCCAGGAAAAAGGGGTCAGGAGTGGAGAATCTTGTCTGGGAAAGGGGAAATATGGAACAGAAAGCAGGTATAGGTAAGTCATTTAAAATAGATTTTGAGTACAATGTGCTGTTAGGAAAGGATATCCCAGGATCGAATATTTGATGAACAGTAAAGAAAGCTATTCGTGTGTGTGTGTGTGTATGTGTGTGAAAGAGAGACAGAGACAGTGAGTGAGAGAGACAGTGAGAGAGACAGTGAATGAGAGAGACAGTGAATGAGTGAGACAGAGAGTGAGCGAGACAGAGAGTGAGCGAGACAGAGAGTGAGAGAGACAGAGAGTGAGAGACAGTGAGTGAGAGAGACAGTGAGTGAGAGAGACAGTGAGTGAGAGAGACAGTGAGTGAGAGAGTGAGTGAGTTGTAGGGGAGGGTAACTAAACACAGGGCCCTGAGAATGGAGTCAAATGTGGCCTGGCTCACACATCCATTTGGGATTATGCAGGAACATCATTTGGCTGTCTGTCACAGAACATGTACCTAGAGCTAGCTAGCATGGCACAGTGGAGAGAGCATGGGCCTGGGAGTCAGAAGTTTATGGGTTCTAGTCCTGGCTCTGCCACTAATCTGCTCTGTGACTTTGGGCAAGTTACTTCACTTCTCTGGGCATCAGTTACCTCATCTGTAAAATGAGGATTGAGGCTGAGCTCCACTTGGGAGAGAGACTGGATCCAACCCGATTTGCTTGTATCTATCCCAGTGCTTAGAACAGTGCCTGGCACATAGTAAGTGCTTAACACATACAATAATAATATTCATTCATTCAATTGCATTTATTGAGCTCTTACTATGTACAGAGCACTGTGCTAAGCACTTGGAATGTACAATCTGGCAACAGATAGAGATAATCCCTGCCCAAAAATGGGCTCAGTCTCAGCGGGGTAGAGAAACAATAAAACAAAACAGGCAGCAGGGAGCGTGGCAAGGATGCAGATGCAGCTATCAAGGAGTGCTAAGGGAAGTATAATACCACCACCACCACCACACCCAGGGCTTGTCATTGGGTAAAAAAAAAACAAAACAAAAACCACTTTCAGGAGCATAAACTATTGGAAAGAGCACAAGACTGAAAATCAGAGGACATGCGTTCTAATCCTCAGTCCTGCCAACTGCTTGCTGTGCAACCTTGGACAAGTCACTTAATTTCTTGGTGACCCAGTTTCCTCACCTGAAAAATGGCAATTAAATACCTATTTTCTTTCCACCTCCGACTGGGAGACCCATTTGGGTTAGGGACTGTTTCCAACTGGATTATTTTGTATCTACTTCAGTGCTCGTACAGTGCTTGGCACAAAATAATCACTTAAAAACACAATTATTAGTATTCAAAATGATTATGCAATATAAATGGTTCATGGTTGGAAAAGAAGAGGAGGATACCAAATTTTAGATTTTGGGGGGCAGTTGGTGTTATAGTTCCAGCATGCTTAGAATGCCTTTCATTGGTAGGGCCAGCAGGTGAGAGAGTGGGCTGATCTGCCTTATTGGATAATAAGAATGGTGGTATTTGTGAAGCACTTACTACATGCCAAAGCACTGTTCTAAGTGCTGGGGTAGATACAACATAATCAGGATGTCCCACATGAGACTCAGTTTTAATCCCCATTTTACAGATGAGGTAACTGAGGCACAGAGAAATTAAATGACTGGCCCAAAGTCACACAGCTGACAAGCGATAGAGCTGGGATTAGAACCCACTACCTCTGACTCCCCAACCCGTGCTCTTTCCACTAAGCCATGCTCCTTCTCTCATGCCTGGTTACACTGGAGGGAGTCTTCGAAAGGCCTAGCTGGAGGTTGGCAACACCCAGTGGAAGAAGAGATAAGTTTCAAACCGGTGAGTCAAGTCAAGCTAGATTCTCTTCCCCTTCTCCCTACGATGCTGTGTCAAAAATTGAGATCTTTAATGCTCATGCCTGACCCACACTTCAGCAGTTGTGAGGATGAATAAATGCTTGTAAAGGGCCTTGACCTCAATGCAAAAAGTGCTAGGAAAATGCAAAATCTTAGTATTTTATCATTATCTGTGTTTGTTGGTGGAACAGGGGATATAGAGAGGGAGCAGGGCTCAGTGACAAGAGCCCGGGCTTGGGAGTCAGAGGTCATGGGTTTGAATCCCTGCTCTGCGACTGTCAGCTGTGTGATCTTGGGCAGGTCACTTAACTTCTCTGTGCCTCAGTTCCCTCATCTGTAAAATGGGGATGAAGACTGAGCCCCATGTGGGACAACCTGACTACCCTGTACTTACCCCAGCGCTTAGAACAGTGCTCTGCATATAGTAAGTGCTTAACCAATACCAACATTATTATTATTATGAGTTTTGAAGCAAAGACAGGCAGTAGTCAGGGTTATTCAGGAGGAATGCAGTCCAGGCCACCAAATTCCTTGCATGATTTCCATTGTGTCAGCTTTTAAATGTCTCTGTCCCCAGGCTACTTCCTTTGTCATTTCATGGAACTGCCTGTCAAATTTATCAAGGCAGAAAACAGGTAAAGATGTCCTGAAGGCAGGAGAAAATGTGAGACTTCAGAGAAGGAGAGAGGTCAGGGCTGGAGTGGGAAATTTAGGAATCATCTGGGTAAAGATGGTAATTGAAGCCATGGGAGTGAATGAAGTCTCCAAGGGAGTGAGTCTAGATGGAGAATAGAAGGGGACCCAGAACTGAGCCTTGAGAAACTCCCACTGCCAAAGGATGGGAAGCAGAGAAGGAGCCTGCAAAAAGAGTCTGAGAAACAGAGGTGAACACCATCAAGGCAACGCCAATGGCAGAATTTGGAATCACAGAGTGAAGCTGAGAGGCCAAGAGAGATGGCTAATTTTTCAGGGTGGGCCAGTGGAGAGAGCTTGGAACTAGGAATCAGAAGGATCTGTATTCTAATTCCTGCTCCACCACTTGTCTGTGTGACCTGGGGCAAGTCACTTCACTTTTCTCTGCTTCACTTAACTCTTTTGTTAAGTGGGGATACACACTGAGTTCCATGTTAGACATGGACTGTGTCCAACTTGACCTGCTTGTATCAACTCCAGTGCTTAGTATAGTCATACATTAAGTGCTTAACAAATACTCAAGACAAAAAACTATGGAAATCAGTTTCTTTAATGGGAGATGTTATTGAGGATGGTGAGCTTCTAAGGAAATTTAAATACTCATTAAACCCACCTTCTTCCCCATAATGCTTACCCTTCAGTACTCTTATGCACTTAGTTTAGGTTTTGATTTCCCCCCCTTTGATTATTTACATCTACTCTCCCATTCTTTGAACTAATGTGAAGCAGCGTAGTGCAATGGATAGAGCACAAGCCTGAGAGTCAGAAGGTCATGGACTCTAATCCCAGCTTCACCACTTGTCTGCTATGTGACCTTAGCAAGTCACTTGAATTCTCTATGCCTCAGTTACCTCATCTGTAAAATGGGGAATAAGACTGTGAGCCCTATGCAGGACAGGGATAGTGTGCAACCCGATTTGCTTGTATCCATCCCAGTACAGTCTCTGCCACATAGTAAGTGCTTAAATGCCATTATTATTATTGTCAATTTCTCCATTTCTATCAACTTAACTTCCTAATTAGACAATGAGAGCCTCAAGGGCAGAGAACACATCTTAAATTTCCCATATGATCTTCCAGCTTCTGGACTCCTGTGTCTAAGCAGTAGCAATATAGGAAGGAAAAGTCCAGATCTGGGATTGAGACCTGCTTTTTTTCCTGGGTGAAGGGGACAAACTTTGACAAGATTCTTATGATTATGGTGCAGCCAGCCAAATCAGTCAATAGTAATCAGTAATAACATTTATTGAATACCTTTGATGTGCAGAGCATTGGGGAGCATTCATTGACATTGATTTGGACATTGCCCCATAATCCAGAACAAGGGAAACCCATGGGAGAAGGGGAGGAGAGATCAAGCGAGCGAGAGAGAGAGAGAGAGAGAAGCCTATGATAAACACATCAATACCTGTAACAATATCACTTATTAGAGACCCATTTTAGTATTGCCACTGTGCCTTCCCAAGGAGTTAGAGCAGTGTGTGTTGTATTCAGTGGATGCTCATTTCATTCCATTACCTTGACTCAGAGAGGGAGAGTTCTTGGTCTTATTGCTCAAGTCTTAGCTGCCCTACTCAAACAACCCCAATCAATGGTATTTGAGGGTTTATGTGTGCAGAGCATTGTTCTAAGTGCTTGGGAGAGTACCCAACTTTCCCAATATTCCAATTATGGCTTTGACTCACCCTGTGATCCCATGGCAGAAGGTAGAAGGGAGACTACCCTCGACACTGGACACTCCTCCCTGAGGATCCCAGAGTCACATTAGGAAATCTTAGCTATTGGATACACTTCCTCTAGACTGTAAACTCGTGTGGGTAGGGAATGTGTCTGTTTATTATTGTATTGTACTCTCCCAAGTTCTTAGTACAGTGCTCTGTACACAGTAAGCACTCAAATATGATAGACTGCCTGACTTCTCAGTAGAATTCTGATCCAGGAAGCTTCCAACAGGCTGAGAACATCCTCAAAAGTCTTGAATCACTTAAAAAAATGCATTTATTATGAGCTTGCTGTGTGTCAAGCACTGTTCTTAACACTGGGGTAAGTACAAGTAAGTTAGGTTGGACACAGTTCATGTCCCACATGGGGCTCACAGCCTAGATTGGAGGAAATAGGATTTAATCCTCATTTCACAGATAAGGAAACTGAGGCCCTGAGACGTAAAGTGACTTGCCCAAGGTCACACAGCAGACCCACGGAAGAGCTGGGATTAGAGTCCAACCAGGTCCTCCGACTCGCAGGCCCATACTCCTTCCTCTGTACTAAGCTGCTTTTCAAGCACAATGAAGTAAAACCTCAATTATCCTGGCAAAGTTGTGGAGAATTGGGAGACAGTGATGGATCAATCAATGACATTTATTGAGCATTATGTGCAGAGCACTGAACTAAGAGCTTGGGAAAGTACAGTACGAGGGAGTTGGTAGTCATGATACCTGCCCCGAAGAAGCAAGCATTTACTAGGTGCTAAGCACTGTATATCAGCGCTGGAGTAGCTAAAAGAAACCTAAACTGGACACAGTCCTTGTTCCACAGAGGGTTTACAGTAGGAGAGAGAGAACAGGTATTGAATTCCCATTTTATAGTTGAGGAAACTGGGGCACAGAGAATATAAGTCACATCAGGCAAGTGTAAGAGACAGGATTAATAACACTCATAACAGTAATACAATATTATAATAAGAATTTATTATTATGGTACATAAGCACCCCTCTCAGAATTGCATCTGGAGAGTTTCCAGTACTCTACTGGTCACAGCTATAGAAAAGAGAGTCAAGCAGAGGCATATCCATTCCATTCCTAGCTTGGGCAGTGCCCACGTGGGACAAGGACTGTATCCAACCCGATTTTCTTGTATCCACACTAGTGCCTGACACATAGTAAGCACTTAAATATCATTGTTGAGATTATTATTATTAATAATCCCTTACAACTAGCTAAAACAAGAAAGAATAAGAGAGAGAAGTAGGAAGCAGCCCACAGAGGGAGAGACACAATCTCTGCCCACACACATGAGATCCTTGCCCGCAGCCCTGCTGGGGTAGTTAGGAGCAGAAAGCTGAGCATTACTGCAGCAGGGGTGACCTCTCTGCCCTACTCTGATCAGTATGCACTGGGCACCAATCACTGTACCGAGCTCTGGGGAGGAGTCGGTGGGCAATGGAGAGGACCCTTTCCTGGTTCTTGAACTAATGGAAGCAGGAAACACACAGAGCCGGACAGACAGGGAGCATACCCCACATGTCCCATACACCCTCAGAAAGGCATCATCTGTCCCAGCCCTCCAGGAAACTCCAGGCCCATAATCAGCCCCAAACCAAGCCCAACCTCCTCCAAGATCATCTGATCCCAAAGTCTTCCCCCACTCCCTCCCCACCTGCTTATACCCTCTACCCTCAGCCTGAATAAACAGAGGCAGCTCTCAGCCTACAGTCCCTCCTCCCTCAGACTCTCCCCTCAACACCAGACCAGTAGCCATATCAGAAACAATCAGAATGCCCAACACAACCATCATCACCCCAATCCCTCTCAATTTTTCTTATTTCCCTTCAACCAGGCAATGCACAATATATACACATTATCATAAGCCATCAATATCAAGGACCCCAAACCCCTCCCTTGTCCCCCAACCTTCATCCCCCAACCTGCCCAACATGCAGTTAAACAACATATATACTTAAGTCATTTCTGAAGCCCTGGAAACAACAGCTCTTCCAACCCCTTCTCTACTCAACCAGTCCAACCCTGATAACCCCATTACCATCAGTACAAGAGACATTAACAATCCCAGCCAGGCCCAAACCCCCTAAAAAAAAAAAAGCAGGGGGGTGGGGTAGCTGAAGCCACCAGAGCCCCCTACTCACCAAAGCCCTGGGCAGGTCACACTTCATCTCCTTTGCACTTGCAAATTGGGGCAGGCCTAGTCAGGAGTCTTTTATAAGACAGGAAAGGTCCCAGAAACCTCAAGGGCCTCAAAGGGGGCAGTGCTTCTTTCCTCCACTTAGAGACACTAGAGGAAGAGTTTGAGTCATTAGGGGAGGAGAAGGGTGAAAGAGGGGTGGAGTAGGGCAGGGCAGAGCAGAGCAGTTTTGGGATTCCCTACCCTTTCCTATTTTTTCCTCCCCTTTTCACCCCTGGAAACACCTGGAAACACCAGAGTGTTTGTTCTTTAACTCCTTGCTAGGAAAGTGCTCTGCCCTGAGTGAGCTCTTTGTGGACATGGTGGTGATGATGTTGATCAGGTGGTGACTGAGGTGATAAAGGAGCTCCAGGTTTCCCCAGGCACTCTCACAGTGATTTGTCTACGTCTGTGGGGGTTCAATCTCCTCCCCTAATGTCTCTTCATTCTATGGTTCTCTCCCAACACATAGTTTAATAAATAGCTCAATAAATACCATCTTTTGGGAACTGGGGAGTGGGACCCCAAATAGCACATGGGACTCTGTGCCCAGGATTACAGGGGTCTGCAGAGAGCCAGCAGGCTGCTCTCCTTCTCCACCTCACGACCCCCAGGAGGTCCTATTCTCTCCCAAACCTCAGGGTCCTGGGCTCAGCTACTTCAGGCCCCCAGCTGCCGGTTTGCCAAATAACTGCTCTGTCACCCTTTGTGCCAAGGGGACTCAGGACAGGACACCCAAGCCTCACCATGCTCCACTCTCCCCACACATTAGGCACTGCCCAGGTTGCTCAATTACCAGGAGAAACTCCAGGTGGTCTGAACAAAGTAGCTCCTGCCATCTCCATTGCCCAAGGAAGAAGGCAGGATGGAGGGTGCATGGACAGATGGAGCAAGGGAGGGAGCTTCTAGTGCTTACAAACATAAAGACCATCCAGCCTTTCCAAAAGATTCTTTTATTTATGAAGGTCTGCAGAAAGGCTGAAGGAGGAGTGATGACTACCGTGCATGTGGGAAGAGGGCAAGTGAGTCTGAATGGGACAGGCAGCCATCATGTTGAGGAGGTCTGTTTCAGCCTCAAGAGGGACAGGGCCTGTGTCCAACCCGATTTGCTTGTAATCACTCCAGCGCTTAGTACAGTGCTTGGTCTATAGCACTTAACAAATACTACAATTATTATTATTATTGTTATTTCAGATGTCATTTTGGAAGGTCTCCAGCAGCTGCCTTCTTGGAAGGGTAAGAGACATTGGGGCACCTCGGCCACATGTCACCCTGAGGCAGACATTTACTTTGCTTGCTGTCAGGAGAAGGTCCTGTCCGGGGCCTGGTTTCTGAGCTGGTATTGGTTCAGCTCCCAGACTCCTAACTCGGTCCCGAGGGTGCGGCTTCAGTGTGGGAGAGGTCCTGCCCTTTGTCTGGGATCACATCCCCTGTCCACGAGGTGCCTGCTGGAATAATAATAATAATAATGTTGGTATTTGTTAAGCACTTACTATGTGCAGAGCACTGTTGAAAGCGCTGGGGTAGACACAGGGGAATCAGGTTGTTCCACGTGGGGCTCACAGCCTTCATCCCCATTTTACAGATGAGGTAACTGAGGCACGAGGAAGTTAAGTGACTTGCCCACAGTCACACAGCTGACAAGTGGCAGAGCCGGGATTTGAACTGATGACCTCTGACTCCAAAGCCCATGCTCTTTCCACTGAGCCACGCTGCTGGAAGACAGACGGGTGAACATCCAGGGATGCATCTGGTCCCTTGGCCAGTCTCTGACCGTGGTGGACCCTGGCCGAAGTTGGGCAAGGCAGCATCCGCACACCAGAACCTGCACCGACTCTCAAGGGGGATTCTCCAGGAAAGGCGGGGATTGGATTTGGAGGGGAAGCCACAAACCTCCAGGAGGGACCCGCTGCTGCTGCCACTGGCTCAGTGAGGTGGGTCAATTCAGCAGCAGTTTCAAAGGCAGCCCAGAGGCTGAGAATTGAACCCCCACCAACCCCTACCCCAGAGGCAGATTGTGTAAGCAAGAGGTCCGCTTCTCTTCTCCCATTCCTTTCTGCATCATCCTTGCACTTGGATTTACACCTTTTATTCTCCCCTTCCTCAGCCTCCCAGCACTTTTGTACTTGTATGTATTTGACAATTAACTCTCCCCCACTTCAAAGCCCCATTGAAGACACATCGCCTACACACAAGAGGTCTTCCCTGACCAAGCTCTCCCCTCCTCCTCCTCCTCTCTCCTCTGCAGGTCACCCTGACTTGCTCCCTACATTGACTTGACCCCTCATCATTGTTAAAGCAATAGAAGTAAAAATGCAAAATGCTGAATCCTGAGATTCTTCAATCAATTAGTCAATGGTGTTTACTGGGTGCTTACTTTATACAGAGCACTTTACTAAGTGCTTGGGAGAGTACAACATAGTAGACAAGATCTCTGCTCTCTATGAGAAACTCACTGCCTTGCCCTGATCTCTGCTACTAGGTTGCATCTTCCAGTTTCAAGGAGCAATCCCATTCTAACATTCTCAACTGATGAACCAAGTGCTTAGAACAGTGCTCTGTACAAAGTAAGTGCTTAATAAATACAAATGAATGCTTGAAAGAATGAACCAGATTGCCTAGGATAAGCAGTGGGTCCACAATTACACTCCTGCTCCCATTCTCAATCACTCCTGAACTGGAAACATTCATCCTTTCTGGGATCTGAGGCTGTGTCGCAAAGTGCTCCAATTCAGGCCACATCTCCCTCCCAGGCTCATTTGACTCTATTTAATCTTCCTCCACCACAAAATTGACTGGAGGCTTCAACTAAAATAAGGAATTAAAAGATACCCAGATACGATTACATCACTTCAAGTAATAGGGTGATCATCTGTAA
Organism: Ornithorhynchus anatinus; assembly: GCF_004115215.2. Taxonomy (NCBI): domain Eukaryota; kingdom Metazoa; phylum Chordata; class Mammalia; order Monotremata; family Ornithorhynchidae; genus Ornithorhynchus; species Ornithorhynchus anatinus. The sequence goes on from NC_041732.1 coordinate 19,314,208, forward strand.
AAGTTTATGGGAGGAAAGGAGAGTGGATTTGGAGAGGAAACTACTGTAAGTCTTGCAGCAAATGTTCATAATTGGGCACTTGAGTTACTTCTGTTTCTTCTGCAGCTTATTAAACTAAAATAAGACTTTAAGGAGATCACTTAAAGATTTATGTAAGTATTAAGCTTGTCTTTGTTTCTGATTTTCCCTGTGCCACTCAAAAAGCATGGGGGAAAAGAAGTCTGTTTCCTAATTCATACAGTATTAAGAAAAATTCAGAAGGAGGGAGAAAAATTGTTCTTCTACATCATCTCTTCCAATTATAGGATCCCAGAAAGCTTGGTTGAGTAAGAAAAAAGTAGCTTTTCTGATTTTAGAAACTGCTGCAGCCCATTGCAAGCTGAGATTGTAGAACCTGTTCGGAAGGGTAAATAGTGGTTGGAACTCTGCCCCTTTTCCTCTGCTCCTCCTCCTCTCCCCATCACCCCACCTTCCTCCCTCTGCTCTAACCCCCTCTCCACCCCACAGCACTTGTGTATATTTCTATATATTTATCAGTCTCTTTATTTTATTAATGATGTGTATATATCTATAATTTTATTTATTTATTTTGATGCTATTGATGCTTGTCTACTTGTTTGGTTTTGTTGGCTGTCTCCCCCATTCTACACTATGAGCCCATTGTTAGGTAGGGATTGTCTCTATCTGTTGCCAAATTGTACTTTCCAATCACTTAGTACAGTGCTCTGCACACAGTAAGGGTTCAATAAATACGATTGAATGAATGAGCGAATGAATGAATGACTCAGCTTAGGTTTTCGTTGATGTTTCCAGAACTGTTGTGTAGTTTTATCTCTGTTGATTGGTCAGAAAAAACTAAATTGCTGCCTCCCTAGTGGGAATAAAGAACTATTCACTGGGTAGGAGGACACAGAGAACACAAGGCCAAAGCCGATAAAGTCTCTTAAAGATCATTCTTTCTCTTTTAAGGATTATCATTTAACATCTGTTGACTTCCAGAGAGAGCTAAGGAAGGAATTAAACACTACCCTTTCTGTTTATTGCTAGTAAGCAGACTAGTAAATATATAGAGTCTCTCTTCAGGGTTCCTTATTTCTATTATAATAATGATGATGGTATTTGTTAAGCGCTTACTTTGTGCCAAGCACTGTTCTAAGCACTGGGGTAGATACAAGCTAATCAGGTTATCCCACGTGGGGCCTCCAGTCTTAACCCCCATTTTATAGATGAGGTTACTGAGACACAGAGAAGTTAAGTGATTTACCCAAAGACACACAACTGACAAGTGGCGAAGCTGGAATTAGGACCCATGACCTCTGACTCCCAAGCCCATGCTGTTTCCGCCAAGCCTGAAGTAATCACCCTAGGAATTTCACTGGTGCTAGCTTAGGTGTTCTGATTTTCGCCCTGCCCCCTGAAACAGAGTGTCAACTGACTTCCAGCTGGAAAGATTTCTGGTTGGAAAGATTGTCTTTCAGTTTATCAATCAATCGATGATATTTATTGAGCGACTACTGGTACAGAGCACTATACTATTAGCTTGGGAGACTACAACATAATAGAGTTATTCATTCATTCATTCATTCATTCATTCAGTTGCATTTACTGAGCTCTTACTGTGTGCAGAGCACTGTACTAAGCACTTGGAAAGTACAATTTTGTAACAAATAGAGACAATCCATGCCCAAGAATGGACTCACTGTCTAGAAAGGGGGACAGAGACAACAAAAGAAATAAGCATCAATAGGATCAATATTAATAAGTGGATATATACAGATCACTGATAAAATAAATAGAATAATACATATGCACATATACACAAGTGCTGTGGGGTGGGGAGAGGGGTAGAGCAGAGGGAGGGAGAGTTAGTAGACACATTCCCTCATCTCATCTCCTATCTTCCCATGGCTTTAGGTCACAGATCTTCAGTTGTTATTCCTGCTTCTTTAAATACCTTTGAATCTTAATAAACTGTGGTTTGTCTTCTCTGACTACTGGATTGTAAGCTCTTGAGGGCAGCGGTCATATCTACTAACTTTACTGTACTATCCTAAGTACTTGGTGTAGTGCTTTGTGTAGAGTAGGCAATCAGTAAATTCTACTGATCGACTGATCTATTATCAGAAGATTTCAATAGGTAACTCTCTGGGAAATAGAGCCTTCCTTAGTTTTTCTCTCAAAACTCACTTTAAGAGACCAGGGGCAAATATGTCTTGACTATTTCCCATTCAAGTTGAAGTCAGAGGTCATGGGTTTAATCCTGCTCTGCCACTTATCTGCTGTGACCTTGGGCAAGTCACTACACTTCTCTGTGCCTCAGTTACCTCATATGTCAAATGGGGACTAAGACTGTGAGCCTTATACGAGACAGGGACTGTGTCCAATCCAATTTGCTTGTATCCACCCCAGTGCTTAGTACAGTGACTAGCACATAGTAAGCGCTTAACAAATACCACAATTATTATTATTATTTTAACAGAATTCTAGAGGACCTTCTCTCTTTCTGATCAATAATATTTATTGTGTCTACCATATCTGTAGTATCGTGCTCTCCCAAGCACTTAGAACTATGCTCTGTACACAGTAAGTGCTCAATAAATGCCACTGATTGAAACGGATATTTTTCCCTCCTTGAGTGCTTCTCTACATGTTTCCTATTCCTCTTGTACCACATTTCCCTTGCCCTCTCCTTTCCTCTTCTGTTCCAATAACAAGTACTTTGGTTTGGTTGAAGACAAACAGAAGGCTGGTGTGTCCCCCACCATTGCAGTAACAACTGTGTGTTCATATTTAACACTTGGTTTGGGCCAGGTAAGCATGCACCATAGACGGTCCCTCTAGATTGTAAGCCCGTTGTGATCAGGGATTGTCTCTCTTTATTGCTGTATTGTACTTTCCAAGGGCTTAGTACAGTGCTCTGTACACAGTAAGAGCTCAATAAATATGAATGAATGAATGAATGAATGAATGAAAAGGTACATTCACACACTCCAGGTGTGAAGAGACACTCTCAAAATACTCCCCTCTGCCTTCAAACATGCCCATGTCTCCCCATCCTAAAAAAACCCCTCTCTTGACCCCACTTCCCCTTCCAGTTATCGCCATATCTCCCTACTACCCTTCCTTTCCAAGATCCTAGAACGAGTCATCTACACTCGCTTAGAATTCCTTAACTCCCATTCTCTCCTGGACCCCCCTCCGATCTGGCTTCCGTCCCCTCCACTCTACCTAGACTGCTCTCTCTAAGGTCACCCACGACCTCCTTCTTGCCAAATCCAATGGCTCCTACCCTATTCTAATCCTCCTTGACCTCTCAGCTGTCTTTGACACTGTCGACCACCCCTTCTCCTCTATACCTTATCTCACCTTGGCTTCACGGACTCCGTTCTCTCCTGGTTCTCCTCTTATCTCTCTGACCGGTCATTCTTGGTCTACTTGGCAGGCTCCTCCTCCCCCTCCCATCCTCTAACTGTTGGGGTTTCTCAAGGGTCAGTTCTTGGCCCTCTTCTGTTCTCCATATACACTCACTCCCTCAGTGAACTCACCCGCTCTCATGGCTTCAACTATCATCTCTATGCAGATGACACACAGATCTACATCTCTGCCCCTGTCCTCTCTCCCTCCCTTCAGGCTTATACCTCCTTCTGCCTCCAAGACGTCTCTACCTGGATGTCTGCCTGCCACCTAAAACTCAACATGACCAAAACTGAGCTTCTCATCTTCCCTCCCAAGCCCTGTCCTCTCCTTGACTTCCCTATCGCTGTGGATGGTACCACCATCCTTCCCGTTTCTCAGGCGCGCAACCTCGGTGTCATCTTTGATTCGGCTCTCTCGTTCACCCCACACATCCGACCTGTCACCCAAACCTGCCTGTCTCACCTTTATAATATTGCCAAGATCCACCCTTTCCTCTCCACCCAAACAGCTATCTTACTGTTACAGGCTCTCGTAATATCCCGGCTAGATTACTGTGTCAGCCTGCTCTCTGATCTCCCTTCCTCCTCTCTCACCACGCTCCAGTCTATTCTTCACTCCACTGCCCGGCTCATCTTCTGCAGAAATGCTCTGGGCCTGTCACTCCCCTTCTTAAAAACCTCCAGTGGTTGCCTATCAATCCCTGCACAAAACAGTAACTTCTCACTCTAGGCTTCAAGGCTCTCCATCACCTTGCCCCCTCCTACCTCTCCTCCCTTATCTCTTTCCACTGCCCATCCCCCATGCTCCGCTCCTCTGCTGCCCACCTCCTCACCATCCCCTGTTCTCGCCTCTCCCACCATCGACTCCTGGGCCACATCCTCCCGCGGTCCTGGAATACCCTCCCTCCTCACCTCCGCCAAACTAATTCTCTTCCCCTCTTCAAAACCCTACTTAAAGCTCACCTCCTCCAAGAGGCCTTCCCAGACTGAGCTCCCCTTTTCCCTCTGCTCCCTCTATCCCCCACTTCACCTCTCCGCAGCTAAACCCTCTTTTCCCCCTTTTCCCTCTGCTCCTCCCCCCTCCCTTCCCATCCCCTCAGCACTGTACTCATCCACTCAACTGCATATATTTTCATTACCCTATTTATTTTGTTAATGTACATCACCTTGATTCTATTTATTTGCTATTGTCTTAATGAGATGTTCATCCCCTTGAGTCTATTTATTGCTATTGTTCTTGTCTGTCTGTCTCCCCCGATTAGACCGTAAGCCCATCATAGGGCAGGGACTGTCTCTATCTGTTACCGATTTGTTCATTCCAAGCGCTTAGTATAGTGCTCTGCACATAGTAAGCGCTCAATAAATACTATTGAATGAATGAAAATAAAGATGGAATAGCTGGACTATATATATATATAAATATATATATCACAGCTAGAGACAAAGGACACCCTTGACACTTAGATATATACTGATTTACATACTCCATTTATTTATTCATTTACTTCTTTGCTTTGATCTAATATTTTACCAGTTGTAGCTATCTTTTTCTCCCATTCCACTTCATGAGAAGCAGCTTGGCCCAGTGGTTAGAACCTGAGCCTGGGAGTCAGAAGGACCTGGCTTCTAATCCCAGCTCTGTCATTTGTCGGCTGGGTGACCTTGAGCAAGTCACTTCATTTCTCTGTGCCTCAGGTACCTCATCAGTAAATTGGGGACATAGACATGTGGGAATGTATTGAGCCAGGTATGTCCTGAATTGAAACTCTGTCCAAGGCTACTCTAGGTATTAAGTGCCTAGTACAGTGCTCTGCACACAATAAGCACTCAGTAAATACAATTGAATGAATTGCCATCCGGCACACCCCACCCCCCATCCTCCCCACCCCCCCAGTAATTGTTCACAATTCCTAGAAGCACAGATGCTCCCCCAGAGGAAAGCTGTTTCAAACGGACATGGGAGGTCATGACTTGAATGAAGTCTCTCAGGAGAAGCTGGTGCTTCCTTGTGGTGGGGAACCCTGTCTTCCCCCGACTTTCCCTCCCCTGCAGACAGCACCACCATCCTTCCTGTCTCACAAGCCTGTATCCTTGGTGTTATCCTTGACTCCTCTCTCTCATTCAACACACATATTCAATCTATAACTAAAACCTGTCAGTTCAACCACCACAGCATCGCTAACAGCTGGCCTTTCCTCTCCATCCAAACTGCTACCATGCTAATCCAAGCACTTATCCTAATTGGCCTTGATTATTGTATCAGCTTCTTTGTCGATCTCCCTGCCTCCTGTCTCTCCCCACTCCAGTCCATACTTTGCTCTGCTGCTCAGATCATTTTTCTACAAAAATGTTCAGTCTATGTTTCCCCAGTCCTCAAGAACCTACAATGGTTGCCCGTGCACCTCTGCATCAGATAGAAACTTCTTACCTTCATCTGTAAAGCACTCAATCACATTGCCCCCTCCTATCTCACCTCACCACTCTCCTACTACATACAACCCAGGCCACACACTTCACTCCTTTAATGTCGATCTTCCCACTGTACTTCAATCTCATCTATCTTACCACCGACTTCTTGCCCACGATCCTGCCTCTGGTCTGGAATGGCCTCTCTTTTTCATATCCCGCAGACAATTACTCTACCCTCCTCCAAAGCCTTTTTGAAGGAAAATATCCTCCCAAAGGCCTTCCTTAAATTGGCCCTTATTTCTTCTTTTTTCACAACCTTCTGAGTCACCTTGACTTGATCTCTGTATTCACCCCTATCCCCCTGCTCTAGTCCCACAGCACTAATGCACATATCCGTAGTTTATTTATACTAATGCCTGTCTCCCCCTCTAGAATGTAAGCTTGTTTTGGGCAGGGAATGTGTCTGTTATATTGATGTGTTGTGCTCTCCCAAGTGCTTAGTACAGTGCTCTGCACACAGTAAGCCCTCAATGAATACAATTGATGATGTTGATGGGAAAGTCATTTTCTTTCTCCGATAAAGTGACTTATTTTAGTTAAGGATGAGGAGGGTAAAAACATCTCATCCTTTCCTGCTCCATTTTCTTCCACCCATGGCTCACTGACACTGAATTCTGGAAATCACACCTGGGAACTGAACATGGTGGAATGTTCAGCGATCATTCAGATCATCCGATTTGTTCCCCTCAGGCCCCCGGGGACTATAGCAAGGCAGTCTATTTTGAGTGGATTTTAGCTGACATTCTACACTACAAGGACTTGAGCCAAAATCTGAGTTACTCTACCTGACCAAGAAACTTAATCCTCTGAAATGCCTGGCTTCGGTGACTCATTGGTATTAGGAAATAGATTTCATGTGGCTAAGCGAGAGACTCATATTTTCTCTGGGCATCACAGAGAAGGCTGTGACATCACCATCAGCCAATCGGGAGGGCCTGAGACCCAATCGTGACCTCACCCACTGGCCAATATGGTAGATCCAACAGCATTCAGCATTCCAAACCTGCCTAGTTATTTTTAACCTATGCAGAAGAGTCAGGGGGTGTGGGAGGGGGGCAGAGCAACTTTTTAACTTAGTAACCCATTGCCACTGTCAGAGACAGAATGCTGGGGTGGAACCATGTGTCTGACCCAGAAGGGCACTGCTGATAGACTGATGTTCTTTATAGTCCTAGGGGAAATAATGACACATCATGAAAGTTCAGTGGCATCCATTGATTTTTCTGGACAAGTCTCACCTCTTCCAAAAGAGGAGGGTTGCACAATTATCCTATGAATTTAGAGCTGTCCTAAGAGGCACCCTGGATAATTTGGGCAAAGGCAGTTTCTTTTCCTTGAAAACTCAAGTTTAACTGCTAGAACTTTCTGCCCAATTTACAGCTCTTCTTTGCTGGCCTTCTGAGATCATCTTCCTCAGCTTGGAAGTTGTGCCAGATGGAATCAGAATTTCCAATTGCCACATCTTTTCCTAATCCACTACATTTTTAGTATGATAAAGAAAACCAACTAAGGTTTTGATCTTCTCTTTTGAAAAATCAGCAATTGTTTTAGTACGGCCAACATTTGACACATTGTGGTCGTAGGGGACTAGGAATCTCCTGGCATGTTGAGAGCATGTTTAATGTAGTTAGAAGGTCAAGGGTTCTAATCCTGGCTCTGCCAGATGTCTGCTTTGTGACCTTGGGCAAGTCACTTCACTTCTCTGGGCCTCATTTACCTCAACTATAAAATAGGGATTTAGAGTGAGAGCCCTAGGTGGGACAGGGACTGTGTCCAACTTGACTAACTTGTATCTACCCCAGTGCTTAGAACAGTGCTTGGAACATAGTAAGTACCATAATTATCATTATTATCAAATCATCTTGATAAAATTTAGTGGTTTCATCTTCTCCCCTCCCCTTTCCTTCCCTTTCCCTTCCCTCTCCTTCTCTCCCCTTCCCTTAACACCTACTATATTTTTCCTTCCAGCAATCAATCAATCAGTGGTATTTACTGAGCACTTGGGAGAGTACATTATAGCAGAGTCTGTAGGCACATTCCCTGTCCATAAGGAGCTTATAGTCTAAAGGAATGTATCAAATGCTTTTCTAGAGATGGTTTGAATTTTATCTTCTTTTATTCCCCTGCCTGCCATATATTTTAGTGTCAGTCTTCCCCTCTAGATGGCAAACTCCTTGAGGGCAGGGATCCTTTCTACCTACTATATTATACTTTCCCAAGTACTTAGTATAATACCCTGCACACAGAACGTGCCCAATAAATACCATTAATTAATTGAGTAGTAGAAACAAAAAGCATGTATAATCCACAACTGTAAACTTGGGATAGTTAAGTGTTGACTTTAATTTAATGGCTTTAAATAATAGTTTTTAAAAAAGAGTAGTTGTTACCCAAGAGTTCATTCCTTAGACTTCCCCTCTCTATGTCCTTCCAAAAAGTGCATACTTCATTATGACAAACAACCTCAATCAATCAATGGAATTTATCCCAAGTGTATAGAACAATGTTCTGCAAACAGTAAATGTTCAATAAATTCCACTGAACATTCACATAAGTGTTGTGGGGCTGAGAATGGAGTGAATAGAGGGTACAAATCCAAGAATAAAGGTGACATAGAAGGGAGGGAGAGTAGGGGAGATGAAGGTTTAATCGGGGAAGGCTTCTTGGAGAAGAAATAATTTTAATAACACTTTGAAGGTGAGGAGTGTGGGAGTCGGTCAAATAATTGAATTGTACTTCCCAAGCACTTGGCACGGTGCTCTGCTCACAGTAAGCACTCAATAAATATGACCAAATGAATGAAGGTGGAGGGAGTTTTCAGTCTAGAATTAGGATGTGAGTGACTTGTTGGCAGGAGACAAATGAGATGGAGGTACAGTGAATAAGTTGGCGTTAGAGAAGCAAAGTGAGTGTACTGTGTTGTTAATAGCTGGCTGTAGAGCATTCAATCACATTGCCCCCTCCTACCTTACCTCGCTACTTTCCTACTACACCCCAGCCCAAGCACTTTGCTCCTCTAATGCCAACCTATTCACTGTACCTCAACCTTGTCTCTCTCTCTGCCAACCTCTCAGCCATGTCCTGCCTCTGGCCCAGAATGCTCTCCCTCTTTGTATTTGACAGACTACCACTCTCCCCACATTTGAAGCCTTAGTAAAAGTTCATCTCCTTCCACCAAGAAGCTTTCCCCAATGAGGTCCTCATTTCCTCTTCTCCCACTCTCTTCTGAGTCACCCCTGCTCTTGGATTATAAACAGCACTTATAAACATCTCCATAATTTATTTATTTGTATTTATTTGGGTCTCCCCCTCTAGACTCTAAGCTTCTTATGGATAGAGACCATGTCTATCAACTCTGTTACAGTGTACTCCCCCAAGCACTTAGTAAAATGCTCTGCACACATTAAACAATAAATACGATTGATTAATTGATAGTAGGAAATCAGCCAGGTAAGATTCCTCCTATCTCCTCAGGTTCTGCTTATTTAGTGAAGGACACATTCCCCTTGGTCATAGCTGGGAATCTTCTCCAGGCATTGCAGAGTCTGCTCTCCCAGTTGATCAATCTCAACTTGCTTCTCCTTCATCTGTTTAAGCTTTCCTTGAACCCAGGAAGCTGGGAGATCCAGGTCACCCAGGTCCTTGAAATACAGGTCCCCCCTCATCTACTCTTTGTTTTGTAACTTGCTTTCTTTAATCTCTGTGCCCTTTTTTTTAATATTTGTCAAGTGCTTACTTTGGGTCAAGCACTGTTCTAAGCGCTGAGGTAGATACGAGATGATCAGGTTGGACACAGTCTCTGTCCCACTTGGCACTCACAATCAAAGTAGGAGGAAGAAAATGTACTCACCCCTTGACTCTCCCCCCACCCCGTAGGATGTCAAAAAGTGCAACCTCTGGCTATTACTTGCCCCCGGCATCTTCCTGACGTGGATTGACTTCCTCCTTCCTTTCAAGTATGTCAAACAGAGAGATCGATCAATCAGTGGTATTTATTTAGCACTTACTGGGTGCAGAGAACTGTACTAGGCTCATGGGAGAGTACAATATAACAGAGCTGGTAGACACGTTCCCTGACCACAACGAGCTTACAGTCAAGAGATTGAAGACCAGAGTTTCTCTGATTACATTATCCTTGGCGTTCAGAATGGCGACACCTCTTCAATATTCTGCTAGTCTCCAAATAGACAGCAAGAAGAAAACCATCACACACAAGCTGTCTTTTTCTTCCCAAAGTCCTTTTACGTCAAGTTCCGAGTAGCCGAGCTACTCTGAGTAGTGAAATCAAGTAGTGTGTGAAGAGCAGGATGGTAACAGGATATTAGTTGGCTTTTCTGATGCCTGCTGAGTTGAAGGAACTATATTTATCTCAGTCTTCACTAGAAGAGAAAATTCTCCAGTACCATAGAAGGATCTGACTCCAGGGCTCACTTGAAGGGATCAAATATGGTATTTTTTATGGTATTCATTAAGTGCTTACTATGGGCCAGGCACTGTACTAAGTGCTGGGTAGATACAAGGTAGATAAAAATCAAATTGGTGCTCATGACACTGAGATCTGGGCTTGGTTCTCAGGGAAAAGTAGCCCCCTCTAGACTGTAAGCTCGCTGTGGGAGGGAATGTGTCTACCAACTCTGTGGTATTAAAATCTCCCAAGTGTTTAGTGCTGTGCTCTGGACATGGTAAACGCTCAGTAAATTCCATTGTTTGATTGAGTGATTGGTTAAAATGGCAAGCTGTCAATGAGTCAATGATAAAATGTCCAACAACCCATTCAAGGCAGACCAGGATTCTGCAAACCACTTTAATAACAAAGCTCTAGTGTTTTTCTATAAATACCACATTGTGCTGAAGTATTCATTCGTGGTTTCCTATGGTTTGAGAATTTGGATAAGAATGACAAAAAGGGTCAAATATTTCTGATTTGACCCTAATTATTCAAGAAAAAGAAAGAATGGCCATCTGCCTACTAGGAAATGAGTCAATTAGTTATTGTATTTATTAAGCACTTGCTGTATACTCAGCTCTGTGCAAAGTCCTCCCGTGGATACAGATATAACAGATCAGATAAAGTCCCCCACCCCACATGGGGTGCACAGTGTTGGAGAGGGTAACAAAAAAAGGGGGGGATAAGATGCACTACAACTACAACTGCTCGGTGTGGCAATAGAATGGGGAGGGTCGGTCTCCCCATTAGACAGTAAGCACTTTGAAGGCAGGGATCGGATCTCTTAATTCTATCATGTTGTACTCTCCCAAGTGCTTAATACAGAGCTCTCCAGGCAGTAAGCACTCAGTAAGTACCATGGCCTGTATAATGGGAATGAGATAGGTCTGGCCACATCACTGTTCCTAAGGCAGACTCCAGACTGCATTCATCTAAAGAAGTCATATCAATCAGTGAATCAATCAATTGCATTTTTTGACCAATTACTGGGTGCAGAGCACTGTATTAGGTGGTTGGGAGAGTACAATATAACAGGGTTGGTAGACACGTTCCCTGCCCAGAAGGGGCTTGGAATCTAGAGGAGGAAAGAACATGGATTTACTAGATGTTTGCTAAAAAGATTTTTCCCCATTTCCCGAAGGTGCCCAGAAATAAAGGAAATGAGAATGGGAGAAACAGGAATATGAGAATAGAGAATATGAAACCCAAGCTTGTCTGGACACAGGTTCCTACAGCAACCATTAGCACGGGCCTGGGAGTCAGAAGGACCTGGGTCCTAATCCTAGCTCTTCTGTGTGGCTTTGGGCAAATCATCACTTAACTTGTCTGGGACTCGGTTACCTCATCTGTAAAATGGGGTTTAAGAGTGTGAGTCCCATGTGGGACAGGGACTGTGTCCAACCTGATTAACTTGTATCTACCCCATGGCTTAGAACAGTGCTTTTCATTCAATAACAAGTAACATAATTATTATTATTATTAGACACCATTCTACTTTCAGAAACATGCATTATCTTTGAGGCTTAGATTTGATTGGGGCAGTATTAGGGCACATTAGGAATTTGACTCTCAAGAAATCCACTCAAAAATTCCACCTTATCTCGTGGAGACACACCCATTCTCTCAGGATGTCTTCGGCTTCACTTGGCCTTGAGAATATATTGATCCGATCTGAGCTGCTGGTTCCAGTCAATCAATCTGCCACTCAATCCCGTTGATTGAACACTTACTGTGTTCTGAACACTGTACTACGGGCTTGTGAGAGTCCCATACAACAGATTTGGAAGACACGTTCCTTGCCTACAAGGAGCTTACTGTCTAGAGGGGGAGACAGACATTAATGTAAATACATAAATTATGGATATGAACCAAGTGCTGTGGAGCTGAGGGTGAGCTCAATAAAAGGCACAATGCCAAATGCAAGGATGATGCAGAAAGGAGAGGGAGTAGGGAAAATGAGGGCTTAGTCGGGGAAGGCCTCTTGGAGATCTATCAACTGAAACTAATATTCAGGACAGAGTCCTGGTCTCCCCTAGTCTGCTAGAGAAATAACCCCTTCAGCAGGGAAACATTTCTAGGCAGATGTTTTAATTTCTTGGCGTAGACTTTCGTTCAGTCGCAGATTTGCAAAAAATCCTAGGAATGAATATCCTGACAGTGCTACTTAATAATATGGTAACTGCTGACCATTTAATTACACGGTAATTGTCACTTAGTAATTGCACGGTAAGTGCCATCTAATTATAGGGTAAAGGGTAAATACACGATTATTTCAGGCTCCTTAGGCACAGTATAGGTCACCCAGGAATTAGATTTGGTTTGATGAAGTACAAATTACCTAGAAATCTGCCATGGTGCAAATATTCCTGTCATTGCTCCCTGATTTTAAAAAAATAAAATAAAACCTCTAAGTTTTTATGTGATTGAAGGAGTAATTCCAAGATTTGAAGAACTTGGAGTTTAAGGAGACACGGCTTAGACTTGGAATCAATCCCACATTGCAGAAGAAGCAGCGTGGCCTAGTGGAGAAAGCGTAGCCCTGGAAGTCAGAAGGCCCTAGATTCTAATCCCAGTTTTGCCACCTGTCTGCTGTGTAACCTTAGGCAAATCACCTAACTTCTCTGTGTCTCTGTTACCTCATCCATAAAATGGGAATTAAGACTGAGAGCGCCATGTTGGACTGTGTCCAACCTGATTGGCTTGTATCTACCCCAGCTTTTAGTACATTGCCTGACACACAGTAAGCACTTAACAAATACTATTAAAGAAAAGCAGAGTGGGTAGATTGGGGGAAGGATTTAGGCAGCAACCTTTTATGGGTTTCACCAGGTTGGCAGTAGCTGGGTTGTCCTGAAGACTCAGGAAGTGACTCTGTAAGCTTATGCATGTCTCAACCAAACTCACTCCCCAACAGAACTTCACGGCCTCTGGCTGCCACCCTGATCTACAAGATCCACTTCTAAACCTGAAGAGCAGCTGGTATCCTTGGTGTCTCTGCTATCCCCTGCCTTTCTGGTGTCTGGTGGGATGAAATATTGGATGGCTTACAGAAACAAACAAGCATCAGGAGAGAAGCAGCATGGCCTAGCAGATAGAGTGCAATCTATCTGTGGGAGTCAGAAGGATCTAAATTTTCTAATCCTGGCTCCTCACCTGTCTTCTGTGTGACCTTGGGCAAGAACCATCACTTCTCTGTGCCTCAGTTACCTCATCTGTAAATTGGAGATAAGACTAGCTAGCCCCATGTGGTACATAAATTTTGTCCAGCCTGATTTGCTTGGGTCTACCCCAGCTATTAGTATGGTGTCTGATTCATAGTAAGTACTTAATAAATACCATAAAAAACAAAGCAAAACAAGCAACAGACAGCAATCTCTTAGTAGTTCAGATAAGCGATATTGAAATGGGCATTTAACTAGAGGCCACCAGGACTTTGCCCCCAATCTGGAGAGGGTAATAATTGTATTTATTAATAATGATATTTGTTAAGCACTTACTATGTGCTTGTAGGTTGTAGACTATCTGCTTTCCTCTGTAGACTATAAACTTCCTATGGGCAAGGGTCACTTCTACCAATTCTAGTATATTGTACATTTCCACACCCCTAGTATAGTGTTCTGCACAAAGTATGTACAGAGTATCTACCAATAAATGATTAACTGAGGCATCAAGGAATGTACTAAATGCTGGGATAGATTCAAGATAATCAGATCGAACGCAGCCCCTGTCCCACACTGGGCTCACCATCCAATTCTGACCCAGATTGTGTGCCTTGGGCAAATTGATAGTTTCGGGCAAATTTCCATCTCAGCATTATTTTTCTGGAATAATGATCCTGGCCTTCCTCCCAAGGGATGTAAATGGAATTGCAAATGACTTAGCCTGGACAGCCCTTTGTAGGACTGGGACTGTGTTCAACTTGATTACCTTCTAATCCTGGCTCTGCCGCTTGCCAGCTGTGTGACTTAGGGCAAGTCACTTAATTTATCTGTGCCTCAGTTACCTCATCTGTAAAATGGGGATTAAAACTGTGAGCTCCACGTGGGACTAACTGATCACCTTGTATCCCCCAGTGCTTAGAACAGTGCTTTGCACATAGCAAGCGTTTAACAAATGCCACCATTTTATTTATTTACCTTGTATCTACACTATTGCTTAGTAAGTGCCTGGCATATAGTAAGCACTTAACAAATATCATTTTTTTAAAAAAGCACTTACCATCTCAAAGTGAAACCTCGCTGAGAAAGATTTCTAGCATCAATCAGTCACCAATGAGTTTTCCTCCTTTCAGCCACCATTTAAGAGCCACATTTGAGATCCAGTTTTTTTTTTAGGTTTTGAGTCATTTGCTCCTATTGCACTTCTCACAGTTGTAATCATGCTCTTTCTACTCAGGTGCAGGTTACGTTCTGCAGTCCTTTCCCCCAGTTCCCTAAATGGACTGAAGCTGTGTGGCTTTGGGCAAATCACTTAACTTCTCTGTGCCTCACTTCCCTCATCTGTAAAATGGAGATTAAGACTGTGAGCCCCACGTGGGACAACCTGATTACCTTGTATCTACCCCAGCTCTTAGAACAGTGCTCGGCACATAGTAAGCACTTAACAAATACCAACATTATTATGGCAGCCCAACTTTGGCATCAGGAGAGAGAACTTGGTTTATATTTTCTCCTTTTATGTGCATGACAATGTTAGTGAATTGGTATTTGACATATGAAGTATGTGAATCATGCCTTCCTAGCTCCTGACACAGTTATAAAATGGGAGAGGAGCAATACACTCTTTTTTTTTTCCTTTTTATGGTGTTTGTTAAGTGCTTACTATGTGCCAAGCATTGTACTAGGTTTCTATTTTTCTTGGGAGAATATTAGTGAATGGGTATTTGATGCGTGGAGTATGCGAATCATGCCTTCCTAGCTCCTGACACAGTGACAAAATGAAATAGGAGCAATGCACTTTTTTTCTTCTTATGGTATTTGTTACGCACTTACTAAGTTCCAAGCTCTGTTCTAAGCACTAGAGTAGATATGAATTAATCAAGTTGGGCACAGTCCCTGTTCCACATGGGGCTCACAGTCTCAATCCCATTTTACAGTTGAGGTAACTGAGGCACGAAGAAGTTAAGTGACTTGCCCAAAGTCAGAAAGCAGGCAAGTTGCAGAGTCAAGATTAGAACCCAGGTTCTTCTGACTCCCAGCCCCGTGCTCAAGTTGCTTCTCACTTGTCTGCTCTAAGACCTTGGGCAAGTCACTCAACGTCTTTGTGCCCTAGTTACCTCATCTGTAAAATGGAGCTTGAGGCTGTGAGCATATATGAAAATTTATATTCATATCTTTAAATAATATTTTACAAAATATTTATTTATATTGATGTTTGCCTTCCCTTCTAGACTCTTAGCTCGGTGTAGGCGGGGAATATATCTGCCAATTCTGTTGTATTGTACTCTCCCAAGAGCTTAGTACAGTGCTCCGGACATAGTAAATGCTCAATAAATAGCATTGATTCATGGGTTGATACCCCTCTATACATACTTTGAGCCATTATGGCTGTGATGGAGAAGCTGCAGGCACTGGGAGGACACTGGTGGAGAAGAAAGCAGCCCTGAAGTGAGCCCTGAGTTTCCATTATTTGGCATATGCAAATGCCAAATGTTGAAGGGGGAAAAGAACGAAAAATTCAATTCTCGCTTCCCGAGAGAAATGGAAAGAATTAAGACTCCCACCTTTCCACCTCAACTGATAAGACAGCAACAGCAGAGTTTAGAGGGTAGAGCAGAGGGCAGAGAATCAGCAGACTTGAGGTTATCTTGGTACATCAGTGAAATCCAATCACCGAGTGGTCAGGGATTGTCACATTCAATAAGCAGATGTTAAATCATCGACACTCCCTAACCGATTCCTGGACTCTATTCCTAACTCAAAAAATTCAACTGGATTTGTAGGACATGGAATGGGCTGGGCTGGCGGCAATTTAATTTTGTTCATGTGAGGACTGTGATTTCTGTCCTTGTTGATCTCTGAACCTGTGACTGCTGGTAGTTGGTCATTTGCATTTTGATGTCTCTTTGCTGCACAGACTTGCATTCTTGTCTTAGCCCTTGATTCTAGACTCTCTGCATACCAGTTTTCTCCTCTGTGAACCTGGACTATTGAAATCTTGCTCTAAATGCCTCATTATCATTCATAAGCTGCAAGTAACCAAGTAGCTTTCCCTGTGTAGCAGTCGTGTCAGGATGTGGAAACAACTGTGCTCCCAGTTCTTCCTAAGATGCATTATAATGAATACTGCCTTCTCCTGATTAGTTTAGAGGTGGCGTATCTGTGCATGGATGATCCAACCTGCTATGGGATAAGCAGAAATCTGTTGTATTGTGCAATGCTCTGCAAATAGTAAGCACTCACCTATGATTCCCTGTCCCCAAGAAGGTTACAGTCTGCAGGGGAAGACAGTTGTGAAAATAAATTATAAGATAGGGGAATGGCAGAGCTTTAGCATACGCACACAAAGGCTGGGTGGGTGTGGGTGAAGTTATCAAGTGCTTAAATGGTACAGACCCATATGCACGGGGGGGAGCAGAAGGGAGGATA
This sequence comes from Ornithorhynchus anatinus, assembly GCF_004115215.2. Taxonomy (NCBI): domain Eukaryota; kingdom Metazoa; phylum Chordata; class Mammalia; order Monotremata; family Ornithorhynchidae; genus Ornithorhynchus; species Ornithorhynchus anatinus. Next base: position 19,331,127 of record NC_041732.1, read on the forward strand.
GATAGAAGAAATGAGGACTTCATCAGGAAAAGCCTCTTGGAGGAAATATGCTTTTAGGAGGGCTTTGAAGTTGGGAAAAGTGGTGGTCTGTTGGCTATAAAGGGGAAGGGAGTTCTAGGTTAGAGGGAGGATGTAGGCAAGGGGTAGGTGATGAGATCGAAATGCACTGAGTAAATTGGTGTTGGTGGAGAGAAGTTTCCAGACTGGGTTGGAGTAGGAGATTAGCCAGGTGAGATAGCAGGGTGTGATCTGATTGAACAGATCCAGTGTTACCCAACTCTTCCCTCATTTAGTGCCCCTCCGTTCCCTGCCCACAAAGAGCTTAGATGGATATGGAGTCTAGCTGGAGAGATGGACATTAGTATAAATAAATAAATTATGGATATGCACATAAGTGCTATGGGGCTGAGGGAGGGGTGAATAAATTGTGCAAAACCAAGTTCAAAGGTGACACCAAAGGGACTGGGATCAGTGGAAATGAGGGCCTAGTTGGGGTAGGTCTCTTGGAGAAGATATGCCTTTAATAAGGCTTTAAAGGTGAGGAATGCAATAGTGTATCAGATATGAAGAAGGAGGGAGTTCCAGGCCAGAGGCTGAACTTGGGTGACAGGTCACCAGCAAGATAGATGAGATTTAAGTTCAGTGAGTAGGTTGCCATTAGAGGAGCGAAGTGTGTAGGCTGGGTTGTAGTAGGAGAACAGCGAGGTGAGGAAGGAGGGAGCAAAGTGACTGTGTTTTTAAAGCACTGCCTGGACCGGAGACCATGTGTAATAGCAAAAGGCTCCATTCTTTTAGAACTGCTCTTCTAGTGTAATTCTAGAGCACCTGAACAATGAGCCTGGCAGAGGCTCTTTCTGTTCCTCAAAAAGACATGGGAAGAAAAGTCTCCTATCCTTCAGCAAAGTTGGGGTGTGAGAGGGGGAATAATAAGTAATGGCATTTACTGAGCACCAGCTGGATGCAATGCAGCACACTTAATACTCAGGGATGCTACAACAGAAGCCCAAGACACTCCCTGGCCTCATTGGAGCTTACATGCTAAATGGATGGAGGCAGAAATAGAAATCTTTACAAATGGAATAGTCTTCCTATTTATCTTCCTATATCACTTTAGAGTATCATGGCACTTCAACAGGGGTCTGTGGGTTGGTGGAGTGGGACCAGAATCCCCCTCTCTACACCCCACTCCCCACAGCCTCTGCCTTCCACGGGCCCAGGTAATCTCAGGGTCCCCTAAGATACTTTTCTGCCCCAAATCGCTGACAGACACTGATGTCTCTTAATTCCTTCCTCCCTCCCTCCCACCCCCTCTTCTAGTTAACCAGTGACTTTCTATGTGAGGATTTTAGCATCGAGCGCTGGGGTAAATGCAAAATCTTCAGGTCAGTCACACTCCCTGTCTCATTCAGAGGAAAGGAGAATAAAGTATCTTATCCCTAGTTGACAGATGAGGAAACTGAAGCCCAGCGAGATTAAGTTACTTGCTCGAGACCCCTGAACTGGCCAGTGGCAGAGCCGGGACCAGAATTCAGGCCTCCAGACTCCCAGGCCCAGGTTCTTTTCACTAGCTTGTGGGGATCTTGATGGAAGAAAAGATGTGGTGTAAACAAATGATTAGTGCTGCCATTACAGTAACTCTCCGTTCAGTACCGCTGGTTCACTTCATTAAATTCCAATTGCAACACAGCTATTATTACCGAGCCCATTTTTACAAAGAATGGACTGGAGACTGGCTTGATTTTTTCCTCAACCGAGGACCCAGGCAAGAGATTGCTGCTCCATCAGAGTTCCCCCACTACAAGGTTTCGCGGAGTACAATGAAAGTTTGCTTCATGCCCCGCTGAGGAATATAAACTAGTGTCGGCCACCTAGGGAATAGGCATCATTTTATTTAATTGCAAATTAAAAAAGGTAAATCACCTTAAACACAAAGGTAATGCCACATCAAATCAATACAATAATTGCACTTGAGCAGTTGTTAGGAACGCAGTGTTTCTGCACCTTGCATATTAAAAGAATTCAGTCACCAGAAAAGTTCGCAATCAGAGCTGGGCTGCAGGCACTCATGGTGAATGAGCAGATCTGGTATTGTACATCTGACTTTCCTTGGCGGGAGGAACACAAAGGATGGCGGGCTGTGATTGAAAATGTGATAATGGTTCCTTTTGTGTGTCGCGCTGGTGAATTCCCAGAAATGTGAAAGTCACAGGAATAAAAGGTTGCTTGTAGGAAAGCTTCTACTCCTGCTCTCACTGCCTGAATTGCCTCTTGGGACTCAGCAGTTATTTCTTTCTGAACATCGTGGAAGTAAATTACTTGTAAGCGAAATGTGTCCCAGTGAAAATCTGTGAGATGGCTTTTTTGTTTATCCACCAGGACAATTGGGGGTAAAATTCCCCTGCCCCTTCCCAAGCCCCTTGTCCTTCCTGAGGGGGCCTTGATTTGACTGGTTTCCAGCGAACTCTAGGGTCAAAGGGCACCTCCAGGCTACTGGCCCTAGGGCCATGTCAATATGTAGCACCCTTTGATAATAACATCAAAATAAGAATGCCCAGCACTGGGGTAGATAAAAGATAATCAGGTGGGACACAATCCTTATCCTCCCAGGGGTCCACAATCTGAGGAGGAGGGAAGACAGGTATTGAATCCCCATATTCATTAATATTCAATAATATTATTCGTGTTAAAGTCTGTCTCTCCCTCTAGACTGTAAGCTCATTATGGACCGGATACATTTCCACTGATTCTGTTGTATTGTACTCTCCCAGGCACTTACAACAGTGCTTAGCACAAATAAGTGCTAATAAATATCACTGATTGATTGACGTAACAGATGAGAAAACTGAGGGACATTCATTCATTCAATCATATTTACTGAGGGCTTACTGTGTGCAGAGCACTGTATTAAGAGCTTGGAAAGTAAGAAGCAGCGTGGCGCAGTGGAAAGAGCACGGGCTTTGGAGTCAGGGCTCATGAGTTCGAATCCCAGCTCTGCCACTTGTATGCTGTGTGACTGTGGGCAAGTCACTTAACTTCTCGGTGCCTCAGTTCCCTCATCTGTAAAATGGGGATTAAGACTGTGAGCCCCACGTGGGACAACCTGATTCCCCTGTGTCTACCCCAGCGCTTAGAACAGTGCTCTGCACATAGTAAGCGCTTAACAAATACCAACATTATTAAAGTACAGTTCAGCAATAAAGAGAGACAATACCTGCCCACACCGGGCTTACAGTCTAGAGGCACAGAGAAGTCACATGGCCTACTGGATAAAGCAAGGGCCTGGGAGTCAGAAGGACCTGGGTTCTAATCGTAGCACCTGCACTTATTCATTCATTCATTCATTCGTTCATTCATTCATTCAGTAGTGTTTATTGAGCGCTTACTATGTGCAGAGCACTGTACTAAGCGCTTGGGATGAACAAGTCGGCAACAGATAGAGACAGTCCCTGCCGTTTGACGGGCTTACAGTCTAATCGGGGGAGATGGACAGACAAGAACAATGGCAATAAGTAGAGTCAAGGGGAAGAACATCTCGTAAAAACAATGGCAACTAAGTAGAATCAAGGCGATGTACAATTCATTAACAAAATAAATAGGGTAATGAAAATATATACAGTTGAGCGGACGAGTACAGTGCTGTGGGGATGGGAAGGGAGAGGTGGAGGAGCAGAGGGAAAAGGGGAAAAAGAGGGTTTAGCTGCGGAGAGGTAAAGGGGGGGTGGCAGAGGGAGTAGAGGGAGAAGAGGAGCTCAGTCTGGGAAGGCCTCTTGGAGGAGGTGAGTTTTAAGTAGGGTTTTGAAGAGGGGAAGAGAATCAGTTTGGCGGAAGGAGGAGGGAGGGCATTCCAGGACCGTGGGAGGACGTGACCCAGGGGTCGACGGCGGGATAGGCGAGACCGAGGGACGGTGAGGAGGTGGGCGGCAGAGGAGCGGAGCGTGCGGGGTGGGCGGTAGAAAGAGAGAAGGGAGGAGAGGTAGGAAGGGGCAAGGTGATGGAGAGCCTTGAAGCCTATCCGCTGTGTGACCTTGGGCAAGTCACTTCACTTCTCTGTGCCTAAGTTATCTCAGCTGTAAAATGGGGATTGTGAGTCCTATGTGGGACTTGGACTGTGTCCAATCTGATTGACTTGTATCTAACCCAGCAGTTCGTACAGTGCCTGGCACACAGTAAGCACTTAACAAATACCATGAAAACACACAACCTCCCCCACCACCCAAAACAGAAAAGTTAAGTGACTTGCCCAAAGTCACAACAGGCAAGTGACAAGAGCCAGAACACAAGTATCCTGATGGCCAGGCCCTTGCTCTTTCCACTAGACCTCCCTGCTCTTCCTCAGCGTGATTCTGCCAGACCCAACTCATCAGAATGACAAGCACACTTCACAAGGGGGCGAGAGCAGACCTTGTGCCCCAGTCCCTTCCCTCTGATGTCCTTTGAGCACAAGAAGTGCCTCTTCATTAACAAATCCATCCTCTTCCATGACGGCATTAGGAATATTAAACCTAATCTAGGCATTGCTAATGGGATATGATGGGAACTAATGGGCGTTTATTGCCAAGCCTCGTCATGCAGGGTAGAGTCCGTCCTTTCAAACGAGTTCATAGATGGGCAAAGATGTTTTGTTACTGTTTACTCGAGGGTTGCCAAGGGAAGAAAACAAAGATTGGCTTTTAGTTGCCGAGGCAACTAGAGGTGTTTAAGGACATCCGACCCTCGGGACCAATGTGCGTTTGGATCTGCAGGATATAAGCAGTGGGTGGGGATGAATTTGGATGTGTCCCTGGATAAGATGCCTGCTTGTGATATAACGCTATTGTACTCTCTCAAACGCTTATTACAGTGCTCTCCACAGAGTCAGTGCTCAATAAAAACTATTGATTGATTGATACATTTGAGAAGAGTCTTTTACCTGGGTAATGTCGAAGAGGGGCAGTCCCTGCAGAAAGATGTCCATGGAACTTCTGCCTTCCTTCTGTCTTCCTCGTTCCTGAATGTTTTCCATTTCTGGCTTTCAAACTTCAAACTCAGCCCCAAGGTATTAGAGAGAGTCCTTTTATAGCTACTGGAGAGGTGACATGGGGATTGATCAATTAAATCTATGATATTTATTGGGCGCTTACTGTGTGCAGAGCACTGTACTAAGTGCTTGGGAGAATATAGTACAACAGAGTTTGAAAGACACATTACCTACCCACAAGGAGTGTACAGTCTAGAGGGGAGACAGACATTATTATAAATAAACAAATTACAAATGTGTATGTAAGTGCTGTGGATCTAGAGGTGGGGAGAATATCTAGGGCTTAAAAAGTACAGATCCAAGTCCCCAGGTGATGTTGAAGGGAGAGGAAGTGGGAGAAATGACAGCTTAGTGGAAAGAGCCCGGGCTTGGGAGTCAGAGGTCCTGGGTTCTAAACCCGACTCTGCCACTTGTCAGCTGTGTGACTTTGGGCAAGTCACTTAACTTCTCTGTGCCTCAGTTACCTCATCTGTAAAATGGGGATGAAAACTGTGAGCCCCACATGGGACAACCTGATTACTTTGTATCTACCCCAGTAAGTAGAACAGTGCTTGGCACATAGTAAGCGCTTAATACCAACATCATTATTATTATTGTTATTATTATTATTAATTAGGGCTTGGTTGGGGAAAGCCTGTTAGAAGACGTGATTTAGTAGGGCTTTGAAGATGGATATGAAGAGGAAGGGTGTTCTAAGCTCAAGGTAGAACATGGTTGAGGGGTCAGCAGTGAGATAGATGAGATTGAGGTACAGTGGGTAGGTTAGCGCAGGAGGTATGACTTCCATTTCTCCATCATTAGGGCAATTCCACCCAGTCCAGGTGAATAAGGAGTGGAAGGAGGTGGGAATTAAAGGCTGGGAATCAGGCAGATGAATCAAATCCATTAAAACCAAAAATGTTGAAAGACAACTTGGCTCAATGTGGAAAAGGCTGGGTTCAAATCCCAGCTCTGCTAATGATCCACTCTCTAATCTTGGGCAAGTTACTTAACCTTTCTGGGCCTTGTTTCCTCATCTGTAAAGCAGACAAAAGATACCTACTCTTGTTGCTTCTTAGACTGTGAACCCCTTGGAAGCCAGGGATTGGATCTAACTACCATGTACATTTTTCCTAGTGCTTAATACAGTTTTGTGTGCAAACTACCTCCTTAATACATATTAACTACCACTATTTCTACGCGACTCTACCTGAAGTGATTATCTGTATCTACCCCAAGGTCTAAAACAAGGCACCTGTCCACTGTCAGAGGATGTGGTGGGTATCAGTTGGCAGGAAAAGCAGGTGAACTCCAGTTACTCCCCTTCCTCTCTGAGGTTGTGTGGGTGCTGTGGTCATTTTAGAAAGCTCTATTTCTCCTGCCACTCTATTTCAGCTTCCATTTTCATAATCTCCCAAGCGGTGGCCCATTCTGATAGGGTCAGGAGGCAGCCTGAAGTGGCAGCCTTTTGAGTTGGGTGACAGTGTGGGTGGCTGGGGCAAAAGCTGTTCTCTCTCCTACTCAGGCTCTAAGCCCCAAGTGGAACCTGATGATCTTGTATCTGCCCCAGTGCTTAGTATAGTGCTTAAATACCACAAATGTTATTAACAACCCTCCACAGTGCTTGACACGTAATTGGCGCTTAACAAATAACCCCGCACACTCCGCTCCTCCGCAGCCCACCTCCTCACCGTCCCTCGGTCTCGCCTATCCCGCCATCGACCCCTGGGTCACGTCCTTCCGCGGTCCTGGAACGCCCTCCCTCCTCACCTCCGCCAAACTGATTCTCTTTCCCTCTTCAAAACCCTACTTAAAACTCACCTCCTCCAAGAGGCCTTCCCAGACTGAGCTCCTCTTCTCCCTCTACTCCCTCTGCCACCCCCCCTTTACCTCTCCGCAGCTAAACCCTCTTTTTCCCCTTTTCCCTCTGCTCCTCCACCTCTCCCTTCCCATCCCCACAGCACTGTACTCGTCCGCTCAACTGTATATATTTTCATTACCCTATTTATTTTGTTAATGAATTGTACATCGCCTTGATTCTATTTAGTTGCCATTGTTTTTACGAGATGTTCTTCCCCTCGACTCTATTTATTGCCATTGTTCTCGTCTGTCCATCTCCCCCGATTAGACTGTAAGCCCGTCAAACGGCAGGGACTGTCTCTATCTGTTGCCGACTTGTTCATCCCAAGTGCTTAGTACAGTGCTCTGCACATAGTAAGCGCTCAATAAATACTATTGAATGAATGAATGAATCTCTTTATTCCAGACCGGCAGACCCCCCTAAGCTCAGGGCCTTGGGCTGCACCTCCTCCTCTGTTTATCCGGCCTTGCTCTTTCCATTATTCGAACAGCTGGGCTTAGCTTAGATAATAGCAGACCTATTATCACAGACATCGCTATTAGCTAAAAGTGCCTTTTTTGCTGATTACGATGTGAAAGATTACACTTTGAAAATGAAGCACAGAACTGTAATTTGCGTAGGTACACCCAAAAGATAGGGGACTTAATTTTCAAATAATTTACATTATTACTTGATTGTGTGACTATATTCTTTTTTTGGTAATAGATGTATATTGTTTTGGTCATTTTTTTTTGTATCTTAGGAGCCTAATAATAAACAGTTCATTAAGTATATTATTTGCTATGGAAAATTGTGCTCATCTGCTTAACACTCTGTTTTCTTGGTATGTTTTAAGAGCACAAACCAGTGTTTGAAGGCATTACAATAGTTATAATAGCATATGTGTATGTGTGGTAAAAATCAACATTTATTTAATAATAATAATGGTATTTGTTAATTGCTTACAATGTGTCAAGCACTCTTCTAAGTGCTGGGGTAGATACAAGCTAATCAGGTTGGACACAGTCTCTGTCCCACACAAGGCTCACACTCTTAATCCTCATTTTACAGATGAAGTAACTGAGGCCAGAGGAGTTAGGTGACTTGCCTCAGGTCACACAGCAGACAAGCAGCATAGCTTCAGGGAGTCAGAAGGCCATGGGTTCTAATACCAGCTCTACTACTTGTCTATGTGACCCTGGGCAAGTCATTTCACTTCTCTGTGTTCCAGTTACCTCATCTGTAAAATGGGGAATGAGATTGTGAGCACTATGAGAGAAGCAGCGTGGCTTATTGGAAAGAGCACCGACTTGGGAGTCAGATGACATGGTTTCTAATCCCAACTCCGCTATTTGTCAGCTGTGTGACCTTGGGCAAGCCACTTAACTTCTCTGTGCCTCAGTTACCTCATATATAAAATGGGGATTAAGACTGTGAGCCCTATGTGGGACAACCTGATTATCCTGTAACTATCCCAGCATTTAGAACAATGCTTGGCACACAGTAAGTGCTTAACAAATAACGTAATGACACTGATGATGATGTGGGACAAGGACGTGTCCAACCTGATGATCTCATATCTACCTCAGCAGTTAGTACAATGCCCAGCAGATAGTAAGTGTTTAACAAATACCACAGTTACTGTTATTAATTATTATTATTATATTTTAAAATGGTCTTCAGTAGTAGTAGTGGTAGTAATAGTACTAATAAAATTTATTCAGCGCTTACTATGTACAAAGTACCCACTAAATGCTGGAAAAGAACAGGAAAGATATATAGACATGCTCCCTGCTTCCCAAAGGGAATAAGATGGTGGGAGGAAAGGATAGGTGACAAACATTAAGGAAAGACAAACTAAAATATAAAAGACAAGGATGATTCCCTCTAGACTATAGACTATTCTAGACTATTCTCTCTAGTCCATTCCTCTAGAGTATAAACTTGTTGTAGGCAAGGAACATGTCATCCAAATCTAGGATAGTTTACTCTCATAGTTGAGAAGCAATGTGGCTCAGTGGAAAGAGCACGGGCTTGGGAGTCAGAGGTCATGGGTTCTAATCCCGGCTCTGCCACTTAGCAGCTGTGTGACTTTGGAAAAGTCACTTAATTTATCTGCACTTCAGTTACCTCATCTATAAAATGGGGATTAAGACTGTGAGTGCCACATGGGACAACCTGATTACCTCATATCTACCCCAGTGCTTAGAACAGTGTTGGCACATAGCGCTTAACCAATGCCATTATTATTATTTTATTATTATTACTCTCCCAAGCTCTTAATACAGTGCTCTGCACAGAGTAAGTGCTTAATAAATACTATTGATTGAGGAAAGGAATGGAAGGATTTCAGGCTCTGGAAGGCTCAGACCAGCAGTCAGGAGGTGAACTTGAACTCTGGCCATGATGGTGAACTTGTCAATGGTCCAGAAATTCAGAAGCCCTCATACAGCCACTGAGGAAGCAGCGTGGCTCAGTGGAAAGAGCCCGGGCTTGGGAGTCAGAGGTCATGAGTTCGAATCCCGGCTCTGCCACTAGTCAGCTGTGTGACTGTGGGCAAGTCACTTCACTTCTCTGTGTCTCAGTGACCTCATCTGTAAAATGGGGATGAAGACTGTGAGCCTCACGTGGGACAACCTGATGACCCTGTATCTCCCCCAGTGCTTAGAACAGTGCTCTGCACATAGTAAGCGCTTAACAAATACCAACATTATTATTATTCTCAGGCTGGAGCAGGGACTGACAGGATGCCTGGTGATTGGGGGGAGGGTGGCATCTCTTCTTCATGGTTGGGCTCTGGAGATCAGCTATGGATGACTGACTCACCAATGATTCTGCTTAACAACAAATTTGTTGTTAAAAAGTTTCATTTGACCTTCTCTACAGTCCTCTAATTTCAGCTCAACGCAGAATAGCTGTTTTGGTTTTCTGCTATCTGTTTTCCTCATGTACAGCCTTTCTCTGAAGTTGTGATGCAGTGAGTCTAGCTTTGATGCTGGAGGACTTGATTCATTCATTCAATCGTATTTAGTGAGGGCTTACTGTGTGCAGAGCACTGTACTAAGTGGTTATGCTTAGTACTGGACTCTGAATTCAGTGCTACCACACACTCTCTCTCTCTCTCCCCGCCCCCAGAGTATATTAAAAGTCTGTTCTTAGGGCCAATAGACCTCTTAGAATAGATTGATTTTTTTTTTTTGCTAGTTAATTCAGTGCAATTGTAGTAAGGATTATTCAGAGGGGTTTACCGACATAAATGGATAAGTATGTGCAAATATATGGTAGGTAATTTTAAGTTGTGTTGCAGTAAAGTTAATTATGCTTATGAGAATGGAATTGAAAGGACCCTATTCACAAATATATGTGCAGCTCTCCACTGGCCTACACACATTCTTTTTATCAGGAATTCCCTGACTGCATGGCACTGGCCAGCTTACTTGGGTCCGAGTCTAGTTTCACTTTCTTGAGGCGCTTTGTGGGGCTCCTTTAATAAATGTGGTTTGTCTGCAAAAGAACCGAGGCCATCCCCCTACGTCTGGACCTAATGCATGTACAAAAACTTCATCAGAGTGAAATAGAGGACTGCACCGTACTCTCCCAAGCACTTAGTACAGAGCTCTACACACATTTAGTGTTCAATAGGGAAGCAGCATAACCTAGTGGAAAGAGCCCTGAGAGTCAGAAGACTTGGTTTCTAATCCTGGCTCTGCCACATGTCCTCTGCGTGATCCTGGACAAGTCACTTTACTATTGAGTGACCTTAGGCAAGTCACTTAACTTCTCTGTGCCTCAGTTAACTCATCTGCAAAATGGGGGTTAAGACTAAGAACCCCGTTCATTCATTCATTCAATCACATTTATTGAACACTTACTGTGTGCACAGCACTGTATTAGCACTTGTGAGAGTACAATAGGGCAAGAAACAGACACATTCCCTGCCCACAATGAGTTTACAGAGTAGACAGGGGAAGACAGTTATTAATATAAATAAATTAATTACAGGTATGTACACAAGTGCTGTGAGGCTGGGAGCGGGGATGAACAAAGGGAGCAAGTCAGAGCGACACAGAAGAGAGGAGAAGAGGCAAGGGGGGAAGGCCTCTTGGAGGAGAGGTGCCTTCAGTAAGGCTTTGAAGAGGGAGAGAGTAATTGTCTGTCAGATTTGAGGAGGGAGAGCATTCCAGGCCAGAGGCAGGATGTGGGCCAGGGGTTGGCGGCGAGACAGGCAAGATTGAGGCACAGTGAGAACGTTAGCAGTAGAGGAGCGAAGTGTGTGGGCTGGGTTGTAGTAGGAGAGTAGTGAGCATGTAGAACACTGCTTAGCACATAGTAAGTACTTAAAAAATACCATTATTATTATTATTATTATTTTTCAATAAATTTGACTGAGTGATTTCAGAAACCCAGCTCAGGGATCAGAGCATTGAGTGTGGTGGGAAGTATTTATTTCAGTGAAAAGCAAGATGCAAGGCTTCCCGCACACAATATTAACTGTCATCTCAACTCTATGACCTGAGGAGAAAGTTTACCAGTGCTTGTGATTGATACTGTCCTTGGAAACCCACTCACTGAGCTACGTGAAAGCATCCTTGGGGCAGAAGAAAAAGCAGCCCTCTGATCTTCCAGGAATATACTCTTTTCCCTCTCCACCCATTAGGTGCTATAGTTGTAAACTTCCAGGTTACAGTGGCTACTGGTACCCCAAACTGGTCAACTGGACACTATTTCAGGAAGTTTGGTCCCTACCAGAATTCTGAACTGCTTCTCAATACAGGCGACTCATTCCCTCAATCAAAAAACCACAAAAAGGCGAAGGGAAGGAAATCAGGCCATTTGGCTCTGATCGGACTCTCTTTTATGAGCATCGCTACAAGTGACAGATGCCACATATTTGTGTTATTATTTACACATAAAGAGGTCTGTAACTGGGGACTGCGATCATGTGTCCTCATCACAGGTGACCTTATTTATGGAGACGCGAACATCTGAATATCAAATCTGCCTCAATGCCCTCTCTAATAATCACTCCAGTAGGGAAAAGCAGAGTTGCACGAGGGAAACCTACGAGCTATTTTGATTCTCATTTCAGAGATTTGTGTTGGTGACGAACACGGAGACTGGAGGGAGAAGTGCTGCCAGGATCATGGCTGGCAGATGGAACTGAGAAAGAAATAGAGACAATTAGGAGGATGCATAATGCTGAAGAAGAGTAGTATGGGAAGGAATGATGTTGAGGAAGTCTCCCCTAAAGACAGAAAAGATGGTTTTTGGTCCTGAGATCTTAGGACGGAAAGCCTGTTAGGAGAAATTGGTGGTATGGATAGAGTGGGTTGTTTGCACTATGTTTTCTGCTTTCTGGGTGTGGATTGCTTAGGTACAGAGCGCAACAAGGAAATAGGTAGGCAGGGGTGCAGTATATTGTGAAGCACATATAAATATGAAAGATGGGCTGTGGTCCTGAGATCTTAAGATGGAAAACCTGCCCAAAGAAACTGTTTATAGAGAGAGTGGTTAGTTTGCATTATGTAATTTGCTCTCTTTTTGCCTATTGGGCATGCCCTGCTGAGGTACAGAATGCAACGAGGAAGTAGGAAACAGGAGTGCAGTACATCGTGAACTGCATATAAATATCTTAATATCTTTTCACATGCAGGACCCATATGACTCTATCTAGGTTCTGATGGCTTGGCCTAGTGCTATTAACCAGCAGATGTTTGCTATGGTAGTCATTGTATTCTTCACTGTCTATGGAAGCCAGTTATTTTTCAGGATTGCTGTGGGGCCTGTCCACCTTGTGAAATGCCCTAGGTGGTCTTTTAGTGAAAAGAAACATGGTCTAATGGAAAGAACACAGGCCTGGGATTCAGAGGACCTGGGTTCTAATCCTGCCTCTGCCACTGCCTGCTGTGTGTGACGTTGCCCAAGGCACTTCATTTTTTAGTGCTTCAGTTTCCTCATCTGAAAAATGGGGATTAAATACCTGTTCTCCCTCCCTCTTAGACCGTGAACCCCTTTCGGGACAGGAACTCTAATCTGACTGCCCCAGGAGGTTTAGCAAGATCCTGAGATTATTTCATAAATTGATTGGCCAAATCACAACTAGAGGAGTCTTTTCAGACCTGTTCCCCTTCACCGGTGGGGTTGAGCAGAGCTGTGTGCATGCATTAAATCCAGTCGTGTTCAAGCATTCTAAGAGCCCATGTTCAAGATGTGACTAGGAATCTGGAAGATGAGGTCAGAATGCAATTTCTTTCCCCTGGGGAACTTTTTCAACTCACAGCATCAGGTAAAATCATCAGATCACTTTCACAGGAACTCCTATGCCTAATGTTCCTGTCTTTATACTCCGTTGTCAACAGACAATTACTCTCCCCTCTTTTAAAGCCTTATTGAAGGCACATTTCCTCCAAGAGGTCTACCCAGACTAAGCCCCTCCCACTTTCCTCTTCTCCCACTCCCTTCTACCTCATCCTGACTTGCTCCCTTTGTTCTTTCCCTCTCCTAGCCCCACAGATCTTATGCTCATATCTGTAATTTATTTGTATTGATGTCCTTCTCCCTGCTTCTAGATGGTGAGTTCATTGTGGGGAGGGAATGCATCTGTTTCTTGCTGTATTGTATTCCCCCAAGCACTTAGTTCAATGCTTTGCACAAAACAAGCCCTCAATAAATACGATTGAATGAATGAATGAATGATGTTTCCCTTATCTGTAATTTATTTTACAATTGAGCGTAAGCTCCTTGTTGGCAGGAATCATGTCTATCAACTCTGCTGTGTTCTCCCTAGTACTGAATACAGTACTCTGCACACTGTAAGTCCTCAGTAAATACCACCTACTCCTGCCTTTAGGAGCACTCACAAGGTGACTTCATAGATAGATCTCTCTCTATCTCTCTCTACCTCTAGCGGTAGAGGTGTTAATTCTATCCCATCCACAAGATTTAATTGTGCTCAGTAAATACCACCTACTCCTGCCTTTAGGAGCACTCACAAGATTACTTCATAGAGAGAGATCTAATCTCAATACTTGTAGAGGTGTTAATTCTATCACATCCACATTGTATGCGTTCAACTGTCCTTTGTTTTCAAAGATGTCCTTAGTGACAGTGAGATGGAATTTGTGGCTGAAAATAATGATGCTCGATAGACAATATTTCATTCTATTGCATGTACTTAAAGGTAGCTCCTTTTTGCAAGAGAACACTTGTCCCTCCGATTCATTTATTCCAGTCCTACCTCTCCTCTTCCCTGCCCTGACAATACTGGAGAAATGGGAGAAATGGGAAAGAAACTGAATTATGACTGCTTGAATCCAACACCATATTGCTTCTTCCCCATTTCCTGTATGCTCATGCCTTCACCTTCTCCATCCCAGCCCTTTTCCCTAGACTTCCCTAAGCCTTGGCTCTGTACCTCCTATGTCTAGCTCTGGCCTAATTTGCGGAATAAATTGGTAGCCGGTAGGAAATGGGAAGCAGCACAGCCTAGTGGATAGAGCATAGGCCTGGGAGTCAGAGGACCTGGACTCTAATCCTGGTTCCACCATATATCTGCTATGTGACCTTGGCAAGTCATTTCATCTCTCTATGACTCAGTTACCTCATCTCTAAAAAAAGAGGTTTAAAACCATTAGCCCCACGTGGGACACAGACTACCTCCAACCTGATTAGTTTGTCTCTAATCCAGTGCTTAGTTCAGTGCTGGGCACATAATAAGTGCTTACCAAATATAATTAAAAAAAGAGCACCAGAGGGTGGAGTAGTTTTGAATTTCTAGAATTCTTAGGTGGAACATTAGATAATAATAATATGGGACTGATGATTTGACTAGATCATTCATTCATTCATTCATTCATTCATTCAATCATATTCATTGAGCGCTTAAGTGTGTGCAGAGCACTGTACTAAGTGCTTGGAATGTACAATTTGGGAACAGATAGAGACAATCCCTGCCCACCAATGGGCTCACAGCCTAAAAATCATCTAAGATCATCACAGAGTGTTGTCGGAGGAAGAAAGAGCCAGCAGAGGTGGGGTGGCAAAATTTGGGCATGACTTGGTCATCATGGACTAGTCTGCCTGCTGAAATCCTGTGTTTCATTTTAAATCATCCAGAACTACTGGGCTCGAGTCCCAGTCTAAACATGGTCATGGCAGGTTACCCCAGCAAGTTATCCACTGGCATTGACCCAACAGACACGCACTCCACTGGAGTTCTGTCTTCTCCCTAGCCCCTGGTGTCTCTTCTCACATGCTGCTTTGCCTTTTCCATGTCCCGGCTCCAATCGCTCCGTTCTGACCTATTTCTCCTTTCCAATACCCAGCCCAGCATCTCCCAACCTCCTCTCATTTTTGAGTCTCACATGTTTCTTAGGCAGTTTCTGAATTTCATTTGGAGGAGATCAGAACCAAACCTCCCTTCCTTCTTTTGAACAAGTAGTGCTTAGATAAAACAGAAGACACAGTGATAAACATCTGGGCCATCCAACAGGGAGGGAATAAAATCTCCATGGACCTCAATTTTGGGTGGTATTCTCACTTGACAGACAAGGCAACATCACATCATGCTATGTATGCTGCACCTCTCCTCCTTCTCCACCCTGAGGCCACACCTGGAGCCTCTCCAACAACAACCCCTACCCCCACCCCCACCCTCGCACCCTCCTTTCTCGGCCAGATTCTTGTTCCTGCCAGGAAATGGCAGTGTTGGTTTATGGGCCTCAGGTCCAGGAGGCAGTTCTGACATTAGCAGGCCTCTTGCCTGACAGTCAAATCTAATATAATAATAAGCATAATGATAGTAGTATTTGTTAAACTTTTGTCATATGCCAGGCACTGTATTAAGCACTGGAGTGGCTACAAGCAAATCAGGTTGGATATAGTCCCTGTCCCACATGAGGCTCATAGTCTTCATCCCCAATTTCAGATGAGGTAACTGAGGCACAGAGTAATAATAATAATAATGTTGATATTTGTTAAGTGCTTACTATGTGCAGAGCACTGTTCTAAGTGCTGGGGTAGACATAGGGGAATCAGGTTGTCCCACATGTGGCTCACAGTCTTAATCCCCATTTTACAGATGAGGTAACTGAGGCCCAGAGAAGTTAAGTGACTTGCCCACAGTCACACAGCTGACAAGTGGCAGAGCTGGGATTCGAACTCATGACCTCTGACTCCAAAGCCCGTGCTCTTTCCACTGAGCCACGCTGCTTCTCTAAGTAGTGAGGTGACTTTCCCAAGGTCACACAGTAGACAAGTGGTGGAGCTGGGATTAATAATAATAACAATAACATTTAAGCGCTTACTATGTGCCAAGCACTGTTCTAAGCACTGGGGGAGATACAAGGTTATCAGGTTGTCCCAGGTGGGGCTCACAGTCTTAACCCCCATTTTACAGTTGAGGTAACTGAGGAACAGAGAAGTTAAGTGACTTGCCCAAAGTCACACAGATGACAAATGGCAGACCTGAGATTAGAACTCACGGCTTCTGACTCCCAAGCCATGCTGCTTCTCATTCCCAGCTTACTGGAGAGAATGTCCCCTTTTTCAGGTGGAGAGGAGACTCCCTTTTCCCACAAATCCAGCCCCACCGCACTGGTCTATTGATCTCATCAGACCCACCCAGGGCTCCAACACCACCAGGCATCCAGGGTCTGGTGGTCACCGTTGTTTGGGAGTTGGCAAAGGGAGCAGAGATCGGCTGGTCTCTGTTGTGCTGAGGGTAAAGAAGAAAGTCAGGGTCCCAATCATCCCTGCTAAACTTGGCTTCTGCATGTCTGACTCTCTCAGAAGCAGTGTGGCTTAGTAGATAGAGCACAGGCTTGGGAATCCAAAGGAAGTGGGTTCTAATCCTGGCTTCGCCACTTGTCAGCTGTGTGACCTTGGGCAAGTCACTTCACTTAGCAGGCACTCAGTTACCTCATCTTTAAAATGGCAATTAAGAGTTTAAGTCACGTGTGGGATGGGGACTCTGTCCAACTTGATTAGCTTGTAGCTACCATAGCACTTAGAACAGTGCTTGACACATAGTAAGCACTTAACAAGTACCATTTTTATTATTATGCTATGTATGCCCACCGGGGTCATGGACCCAGTTCAGACCTTTGGGGAACTGGAAAGGGGAGGGAATGAGTGAGAGTGACTGAGAGTGACTGAGAGGTCTTGGGCAAGAGGATAAGATTCACAGGCACCTATGGGCATCCCTGTTTGTGCTAAAAGTTAAAAAAAACCCCACCCCTTTGACTGTCTTTCATGGGATGGGAGGGCAGCCAGTCACTGCCAAAGACGTTGACCTGCAGCTCAGAACTTGGTACTGAGTGAAATGGGATGGGAGGAGCTGGGATTACTGACTACCAGAAACAGCAGATGGTGAGGTGTAGCCCCTACTGGGTCCAAGTGGATGGGAAGCCCTGCCATCCCTCTCCTCTTTACCTCTACTCTCCTCTCATTCCTCTGGTCTCTCTGCCAATTCTGATACACAGGCATTCCCATTTCAGGAAGGTTTTTAATGTCAGGCTTTTCCCCTATGGTCAGGAGTCAAGACTGGTACTCCTGCTCTGAATCCTCAACCCATCCAGTTACAGTGATGCCAATGAAGGGGTACCCCCAGGCTCATAAGCGCTTATGAATGCCACTAAAAGAAAGAAACAAAAAATTACCAGAAGAGGAAGGTCATGAATTACTGGTTATCTAGTTCAACTTGGGGTATGAGTGAAAGCTAGCTAGGTCAGTTCAAATAGGATGACAAAAGTAAAAGGTGCCATTTTAGACAGCTCCTTAGGGCCATTCTTCAATCTGTTGATGCCAAAGAAAGATGGAGATGCAGGAATTGCAGGAATTGAAAACCACTAGCTTGTAAAAATTGTTAATAGGCTGCGTTCAGGGTATGGCCTAGAATGGAAAGTAATAGATGTGTTTGTTCATTTTCAACATTTTAGAGAAAATGAAAGCTTTTGTTCTTGGGGTTGTTGAGTCCTAAAAAACCTACATCTGAAGTTAACACCTGTCGCATGAGATTAGATGGAAATACTATTGAGCTTGATGACTGGGTAGGAAAATGTCTGGAAGTTAATAATTCTGACATTCTGGTATTTGTCAAGCACTTACAGTTTGGCAAAGAGGGTGTTAAGGATCAGGGTAGGTGGTGAGGTTCACAGTCTAAGGGGGAGGGAGAACTATTTGGGGCCCATTTTACAGATGAGGAAATGGAGGCACAGAGAGGATAAGTGACTTGCTTAATGTCACAAAGCAGACAAGTGGCAAGAATGGGATTAGAACATACATTTGCTCACTCCCAGTCCTGTATTCTTTTCACTGGGACATGCTTCTTCTGGTCATTCTTCATTCTTTTGTCTTGAGAAAGGATGGGGATATTTTCAAAAGAGACTAGTCTCCAACCAATCAATCATATTTATTGAGCAGTTTCTGGGTGTAGAGCACTGTACTAAGCACTTGGGAGAGTACAGTATCAAATCATCAAATCCTTATGTCACCCACACCCTTCCATAATTGGCCTTGTCCAGAGAATGGCACCAATTTGGCAACTTCTGTTTATTTCTGCCAAGCAGTGTGACACAGGGCTTGAGAAGCAGCAGAGCATAGTGCATAGAGCACAGGCCTGGGAGTCAGAAAGTCCTAGATGCATATCCTGCTTCTGCCACTTGTCTGCTTTGTGATCTTGGACAATTCACTTCACTTCTCTGGGCCTCAGTTACCTCATCTGTAAAATGGGGATTGACACTGAGAGCTCCATGTGGGACAGGGATTGTGTCCATTCCAATTTGCTTGTATCCACCCTAGCACAGGGCCTAGGCACAACTTCTTTGTGCCTTAGCTACCTCATCTGTAAAATGGGGATTAAGACTGTGAGTTCCACGTGAAACATGGACGGTGTCCAACCAGATTACCTTGTATTTACTCCAGTGTCTGGCACATAGTAAATGCTTAACAGATACCATTAAAAAAGAAAATTAGTAATATTTATTTATAGTGCTCCTCTATTCTAAGCACTATACTAGGTACTTGGAAGAGTAAATAAAAATAAAGAAACCATAGTTCCTACCCTCAAGAACTTTACAATATCATGGGGGATGCAGATAGACACAGACAATGAACAGACAGATGGAAAACAGAGAGAAAATTCTTAAATATATGGAATGGTACAGTATTTTGCTACTGTAATGGAATATGTACCAATTTATCTATTTTTTCAATGAAAGGTTGTTTATGTAGGATATAGATAAAGGGCAAATTGGTATTCATGATTTATGCAGGGAGAACATTTCTGATTCTGGCACATGCTTTTCTAAAGAAACTTTCTTTATTTTTTTATGGTATTTGTTAAGTGCCTACTATGTGCCAGGCACTGTACTAAGTGATGGGATAGATATGAACTAATTAAGCCGGAGACAGTCCATGTTCCACAAGGGGCTCACCAGTCTTAACCCCCATTTTACAAATGATGTAACTGAGGCAAAGAAAAGTTAAGTGATTTGCCTAAGGTCACACACCAGACCAGTGGCAAAGCTGGGATTAGAACCCAGGCCCTTCTTACTCCCAGGCCCATGCTCTATCAACTAAACCACACTGCTTCCCATTTTTCCTTTTAGAATATAAAGAGTGCACACTAGATCCAGAAAAACTCATGACATCATCTCATCAACTCTGACACTTTGTGAAGTCCTGTAAGTCAAATGATTAGACCAACCAATCAATTGATTGTATTTATTGAATGATTACTAAGTGCATGGGAGAGTATAACAAGACCACTACCATTCCTTTTAGGATGTTAACTCAGTCTCCTAGATCTCCTCTTTTATAATGATAATAATTATTATCATGGCATTTGTTAAGTGCTTCCTTTGTGCTAGACACTGTACTAAGTGCTTGGGAGGATACATGAAAATTGGGTTGGAGACAGTGCCCTGACCCATGTGGGGCTCACAGTCTCAATACCCATTTTACAGATGAGGGAACTGAGGTCCAGAGAAGTGAAGTGACTTAACCAACGTCACACAGCAGACACGTGGTAGAATCAGGATTAGAACTCATTACTTTCTAACTCCCTGGCTCGTGCTCTATCCACTATGCCCTGCTGCTTCCCTTTCGATGGTAATCCTGGATGCTACCTATTATTCCTCTTCTGTAACTTATCCCAATAATATCTGCCAACTCTTTTTCGCACACTGGCTCTCTTCATTCGCTCATGAGAGCCGCCTTACAGCCCATGTTTCATTTGAAAATGTCACCAACCACCCCTACATTGCCAGAACTCAACTCAGAGGGTACAACCACTTTATGGGGTGCAGTGCTGTTCTGATCATGAATCACTATTGCTTTTAGGACAGATGGTGTAATAATACCCAAGAATGATGCCCTTTAGAAAGCTATGCTAATTGGATCATGTGGTATGAGATTTAACATCTGTCACATGAGCAGCCATACATGGAATCAACTGAATTTCCTTAGCTTAGATTTCTCTGAATTTACAGGGTGTGGGGGCGTGGCACTTAAAAATAGCTCCCACATTTCCCTTCTTCTTTGGGGTTGGGGGGGATATGGTCAAACTTGGTATCACTTTTAGCCTTTACTCCAAACATAATCAGTTGAAGGCTATTATCCCTGAAACTTTTATACAATGGCTGCTTCATTACTTCAGAAAAACAAAGAAGCTTCTTCAATTGGAAAGTTCAATCTTTTGGATTCCTGCCCCCCAACTTTTTTCTTTTTTTTTCTTCTGGAGAAATTTATCCTCACCCAATAATTATGTTATCAGAATTCTTCAAAAGTGCTGTCGTTCAGCTCTGTAGCTATAAAGCTGCATTTGTGGTTAGTAACACCAGTTGGTTTCATCGATCTCCTTCAACTAGATGGAGAGAGGGGAAGTGAAAGTATTTATCTCCCATCATTCTGCTTCAGCAGAAGGAAAAGGGGCGCAAATGGGAAAGTTCACGTGAAGCATTTCGGATTCATGGAAAGGTTACGGATGTGAGGGAGGAGTGTGTGAAATGCTGACTTAGCTTTTTGAGAGAAAGGGGTGGGCTAAAAAATAATTATTTCCTTACTCAATTCACATGGATCCTATGGAATAGGGATTAACTCTATCATCTTCAGGATGGGGTGAAGATGTGACATAGTCAAATGGGGAGGCTGAGGAATCTGCAGAATCCACAGAACCCAACATTGGTATATGGCACTTATTATGGTGGTGTAAGCGCTTATTATGTGCCAGTCACTGTTCTAAGTGCTGGTGTGGATACAATCAATTTGGGTTGGATACAGTCCCTGTCCCAAGTGGAGCTCACAGTCCTGGTCTCCATTTTACAGATGAGGTAACTGAGGCACAGAGAAGAGAAGTGACTTGTCCAAGGTCACACAACAGACAAGTGGCATAGTCAAGATTAGAATCCATGACCTTCTGATTCCCAGGACTGCGTTCTATCCACTACACCATACTGCTTCTCTCCTACTCTGTGCTGCTTCTTTGCTTGGCAAGCATGCCTGTCAAGTGACTTTTTTAAATGTATTCATTAAATGTATTCACTTACTATGTGCCAGACACTGCACTAAGCGCTGGGGCAGACACATTGTGATAGGGCTGGACAGTCCCTGTCCCACATGGGACTCACAATCTTAATCCCCATTTTACAGATGAGGTCACAGAGGCAAAGGAAAGTTGTGATTTGCCTAAGGTCCCACAGTAGAAAAGTGGCAGAGCTGGAAATAAAACCCAGGTCCTCTGACTCCCAGGTTTATGCTCTTTCCAATAGGCCACACACCAATTTTCTTCTTATTAATTCTAGAAGTTTCTGCCATTAAAGGCTGCAGGATGCTGGAACTTGTTCTGAAGAAGGAAGGAGAAATACCTCAGGACCCAAAATATTTAAATGGATAACTGGGGAATTTTCCTGGATAATCTGGACTCACACAATAATTGGACTTTGAGATTTTGGTGGTTTAAATCCACTGTCTCTAGAATGTAAGCTTGTCATGGGCAGGGAGCATGTCTCCTCACTCTGTTGCATTGTACTCTCCCAAGTGCTTACTACTATGCTCGGTACATAGTATGTGTTCAATAAATACCACTGATTCATTACTTCTATTCTTCACTCTGCTTTGGGAGTGTAGACATGGCCAGACAGTCCTGGCCACGAAGTCCTGGGATTGGCTCCACGGGGAGAGGGTGGATGCCTGCTTGGCTGCTGTGCGACCTTGGGCAAGTCACTTAACTTCTCTGCACCTCAGCTTTCTCATTGATAAAATGGAGATTAAATATTTGCTCTTCCTCTGCTTTAGACTGTGAGACCCTTATGGAACAGGGACTGTGTTTGAAGTGGTTATATTGTCTCTGCCCTAGGGCTCAGTACAGTATTTGGCACAGCCAAGTGATTTGGCACAGTGAAGTGATGTGCCCAAGGTCACACAGCAGGCAAGCAGCAAAACCAGGATTAGAACCGAGGTCCTTCTACTCCCAGGCCGGTGATCTTTTTGCTGCTTTGTCCCCTTATGTGGTCTTGGACACCTCTCTCTCCTCTATGACATGAGCCTTCAGATCCAACAGTCAGGAACTATATTACCCGACGGGCACAGAAGAGATGACAGACCAACAAAAGCCTGCTGTATAGTGAGAGCCTCCCTGAGCAAGCTGCAGATTCTCCTTCTTGCTAGCCATGGTGAGAGAAATCAATCAATCAGTGGTATTTATTGAGCACTTACTGAGTACAGATCACTGTACTAAGAGCTTGTTCTTGTTGTCTTTTGCTGTCGAGTAGTGTCCGACCCATAGCGATGCCATGGACACATCTCTTCCAGAATGCCCCACCTCTATCTGCAATCATTCTGGTAGTGGATCCATAGAGATTACTTGGTAAAAATATGCAAAGGGTTTACCTTTGCCTCCTTCTACACAATAAACCTGAGTCTCTGCCCTCAACTCTCTCCTGTGCCCCTGCTGCCCTGCACAAGTGAGTTTTGACTTGTAGCCCATTGTCTTCCACTGGCTAGCCACTGCCCAAGCTAGGAATGGAATGGATATGCCTTTGTTTGACTCTCCCTCCCATAGTTAAGACTGATAGAGTACTGGAAACTCTCCAGATGTGACCCTGAGAGGTGCTAAGAGCTTGGGAGAGTACAGTTAAAACTATTAGTGGACATGTTCCCTGCCCATAGAGAACTTATAGTCTCAAAAAAGAACAATGTACTTATTGCTCTCAGCCCACCGAAGAAAGCAACACACTCCAGTCAGACTCCCTATAAGGCACAGCCCAGGGCTCTAACTGCTCCTGAATTTTGGTGGAGTCTGGACTGGCTGCTCATTTGCCCCTATCCATCCACCCGTTGCTAGTCTCCATGCAAGCTTTCCTTACTACCTAAAGGTGCTTCAGGAGTTCCTTAAGAAGGAAGTCTGAGGTCTGTGGGAATCCAGGTCATCCAACAGCCTGGGAGGTGAGATATTCGTGACTCACTTGAAAGAAAAAGGATAATTTTGTTCTTCATTCGTTCATTCATTCATTCATTCATTCATTCATTCATTCATTCATTCAGCCAATCATATTTATTGAGCACTTGCTGTGTGGAAGACCACTGTACTAACTGCTTGGAAAAGTACAATACAGCAATAAACAGTGACATTCCCTGCCCAGAACAAGTTTAGAGTCTTCCCCCAAGGCCCTCTGTGCAGCGTGACTTAGTGGAAAGAACATGGGCTTGGGAGTTGAGGTCATGGGTTCTTATCCCGACTCCGCCACTTATCAGATGTGTGACTTTGGGCAAGTGACTTAACTTTTATGTGCCTCAGTTACCTCATCTGTAAAATGGGGATTGAGACTGTGAGCACCACGTGGCACTTGATTACCTTGTACTTGATACCTGATTACCTTGTATCAATCCCAGCACTTAGAACAGTGCTTTGCACATAGTAAGTGCTTAACAGATACCTTAATAATAATAATGAAACTACCAAGCACTTTGTTTCCTAAGGGTGGAGGAAAAGCAGAAAAGATTGAGGTTCATTGGGAAATTATTAGGTGTTAACTTAGACTCTCATGCAGCAACATGGAGCAGCATGGCCTAGTGGATGGACCAAGGGTCTGGGAGTCAAAATATCATGTGTTCTAATTCCAGCTCTGCCACTTGTCTGCTGTGTGTCCTTGGGCAAGTCACTTCACTTCTCTGTTCCTCAGTTACCTCATCTCATCTGGGGATCTGGACTGGAGCCCCACATGGGACAGGGACTGTCCAATCCAATTTGCTTGTATACACCCCAATGATGAGAATAGTGCCTGGCACATAGTAAGCACTAAACACATACGATAATAATAAGTACAATACAACAACAAACAGTGACATTTCCTGCCCACAATGAGCTCACAGTCTGGGGGGGGGAGGCAGATATCAATGCTAATAAATTAAATTACAGATATGTATGTAAGTGCTGTCGAGCTGGGAGTTGTGGGGAAGAGCAAAGGAAGCAAGTCAGGGCTGATGCAAAAGGGAGTGGGAGGTGAGGAAAAGTGGTGCTTAGTCTGGGAAGACCTCTTGGCGGAGATGTGCCTTCAGTAAGGCTTTGTAGAGGGGGAGAATAAATGTCTGCTGGATTTGAGGAGGGAGGGTATTCCAGGCCAGAGGCAGGATGTGGAGCTGGGGTTGGCATCGAGACAGGTGAGATTGGGGCACAGTAAAAAGGTTAGCACTAGAGGAGCAAAGTAGTGGGCTGGGTTGTAGAAAGAGAGAAGTGAGGTGAGGTAGGAGCGTGGCTCAGTGGAAAGAGCACAGGCTTGGGAGTCAGAGATCACGGGTTTGAATCCTGACTCTGCCACTTGTCAGCTGTGTGACTGTGGGCAAGTCACTTAACTTCTCTGTGCCTCAGTGACCTCATCTGCAAAATGGGGATTAGGACTTTGAGACTCACACGGGACAACCTGATTATCCTGTAACTACCCCAGTGCTTAGAACAGTGCTCTGCATAGAGTAAGCGCTTAACAAATACCAACATTATTATTATTAGGAGGGGGCAAGGTAATGGAGTGCTTTAAAGCCTGTGCTGAGGAGTTTTTGTTTGACATGCAGTTGGATAGGCAACCACTGGAGATTTTTGAGGAGGGGGAAGACATGTTCTGAACATTTGTGTATAAAGATGATCTGGGCAGCTGAGTGAAATAAGGACTGGAGTGGGGAGAGACAGGAAGTTGGGAGGTCAGCAAGGAGGCTGATGCAGTAATCTAGGTGGGTTAGGATGAGTGATTGTATTAGTGTGGTAGTCATTTGGATGGAGAAGAAAGGGAGGATTTTAGTGATGACCGACAGGATTTGGTGACGGATTGAATATTTGGGTAACCAATAACCAATATCTGCTAACATAGTAACCAATTAAACAATCCCACAAGTATTATTATTATTATTACTATTATTATTCTTATTAAGTAGGCTATAGTGGATCAGTCCCCCTCTCAGGAGACTCCCAATGTGGGCTTTGTGGAAAAAGTGGGAGAAAATGACTTCAGTAAAAGCTGTTTAGGAAATCCCTTCTGAGTACCCTCTCCAACTGGGTCTATATGGATTAAGAGCACCAATCTCATGAGTGCAATGGCCTCTTCATGCTTTCTGTGGAGTGGCCATTGAGTGCTTACTATGCGCAGAGCACTGTACTAAGCTCTTGGGAGATCACAATACAACAGAATTAGTGGACACACTCCCTGCCCATAACAAGCTTACAGAATAGTCTTATACTCTACTGTTTCCCCTATGTATAATTTATTTCCGTATCAGTCACATCACCAACTCTGTTGTATTAGCACTTTCCAAAGCCCTTAGTCCAGGGCTCCGCGTAAAGTTAGTGCATCAGGGGTCTGACCAAATGGGCATTCCACATCCAGTAGTCACTGGATCTAAATCATCCAAATCTGTGCCATGCCGGCACTCAATAAAAATGACTGAATGATGCAGTGTCCCTCATACTCTCTCATCTCTAAAGTCTTAGACCAAGGCTTGCTGACAGGTACAGGCTCTTATAATATCCTGGCTGGATTACTGTGTCAGCCTTCTCTCTGATCTCCCTTCCTCCTGTCTCTCCCCGCTCCAGTCTATTCTTCATTCTGCTGCGCGGCTCATCTTCCTGCAGAAACGCTCTGGGCATGTCACTCCCCTTCTTAAAAACCTCCAGTGGTTGCCTATCAACCTCCGCACGAAACAAAAACTTCTCACTCTAGGCTTCAAGGCTCTCCATCACCTTGTCCCCTCCTACATCTCCTCCCTTCTCTCTTTCTACTGCCCACCCCGCAAGCTCCGCTCCTCTGGCGCCCACCTCACCGTCCCCCGTTCTCACCTATCCTGCTGTCGACCCGTGGGCCACATCCTCACACTGTCCTGGAATGCCCTCCCTCCTCACCTCCACCAAACTAATTCTCTTCCCTCTTCAAAGCCCTACTTAGAGCTCACCTCCTCCAAGAGGCCTTCCCAGATTGAACTTCCCCTTTTCCTTCTGCTCCCTCTGCTGCCCCTCTGCCCCCCCTTCACCTCCCCTCAGCTAAACCTCCTTTTCCCCCCTTTCCCTCAGCTCCTCCCCCTCTCCCTTCCACTCCCCTCAGCACTGTGCTCTTCTGCTCAATTGTATACATTTTTATTACCCTATTTACTTTGTTAATGAGATGTATATCACCTTGATTCTATTTATTGCTATTGTTTTAATGAAATGTACATGAGAAGCAGCGTGGCTCAGTGGAAAGAGCATGGGCTTGGGAGTCAGAGGTCATGGGTTCGAATCCCGGCTCTGCCACTTGTCAGCTGTGTGACTGTGGGCAAGTCACTGAACTTCTCTGTGCCTCAGTTCCCTCATCTGTCAAAAGGGGGTTAACTGTGAGCCTCACATGGGACAACCTGATTACCCTGTGTCTACCCCAGTGCTTAGAACAGTGCTCGGCACATAGTAAGCGCTTAACAAATACCAACATTATTATTATTACATCTGTTGATTCTATTTATTGCTATTGTTTTTGTCTGTCTGTCTCCCCCGATTAGACTCTAAGCCCATCAATGGGCAGGAACTGTCTATCTGTTGCCTATTTGTACATCCCAAGGGCTTAGTACAGTGCTCTGCACATAGTAAGCACTCAATAAATCCTATTGAATGAATTAATGAATTTTTAACAGAGGCTCCACCATCATAAGCCTGCTTCTCCTCCTCCTCCTTCTCTTCCTTCTCCTCTTCTTCTTCCTCATCCTTCTCCTCCTCCACTGTGGCTATTCTGTAGACCAGAGGATCTGACAAGGGTGAGGGTGAATGGTGTTTGTGGACATCATCCAGTCACTGGCCTAGAATGGGCTGGCCACTGCGTGGAAGTCAGGATGGGCTTGGTTTTTAAGGGATGAATTTTCCTCACTTGCCTGTGGGGTCCTTCCTCAGCCCCTTTTCTGTGAAACAGGTTGAACGACTCTTCCTGGCTCTACGCTGGCACCCTCTGGCCTCACCTGTTGCCTTCTGAGACACTCTGTCTGCCACTTTGATGCTCTCAGGCACTGGGAGCTAATCCCTGAGGGAATAGCATTGCCCTGGGACTAGCGGCTTCCTTGGGGGGAAAGTGACTCATGCCCCAAAGTTAAATATCCTTCAACAGCTGTGAGAACATGGCCTTTTATGGCCGCGTCAGGCAGTGCCGTTTGATCTATGCTCTCCCCCTGATTCTCCTCAGCCTGGCGGGGGCCGGTGATTAAGAGAAAGAATACTACTGTGCTTGTTTTCATCACAATAATTAATGGTATTTTCTTAGCATTGACTACGTGCTCAGCCCTGGAATGGACCTCACAGTCAAGTCAGACGGTCACTGTTCCACATGGGGCAGACAATCTAGGATGCATCCCGTTCCATTTTACAAATGAGGAAACTGAGGCGCAGACGATTTAAGTGACTTGTTCAAGACCAGTGGCAGAGCTGCGATTTGAATCTACATCTCTTGACACTTGGTCCCATGCTCTTTCCCCTCTCCAGAAGTGGGTTTTCAAGTGTATTTCCCCAACACAGTTGCTCTGGAATGGAAACTCCTTGAGGACAGGGAATGTGTCTACCAACTCTATTATATTGCATTTTCTCAAGTGCTTAGTACAGTGCTCTGCACATGATAAGCTCTCAATAAATTCCATTGATTGAGTCTAAGCTAACACTGCTGCTGTTCTAATTCTTCCTTTTTAGTTTCAAAAAAGTGTCAGAATAGAAGTAGTCATGCATTTTTATAGTCTTTCCATTTTTCCTCAAGTTCTTTCATTCGATCGTATTTATGAATGTGCAAAACACTGTACTAAGTGCTTGGTAGAGTATGATACAACAATAAACAGACACATTCCTTACCCCTAGCGAGCTCACAGTCTAAGGGGGTGACAGACATTAATACAAATAAATAAATAAATAACAGATGTATACATAAATGCTGTGGGGCTGGGAGGGGAGATGAATCAAGAGAGAAAATCAGGGCAAGGCAGAAAGGAGAGGGAGAAGAGGAGAGGAGGGCTTAACATCAATCGTTTGGTTCTCTCCTCACAACATCCCTTTGAAGTCCCATTTAGTGATGAGGAAACTAAAACCCAGAGAGGTAAAATCCATCAGTGGTATATATTGAGCATTTTCTGTGTGCAGAGCACTGTACTAAGCACTTGGGAGTATATAATACAACACAGATGGTAGACATATTCTTCACTCACAATAAGTTTGCAGTCTATAGGGGAGTAAAATTATTTACTCAAGGACACACGACAGGCCAGTGGCAGAGTTGAGAAGCAGGACTTCTGGCTCCCATTCCCATGTGCTCTCATCTTGACCCTGGTGAAAACTGGAAGGATTTTGCTTGGACATAAATCTTCAGTTGCTATAAATGAACTTGTCTTCAAAAGCAATTGGTATAGAATGTTATGCTAACATTCCCCATATATCCCCTCATCCTTCATCCTCGGATCAGGGGCAGAATATTGGAGCCAGAAAAAGAAAATCTTGGAACATACCCACTTAAAAGTTTTCACTTAAAAATAAAAAGAAAGCCCCTTACAGGCCTATCTTTAAACTCTGTTTCTCCCAGCGGGGCTAAATGGATAAAGCATGGGCCTGGGAGTCAGAAAGAGTGTGAGCCCCTGAGGGATAGGGACTGTGTTCAATCTGATTAACTTGTATCTACTGCAGCGCTTAGAATAGTAAGTGCTTAACAAGTACCAAAAATATTATCATTTTTTCAGTGCCTGTCTCCCCTGCTAGATTGTAATCCCCTTGAAGATCATATCTACTAATTTTGTTGCTTTCTCCAAAGTGCTGAGTACAGTGCTCTACCCGGGACAAGTGCCCCATAAATGCCATTGATTAATTAATTGACCAATTTGTTGATTGGGCCTACAGTCATTGAAGACATATGATGAGACTCTAGTTCCTCAACTCTCTGTTCTAATAGAGAATCCCATCTCTGGCTGTATTCAGCAAAAGTCCTCGCTGCTGGTGTATATCCAGAGGTGATCCCAGCAGCACCATTGACTACTGGAAACCCTTTTGTGGTTGTGGAAGTAACAGATTGAGTAGTGTGGCCTATTGGAGAGAGCACAGGGCTGGGAGTCAGAGATCTGGGTTCTAATCTCTGCTCTGTCACTCCCTCATTTGTGACCTTGGGCAGGCTACTTAGCTTCTCAGTGTCTCAGTTTCCCCATCTGTAAAATGGGGATTTGATACCAGTTCTCCCTCACACTTAGACTTGGAACCCCAGGTGGGACAGGGACCATGTCTGATCTGATTATCCTGTACTTATCTCAGCCCTTGACATACAATAAATGCTTAACACACATTATAATGAGCATTGTTACATGCTCTATGCAGATCATTATGATGCCATATGAATCCATTCGTGAAAATCTGCAGAGTGGCAAGTGTGTCTCTGGGGGTAACGCCTGACCTTTGCTCTTGTTGCAGCTCCCCCTGTCTTGCCCTTGCAGGTCTTGGTGAACAGGGACACCCCTTCCCAGCTGGGAAACTAATTGCCTGGAGGCATGGGATAGGGAGATTGGGAGCTCAAATAAAAATATCCAACATAAAGTGGTCTTGTGTCATATCTGAACCAGACTGGGGACAGAACAGCTGCACAACAGAGTGTGTGATCTAAAATCTGATGAATGTCAGCCGAGTGGTAACTGGTCTGAAGGAGCAAGTCAATTGACTCTTTGCCTCAGTTGGCTCCTTGCCCCTAACCCTAATCCCAAACACTCTCTAATATTTTTGTCTGACTTAAATAAACCTAGACCTCACCTCCACATCTCTGTCCTCAGAGGCCCAGTGGGTTTGTATTGGGAAAGAACTGAACTGGCCATTTCTCTATGTGGCTGTGGAAGCAGAACATGGCCTAGTGGAGAGAATAAGGGCCTGGAGATCAGAGGACCTGAATTCTTATCCTAACCCTGCCACTTGCCTTTTGTGGGACCTTGGGGAAAATCATTTTACTTCTCCATGTGTCAGTTTTTTCATATGTAAAATGGGGATAAGATATTGTTTTCCCTCATACTTAGAGTGTGAGCCCCACTTGGGACAGGGACTGGGTCCAAACCAATTATCTTGTATACCCCAGTGCTTGATACAGTATTTGTCACATAGTAAGTGCTTAATGAATGCCATTATAATATTTTTTTAAAAAATCAAATGGTCATTTCACAGACTCCAGACTGACAGGGCCTGGGGTCTTCTGATTCCAAAAAACCTTTGCTTTTTTCTCTAAAACCTGATGAGGGCTGTAATTTGCTGTATTTTACTGTTATTTTTTTTCTCCTCCTTATTGTACTCTTTAAAGCACTTTGTACAGTGTTATGCACACAGAAAGTGCTCAGTAAATACCATTGATCGATTGACTGATTGGAAGTAGTAGTAGTAGTGATAATAGCAATAGTAGTAGCAGTAACATTAATAGTCCCACATAGTGAGTGCCTAATTAGTGCCATCTACCATACTAGGTGCTTGGGAAGTGCAGAATCACAAACTGGCATGTTCCCTGCCACAAAGAACTAACATGCCAATGAGGGGAGACAAACAAAAATATTCACAACACTGTCGAAATACACTCAACCGACTTGTCTGCTCAATGTATTTATTTTGACAGTATTGTAAATATTTATGTATTTACAAGTGTTTAGTGCAGAGCTCTGCTCATGGTTAACTCTCAATAAATATGATTGATTTTATATATATAAAGTATTAAAGTGTCCCCAAAGCATCTGACAAAGTGGACACTCATTGTTGACTTTTGTTGATAGAAGAGCCTTCAGTTTAAGCACCTGATGGTCACTATGAGAGTGAAGGGGAAATACGAGCTATAGGTAAGTGTCCAGTGATCCTCTGGGAGTAGGCCGGGGTGACCAATTCTCCTGCCCTGTGTTCACTTGCCCTCCTTTCTGAAGTTACTGTGAGCTGGTGGTGAATAGGAAGGTAGGTCAGGGGAGGGTCAGAGTGGTGAAGGTTAGAGTGGCTGAGAGTAGACATGGTCAGGCAGAAGTAGTCATATTGAGCAGAAATGGCTCCAGAGTGGCCACCGTCAACTCTCATGAACACTGGACCTTGAGAGGCTTATGATGTCACATGTCCTACATCAGACACGGCACACAGTGTTATGCTGTCATAAGCACCATTTTGAGAAGGCTCTTGAACACCCGCCAAAACGTGGAACATTTTTCCAGGTGAAGTCTCCACTTGATCCAGGGTCTTTGGCTACCCCTCCCAGATGCCTCTGATTAGGGCACCACTTCCAAGCCATGGAACTCAACTAGGGGCTGAAAATAAAAATATCCAGCAAAAAGGTAACTGCTGAGAGACCTTGGGCAAGTCACTTAACCTCTTTGGCCTCAGTTTTTTCATCTGCAAAACAAACGAGATGATTGATGTGAGAAACAGTGTGCTAGAATGGAAAGAGCACAAGACTGGAAGTCAGAAGACCTGAGTTATAATTCCTGCTCCAGCACTTGTCTACTCTGTTACTTTGGTCAAGCTACTTCTCTGTGTCTCAGTTTCTTTATCTGTAAAATATGAATTAAATGCCTGTTATCTCTCCCCCCCCACCCCGGTACCGTGGTCCCAACATGGGACAGGGTGTCTGATTTGATGACACTGTATTTACCGTGGTACTTAGTACAGTGCTTAGTACATAATAATTATGGTATTTGTTAAACCCGTACTGTGTATCAAACACTTTTCAAAGTGCTGGGATATAGGTAGACGTAAGTACTTAGTAAATAGTATTGTTATTATCATTATTTTTCTTTTTCTTCTTCTGTTATTCTTCATAAAATAAAAACAGCACTATACAAAAATATTCCCACCTACCAAAAAATTGCAAAAAGATCCCTAAAACCAAACCACCAGTTGAAAAATGGACTGTCTGATATAAATTGATTGAACAGTGGTATTTACTGCGTATTTACTGTGTGCAGAGCACTGTACTAAGTGCTTGGGAGAGTACAATATAACAGAGATGGTAGACACATTATATTCATCCTGATCACCCTAAGAAATTTCTTTGTTGCATGATTGGACATCTTGCCCTCTCAACTCCGGCCCTTCCCTGAGAAGACTAAGCATAAAGCCTAATCTGTGAACCATTCCGGGACAGCTACCTTCTTCTTCCATCATACCCGCTCTTTTTTTTAAGGTATTTGTTAAGCACTTATTATGTACCAGAGACTTTACCAAGTGCTGGGATGGATACAAACTAATCATACTGGACACAGTCCATGTCCCACATGGTCTTAATCCCCATTTCTCATGAGGCAACTGAGGCACAGAGATGTTAAGAGATTCGTTCAAGGTCACACCGAAGACAAGTGTCAGAGTCGCTGATATTAGGTCTGCTGACCTCGAAGACCTTGATCTACAGACTAGGCCAAGCTGCTTTTCAATTATCAAGCCCCAAATGCGACTTACAGTCTAAATAGGAGGGTGAACATGTATTGAGTTCCCATTTTGCAGATGAGGGAACTGAGGCATAGAGAAGTGAAATGACTTGACCAAGGTCACACAGCAGGTACGTGGTGGAGCCGTGATTAGAATCATAGTCTTCTGTCTCCAAGTTTCATGCTCTTTCCTCTAGGCCACGCAATCTCATCCAAATTCCTCTGAGCCCTCTCTCTTCTGATCACGGTAGCTGGAAACAGAGGAAGATGGGTGGGATTGGGGTGGAGGTGTTTTTAGGCTTCCAGAGGCACTGAGGAAATTGAAGCTAGTCTCTCTCTCTTTCTCTCTCTCCATCTGAGGCCTCCCTTCCTGTCTCTCATTCCCCAGTCATCTTCAGCTTGATTATTTTAATTGATAAAATGTCCCTTCTGGAACGTCATGTCTGTTTTTCCTGGTCTCTCTCCTCAGCTCTTGGAAGCAAACAGGACAGATTTATGGGTCCCTGTAAAACCTCAGCCTTGTTTATAAATTGCCTGTGATTGATTAAGTAATAAAAATGCTTTTAAGACAGGGATGTAAATCTCCCAGCTAATTGCTCAGTGCTTTACATTATAACCTTGTTACCCGGCCTGCCTCTCTCCAGGCCTGGACACTACTGCTATTTTCATCTCCCAGAAAAGTCACATTGGAATAATTGTCCATAGCTTTCTACAGGACAGAGACTGTTAAAAGACACTGACTCATAATCAATGGGTCAATAAACACGACTAGCAAAATGTTGGAAACAGGAGAGCAAATCTTTTTCTTCTTTCTGAAGTTTATTCCCTTCGTTGAGATGGTTTTGCAGGAGGCTGTTTGTCAGTGTTCATGTGAGATGGCTTGGAAGATGTTTATTTCCAGTCCTGAGTGGCCTCCCAGCAAGTATAAGCAGTCTTATGTGGGGGGAGGGGGTCAGTGAGATTCTCATCCTACCTAAGGCTTCATGGGAGAACTACCCTCAATAATAATAATAATAATAATAATGATAATGATATTGATAATAATTGTATTTTTTAAGTGCTTGTTATATGCCCAAGTACGATACTAAGTGCTAGAGTAGATACAAGATCATCAGATTCCACATGGGACTCACAGTCTAAATAAGAGGGAGATCAGGGATTGAATCCCATTTTGCAGATAAGGGAACTGAGGCACAGAGAAGGGAAGTAACTCTCCCCAAGGTGACATATAAGAACAGTGGCAGAGCTGAGGTTAGAACCCTGGTCCTCTTACTCCCAGATCCATGCTCTTTCCACTAGGCCATGCTGCTTCTCAATCAATCATAAGTGCTCAAAAAATATGACTGAATGAATGAATTAATGAACCTGTCATATTTATTGAGCACTTACTCTGTGCAGAGCACTGTACTATCACTTGGGAGAGTAAAATACAATAATAATGTAATAATAATGTTGGTATTTGTTAAGCGCTTACTATATGCCGAGCACTGTTCTAAGCGCTGGGGTAGACATAGGGGAATCAGGTTGTCCCACGTGGGGCTCACAGTCTTAATCCCCATTTTACAGATGAGGGAACTGAGGCACAGAGAAGTTAAGTGACTTGCCCACAGTCACACAGCCGACAAGTGGCAGAGCTGGGATTCGAACTCATGAGCCCTGACTCCAAAGCCCGTGCTCTTTCCACTGAGCCACGCTGCTTCTATATGACAGGCACATTCTCTGCCCACAAGGAGTTTACTCAAGCATCACAGTGATCGTATCACTGCATACCTATTACTATGTATCAAACATTGTGCAGGTTGGACACAGTCCCTCTTCCACATGAGGCTCACAGTCTAAGGAGGAAGGAGAAGAGGTACTGAATCCCCACTTTACAGAGAAGGAAACTGAGGCACAGTAAAGTTTAGTGACTTCCCCGAAGTTTCACAGCTGGCTAGTGGTAGCATTGGGGTTAAAACTCAAGTCCTCTGAATCCCAAGCTTGTACTCTTCCCACCAGTCCATGGTGCTTCTCTGTAAGAAGGATTAGAACTCACGACCCAGGAGAGGAGGAGACGTCAGCTTCCTTCTTTCACCCCAGTGCCGCTTCCGCACTATCCTCCCCTTTCCCTCTCCTTCCCCTCCTTTGAAGCCCGTATAATTCGCCTCTACCACCCCCTCCAGATTCTTGTAGCTGTCATCTACGGCCCCCTGGTCCCACCTCAAACTTCTTTAACCACCCTTGACTCCTCTCTCACCTTCCTTCTCTCCTTCTCCATGCCCACTCTGATCCTCGGAGGCTTCAATATCCACATGGATGTACCCAGTGACCCCTCTGCCAGTCGCCTGCTACCACTCCTTGACTCTGCCAACCTCCTGCTCCACCACACCTCGCTCACTCACCAACTTGGTTACACCCTCGATTTCAACATCTCTCACTGCTGCACTATCCCTACCCTCACTAACTCTAAAATCCCTTTCTCTGACCATAACCTTCTCACCTGCCTCCTCTCTCACACGCCCTCCTCCTGCAAATCTGTATTACTCCCCCACAGAGACCTCTGCTCTCTTGACCCCATCCATCTCTCCCAAAGCATCACACCCTACCTTGCCTCCCTATCCTCTCTTCCCACTCTCGATGATCAGGTTACCACTGATCACTCATTCATTCATTCAGTCGTATTTATTGAGCTCTTACTGTGTGCAGAGCACTGTACTAAGCGTTTGGAAAGTACTATTGATCCAGGAACGAGACAGAGTAGTGTAATGGAAGGGGCCAAGGGTTAGTTCTATTCCGATATCCATTCATTCAATAGTATTTATTGAGTGCTTACTATGTGCAGAGCACTGTACTAAGTGCTTAGCACTGTACTAAGCCCTTATCTGTCCCTGACCTGCTGAGTGACTTTAAACAAGTCACTTAGCCCCTTCAGTCCTCAGTTTCCTCATCTGTAAATTAGGTATGGTAATCTCTCCAACTCTGGGAAATTACAAGGGAAAAAATAAGATCTGCAATATGAAAATGGCTTGAAAAAATAAAAGTACTTTACAAAATAGAAGAGTAAAAATGACAGCATTACCTTGGAGTGGATACTTTGGGTTATCTCCTTAGTCATTTCTCGTATCCTGCCCAGTCACCACTCCAGCATCTGCATTAGGAGAAATTAATTTTATTCCTGGAAACAACCCACAGTAGATTCCTCTAAGTACTCCACAGAGAATTATCGTGTTAATAGAGGTAACTGGATCCATTAATTACTCTTCCCTTTCAGTAAGAAAGATCACTTTCTGCACAGCAGCTCGGAGTATTCAATCAAAGAACACTTTGGAGCAGAAGTTATTCATTCCTCAGGTTTCGGGTACCATTTCTTGGGCAAGAATTGAACCTTGTCAATTCCATTGTGCTGCTTCCAACTTGAAAACTTTCAGGAAGCAGGAGTAGCACTACTAATAGTGCTGGTCTGAATGATGATTATTCGCGATCAAATTGTGAACCCATTTTTGGGTAGGGATTGTCTCTATCTGTTGCCTAAATGTACTTTCCAAGTGCTTAGTACAGTGCTGTGCACACAGTGAGTGCTCAATAAATACGATTAAATTGAATTGAATGAATAAAATAGTGTTTTGGTTCACCGCCACCATAGTTTGGAACACATTTTGGAATATCTCATTAGCAGTTTTGTAATTTGAGGATATGGTCACGGTAAATACCTCTATTGTGTTGTACTCTCTCAAGTGCTTCGTTCAATGCCCTACACACAATTAGCATTCCATGAATACCATTGATTGATTGATTGCTTGATGAATGCCTATCCAATATTTTGAGTTCTCTGTGGGTGGGGATTATGTCTTCTGCATTTTGCAAATGCTTAGTGTAATGCATTGTACCCAGTAGGTGCTCAATAAATACTACTGCAATAATAAGGGTATTTTTAAACACTTACTATGGGCCACCAACTGAACTAAGCATTGGAGTAGATACAGGATACCGAGGTTCCCACATGGGATAGTCAGCCTAAGTAGGAAGGGGAATAGCCAATGAATCACCATTTTGCAGATGAGAGGACTGAGGCATAGAGAAGTGAGATGACTTGCCCAAGGTCACACAGCAGACAAGTGGCAGACCAGATCCTCTAATTTCCAGGTTCATGCTCTTTCCATTAGGTCATGGTGCTTCTCTGATAATACAACTACCACTTCAACTACTTCAACCCAGGCCAAGTGGAGAGACCATGGGCCTGGGAATCAGAAGGACTCGGGTTCTAATTCCAACTCCACCATTTGCCTGCTGGGTAACCTTGGGAAAGTCACTTAACTTTTCTGTGCCTCAGTTACCTCATCTGTAAAATGGGGATTTAGACTGTGAGCCCCATGTGGGATAGGGACTGTGTCCAACCTGATTAGCTTGTATCTACCCCAGCTCTTAGAACAGTGCCTGGCACAAAGCAAGTGCTTAATAAATACCATAAAAAAGACAAACTACTAATACTATTATTACTACCGACTCTTTCTGGTTTCTTCATAATTTTTTATCTGCACAGGCATGCTACTCCAAGATTCATTTCTTTTTAATGCAGATTGATCAATCAGCCACTGGTACTTTTTGAGCACTGATATTCAAACTAGATCAACTCTTAATTTCACTTTTGTTTCCATGTTTGGAGAATACCCTTTGGTAGAGTTGGCAGATATGTTGTCTGCCCTCAAGGAGCTTATGGACTAGTCAGGGAAGCAGACATTAAAATATATTACAGGATGGGGAAGCAAATGAGCATAAGGATAAATTCTTTAGTGCTGTGGGGGAGGGGATCAGTCAATCATATTTATTGATCACTTACCATACGCAGAGCACTGAAAGAGCAATATAACAATATAACAGACACTCCCTGACCACAGTGAGCTTTAGTGCTCAGAGAACTGGACGTTAAGTACAGAGGCAATGCAGTAGGAAATAGGGAATAAGGAATAGTAGTAAATTAGGGTTAGGAAGGAGAGGTTTGTCAGGGAAGGGTTCTTGGAGGAGATGTGATTTTACTGGGGGCTTTGAAGATGGCGAGAGTGCTGGTCTGTCAGATATGAAGGGAAACGAGTTCCCAGCAGCAGGGAGGATGAGAGCAAGTTTGATGGTGAAAGAGCTGAGAGTGAGGCACAGTGTGTAGATTTGTGTTTGAGGAACAAAGTGTATGTACCGAGTTGTTGTGGGAGAGAGTAAGTAAGAAGGAGAGAGCAGACCGAGTGGAAACATTTTCCCTCAGTAGTTCCCACACTGTGGGTTGGTGTGAGGCAGGAAATTCCATCTGGGTGGAAGAGTCACTTCTACTCCAAGGGTGGCTCGATTAAGGCCATCCACTTTCCTGGGGATGTAAGCGGTCAATAAATGCTACTGATTGATTGATGGACTGATGATATGAGAGTGATCCCAGATCAAAACCATGACCTCAGCACCCTCAGTGTCCTCATTTGCAAAATGGGGATTAAGACTGTGTCCCCGTTTGGGACATGGACTGTGTTCAGATTGATTACCTTGAATCTACTCCAGTACCTAGAATGGTTCCTTGACATCTAGTAAGTACTTAACAGATACCATGAAACAATAGCTTCTCCCCATTCCCAATTTGTACTTGACACCTGCTTATTCCAGACCTACGGGATTCGTTAAGCCTCCTCCTCCCATCATTGGTGGAGATGCTTTCAAGAAGCAGCATGGCATAGTGGAAAGAGCAAGGGCATAGGAGACAGAAGGTCATGAGTTCTAATCCCGGCTCTGCCACTTGTCTCCTGGATAATCTTGGGCACATCACTTTACTTCTCTGTGCCTCAGTTACCTCATATATAAAATAAGGATTGAGACTGAGAGCACCACATGGGATAGCGACTGTCCAATCCAATTTGCTTTTATCCACCCCAGCACTTAGTACAGTGCCTGGCACATAGTAAGTGCTTAACAAATACCATAATTGTAAATATTATTATTATTATTGTTGTTACTATTCAAGCAGGGCTTGAGCAGTACACAGTCAAATGGAGAGTTGATGATTACACACTGAGTGTATAATGAGTTCTGTCATCATCTTTGGTCAGTGGAGTTTAGATGTTCAAATTGAATCAACTCTAAGTTTCACTTTTGTTTCCATATTAGGACACTTTTCTCAGAAAAAGGTAAAAATCCCTTCCATGGGTCATCAGTGACTGGATTTTCTCTGTCTTGAATAAAGTTGGAAACTTAGCATTTACCTGTCAATTTGCTCCATGAAGACTGACAGTCTGGATAATTCTGTCCCTGGTATGGTTATCACTATATGCTGAGTAATCACAATCTCTGAGTCCAGAGACCCTTCGGGTGCATCTGAGACACGAGTTGGTCAAGGCTGAGTGCACAGTGGAGTTATTAACATCCTCAAAGTTGTTGACTTAGCAAGATTGTTTTCATTTTTTTCAAGGATGGGACTTGGGATGATATCAATCAATCAGAGGTATTTATTGAGCACTTACTATGTGCTGAGCACTCTACTAAGTGCTTGGGAAAGTACAACAGAATTAGCAGAATTACGCTGCTCAGTACAACTGTGCAAGGCATGCACCTTGCCGCAGTTGGAAAACTAGATCTTCCTGGGTTGTAAGACTGTGTAACGTAAATTCTTTGTGGGTGGGGAACCAACTCTGTTATAGTGTACTCTCCCAAGAATTTAGTACAGTGCTCTGCACATAGTAAGTGCTCAATAAATATGACTGGCTGATTGGAAGCTCTGAGGTTGTAGGATAATGTTGGATTTCAAAGGTAAGCCACAGGTGGCTAACATGGTGCTTGGTATTTCCTTAGTAATTCTCTGATATATTGAAGCCACTTGGGATGGCACCCAACACCATAAGAGTAATAATAATAATAATGATAATGGTATGTGTAAAGTGCTTACTATGTGCCAAGCAGTGTTCTAAGCACTGGGGTAGACACAAGGCAATCAGGTTGTCCCACGTGGGACTCAGAGTCTTAATCTCCATTTTACAGATAAGGTAACTGAGGCACAGAGAAGTTAAGTGACTTGCCCAAAGTCCCACAGCTGACAAGATGGCGGAGCCAGAATTAGAACCCATGACTTCTGACTCCCAAGCCCGTGCTCTTTCCCCCAAGCCATACTGAATGATAATGATGGTATTTCTGAAGCACTTATAATGTTCCAAGAGCTGGGATGAACACAAGATCATTAGCTCGAACATAGTCCCTGTCCCATATAGGGCTCACAGACTAAGAGGGAGAAAGAGTGGGTATTGGGTCCCTATTTTACAGATGAATGAGTTGAGGAACAGAGAAGGTAAATGACTCACCTAAGGTCACCCTGTAGGTAAATAGAGGAGCAGGGAGTAGAACCCAGAAGTTCTGACTCCTAACCCTGTCTGCTCTTTCTCCACCAGGCCATGCTTCCTTACTAAAGTAACTAAAGGCCTCCGGGTCTGAACATGTTACTCTGTCCTTAGAGAAGAGTACATTTCAAGCTTCCTCTGATAACCCCACATCTGGACCTCTCTCCCCTGTGAAAAACTCAACAGAAAATTTTAAAAAAAAGGCAAACAGGAGCAGATGATACCATCCCCCATATCTCGGTCAATTTTGGGTATCCACAACTGGCTGTCAGACATCAAAAACGAAACCTAATCTCAGAGTACCTCTGAACTGGAGGTAAATGTTTGGAAGTGATTTCCTTAAGAAGCTGCTTTGGCCAAAAATATCAGGTTCTAGGACCACTTGGATAAATTCCTGGATGAGCAGTTCAAAATGGCTTATACTCATCTGTAAAATGGGGATTAAGACTGTGAGCCCCTCATGGGACATGGACTGTGTCCAACCTGATTAGCTTGTTTATACCCCAGCGCCTAGTCCTGTGCCTGGTACATAGTATTAGTAATAATTATGGTACCTGTTAAGTGCTTACTTTATGCCAAGTCCTGCTGTAAGCCCTGAAGGAGACAAGTTAATCAGTTCCTGTCTCATCAGGGGCTCACACTCTTAAACCCCATTTTCCAGTTGAGGTAACTGAGGCACAGAGAAGTGGCGTGACTTCCCCAAGGTCACCCAGCAGGCATGTGATGGAAGGAACCAGGATTAGAACCCAGATCCTCCTGACTCCCAGGCCCGTGCTTTATCCACTAAGCCATGTTGTTTCTCAAGCTTGTAACAGACACCATAAGTAAATAGTAGCAATAAGATGAGGAATGTAGACAGAAAAGTTAGGAAAGGTGGGTGGCCTAAATGTAAACAGTAAAACTGGGGACCAGGAGGGCATCCAGCACACCACTCTTCCAAGTGCCCCAGGTTTCTGTGGGCTTGCTGGACCAGGAGTCTGACCCAGTAAAGGCACAGTGCTTTGCACACAGTAAATGAATTGCAACATGCCTGACATTCTTAAGAGTCGACAACATCCGGGAGATAATGTCCTTCTTTGGCTTTCCTATTCCCCATGATGAGGCTCCGGGAGGGACGTATAATCCAAGCCAGCCGAATCTGGACATGCTTTTCCTGAGTATTTACAACAAATTAACCAGAATTCAATCTGAAGGAAAAAAAGACTTTATTTTGCTGGCATCGTGTTCTTGCAATAAAAGTGTCTTTTTTAATAAAAATCAGTGGCAACTTAAATGTACAATAAATGTTGCAACATTAATAAAACATACTACACATTAAATTAGACTTTACAGTACAATTTGCACAAGCTATTTACAGCTCACATTTCAGACTGGTTCTTAGGTCCGATAGCTAGTGGAACAGCCTGAGCCAGCTGTCATTTGCAATAAAATGAAGACTGTCACAGGGTTAATAAAATCCAACATTGGCACCTCTAGGTTCTCTGACTCTCTGCGTCTAGAATGATCTTGGAAAATGGATTTCTGAATGTAGATCCTGTGCTGGGCCTGGTTGTATAGCAGAGTGTGACATTTCAAAAAGCTGACAGAAATTGAGGCCTACTTAACAAGACTGTGCTGGGAGATATCTCTCTCCTAAAAGTACCCTCCCCAGTGGTCTCCTCAGCAGTAGGTAAGTGGAATTGGTGTGAACAAGGGAGCCCCATTGTTTTGTCTCCTCTCTTAAGTGGGGTGGCTTAGTCAGTCAATCGTATTTACTGAGTGTTTACTGAGTGCAGAGCACTGTACTAAACAATATTACTATAAAAAGACACATTCCCTCCTACAACCCTCTTACAGTCTAGAGGGAGAGACAGACATCAAAATAAACATCTTAAGTGCTGTCCCCACTCGGGGTCACACCTAAAGAGTTTCCAGTACTCTACCAGTCTTGGCTATGGGAGGGAGAGTCAAGCAGAGGCCTGTCCATTCTATTCCTAGCTTGGACAGTGGCTAGCCATTGGAAGATGATCTGCTACAAGTCAAAACTCACCCTTGCTGGGCAGCAGCAGCATGGGAGAGAGTAGAGGGCGGAGACTCAAGTTTATTGTGCAGAAGGAGGCAATGGTAAACCACTTCCACATTTTGACCAAGAAAACTCTATGGATACACTACCAGAAGGATTGAGAATAGAGAGCAGGGCATTCTGGGAGAGCTGTGTCCTTGGCGTCACTACGGGTTGGAGACAACTGGACGGCATAAGACAATACATAATTGCTGTGAGGGCTGGAGGGGGGATGAACAAAAGGAACAAGTCAGGGTGGTGCAGAAGGAAGTGGGAGAAGAGGAAACGGGGGGGGGGGGGGGGCTTAGTCAGGGAAGGCCTCTTGGAGGAGATATGCCTTCAATAAGGCTTTGAAGTTGGGGAGAGTCATTTTCTGTCAGATTCGAGGAGGGAGAATGTTCCAGGCTAGAGAGAGGATGTGGGAGGACGTGGAGAGGTTTAGCATTAGAGTGCTTACTGTGTGAAAACCACTGTACTAAGAGCAGGGAAAGTATGAAACAGTGGGAATAAACTATGGTCCCTGACCCACGGTGGGTTCACAATCTAAGAATACAAGTGTGGAAGACAGGACTAGAGACTGACACAATAGGAATGTTGAAAGAATAAAAACACTAAAACATTATAAAAGACAGGATAGATTTACAAAACAAAAATGCAAATCCTCTAGACTATAAACTCACTGTGGTCAGGGAATGTGTCGACCAACTCTGTTTTGCTGTACTCTTTCAAATAATTACTTAATACAATGCTCTGCACACAGCAAGCACTCAGTGAGTATGATTAATTGATTAAAGATCAGTGGGGGGCTGTGGCTAGAGGAGAATTTCAAGCTCCTCGTGACCCAGAGCACACCCGTAGCCAGAGTGGTCTCTATAGCAGCCACCAGTCTTCCTGAGGTTTGGTAGAGGCTTCATGCTGTGGGTGCTTTTCTTTTTCCCACAGGGGATGCAGG
This sequence comes from Ornithorhynchus anatinus, assembly GCF_004115215.2. NCBI lineage: Eukaryota > Metazoa > Chordata > Mammalia > Monotremata > Ornithorhynchidae > Ornithorhynchus > Ornithorhynchus anatinus. The sequence continues at coordinate 19,374,180 of NC_041732.1, forward strand.
AAGACGAGCGCAGAATGACACTTTGGAAAGATAATCTGAATACCATAATGAAGTATAGCTGGAGATGGGAGAGGCCGGAGGCAGGGACACCAATGGGGAGCCTGATACAACTGTCAAAAGTGGATCTGAAAAGTGCCTGGACCAGAATGGTGGCCATTTGCGAGAAGAGAAGCAGCGTTGCCTAGTGAATAGAACATGGACCTGGGAGTCAGAAAGAGCTAGGTTCTAATCTGACTCTGCCACTTCTCTGCTGGGTAATTTTGGGCAAGTCACTTACCATCCCTGTGTCTCAGTTCCTTCATGAAAAGCAGCATGGCTTAGTAGAAAGAGTATGGGCTTAGGAGTCAGAGGTCTTGGGTTCCAATCCTGGCTCTGCCATTTGTCAACTGTGTGACTTTGGACAAGTCACTTAACTTCTCTGGGCTTCAGTTACCTAATCTGTAAAAGGGGGATTAAGACTGTGAGCCCCACGTGGGGTAATCTGATAACCTTGCGTCTATCCCAGCACTTAGAATAGTGCTTGGCACATAGTAAGTGCTTAACAAATACCATCATTATTATTATTATTATTAAAATGAAGGCTGGATTCAATACCTGTTCTCTTCCCTGGTAGACTGTGAGCCCCATGTGGGACACGGACTGTGTGCAACCTGATGAGCTTGTACCTGCTTTCTTATTCCCTTTTTGTTTGTAATTCATAGAGTTCTGTTACCTTGAATTTTTTCATCTTAATGTTGCAGGAAGTAATTAACGTAGTGCAGCCTAGTAGATAGAGCATGGGCCTGGGAGTCAGAAAGACCTGGGTTTCATTCCCAGCTCTTTCACTTGCCTGCCGTGTAACCTTGGGCCTTCTCTGAGCCTCAGTTACTTTAGCTGTAAAATTGGGATGAACACTTGAGCCCCACAGGGACATGGACTGTGTCCAATCTGATTAGCTTATATATACCCCAGCGCTTAGTACAGTGCCTGGCATGTAGTAAGCGCTCAACAAATATCATTAAACAATAAAATAAAAGGAGGCAGGTCCCCATGCCAATGAATTGGTTGAAATGGGATTTGGGCTGGATTAAATTTTTTTTTAAAAGCAATTTGCAAGTTTATTGTAAAATGTGCATTATTTTTTCAGGACCTGAGTTTTTGGCAACACTCACTGATTCCCATTTTAGATGAAGTCATAAAGTCCACAGATGTACTGTGGCTTTTTAAATCCACCATGTGACAGTGGAGATAATGTGAGTCATGGATAGATCCATCGATTGTCTAATTCAGATGAAGAGACCCAGTGTACAGGGGGTCAGTTATCTTCTTCTTGGGGGATAAAACTCTATTATGATTAAGAAGGTGAGATGTGTAAAGTTTTCCCTCCCTGTTAACCAAACCCTCTGAGGCTTTGATTATGATAAATGAAAGATGAACTAGTTTCTTACAGACTCTTGGATTCTTTTGTCTGCACGTGCCCCGAGAAGCATGAGAATGGTAACTTCCAACTCTAGTGGATCTCTCCTAACTTTTATGGCTGTTTTTCTTTCCCTGTTTACAATGTGCTTACTAACCAGAAACACTTATGTGGCTTAGGGTGAGCTTTCTCCAAAACCTGTAAGATCTTCTGCACACAGATACTCTACTATCCAGTCTGGTAACAGAATAGAAACAGGGTAGCCTAATGGAAAGAGCAAGGGCATGGGAGTCAGAGGACCTGGGTTCTAACCCTGGCTCTGCCACTTGCCTGCCATGTCACTTCACTTGTCTGTGCCTCAGCGTCATCATGTGTAAAATGGGAATTAAGACCCTGAGCCCCATGTGAACATGGACTGTGTCCAACATGATTTGCTTGCATCTAACCCCAGTGCTTAGTACAGTACCTGGAACATAATAAGCATTTAACAAATGCCATAAAAATATAAATGTAAAGAACTGACCATGAATTATCTCCTGTATAAGCACCTTTCATCTTTTAGGAGGACTTTTCCCACTGAATTTCTGTGCCCCTCCCTGTCCCAACAGTCTTTGCCCAGGATTCATATCCACTAGATGCCTATATTCAAGAAGCCTCAAGAAATTGATGTCTCTCTCGGCTCCCACAACAGGAGAGAAGAGCTACATGATATCTGGTTCTTTTTTATGAACTCTCTTAAAGTTTATGTCTTCAAATATGGTCTGGCTATGAGTTAACACTAGCAAGATCAATACCAACCTCTGATGCGGAGAACTCCAAACATGTTCATTAAAGTTAAATTAGCATCATAAAATGATTATGAGTTCCAAGTGCGGGGACTTGGAGTTCCCGGTTTGCGATTTCACATTAGTGTAAATCCCCCAGTTCTACAGGGAGAAGCTATTGTTTCTGGGGTAGACAGTGCCCTGGGGGGCTGAGAAGAAGGCTGGATTTAGTTGTATGATCTTCTCCGGCCCTTAGGATGGCATGGAACTATCTTTGCTCTGCAGATGAAAGAATCACATTAGAATATTTGAGAAGGAACATTGATACCCATTGATTATTGGTGCATTCTATCTGCCTCAGTTACCTCATCAATAAAATGGGGATTAAGATTGTGAGCCCCATGAGAGACAGCGACTGTGTTCAACCTGATTATCTTTCAGCTACCCCAGCGCTGTACCCAGTACAGTGCTTGGCACATGGTAGGGGCTTAACAAATGCCACAGTTATTATTTTTGATTATCTTGTATCTATCTCAGTTATCAGTATAGTGAAAAATAATTGTAACAATAAATATGGTATTTGTTGAGTATCTACTATGTGCCAGGTACTGTACTAATCACTGGGGTAGATGAAAGATAATCAGGTTGAACACAGTCGCTGTCCCTCAAGGGGACATGGTAATTGGGTAGGACTCATTCCCCGTCCCACATAGGGCTTACAGTCTTAATCCTCATTTACAGATGAGGATAAATGAAGCACAGAGAAATGAAGTGACTTGCCCAAGGTCACACAGCAAATAAGTGGAGGAGTTGGAATTAGAACCCAAAGTCTTTCTAACCTCTAAGCCGTGCTAATGTTCGGCATGTAGAAAGCACTTAACAAAAAAGCCCTATAAAAACAGAGTAAGTGGTTAAAAATATTACAATTATATTGAACACAGATAAGAAACCAATTAAAAACTTCTTGGTGGACCCTAGGCCTTGCAGAAGCTATGTAGAGCCATCAGTCTCTCTAGGGGGAGGAGGGGAGAATGTAGCTATTTAATTTTTGCCTCCCTCCACAGCAGCTGGAATTTGTGAACCTATTCTGTGGCCTAGACTCTCTTTCACTGGGTGCTTTCTCTCAGTTTGAGAGAGACTCTGCTGGGAAACCAGTAGTATAATAGAAAGGGCCTGGGAGTCAAGAGATCTGAGTTCCAATCCCAATGCTACCATTTACCTGCTGTGTGACCTTCAGGGAGTCATTTAACTTCTCTGTGCCTCAGCTTCCTCATCTGGAAAATGGGAATTCAATACTAGTCCTCCCTTTCCCTTAAACTTAGCAAATGCCACAATTCCTCCTCTAGACTGTGAACTTGTTGTGGCTAGGATTTTGTCTGTTTGTTGTTATAGTGTACTCTCCAAAGTGCTTAGTACAGTGCTCTGAACACAGTAAAAGCTCAATAAATATGATTTAATGAATGAATTATTCTCCCTCATTGGGGTAGGGCCTTTTGAATGGGGCAAGGGGAAATCATTCCTTTTCTCCCTGACCCTAGAGTCTTCAGCTTTAAAATTGTCTCCCAAGATACAAACTCCTTTTAAAACCCGGCTCATGCCTATTATTAGGTCCAGATAAGTGAAAATAGGCAAACAAAAAGAAAGAAGGATTCCAGAGGAGATGAATTTTTGCTGTCTGAGCAATATCCTCATTAACCTTTATTCCCTCTTCTTGACGCCCAGGTCACCAATGAAAGAAACTCAAGAAAAAGGGAGCCACAGCCTCAATCTTGATTAAAGGGAATATTTCAGTGGTGGTGTTGGATCTCCAAATATTTTCTGCATTAAAATGATAATTGAAATTTGTAAACTCTCCAGATAGAAGGTGATAGGGAAATCAGTAGTGATATTTCTGCAAAATGTGTTTTTCCAAGACATCTCTTTGGGAACCCCAGGCTTAACAAAAGCACAGAGTTCCACAGACTTCTCTCCAAGTGATGTCATTTTATTCCCATTTCCCAGTGAGTCATCTGGATGGCATGTGGATGGCATCCTTTGACACATCAGAGACATGATTCTGTGGAGTAAAGGATGGAACAGACGGATGACATTTAAAGTTGTTATCGGTGTGAGCTTTTTTTTTTGGTCAAAACAGTAGCTCTTATTTTAGTCAAGAATTAATGGCCAAATTAATTGCACCTTTCCTGGGACTGAGACATAAGAAATAAACTTCAAAACAGAGCTATTTTGAAAGTCTTTTCTTCTTCTTGTTGCCTCAGGCCTTTTTCTCAATCACTAATTATGCCATCAGAATTGTCAGTCAAGTTTTTCTCTTCCCAGGAATCACTTTGCTTTGTATGCCAGTGGGGGCAGTGGCTGGTTTTTCTTGAAGGTGGGGAGATTTATAAAATATGCAATATTATAAAATATGCAGTGTGCATATAGTAATAATATATATGGAATGTGTTAAGCACTTACTATGCCCCAAGCACTATGTTAAGCAACAGGGCAGTTAATCCGGTCCCACAAGGGGCTCACAATCTAATTAGGAGAGAGAGAACAGGTATTGAATTCCCATTTTGTAGATGAGGGAATTAAGGTCCAGAGAAGTTAAGTGATTTACCTAAAGTCACACAGCAGACAAGTGGGGGATCCAGGATTAGAACCGGAGTCCTCTGACTCCGATGTCTATGGTCTTTCCATAAGGCCACGTTGCATAAGAAACACCAGTAGTCTACCCCTCTAAATGGTAAGCTCACTGTGAGCAGGGAATATGTCTACCAACTTAGTTGCCCTATACTCTCTGAAGCTCTTAATATAATGCTCTGCACACAGTGAGTACTCAACAAATACCACTGATTGACAGATCTATTGACTGTTGGAATTATCTTTCTCAGGAGTAACTCCAGCAAAAACCTAAGTGAAAAATATTGGTACTTCCTATAGATGCTTGTAGAAAGAGGGTGGGTTTGGAAGTCAGGAGACATAAGTTCTACTCCTCTCAGCCTTCTGTCTCTCCCCGCTCCAGTCCATAATTCACTCTGGGGCCTGGATCATTTTTCTACAGAAACTTTCAGGACATGTCACCCCTCTCCTCAAAAAACTCCAGTGGTTCCCCATCCACCTCCATACCAAAAAAACAAACAAACCTCACCATTGGCTTTAAAGCACTCCACCACCTTATCCCCTTCAACTTCACCTCACTTCTCTCCTTCTGCTACACAGCCCTCACACTTCACTCCTTTAGAGCTAACCTCACTGTGCCTCAATCTTTCCTGTCTCGCCACTGACCTCTAGCTCACATCCTGCCTCTGGCCTGGAAAACCCTCCCTCAAATCTGACAAACAATTACTCTCCCTCACTTCAAGGCCTTATTCAAGGCAAATCTCCTCCAAGAGGCTTTCCCAGACTAAGCCCCACTTCTCCTCATCTCCCACTCCCTTCTGCATCACACTGACTTGCTCTCTTTGTTCTTCCCCTCCCTAGCCCTACAGCACTTATGTACATATCTGTAATTTTATTTATCTGTATTGATGTCTGCCCCCCCCACCCCCCACTCTAGACTGTAAGCTAGTTGTGGATAGTTCATTCATTCATTCATTCAATAGTATTTATTGAGCGCTTACTATGTGCAGAGCACTGTACTAAGCGCTTGGGATGAACAAGTCGGCAACAGATAGAGACAGTCCCTGCCGTTTGACGGGCTTACAGTCTAATCGGGGGAGACGGACAGACAAGAACAATGGCAGTAAACAGCGTCACGGGGAAGAACATCTCGTAAAAACAATGGCAACTAAATAGAATCGAGGCGATGTACAATTCATTAACAAAATAAATAGGGTAACGAAAATATATACAGTTGAGCGGACGAGTACAGTGCTGTGGGGATGGGAAGGGAGAGGTGGAGGAGCAGAGGGAAAAGGGGAAAATGAGGCTTTTAGCTGCGGAGAGGTAAAGGGGGGATGGCAGAGGGAGTAGAGGGAGAAGAGGAGCTCAGTCTGGGAAGGCCTCTTGGAGGAGGTGAGTTTTAAGTAGGGTTTTGAAGAGGGGAAGAGAATCAGTTTGGCGGAGGTGAGGAGGGAGGGTGTTCCAGGACCGCGGGAGGACGTGACCCAGGGGTCGACGGCGGGATAGGCGAGACCGAGGGACGGTGAGGAGGTGGGCGGCAGAGGAGCGGAGCGTGCGGGGTGGGCGGTAGAAAGAGAGAAGGGAGGAGAGGTAGGAAGGGGCAAGGTGATGGAGAGCCTTGAAGCCTAGAGTGAGGAGTTTTTGTTTGGAGCGGAGGTCGATAGGCAACCACTGGAGTTGTTTAAGAAGGGGAGTGACATGCCCAGATCGTTTCTGCAGGAAGATGAGCCGGGCAGCGGAGTGAAGAATAGACCGGAGCGGGGCGAGAGAGGAGGAAGGGAGGTCAGAGAGAAGGCTGACACAGTAGTCTAGCCGGGATATAACGAGAGCCCGTAATAGTAAGGTAGCCGTTTGGGTGGAGAGGAAAGGGCGGATCTTGGCGATATTGTAGAGAATGTCATTGTTTATTGTTGTACTATGCTTTCAATAAATATGACTGTCTGAATGAATGGCCTTGGCTCTGTCCCTGGCCTGGCCTGTTCTGTGATGTTGAGCAAGTCACAACCTCTCTGAGCCTTAGTTTACCCGTCTGCAAAATGAATATAATAATATCAATCTACAAGGAAAAATCAGTCAATAAGAATGAATTAAAGTTCTCAAATGGACTCCTCAAACTCCAAACTCCTCAAACTCCTCACTCTAGGCTTCAAGGCTCTCCATCACCTTGCCCCTTCCTACCTCTCCTCCCTTCTCTCTTTCTACCACCCACCCCACACGCTCCGCTCCTCTGCCGCCCACCTCCTCACCGTCCCTCGGTCTCACCTATCCCGCCGTCGACCCCTGGGTCACGTCCTCCCGCGGTCCTGGAACGCCCTCCCTCCTCACCTCCGCCAAACTGATTCTCTTTCCCTCTTCAAAACCCTACTTAAAACTCACCTCCTCCAAGAGGCCTTCCCAGACTGAGCTCCTCTTCTCCCTCTACTCCCTCTGCCATCCCCCCTTTACCTCTCCGCAGCTAAACCCTCCTTTTCCCCCTTTCCCTCTGCTCCTCCACCTCTCCCTTCCCATCCCCACAGCACTGTACTCGTCCGCTCAACTGTATATATTTTCATTACCCTATTTATTTTGTTAATGAATTGTACATCGCCTTGATTCTATTTAGTTGCCATTGTTTTTACGAGATGTTCTTCCCCTTGACTCTATTTATTGCCATCGTTCTTGTCTGTCCATCTCCCCCGATTAGACTGTAAGCCCGTCAAATGGCAGGGACTGTCTCTATCTGTTGCCGACTTGTTCATCCCAAGCGCTTAGTACAGTGCTCTGCACATAGTAAGCGCTCAATAAATACTATTGAATGAAAATACTATTGAAATGGACTGAGAAGGAAGAAGTACTGCTGGATTGGTGAGGGGATCCATCGGTGAAGGCACAATGAATGAAGTTAGTTGCTTTTTGGAAAAGCTTTGAAAACTGAGGGAGAGACATTATGGGGTGAAGCTGCCTGGGGAAGAAATTTAAGGTAGGGACTAGATGTGAGCCGAAGGTTTATAGGAGGAAGAGTAGTTAGCAAGGGTAGTTTAGGAGATTTGCTTGTGAGGAAGGAATATTATACTCTCCCAAACTCTAAATATAGTGCTGGCACACAATAAGCAATTAATTCTATTGATTGACTGGTCGGAGTAGCACACACTGTAATGTAATAAGAGCCAGCTGTTAGTAGCTTTAGGTTTATGTGAGATGCAATGAGAAGCTCCTAGAGGTTTTTGAGGCTATCCTATTGGAGTCTAGAGTTCTCAGCGAGTGCCATAGTAATGACACAGACCCAAAGAGCATGTTCCTGCTACCAAATACCCTCGGAAGCGAAATATGAGTATCTTGAAATTGCTGGATTATTTCCCAGTTTAAGACACAGAGTTGAAACACTGCTTCATGCGGCTACATCTGGCTAGTGGAGGTAGACAAAATTAAATCTGTGGCAAATCCGTGCCTGGAGCTACAATAAAATAAATTTTCCCGTTAAACACCGGCCCAAAGATCTATACTGGTTGACGAATGAGGGCTCTGAGCGCCAGCTGATTCTAATGAAGCTATTGTTGTTGCATTAATTCAAGTCCAAACACATCCTCCTCCCTTTGCTAACAGGCTATTTTGCTGAAATGTTTCCCAGCAGCTGTTTTGGAAGCTTTACAACTTGGGTTATTAGTGAATAGATGTGGGGTAGCAGTTAGTTATGGATTGCCTATTTCGCTCTTCGGTGCTGTTTATCATTTTCTTTTGGCAGAGGGTTGATATAAGGAGAAATGAATCTGAGAGTGCTTTCTGAAGATGGAATTTAGACTGTAGCGGTCAACCTCTGCATTAAAGGGTTTAGTGTCCTTTAGATTGTAAGCTCCTTGTGGCCAGGGCTCATGACTACCAAGTCTGTTGTTATAATAATAATAATAATTATGGCAATTGTTAAGTGCTTACTATGTGCCAGACACTGTAATAATAATAATAATTGTGGTATTTGTTAAGCGATTATTATGTGCCAAGCACTTTTCTAAGCACTAGGGTAGATACAGGGTAATCAAGTTGTCCCACATGAAGCTCACAGTCTTAATTCTCATTTTACAGATGAGGTAACCAAGGTACCAAGAAGTTAAGTGACTTGCCCCAAGTCACACAGCTGACAAGTGGCGGAGCCAGGAGTAGAACCTGCGACCTCTGACTCCCAAGCCTGGGCTTTTTCCACTAAGCCAAGCTGCTTCTATTATTCTGTACTATTCCCTGGGATGGATACAAGCCAATCAGTTTGGACACAGTCCCTGCTCCACAAAGAGCTCAATGTCTTAATCCCCATTTTACAGATGAGGTAACTAGGGCCCAGAGCAGTGAAGTCACTTGCCCAAGGTCACACAGAAGAGAAGTGACAGAGCTGGGATTAGAACCCATGACTTCCTGACTCCCAAGCCTGTGCTCTATCCACTAGGCCATGCTGCTTCTCAGAGTTGTACTGTACTCTCCCAAGTGCTCAGTACAGTGTTCCACACAGGTAAACATTTGATAGAGAAGCAGCGTGGCTCAGTGGAAAGAGCACGGGCTTTGGATTCAGAGGTCATGGGTTCGAATCCCAGCTCGGCCACTTCTCTTCTGTGTGACCTTGGGCAAGTGACTTAACTTCTCGGTGCCTCAGTTACCTCATCTGAAAATGAGGATTAAGACTGTGAGCCACATGTGGGACAACCTGATTCCCCTGTGTCTACCCCAGTGCTTAGAACAGTGCTTGGCACATAGTAAGCACTTAACAAATACCGACATTATTATTATTATTATTATTATTATTATAATAAATATGATCTATTGATTGATCAGTCCTGGTCAGATTTCAGGTCTGTCAAGGTTGGGGAGGTGGGGATGGGCTTTCAGTGGGACTGGGACCACCGTGGAGGTGGGGCCAAAGTGAGAGGGAGGGCAAGGAGGAGGGGCAGAGAAGGAAGTAGGGGGGAAAGGAATGGAGAGAGAAGAGAGAACAACTCATTTCATTTGGACTGTGAACTCCTAAGGGCAGGAATCATGTCTACCAATGCTATTGTACTGAACTTTCCCAAGTTCTTGGTACACTGCTCTTCAAATAGAAAGGACTCAAGAAATACCATTGACTGATTGAAAAGAAGGGGTAGGGAAGACTGATCAACTCCTCCTCCATTCCTCCTCCTCCTCCCCAGTCCTGCTGCTCTCTTGGCCCTTGGTGTCCTTCTCATCTCTTTTCCCTCAACCCCAGCAGCAGCAGAAACAGGACCCTAGTAGATTCCATCCTAAACATTTCAGGTGGCAGAACAGAACGGTCAACATTTGGATCATCCTACCTGAAGTTGATATCTGGCCATCTAGATATCATCTAATAATAATGATGGTATTTATTAAGCACTTACTTTGTGCCAGATACTATTCTGAGCACTGGGGTGGATAAAAGCAAATTGAGTTGGACACAGTCCCTGTCCCATGTGAGGCTCACACTCTCAATCCCCATTTTATAGATGAGGTAACTGAGGCACAGAGAAGTGAAGTGACTTGCCCAAGGTCACACAGCAGACAAGTGGCAGAGCTGGGATTAGAACCCATGACCTTCTGACTCCCAGGTCCACGCTGTATTCGCCACACGATGCTCCTTCTGTAATTAATGCTTGGGAGAATACGATATAACAGTTGATAGACATGTTCCCTGCTCAGAATGAGCTTACAGACTAGCTGTCTCCCAGTACAGAACTGCACAAGAATGGGAGGAAGTGGACTCTGCTGGGTTGTGTCTGTCTGCCTGTAGATAAACAGAGAAGACCTGTACCCAACAAGTGTCAATCACCAGCCTGGAACTTCATTTCCACTGTAAGCCAAAGGAAACAGACAAGAACAGAGAGGAGGTCAAGGGGAAGGGGAATGAATTATTCATCCTGAAGAACTGAGTTCTTCGAGACTGGTCCTGCCTTCTCTTTATGTCCTGAAAGGCCACCAATGAAAAGCATCTTATTCACTAGTTGAATTACTGTATGTGAATGGCTGGAGGATCCATTTCAAAGTAGCCCAGAATGGGTCTATAAAGAGGCAGGCAGATTTGTCTCTGAAGGTACACTTAGTAATGAATGGGAGTTATTCCATTCTCCTCAGGCTGGAAAAAAGAAAGGAGGAAAAGAAAGAAGATTTGCATCTCACACAGCCGCCAGGCAGTTCTAATTAAATCAATTATTAAATTTCACTGAAAGACTACTTTTCATCAAGAGTCAGGGGTTCATCTTGAAAATGTTTGGGCGGCCAATGATTGAGCAGCGGGTGGGGTGGGTGGGATGGTGGGGCCAGGCCTGGTTCAGGGAAAACGGGAGTCGGGGGAGAAACAGGTCGGCTTGGAAAACTACAGAATGAGCTGCCTGTATAGGTGACCCCACTGCTCCCCATAAGGGAGGCTGCCTGGCAGGGTGTTAGGAAAAATGTCATCTCTTGGGTGGGAAACCTCATGCCCTCCTGGTGCCAGCCATATCTATCCTTTTTGCCAAGCAAGGGTGGAGCCAAACTTGTCAAGGACCACGGAGAAAAGCAGTTTTCTACCCGAATTTGGGCCACCAGAAAGAAAATGAAACTGCCTCTGGGAAAGCAGTGGGGCCTAAGGGGAAGAGCCTGGGCTTGGGAGTTAGAGAACTTGGGTTTGAATTCCTGCTCCGCCACTTGTGATCTTAGGTGACACAGAACCACGATTTTAGTTGCTTGTAGATAAAAGTCCCCATTAAAGGTTAGAGGGCAGCAACAGTGTGACGAAGATCATGGTGGTGGTAAGGTTTGGAGCGGTGGTGGGTGAGGTAGCTGAGGGACACAGCTAAGCTAGAAATGAGTTATATTATGAAAAAATGTTTCACTGCAACCTTGTCATCTTGCCTTATGCTGTCGATTCCTCTCCGACCCATAGTGACTCCATGGACAAATCTCTTCCAGAAGCCCCCACTGTTACCTGCAATTGTTCTTGGTAGTGTATTCTTGGTTAAAAAAAAAATATATGGAAATGGTTTACCATTGCTTCTTCCATGCAGTAAACTTGATTCTCCTGCCCTTGATTATCTCCCATGCCGCTGCTGCCCAGCACTGATGAATTTTGACTTGTAGCAGATTGTCTTCCACTCACTAACTCCTGCCCAAGCTAAGAATGGAATGGATATGCCTCTGATTGATTCTCTCTCCCACAGCCCAGACTATTAGAGTGCTGGAAACTCCCCAGGTGCAATCGATCCTGAGGGGTCAAATCTTCTTAGTGACAACATTCTGTATACTATGAGGTAGTCTCCCAGACATCCGTTAGCATCAGTTAGCCAGTCAGTTGTATTTATTGAGTGTTTGTGGAACACTGTACTAAGCACTTGGGAGAGTACAATTCAACAATTAACAGACACATTCCCTGCCCACAATGAGGAGATGCCGAAGCCCAGAAAACAGAGCTAGCCTTCTAAGCAGCGTGACTCAGTGGAAAGAGCACGGGCTTAGGAGTCAGTGGTCATGGGTTCTAATCCCGGCTCTGCCACCTTTCAACTGTGTGACTTTGAGCAAGTCACTACACTTCTCGGTGCCTCAGTTACCTCATCTGTAAAATGGGGATTAAGACTGTGAGCCTCACGTGGGACAACTTGATTACCCTGTATCTACCCCAGTGCTTAGAACAGTGCTTGGCACGTATTAAGCACTTAACAAATACCAACATTATTATTATTATTATTAAAGGATGGGAAAACACACTTGCAGAGGGGAGGTAGGGACACTGGGGCATGAGCATCAGTGTGGCTTGGTGAAAAGAGCATGGCCTTGGGAGTCAGAGGTCTTGGGTTCTAATCCCAGCTCTGGCACTTGTCAGCTATGTGACTTTGGGCAAGTCATTTAACTTCTCTGTGCCTCAGATACCTCATCTGTAAAATGGGGATTAAGACTGTGAGCCCCACATGGGACAAGCTGACAACCTTGTATCTACCCTAATGCTTAGAACAGTGCTTGGCAAGTAGTAAGCACTTAACAAATACCATTATCATCATTATTATTGGGGACAACTAGAAATGGTCCAGAAACCACAACTCCCCCCTGCCTCCTTTCCCCTCTACCTGTCTGCTTCCTCCTCCTACCACATAGCTCTCAAAGTGACAGTCCCCTGGCCCTTCCCCCCAAATCAAAGTGACCTAGGGACAGGTGGAAAATGTACTAAGGATAAGAGGATGGAGGAGGGGAGAAAGAAGACTGTGGCCTAGAGGAAAGAGCATGGATATTTGGGTCAGAGGACCTGGCTTCTAATCTCGACTCCTCCACTTTTCTGCTGTGTGACCTTGGGGAAGTCAGCTCATTCCTTTGAAGTTCTTTCACCTGCAAAATAGGGATTAAGACCATGAGTTCCAAGTGGGTCATGGATTGTGTCCAACCTCATTAGCTTGTATCTACCCCAGTGTTTTTAATGGTATTTAAGTGCTCACCATTTGCCAGGCACTGTATTAGGTGCTGGATTAGATATAAATTATAGGTATAAGTTATAAGATATTAGATATACATTAATCAGATTGCACACAGTCCACCTCCCATATTGGACTCAAAAGTCTTATCCCCATTTTACAGACAAGGTACCTGAGGCATGAAGAAGTTATGTGATTTGCCCAAGGTCACACAGAAGACAAGTGGCAAATCTGGGAAGCAAGGTCTTTCTGATGTCTAGGACCAAGCTCTATTAGGCCAAGCTGCTTCTCTTAGTCCAGTGCTCTATACAGGGGAAGCACTCAATAAATGCAACTGATTGATTCTGAGCTTTCAAAATTTGGGAAATGCCCAGAACTAGCACTCTATCAGATCTATTCACCGGGCTGCAGGTTACTGTCATGCAGGGGCTTGCTTTATAGAAAGTACAGGGTAAGAAGGTCACTAAAAATTGGATAGTATTCAGCACACAAATCTGCAGTGCAGTACTGTTGTCCCATTTGCATTCCGATTCTGGGGTGCACAAATAGGAGTAAAAATCAGGACACCAGCCCCCCATCATTTGGGTCAGACTTAAAGGTCTTGCCCTTCAGTATGGTAGTTGCCACCTGAAGAGGAGAGCAGAGAACTTAGGCATGTTCAGAAGAGAGACTTGAAATTGATTAAAGGGCTAGAAAATTGGATTTATGAAGAAAGAGGAAAGGCAGTGGGTTATTTTAGCCTGGAGGAGAGAAGGCTTGAGGAGAAAATTAATATCTTTTGGGGTAGTATGTGCAACACTGATGATTTGGTGTTCTCTGTCTCCATTTAAAGTGTGGCTTATGTTCTTAGGTTTCCACCAGAGTCTCAAATTGCAATGGGACAGATTTAAGTTAGATATAAAGTTTCATTACTCGCCAAAGTTCATTTATGTAGTCTTAGTCTCCTTCCAACCTTAGTCATCATCAAGGATATTTATTAAGTGCTTAATATGTACTGAGCACGGGACTAAGCACTTGGGAGAGTACAATATAACAGATCTGGCAGACACATTCCCTGCCCACAACTAGTTACAGTCAAGAGGGGGAGTAGAGAAGCCACATGACCTAGTAGATAGAGCAGGGGCCCGGGAGTCAGAAGCATGTGGGTTCTAATCCCAGCTCCTCCATATGTCCGCTGTGTGACCTTGGGCAAGTCACATCACTTGTCTATGCCTCAGTTACCTCATCTGTAAAATTGGGATTAAGGCTATGAGCCCCATGTGGGACAAAGACTATGTCCAAGCTGATTAGCTTGTATGTACCCCTGTGCTTAGTACAGCACTTAAACATAGAGCAGACAGATGTGAGTAGAAATACATCATTTACAGAATAGGAAAAGGAGTGATCTGTCTAGGATATTATCAATATGACAATGCTAATGGGATGGGGTGGGGACGGTAGAATGAAAGATCTTTCAGGGTCTCTTCAAAGCCCAAGATCCTATGTTTTATTTATCAATCACTAAGCAAGTTGATGTTTCTGATATCCCAGTGAGGAAGGAAAATGTAATTTTTCCCATTAATCAGGTTGGGAAATCAAAGTACAGGTGACTCAGAGACTTGGTTGAGTTAAGGGAAAGTGATGGATTAGATCCCAGGAGTTCTCAAGTCTTCAGGCTGGAGGGGATTGTAATTCCAGGAGAAAGCAAGACAGCAGTGGTTCAGGGTGGGATCACCTTGGTTCTCTCATTGGCTCAATGAGTTTTGAAGAAAAATTCTGCTCCTAATCCCCAAAAGTGACAACATTTTCCCCTGCAGACTCTCACTAGGCGTGTCTACACTGTCTCTCTGCCCACCAACCTTTTGCCCACTTCCCGCCTCTGGCCTGGAAAGTCCTCCCTCTTCATATCTCGCAGGGGATAACTCTCCCCGCCTTCCAAATCTTACTGACGGCATATCTCCTCTAAGAGGCCTTCCCTGACTAAACCCTCCTTTCCTCATTTCCCACTCCCTTCTGTGTCACCCTGTTATACTTGGATTTGCACCCTTTATTCCACACTCCCTTAGCCCCACAGCACTTATGTACATATCCAAAATATATTTATATTAATGTCTGCCTTCTGCTCTAGACTGTAAACCTATGTGTGCAGGAAATGTGTCCATCAGCTCTGTCATATTGTACTCTTCCAAGTGCTTAGTTCAGTGTTTGATTAATTTATTGACACCCCGCTAAGCCTAGACTCTGTGGCTATTCAAAGGACTTTGAAGATATCTGATGTCCTGATAAGCAGAGACAGCCCCAGAAAACCTGTATTTTTATTGGGGATAAAAATATTCCCCCAGCAGCTGCTGGGTAGAAGCCTGTCTCATAAATCCCAGGGTTTAAATAGAGTGTTTCATGTGGCCAGCGAAGACCGGCTGGGGGTTTTAGGTGGGAAGTGGATACTTGATTCAGAAAGGGATTGAACAGCTCGTTCCATTAAAGATGTTTGCAAACTGGAACTTGGGTGAGAGCTCTCCTGAGCTTTGGAAGCATCCCTTGATGTGAAGTGGTGGCTCTTGAAAATTAGATTGATTTGATCTCCTTTGAAGAGGCCTTATGTGGAATGCAGGCTCTCCACCCAAGGCAGAATTCGATTAGAATAATCCCGCAGGATGCAAGATCGGCCTGTCATCCGGCACCTGGTTCATTCAGACGACAGCGAGGGCAAGGGTCAGAGGTCAATTGTCCCAACCCTGTGGTCAGTAGCAGGAGGAGTGATAATGGAGAGGAGAGGAAGGGCCTCTGTGCAGCATAGCAAGGGGTGCTGCCTTGGCCATAGTTAACATAAATGGGAAAATATAGCCAACTCACTTGCAACACATGCGCTGATGAGAGCCAGGCCTGACAGTTGTCAAGAGGCAGCTTTTCTGTGCCATCATTCAGCTGAGACGTAGAATTAAATTCTAAGAAATGAGGAACAGATGAAGGAGCAGTTCAAAGAGGTTTCTGTTTTATTTCCGGCATCATGGCACAGGAGCTGCCACTGACTTCCTCTCAGTCGGCCGCAATGTGGATGTGTTTACACCAAGCTCACTTCCTCACTTCCAACTTGGCCTCCTCCACTCAACACCTATAGCTGCTCCTTCACTGCACTCAAAAAGCACTTTATTGACCTTGGTGGTCAGTAAGGTCTATCAGGTGTCGAGCGTCCTTAGGAAGACCCAGAAAATAAAACAAAAGACAGAGGCTTTCCACTATATAAAGCATAGTACATCCATTTCTGGAGTACAGCTGGCGGCTCTGGTTGCCTCTTCTTAGGAAAGATGTAATGGCGATGAGGAAAACCCAGAGAAGGGCAACCAAGAGGATCAAGGGATGGAGAAGCTTCTGTATGAGGAGAGACCGAAATGACCAGAAGTCTTCCCCATAGCATTTTTGCATATATCTGTTATTTATTCATTTTAATGTCCGTCTCCCCTTCTAGACTGTAAACTCCTATGGGCAGGGAATGTGTCTACCAACTCTGTTATTTATTACTCTCCCAAGTGCTTAATTCAGTGCTCTGCACATAGAAAGCACTCAGTAAATAACATTGATTGCCCAAGTCTTCAGTTTGAATATAAATGATCTGAATGGGTCCATGATAGAAATTTGTAGAACTATGAAGTAGGATGGATATGGAGCTATTCTTCACTTTAAATTCCTCACCCCCAGAATGAAGGGGATTGAAGATTGAAGGTGGCAGGTTCAAAACACCTGAAAAGAAAGACTTTTTCTCACAACAGGTGGTAAACACATACAGCTTGCTTATAAAGGAGTTGGCACAGCCAAAAACATCAATAAATTCAAGAAGAGTTTGGATTCACTGTGGCTCAGGGTTCCATAATAGAATTAGAGATAATTTTCCTCTGCTAGATGGCCCATCCCTAATTGGTGAGTGAATGTCAAGAAAGGAGAGAGAAAACAAAAACTGAAGCACATCCTGGCTCCATGACTTGGCTGTGTGACCTTGGGCAAGTCACTCAGCTTCTCTGTGTCTGAGTTACCTCATCTGTAAAATGTGGATTAAGACTGTGAGACCCATGTGGGACAGGGACTGTGTCCAACCTGATTAGCTTGTATTTACCCCAGTGTTAGTACAGCGTCTGGCACATAGTAAGCACTTAACAAATAGCACAGTTAGTATTATTTCTATTATTATTACAACATAGAAAATGTGACAGACAGGGTAGAGATAGAGTAAAAGGGAGAGAGGGAAAGACAGAAGAGAGAAAGATAGAGAGGAAAGATAGAAAAGGGAGGGAGAAGAGAGATAGACTGAAAGATAAAGGGAATGAGAGGGAGAGAGGGAAAGAGAGAAGAGAGAAAGTAAAGAGGGAAGATGGAGGGAAGGAGAAGAGAGAGAAAGAGAAAGAATCATTCTTCCCAGTGGGGTAGTGAAAGGGATTGGAGAAAAATGACCCAAAACTTCCACAAACAACCCTATTCAGTTACTCTAAAGATAGCCAGGCAGGAAAAGAAGCCCTCTTCTAGCCCAGATGATACATTTCACAGAGTCCACAAGTCTTGTTTTCAGAGTGGATTTATCAGGCTTAACCCAAACTTTAGTACTTCTATTATTTTGTGGCTTGCCATATCAGTGAATCAGAGAATCAATAGAATTTATTGAACACTTTTCAATCAATCAATCCATTATATTTTTTAAGTGCTTACTGTGTGATGAGCACCATACCAAGCACTTGGGAAAGTATGATGTAACAATATAAGAGAGTCATTCCCTGTATGTAGTGAGCTTACAGTTTAGAGGGGGAGATGCATTAATATGAATAAATTATGGATATAGATATAAATGCTGTGGGGCTGGGAGGGGGGATGAATAAAGGGGGCCAATCAAGGTGACGCAGAGATGTGCCTTCGGTAAGGCTTTGAGGGTGGGGAGAGCAATTGTGTGTCAGATATGGAGACAGAGGTTGTTCCAGGCCAGATGCAGGATGTAGGCGGGAGGTTGGTGGTGAGATAGATGAAATGGAGATTAAGTGAGTAGGTTGGCATTAGAGGAGCAAAGTGTGTGGACTAGAATGAGGTAGGTGAATAGCAAGGTGAGGTAGGAAGGGGCAAGGTGATTGAGTGCTTTAAAGCTAATGGTGAGGAGTTTCCATCTCAAGCAGAGGTGGATAAGCAACCACAGGAGTTTCTTGAGGAGTGGGGAAACATGGAATGAATATTTTTGTAGAAAAATAATCCAGTAGCAGAATGAAGTGTGGACTGGAGTGGGGAGAGACGGGAGGTAGGAAGGTCAGCTGAGGAGGCTGATACACTAATCGAGGTGGAATAGGATAAGTATTTGGATTAACATGGTAGCAGTTTGGTTGGAGAGGAAAGCATTGTACCAAGTTCATTGTGGGCAAGGAACGTGTCTTTCAACTCTGTTACATTGTACTCAACCAACCACTTTCTATGGGGTTTGGCACATAGTAAGCATACAATAAATATGATTGATCGATTGAAAGTATAGTACAAGAGTTTGTAGATCTGATCCCTGCCCATAGAGAGCTTACAATCTGTACTGAAAGCTGTGACAATCTGGAGAAGGTTGGTGAAAATCCAGATATCAGGCCCATTTTTCATCCTTGCCTACTTTAGCCCACCCTTTCCGCTGCCTGATAACATTATTTCTCCATTCTTACCGACTCTCATATCCATTGCTCTCACCAGTTGTTTCAGACATTTAACTCCCTTGTCAAGCCCCCTGTCCCCCTGCCTCCCCAATCTCTTGCCCCTAATGGCATGGTCATGTACTTTATGGAGAAAATTGAAACCATTCGGCATAATTTCCCTAAAATCTCCCCTGCTCTCTCCAGTCCATGCTCCTCCTGCCCCTTCTTCAACTCTCATCTTTTCCAGCAGTATCTCAGGAGGAGATCTCCCGCCTTCTCCCCAGATCCACACCCTCCACCTGCACTTCTAACCCGATCTCTTCATACCTTATCAAAACACCTGTCTCCTCCCTTCTTTCCTCCCTGACACTCATCTTCTACTGAGTGTCATCTTCTACTGTTCACTCTCCAAGGCCTTCTTCCCCACTGCTTTCAAACATGCTCATGTCTGCCATCTCCTAAAAAAAACCCCTTCCTTTGACCCCGTGGCTCCCTCCAGTTATTGCCCCATCTCCCTGATGGTTAAGAGATTAGTAGTTGCCACCATTTTGCTTTTCTGTAGTGCAACTTCTCTCATGATCATCCATTGGGAGTTTAGGTTTTCTAGCTCTGGCTACCATTTGCTCACCACCTTCCTCCCAATCCCTCCTAATCCAGACTCCCCTGGGCAACCAACCTCTTAACGTTGTTAGAGTGAAGGAGTGACAAGTGAAACAGTATGCCAATAACATTTTATATTTGTACAACACTTTTGCTCTTCTAAAGTCCTTTCATCTATAATTTATAATAGACTGAATTCTGCATTGTAGGCTCCTTCCCTATCTACTCACTCTATTACACTGTACTCTCCCAAATGCTTAGAACAGTGCTCTGCACCCAGTAAGCACTTACTAAATACCCTTGATCGATTGATTGATATAAATGTTTGTTTTTCAAGCTAGAGTGTTAGTTTCTTGAGGGTAGGGATTATGTCTACTCTACTGTTCTCTCCCAGGCACTTAGTACAGTAAGTACCCTGTACACAGTAAGTGCTCAATTTTTTTCCTATGGCATTTGTTACTATGTGCCAAGCATTATATTAAGCACTAGAGTAGACACAAGTTAATCAGATCAGACGCAGTCCCTGCTTCCCATGGGACTCACAGTCTAGAGGAATGAACAGGTATTGAAGCCCCATTGTACGGATGAGAAAGCTGAGGCCCAGAGAAGTAAAGTGATATGCCTAATGCCACACACGAGGCAAGTAGCAGAACTGGGATTAGAACCCAGTTCCTCTGACTCCCAGGCCTGTGCTCTTTCAATTAAGCCATGCTACCACTTATTTATAAGTAATGTACATTGCTTATTTAATTTTATTAATATCTACCTCCCCTTCTAGACTGAAAGCTCATCATGAGCAAGGACTATGTCTGCTAATTCTGTTGTGTTTACTCTCCCAGTTGCTTAGTGTAGTGCTCTGCATGTAATAAGTTCTAAGTGAATACCACTGATTGATGGGGTGATACTCTTCTAAACATGCTTTGATCGACTGCTCCCATACCCTGTGAGCTAGGTATTTTTATCTCCATTTTATAGATGAGAAAACCGAGGTCAGAGAGAAGTTAAGTAACTTCTCTGAGGTCACAGAGAAGACCAGTGGCAGAGCCAGAACAAGAACATGCTCTTTCCACTAGCCTCTGCTGGCAAAGGAAGCAGTCTCCCGGCCAAGGCAGGGATTACAAACATGCGTCTGGGGAAACAGAACCTGGGCTGAGGCAACCCTTTCCACCGATGCCTGATATCTGATACGGTAGCTTAACATTAAGTAGTAGTAATTTAAGGCCTCAAGAGCCAGTGCCTGCCAGATGCCAGAGAATGTTTACTTTTCCATCATGTGGCGACAGAGTCCTTTGGCTCCTGTCGACAGTTGGGCAATTTAACCCTCATACTATGACTGGTTTCTGGAAGCTGTTTCATTTACAAGTGAACCCCTCCATCCTGAAGACCATTCTCAAGTAGAGTTTTCCCAAATAGAGCTGCCAATTTCTGGGCTTAGACAATAAGCTTTCAGAGGACAGAAGATCATATATATATAATTTTACTTCCTTATGCCCCCAAATGTCCAGGACAGCTCTCTGCATGCAATAGATACTTGGTCAAAGCTATTAATGACGGTGATGATGAAGAATGTTGGTCAAGGCCCTCTCAAGCACTTAGTAAAGTGTTATGCACACAGTAAGTGCTCAATAAATATGATTGAATGAACCATTGATTGACTGATTGGATCATGTGCAGAGTTTGTCCAAACTTTAGAGTAGTCATGTGCAGAGTTTGTCCAAACTTTAGAGTAGAGGCAGCTAAAGGAAAATAAATGCACAGAGAAGCAGTGTGGCTTAGTGGAGAGACCACAGGCCTGGGAGTAAGAAGGACCTAGGTTTTAATCCCAGCTCCGCCACATGTCTGCTATGTGACATTGGGCAAGTCACTTCACTTCTCTGGGCCTCAGTTACCTCATCTATAAAAATGGGGATTAAGAGTGTGAGCGCCATATGGGACAGGGACTTGTGTCCAACTTATGTCCAAATTTATTAGCCAGTATATCTCTCCCAGCTCTTAGTACAATGCCTGGCACATAGTAAGTGCTTAATAAATAACATAAATGATTAAATAACACACTCTGGTCTTTTCCCCTTAAGCACTTTGATATTCATCCCACCTTCAGCCCCATAGAATTTATGCCCATATCTTTACGCTCTCCCATTTCCTTAATCTGTAATGTGCTTTAATAATAATAATAAGAATAATTGCGGTATTTGTCAAGTGCTTACTATGTGCTAGGTACTGTCCTAAATGCTGGGGTAGATACGAGATAATCAGGTTGGACACAGACCTTGTCCTACGTGGGGCTCATAGTCTTAATCCTATTTTACCGATGAGGTAACCGAGGCACAGAGAAGTTAAGTGACTTGGTCAAAGTCACACTGAAGTCAAGTGGTGGAGTGAGGATTAGAACCCAGGTCCTTCTGATTTCCAGACTCATGCTCTATCCACTAGGCCACTCCTCTAATGTTTCTTTAATGCCAGTCTCCCCTCTAAACTGTAAACTCCTTGTGGGCAGGGATTATGAATGCCAACTTTTTGAATTGTAATCAATTTATAAATGATATTTATGTAGAGCACTGGACTTAACACTTGGGGGACTGCAATACAACATAGTTGGCAGTCCCATAAGTAGCTTTCAGTCTAGATGGGTAGACAAATATTAAAATACATTATGTATATATTACAGATATTAAAATATAATTACAGATACACAAATGTGGGTAGGGGTGGTGAATATCAAATGTTTAAAGGTAACAGATCCAGTGCATAGGTGATGCAGAAGGGAGAGGGAGTAGGGAAGCTGAGGGCTTAGTTGTGGAAGGCTTCTTGTAGGAGATGCATTCTCCCATGTACTTAGTATAGTACTCTTCACATAGTAAGAGCTCAGTAAGTACCACTGATGGATTGGTTGATGGCTTTACTAAGAGGCACTGGACCAGTTATGTCACTTTTTATGGGACATAACTGCTTCCAATATGAAGAGCTTAGTTTCTAAAGTGAAAATGGATGTTACTCCTGGTATTCAATTACATTTGGTTTGCTCTTTGCTCAATGTGGTGACTTCCTCACCTCTTCAGAAAAACTTCTTGGGGGGAGTGGTGTACCCAGTAACTAAATCTCTATATCACCTTGTGCCTTATTTTCTGATGAAAATTCATGCAGCAGGAACTGATGCTTCTCAAGGCTCTTTTGACAGGTACAATTGTCTCTAGAAACTGAATAAAGAGACAATGCATACAAGCTCATTTAAGATACCTTTAATTAGCTCTAAAAGTCATTTTCTGAGATGGTTTAATCATGCTAAGACATGGTGTTCTAACAGCTTATAAAAATATATATATCATGAATTGTTTTGCATCATTTCCATGAGTCAGGAGACTTCTAGTTCCTCTCTGGGTTTTTACATAAAGATCTTGGGTTAGATTTGATTTGGCTTCATCTCTGGAACAAGATGCCTAGGGCCAAAATCCTGCTGACCCAGTTAAAGAGGCAGTGTGTCACCTTCCCAGGAGGCAGAATTCCTTTGCAACCCAAAGCTCATGTTGAATTCTTTCTGCTTGTGAAAATAAAATCCCTAAACCACAGGTTTTTTTATTGGTATTTGTTAAGTGCTTAATATGGGTCAAACACTGTTTTAAGTGCTAGGGTGAACACAAGTTAATCAGGACTGTCACACTCCCTGACAAAAATGGGGCTCACAGTCTAAGTAGGACTGGTTATTGAACTCTCAGTTGAGGAAACTGAGGCACAAAGAAGTGAAGTGACTTGCCCAAGGTCACATGGCAGGGCAGTGGTGGAGAAGGATTAGAACCCAGGCCCTCTGACTCCCAGACCCAGGCTCTTTCCATTAGGTCACAAACCTTCCCAGATACTTTCCAACTATTATTGCAAAGGTTCTGGCAGGAAGGTGACATGTAATCCAAAACTCTGTTCTGCACACCCATCCCCAACACCTACTGGCTCTAGAACAGTTACTATTTAAATCTTTAAATCTTGTGTTTCCAAATAGCTCCTCTAATAAACTGCAGTAAGCATAGACTTATAGCCATGTCCACTCTCCTAGTTCCAAGCCTCCATCTCCGCCAAGGTCTGTCTTTGCAGGAGCAAACATTAGGTCATTAGAATAATCTGCTCATAGACTCCTGTATTGTGTCTTCTAGGTGGTCTTCTTCAGGGACTGAAATAATGCAGAGGCCCTGGGCCTCAGGACAAAGGGAGCTCTCATCTGGCCACCCTCCAAAGATTCATAATTGATCAATCAATAATATTTATCGAGCACTTTCAGTGCACCGGGTACTATACTAAATGCTTGGGAAAGTGCAATATAATAGAGTTGGCAACTCTAGCTGTCACTGCTTCATATGACAACTGTGTACCTCCTGAATCTTTTTAAAATGGCATTTGTTAAGGATTTACTATGTGTCAAACACTGTTCTAGGTTCTGGGGTAGAAACAAGTTAATTAGGTTGGCCACAGTCCCTGTCCTGCATGGGGCTCACAGTCTAAGTAGAAGGGTGAATAGAAGAAATGAGGCACAGAGAAACTGTGACTTGTACAAGGTTACCTAACAAAAGATTGGCAAAGCCAAGGTTATAACCTAGGCCTTCTGATTCCCAGATCTGTGCTCTTTCCACTAGACTATGCTGCTTCTCCAACATGGCCTTAACAACATGGCAGCTCCTTGACACAATAGGAAGACAGCACCCAAAATAGACCAACTTGAGGAAGCAGCATGGCCTAGTGGATAGAGTCCTGGCCTGAAAGTCAGAGAATGTGGATTCTAATCCCAGTTCTGCCATTTCATCTTCATCAGTAACATTTATTGAGAGCTTACTGTGAGCAGACCACTGTATTAAATGCTTGGAAGAGTACAGTACAAAAGAGTTGATAGACACGTTCTCTGCCCACAGTGAGCTTACAGTGTAGAGGGGGAGAAAGTCATTAATATAAGTGAATAATTTATGATATATGATTTACATAAGTATCGTGGGGTTGAGGGTGCCACTTGTCTGCTGTGTGACTTGGGCAAGTCACTGAACTTCTCTGTGCCTCAGTTACTTTATTGGTAAAATGAAGATTAAGACTTGGAGCCCCATGTGGGACGGGGACTGATTCCAACCTGATTATCTTGTGTACCTACACCAGTGCTAATTACAGTACCTGGCACATAGGAAGTGCTTAACAAGTACCATTTTTTTTTAAAAGATGATGTCAGTGATTCTTTTAAATTTCTCCATTCTGTAAAGGAAAGGAACTGGGTTTGGGCGTAGGGCACGTCTCATGAGTTCAAGTCTGGCTCCCAGGCCCTGACCTGTCTCTATCCTTGATAATAATAATAATAATAATGACACCAATTGCTATCATTATTAATACATTGCTAATGCTATTATTAACAAGTGAGAAGCAACATGGTCCGATAGAGCACGGCCCTGGGAATCAGAAGGCTGTGGTTCTAATCCCAGCTCTGCCACTTGTCCTTGGACAAGTCACTTCACTTCCATTCCCTCTTCTATAAAATGGGGATTAAGACTGTGAGCCCCGTATGAGGCATGGACTGTATCCATCCAGATTATCTTGTATTTTCCCCAGCGCTTAATATAGTGGCTGGCACATAGTAAGTTCTTAACAAATACCATGAAAAAAATAGAAGACTCATCGCCTACTTCTAGCACTTTTTAAAAACGGTATTTGTTAAGTGTTTACTACAAGATTATCAGGGTGTACACAGTCCCTGTCCCACATAAGGCTTGATCTTCCTCCCCATTATACAGAGGAGTTAACAGGGGCATAGAGAAGTTAAATAACTTGCCCAAAGTCACATAGCAGATGAGTGGCAGAGAGGAATTGGAACCCAGGTCCTCGGACTCTCGGGCCCTTTCTCTTTCCACTAGACCATGCTGCTTTTTGACTTTAGAATGGTATTTCTATCCATCCTCATCAGTTTTGTCTAAATGCTTTTTAAATTGTATGTTTAATAATTCATCTCATCTACTCTATTTGTATGTATATTTTCTGTCTGTCTTCCCCATTAAAGTGTAAACTCCTGTTTCCTGGGAAAACATACTTTTCTCGTATCATATTTCATTCAGTAGTATTTACTGAGCGCTTACTATGTGCCGAGCACTGTACTAAGCACTTGGAAAGTACAATTCAGCAACAGATAGACAATCCCTACCCAGTATTTCTCAGGGGTTCAGTATGGTTGGCTGTTGCACTAAACTACTACTACTATGGGCTTCGAAGCATCCTGCCAATTCTCTCCCGCTTACCTTTGAGCTCTCTTCACTCACTACATCCTACCTCTAATTCTTTTCTTATCCACAGTTGATCTGCTTGCCTGTGACCGTTTGCTCCCACCTTCTTTCTTGCCTAGTAGTAGCAGTAGTAATAGCACTTATAGTATTTATTAAGCCTTTACTGTGTGCAGAGCATGGTACAGAATGGCAAGAAAGCGTACACCGGTGGACCTAGTACTCCCTCTCCCTGCAAATTTGCAAGACCGCAGCTCTTCTCATTTTGAAATTCCTCCCTGAAATCCCACTTCTTCCATAAATGTTTCCTGATTAGACTTCACCTTTACAGGGAGTTTCCATCCAATTCTGAATATCTATCTATCTATCTATCTATCTATCTATCTATCTATCTATCTATCTATATCTATCTAATCTATCTATCCATCTATCCATCCACACCTATCCTTAGCAATTATAGATATGTCAGTTTAATTTACGCTTTTGATCTACCTATTCACCCTGCCATATATCTGTTATCAGCCACCGTAGCCCAGTTCTGTCAGTTAATGGTATTTGTTGTATGTGTGTCCTGTTTGTATTCTACTGTGTACTATGTGCAGAGAACTGTACTGAACACCTAAGCACTGTTCTCTTTCCTATTCCCTCAATTCATATATAATTTGTGTCTGCCAATCACTCCATTATCTCATAAACCTTTTGAGGGCCTAGACCACCTCTCCTGTTATATGTCCCTGGTTGTTCATTATAGTGCTGTAAACAGAGTAAATGAACAATCAGTGATTTATAAAACACTTTGTGCACAGCACTGTACTAAGAACTTGGGAGAGTACACAAAAGTAAATATACATGATCCCCTGGTCTCGCAAAGCTTAAAATCTAGTGGGAGAGACAAACATAAATTATAGGTAGGAGAAGCAACAGAGTATGAAGGGTCATATAGGTGCTCAATAAATCCTTTGGATTAACAGATGATGTAATGATATGTGAACTTCTTTTCTCCCCATGGGTAGCCTGTTACTCCTCTGCTTGTGTACTTCTTTTTGAATGGTACATGTGAAGTCAAAACTATGTGTTAGACACTGTACCACACACTGGGTTAGGTACAAGACAATCTGCTTGGACACAGTCTTTGCCCCTGAGGAAGCTCACAGTCTAAATTGGAGGGAGGAGGAGTTAATCCCCATTTCACTTCTTCCAGGGGGTGAATGGGAGGTGAGGACAGGAAGACTTAGGGGAAGACTTTGAACTAAGAATTTCAAGGGGAGGGGAAATGGACCCAATACAAATAAGGCTCTCCATCCCCTTTATTTTACAGTATTTGTATCATAAGCCCTGGGGTCTTGCCTCATCTTATACCGTCGAGTCGTCTCCTATCCGGAGTAGATACAATTTAATGAGGCCAGATACAGTCCCTGACTCACAGAGGGGTCACAGTCTAAATAGTAGGACAAAGAGGTACTGAATTCCCATTTTACAGTTGAGGAAACCAAAGCCCAGAGAAGATGTGACTGGCCCAAGGTCACACAGCAGGCAAGAGGCAGAGTTGGAATTAGAACCCAACAACTCTGACTCCCAGCCCATACTCTCTTCACACCGCTCCTCTTGTCTTGCCCCGGCTCTGAACTCAGTATCCCTACACTGTTGCTCTGGGGCCCTGTTGGCTAAAGGCCTGAATCAGGACAAAGGGGAAGGTTCCAGACTAGAAGTCATAGGCAGAGCACTGACATCTCTATTCTCTCCGTGTTTCATCTCTCAAGGAGCTTGGCCAAAGGGCGGGAGTTGAGGCCCAGTTGGCTTTGTGACCTGACACCACCGGTTGGAGACCAGGGTGCCACGTGCCTATGGCCTGGACAGCCCTCAAGAAGCTAATGGACATTCCACACCTGTCAGCACTCAGCACCTCCCAGTCATTGGAGACTTACTTGGATGCACACAAAAGTTCTTCATCAAACTGTGTTGCTGTGACAACTGGGGATCAGGGCGGTCTACTGGGTAGAGAGGTCAGTTCTTTATCTTTCCAAGGTCAAGGTGAGGGTCACCTTTGCTTTGGGCAAGGCCATGATGGGGGTGTGATATGCATGAGTGGCATTTGATTGGATGATGAATGAATCTTGATGTACTGTCATCTATCAATCCCTGGTAGAAGGGATTGAGTTATAACCCAATGTCCCCTACGACTGACATATAGACTGTAAGCTCATTGTGGGCAGGGAATGTGTCTGTTCATTGTTATTTTGTACTCCCCCAAGCATTTAATACAGTGCTCTGCACATATGAAACACTCAGTAAATACGATTGAATGAATGAGTGAACATATGCCAGTCATATGAGGCAATCTGATGCCAGCCTGGCGGCAGTCCCCATTGTGTGCCCAGGCAGCCGCAATGGAGGCCTGGGTGTAGGCCCAGTGTGAACACTGGGGTGGTTGCCAGGGTTTCAGGCCGGCCCTTGGGGAGGTCAGTTCTGACTGGACATGAGGGCATCCAAGGCAAATGGGCACAGAGGCTTAGGCACCTCCCCTTATTGAATCAGGCGATGGCCACAGTGTTCCCTGGTCTTCTGGTCAGCCCTGCTTTGAACCACTGCTGGTCCTGGAAGTCACCCAGCTGAGAAAAGGATGAGCCTTACTCTGTCTAGAATTGCCCCCATGAGCTAGTTTGGGAATGGGAAAAGAAAAGTTGAATCTGGGTTTATTTATTTATTTATTTATTTTTTAATAAAAATGCTTTTCATTTTATCCCTTTCCAATGCACAGTCCAGCTCTCTATAAGGGGGAGGGTGATTCCAAGGCCAGTATTTCCTCCGCCGGCCAGGACCAAAGGGTCCAGACTCTGGCCAGGAGCCGCAGGCATCTCCCTGCTATGTAGAGGGGGAAAAGCAGAGTTTCCTGGCTCCGGCCACCGCTCCAGAGCTTGGGAAGACAAGTGGGGAGTTGAATCTCCGTCCTCCCAACCCCTGCCAAGAGTGGCCTCTCTACCTCCTGGAGGGGCAGCATGATTCCTCTTGAGGAGCCAGTACACAGCCATTGTAATAATGTTGGTATTTGTTAAGCGCTTACTATGTGCAGAGCACTGTTCTAAGCGCTGGGGTAGACACAGGGGAATCAGGTTGTCCCACGTGGGGCTCACAGTCTTCATCCCCATTTTACAGATGAGGTAACTGAGGCACAGAGAAGTTAAGTGACTTGCCCACAGCCACACAGCTGACAAGTGGCGGAGCCGGGATTCAAACCCATGATCTCTGACTCCAAAGCCCGTGCCCTTTCCACTGAGCCACGCTGCTTCTCTAATAATAATGTTGGTATTTGTTAAGCGCTTACTATGTGCAGAGCACTGTTCTAAGCGCTGGGGTAGACACAGGGGAATCAGGTTGTCCCACGTGGGGCTCACAGTCTTAATCTCCATTTTACAGATGAGGTAACTGAGGCACAGAGAAGTTAAGTGACTTGCCCACAGTCACACAGCTGACAAGTGGCAGAGCTGGGATTCAAACTCATGAGCCCTGACTCCAAAGCCCATGCTCTTTCCACTGAGCCACGGCACCCACCCCCTAGTCCAGCGGAGGAAGCTGTGCATGTGTCCATCCCCGGTGGATAATCCGCTCTCCACAAATACACTGCCTGGGTACTTTTTTCCAAAGTTTCATGGAAAGTCTGAGAAACAGTGTGGCTTAATGGATAGAGCAGGGGTCTGGAAATCAGAAGGACCTGGGTTGTAGCCTTGGCTCTGCCACTTGCCTACGTGACCTTGGGCAAGTCACTTCACTTCTCTGTGCCTCAGTTACCTCAACTGTAAAATAGAGATTGAGCCTGGGAGCTGCATGTGGGACAGGGATTGGGTCAGTCAGTCAATGGCATTTTTCTGAGCTCTTACTGTACTAAGAGATTGGGAAAGTTCCTGATTATCTTGTATCTACCCTAGCACTTAGAAGAGTGCTTGGCACATAGTAAGTACTTAATAAATACTATTAAAAAAGTCCCCACTCTTCTCTTCCCTAGTGACTTCCCCTGGTGGGAAGATCGGGCAATCTTGTCATTTAGACAACGAAGACAGCATTCATTCATTCATTCATTCAATCGCATTTATTAAGTATTTACTCTGTGCACAACACTGTACTAAGTTCTTGGGAAAGTTCAATACAACAATAAAAAGTGACAATCCTTGCCCACAGCATGCTCACAGTCCAGAAGGTAGATGAGGAGCTGTTAAAAACAGCTCAATTACGATGTCATCCTGAAGAATTTCTCCAGATTAATGTAGCAGAGCATGAAATGTGCCAATCTGCCATGCACCAATCTTTGGACTTCTGCTCCCCAGCACCATGTGTTGTAATGGACTAGTGTAAAGAACACGGGCCTGGGAGTCAGACGAACTGGGTTCTAAATCATGGCTCTGGCAATTGCTTGCTGTGTGACCCTGAACAAGTCACCTAACTTCTCTGTGACTCACTTTCCTCAACTATAAAATGGTGATTCAAAATCTGTTCCCTGTCCTAATTAGACTGTGAGTCCCATGTGGGACAGGAAGTGTGTCCAATCTGATTAATTGTATCTACCCCAGTGTTTTGAACAATGCTCGACAAATAGTAAGAGCTTAACAAATGCCATTTAACTCCCCCCCAACCAGGCCTGTCAGTCCCTCCCCATGGCCTTCAGAAAAGTGGATTCTGAGAGAGGGGTACAATGGGTCTGCCTCTCTGCAGAATAAGGGGCTTGTCTGGGGACTGTATTGTACTTTCCAAGCTCTTAGTATGGTGCTCTGCACACAGTAAGTGCTCAGTAAATACGATTGATTGAATGAATGAATAAATGAATGAAGACTATGGGTGGGCAGCAGAAATTGGAGGGAGGAAAGGCAGATGCAGAGATGGGAAAACGAGAGCAAAAAGGAAGTGAACGGGAAGGAAAAAAAAATCAAGAAAGACACCTTTAAATAGAGCAAAATTTTATCTAAGAGTACAGAGCAATGAATAACAAAGACAGATTTGACCACAGCTTAGTTTAAAGGAGGTTGGGCTTGCCCTTGCAAATGGTACCTCTTGTCTGTGTTTAAAAACCTTTCTCAAAGCTGTGGTGGAGTTCTCTGATCTGGAGCTCTTTTATGGTCAGTTGAAGGGAATGAAGGAGTAACCCCTCTGATCCAAAACTCCTGCCTCACACGTCTGAGCCAACCAACACCCTCTCCCCCCAACTGGCTCTGAACAACTCTCAGCTGGGGAAGGGTGGTGAGTCTGTGTTTTTTTTTCCTTGAGAAATCCCTTCTTCCCTAGTGCCTTGCCACCCTGAGACAGGCAGAGTGGTTTAATGGGGGGGTCGGCTAATCACGTGGTCCCTACTTCAAGTATCTTGGGTAGCCTTGCAATGTGTGTGATCTATTGATTAATCAGTGGTATTTATTGAGTGCTTACTGTGTGCAGAGCATAGAACTAAACAATTGGGAAAGTACAATACAATGGAGTTGGTAGACTTGATTCCTGCCCAAAAGGATCTAATAATCTAGAGGGGAAGAGAAAAGCTACATATCGTGAGGAAATAAGGAAGCGGAAGAAAGGGTAGGCCTGAGTTTATTTATCACAATCTATCCATCAATCAAAAATATTGATTTATTGAGGGAAACTTAATTGAGATTAAGCTGATGAAATGAAGGTACCTCTATCAATGCCAGAAATATTTTCTACTTCACTTTCTCACTCAGCATCTTCCCACTCTGGATCCCTTAACTCCCTCCTGAAACCTCCAGTCCTCCTGCTCATTCCCCTGATCTGCCCTGTGCTCTTTTCTAATGGTATTTTTTTAATGCATACTATGTACCAAACACAATTCTAAGTGCTGGGGTAGGTACAAGTTAACTAGGTTGGACACAGTCCCTGTCCCTCATGGAGCTTATAGTTAAAGTAGGAGGGAGAACAGGTATTTAATCTCCCTTTTACAGTTGAGGGAACTGAGCCACAGAGAAGTTCAATGACTTTCCCGAGGTCACCCAGCAGACAAGTGGTGAAGCGGGGTTAGAACCCAGATCTTCTGACTCCCAGGTCCTTGCTCTTTCCATTAGGCCAAGCTGCTTCACAAATGGCTAACCACTGCTCTACTTTCAAATGGGAAGCAGCACGGCACAGTGGAAAGCAGCATGGCATAGTGTATAGAATACGGGCCTGGGAGTTAGAAGATCATGGGTTCTCATCCTGGCTCTGCCACTTGTCTGCTGTGTGGCCTAGGGTAAGACATTTAACTTCCCTGTAACTCAGTTACCTCATCTGTAAATTAGGAAATAAGAATGTGAGCCCCATGTGGGACATGGACTGAGTCTAACCTGATTTGCTTGTATACACCCCATGCTAAGTACAGTGCCTAGCACATAGTAAGCACTTAATAAATACCATAATTATTATTATGATGATGATGAAATGGCTAACTACCATGATCCAGGCACTCCTCATAC
Source organism: Ornithorhynchus anatinus (assembly GCF_004115215.2). NCBI lineage: Eukaryota > Metazoa > Chordata > Mammalia > Monotremata > Ornithorhynchidae > Ornithorhynchus > Ornithorhynchus anatinus. The sequence goes on from NC_041732.1 coordinate 19,406,225, forward strand.
CCCTACTTCACTACTGTCTCAGGCTCCTTATGGGTTTCCATCTCCATCTCCAGCCTCTTCCCTCTCCAGTCTTTTTTTTCATGGAATTTGTTAATCGCTGGATATGTGCCAGGCACTGTACTAAAAGCTGGGTTAGATACAAGCTAATCAGGTTGGACACATGGGACACAGTTTTAATCCACCTTATACAGATGAGATAACTGAGACACAGTGAAATGACTTGCCCAAGGTCACAAAGCAGATGCATGGTGGAGACAGGTTTAGAACCCCCATCTTTCTGACTCCCAGGCCTATGAAATTTCACTCTGCTGTTTAGATCATCGTTCTCCAACATCTCTCCCCTCCTCAAATACTTCTATTGTTGCCCATTGTTATCGTTTGTATCAAGCAACCCATTGTTTGGGTTTAAGGCACTCCACCAACACTTTCCCATGGCTTCTTTAAATGCCAGTTCACAGTCTCTGTTCCTTCCAAGTTCACCATCTCACTATTTTGTAGTTTCTATTCTCCTGCCTCCTTCATCTGGCCCATGCCATTCCTCCTTCTGGAACTTCCTTCCCCTTCAAATCCACAAGACTTCACTCAGCGGTCCCTATCTTCAAAATCCCCATTTTACAGATGAGGTAACTAAGGCACAGAGAAATCAAGTGACTTGCCTAAGATCATACAGCAGACAAGTGGAGGAGCCGGGATTAGAACCCAGGTCCTTTGACTCTCAAATCTGAGCTCTGTCCACTAGGTCATGTTGCTTCAATGCAAAAGAATGAAAAGAAATGGACTTCTGAACTACTTTGGGAAATGGGTGGAATGAGAATTTCAAGGGCATAGGTGATGCTCTAGTGGGATAAATAAGGTGGGGAGAGGAGAGATGAAGGAGGAAAGATGTCCTGGAGATGTGATTTTAGAAGGACTTTGACAACAGGAAGAGCAGTGGTCTGTGGCGCGTGAAGGAGGGGGAGTCCCAGGTAGGTGGGAGGGAGAGAGGGAAAGAGAGGGAAAGAGAGGGGAAGAGAGGGGAAGAGAGGGGAAGAGAGGGGAAGAGAGGGGAAGAGAGGGGAAGAGAGGGGAAGAGAGGGGAAGAGAGGGGAAGAGAGGGGAAGAGAGGGGAAGAGAGGGGAAGAGAGGGGAAGGAAGGAAGGAAGGAAGGAAGGAAGGAAGGAAGGAAGGAAGGAAGGAAGGAAGGAAGGAAGGAAGGAAGGAAGGAAGGAAGGAAGGAAGGAAGGGTAGACATTTCATTAATGCAGAGAGTTCCGAGAACAGTGCAGCACAGATGTCTCATATGGAGCAAAGAAACCTATTGGCTTCTGAAAATCTTGGTGCCACTTTCCAACAGCAGGGACGAGGCATGACAACAAGTGTGGGATTATCCTGAAATATCTTACTCCAGATCAACAATTCTCACTGAGTCAGGGCCGGGGGCCCAACCAGCCCTATCCTGTGGCCTGCCGCTGCCTGACTCTTCTTTGCAGCCTGTGTCGTCTCCTGTTACACCAGAGCAGGAAGCAGACTAAAATCATGGAGGGTGAGAAGGGAGGGAGGAGGGGGAACCGTGGGAGCTTTCTTGGAACCTAATGCGGGTCAGCTGGGAATACCCATCAGATGCCAGCTTTCTCTCCTTGGTGCCAGAGGTGGGCAGCCCTTGGCCCTCCCTCCCCAGTGCTCCGTCTCCCCTATCCCCTCACTCCAACTTATTCAGGGCACTGCCCTCTACCTAATCTCCTGGATTCTTTATTTAGGAAATTGGCAGCCTTAGTCAGACTGAGAAAGCCAGGAGGATGTGTGTGTGGGTATGTGTGTGCATGTGAATGTATGTAGAAGCTTTGGGGTGGGGTGGAGGGGCAGAATTTATCTTTCTGCTGAGGTCTAGGGTTGCACTGCTGGGACTGCTAATGCCTCGTAGCATGTGGGGCTGAGATCTGGGCTCAGTTCCCCTATGGCTACCACGAGACAAGGCAGGCAGAGAGGTTGGCTGGGCAGCTCCCCTTTCATCCAGGAGTGTGCCAGGGATCCATTTCTCAGGGCAAAGGCAGGAGTCGTGATAGGAGGACCAGAATGGCAGAGCAAGAAGCCAGTGGCTTACAGGTCCTGCTCTCCACCCTCCAGGTAAGAGTTTGAGTGAATGCACCCGCTGGCTTGTTTCACGGTAGACGGCACCAGCCCCGACCAGCTGCCCCAGTGTGACTGCTCTCCTGTCTCCCGTTGGCCCGGAAAAGCTCGGTCGGCTGATCTGTTGTTGGAGCTGAGTGGAGTCAGCTGCATCTACCCCCTTGTAGCTGATGGTCAGGGACTTAAATAATCAGAAGGTTGAAGCAGGGGATTGCTTTATATCAATGTCTGTCTCCCCCTCTAAACTATAAGCTTGGTGTAGGCAGGGAATGTGTCTGTTTATTGTTATATTGTACAGTCCCAAGCCTTTAGTACATTGCCTTGCACACAGCATTCAGTAAATGCAAATAACTGATTTACCTGGAGGCCTGAAACTGTCTGTATTTGAGGGTGGCCTGGCTTGACAACAGAAGGGAGAGCTAGGAGACAGTTTAATTTATAGTAAGAGCTATCTATCCATCACTCGGTGGCATTTATTGAATACTTCTTGTTTGCGGGACACTGTACTAAACTCGTGGGAGTGTAACATAGAGTTGGTAGACACCCTGCCTATGAAGACCTTATGGTGGACATAGACATTGAAATAAATTACTGATAGGATTGGGGTGGAGTGAGTGTTCTAGTGCTTAGGGTGTATGTCCTCAAATAGCTAGGTGACACAGAGGGGAAGGAGAATAGAGGCTAGCCAGAGAAGACTTCTTGGTGGAGATACAATTTCAATAAAGTTTTGAAGATGGTGGTTTTTTGAATATGAAGTTGAGGGGAAGGCATCAAAGGGTAAAGAGACAATCTCAAGGCACAGCAAATAAGTCGGTGTTAGAGGAGTGACATATACGGGTAGGGTTGCCCCGAGACGAGTGAGGTTAGGCACGAGCTAGGGAGGAAAATTTAGTGCTTTAAGCTAGTGGTGAAGAATTTCCATTTCATCTGGAAATGGATGGGTGACCATTGGAGGTTTTTGAGGAATGGGGAGATCTGTGCAGAATGGTTTTTCAGAAAAATGGTCCAGGCATCAGACTAGGGGAAGTAGGGATTGGAAAGGGGAGAGATTGGAGGCAGGGAGGTCAGAGTGGAGGCTAAAGCAACAACCAGTGTTTGTTGTCCAAACTCCTTGAGCGAGCTGTCTCCCCCTGCCCTCTCCTCTTCCTCCCCTCCAATTCTCCACTTGATCTCTTTAAATCTGGTTTCCAACCCCTTCACTGTACAGAAAAGTGTCTTCTAGGATAACAATTACTTTCTTTTGTTAAATTTGATGGCCTCTTCTCTGACTTAAACCTCCTAGACCTCAGCTGCCTTTAACACTGTGGCCCACCCCCTCCTCCTTGAAACATTATCTAACTTTGCCCTCACTGACCCTGTCCTCTCCTAGTTCTTCTATCTTTCTGATGAATCCTTCTCAGCTTCTTTTGCGGGCTCCTTCTCTGTTTCCCACCCGACAGGTGGGGTCCCTCAAGGCTCAATTCTGGGTCCCTTTCTATTCTCTATTTACACCACTCCCTTGGAGAACTCATTCACTTCCACGGCTTTAACTTCCACCTCTATGTGGATGATTCCTTAATCCACATCTCCAAGCTTGACTTATCTCCTTCTCTGCAATATCACATTTCCTTCTGGCTTCAGGACATCTCTAACTAAATGTCCCTCTGACACCTTTAGCTAAACATGTCATAAACAGAACTCCTCATCTTCCCACCTAAACCCTGTTCTCTCCCTGTTTTTCCCACCACAATAGACAATACCACTATCCTCCCTATCTCACAAACCCATAGCCTTGGTGTTGTCCTTGACTCATCTCTCAATCAATCCACATATTCAATCTGTCACTAAATTCTGTCTGTTCTACCTTCACAACATTGCTAAAATCTGTCCTTTCCTTTCCATTCAAAATGCTAGTATACTGATCCAAGAACTTATCTGCCTCCTTGTTGACTTCCCTGCCTCCTTTCTTTCAGCACTCCAGTCCCTACTTCACTCTGCTGCCTGGATCATTTTTCTTAAAAAAAAAAAAATTAAATCCATATTTCCCTACTCCTCAGGAACCTCCAGTGGTTGCCCATCCATCTGTGCATCAAACAGAAACTCCTTACTATGGTTTTAAAGCATTCAATCAGTTCACCTCCTCCCACCTTACCACACTTATCTACTCCATTCCAGTCTGCACAGTTTGCTCCTCTAGTACTAGATGGCTCACCATGCCCTGATCTCATCTATCTCACCGCTGACCTTTTTCCCACACTCCTTCTTCTGCCCTGGAACTCCCTCTCCCACCAAATATGCCAGACAACCACATTCTCCATCTTCAAAGCCTTATTGAGGTCACAACTCCTCCAAGAGATCCTCCACGATTAAGCCCTCTTTTCCCCAGTTCCCTCTCCCTTCTTTGTCACCTATGTGTTTGGATCTGTGACCTTTGTGCATTTGATATCCACCCTACAGCACTTATGTACATATCTATAAATTGCATATTATAAATTTTCTATTCATATGAATGTCTGTCTCCCCCTCTAGATTCTAAGCCCATTATTGGCAGAGAATATGTCTACCAACTCTGTTGCATTGTACTCTCCCAAGCACATAGTACAGTGTTTTGCACACCCACAGTCAGCGCTCAATAAACATTGCTGGTCATTAGGGATATGGCAGATGCTTGAACCCAAGGGCAGGCTGGATGGAGAGGAAGGAAGCAGTATGGCCCAGTGGATAGAACACAGGCTTGGGGGTCAGAATGACCTAAATTCTAATCCTGGCTCTACAATTTTTTAATGGTAATTGTTAAGCACTTACTATGTGCCAGGGACTGTACTAAGTGCTGGGGTGGATCCGAGATCATCAGGTTGGACACAGTCCCTGTCCCAGATGGGGCTCACAGTCTAAATTCTACAGATGTGAGCTGGAGGGAAACCTGAAAGGAAGGGGGCTGTTGACCTTCTGTCCCATACTGTCTTCTGGGTGGTGAGAGCTGCACGTAATTAATTCAGAGGGCAGGATGGGTTGGTCCAACAGGTTGCAAAATTACCTGCTGATCATGCGATGACAAGAGGGAAATCCCAGGGGAAGAAGGGATCAGGAAGAAACAGCCACAAAAGAAAACACTCTGGTAACCCATCTGCTCAAGTTCATATGATTCCATCAGCAAGCCCAGAACTCACTGTTAATTTTCAGATTTTCTTCTCTATTTTCTTCCTTGGTAATTCTAAACAACTTTTCTCATATTCTTATGGAAGGTGAGGGGAAAGGTAGGGGATGTTAGTCCATCCATCACTAACAGAGAAGCAGCATGGCCTAGTGGATAAAGCACAGGCCTGGGAGTTAGAATGACAAAGGTTCTAATCCTAGCTCTGCCATTTTTTTTATGGCATTTAAGTGCTTGCTTAGTGCCAGGCACTGTACTAAGCGCTGGGGTAGGTACAAAATCATCAGATGAGACACAGTCCCTCTCCCAGATGGGCCTCACAGTCTTAATCTCCATTTTACAGATGAGATAAATGAGACCCTAATCTTTGATGAGCAAATAGACACTCACCATCCTCTCTACAGAGCTCATCTCACTCGATCCCCCATCCCTTCATCGATCTCATACCATTAGCCCAAGCCCTGGATCACTGGCACAATCCACCTCCTTCACTCTTGTGCTTGAGCTACAGAGCGCTGTTGGTAGAAAACTAAATATGAGGCTGACTTTGTCCACTTCAAGTTTATCCTCACATGCTTTAACACTTCCCTCTCCCCTGCCAGACAAAACTATTTCTCCACCCTCTCCTGGTTCTCCTCTTATCTCTCTGGTCATTCATTCTCAGTCTTCTTTGTGGACTCCTCCTCTGCCTTCTAACCCTTAACTGTGGTGGTCCCTCTAGGTTGAGTTTTGGGTCCCCTTCTAATTCTTCTTCTACACCCACTCCCTTGGAGAACTCATTCGATCCCATGCCTTCAACTACCACATCTTTGCAGATGATTCCCAAATCTACATCTCCAGCCCTGACCTCTCTCTCTCTCTGAAGTCTCACATGTCCTCTTGCCTTCAAGACATCTCTATTTGGATGTCCTCATGTCATCTCAAGCTTAACATGACCAAAACAGAACTCCTCACCCTCTCACCCAAACACTTTCCTCTCCATGACTTTTCCATCACTGTAGGTAGTACTAACAACCTTACTGTCTCACAGGTCCGGAATCCTGGAGTTATTCTTCTCTTCTCTCTCATTCAACCCACATATTCAATCCATCACTAAATCCTGTTGGTCCCACCTTCACAGCATCACTAAAATCCACACTTTCCTCTCCATCCAAACTGTTAACATGTTAATTCAATGACATCCTATCCTGCCCGGATTACTGCATTAGCCTTCTTGCTGACCTCCCAGCCTCTTGCCTCTCCCCACTCCAGTCCATATTTCACTCTGCTGACTGGATCATTTTTCTACAAAAACATCAGTCTAGAGGGATCAATCCTCTTCTTCTCCATTCCCTCATTTTCTAATGGACTTCAAATTGGAATCAATCATTCTGTGGTATTCAGTGGTAGTTATTGAGCACTTACTTTGTGTCAAGCACTGACTGGGAGGATGTAGTACAATAGAGTTGGTAGATACTTTCCCTGACCATAATGAGCTTACAGTCTAGATGGGGAGATTGATATTATTACAAATAAATAAGAGATATAAAGATAAGTGTTGTGGGGCTGAGGCTGGAGTGAATTTAGTTGCTCAAAGGGTACAGATTCAAGTACATAAGGAACACAGAAGGGAGAAGGAATAGAGGAAAAGAGAAGCAGTGTGGTCTAGTGGACAGAGCATGGACCTGGGCATCAGAGGATCAAGATTCTAATTCTGGCTCCACCACTTTTCTGCTGAGTGACCTTGAGCAACTCACTTAACTTCTTTGTGCCTCATCTGTAAAATAGGAATTAAGACGGTGAGCTCCAAGTGGGACATGGACTATGTCTAAACTGATTACTTTGTATCTACCCCAGCACTTAGAACAGTTCTTGACACATAGTATGCCCTTAAACAAACAAACATAAAAAAGAAGCCTTACTGGGGGAAAGCCTCTAGGAGGTGTAGAGCAAAAAAAGCTTCCTGGCAAATCAGAAAAGAATCATATTGAAAGAGAGCAGAAAGTAGTAGGGACCGACTCGATAGATGTTATATTGTTATACTGTACTTTCCCAAGTACTCAGTACAGTGCTCTGCACACAGTAAGTGCTCAATGAGTATGATTGACTGAGTGCCTGGAGTCTGCAGAACAGGGTTAAATGAGAGGTCAACTCATCCAGTGGAGAGACCCGACTCTTCATGGGCCTGGAAATCATCTGGAAACCTCTTCAGTGGTCACCTCTGCATCCTCGACCCTCTCTTCCCACATCATTAATTCCTCTCAGAAAGAGAGGAGCTTCTCTCAGCACTCATGAGTCCTCATGAGGCAACAGTAAATTTCTGGAGGAGAAGACAACTTGAAAGCCCAAACCCTCTCCTGGGACCACATCTAGAAACCCACCAATAAAATATCTCCGTTGAAACACAAAATATGCATAAATATTTAGTTGGCTTTGGCAGGCACTGAGCTGTGAAATGGCTGCATTTCTGTTGACGTTTGCATCTGTAGTTAGTCTTCCCTCTTTATTATTTTATGCTGTAGCTCCCCACAGACAGACTCCCTTCATTTATGTTCTCTGCCGAAATGTGCTTTCCAAACTCATTTTCTTGTCCTGGGCACTAAGAACATCATTCATTATGTATCAGGAGGTATTTTGTGGGACACTTTCTTTCCTGGAACTGGTTAGGCTCCTACTTAGACAATAACAAGCCAAAATCCAAAAATATATGATAAGGCATGGATTAGGAAGAATTTTTTCCAGCTGGAGCCAATTCACCAGGCTTCCCGCCTTGCTCCAATGGGTACTAAGGGAATTCTTTGCCTCCTTGGAACTGGAAAAGTGCAATTGGTGAAAGGTCAGGAGATTTAGTTTTCCACAACTTGGTCACTTTCCTTCATCTTCAGGATTAGTTAAAGGGTTAAAGAAGTAGTGTTGCCTAGTGGAAAGAGCACAGGTCTGGGAGTCCTCTGATTCTCTGTTCTAATCCCAGTTCCGCCACTTGCCTGCCATGAGATGTGGGCAAGTCACTTCACTTCTCTGTGCCTCAGTTTCCTCATCTGTAAAATGGGGATTAAGACTGTGAGTGCTATGTGAGACAGGAACTGTGCCAAATAGATTATTTTTTCTCTATCGCAGTGCTTAGTTCAGTGCCTGGCACATAGTAAGCACTTAACAAATACCATTAAAACAACAACAACAACAAAAAACAACAACAACAAAAAAACTTACAGAGCACCCATTATTACTTGACAAAGCCTTGCTAACATCCAGTCAATCAACCAATAGCATTTGAGTATCTACTGTGTGCTGAGCTTTGTACTAAGTGCCAGGGAAATGGGAACAGATGGGTTAGAAAAATCTAGAATCAGAAATTTCAAAAGAGAGTTTGTAACCTTTTCAAATCTACAGAAAGATGGTTTAGTATGGGTGAGGGACAGACTGCGGCTTCTTCCTATCGATCCCAACTCTAACCCTTCTGGTTGCACAAATAAGGAAACAAACTGAAATCCATGTTAATTTCAAGCTTCAGTGGGAATGCAAGGGAGAGAAAATGTAGCTCAGAAGGACATCTGCCAAATAGAAAAGGGACAAAATTGATCCAGAGCAGAATTTGTCAGTGCCTAAAATAAGTGGTACCCCCCAACAAAAGTGGCTTTGACTTCAACTGGGGAATGGTTAAGAAGCAGCATGGCCTAGTGGACAGAGACTGGCCTGGGAGTCAGAATGATATGGGTTCTAATTCCAGCTCCACCACATGTCTGCACTGTTACCTTGGGCAAGTCATTTGACTTCCCTGAGACTCAGTTACCTCATCTGCAAAATAGGGATTAAATTTGTTAGCCCCATATGGGACAGGGACTTTGTCCAACCTGATAAGCTTTTATCTATCTCAGTGCTTGGTATACTGCCTGGCACATAGTAAGGGCTTAAAAGTTACCATATAAAAACCAAAGAGATTATCTGGTTTGGCAAATCGTGTCCACATGTGCTAAACTGTTGATGGGGTTAAAGGTGTAACCCCCACTTGTAATTTATTTTAGGGTCTGTCTCCTCTACTAGATTGAGGGCAGTGAGCATATCTTTTCTTCCCAATGTACTCTCCCCAGGGCTAGGGACAACAAGCCCTCAGGAAATACCACTGATAATAAAGTAAAAGGGAGAACAGGTATTGCATCCCCAGCTTGCAGTTGAGGAAACTGAGGCACAGAGAAGTTAAGTAACTTAACATGCATGCAGCAGGCAAGTGGTGGAATCTGGATTAGAACCCAGGTCTTCTGACTCTTAGGCCTTTGCTTCATCCACTAGGCCACACTGCATCCCAATTTTCATCCAGTTTCACTGGAGTGACATCTTCTCTGTGATCCTTATGTCTCTTCATTCTGTATTTGGCTCACCCAGGGTGAATCTTCCTGCCCTGGAAATTGGAAGTCCTTGAACAGTCAATTCTTCTACTTATCTTGGACTTCTCCCAGTGCTCAGCAAACTTCTGGGTATTTAGGATATACATAATCAATGGCATAAAAAGTGAGATTCAGGGGAGGGACCCCCACAGATTCTTGTTAAAGATTTGATTACACATAATGCATCTTGGTGAAAGAATTCTGATCAGTCCCTTCCCAGAAGGCGCCACAGAAGAGGCAGAAAACTCTAATTTGAATGCACATTGCCTGTAATTTATAGTAAGTGCTTAATAAATACCATAAAAAATACAGAAACTCCATCTCAGTAGCAGGAAGGTTCACAGCTTCATTCTTGGTGCCACAGGGGGAATAATCTATGCCTCACTCTCACCCATTTATAATGTGAGTTTGTTTTCTCTATCAAGAGATAAGACACAATCTCAAACAAGAAGTCTGAAGTCTTGGAACAGAGTCAGTCTGTGCTATCCATCAAATTGTGCCAACTGTGTGTTCGGGTGAATGAAGGAGAATCAATCAATCAATTAATGGTATTTATTTAGTGCTGTATTCAGAGCAATGTACTAAGAAGTTGGGTGAGTACAATACCATACAGTTGATGGCAAAGCAAAGATATCAAATCTAAGTATTAAAGCTAAATTTGCCTCAACCCAGCTTTCCTGGGTTGGAATGTGAGAGGAAAATGTTTCACAGCTGCTGTATGTCAAGCTGAAATGTCACAACTGAAAACCAAGGATGCAGTAGAAGTAGTTGTAGAGTCCAGGATAGTGAAACTTCTGCAAATAGGCCAACCCAGATGACAGCTTGAAGCCTACTCAGGCAGAAAGTTCACCTTGGGGAATAGCAGTCAGAAAAGGAGTGACTGCTTTTGAGCAATTTTTTATGGTATTTCTCAAGTGCATAATGTGTGCTAGGCACTGTACTAAGAGGTGGAGTAGATACAGTATAATTGGGTTAGACACAGTCCATGTCCCACATGGTACTCCCGATCTTATCCTTATTTTACAGATGAGATCACTAAGGCACAGGGAAGTGAAGTGACTTGCTCAAGTTCACACAGTAGACAAGTGACTGAGTCAAGTTTAACAACCAGGTCCTTCTGACTTCCTGGACTGTACTTTTTCCACTAGGCCATGCTGTTTCTCAGGGCAAGTCTCAAGAGGATTATGAGTAGCATCCAAAGTGGAAACAGCGCCCGTTGTTTCCAACAGCAAACATTTTAGCGAAACAAAGACAGTCTGTGTCTGTGCCCAGTGCAGTTGGCACTGTCAATTCTAGAAGATTTTTCAACCACATATACATGGTAAACTTCATGTCAGTGGTGGTACCTTCACATACAAAGGACAAATAGATGCACATATATAAGCTTAAAATAATAATAATTATGGTGTTTGCTAACCACTTACTATGTGCAATGTACTGTTCCAAGCACTGGGGTAATGATAATTAAGGTATTTGTTAAGCACTTCCTATGTGTCAGGCACTGTACTGAGCACTGGGGTAGATATAAGTTAATTGGGTTGGATACAGTCCCTGTCCCACAAATGGCTCACAGTCTTAATCCCCATTTTATAGGTGAGGCTACTGAGGCACAGAGGAGTTAAGTGACTTGTCCAAGGTTACACAGCTGACAAGTGGCAGAGCCAGAATTAGAACTCAGGTCCTCTGACACCCAGGCAGGCGTGCTTTGCACTAGACCACACTGCAAGACACTCAGGCCCCAAAATTGAGGGAGAGCAGTTATTTTATTCCTATTTAACAGATGAGGAAACTGAGGTACAAAGAAGTTAAGTAGCTTGCTCAAAGTCATAGAGCAGGCAAGCTGCAGAACTGGGATTAGAACCCCAAGTCACCTGACTCAAAAGCCCGTGCTCTTTCCACTAGACAACATTGCTTCTCATGGCAAAGCCTCCGTGATGAGTGAGGTATTGCGCTTATTTGGGGCGAGGGGGTGGGAAGTGTGGTAGTGCCACCTTTGTTATGTTTCCTGATTGGCCCAAGCGTCTGCCTGATCTACACCTGTTACTTGATTACCTCTTTAGGCTGTAAACTCCTCATGGGCAAGGAATGTGACTACCAACTCTGCATAATGTGCTCTGCCAAGGGCTTCGTACAGTACTCTGCAAGCAGCAAGGGCGCAGTAGATACCATTCATTGATTGCTGGTTGACTCTTCCAGTCACCCGCTTCACTTTTAGAAATGAAACCAGAAATCAAAATGGAGCAAAGTTTGCCTTATTCTTTGTGGGCTCTCTCTGCTGTTGAGTTATGGATGGGAGCTCAGCTTCCATGGCTACAAAGACCAGGAAGTGACTGTCCACCATGCCGGGGCAGAGTCTAGTGGGAGCGGTTTTGGGAATGCAACATCTTTAAATCATTGCTGCTGACTGCCACTGCAAGGTCTTGTGGAAAGCAGTGAAGGCTGATAGTTTTCTGTCATTCTACTCCCTTAGTCACTTACAACGATGTGAGTTGGTTTATCCTGGAGTGAGGGCAGATTTCCTACATCCTGACTGCTTAGTCCATGCCTTTCACAGGCCCTCCAACAGCTCACTCTCAGATGAGTAACAGTATTCAAACAAAGAACTCTGAGAAATTAATCTGCAAGACCATAACAACCACAGTTCCACTGTCCAAAGTGAAAAGCCAGCAATCCAAGCAGCCTTTCCAAATGGAAAAGAAAGGCTTTCCCCATCTCCAGCCCTAAAGGATTTTTTTTAATGGTATTTAAGATGGTTTTTATGGTATTTGAGAAGCAGTGTGGCTTAGTGGTAAGAGCATGGACTTGGAAGTCAGAGGTCATGGGTTCTAATCCTGACTCCACCACTTATCAGCTGTGTGATTTTGGGCAAGTCACTAAACTTCTCTGTGCCTAAGACTGTGAGCCCCACGTGGGATAACCTGATTACTTTGTATCTCTCCAGTGCTTAGAATAGTGCTTGGCACATAGTAAGTGCTTAACAAATGCCATTATTATTATTATTATTATTAAAGTGATTAGACTATGCTAGACACAGCACTAAGCAGTGGGGTAGTTACAAGCTAATCAGGTTGGACCCAGTCTTGTCCTACTGTGAGTGCATAATCTTGGTCCCCATTTTACAGATGCGGTAACTGAATCACAGAGAAGTGACATAACTTGCCTAAGGCCACACAGCAGAAAATTGGCAGAGTCCAGGTTAGCACCCTGGACCTTCTGACTCCCAAATATGTGCTCTATTCCCTAGGCTACTCTGCTTCTCTACGCTTATGTTGTAGTTCTGCCTAAATTCAAAATGCAGGTTGTTCCCTGCTCTCTGGGCCAAGGGGTCCACTGGTGTCCTTTCTGGGATTGTGACAAGTGGGAGTAGAGGGTAGAGAACAGGTGTTATCTCCCTTGGCCCCATGATGTAGATCCCAGGACTCAGTAATGTGGCCTTGTTCTTGCAGTCAGAATATTATATAACCATTTTATGGCCTTCAGACTCCATCCCAAATTACTTAGCATAGATTCTAATTATTAAAGGTGCAAAATGACATTTCAAATCAATCACTGGGAGCCATGGAGGTGGCAGAAAACTTGTGAAGGAAAAAAGTGGGCATTCACTCATTTGCATTTTATGTAACAGTCTACCATCCTGATTAATCCACCATGCTTCTAAGCTAAATCTGAAACATCCCCCCCCTTTCCCTTTTTCCCTTCTCCCCAATTCTAGGAAGTATAGGGGAGCTCATGGAACTTGTGTTTTTCATTCAATAGTATTTATTCAATAGTATTTATTGAGCGCTTACTATGTGCAGAGCACTGTACTAAGCGCTTGGAAAGAACAAGTCGGCAACAGATAGAGACAGTCCCTGCCGTTTGACCGGCTTACAGTCTAATCGGGGGAGACGGACAGACAAGAACGATGGCAATAAATAGAGTCGAGGGGAAGAACATCTCGTAAAAACAATGGCAACTAAATAGAATCAAGGCAATGTACAATTCATTAACAAAATAAATAGGGTAATGGAAACATATACAGTTGAGCGGACGAGTACAGTGCTGAGGGGATGGGAAGGGAGAGGGGGAGGAGCAGAGGGAAAGGGGGAAAAGAGGGTTTAGCTGCGGAGAGGTGAAGGGGGGGTGGTAGAGGGAATAGAGGGAGAAGAGGAGCTCAGTCTGGGAAGGCCTCTTGGAGGAGGTTTTAAGTAGGGTTTTGAAGAGGGGAAGAGAATCAGTTTGGCGGAGGTGAGGAGGGAGGGCGTTCCAGGACTGCGGGAGGATGTGGCCCAGGGGTCGACGGTGGGATAGGTGAGACCGAGGGACGGTGAGGAGGTGGGGGGCAGAGGAGCGGAGCGTGCGGGGTGGGCGGTAGAAAGAGAGAAGGGAGGAGAGGTAGGAAGGGGCAAGGTTATGGAGAGCCTTGAAGCCTAGAGTGAGGAGTTTTTGTTTGGAGCTGAGGTTGATAGGCAACCACTGGAGTTGTTTAAGAAGGGGAGTGACATGCCCAGATTGTTTCTGCAGGAAGATGAGCCGGGCAGCGGAGTGAAGAATAGACTGGAGCGGGGCGAGAGAGGAGGAAGGGAGGTCAGAGAGAAGGCTGACACAGTAATCTAGCCGGGATATAATGAGAGCCTGTAGCAGTAAGGTAGCCGTTTGGGTGGAGAGGAAAGGGTGGATCTTGGCGATATTGGAAAAGTGAAACCGGCAGGTCTTGGTAACGGATAGGATGTGTGGGGTGAACGAGAGAGATGAGTCAAGGATGACACCGAGATTACGGGCCTGAGAGACGGGAAGGATGGTCGTGCCATCGATGGTGATAGGGAAGTCTGGGAGAGCACCGGGTTTGGGAGGGAAGATGAGGAGCTCAGTCTTGCTCATGTTGAGTTTTAGGTGGCGGGCCAACATCCAGGTGGAGACGTCCTGGAGGCAGGAGGAGATGCGAGCCTGAAGGGAGGGGGAGAGGACAGGGCGGAGATGTAGATCCGTGTGTCATCTTCGTAGAGATGGTAGTCAAAGCCGTGAGAGCGAATGAGTTCATCAAGGGAGTGAGTGTAAATGGAGAACAGAAGAGGGCCAAGAACTGACCCTTGAGGAAAAAAGTTAAAGGATGGGAGGGGGAGGAGGCTCCAGCGAAGGAGACAGAGAATGACCGGCCAGAGAGGTAAGAGGAGAACCAGGAGAGGACGGAGTCTGTGAAGCCAAGGTGAGATAAGGTATGGAGGAGGAGGGGATGGTCGACAGTGTCAAAGGCAGCAGAGAGGTCAAGGAGGATCAGAATGGAGTAGGAGCCATTGGATTTGGCAAGAAGGAGGTCATGGGTGACCTTAGAGAGAGCAGTCTCGGTAGAGTGGAGGGGACGGAAGCCAGATTGGAGGGGGTCTAGGAGAGAATGGGAGTTAAGGAATTCTAAGCATCGATTGTAGACGACTCGTTCTAGGATTTTGGAAAGGAAGGGTAGTAGGGAGATAGGGCGATAACTGGAGGGGGAAGTGGGGTCAAGAGCGGGTTTTTTTAGGATGGGGGAGACGTGGGCATGTTTGAAGGCAGCAGGGAAGGAGCCATTGGAGATTGAGTGGTTAAAAATAGAAGTTAAGGAAGGTAGGAGGGCAGGGGCGATGGTTTTAATAAGGTGAGAGGGAATGAGGTCCGAGGCGCAGGTGGAGGGGGTGGCACTTGCGAGGAGGGAGGAGATCTCCTCTGAGGATACTGCAGGGAAGGATGGGAAAGTAGGGGAGAGGGTTGGTGGGGGGGAGGGGAGAGGCGGAGGGGTGACTTTGGGGAGCTCAGACCTGATTGTGTTGATTTTCATGAGGAAATAGGTGGCCAGATCATTGGGGTGTTTTTGGAGGGGGTGTTTTGTCCTTCATTTACCGAGACACCCCCCAAGCCAATAGCTGTCAGGCATATGGAGCTATGACCGTCTAGTTTCATTCCTCACCCCACCCCTGGAAACATGATATCAATACCTCAGCCTGATCGACAAGTCAAATTTCAGAGAGGTTTTTTTTTTTCAGTCCCCTACCTCCTCCCCACTTGGAATCTTATCAATCCTTTTTTATGGTATTTGTTAATCTCTTACTCTGGGCCAGGCACTGTACTAAGTGCTGGGATAGATACAAGCTAATCAGGTTGGACACAGTCCCTGTCCCAAAGGGGGTTTACAGTCTTTTAATCTCCATTTTACAGATGAGGTAACTGGGGCACAGAGACTTTAAGTGACTTGTCCAAGTTCACGCAACAGAGAAGTGGCAGAGTTAGGATTAGTACCCATGTCCTCTGACTCCCCTAGGCCACGCTGCTTCTCTCGATCCCTAGTGATGTGATATGACCAACAATTCCTAGAAACCTCTTCCCTAGAAGCTTTTCCCAGTGCCTTGAAGTCTGGGGAATTTTCCCACCTGCTGAGTGTGTGTAGTTCTACCTTAATGCTTAATTCCTCCCATTTAATTTATTGATTTCCCTTTTTCCTTCTTCCTCCCATATGTGATGTATTTCAGTGTCTGTCTACCCTGCTAGAATGTAATTGTAAATACTTATTGAGCACCTACAGTTAACAGAGCACTGTACTAACACTTGGGAGAGTAGAGTATAATAAAATTAGTAAATAAGTGCCATAAGTCACAGTTTCCTGAGAGTCAGGAACCATATCTAATAGAAACCTTCCCAGTCTACAAGACAAAGCCAATCTTGCCTGTCTCCCTTCTTCCCAGTGTGGTAGTAGAAATAGTGATAGTAGTAATAGCATTTATTGTTTAGTGTGGTCAGAGCACTGTTCTAAACACTTTGCGGGGGTGGGTCTTCTGAGGTTGCAAGTGCTACTGCCTGTTTGACATCTTGCTACCTTGGAATTGAAGCCACTATCTTCCTCCTGCTCTCTTCCTTTCTTGACTTGTCATATCCTGAAGTGAATTTCCTTCACCTTTGCTCCTGATGACATATTGTGTGTGCATGCGTGTGTGCATGCATGCGTGTGTGTGTGTGTGTGTGTGTGTGTGTGTGTGAAGTATCCAAATGAAAGGCAGCAGTGTCTAGAAATTTGCCTCATCCTCTTCTTGACAGATTCTTGCCCTGCATCTCGAGGTCTTCTCCTGGGGCCAGGAGAAGTATGGTCTAGGGGAAATAGTAATTATGTAATTTGTTTAGTGCTTACTACGTTCCAGTCACTGTTCTAAGCACTGGAGTAAATACAAGATAATCACGTTCGACACAGTCCCTGTCCCACATAGGGCTCACAGACTTAATCCCCTTTTTACAGAGAAGAGGCCCAGAGAAGTGAAGTGACTTGCTTAAGCTTACACAGAAGATAAATGGAGGAGTCAGGATTGGAATCCATGACCTTCTGACTTCCAGGTCTATGCTGTGGACCTAGAAATCAGGGGATCTGGGTTCTAATCTCAGCTCTGCCACTTACCTACTGTGTGACCTTGGGCAAGTCGCTTAACTTATTTTTGCCTCAGTTTTCCCATCTGCAAAATGGGGGTTAAATATTTGTTCTACCTCCTACTTAAACTGTGAGAGCCAAGTGCAACAGGGACTGTGTCTGAGCTGATCATCTTGATTCTACCTCAGTGTTTAAAACAGTGCTGGCCCATAGTAAGCAAAAACAGCATGCTGAGGCTCACATCACCAACCATATTTCAGGCACAAAGGTGAAAAGTTTTTCATTGGAGTGCTTCTATTCCCACTGAAAGTTGGCAGAGACCAATGAGGAGAGGAAATAGGATTTCTTTTTGACATCTTTGAACTCTGGGTCCACCAATCCCTGCTTTTCAGGACCGGTTAGACGGACTGAGTCTTGCTTCTCTACATTCACTTGCTCATTTACTGGTTGATTCTTCCTTCCCAACCCCAGGACTGGACCTTATGGCTCAGATTAACAGAGACGCATCTCCAGCTAATCTATGTGGCATATTCATCTCCTCTAGTTTGGCTAAGATCATTGCTAAGTTGTCAATAAAACAATTTAGCCTCCCACATTCTGGTGGGGCTGTCCTTTAACCCCAGGAGTCATTTCTAGGGGCTTTTTGTCCCTCATCCATTCCTCCATCCCTTCTACCATCTTCTCCTTCCTTCCAACCTTCTACTCTCCTCTTCCATCACCCTTGCTGGGTATCAGCCTGTGCCAGGTACTGTACTAAGCCCTGGAGTAGGTAAAACATGATTGGGTTAGACAAAGTCCTCATCCCACACAGGACCCACAGCCCTAATTCCCACTTTATAGAGGAGGTAACTGAGGCACAGAGACATTAAATGACTCACCCAAGGACACACAGCTGACAAGTGGTAGAGCTAGGAAAAGAACCCAGGTCCACTGACTCCCATTCTTGGGCTCATTCCACTAGGCCATGGTGTTTCTTCTTTTTTTTTCCTACTCCGAACTTTTACCAACTCCCTTTAACTCTAAGTTCTTACTACTTACTGCTGGTACCTGGTCTTTGCTTTGTGTAAAGGGGAGTGGGCATGGGCCCAATTTAGAATGGCATTTGATTTTGAACTCTATTTATAAAAGCTGTTTTAGAAGCTGTTTGTGAACCCCTGGGGTATTCTGATACCCTCTGCATATACGGACAGCTCTATTGTTTATACTTACTGAGGGTGGGTGTTTAAACTCGAGGTACATTTGTGTTTATACAATGCCCTGCTTCATTAACTCTGCTTCGGTTCCAATCTCATCTCAAAAACTGCTCTTTTCTCTTTACCTCTAAATGCCTTGCTCCGTTTGCTATTATTTAATCCTGCAAAAGGCTCTGAGATGCAGTTTACATGAACAATAAAGTGCCAATAAAACCGCAGTCAGTCTGATGGGTGTAATTTCTCTGGTGCATTATAATGTAAGTATGTATTGAGATTTATCAAGTGCATGGGTATTCAGTGGGAGCAGATACGTTCTAAATCGTTTGGCAAATGTGGACTATTCATTATATATCCTCTGTCCACATACAATTTAAATGACCAGAATGGAATTCAGGGAAACAAATTCATGGAGGACAAATTAATTTGAATGTATTTATGCCCACCAACTCATGCATGTCTATGTACATACCTGCCTATCATTTTAATTAGCAATTTTTGAGGGCTTCCTGTCTACTGAGCATTGTGCTAGGTTTTTGAGAACATATAAAAGAGGTAATATGCATTGTCCTTGCCTATATATTGATGCTGTTTTCAGTGTAAAACCTACTGGCAAATGATGGTCCCTTCAGCAGCCCCTGGAAATCAGAATTGTCCTTTATTGCACTGTTGCCTTTTTCACTTAGTTGGTTCCGCTTTTGTTTTTTTTAATGATATTTGTTAAGCACTTGCTATGTGTCCAGCACTGTTCTAAGCACTCGGGTAGATACAAGTTTATTAGGTTGAACTCAGTCCCTGTCCCACATAGAGCTTACAGTTCTCTTTGGGATATTCCAGAAAGCCTCAGTTCTAAGACAAATCACCTCATTTCATTCATTCAATCGAACATATTTATTGAATGCTTGTGTGCAAAACACTGGCTGTTATGTGTCCAACTGGCCTTCTTCTGCTGCTGACTCCAGGCTATACCAATCAACTGAGGTTTTACTTCATTGCTCTGCACACAGTAAGCACTCAATAAATATCTCTCATTGATTGATTTGTCCACCACTTACAGCTGCCCCATTTCAGCTCTCCATACAGGGGGTCCTGCTCTGTTCCCTTCCAATATTAGTAATGATATTTATTAAGCACTTTCATTGTGCAAAGCATACAGAGACATGGGGATTTGGGTGTTTAGACCCCCACACTGAACCAACAACTTCCAGGGCCAGGAATAATAATTATGCAATTGGTAAGTGCTTACCATACACCAATCACCATACTAAGCACTGAGATAGTCACAAGATAATTAGGTCCCACATGGGGCTCAAAGTCTAAGTAGGTGGGAGAACAGGAATTGTATCTCCATTTGCAGATGAAGGAACTGAGGAACAGAGAAGTTAAGGGACTTGTCCTTGCAGTCAAATGGTGGAGGTGGGATTAGAACTCAGATCCTCTGATTCTCAGGCCTGTGGTCTTTCCACTAGTCCATACCGCTTCCCAGATATTCTTCAAGGGAGCAGTCAAACTCTCTCGTTCCCCTTCTCTCTAGTGTCTAACATTTCCAAGACAGAATGTGGATGGATTGGTAATAGCCTGGACACTTCAATAGGGCATTAGGCGTTAAGCAGTAAGACTATGCACACAGTAAGCACTCAATAAATACGACTGAATAAAATACAATTGAATGAAGATTTAATAGAGCCAAAATGCAGGTAGCCTCCATATCCAAGGGCTAAGGGGACGCGGAATGAGATAATATGGGCCAATCCTCTTGAGACTCAAGGATAAAGTCCCCTTTCTTCCAAACTTTCCTGCTCTCATAGCCCTTAGACTTACAGGGCACTGGGCCCTATTACCTGTTTGGCAGCGATTGATATGATCACTTTTTCCTCAGGCAAAAAACACGTGGATCACGGTGAGTGACACAAAGCTGCTAACACAGAGCATTGCAACTCATGGAGAGTAGATGGGAGAGTAATTAGAGCTGATTATAATCCCATTTCCCTGCCCCGCTGAAGAGAATCTGTCGCAGCAATGAGCTGCTGCTTGGATCCCCATGGACTGATCTGACAGTTTTCCAGAAATGGAAATGGAGGTACCCCTGCTGGTGGGCAGATGGCACAGAGGACTCAAAGACCAAGTCCTTCTTTGGCTTCATTTCATGGTCAAAATAAGACGGTTCTGCTGCATGTAGCCTACTATGTGCAGAGCACTGTATTAAGTGCTTGGGAGCATATAATGCAACAGAGTTAGCAGACACATTCCCTGCCCATAATGAACTTTTACCAAGCAATAGGCTGTTTCTCTCCTGCTTTTAAGTGAATCTAGACTGTAAGGTCTAGACTGCAAGCTCCTTTGGGGCACCTACAAATTCTGTTGCATTCTACTCACATATTCAATCTCTCACCAAATCCTGTCGGCTCAGCCTTTACAACATTTCTAAAATCTGCCCTTTTCTCTCCATCCAAATTGCTACCACATTAATCCAAGCATTTATCCTACCCTACTTTGATTTCTGCATCAGCCTCCTTCCTGACCTCCTTGCCTCCTGTCTCTCCCCACCTCCAGTCCACACCTCACTCTGCTTCCTGGATCATTTTCATTTTCCTATCATTTTCCTAGTCCATGTTTCCCCACTCCTCAAGAACCTCCAGTGGCTGCCCATCTCCTGCCACATTATAAAGAAACTCCTTACCATCGGCTTTAAATCACTCAATCACTTCGGTCCCTTCTACCCTGTCACACTGCTTTCCTACTGTAACCCAGCCCACACACCTCATTCCTCTAGTGTCAACCTACTCACGGTACCTCGATCTTGTCTATATCTCTGCCAAACTCTTGCCTATGTCCTGGTTCTGGCCTGGAATGCTTTTCCTCTTCGTATCTTTCAGACGGTCACTCTCCCCCATCCCCTTCAAAACCTTATTAAAAGCCTATCTGTTCCAAAAGGCCTTCCCTGAATATGCTTTCATTTTCTCTTCTCCTACTCCCTTTGGCATTGTCCTTGCATGTGGATTTGCATCTTTTATTCACTCACTCCCTTAGCCTCCCCACCTCACTCCAGCACCTTTATACACATCCATAATTTATTTATTTATAGTAACACCTGTCTCCCCCTCTAGACTGTAAGCTCGCTGTGGGCAGGGAATGTGTCTACCAACTCCATTATATTGTATTCTCCCAAGTGTTTAGCAAATGCTCTGCACATAGTAAGTGCTCAATAAATATGATTGATTGATTAGTCTTCACTGGTGTATGAGCCACAGTTAGAACAGGGATGGCAGAATGGGAAGTTGCAAAAGGACTACCAGAAGATTCCTTCCCATGATCCTTTGCTGCTGATGGTATTACTGAGTGGAGCCCTCACTCTTTTTTCACCTCAGGAACATTCCTCTTCTGGAGCAAAGGTGTCAGCCACCTGTGCAATGTCTCTGGGGCAAAACACAGACTAGAAGCCAAGGACTGAGAATTGCCATGGCTTTACTGTATGGGACATGTGAGTCTTGTTAAAGTAGAGAAGCAGCACGGGATAGTGGATAGAACTTGGGCCTGGGAGTCAGAAAGTTCTAATCCTGGCTCCGCCCCTAGTCTGCAAATCACTTCACTTTTCTGTGCCTCAGTTACCTTACCTGTAAAATGGGGAATGAAACTGTGAGCCCCATGTAGGAGTCCTCTAAACTGTAACATCACTGTGGGCAGGGAATGAATCTGTTTACTGTTATATTGTACTCTTCTTAGCACTTAGTACAGTGCTCCACACACAGTAAGTGCTCAATGAATATGACTGAATGATTTAACTGAATGAATGAGTAAGAGACTGTTTCCAACCCAGTTTGCTTGTATTCATGCCAATGCTTAGTACTGTGCCTGGCACATAGTAAGTGCTTAACAAATGCCACAATTATTATTATTACTTCATTCAATCAATCGTATTTATTGAGTGCTTGCTGTATGCAAAACACTGTACTTGAGCATGGTGGACATGTTCCCTGCCTTATAAGAAGTTTATAATCTCAACCAAGAAGTCATAGAACTCACCTTTTAATCTATGATCTCCTTAAGAGCAGTAATAATGCCTGCCAACTCTATTGTATTATACTGGTCCATATGCTTTGACAGTCCTCTGCTCACCCTATGTGCTCACTAAGTACAATTGATTGATTGAGTTAATTCTGTACTGGTCTCTGATTCCAAATATTCTGTGTGTCATTGGGTAGCTTACTTAGCCTCTCTATGCCTTGTATTCTCCACAAATGGAAGGCAAGAATGATAAAGAAGTTATTTGCTCATAAAGTTATTTGCGCTCCCTGGTCCTTTGAAAATAAGATTGGTCAGATCATCTTTTTTCTAGTTTTCTTAAAAAAATCACACTTGTAGAACATGCCCTTTGCACTGAAATACCACTAGCATGTCATGGCCTATTGATGGTATGACCAATACTTAGAAAAGGGAGATTTATTTACAGCTCTGGAAATAATGGGAATCCAATGAGTTGTTTCCTGCCTCAATTAAGAATCCTAGGGAAAATCATAAATCGCCAACAAGGAAGCCAAGTAGTTTCCAATTTTGATAATCGTGTCCCAGAAAAGCCTGTGGAATCAGCCAAAGAAAACAGTTTCCTTCAGTTCCAATCTCACCAGGATGCCATGCTGGTCCTCAAAATGGCAGCAGCTGAAGAAGACCAACTCCAATTAAGCCCTGACTTTCAAAAAAGACAGTGGGGAAGCACTCAGGGAAAAGATATTTGATTCTCATGGAGGGATCCCACAGTGTGCTCAGAGGAGATAAAGGAGGAGCATGAATCTCCTGGTTGTGAGCTTACAGCACCCCCACAGCTAGAACTTGTTTCAGATAAGTTGCCAATTAGACTGAAAGCTCTTCCTTTGCTCCATCCTGATCTTTTTTTTTTTTAAATCTGGCTCCTTTCATATCTTTAAATGGTTTTTCAATAAAAGAAACAATAGCTTTCCTCAAAGAGGAGATAAAAAACCTCCATTTCCTCAGCATGGAGAATTGGGATGGTCTAAAGAGAAGGGGAAAAATGAGAAAGAATGATCAAGAAAAAAGGATTTTTAAAGCACAAGGAAAAGTCTCATTTATTGTCTAATAGATTATTAATTACTGCTGCTAATGAGCCCAATTCTTCCAGTCTGAGCTATTTACAAGAAATTAATAGCTGTCTGCACGGTACATTAACCACCCCTACACACAAAAAGGTCCCCTAGTGGTCAGAGAGAGTAGAAAAACCTCCTAAAGCGTTCACATTATTACAGGGGAGCAAGTTTCTACCTTGGGTCATTTGTGCTGAAATTTATAAAATATATGAATTTGAAAATGTCTTGAAGTAAATGCAATGCTTCTACTGCTGAAACTCAAAGAATTTTCCTGAATTTAATCTGCATAATCTTCACAGAATGCCAGTAATATTCAGTATTACTAGTCACAGCATTTATTGACTGTTCACTGGGTACTATGCACTATACTAAGCCCTTGACATTTTCAAGAAGAGGGTGTACTAAGGGTATCCTAAGGCCTATAGGGTAGTCTGCACAGAAGGAACTAAAATCAGGGATGGATACTTTTTTTTTTAAATCAGCACTGCATAAATAAGGAAATGTAAGCCCAGAATGTATTTTGTGAAATGATCAGAGTCACTGGAATTGTGTCAGTCAATCAATAGGAGGGCCTGGGTTCTAATCCCTGCTCTGCCACTTGCCTGTAGTGTGACCTTAGGCAAGTCACTTCACTTCACTAGGGCTCAGTTACTTCATCTGTAAAATGGGGATTAAGACTGTGATCCCCATGTGAGACGAGGACTGTGTCCAACCTGATGATCTTATTTGTACCCAAGCACTTAGAGCAGTGCTTGATTCATAGTAAGTGTTTAACAAATATCATTAAAAAAATCAATCTATCAATAGTTTTAATTGAGCAATCACTTCATGAAGAGCACTATACTAAATGCGTGGAAGTTACAGTAGAGTTAGTAGCCCTGAATCTTGTCCTGAAGAAGTTTCCAATCTAGAGGGGAAAGCAGACATTAAAATAAATTATAGGTAGGGGAAGCAAACAACTGAAAAGATAAGTACCTAAGGACTATGAAGTGTTGGGGGCAAACACGTATCGAAGTGCCTAGGAAGGACTCAAATGCATAAGTGATGTAGTGCGGGGGAAAACAGAGTAAGGAGCAAAGAGCTGACTCAGATCTTTCAACTGCAAGAATGAAATCCAGAGTTTAAGTGAACTTTGTGTAGGGTGTTTTACCTAAATAGCTTTAGACCTTTGCATATACTATGTAAGACTGGGCACTATCATTCTTTTCAATCTCACTCTCACAACATAGGTAGGATAACACCTTGAGAAGCCTTATTAGAAATGGAGGAAGTAATATCAATCGATCAATAATATTTATTGAGTGGTTATTGTGTGTAGAGCACTGTACTAAGCTCTTGGAAGAGCACTAAATGACAGAACTGCTAGACGCATTCCCTGCTCATGACAAACTTGTAGTCTAGAGGGTGAGACAAACATTACTGTAAATAAATTACAGATATGTACATAAGTGTGGTGGGGCCAAGGGAGGGGTGAAGAAAGGGTGTGAATCTAACTGCAAGGGTGATGCAGAAGGGAGTGGGAGAAGAGAAGAGGGGGAAGAGTGCTTAATGTGTTCAGAGCACTGCATTACGTGCTTGGGAGAGTACAACAGAATTGGTACCCTGCCCACAAGAAGCTTAGAGCAAACTTTTTTATCATAAGGAGATACCAAAATTCAGCAGTTGTGAGATAGACATTACTGTTCCATCACTGCTGATTTGGGGGTAGCAATATCTTGGCCCAACATTTTATTATCCATCTTTCCTCACTCCTTCATGCTAGCAATCTGGAAGAATTAGAAGAGAAAACTCATTATCAGCCTCATTTTCCAAATAAACTTTATCTCCCTAAAATGATCAGCTGTACAGTGATTCCCAAACACACACTCCCCAGTCCTTTTGGATCTTACATCAATCATTCAGTCAGTCAATCTGTTCAAGTTTATTAAATACTATGTGCAGAACACTGTACTAAGCTCTGGGGAGAGTACAACAATGAATATTCATTCAATCATATTTATAGAGCACTTACTTTGTGCAGAACACTGTACTAAGCACTTGGAGTGTACAATTCGGTGACACAGAGACAATCCCTGCCCAAGAATGGGCTCACAGTCTAAGCAGGGGAGACAGTCAACAAAACAAAACAGAACAAAACAAAGCAGGAAGTCTGACATCAATATCATCAAGATAAATAGAATCATAGATATATACACATCATTAACAAAATAGAGTAATACATAATGTATACAAATATGCACAAGTGCTGTGGGGAAGGGGAAAGAGCAGAGGGCAGGAGAGGGGGGGAATGGAGAGGGGAAGAGGAGCAGAGGGAAAGGGAGGAGGCTGCGAAGACTTCTTGGAGGAGGGGAGCTCTCAGTAGGGTTTTGAGGAGGGGAAGAGAGTTTGGCGGATGTGGGAAGTGAGGGCATTGCAGGTCAGCGGTAGGATGTGGGCCAGGGGTCGACGGCAGAACAGGCGCGAATGTGGGACAGTGAAGAGGTTAGCATCAGAGTAGTGAAGTGTATGGGGTGGGCTGTAGAAGGAGAGAAGGGAGATGAGGTAGGAGGGGACAAGGTGATGGAGAGCTCTGAAGCCAAGAGTGAGGGGTTTTTGATTCATAAGAAGGTTGATAGGCAACCACTGGAGATTTTTGAGGAGGGGAGTGATATGCCCAGAGCATTTCTGTAGAAAGATGGTCTGGGCAGTGGAATGAAGAATAGACTGGAGCAGGGAGAGACAGGAGGATGGGAGACCAGAGAGGAGGTTGACACAATAATCCAGTTGGGATATTATGAGAGCTTGTACCAGCAAGGTAGCAGTTTGGATGGCGAGGAAAGGGTGGATCTTGGCGATATTGTGAAGATGGGACTGGCAGGTTTTGGTGACGGATTGGATGTGTGGGGTGAATGAGATAGCAGAGTCAAGGATGACACCTAGGTTGTGGACCTGTCCCTGTCCACAACAAACTTACAGTCTAGAGAGGGAGACAGGCATTAATAGAAATAATTTACAGATATGTACAAAAGCTCTGTGTGGCTGGGAGAGGAGATGAATAAAGGGAACAAGTCAGGGTGATGCAGAAGGGAGTGGGAGAAGATGAAAGGAGGGCTTAGTCAAGGAAGGCCTCTTAAGAGGCGATGTGCCTTCAAGAAGGGTTTGAAGTGGGGGGGAGAGTAACTGTCTTGTATATATGGAAGGAGGGTGTTCCAGGTCCGAGGCAGGTTGTGGGCGAGAGGTAGGTGGTGAGATAGATGAGATGGAGGTACACTGAAAAGGTTAGCATTAGAGGAGCAAAGTGGGCAAACTGGGTTTTAATAGGATAGTAGCAAAATGAGGTAGAAGGAGCCACGATGATTGGGTGCAGCCTTGAATGAGTTCAAAGTTTGACTCAGGTCACATTCCTTACCCATTAAGATGAAGTCTTGACACCGTTCTTCCTGAGCCTGCCAAATTGGGTTGGGAGTCTGGGGAGCATCAATTTTCTCAGCAAACATACCACGCTGCTGGCTTCAAGTCACTGCCAGCAATATGACGGTGAAAACATTTCTTGAGGTGGTCAAGGATTTTCTAATTCTAAGGACAGCCTTCAGGGAGATTTTGGGGTGAGGGAATGAACTTCCCTTCCAGCTCAGCTATAGAAAAAGGTAAAAAAAAAAAATCACTGAATCCTGAGATTGAATGAAATATGAAAAAGTCATCTTGTCCATCCCCCTGACTTGGACTCATCCATCAAGTTTCTTTTCATCCACCTTTCCTGCTCCAAATTACTTCAAGCTAAGAAGACCACAGAAGCCAGGAAAGTGATAAATCTTCGGCTTAGAAACATTAATGATAATTATGATGGTCTTTGTTAAATGCTTACTGTGTGCCAGGCATTGTTCTAAGCACTGGGTGGATATAAGCAAATTGAATTGGACTCAGTCCCTGTTCCCTATGGTGCTCACAGTCTCAACCCCCACTTTACAGATGAGAGACCTGAGGCACAGAGAAGTGAAGTGACTTACCCAAGGTCACACAGCAGACAAGTGGTGGAGGCGGGATTATAACACATGACCTAGAGTGACCAAATGAGTGCAAGATCATCCAATTCTATGTCCTGGCTCCTCAACTGTTAGGCCTAGATTGGGAACAAATTTGAGTCCTCTTCCAAGCCACCAGTGCTCTTAATCCATCCCTGCTTTCAGCCTTTTCTTCTCTAAGCTAAATAAACCCCATATCTTCAGACTGTAGTCATAGTGTCGATTCCCCAAATCTTCATTTTCCTTGCTGGCCTAATCTTCTCCACCATTTTCATCCCAAGTTTCAATAAAAGGGTTACACACTTATGAAAGTGCTTCAATAAGAGGCTAAACAATATGTTCAACTCTTAGTAATTGCAACCATCAGTAATTATAACCACTAGATAGCAGTGTGGCCAAATGAATAGAGCACAGGTCAGGGAGTCAGAAGGACCTGGGTTCTAATCCTGGTTCTGGCACTTGTCTGCTGTGAGACCTTGGACAAGTCACTTAACTTCTTTGTATCTCAGTTACCTTCTCTGTAAAATAGGAATTAAGACAGTGAGCCCCATATGGCACAGGGACTATGCCCAACCCAATTTAACTTGTATCCACCCCAGCACTTAATATAATGCCTGGTACATAGTAAGTGCTTAACAAATATTCTTAGTCAAACTCCACTCTCAGGAAGAGGGAGAAAACATTACACTATCCTCCAAGGCAGACTCCTCAAGGTCACTTGCAAAATAAGGGAGCCATTTCCATCACTGAAGTAGAGTCTCTCCCTGTAGAATCTGCCACTCAAAGGTCAGATAGAAACTTCATCTTGATGGAACTAAATTAATCTCTAGAGTCAGGTTGAGTCCAGGACCCTAAAGAATATAAGGATTCTTCGCATTGTAGGAAGCTTTCTGGGAAGAAAAAGTTTCAGGATTCTGTGACTTTTTCTCACTTCCCAGTGTCATGTTCAGTCTTGCATACCTGAGATTTGTTAAAGTTGCAAACCTTCTTGCTGGCGAGAAAGTGGCCAGTGAGACAACTCTATTTATCAATTACTTTCAATAGACTCAAAGGTGAGAGCAGCACATTCACCAATTCCCATCCTGCAGTGCCTGCCCAGAAGCTGTCGAAGCACATTCCGCTTTATATTCCATCATCAGGCATGTCAACGATGCTTGAGCTCGGAAAATCTCCAGCTAGGTCTGTTGGGAGCATTTTCATAACTTCTCTTACTTCAGAGTTTTAATCTGAACTACCTGGCTGGTTAGTTCAGGGCTGAATTGCTGACCTGCCACAACCTTTCTTCTGCCTCGACACCTTTGCTTAACACAGAGACAATCCAGGCTGCAAAGGAGCAGGAAGAAAACTGGATGTCTCATTAGTGGATTGGGGTGCTTTACAGAGTGTGACCCAAATTGACTCTAAGGTAGTTTGTGAATACAAAGCATCTTGGGGTCACTCGTTATTCAAGGAGATTTAACATAGTGAATTTAGAGGACTTGGGAGAATGAGAAGTATTAGTGAATCCCTTTGCTGTTAGAAATAGTTCATCCCATCTATCAAAAGACCATGGTCAGGACACTTTTCAATCTGGGCAGCACTTTTCTTCTGAAATGCACACGTTGTCATGGAGAAGCAGCATGGCTCAGTGGAAAGAGCATGGGCTGGGGAGTCAGAGGTCAAGGGTTCGAATCCTGGCTCTGTCACTTGTCAGCTGTGTGATGGTGGGCAAGTCACTTAACTTTTCTGTGCCTCAGTTACCTCATCTGTAAAATGGGGATTAACTGTGAGCCTCATGTGGGATGATTACCCTGTAGCTGCCCCAGCGCTTAGAACAGTGATCTGCACATAGTAAGCAGTTAACAAATACCAACATTATTATTATTATTTTTCATATTAATATTATTACTTGTCAAGTTCTTACTCTGTGCCAAGCACTGCACTAACTCCTGGAATAGACACAACACAATCAGGTTAGATGCAATCCCTGTCCCAAATGGGACAGGAGAACAGGTATTTAATCTCCATTTTTTCAGATGAGGAATCTGAAGCATGGAGAAGTAAGTGATTAAGGGAGAGGGAGAATACACATTTAGTCTCCATTTACAGGTGAGAAAACTGAGGCACAGGGAAGCTAATTGACTTGCCCAAGGTCACACACAGCAGGCAAATAGAAGGACTAGGATTAGAACCCAGATCTCCTGCTTCCCCCAACTGTGCTCTTTCCCCTAGAATGATGTTGCTGCTCTTTAACTACATTTTGGCTTTTAGAGGTTGGAGTGTGCAGGTTTTATCATCTCCAATTTACAGATAAAAAAATGAAGCTTGAGGAGGAGCCCAATCAATGAGACAATCAATTATATTTACTGAGTGTTTACTGTGTGAAGGGTACTGTATTAATGCTTGGGAAAGTGCAATACAACAGAGTTGGTTGACACTGTCCCTGCCCACAGCGAGCTTACAGTCTAGAAGGGGGAGAGCCAGAATTTGCACTGGCCCTATTCACATTTTCCTAAAGAACGTAGGGGTACATACAAGGTCAGATTAATGCTCCATCCAACCCAATGGATGGGCTCTATCATGTGAAACCCAGGAAGGTCTGAAAGATTGATAACTCTTTCTATGGATGTTGGAATAGTCTGCTTAATTCTGATAATGAATGAAGCTCTGGCTAGCGTGCTGATTACAGGACTCCAGTGTGCTTGCATTTATAGGACTTCTAAACCTGCTAAACCTTGCATTCTTGACTCCTCCCAACCTTACCTTGATCAATCATTTGAAGGCATTTATTGAGTGCTAACTGTGTGCAGAACACTCTACTACAGCACTTGAAAAGTTCAGTATACTAGAGATGGTAAACATGATCCCTGCCCATAAGGAACTTTCAGCTAGAGGGTGAAATAGACATTAAAATATATTATAGATAGGGGAAATAATAATAATGGCATTCATTAAGCACTTACTATGTGCCAAGCACTGTTCTAAGTGCTGGGGTAGATACAGGCTAATCAAGTTGTCCCATGTGGGGCTCATACTTTTAATCCCCATTTTACAGATGAGGTAACCAAGGCACAGAGAAGTTAAGTGACACGCCCAAGGTCACACAGCAGACAAGTGGCAGAACTGGGATTAGAACCCATTTCCTCTGACTCCCAAACCCATACTCTTTCCCCTAAGTCACACTGCTTTATAAGGATATTTACAACAGTGATGTGAAGCTGATGTCAGTATTGAGTGCTAAGGGGTACTCAGTCTTGTGTATAGTCAATGCAGAGAAGGTGGAAGAAAGGAAGAAGTGAGCTCTTAGTCAATAAATCCATTAATTAATAGTATTTGAGTAGTTATCCTGTACACAGCACTCTACTACGGCTTTGGGAGAGTACAAGAAGGTTGATAATCACAATTCAAGCCCTTGCTTAAGTTGTTCCTGTAGACTAGAATTTCCTCCCTCTTCAGGTTATCTACACTACATCTCTGCTCACCTTCAAAACTCTTTTCATTCATTCATTCATTCAATAGTATTTATTGAGCGCTTACTATGTGCAGAGCACTGTACTAAGCGCTTGGGATGAACAAGTCGGCAACAGATAGAGACAGTCCCTGCCGTTTGACGGGCTTACAGTCTAATCGGGGGAGATGGACAGACAAGAACAATGGCAATAAATAGAGTAGAGGGGAAGAACATCTCGTAAAAACAATGGCAACTAAATAGAATCAAGGCGATGTACAATTCATTAACAAAATAAATAGGGTAATGAAAATATATACAGTTGAGCGGGCGAGTACAGTGCTGTGGGGATGGGAAGGGAGAGGTGGAGGAGCAGAGGGAAAAGGGGAAAAAGGGGGTTTAGCTGCGGAGAGGTAAAGGGGGGGTGGCAGAGGGAGTAGAGGGAGAAGAGGAGCTCAGTCTGGGAAGGCCTCTTGGAGGAGGTGAGTTTAATTCCACCTCCTCCAGGAAGCCTTCTTTAATTCACATCTTCCTGAACCCTATGAAACCCCATTGTTCCCTTAGCACATACACATTTTCACTCATCTTTAGCATCTGCATATACATCAATAATAATAACAATGATATGTTTAATTAGGAGGGAGAATAATAATAGAATAACACCCTAATAATAATAGTGAAAGCTTACTATGTACCATCACTGTACTAAATGCTCAAGTAGAGCCAAGATAATCAGCTCCCACTTTAAGTAGGAGGAAAAACAAACATTCTTATCCCATCTCTTTGGAGCTGGATGAGAAACAAAGAGTGACTTGAAAATAAGGGCCCACCCATTATAGACCATCGGGTTTCTAGTTATTTAGAAGACAAGGAAGTTATACCAACAACAAAGCACAAAGGAAATAAAATAACAGGTATTGCCAATCCTCAATTTCAGGTCTACATTTCACATCCCTTTTCTGCCATGGATAAATACCTCTAAGTCAGCAAATCCAGAATATATAACTTTTAATCAATCTCTAAGCAAAACACAAAGAAAACGAAGAAACAGGTGCTCTCCAATCCTGTTTATACAAATACAACTTCAGGTCTACATTTTGCTTCCTCTTTCTTCAATGGATAAATGTCTCTAAACCAGTAAACCCCAAATATATAACTTTTAATCAATCTCTAAGCAAAACACAAAAGAAATAAAGAAATAGGTACTCTCCAAACCTGTTTATACAAATTCAACTTGGGGTCTACATTTCACTTCCCTTTCTGAAATGAATAAATGCCTCTAAGCCAGTGAATCCAGGATACATACTTTCAAAGGAGAGAGAGTTAGGTGGGGAAAATGAATAATAATGATATTACCTTGACACCTTCTGTCAGAGACTGTTTTGCATTCTTCTTGGTCCTTTTTCTGGGCTTTACCAATACTGTTTGTTTAAGTGAATAGTGAGAAGAAAAGGAGAGTGTGTATTTGGACTCCACATTTGTCCTGCATAGTAGGCAAACTTGACATTTCAGCTCTCTGTGCTGGAGACTGTAAGCAGACAAGCCCACCTGAAGAAAATCAGCATTTAGGAGCAACCACCACACGGGCTTATCAGTTTGCTCTGGCATTTAATGAGCAGGTTGCTTCTTGTGGAAATAAAAGTTCCAGGGAGGGTTGAACATCTCATTCCTTCCTCTTCAGGCTACCAGGAGGAGCCTGAAAGTAGTTCAGAGCCTGGAGTTTTTGTAAAACTCTTCAAGGTGCTCTTTAATCAACTAATTAATCAATTGATGGTCTTGATTGAGCTTTTCCCTTGTGCAGAGATTTGGGCTAGGGGCTTGGGAGAGTGTGGTGCAGTTAGGGCACCATTCCTGACCACCAAAGAGCTTAAGGTCTAGTAGAGGAGTTTACAGATAATCCTCATAAAAATGATGATAATAATAGTGGCATTAGTTAAGTGCTTACCTTGGGTAGAGCACATTATTATGCTTGGGGGAAGATACAAGATAATCAGTCCATGCCTTACACGTGGTTCTAAGAAGGAGGGAGAACCTGGATCAGTCACACACTTGTCTGCTCTGTAACCTGGGGCAAGCCACTTAAAAATAATAATAATACTAATGGTATTTGTTAAGCACTTACTATGTGCCAAGCACTGTTCTAAGCATTGGGGAGATACAAGGTAATCAGGTTGCCCCAACTGGGGCTCACAGCCTTAATCCCCGTTTTACAGATGAGGTGATTGAGGTACAGAGAAGTTAAGTGACTTGCCCAAGGTCACACAGCTGACAAGTGGCAGAGCCAGGATTAGAACCCTTGACCTCTAACTCACAAGCCTGTGCTCTTTCCACTGAACCATGCTGCTTCTCTACATCAACACATTAAGTGGTGGTATATATAGGTTACTTCTTTATTCATCTATTTAGCTATCTTTTATTATATCATATTCTTGATATAATCCATTCTATCCCCATTCTCCATTCTGCTCCCACTATTGGTAAATAATGTTTGTCAACCTGCCTGCCCTGTTAGATTGTAATAATAATAATAATAATAATGATAATGTTGGTATTTGTTAAGCGCTTACTATGTGCAGAGCACTGTTCTAAGCACTGGGGTAGATACAGGGTATTCAGGATGTCCTACGTGAGGCTCATAGTTAATCCCATTTTACAGATGAGGTCACTGAGGCACAGAAAAGTGAAGTGACTTGCCCACAGTCACACAGCTGACAAGTGGCAGAGCCGGGAGTCGAACCCATGACCTCTGACTCTGAAGCCCAGGCTCTTTCCACTGAGCCACGCTGCAGGGGTTAGAACATGTTTTCATTTTTGTGCATTCTCCCAAGAGATGAAAACAATGATCTGCACATAGTAGTCACTCAGGATAAAGCTTTGACTGATTGATTGATGGATAGATTGATTGATTACACTGTCTCTATTATTGTCTCCCACATTTGTAACAGGATACCTGATTGAATTACAGGGTGGTTCCCCTCCTGACTAGCCACATTTTTTTTTTTTAGTTTTTGTTAGTGGTAACTTTGTGCCAGCTACTGTACTAAGCTCTGAGGTAGATACAAGTTAATCAGGTTGGACACAGTCCCTGTCACACATGGGGCTCGCAGTCTTAATCCCCATTTTACAGATGGAGTAAGAGGGTCACTAAGAAGTTAAGTGACTTGTCCAAGGTCACAGAGCAGACAAATGGCAGAGCTGGGTTTAGAACCCTCTCAAGGTCACACCTGTAGAGTTTCCAGTACTCTACCAGTCTCGACGACGGGAGGGAGAGTCAAGCAGAGGCCTGTCCATTCCACTCCTATGGTGCACAGTGGCTAGTGAGTGGAAGGCAATTTGCTACAAGTCAAGATGCCCCTGTACCAGGCAGCAGTGGCAAGAGAGAGAGTCAAGGGCGGAGACTCAAGTTTCCCGCATGGAAGGAGGCAATGGTAAACCACTTCCATATTTTTACCAAGAAAACTCTATGGATACACTACCAGTATGACTGAAGATGGAGGTGGGGTGTTCTGGGAGAGAGGTGTTCATGGATTTGCTATGGGTCGGAGACGACTCTACAACATAAGACAGGACAAAAGATTAGAACCCAGGTCCTCCTGGCTCCCAGGACCGTGCTCTATTCACTAGGCAATGCTGCTTCTCATGTTTTAGGGTAGACTATCTAATACTTCTAATCTTCTAGCCCCTATCTCCTCACTCAACCTTCACTATCTTCTTCTACTCCTCCCATATCTACCTCTAGAACATAATCCACCCCAAAAATACACTTAGATTTTGTACTCTCCATTTAAGCCACTCCATCCCAATTTTTCATAAAAATAAACTAGGAAGGAGTAGGAGAATATATAAACACTTCTCAGTAGTCTTGTTGCCTGATTCTTCTTTGACATTCTTGTCTTCTTTTAGCTCCTATGTGGGCTACTGTTGGTTTTTTTTTTTTCCTCCAACAGAACCACTGCATAGACCTAAACTCCACTCATCACTCTCTATCTCTCATATAACATATTGGGTTTGACTTTCCATTTAGAATCATGGCAGACTTCTCCTCTTCATTACCTTTGGATTGGCAGCAGATGTTCTCCAGATGTCGATACCTTCTGTCAACTCCATCTGCATTAAGATTCCACTAGAGTTCCTCCTTTTTGTCTATTATCCCATTTGTTAAGATCATCATCAATCATTCAATAATATTTGTTGAGTGCTGTATGCAGAATACTGCACTAAGCCCTTGGAAATGTTTGATTCAGTGGAGGTGGTAGACATATTCCCTGCCATCTCCATCACCTACATTATCATCATCCTCATCACTAATAGGACACAGAAATAATAAAATAATGATGGTATTTCTAAAGCACTTACTATGTGCCAAGCACTGTTCTAAGTGCTGGGGTAGACAAAGGTAGTCTGGCTGTCCCAGCGGGGCTCACAATCTTAATCCCCATTTTACAGATGAGGGAACTGAGGGCCAGAGAAACGAAATGACTTGCCCAAGGTCACACAGCAGACAAGTGGTGGAGTCGGGATTAGAATACACATCCTCTGACTCCCAAACCCATTCTCTTTCCACTAAGCCATGCGGCTTCTCATAATAATAGTATTTAAGTGCTCACTATGTGCCAAGCACTGTTCTAAGCACTGGGGTAGTTACAAGATAATCAGGATGTCCCACATGGTGCTCAAGTCTTAATCCTCATTTTACAGATGAGGGAACTGAGGCCCAGAGAAATGAAGTGACTTGCCCAAGGTCACACAGCAGACAAATGGCAGAGATGGGATTAGAACTCGCATCCTCTGACTCCCAAGCCTGTGCTCTTGCCACTAAACCATGCTGCTCCACTAGATTTATGCTGCTGCTGTCCTCACAAACAGATAAACTCACATCTGTGCTCTACTTATCAGGACTCGTCCTATTTTTATCAAGATGCATATTTCTAGCCCATTTGTCAAGAAAACCAGAAGAGAACTAAGAAGAAGAGTTACCACCTAAAAAGCCTCCACATCTTTTCCTTTCACCTCTTTTCTGATTAACAACACCCCCTCCCTTCTTCCCAGTTTCTCCTACTGTATTAATTGTGTCCATTAGATTTTCTTCTACTTCTAAGATATCACTCTCCTCCCTAAGGACATAAGAAATATTCTGGAATTCTTTCAGGGCTACTTGATATTTTTTAGGATGGGCTTCATTTTAATTTTTGAAGCATCTTTCTACTCTAAGTACATCTCTCATGGGATTTCCAGGGAACCTTAGACCGCCAGAGTAGATGTTGATAGGGGTGGTTCCTACTCACAGAAAAGAATGATAATAAGGAAGTTGGGTCTGTAAAAGCTAAAATAATATGCCAGTCATACCTGCAACCTGTTCATGCTGAATAAGATCTGTAGAATACCAAGGACTAAGATGGAACTTCAGAAATACGAAATAGGAGCACTGCAATTTATTTCAAGAACAAAACCAAGCAGAAGCTGCATCCAGCATTCTGCTTCTTTTGAATCATAGTTTCAAACATTCCAGAGTAAAAAATTGAAAATTGGTGCTTAACTTTCCTTTAACTAGAGGGAGGAACTGGGTTTTAATCTCATCTCTGTAGACAGGATCCTGTGCTCTGAATTCAACACATATGATAGTAATGTTGGTATTTGTTAAGCGCTTACTATGTGCAGATCACTGTTCTAAGCGCTGGGGTAGATACAGGGTAATCAGGTTGTCCCACGTGAGGCTCACAGTTAATCCCCATTTTACAGATGGGGTAACTGAGGCCCGGAGAAGTTAAGTGACTTGCCCACAGTCACACAGCTGACAAGTGGCAGAGCGGAATTCGAACCCATGACCCCTGACTCCGAAGCCCAGGCTCTTTCCACTGAGCCACACTGCTTCCCCAATATATAATAATAAACTCATTCATTCAATCATATTTATTTAGTGCTCATTTTGTTCAGAGCACTGTACTAGGCACTTGGAAGAGTGCAATTCAATAATAAACAGACACATCCCCTGTCTAAAACAAGCTTACAGTATTGAATTAAAATGATTTATTTATATTCATGTCTGCCTCCCCCACTAGACTCCTCCTCGTCTAGACTATAAACCCACAGAGCAGGGACTGTGCCTATCAACTCTATTGCATTTCTCCAAGCACTTAGTACATTACTCTACACATAGTAAGTGCTCAATAGAAATCATTGATGATGATGATATTTTTCATTTTTGTCCCGGAGGGATATTTTCCTACCACTCCCTCTAAACCAAAACAGAACGTGCATGTTAATGAAATCTGAGGTATGTTAGAGGTTAATATTTGAATCCAATCTTCAGTGTCTTTCAAATTTCTAGTTTGACAGGCACATTTTAGGTTATATAATTTGCTGTAGTCTGTGTGGAATATTAAAAATCAGCAGGCAATTAGTAATAAATTAGTTATGGGATCAAGTGCTAAAATAATTTGAATTTATGTAAGGGGAATGTTCACACAAGTGCAAACTTGGGCAAAAGAAAGAGAGAGAACACTTATCAACTTAAAAAAAAGAATTTACTCTGCAGAAGAAACAGAAAATTGCATCCCACCTAATTACTGCATACATTTGTGTTCAAATGGTAACTTTTCCCGCTGAGAACCCCACACACTGGTTTATACAGTTCACCTCCTGGCTGGCTGAGTCTGCTCTTAGTAGCAAAATAATGTTCAGTACAACCCAATAATGTTCATGCCTGACATTGTAGAGGGAGTCATTGGTGTGATGGGTGAGCAAAAATCTCCCGTCCTGATAGAATCACTAGGCAAGTGAGTTATTTTGAAAAATAGATCAGTGATAATCAAGGATATCCTAGTGGGGGCATGTGCATTTCTGTCATAGGTTTGAATATTTTTTTCTATTTCTCCTCAGCTTCATGGGTTTATATGGCCTTTAGGAAGATCAGTCTCCATTTACCCCACCTGTAAAATGGCCTTTTTCACACTGACCTAATGTATAGAGCAGAAGATCAATTGGAGCCCTTGTGTTTGTAAATCTCGAATGAATGATGACAGCCAAATAGCTACATAAACTGGCAAAGTGAACCTTGAATGAATGATGAGGGCCAAATAGCTGCATAAAAAGCAAACTGATCCAACCTTTTTTTTTAATGATTGCCTACTAGAATTGCCTTTAATGTGCACAGGGATTTAGCGATCAATATTTCATTCCATCTTTCTAGTGTTAGTGGTATGCATCAGAAGTGTTAATGCAGCAAAGTTACGTCAGTTGTTGCTGTGGATCCGCCCACAGGGTCCTTGTCTTGGCATCTACTGATTAAGAGAGAGGGGGCTTGCTTGTGCTTAATGTTTCCTGTCCTGAATGTGGAACAAAACTGGGTAATCTGTACCAGAGAAGCAGCATAGCCTAGTGGCAAGTGCAAGGGCCAGGGAGTCAAAGGACCTGAGTTCTAATCCAGACTCTGCCACTTCTATGTTGTGTTGACGTTGGGCAAGTTGCTTAGTTTCTCTGTGCCTCATTTACCTCATCTGTAAATTGGAAAGTAAGGCTGTGAGTCTTTGTAGGGCAGGGACTCTGTCCATCCTGGTTATCTGGTAACTACCCCAGTGCTTACTACAGTGTCTGGCACATAGTAAGCGCTTAACAAATGCCTTTTAAAAAAAACAGTCATTTTTGTGGCTGTGATCCCTTCAGAGTCTGCTGTTTCTGGATTTAAGTGCTTCTGGTGACTGAAGGTCATGGCTCTCCATTGCTATTTTGGGACCTGATAGGTCCAATAAATCTGATTGTATCATGATAGAAAATGCCAGAAGTCCTCCAGCTGGAAAGATGAAGCCAAGAAGGATCATGATTGAAATTACAGAATCACCAAGTGTGAATGTCTGGAGCAAACACAAAATCCATCAATCAATCAGTCAATTGGTTGTATTTAGCTTGTTGTGGGCAGGGAATATGTCTGTTTATTGCTATATTTTACTCTCCCAAGTGCTTAATACAGTGCTTGGCACACAGTAAGTGCTCTATAAATGCAAATGAATGAATGAATGAACTATGTGGAGAGCACTGTACTAAGTGCTTGGGAGTGTATAATGCAGCAAAGTTGGCAGACACATTCCCTGCTCACAATGAGCTTATGTTCTAGAGGGGGAGGCAAGCATTAATATAAATGAATAAATGACAGTTATGTACATAAGGGTTGTGGGGTTGAGGGAGGGGTGAATAAAGGCTGTAAACCCAAGTGCAAGGATGACACAGAAGGCAGTGGGAGAAGAGGAAATTAAGACTTAGATGGGGAAGGCCCCTTGGAGAAGATATTTTTAATTTGGTGATCTGGGTCAGCTGGGACCTGGGTCTGCAGGGACAGGGCAGGAGGCTGGGCTCTACACAGTAAATTTCCACAGAAAATTGTGCCAAGCAGAAAATATCAGCACATTCAAGAGGGTTCAGATCCGTAGAAGATCAGACCATATCCAGGAGAAGGGAAAAGCAACACTGTTAAATGAAATACCCCTAAATGTTAGGAGGGCAAACATCACATATTTTCCCCAAATGACTTGTGATGTCACTGTCAGTGATAGGTTCTGGGCTGATGGGTCTTTAGCCTCATCTCTCAAAGGCAAAACTCAGGGTTTTCTGTTCTTCTATTCTTATGTCTCCTTTCCACCAAGGCAGGAAGATATGTCTTTCTCAGTTAAAAATATCACAGCTAAGACCATCTCCACCATACCCTCAGATTTACCAGTAGATGATGACCGAAGAGAGGAGAAATTCAGAATTTTTAAGTGGAAACCAGGGCCCAATAACTTGTTGAGATGCTCTAGTTCCTGGAAGATTCCCGAATAATTAGGGAAGATTTGCTTAGTGTTCAATTTATGGGTTACACGATCCTACAGTACTGTGGAAGGCTTCTTGGAGGATGGGAATAATGCTTCATTGGCTGATCTCCAAGAATCCCAGGTTTTCCTTCTGCATCTTTGAATGTTATTTTCCTTCTGGCTCTCTCTTCCCTTTTATAATCTGTTCCTCATAGGTCTCTGATTGTTCCTCCAGTCACTCAATCTTATTTACTGAGCACTTACTGTGTGCAGATCACTCTACAAAGCATTTGGGAGAGTACATTATAGTGGAGTTGGTAGACGCATTTTCATCCCACAATGAGCTTACAGCCTAAAGTGTAAGAAACTACATGGCATTTTCCAGGAAGCAGTGTTGCCTAGTGGATAAAACCCAAGCTTCAAAGCCACAGGTAAAATTTTGTAATCCTGGCTCTGCCACTTGTTTACTGTAGGAGGAGAGCCTCTTTGGCACTGGGCAAATTTCTTCTTGCTTCAAATTCTAGATTCAAAGTTACCCCTTAATTCTCCCAGTCCTCCCCTCCCTCTTACCCCCGGAAGAAATATTTGGAAGCTTCAGAGTCTTTGGAATATCCAATATGAAATTGCAAAAAAAAACTGTAAAGATTGTGGGTTCGGGTCTAACAATAGCCTTGAACCTCCTTGCTTCATCTTCTAAAAGGAAAAAAATACTTTCCTGCCTCAAACAAGTGGAAATTCCGGAACATCATTTGATATTTTGGGGCAATTTTTTTTGTCAGTTGTTTAATAAACTCTGAGCGAGCAAAGCCCTTGTTCTATGCCTAGCCCTCTGTGAGGTTCAGTAAATATTATTGAATATGTACCTAGTTCTCATCTCTCTCACCACAAACTTCTTATGCTCTCTCTTCTGCCTGAAAGCTTGTATGAACCCAGCGCTTAGTTCAGTGAGTGACTCATAGTAAGTACTTAACAAATAACATAAAAAACCCAAATCTCTTGCTGCTCCGGAAGAGTAAGCAGAAGTGACTGTACAACAATCAGCAGGTTGGGAAGCTTGTGGTGGTTTAGACAATAACATAGGTTGGACTGTATTGGAGTAGAAGGAAAGAAGGGGGTGTTATTGCTTCCTTGGCTTTATTTTCAGCCTGTTATTTCTCCCCTGTGTTTGTCTTTCCCCTTTAGACATGAGAACTTTGTGGGTTACTGTTGATATACAGTGTGTGTTCCTGATGCTGATATAATATTTCTCCTCCATGGTGTTTTTTTTCTTGTAGTCTTGCTGCCTGTTCCCCAACCTTTGAGAATTTGAATTCCCTGTAATCCAACGGCTATATCTAAATTATTATCCTTATACTTTATCCCATCATTTAGTGATCTGCCAAAGTAAGCACTCGACCATTTCAGCAATAATGCCAATAATGAAAAGTCCATGAGTTCAGGCATGGCCCATGATAAAGCAGTGATGTGTGTGTTGAAAATGTTGCTGTATCAAGAATGGCTGTACCACTAGCATCCATGCAAAACTTCTGGAAAAATAATATAACTTTCCTTCATGTGTTATATACTTTACCTTAAGCATCACTAGAATATTTAAAAAATTTTGTTAGAGAAGCAGCATAACCTAGGGGATAAAGCAAGGGCTTAGTAGTCACAAGGATCTGGATTCTAATCCTGGCTCCACCACTGGTATACGGTTGGACCTTGGGCAAGTCACTTCACTTCTCTGCCCCTCAGTTGCCTTATCTGTGAGATGGGGATAAAGACTGTGAGCTCCACATGTGACAGGAACTGTGTCCAAACTAATAATAATAATAATGTTGGTATTTGTTAAGCGCTTACTATGTGCCGAGCACTGTTCTAAGCGCTGGGGTAGACACAGGGGAATCAGGATGTCCCACGTGGGGCTCACAGTCTTAATCCTCATTTTACAGATGAGGTAACTGAGGCACCGAGAAGTTAAGTGACTTGCCCACAGTCACACAACTGACAAGTGGCAGAGCTGGGATTTGAACTCATGACCTCTGACTCCAAAGCCCGTGCCCTTTCCACTGAGCCACGCTGCTTCTACCTGATTAGAACTAAACTAAATCTAAACTGATCTAAAATAATCTAAACTGATTAGCTTGTATGTACCCCAGTGCTTAGTACTGTGCTTGGAACATAGTAAATGCTTAGAAAATATCATAAAAAAAAGAATAGCAAGGCTAACATCACAACATTAAGGAAATGAAGAGTTGCAGTGTGATTCGGCATCTTTTCTGGAAGCTGCAATAGTAGAAACTTTTTCGGCTGGTGGTGGTGGTGTTTTTTCAACTTCAGTGAAAAATGTGCCCAATAGAAGCCTTCTTCTTGTTCATTCATTCAATAGTATTTATTGAGCGCTTACTATGTGCAGAGCACTGTACTAAGCACTTGGAATGTACAAACGGGTAACAGAGACAGTCCCTGCCATTCTTGTTTTCACTTTTAATCTTGCAGCAGGTCAACTTCTTCTGAACATCTTTGCCCAGTTATGAACTCTCCATTGGGATCTTCTTCATTATTTTTATAAATTCATTTTCTTTCTTTAAAAGTGGTACAGGACTTCTCAATCGCCAAATCCTAAGTCATGTTGGAGAAGCCATAGTTTCTTCTGCTTGTTTTGGCAGGATTAGAACCTTCTGACCCATATCCTACAGACTGTTGCGCTCCCCTCCTTCAAAGTCTTATTAGAGACACCTCCTCCAGGAGGCTTTCCCTAGTTAAGGCCCCATTTCCTCTTCTCCCACTCCTTCTGTGGTGCCCTGACTTGCTCTCTTTGTCCATCCTCCCAGCCCCACAGCACTCATATACATATCTGTAATTTATTTATATTCATGTCTGTCTCCCCTCTCCTAGACTGTAAGCCCCCTGTGAGCAGGGAACATGTCTGTTTATTGTTATACTGTACTCTTCGAAGCCCTTAGTACAGTGTTCTGCACACAATAAGTGCTCAATGAATACAGTTGAATGAATGAATGAATGAATGACAATGGAGCCGGGCCCGGAGACTAGTGTATGGAGTGACGGTGATGGCAGGCCTGGGCCACTGAGGCCAGTCCGACAATGGAGGCAGGCCCTGGAGCTAGTGGTGGGGTGGGGGTCTAAATTAAACTACAGGAAGCCCTTCTAAGTGTGTAGGATAGTGCTCTGCACTAAGTGCTCACTAAATACCATTGATTGATTAGTTGGTTGAAAAACAGACTCGCCAATGATTGACAATTCTTGGACGAATCAGAGCAGCAGAATTGCACTCTCAGTGGTGGTTGGGAGGCATGGAAGTGGAGACCTGGAGGGGCTATTGCATGAGAAGTTCAGGAAACATTTGGGGAGTATTATGCATTTCTTTCCATAATCACTTAATTCTAACCTTCGAGCTCTTGTGCAATGATTCATCACTCTGAGTTTTGTTACCTTGAATGCTCTTCCTTGAAATAGAGAAACAGAGCCTGCTTTCAAATTCAAATTATTTAAAAGAAATCAGAAAACCCCTGAGGATTAGGATGCAGATGATCATTATTATTAATATATCCATTCTTGATCATTTCTTGAGTGACAATAATGTGCTAGTCTCAGACATCTGGATTGTATATTTCTCTAAAATAATTTGGGCTGGTCTTGATAAAGCCAGACTGTCCCAGTTATAAATAGGGTTATTCATTCATCCATTCATTCATTCGATTGTATTTGCTGAGTACAGGATATGTGGTCATCCTTTCTTGGAATGCCTTTGCATATTGCTACAATGTTGTCTTCTCACTCTTCCTCCACTGGTCAAAGGGAATCTATAGTGTCTTGTTACAGCTAATGGGGCTGTAAGAGAGGAATAAGCTGGGGAAATCCAAGTAGGTAGCTTGTCTTGTCTTGACTTATGCCATCAAGTCATTTCCGACCCAAGTGACACCATGGACACATCTCTCCCAGAACGCCCTGCTCTCCCTCCGCAATAGTTCTGGTAGAGTATCCATACAGTTTTCTTCATAAAAATATGGAAGTTGTTTACCATTGCCTCCTTCCACACAGTAAACTTGAGTCTCCGCACTGAACTCTCTCCCATGCTGCTGCTGCCCAGCATGGGTGAGTTTTGACTTGTAGCAGATTGCCTTCCACTCGCTTCCACTGGCCAAGCTAGGAATGGAATGGATAGGCATCTTCTTGATGCTTCCTCCCATAGCTGAGACTTGTAGAGTACTGGAAACTCTCCAGGTACGACCCTGAGAGGGGTGTAGAGTGTCAGTCATTCCTAAACTACAGGAAGCCCTTACAAGGACCTAATCAAAAATCTCAAGTCACCTAGGAACTAGAAATCCACTGGACAGCATCTTCTGCTTGATAACAAAGCTAACTGTATGTCCCAGATGTTCTGACGCAGTCCAAACTTTTGCATAATGATAATAATGATAATAATTAAGGTAATTGTTAAGCACTTGCTATGTGCCAAACACTGTACTAAACATGGGAGCAGATACAAGATAATGAGATTAGATGCCATCCCTGTCCAGTATAAGTAGGAGGAAGATCAGGTATTGAATTTCCATTTTTGTGGTAAGTAAACTAGGCACTTATAAGTTTCATGACTTGCCCAAGGCCATCCAGCAGGCAAGTGGCAGAGCCAGGATTTTTTTTCCAACGACATTTGTTAAGCACTTATTCTGTGATGGGCATTGTACTAAGTGGTGGGGTAACTACAAATTAATCAGATTGAACACAATCAGTGTCCCACTGGGACTCACAGTCTTAATCTCTATTTTACAGATGAAGGATCTGAGACACAGAAAAGTTAAATGACTTTCCCAAAGTCACACAGTAGACAAGTGGTGGAGCTGGGATTAGAACTCAGATCCTTTGATTCCCAGGCCTGTGCTATTTTCACTGGGTTATGCTTATAGGCGGTTTTAG
This sequence comes from Ornithorhynchus anatinus, assembly GCF_004115215.2. Lineage (NCBI taxonomy): Eukaryota > Metazoa > Chordata > Mammalia > Monotremata > Ornithorhynchidae > Ornithorhynchus > Ornithorhynchus anatinus. The sequence goes on from NC_041732.1 coordinate 19,450,605, forward strand.
AAAAACATACAGATGTCTCAGAATTGGAGTAGTTGTCTTCTACCTGGTCAGCGTACCTTTTCTTGAACTCAAGCTGCTCTAGTTCACTTTAAATGCTTGCCCTCTCACATCCTGGCTGAAACACGGTTAGTTCAGACTTTAGTCAATCAATCAGTTATTCAGTAGTATTTACTGAGTGCTTAATCCATGCAGGTAAACCCTTGTATGTAGAGAATAAAGATTTGTATAGAAGTGGAATAGGGGGGGCTGAGAGGTAAGCTATGAATTCCCCCATGTTTAGAGGGTGCTAAAGTACTGAAGTACCACTTAGGATAGGATACTGAGCAGGGAGATGAGACATTAATCAAGGAAGACCTCCTGAAGGAGGTGACAAATATCCCAGAGTGCTGAGGAGCAGTAACTCCTTACTTCTTTCCATTCTCCCCCATCTCTCAGGGTCACTGAGAGCGAAGGTTGGGGATGGAGGAACAAAGCTAATAACTTTGATGACTGTAGGGGCCAGGTGAGTCCTTATTCCTACACTGGAATGTGGGGCAGGGGAGGAAGAAGAGGTTTCCTGTTATCTTCTTAGCAGCAGCTAATAGCCATCACTTGATGCTAAGCATTTACTATGCATCACACAGTGTTCTGAGGCACTGAGATAGATACTGGAGAATGAGGTTGGAGACAGTCTCTGTCCCTCCTGGGGCTCACAGTCTTAAGTAGGAGGGAGAACAGGACAACTGAGGTTCAGAAAACTTACGTCACTTGCCCAAGGTCACAAAGCAAGTATTTAGCAGAGCCGGGATTAGAACCCAAGTCGTGTAACTCCCAGGCTCATGCTCTATCCATTAGGCCATCTTGCTTCTCTTTGCTACAAGAGTTCATTCATTCATTCATTCAATAGTATTTATTGAGCGCTTACTATGTGCAGAGCACTGTACTAAGCGCTTGGGATGAACAAGTCGGCAACAGATAGAGACAGTCCCTGCCGTTTGACAGGCTTACAGTCTAATCGGGGGAGACGGACAGACAAGAACAATGGCAATAAACAGAGTCAAGGGGAAGAACATCTCGTAAAAACAATGGCAACTAAATAGAATCAAGGCGATGTACAATTCATTAACAAAATAAATAGGGTAACGAAAATATATACAGTTGAGTGGACGAGTACAGTGCTGTGGGGATGGGAAGGGAGAGGTGGAGGAGCAGAGGGAAAAGGGGAAAATGAGGGTTTAGCTGCGGAGAGGTAAAGGGGAGATGGCAGAGGGAGTAGAGGGAGAAGAGGAGCTCAGTCTGGGAAGGCCTCTTGGAGGAGGTGAGTTTTAAGTAGGGTTTTGAAGAGGGAAAGAGAATCAGTTTGGCGGAGGTGAGGAGGGAGGGCATTCCAGGACCGCGGGAGGACGTGACCCAGGGGTCGACGGCGGGATAGGCGAGACCGAGGGACGGTGAAGAGGTGGGTGGCAGAGGAGCGGAGCGTGCGGGGTGGGCGGTAGAAAGAGAGAAGGGAGGAGAGGTAGGAAGGGGCAAGGTGATGGAGAGCCTTGAAGCCTAGAGTGAGGAGTTTTTGTTTGGAGCGGAGGTTGATAGGCAACCACTGGAGTTGTTTAAGAAGGGGAGTGACATGCCCAGATCGTTTCTGCAGGAAGATGAGCCGGGCAGCGGAGTGAAGAATAGACTGGAGCGGGGCGAGAGAGGAGGAAGGGAGGTCAGAGAGAAGGCTGACACAGTAGTCTAGCCGGGATATAACGAGAGCCCGTAACAGTAAGGTAGCCGTTTGGGTGGAGAGGAAAGGGCGGATCTTGGCGATATTGTAGAGGTGAAACCGGCAGGTCTTGGTAACAGATAGGATGTGTGGGGTGAACGAGAGAGACGAGTCAAGATGACACCGAGATTGCGGGCCTGAGAGACGGGAAGGATGGTCGTGCCATCAACGGTGATAGAGAAGTCTGGGAGAGGACCGGGTTTGGGAGGGAAGATGAGGAGCTCAGTCTTGCTCATGTTGAGTTTTAGGTGGCGGGCCGACATCCAGGTGGAGACGTCCTGGAGGCAGGAGGAGATGCGAGCCTGAAGGGAGGGGGAGAGGACAGGGCGGAGATGTAGATCCACGTGTCATCTTCGTAGAGATGGTAGTCAAAGCCGTGAGAGCGAATGAGTTCACCGAGGGAGTGAGTGTAAATGGAGAACAGAAGAGGGCCAAGAACTGACCCTTGAGGAACTCCAACAGTTAAAGGATGGGAGGGGGAGGAGGTTCCAGCGAAGGAGACCGAGAATGACCGGCCAGAGAGGTAAGAGGAGAACCGGGAGAGGACAGAGTCCGTGAAGCCAAGGTGAGATAAGGTATGGAGGAGGAGGGGATGGTCGACAGTGTCAAAGGCAGCAGAGAGGTCAAGGAGGATCAGATTGGAGTAGGAGCCATTGGATTTGGCAAGAAGGAGGTCATGGGTGACCTTAGAGAGAGCAGTCTCGGTAGAGTGGAGGGGACGGAAGCCAGATTGGAGGGGGTCTAGGAGAGAATGGGAGTTAAGGAATTCTAAGCATCGATTGTAGACGACTCGTTCTAGGATTTTGGAAAGGAAGGGTAGTAGGGAGATAGGGCGATAACTGGAGGGGGAAGTGGGGTCAAGAGCGGGTTTTTTTAGGATGGGGGAGATGTGGGCATGTTTGAAGGCAGAGGGGAAGGAGCCCTTGGAGATTGAGTGGTTAAAAATAGAAGTTAAGGAAGGTAGGAGAGCAGGGGCAATGGTTTTAAGAAGGTGAGAGGGAATGGGGTCCGGGGCGCAGGTGGAGGGGGTGGCACTTGCGAGGAGGGAGGTTGGGGGTTGGGGGTTGAGTTGGGGGTCATGGTCCCTGCCCTCAAGGAATTTATAATCTAGCAGAAGATTATTTATTTTGCTCTGCACTTCCTAAAAGACTACTCCAATGTAAATAGAAGGACATCTGTTTTTGTCTCTGGTGATGTTTACTCTTAGGATTCTTTGTTCATTTAGTGTTGCACAATCCTACTCTGTTTTTAAAGATCAAGGATCCGTGTTTTGGAGTTGAGTGTTCTTTGAGATCGCTTTGAGAGTGCCATTTATTCTGCCTGTTGCCAACCTCTCTCTCTCTGAAGCTCCATATTTCCATTTTTAACAGGAAGCCTTAAACACAGGAGGATTACTCAATGATTCGTTTAAAAGGGGTATTAGAGGGAAATTGAGGCAAAGATGCATTCTTTGCTTCTCTAATTGCTCATTTATTATTGCTGTGGATGGGATAATGGCTTTGGTTTATTCCTCTAAATTGAGTAAATATTTATTGGTAAATAAAGCCTAGAATAATCAATGAATGCAGGTCGAGTTTTCACAGTGAATTTTCTCTGCTGCTGAAAACTGCCCTTTGTATGTGATTTTCAAGAAACCCATGTGCAGTGTGTGCCTGGCACCTGGGAGAGGGGAAATGAGGGAGGTTTTTCTTTTCAGATAGGGCTCTTGGAATCCTCAAACCCAGGTTAAGAATTGGCCAGGGGATTTTGGCAGTGCAGTATGGATGGAATCTCCTGGATGAGTTGTCCCTTCCCCTTGGTCCACCCTGTGAAATCCATGGTGAAACAGAGAGGCTGTCAAGGCTCCCAGGGCAATTTGCCCAACTCCATATGGCAGGAGTCATGCTCACTGGCAAACTAATCCCTCTCTCTGACTTCCACAGCTATCCTAGTGATGCGAGTTGGCAGAGCCTAGCTCTTTGTGGGCAGGGAACGCATCTGCTGACTCTGTTGCATTGTATCCCACAAGAGCTTAGTACATGATCTGCACATAGTAGTTGCTCAATAAATGCCATTGATTGATTGATCGATTGGTGCTGAACTAGCAAGTGCTGTTGCTCTGGCATTAAAAGGTGTGAGGTGGGCTGGATTTCAGAGTCTGGTTTCTCCTGCTGGTGTGGGCAGGGGTTGAGAAATCTAGGCATTTTTATTCTAAAGTTCCCTGTAGGTGGAGTGAGGGGATAGCAAAGTTTGAGCTTTCTCAGTGAGGGAAATCTGTTTTACAGGTGGCCAGGAATACCCAGCCTCTCCAGTCCGTCTCCCTTGAGGTGTAAAGAGTTTGAGCTGATGAGACCAATTTAAAGGGTAACTGACACAAAAACCCAACAGGCAGCCAACCCATTATTTGCAAAGGAGAAGGATAACGGTCTGATAAATCCAAACTGCAGGGCAAGATTTGTACATGAGCTGAAGCTTTGGGAAAGTCAGTAGCACCATATGTGTTTATTCTTTGTATAGAAATGGAGGAATTTCTCTCCCTATTACCACTTATCCATCCTCCCTCATTCCCTTCCTCCCTCCTCTGTCCTATCTCTCTTTACCCCCCTCTTTTTTCCCTCCAGCTCTCTCTCCTTCCATGATCTCATCCTCCTTTCCTTCACCTATTTCTCTTTCTTATTTCTTGGTTACCTTATCCCTAATTCAGAGGGAGGCCTGGATTGTTAACTGCCAGGCCACTCAGTGAAAGGATTCAGTTCAAATACAAAATGTACAGAGGCAAAAAATAAATCTGACATTCCTTTTTCACTAACACCTATCATAGTGACACCAAAAATTCTGCCTTATTTCCTTTGAATGGTCAAAGGAACTGCAGGCTTGTCTTAATTCCTTGCAAACTATCCAGATGACAAATACAAACTCTCATTTTTATATACATATATCTAATCCTCCTACAGTGTGAGAAATGTTTTCTTATAAATAGCCCACTTTAAGGAAAATTAGTATTAGTGTAGTACTAATGGATCATGATGACTTCTGCACGTGCACACTTGCAAAATATATTTCTTCCGACTTGGCGGTCAGCTGAATCTAATGAAGCAGCACACTTGGGAAAGTACACTAAAACAGAGTTGGTAGATATGCTCCCTGACCACAAGTAGCTTTACAATCTATCAATGAATGAATCCATCAGAAGTATTTATTAAGCACTTACCGGGTGTAGAACACTGTACTAAGCACTTGGGAGAGTACAAAAGAGTAGGTTGGCACTACCCTTGTCTTCAAGGAGCTAACATTCTAGTGGTGGATCTTGCAATCCGTGAAGGAGCTTAGAGTCTAATAGAGGAGATTAAAATCTAGTAGAGGATTTTACACCTGATATTATTCAAGTGGAAGTCAACATTGCTCACCCAAGGCTCATTTGCTACCCAAGCACCCATGGAAAATGGGTAACTCTGTTCCATTACCTCTGTTTGAGTTATCCATGGTCATAGGTCAAGTAGGCTAAGAGAAGCGGTAAGGCCTAGTGGAAAGAGTACAGGCCTGGGAGTCAGAGGACCTGGTTTCTAATCCCGGCTCAGCTATTTGTCTGTTATGTGACCCTGGGCAAGTTGCTTAACTCCTGTATGTCTCAGTTACATCACCTGCAAAATGGGGATTAAGATTGTGAGCACTATGTGGGACAGGGACTATGTCCAACCTGATTATTTTGTACTTAATACAGTGCCTGGCATATAGTAAGTGCTAAGCAAACATGATAAGCAGTGTGGCCTAGTGAGAAGCAGCATAACTTAGTGGATAGAGCGTGGACCTGGGAGTCAGAAGGGCCGAGGTTCAAATCGTGGCTCCATCACTTATCTGCTGTGTGACCTCGGGCAAGTCACTTAACTTATCTGGGCCTCTGTAAAATGGGAATTAAAACTGTGAACCCCATGTGCGACAGGGATTGTGTCCCACCTGATTAGCTTGTAACTAACCTAGAACTTAGAACAGTGCTTGACCCATAGTAAATGCTTTGCAAACAATATTATTATTATTAATACAAACTACAAAAAAGTCTGCCTCTCTAACCCTTACCTTGACATCCATAAGATAGCTCCTCTGCCTGCTTTTTTGCCTTTGTTGCTAAAGATGGCTCCCTATGTTCTCTCTTTAGAGTTCCTCGGATCGAGAATCAATCCTGAATATCCTCAGCATTCTCACAGACTTACTTTCTGCTGGTAAGTCACTTCATTGCTGGACTGCCTTGCTGAGGCCATCAGGATTTTAGCTTCTGCTTGGGTTCTTATCCCTGTAGAGCTTAGCACCTGGGGGTGAGCTCTACCTGGCTCTGCCAGAACCAGAGACCCTGAAACGATCATGAGATTTGGACAGCTGGGGTAGCTGGGTTTTCTTGGCCACTGTAGGAGTGGTGGGATGTAGATGACTCTGATACTGCCTCCTAGTGACTCAGAAGAGTTCATCCGTTACCTTGGGTGCTTTGTGGAATCTGGCTCTCTCAGTCCTTTCTGTAGCCACCGGAAGAAACCCTCCCTCCACCCCTCCATCTTTGAGGCTGATTTGTCGGATGACATGAGATAGTAATGGTCCCATAATGCCTCTTCTGTTCTCTATCTCGTCTGTCAGGTACAGACCGCAGGATTCTGTACATGATCAGCAAGGGAGGCAGCGAAGCCCTCCTGAGGACGTTGGTGGATTCGGCCCGGTCGGCTTCTCCTGACTACAGCATACTCTTGCCTCTGCTCCGGCTGCTGGTCAAAGTAGGACAAAGAGGTACCCCAACTCCACAATCACCGAGTTAGAAAGGAGGCATGACCCTGCAGCCTCAGCCTCTGCCACTAAAAAAGGTCATCCCAACAAAGGCATCAGGCAGCAGTTATTAGCTGATTTGTACTGCCTTCTGTAGTGAATAATAAATAATAATAATAGTATTTGTTAAGCACTTTTTCAGTTAATAGCATCTGTTAAGTGCTTGTTATAATAATAATAAATAATAATGTTGGTATTTGTTAAGCGCTTACTATGTGCTGAGCACTGTTCTAAGCGCTGGGGTAGACATAGGGGAATCAGGTTGTCCCACATGGGGCTCACAGTCTTAATCCCCATTTTACAGATGAGGGAACTGAGGCATTTTACAGATGAGGGAACTGAAGTTAAGTGACTTGCCCACAGTCACACAGCCGACAAGTGGCAGACCTGGGATTCAAACTCATGAGCCCTGACTCCAAAGCCCATGCTCTTTCCACTGAGCCACGCTGCTTCTCCTATGTGCCAGGCACTGAACTGAGTGCTGAGGTAATCAAGTTGGACATTGTCTGACATGGGACTTAGTCTTAATCCCCATTTTAAAGATGAGTAACTGAGGCACAGGGAAGTAAAGTGACTTGCCCAAGGTCATAGAGTAGTCAAATGGCAGAGTCAGGATTAGAACTCAAGTCCTTCTGACTCCCTGATCTCTGCTCTATCCATGGTGCTTCTAATGGTTCTTCTTCTCACTTACTATGTGTCAAACACTGTTTTAAGCACTGGTGTAGAGACAAGTTAAAGAGATCAGACAGAGTGCAAAATCATAAGGACAACACATAGCTTTTATGTCAGTTGTTCCAGGAAAAGCAGTGGAGAGCATAGCTCTGGGAGTCAGTGGACCTGGGTACTATTCCCGGCTGCACCACTTGACTGCTGGGTGACCTTAGGCAAGACACTCTCTCTCTGTGCTTCAATTTCCTCATCTGTAAAATGGGAATTCAATAACTACTCTCACTGCCACTTCGACTGTGAGCCCTGGGTTGGACAGAGACTGTGTCTGGCCTAATTATCATGTATCTACCCCAGTGCTTGGTATATTGCTTGGCACATAGTGAGAGCCTAACAAATATAATTATTGTTATTCGTTGTATGTTGCAACACCTCTTTGATGGCCACAGCTATTATCCTGAATTTGCACTTAAGGAAACTGGTGCATACTGAGCTTAAGTATCTTGTCCAAGATTACACAGTGGGCAGTGACAATGGAACACAAGTCTTTGACCTCTCACAACACATACTGTTTCCACTTGACTGCATACCATAAGTGCACAGCGTTCCCAGGTTAGAGGTTAGGGTAGTAGTAATAACCATAATAATAACCACAACAAAATGTGTTTTGCACATACCGTGTGTCAAGCACTCTGCCAACAACTTGGAAAAATACAAAAAAAAAAGATTGGACTCATTCCTTATCCCACATGACACTCACAGTCTAGGAAGGAGGGAGCACAGATAATGAATCCCATTTTTACAGAGGAGGAAACTGAGGCACTGAGATGTGAAGTGATTTGCCAAGATCACATAACAGCCTAGTGGCAGAGTTGGGAGTAGAACCTACGTCCTTTCATTCCCAGGCCCATGCTCTTTCTACTGGTCATAATTCTCAGTTCACTGGTAACGTGGGGGTCACAGCCCTGTATACACACCTTGGCTGATGCTAGGCTCATATAATGTTGGTATTTGTCAAGCACTTACTATGTGCAGAGCACTGTTCTAATCGCTGGGGTAGGTACAGGGTAATCAGGTTGTCCCATGTGAGGCTCACAGTTAATCCCCATTTACCGGATGAGGTAACTGAGGCACAGAGAAGTTAAGTGACTTGCCCACAGTCACACAGCTGACAAGTGGCACAGCTGGGATTCGAACCCAAGACCTCTGACTCCGAAGCCCGGGCTCTTTCCACTGAGCCATGCTGCTTGTCTATGCATAATCAACATCCAATATTGCACCATGTTTTATCCAGATAGATGTGCTCATGGGAAGAGTGTTCTCCAATTCCTTACAGTGTGCTATTCAAAATGGGAAGTAAAAACCCACGTTACGGAAGAACTGAGGGAATTTACGTAGTTATGACCACTGAAGAGGTTAACCTGGATGCTATTATCACTGGGGTTAGCTCTAACAGTATCATCATTATCATCATCATCATCATCATCATCATCTTAGGGAGTTCTCCAATCATCATACTAACCACCATCATCACTGTTATCATCATCCACTATTTGTTATATAAGCTATGATTTCTAGTACTGTACAAGACTCTAGGAAAGATAAGTACAGGGAAATGAATACCTAATTTGTCTACACTTACAGCTAAACTCTTAAATCTTCACATATTTAAGAAGGGGAGCACCATGTCTAGAAGACTCCCATTGAGAAAATCTTTTTAAAGACCACAAAAACCCAGAGAGCAAGTAAGGCCAATTTGTGGCAGTTTAAATGGACAAAATGGCTTTTCCATAGCCAACTGAAGGTTTCTGCCAGCTGAGCAATTACAGAGTTTGAACTCCTCAATAAAATTCAAAATGAGGAACAGCATGGTCAAGTGGATACAGCATGGGCCTGGGAGTCAGAAGGACCTGGGTTCTAATTCTGGCTCCGCTACTTGTCTGCTGTGTGATCTTGGACAAGTCACTTCACTTCTCTGTGCCTCAGTTACCTCATCTGTAAAGTGGGGATTGAGACTGTAAGCCCCATGTGGGTCACGGACTGAGTACTACTGGAGTCTACCTGGTGCTTAATGATAATAATAATAATAATAATTATGGAATTTGTTAAGCACTTACTATGAGCCAAGCATTGTTCTAAGTGCTGTGGTAGAAACAAGGTACACAGGTTGTCCCACGTGGAGTGGAGTGCCCAGTAGATTGTAAATGCTTAATGAAGACCATAAAAAATGACGGGGGTACAGGGTTTCTCTCAGGGTGTGTAAGGAGGGGAAAGTACTTGGGTCTCCATCCACCAATGTAGTGGGATTTCAGAATTGCATGCTTAACTGTGTCACAGGGACTTTGGGCAGACTACAGTCATCTCCCAAATGAAAGGGAGCGGAGGAAGGCTCTTTGCAATCAGTCATATTTATTGGGCCCTTCTTGCATGCAGAGCACTGGATTAAGAGCTTGGGAGAGTACAGTATAACAGAGTTGGTAGTCACATTCCCTGTCCACAAGCAGCTTACACTCTTCCTATGACCGAGAGACTTCCAGTGACTCAGAGCCCCAAGGAATCCTCTGTTGTTGGAGCTTGACATGCCTGGAACCTAAAATCAGTACCATAGAGACTCACCGTGCCTGCTTGGCGGTGGTGGTGGTAATAATTGTATTTATTAAGATGTTACTGTGTGCAGATTCCTCCACTAAGTGCTCAGAGAGAATACACAGGGGGAAATTAAACATGTTCCTGTCCTGCAAGGGCTCTCAGTCTAGGACTATAATTAGGGAGAAGGGATTGGAGTCAGAAACATCAAGAGCGCTGAAACATTAAAGTTCGTAAAAGAAAAATCCACAAAATAAAAACAAAATCAGTTAGGTGCTGTGGCTAAAGGAGCAGAATTTCAGGCTCCCTGTGGCTCAGGGTCCAAGGCTTGCCCATAGCCACAATAATCATTATAGCAGCCTCCAGGCTTCCCAGGATTGTGTGGATGTTTTGCTGTGGGTGTTTTTCTCTTTCCACCAGGGTGGTGGAAGGTAGGGTGGGATCCTGTCTCCTCAGTGATGTAGAGGAGAGCTGGGGCTGGTGTCTGGGGGGGGGGGGGGCAGGAGGGGGGACAGCATGGCTGACTGTCTGGTAGTGGGGGGAGGGTACTTTTAGGATATTTTCACAGGCCAATTTTCTTTGTGTCCTCAGATAAGAAGTTTGGACAGAAAGCTCTGGAGCTAGAGGCGATTGATGTGACACTGATTCTTGCCAGGAAAAACTTATCTCAAAGCCAGAACCTTATTCACTGTCTCTGGGCTTTGCAAGTTTATGCTTCCAATGGTGAGTGGCACTCTTTGGGGGATATTTGGCCATTGGTTAGGGAAGCCTGCATGAACAAAGCTTGGAGATGTAGAAATCAGTATAGAGATTAAGGGATGATAAGAGATAGAGAGTGCTTAAAGAACAACTAAGAGATTCTATCTGAGAAGTCTTGACACATTGTCTCCACTTCCTGCTCTATCCTGTGAACTTCTTGCTTCCTGAACTTAATAATTATAACAATAATAGTGTTTGTTATACACTTACTATGTGCTAGGCACTGTACTCTGAGCTGGGGCGGTTACAAGCAAATCGGTTTGGACACAGTCCCTGTCCCTCACGGGGCTCACAGCCTTAATCCCCATTTTATAGATGAGGTAACTGAGGCCCAGAGAAAAGGTGAAGTGATTTTCCCATGGTCACACAGAAGACAAATGGTGGACCTGGGCTTAGAACCCATGACCTCTGATTCCCAGGGCCATACTCTGTCCAATACACCATGTTGCTTTGGGCAAAGCACTGTACTAAATTCTGGAAAAATTACACAGCTGGAAATTATATCAGATCCTTGGTAATAAGGGGCTCACAACCTTAGACTGAATGGGCAAGAATGGAAGTAGTGACAGATACACATGGAAAAATCAAACACAAAAACCACACAAGAAGCAAGGATCACCATTAAAAAGACTAAAGGAACAAGACACTGTGTCTGGAAGACCAGAATTGCAGGCACCTTGTATCTCAATCCAACAGTAAAAACAGCTCAAGCCACAGCCATAATTGAGGGGACATCTGCTCACTGCTGGATTATGTACACCCTCCCTGATGGAGAAGGAGCAGGCAGGAGTTCCAGGGCATGGTCAGTCAGTTTGTTGTATTATTTATTGAGCACTTATGTGCAGAGCACTATACTAAGTTCTTGGACAAGTACAATATGACAATAACCAGGCACATTCCCTGCCCACAGCAAATCTGTGGACTAGAGGGGAAGATAGACATTAATACATGGAGGGGTAGATCCCCCGTGTAGTAGGCAGCAGTGGTCTGGTCTGTTTTGTGGGTTCATGCTGCCACTGTGTCTTCACCTTTCCAACTGGAGAAGGGCAAACAAGGAGAGTTCACTGGCCTTTCCTTAAAGTTGGGGATCAGTGGAGGCTGCATAGCTTGAGTACTTTGAACTCTCACACAGAATGCCTAACACGTAGTAGACCCCCCTTTTCCTCTGCTCCATCCCCTCCTCCCCAGCTCGCTACCTTTGCTCTACCCCCTCCCCACCCAACAGCACTTGTGTATATATGTACATATGTATAATTCTACTGATTTATATTCATGATGTGTGTACATATCTGTAATTCTATTTATCAATATTGATGCTATTGATGCCTGTTTACTTGTTTTGATGTCTGTCTCCCCCTTCTAGACTGTGAGCCCGATATAGGCAGGGATTGTCTCTATTTGTTGCTGAATTGTACTTTCCAAATGCTCAGTACAGTGCTCTGCACACAGTAAGCACTCAATAAATTCGATTGAATGATTGGCAAATTGAAGAAGGCACTATAATCTCACAACTAATGGGACCTGGAGTCAAAGGCTTGAGTGCTGCAAGGAGACAATCAGAACAAGAGCATACATACGAAGGACTGTTGAAAAGTCAGTTGCAAACGGTCCATTCGCTTGCTACCCCGAGGGCAGGATTTTGAAGTCCATTGTTTATTGCAAAAGTTTGCTGAAGCATACTTAGAAAAGATCCAGATGATCACTTTCCCAGAAAGGCAAGAGATTTTGAAAAATTCCTCCAAATCACACTTCTAAGAAACTCCAAGTTTTAGCTGCAGAGAAGCTGAAGGTCTTTAGGTGACCGCCTGCACCTGATCCCAAGCTAATCGTTCAACTGGGCCATTTCATAAGCCTGCACCGTGAGCTCCCGGTGAGGTGTGGTGTACTGATCTGAGGTGTCGCTCAAGCAACCCAAATGCAACCGTCCCTTTAATTAACCATGAGCTATTGTGGAACATGCCAGTGAGCATTCCACATATCTAGGCAGTTGGATGACTTGGCTGACACCACAATAGGACCGTGAAAGTCACTGGGCCTCCTGGCGGCTCCCCGAAGGCCAATCGAGAATGCTCAAAGACCTGCCAAAATCACTGCCTGAGGCACGAACCCAAAGCCTTTGCTAGCTGTTCCATGTGGTTTGGATTTCTTATTCTTTTCCCCAAAGACAGAACTCCAAATGCAGCCAAGATAGAGGCAGTGGCACCAGGAACAGCTGTTTCCTTGCTTCTACCTCAACTCAGTATGCCCCTGGCCTTCTCCTCCTTGCACATTGATTGCCAGGGGTTAGACAGTAATTTCCTGGGTTTGTCAAAGGGGCTAGGTGGCATTCTCACTATGGTCCACATGGAAAATTCTTCACCGGTGATGGTGTCCAGTAGGCTCATCTGGGCTTCCCTGGGCTAGTAGGCTTCCCATGCTGAGCCCCCACTTTTCCTCTGCTCCCCTTCCCCTCCCCATTGCACTGACTTGCTCCCTTTGCTCTATGCCCCCTCTGCCTCCCAGCACTTGTGTATAAATTTACATATTTATAATTATAATTCTATTTATTTTTATTAATGAGGTGTGTACAGCTATAATTCTATTTATAATGATGCTATACTTGTTTTGATGTCCATCTCCCCACTTCTAGACTGTGAGGCCGTTGGGGGCAGGGATTGTCTCTGTTGCTGAATTGTAATTCCCAACCGCTTAGTATAGTGGTCTCCACTCAATCAGTGCTCAATAAAAGGAAAGGAAGGGAAAGGAAGGAAATGAAAGGGAAGGAAAGGGAAGGATGGACTAATAGCATACTTACATTCTGCTGAAGGAGGCATGGGCTGCCTTGTTACCTCAGTTAGATAGGAGGAGGACAACCAAGATGGAGACCTGAGTGATATTGCCGGAAGGAAAAGGAAATCCATCCTTCCCTTAAAATCTGGATGTGTTAATCCAGCTCTTATGTCTCTCTCTGGTCCCCTCTTTCTGCTCTTAGATTGTGAGCCCCTTAGGGGCCAGGGACCATGTCTAATTCCTATCTCTGTATTCTTTCCCAGCACTTAGTTTAGCAGCCAGTCAATCAATTAATGGCATTTATTGAACACTTACTGTGTATAGAGCACTCTATTCATTCAATAGTATTTATTGAGCGCTTACTATGTGCAGAGCACTGTACCAAGTGCTTGGAATGAACAAGTCAGCAACAGATAGAGACAGTCCCTGCCATTTGACGGGCTTACAGTCTAATCGGGGGAGACGGACTGACAAGAACAATGGCAATAAATAGAGTCAAGGGGAAGAACATCTCATAAAAACAATGACAACTAAATAGAATCAACTCTATTAAGCACTAGGAGAGTACACTGTAGCAGAATTGGTAGTCACATTCCCTGCCCACAACAAGCCACCAAACCTGCAGTCTAGATTTGGCAGAAGTGATCCCTGCCCACAAAGAGCTTGCAGTCTACAGAGGAGAGTATAAACTATTATTACTACTACTCCTACTACAACGTCCTTGACTTGATGCTCCTTCTATAAATTAGCTCTGGATTTCTGAGGGGCCATCTCCATGTAGGAAAGATGCTCAGGAAAGTAATTGTATGGCAGGTGATAACAATTTGACCTCCTTTCTCTTATTTAGTCTAAGTAGGCATGTAAGGGGGATTTCTAAAAAAGTCGTAGCAGACTTCATCCACTTTCACTCCAAACTGCAAGCTCATTGTATCAGGGAACATAACTACTGAATCTGTAATATTGTACTCTTCCAAAGACTCAGTACAGTGCTCTATACACAGTAAGTGCTCAATAAATACAATTGATTGATTGATTGCAGCTGGATTGAGCTCTCACTTCATCCCCACGAGTGGAGCCAGGATGTGTAAAGTTTGCAGACACAAGTGAGCTGACACTCCTTGTTAATGAGGTTGTACCCTCAGGTAAGCAAGAGAGGAATTAGTTAATTTCACAACTAATGCTTGCTTTTGTCTCTCCTGCCCAGCCAATATTGGAGCCATGTTGGGGATTAATGGAGCAATGGAACTGCTATTCAAGGTCATTACTCCGTATGCCAAGAAGCGTACTCGGATAATCAGGTATTTCACAACAGTGGCTGTCTGTTTGCCTGTCCTTAACCATACAGTCTGGGAATATAGTGTTAACTAGAGCAATTGCCATTTGGGGAAAAATGTTTGCCTCCCCCAAATTGCAGAGGGACAGTTACATGGAACATAAACAATTAGGAGAAAAGGAGGAAAAAGAGGAGAACAAAAAGGTGGAAGAAAGGAAGGAAGAAAAAAAAGAAAATTAAGAGAGCATTTGAGACAGTGTCTCATTTCCATTGCATTTTCCCAAGTGCTGCATACAATTGGCACTCAATGAGAGAAGCAGCGTGGCTCAGTGGAAAGAGCACGGGCTTTGGAGTCAGAGGTCATGAGTTCGAATCCCAGCTCTGCCACTTGTCAGCTGTGTGACTGTGGGCAAGTCACTTAACTTCTCTGTGCCTCAGTTACCTCATCTGTAAAATGGGGATTAAGACTGTGAGCCCCACGTGGGACATCCTGATTCCCCTGTGTCTACCCCAGTGCTTAGAATAGTGCTTGGCACATAGTAAGCACTTAACAAATACCAACATTATTATTATTATTATTAACCCTGGCTCCCGCGTCCTTTTTCAATCCAAGAGTTCTTGTCTCAGTCACCAGTCCCTTCCCCACTTTTTAATATTATATTACATTATAGAATTATAGAGGGCTAGAAACAGTGTCTATATTTCATCTAGGTATTTCTTTCCCAGCACTTGTACAGTGCTTTGCACAAAGTAAAGGCTTAATAGATATTATAGCAACTCTTACTACTACTATTCAGTGAAGACTCTCCCTCTCTAGCAAGAGCCGTCATTTGCAGTCTTAACACATTCTCCTTTTCCTTCTCTTCCTATCCCAGTATTGTGCCATTCTCACTGCTCATAAAAATCATATTTTATATCTGCCTTTAAAAGTGTGTGTGGGAGGAAGCAGTTAAGTGAGTAAGGGTTCAAACCATTGGTGCCCCAACTGGCACAGTCCAAATCCTCCCAGGTGGGGTTTGAACCAAACCTCTATTGAGGTTTCTCTCCCAGAATTGAATCTTTCCTCTCAGTTCATCTCTATTATGCTGATTCTTCCCTGTAAAAGAGAGAAGCGGTCCCACACAGGTTGATTAGGTTCTGCTGCTTGTCAGCTGTGTGACCTTGGGCAAGTCACTTAGCTTCTCTAGGCCTCAATTATCTCATCTGTAAAGTGGGGATAATAATGCTGGTATTTTTTAAGCGCTTACTATGTGCAGAGCACTGTTCTAAGAGCTGGGGTAGATACAGGGTAATCAGATTGTCCCACATGAGGTTCACAGTCTTAATTCCCATTTTACAGATGAGGTAACTGAGGCACAGAGAAGTTAAGTGACTTGCCCACAGTCACACAACTGACAAGTGGCAGGGCTGGGATTTGAACCTATGAACTCTGACTTCCAAGCCCGGGCTCTTTCCACTAAGCCACGCTGAAGACTGTGAGCCCTACACGGGACAACCTGATTACCTTGTATCTTCCCCAGTGCTTAGAACAGTGCTAGGCACATAGTAAGTGCTTAACAAATGCCATAATTATTATTAGCTGAAAAACTCACCACATTCATTGAAAAATACCCCAAACAAGGTAGTCTTTTATTAAAGAAAAGAAGAGAGATTCCACCCAAATTAATTAGTTAAAAAGCCCACTATGTTCACTGAAAAATCTCCTAAATGAAGCAATGTTCCTCTAGTATTTATTCACACTAATATTTGCAGACACATTTTTGACTCAGTGAAAGTGAGGTTTACAGTGAGTGGGTTTTTGTCATGCACGATCATGAGGGTGAGCAAAATGGAGCTTTAATTCTGGGAAATGGCATTCTTAGCCATGACTTCACAGCATCCTGGAGGCTGCCTGATTGACAGTTACTCCTCAAGGGTGTTGATTTTCATCTGGCATGATTTTCTATAGATTTGTAATGATTTGAAATTTAGATTTATTCTCCAATTGCCAACAAAACAGTTCTCACTGGAACATTATCAATTCAATGAGACCTCTTTTTTCTTTCTCAGAGCTTCCTCATGACAGCAGGGTAGAGAGATGCAACTGGGTGGGAGGGGGGAATAGTTTAAAAATCAATCTGTCAATCAGGACCATATAACTTACATCAAAGTCTCAGAGGAAGAACCAAAAGAATGTAATTTCTGGGTCATTGTGGGCAGGGAATGTGTCTGTCGTATTGTTACATTATACTCTCCCAAGCACTTAGTACAGTGCTCTGCACTCAGTAAGCTCTCTATAAATGTGATTGATTGATTGAGTGTGGTGTAGCCTCTAGAAGGAAAGCTGGAGATGTAAGATGTCAAAGATGGCAACTTTCACCCAGTTCTTCCAAACTTCTTGTTGTCAGGGAGGCAGAATATTGAGATGGATGGACCTTCTGAGTCAAAGTTTGACCCACTAATGGAATTTCTTATAGTCTTATGCTTTTTACCTTTAGCCCTGCCTTGCATGGGGTGAACTCTGTTGATTTAACGGGGTGCAACGTTAGGTTGTGGTGTGGTTTGTCTTGAGCAAGGGAAACAGAGAGCAGAGTGTTTCACCTTTCTTTCCAGAAGGGCCTAAATTCCCTCTGCTACCTCTTTTGCGGCTATAAAGCAGCCCAGCTCTCTGACAGTTGCCTTTGTATATACACAGTCAATAAATATGAATGATTGGTTGATATATTATCCCACTTGATTATGCCTCCAATGTAAATGACCAACCCTCATTCCAATTGCTCTTCTCCCCTCGCTTTAAGCACAATCAGTGCAATTCCTGATCAAAAGTGAATTTTTTCTTTCAAAAAAATTCTTTCAAAAAAATGAATTCAAAATCCCTTCGAAGTTGACCATTTCTAATCTGGTTTGGAGTCGCTGCATCCTTTGAGGTGAGTTACTGAATCAAGCTAAATGCCCTAAGATGACCTGTATGACAGTCACAAGACATCAATAGACTTTTTGTGAGCTAAAATGGACAGTGCTGTTTTTCAGAATTCCTATGAACACAAAGGTTCCAGACCAAGGCTCTGCCAAATATCTGCTGAGTGACCTTGGGCAAATCACGTAACCTGTCTGTGCCTCAGTTACCACATCTGCAAAATGGAGATTTAGACTGTGAGCCCTATGTGGGACAGGGACTATATCCAACCCGATTAGCTTGTGTCTACCCCAGCGCTTAGTACAGTGTCCTGAGTTCACATTTCATCAAGATAGTCCTGCAAAATGGCCACTCTCATATCATTACTTTACACTGGGTGCCCAGAGCACCGCACTTGATGTCACATTGGTCTCCTTGTCCGGGATTTATGAGAGCCATCAGTGACCGCCCTAGTGACCAGCTATGACCCAAATAGCAAGCTTATAAAGACTTTACTTTTCTCAACCTTGTCCCTTTTATTTGGTGTTTTTAAAATTTTAGAACCCTGGAAAGGTGTAGACTCTAGAGGAGGAGAAGTGTCAGCCAGTCTAATTTCAGAGGGGCAATCAGGGTCACATAACAGCCCATCATGAGGATGGGTCGGTGCTGAGACACCTCTATAATAGGATGATGCATCTCACTGCCTGTCCCTGGTTGGCCAGGGAGGAGTGAATCATGAAACTCAACGAGAAGATGGTCGGAAGCAGACCTTAGGGATTTACCGATATTTTCAACTATTAAGATCCATCATTCAAGCGAGTAACTCAGGAAGGACCTTGAAAGAATATTAGAGAAGGAATTGAGGCAATTTCCAAGATATACGGGGTAGTTTGAAGAGCCAGGTTCCCTGACTCAGATAGGACATTTTCAATGTCCCTATATCAATCCCAAACTCATGGTCTCCAGGCTTAAACTACTGTTGAGCCTCTACAACTTTGTCAGTGCTCATCCATCCTCACCCGAAGGCCCATCACCATTTCCCTAACGTACATGCATGTCTACATCCATTACCATTGGGAGAGATGTCAAGAGAGGCAATTGCTACACCATTCTGCCAAGTGACCTTGAGGTCACTGTCAGAGGCAGAATACTGACTCAAAGAGCCATTGGTCTGACTCAGCTGGGCATTGTTTATGGACTTGGGCCCATTTCTCAAAAACTCTACTGCATGGAAAATACAGTGTCTGAGAATCAAGGGATCTGGCTTCTAATGCTGAGTCTGCCATTCCCTCTCTGTGTGTGAATAGGGGAAAATCACGTGACTCTCTTTGTACCTCTATTTCCTCATCTGTACAATGAGGTTCAATACATGTTCTCTCCTTATTAGACTGTGAACCCCATGTGGGACAAGGTCTATATCCAATATGATTATCTTGGACCTACCCCAGCATTTAAATTGGTACAGTGCTTGGCACACAGTAAGTGCTTAATAAATGCCACATTTATTATTTAGGTCCTGGACTAAGCAACGTGGAAGTTTGGTGGGATGAGGCAATGATAGTACTAGAAAATGTAAAGGAAGTTCCAGAACAGTGCAAAGGAATGTAAAGGAAGTTCCAGAACAGTGCAAAGGAAGAATGAGGTTGCCAAGGAACACAGAGTAAATTCTTGAACTTTCTGAATGCTTCTGTAAAATCTGGCCTTGAGGGGCTCCATACTATAGTCAGCCTCCTCAGGGAAAATCAGATATCACCAATATTATCTAGCACCCAAATTTTTTGTGAAATACATAAGTAATAACCTCCAGATGTAAAGTTAGAATTACTGTCCATTGGCTAAGGGTCTTCAGTTTAGTGGTTCCTTGAGGGCAAGAATTGTGTTCACCAAATCCATTGTATTGTACTCTCCCAAGTGCTTAAAGTACTCTGTACACAGTAAGTACTCGATATTTACCATTGACTGAATGTGTGAACTTATTTAATAATATCAATTTAAATAATGAATGATTTATTAAATAATATGCATTAGATGGATTAATTTCAATTAGTTGATCTAAATTCCCAAGTTATTGATCCTCTCTCCTTTCTTTTCAGAGTATGGTCTCTATTCCCTGGTTACTAGCATTTCTCCAGGATGTCAGTTATCTGATCTAAGTAGGACTGAGGCCCATTCTTATCATTATCCATCTAATTGTTTAGATTGTAAAATCACTGGAGGTAGGCACAATGTCTTCTAACTCTATTGCATTCACCCAAGCACCTAGTTGGAGCTCAGTAAATATTATTGATGGGTTGATTGATTTTCTGATAAACAAATCATCTTGAAGTGGGATTTATTGGATAATATGTGCCTGATGTTGTTTGATTTTGTTTGATTATATATGCCCAAATTAATTTCTATCTACCCCAGCAAATAGAATGGTGTTCGACATATAAGAAGCTCTAGACAAATACCAGTCTATAGCAAACACCATCATTTAATAACTATCTTCATTTGGTTATGGGCTGGTTGGGTGACTAGTTTAGAGAATTGTTTTCCAGTATATTACTATTTGTTTTTAGCCTGGACTTTGAAGTTGTTTAGAGAGTTTACAACAGCAGTTTAATCTCACATCATCTTTGTTTAAAGAAGTGGGAGGCAGATGTTATGCTCATTTTTAGGAGATTAAATAGAGGCAGCCCAGAAAGAGTAAGTAGTCTACTACAGAGGTGGAGTTGGTCTTTCATCTTCTAATTATCCATTAACTGAATCCTACTGGGAAAACTGGAGGGGTATAGGAGCTTGGACCCCTGGTTCCCAGAAGACCCAAGAAGCAGCATGGCCTAGTGGATAGAGCATAGACCTGGGAGTTAGAAGGAGCTGGATTCTAATCCCAGCTCAGCTACTTGTCTGCTGTGTGACCTTCAGAAATGCACCTAACTTCTCTGTGCCTCAGTTGCCTCATCTGTAAAATGGGGATTCTGACTCTGAACTCCATGTGGGAGAGGGACTGTGTCCAACCTGATTAGCTTGTATCTTTCCTAGAGCTTAGTACAGTGCTTGGCACATATAAAACACTGAACAAATAAAATCAAAACAAACAGATGATAGGGAACAAACCCAAGATAGAGTTTTCGGTCCTTCTCCTTCCTCTCTTATCCTCCCCATCCTCTTCCCATATGCCCCCCTTTCCCTGAACTTTGCAGTTACGCATGATGAATGGGTTTCTGCCCAACTCCCCTAATAGTAATAACTATGGTATTTGTTAAGCACACACTCAGAGCTCATGCACTGTAGTTACAATACCATCAGATCAGACACAGTCCCATCCCACATGGTGCACAGCATCTAAGAGGGAGGGAGAACAGGTTTTGAATCCCCATTTTGCAGATAGGAAAACTGAGATACAAATAAGTTAAGCGACTTGACCAGCGTCACTCAGAAGGCAAATGTTCCTGAGATGGAAGTTTTGGCAGCCCAGCAAAGAGAGAAGTAAAATTCTGGTGGACCCTAGAAGCCCCTTTCGTGCCCTTCTCCAAAACGCATCCTTTCAGGTAGAGTTATTCTGGGCTGACTGGTAATGAGCAGGCGCCAAGCACTGCGTCAAAACTGTGGAGACTGTCTGGCATGGAACTAAAATTAGCTGTGCAGCTGTCCTCTGCTCTAGCTCTGTCCCAAGCAAGTCCTCAGGGCCAGATTGATGAGTCCTCCATGCCCCTAACAGAGAAGGGGACATTCAGGGCCAGGCTTAAATTCATTAGGGACTACGTGCCAGAAGAGTCCACCAGCTGTGATGCCGTTCCACCATGCCAAACATCACCCAGGCACCCTTTCCCACTACCCCCTCAGCAGTCAGAGCCACGTGACAACCTGTTGCCAAGGAGATGAACTTCAGACTGAAGCCCATCAAGGCTAATAAGCCTGAAGTGTTATCTGTCTTTTACTAGAGAGCACATAGAGTGAACTTGGATTATTTAAAAAAACAGTGACAAATTAGATCCTAGCTGGGGAACCCCCAGCAAGGAATTGGGAGACTATGGGACTCTGACTCACTGGGTTACTTCCATGCCTTGTTTAATAATAATGTTGGTATTTGTTAAGCGCTTACTATGTGCAGAGCACTGTTCTAAGCGCTGGGGTAGACACAGGGGAATCAGGTTGTCCCACATGGGGCTCACAGTCTTAATCCCCATTTTACAGATGAGGTAACTGAGGCACCGAGAAGTGAAGTGACTTGCCCAAAGTCACACAGCTGACAAGTGGCTGAGCTGGGATTCGAACCCGTGACCTCTGACTCCAAAGCCCGTGCTCTTTCCACTGAGCCACGGGTTTAGATTGCAGTCAGTCAATCAGTGGTATTTATTGAGTGCTTACTGTATGCAAAGCACTGTATTAACCCATGGGAAAGTACATTGCAACAGAATTGGTAGATGCTATTCCTTAGAGTAAGAACAGTCAGTCAAATGTATTTATCGAGAGCTTACTGTGTGCAGAGCACTATACTAAGCACTTGGGAGAGCGCAATATAGCAATATAACAGACCCATTCCCTTCCCAGAAGAAGCTAATGGTCTAGAGCAGAGATCATGTCTGCAAATTCTCTGATACCCAAGCATTTAGTATAGTGCTCTTTGTACAGTAAGCTCTCAGTAAATATCATTAATAGATGGAATTTTTAAACTCAGTAAAAGGCCACACCCTTTGAAACATTAGGAGATATGCTCTGTTGCTTGATGGTAGTTGGTTGAAGACAGTCCAAAAAGCAAAAGCAAAACCAAAACAGTTTGGACCTGTTACCCCAGAGAGTTATGGAGGTAGACTTTGTCAGAAGCTTTAAGAATAGTTTGGATTCATTCTTGAATGAATAGCCCATAGAAGGTTGTTCAAGGGAAATTTATGGATCTTAGAAATAAAAGTTTAAATAGATTCATAGTTGATAGAGCTAACGTGAGATCAACTACAGATAGAGAGATGAAATATAGAGATGTTAGAGTGTTCAGGAAGGCATAGAAAAGTTGATGGATGATAAAGGGAAACATGGGATATGCTGGAAAGTATTTCCCTAACCATGAAGATGGATTATTTAAAAAGCCAGTGACAAATTAGATCCTAGCTGGGGAACCCCCAGCAAGGAATTGGGAAACTATGGGGACTCTGACTCACTGGATTACTTCCATGTCTTCTGAGGATTGCCATTGGTCAATCAGACAATTGATGATAGTAATAGACGTAATAAGTGTGGTATTTGTTAAACATTTACTATGTACCAAGCACTGTCCTAAGTGCTAGGATAGATAAAAGACAATCAGGTCGGACACAGTCCCTGTTTCACACGGAACTCACAGTCAAAGTAGAAGGGAGAAGAGGTACTGAAACCCCATTTTACCAATGAGGGAACTGAGGCACAGAGAAGTTAAGTGATTTGCCCATGCAGACAGCAGACAACTGGTCCGCTGGGTTTAGAACCCAGGTTCTCTGACTTCCATACCCATGCTTTTTCCACTAGGCCATGCTGCTTCCCTGCTGATTCTACTGCAGATTGCAAGCTCCTTGTGAACAGTGATCATGTCTGCAAATTCTTTTGTACTTACCCAAGCACTTGGTACAGTGTTCTGCACACAGTATATGCTTACTAAATACCACTGATTACTTGACTGATAAGTCTTTGAAAAGACAGCCTATATGTTTATAACATACTTCCAGGTGTCTCCAAATTCCCTCATAGCAGAGTCATTAAAACCTTCATGATTAAAAGCAGCATGGCCTTGAGGATAGAGCAAGGGCCTGCGAGTCAGAAGGACCTGGGTTTTAATCCAGGTTCGACCACTTATCTGGAGGGTGACCTTGGGCAAGTCACTTCACTTCTTTGTGCCTCATGACCTCGGCAAGTCACTTAACTTCTCTGTGCCTCAGTTATCTCATCTGTAAAACAGGGAGTAAGACTGTGAGCTCCAGAGACTGTGTTTAACCTGATTAGTTTGTCTCTACCCCAGAGTGTAGTACAGTGCCTGGCACATATTAAGAACTTAACAAATCCCATTAAAAAAATAAAACTTTCAGAAAAACAGAGTACAAACTTCAGGGAAAACAGAATTTCAGAAGGTAAAAAAAATAAAATAAATATGTTCAGTGCAACCAAGGATATTGGATGGGCAATATCAGGTTAGATGAAGATGAAAATATCCAACAATCTATCTGAGGAGGT
This sequence comes from Ornithorhynchus anatinus, assembly GCF_004115215.2. Classification (NCBI taxonomy): domain Eukaryota; kingdom Metazoa; phylum Chordata; class Mammalia; order Monotremata; family Ornithorhynchidae; genus Ornithorhynchus; species Ornithorhynchus anatinus. The sequence goes on from NC_041732.1 coordinate 19,474,245, forward strand.
GGATTCTTACCATGAACCTTACTACTATGTACCCAATGGAATGTGGGTAGATGGGTCATTCCATGAACCCAGTGAACAATAAGGTCGAGGGTCATACCAAAAACTCAATAAAGAAATCATCCTATCTCACCTCATTGATCTACTAAGCCCAGCCCATGCACTTCACTCCTCTAGTGCCATCTTGCTCACTATGCTGATCTTCTGTATCTCACCGCCAACCTCTTTCCCATGTCCTCCCCCCAGCCTGGAAATCCCTACCCCCCATATATGCCAAACCACCTCTCTCTCACCCTCAAAACATTATTCAGTTCACATCTTTTCCAAACAGACCTTCCCCGATTAAGTCCTCTTTCCCCTGGCTTCTGGGTCTTCTATGCACTTGGAACCTGTGTGCTTTGAGCATTTGATATTCACCCAATCCTCAACCCCACAACACTTATGTATATAGCTTGAAATTATATATTAGAAATTATTTAATTACATTACTCCCTGCCTCTCCCTCTAGACTCTGAGCTCATTGTGGGCAGGGATCGTCTACTAACCCTGCTTTATAGTACTCTCCCAAGTACTTAGTACAGCGCTCTGCAGTAAGTGCTAAGTAAATACTATTGATTGATTTATTGATCCCACTTTGACTTCCTTGTTTTGTGTTCTTGTGATTCTATCTATGGGAAGTTTTAGAGTCAGTGGTATTGACCCTTTCCTTTCTGCCTTTCTGGGAGAGATGTGGGGACCTGTTCTTCATTTAAGGATCTTCTTTTGTAATATGAGTAGAATATTTTTGACCTTTTCCTCCTTCCCTTCCCTCACGGTGATGGTTGAGCATGGATGGCAGAGAGTTAGGAAATCATAATAATCAACTGATCAGTGGTATTTATCGAATACTTACTATGAAACACTGTCTTGTCTTATGCTGTTGAGTCGTCTCTGACTCATAGCGACACCATGGACAAGTCTTTCCCAGAAGGCACCACCTCCATCTGAAATCATTCTGGTAGTGTATCCTCAGAGTTTTCTTGGTAAAAATCTGGAAGTAATTTATCGTTGCCTCCTTCCACGCAGTAAACCTGACTCTCTGCCCTTTACTCTCTCTCATCCTGCTGCTGCCCAGCACAGATGACTTTGACTTGTAGTAGATTGCCTTCTACTCGCTAGCCACTGCCAAGCTAGGAATGGAATGGATATACCTCTGCTTGACTCTCCCTCTCATAGTTGAGACTGGTACACTACTGGAAACTCTCCAGATGTGACCTTGAGAGGGGAGGTAGCACTGTACTGAGCACTTTTTTAATGGTATTGATTTAGCACTTACTATGTGCCAGGCATTGTAGTAAGATACAAGATAATTGGGTTAGACACAGTTCCTCTCCCACATAGGGCTCATAGTCTTAATCCCCATTTTACAGATGAGGTAACTGAGGTACAGAGAAGTGAAGTGACTTGGCCAAGGTCATACAGTAGACTAGTGACTGAATCAGTACTAGAACCCTCTGACCCCAGGCCCAAGCTCTTTTCAAGCACTTGGGAAAGAACAAAAGAAAAGAGTTGGGAGTCATGATCCTTGCCCATAATGAACTTAAGGAGGGTCTTTCAAAACATCAAATGATGATCCTTCTTTATTGCTGGCTCTTATGATTTAGGTTAACCTTTTTGGCCTTGGGAGCCTTAGAGTTGAGGATCAGACATCAATTTTACCTTGAAAATCTACCCTGGACTGCAGCTGCTGGGGTTGGAGAAGTCAATTGTTATTTCTTGCTGATCTTACTGTGGTTTTGATATTCTCCAAGAAAGAAGTAATGAACTCATGTAACAAATGCATGCTGTGTTCTTCTGTTACTAGACCACCTGTGTGCTACAGAGAGCCTCCCTCCATGCATTAGGGTGGTCAGAAAATTTCCACACTGGCTTAGAGACCCTGTGCCTCTTGGTTTCTTAGGACTTTCTCAGAGTTCTCCTGGATTTCAAGACTGCTTCCTGCTATGATTTGTATTCTTTAGATTCAGGACATCCCTGGGGTCTGTTCAGCGATATAGGGCTCAGAAACCGTATTCTTCACAACACCTGGGCCCTGAGACAAAGAAACAGGAAATGATTGATGTGTCCAGCCTGCAACAAAAGTTGAAAGCAAAATTCTTCCCCCTTTTTATTGTCTTTTCCCTCCTTAATCTCCCAACCACTTTTTTTTCATGTGTTAAGTAGGTAACTTAATGTGATGATGTTATGCAGACATACCAAAAGGTTCTTTGAGTAAATTTGCAGAAGCCTCTTTGCTTTGGAGTCATTGTGTTCCTTTGTGAGGTCCCTGTAAACATGGCCTTTTCTCCAGATCTAGGGGCTTAGAGGCAGGAGTACAGGTGGAGAGAAACTTGATGCTTACAATAAAAACTTCAAATCTACCAGCACCTGGTGCTGTATCAATAATGGGCAGGGGACAGACCTACTAAAAACTGGACTGTCCAGTATAAAACTGGATGGATGACCACACAAACTCAGATATACCTGAACAAGTGTGTTCTCAAGCAATTACCTCTTTCAACTGGCCTGTGAAGGAAGTTGCCATTTCATTCTCCTGTGATAAAAACCAAGGGTTTCCTGTCTGTGTCAGGTTTACTCGGGGAAGTGAAAAGCAGTGTGGCTTAGTGGAATGTGACTAAACTGGGAGGTTCTTATCCCCTTCTGTGATTCCCCTTCTGCCCAGCTCTACCTCAAGCGCTATATGACTTAATAGTCCTTGACTTCAGTGATGTGTTGCAGATGGATAGCAGAGACTTTTTCTGAGTCTGAATCACACACCACAATTTCCCTTATTTAAAGAATAAATGGCAATCTATCCTCAGCTGGGGCAACCCCATCTCCCCATTCTCATTGACTTTGAATATCCACCAGACAGATGGAGCTCAGGGGTAGAATGGTGGTTGTAAAAAGAAGGTTATGCAAAATTCTTAGCCACAGTATCTCTCCTTCACTTCCTTCAGGGCAGTCTAGAGTGATTAGGGATTAAGGAAAAGTACAGTGGATGAGGGCTTTGAAAGAGGAGAAGGAAGAATTTTTGCTAAAGAGTGACAGCTTCAGCCCATTCAAGACAAACCCAGCTATGCTTAAACACAGACATGGATCAGCTTGTAGCCATGATGACTCTGTTGGAGATGGAATACTGAGCTGGAAGTCTGTGGTCTGATCACAAAGTCATATTTTAACTCTGAGGGATTAAGTTACTATTGATCCTCTATCTCTATCTATGTTGGCCCAGAAAAATCTAATAATGCCCCCACCTGTGCCTCCTAGAGATGGTTAGCCCTCTCCTTAGGACATAATCTAGCCCTGGGTTTTCAGTTTGCCATTCCATGTGACACTGAGGATGCTTTAACCTGTTCTATTTATTAAGCAAACCTAAGGAATGTAACAAGACACCAAGTTCTATTTTCTGTCTTTAGCTGTAATAGCTCTTATGTGCAGGCACTGGCTTTTATCGTTCCCGCCAGCCAGGGACAAAGTGAACGAAGCACTCAAGTCCAAATCAGAATTGGGATTGGAGTATGGATATGCTGTGTGACCTTGCAGTGGTCACCTAACCTCTCTGGAACACATTTTCTCATATCTGGAAGGTCAAATCCATCCCTTTATACCCCTATGGAGGTTTACAAAGATTCAGTAATTTTAAAACATTGAAGCAAATGTGATAATGGAATATCACATTAATAATTAATAATAATTATGGTCTTGGTTAAGTGCTTACTTTGTGCCAAGCACTGTTCTAAATCCTGGGGTAGATATAAGTTAATTAATTTGGAAACAGTCCCTCTCACACATAGGGCTCGCAGTCTAAGTAGGAGAAAGAACAGGTAGTTCTCAGATGAGAAAACTGAGGCGCAGAGAAGTAAAGTGATTTGCCCAAGGTCACAGAGCAGGCAGTAGATTGGATTAGAATCCAGGTCCCTGTTTCTGAGAGTCGTGCTTTTTCCAGTATTATATGGGTTATAGAATTCCATTGCATTTATATTTATTGATTAATAATATTAGTATGATTTGACCATTATTTCCCTGCATCATGAGGGTTGGAGGTATGATAGGGTTTTTCTCCTTCTCATCCTTCCCTTCCTAATTTGAAATCTCTGAAGTTCCCTGGCTTGAAGATATCATCGTCACTGCCACTGTGGTCCACTCTGTCAAAGTGGATGAAATTGCTATCCAGGTCTTCCTGGTCTTCTCCTCATGGATCTAGTTAGAACCCTATTTTGGTAAAACTTTGCATGTGTGGAGGTGGCCAGAAAAGTGTGACCATCTCTACTTCAAAGGTAATCAGTAACTCTGGGTTTAAGATAGTGGCAGCTCAATTTTATGCTCTCCCCATAGCTAGGCAATTGTTCTATACTAGCCAAAAGGGAGCCATCCCACTCTCACTTTCCACCCATTGGTCTGGATGAACTACTCTGATTTCAGTAAAGTGGAGACATTTATAGAATAACTTGGTTATCCCCCATTTGTTTCTTCCATTCTTCAGCACTGTTTGTCTTTGTCCTGATGCAAAATTAATTGGTGATAATCACAAAATGCTTGCTCAAGCCAAGAATCTATCTGAGTAGTAATAAATCAATCACTTCTATTTACTGAACATTTACAGTATGCACAGTAACATGTAAAGTGTTTGGGAAAGTACAATGCAATTGAGTTGGTATCAGTCAATCAGTGGTATGTATTGAGTGTTTACTGTTTTCAGAGCACTGTACTAAGCACTTGGGAAAGTATAATGCAACAGAGTTGGTAGACATGATCCCTGACCATGATGAGCTAATAGTCTACTGGGGAAGATAGACATTAAAATAAATTACAGATAGGGGAAATGCCAGAACAGAAGGATATTTACATTAGTGATTTGGGTTGCTGTGAGTATCCGAACTGTTTAAGGGGTCTGCAGAAGGATTTATGGTTGACAGAGACCAGGGTGGATAGGGGAAATGAGGACTTCATCAGGGAAGGCCTCTTAGAGGAGATGTGATTTTAGGAGGGTTTTGAAGGCTGGGAGAGTGTGGGAATTTTGGATGTGAAGTGGGTGGGAGTTGAAGGCCCAAAGGAAGACATGGAAGGGTTCAGCAGTGAGATAGGTGAGATGGAGGTACAGTGGGTTGGCATTTGAGGAGTGGGGTGTGTAGGCTGGGTTGTAGTAGGAGATGGGTGAGGTAAGGTAGGAGAAAGAAAACTGATTGAGTGCGTAGGGCAAAAATTCTGTTCATTGGACTGAGGAGACCTGGTTCCCTGTCCTGACTAGCAATCACTGTCTCATTGGACTCTTCTGAGTGGGAGATGTCCTGAGAATAGGACTTGTAGAGCAATGGCTCTGTATGATGTTCATTTATTTGATAGTGTTTGGTAGGATGAGGAAATAAGGACTGAATAAAAGGACTGAATAAGGACTGAATTGATTGACTGGGGGAAATCAGTCAATCAATCAATGACTTGTACTCGCTGAGTGCTTATTATGGTGCAGAGCACTTTACTAAACCCTTGGGAGAGTCAAAACAACAGAGCTGGTTGACATGTTCCCTGCCTACAGTGAGCTTACAAATCTATCAATCAATGGCAATTAGTGAGTGCTTACTATATGCAGAGGACTGTACTAAGCACTTGGGAGAATGAAAACCAGTGCGGCTTAGTGGAAAGGGCACGGGCTTGGGAGTCAGTGGTCATGGGTTCTAATCCCGGCTCTGCCACTTGTCTGATGTGTGATGTTCGGCAAACCACTTAACTTCTCCGTGCCTCAGTTGTCTCATCTGTAAAATGGGGATTAAGACTGTAAGACAACCTGATTACCTTGTACTTACCCCAGCATTTAGAACAGTGCTTGGCACATAGTAAGCGCTTAACAAATACCATCATTATTATTAAAATACACAAGAGTTGGTATGTGCCAGGCACTGTACTAAGTGCTGTGCTGGATACAAGCAACTCCAGATGGACACAGTCTCCTGTTCCACATGGGGCTCACAGTCTTAATCCTCATTTATGGATGAGGTCACTGAGGCAAAGAAAAGTGAAATGACTTGCCTGAGGTCACACAGCAGAGGAGTGATGGAACTGGGATTAGAACCCATGACCTTCTGACTCCCAGGCCCGTGCCCTATCCACTACACCATAGACACATTCCTTGCTCACAACGTGCTAACGGTCTAGAAGGGGAGTCAGACTGGGCAGAGTGTGGAAGGCTTCCTGCAGAGGGTCCCCAGCTCCGCCAGTGGGGTTATTAATCTTTCAAGGATCTCCCCTGAACAATAGACCCAATCACCCACTTACCAACTTACGCAAGGGAGACTGTGACCTTAGGTACCTCATGCTAATTCCATCTAAATAGGAACCAAGAGCCCAGGTCCCTCTTCCAATGACGGAACTGACCAAGTGAATCCAATCTTCATCCTTTCCATGATAGCGTCTGAATTTCGATCTCATCTATCTTGCCACCAACCCCCTGCCCATGTTCTCCCTCAGTCCTGGAACTCCCTCCCCTTCCATATCTGACAGACTACCACTACCCTCACCTTCAAAACCTCCTAAAATCAAAACTCCTCTCAGTGCCTTCCCCAACAAAGCCCTTTACTTCCCATGTCCACCCTTTCCTCTGTGTTGGCTGTGGATTTGGTAGTGTGCTTACCCCAGCCTCACAATATCTGTGAAGATGTTTTTATATTTTTACTATTTCTCCTATTCTTAATCAACCTTAATGTCTGTCTCCCCGGTAGACTGTTTGTGTGGGCAGGGATCATGTCTATCATCTTTGTCGCATTGTGTTTTGCACTGGGTGCCGAACACTGTACTGAGTGCATGGCAGATGTGTTCCCTATCCACAGGAGCTTACAGTCTAGAGGGGAAGACAGACATTAACAGAAATTATAGTTATGCACATAAGTGCTGAGGTGCTGAGGTTGTGGTGAATAACAAGTGCCTAAAGGGTACAGATCAGAGTACAAGGATGACTCAGAAATTAGAGGGAGTAGGGCTTAGTCAGGGAAGGCCTCTTGGAGGAGATGTGATTTTCGTAGGGCTTTGAAGATGGGGAGAGTGATATTCTCTCAAATATGAAGGGGCAGGGAGTTCCAGGTCAGAGGCAGGATGGGGCAAGGGGTCATCATTCAATAAATACCATTGATTGATTTATTGATTCACTGATTAAATTCACTAGGTATTCAGTCAATCCCTCTCTAATTATGGTGGGATTTCACTTGTTCTCAAGTTCTGTAAACCCATTATGGTCAGGGAATATGTTCATTAATTCTGTTGAATTATACTGTTCCATACACTTAGTACATTGTTCATCATACATAGTGATTAGTAAGTGCTCAATAAATACCACTGATTGATTGATTGGAGAAGTGGCAAGTACCTATTCACTCCCAAGGCCAGTGGCTGCTCAACTTTGGAGCATGGACTAAGTTTCCAGGACTGCTGTGAATGAAGACAGGAACTGGGAAACCAATGGTCTAGGAAGGGGGCCGAGTTAAAGCAGAGGCTCTGGGGGCTGCTTCCCAAAGATGAGGAATTCGAACTGAAGCTGCTTCTCATGGCAATCACATGCCTGACTCTACAAACGTAGCTGCTGCTTTGGACATTATGAAGATGATACTCAAAATAGACCTTCCTAAAAAGGCTGTGAGGCCCACACGGTGTCAGAGTAGAATGGGAGAAGATGCAACTGGACCACCATGACCTAGTGGACAGAGCACGGGCTTTATAGTCAGAAGGACCTGGTTCTAATCCTGCTCCACCTGTCTGCTGGGTGACTTTGGGAAAGTCACTTAACTTCTCTGTGCCTCCATTACCTCATATGTAAAATGGGAATTAAGGCTATCAGCCCCATGTGGAAAGCTTGTCGTAGGCAGGTAATGCGTCATTTATATTGTTATAGTGTATTCTCCCAAGCTCTTAGTTAGGAGAAGCAGCATGGTGTAGTGAATAGAGCGCGGGCCTGGGAATCAGGAGGTCATAAGTTCTATTCCCGGCTCGGCCACTTGTCTGCCATGTGACCTTGGGCAAGTCACTTCACTTCTCTGTGCCTTAGTTACCTCACCTGGAAAATGGGGATTGAGACTGTGAGCCCCATGCGAGACAGGGACTGTGTCCAACCCGATTTGCTTGTAACCACCCCAGCACTTAATACAGTGCCTGGCGCATAGTAAGCACTTAACAAATACCAGAATTATTATTATTATTGTTATTATTACAGTGCACACAAAAAGCGCTCAGTAAATACAATTGACTTACAGACTGACATGAACTATGTCCAACCTGACTAGCTTTATAGTAATAATCATCATCATAATAATGGTGATATGGTACTTGTTAAGTGTTTACTATATGCCAAGCACTGTTCTAAGCGCTGGGCTTGACACAAGTTGGACACAGTCCCTGTCCCATATGAGGCTCACATTCATAATCACCATTTTACAGATGAGGTAACTGAGGCTAGAGAAGTGAAGTGACTGGCCCACAGTCACACAGCAGGCAAGTGGTGGAAGTGGGATTAGAATCCAGGACCTTCTGACTCTCAGGTCCGTGCTCTATCCACTAAGCCATTCAGTTTCTCCTACCCCAGCATTTAGTACAGTGCCTGGAACATAAGTGCTTAACAAATACCATTAAAAAAAAACACCCCTGCTTTGTCTAATGCTAGACATTCATGGTGGCCATTTACAGTTCTCTGCTCGGTAAAGTAGAGAGTGGCTGATGTAGAGGGAAAGAAATGAGGGTGTGGGGCCATGTAAAGCTGATTCTGGCTCTTCCACCACCACCACCACCGCCACTCACAATTCATTTATTAATTCAATTGCATTTATTAAGCGCTTACTGTGTGCAGAGCACTGTACTAAGCCCTTGGAAAGTACAATACAGCAATAAAAAGAGACAATCCCTGCCCAGTGCTTGAGCAGGAAGGAGGGTGAATAGGCCACAAATCTAGGTCAAAATCCATGACCCCTGAGGGCTGCCTACACTCAAGCTTTTCCCAAAGCACATCTCCTACTTCCCTCAAAGATCCCTTAGCCAGATGGCATCAGAGAATGCAGCATTCCTCTCTACGTGGTGCGGAGGAAAGGTTCTCTCTCAGGAGCCGAACTCTCACAAGAAGATCCAGTCCCAGGTCCAGGTAAAGGATCATCCAGCCTGATTAAGAGGAAAATCTCTCTGATTTTCCATGGTCCCCTGCAGTCTTCACTTAACTAGGATGAATGCTGAAGGTTCTGGTCCAGATTCTATTTTGTCCCTGGACAGAATCCATCATTCATTTATGCCATTCATTCTGGTTTTCACTTGGGTAGTCTCTCTGAGGATGGTTGATTCAGAGCTTTTGTGGATTTTGACCCAGCGTCTTTCCAATGAGCATGGAAAGAATAGACTGGGGAATGCAACTTGGGTAAGATGGAATGTGGGGAAATGTCCCTTTTTAAATAAAAAACAGCCTTCACCCTTAGCTCTTATTGAAAGGGGTCACTACGGGTTGGCTTGGCTTGAAGCAGCATGGGTTCGAAACCCGGCTCCGCCATTTGCCAGCTGTGTGACTTTGGGCATGTCACTTAACTTCTCTGTGCCTCATTTACCTCATCTGTAAAATGGGGATTAAAACTGTGAGCACCACATGGGACAACCTGATTACCTTGTATCCCCAGCGCTTAGAACAGTGATTTGCACATAATAATCGCTTAACAAATACCACCATTTATTTTATTTTTATTTACATTCTGAGGAGAGAGAAATTAAGGGAGCTGGAGCTTGCTCCTCAGTGACAATGTGGCCAAGGAAATGCATTATTTCTAGCCAAAGGGAATAACAATTTTCAGTAGGATTTAGACAGCATTTGGCCAATCGCACAGGCAGATCTTGTTTTATTGTTGGGAACATGTAAAGTTCTTGGAGTCCATTTTTGATTCTCTGCTCCAGCAATGATTTTGTGGAGTTCTTCAGTGATGAGGGGCAGAAGGGGAATAAAACAAAAGACATGCAAAGCTTAGCTTTAAATAGAGCCAAAGACATCTGGTTAGGAGAGAAGCAGTCCTGGGCCTCTGTTGCTTGTAGGTTGGCGTGAAAATGGCTTTTCACTGAAAATGGCCTGCTCTAATCATAGTAATCATCATCAAAAATAATAAAACCTTATTTTATGTAGCATGTTTCGGGCCAAATGAAACGCAAACTGCTTTAACAGAGTTAATGCCATAGGTTCAAAATTGGAGGACGCGGTTATGGAGTTAAATAATGCAGCCACAGAGTTATAATAATAAAGAATAGCAGGGAGAGAGGGAAATTATGAAGTGCTGGCAATGAAAAGAGAAAAAAAAGAGATGTTTCCAGATGAGCTTTGAAATGAGATTGAGAGTCAATGAGGCAGAGAGGCAGGAAAGATTGTTCCAAATGAAGGGACAAGGAAAGCATGAATGTATACACACACACACATACACATGATTCCACAAGGGTTTGACGGATTTTACCCTATAAAATGTTAATCAGGAGAAATCCTTCAAGATGATCCCAGAAAGCCACACTATAAAACCTCCTGGACAGCATAGTTTGAATTACTAGGTCAACCAATCTGGACAACAGGGGGCTGTGCCAAGGAAAAGTGAGTGGGAACTGTCTGTGAAGCTCAGGAAGAAGGATCCCAGGCAGACCAGGGATGGGCATGCAGTTTCCTCTGCTGTCCCAGCTTGTTTTTCCAGGATACAGAGTAGTCAGGAAAGCCTGTTTTCTTCTGCTGTTCCGGGTGATGTTCACAGGCTCTGGAGATGGAGAAGCAAGAAAACATGTTTTCCTCCACTGTCCTGGCTCATTTTTCCCAGACCTCAGAGTAGGGGGAGTAGGAAAACACGCTTTCCTCCACTTTACCAGCTTATTTTCCTGGGCTCTGGAGTGGTGGCTGCCGAAGGGGAAACAGGAAAATTTGTTTTGACCACTGTCCTAGCTCATTTTCCCCTACTGATTTCCCACAGGAGTGAGGAAGAGGGACCTCTGCAGCCATCCCCCTGCCACTTCCATGCTCGGGACGGTGAGAGGAGATGGAGCTGGGCTGGGCTTTCCCAGTGGGGCACAGAGAGTCGGGAGGCTTCTGGCTATCTGAGGCCCATCCCCCCATGTGGTGGGTGGAGAGGCGAAATGAGAAGCTTCATGTTCGTTTTCTTTTTATTTAAAAAATTGACAAAAAATAAATCTCTTGGGACTAGCAGCAGTCCAGGCAGGGGCGATCTCCCTGCAAACCAAGAAGCGCTACACTGTCCAGGGCCGTGGGGCTGCTGGGATGGGGAGGTGGTGCCGTGTTGGACCATAATTCAACCTCTTCACCTTGGGATTGGTAGAATTGATAGGATGACCAGACAGCTTCATAAACCAATGAACACCTCTTATGCAAATTGCACCTAAGTCACAGACTCAAGAACACACACACACTCACCTTGGCACCACCTATTGGCACACTCCTACAGTGCCCCCTCCAAATCACTTTGTTTAACCTCTGTGCACATCTGGAGTGAGCATAAATAATACTCCTAAGGAACAATTTTGTAATTCTATAGCAGCAATCTCCAGAAAGCTCAGAGAAAGAGAAATGTGCTTTCACATTCATTATCCTACACTTTCTGTGGCTCGTAGAACCCAAATATTGACTTACTGGATTTACTTAGTGAGGGAAATAAATGTTTCACTCCAGAGTAGGTTTCCATTAGCATCTCGTCTTTATCAGGGTTGCTGGCTAAAGCTAAAATGAGCTCATCGAACAATTAGTTTATGTGGGTCAATGGCCAGTCCATTTTTCAAAACAGAATCGAAAGAGCTGGCTTTAGGAAGAAATTATGTTTCCAGCTGAAGGGTCTTTTTCCCCCCCATGTAATTCAGTGTAAATTTAAGCTCTTTTTTGAAGACCATGTTTGAAAAAGGGCCAGGAGTGACTAGGGAAGCCTGAAGATCTTCTCCGTGACAGAGAACTCTAGATGGGAATTGTTATGGGGCTTCACTCGCCTGAAGGAACTACATTAAAATCCAAGGCCTTACTTAATGGGCTTTCCTTGGGAAGTCAGCCTCTGATCCTGAAATTGATCCTCAAAGGGAAAGGGCTTCCTCCTAGCTTGAGAATGGAGGTTGAAGGTTGGCTTTAAAACACTCAATCACCTTGCCAGCTTCTACCTCACCTCAATACTCTCCTACTACAACCCAGGCAGCACACTTGGCTCCTCTAATGCCAACCTATTCACTGTACCTCGATCTCGTCTATTTTGCCGCTGACCTCTCACCCACGTCCTGTCTCTGGCCTGGAATGCCAGAAAGGAAAGCCTCCCTTTCTATATCCGACAGACAATTACTCTCCTCACATTCAAAGCCTTATTGAAGGTACATCTCCTCCAAGAGGCCTTCCCTGACTAAGCCCTCATTTTCTTTTTCCCCACTCTCTTCTCTTTCTCCCTGACTTTCTCTCTTTATTCACCCCCAAGCCTCTCCCCACAGCACTTCCGTACTTTGACTTGTCTTATGCCATCGCATTGTCTTTGACCCATAGCAACAATTGCCAATGGAGGTGGGGCATTCTGGGAGAGATGTGCCTCTCCCAGATGTGTCTGGGAGAGATGGACACATCTCTCCCAGAACGCCCCACCTCCACTGGCAATTGTTCTGGTAGTGTATCCATACCGTTTTCTTGGTAAATATGCGAAAGTGGTTTACCACTGCCTCCTTCCACACTGTAAACTTGTCTCCACCGTCGATTATCTACCATGCTGCTGCTGCCCAGCACAGATGAGTTTTGACTTGTAGCAGATTACCTTCCTATCGCTAGTCACTGCCCAAGCCAGGAATGGAATGAATATGTCTCTGCCTGACTCCCCTCCTATAGTCAAGACTGGTAGAGCACTAGAACTCTCCAGGTGTGGCCCTGAGAGGAACTTCTCTACCTCACTGTAATTTATTTATATTAATGTCTGTTTCCCTCTCTAGCTTGTAAACTTGTTGTGGGAAGGGACAGTGTCTGTTGTATTATTGTGTTGTACTCTCCTAAGCACTTACAGACTTCATAAGCCAACGAACACCTCTTATGCAAATTGCACCTCAGTCACAGACTCAGGAACACACAAACACACACACACACACACACACACTCACCTTGTGAGTCATTATGTGGTCCTTATTAATTTGTTGGCTAATTCTGTTGCATTATACTCTCCTAAGCGCTTAGTTCTGGGCTTTGTGTCACCCTTGCATTTATATTTGCATCCTCTATTCACTCCCTCAGCGCCACAGCACTTAAGAACACTTCTCTAATTTATATATTTATATGTCTGTCTCCCCCTCTTGACTGTAAGCTCATTGTGGGCAGGGAATGTGTCTTGCAACTCTGTTATATTGTGTTCTCCCAAGCACTTAGTACAGTTCTCTGGCTCAGTGGAAAGAGCCCGGGCTTGGGAGTCAGAGGTCATGGGTTCTAATCCCGGCTCCGCCGCATATCAGCTGTGTGACCCTGGGCAAGTCACTTCACTTCTCTGTGCCTCAGTTACCTCATCTGTAAAATGGGAATGAAGACCATGAGCTCTATGTGGGACAACCTGATTACCTTGTATCTACCCCAGCACTTAGAACAGTGCTTGGCACATAGTAAGCGCTTAACAAATACCAACATTATTATTATTATTATTATTCTCTGCACATAGTAAGCATTCAGAAAATGCCACTGATTGATGTACAGTAAGCAGCATCCCCTGGTCAGTAGAGTCAGAAGGACCTGCATTCTAATCCTGCCTCTGCCATTTTTCTGCTGTGTGGCCTTGGGCAAGTCACTAGGTCATTTGTCTCATCTCAGTTACCTCTTTGAAATATGGGGATTAAGATTGTGAGCCCCAAGTGGGACATAGACTGTCCAACCTGAACAGCTTGTATCTACTCCAGTGCTTATTACAGTACCAGACACATAGCAAATACTTAAAAAATAACATAAGAAAAACAAACAACAAACAAGCAAAAACTATGAGTTGTTACAAAGATATGCAATTCTATTAAGGGGGTATTGAGGGCCTGGAATCAAGTGGAATTAATCTGGAAATAATCTGTAGTGAAGAAAATTTTCCAGTGTTAAGTCTGGCCAATAGGTTACTGATCTTCAGTGACAAGAAATGTAACATTATTCTGACATTAAAGTAATAGAACAAGTTAGTTGGAAAATTTTCAATAGAGCAAACCCTTCTGCCTTCCAGAAAAGTTTTTGAAGCCATCAGTAGGACTGGCCAATATCAATCAATCCATCTATGGTATTGATTGAGTCCTTACTAAGTGCAGAGCACTGTACTAACTGCTTGGGAGAGTACAATAAAGTGGAAAGCTCCTTCTCCCTCTCCTCCAATTGCTTCTAAGAGAATACCAGCAACCCCTCCAGCAGACACCCCCAAATTTCTTCCCAGCCAAAATTTACCACAAAAACCAAACCTGGGATAGGAAAGTGGCAACTGATTTCCTTAAATCCCATGCTGATTTCCTTTTGGGGCTGGCTATGGGGGCCTATGTTTATTGAAATGACTCTTGAGCTAATCAGTCAATCAGTGGTATTTATTGAGCTGTACTGTGTGCAGAGCACTGTACAAAGCACTTAGTAGAGTACAGTACAACAGAGTTGGTAGATAAATTCCCTGCCCACAACAGTGGGGAGACAAGATCTCCATCTTGGGAATGTAGGGGCTTGTTATCCAAGCTGGACACATGACTGGTCCACCCTGCTGCAGGGACCAGGAGGTAGCAGGAGTTTAACGAAGTGCCACCAAGTGTCCTAATCCTGGACATTTTTTTCCCGGCTCAATAATAATAACTGTGGTATTTGTTAAGTGCTTTACTACGTACCAAATGCTGGGGCTCAATGTGGACAGCAGAATGAAGTTTGTACCGGAAGAAGGAAGACCAGCAAGGAGGGTGATGAAATTGTCACATGGGAAGATGACAGATGCCTCTCAGCATTTTGTCTGTTTGCATGGAGGGGAAGAGGTGGATCTTGTCAATGTTAAAAAGGAGAAAATGACAGGATTTAGTAGTAGATGGTATATGAGGTTTGAAAGAAAGCGAGTAATCATAGAATCAATGGGCTTTAGAGACAGTCAACTTCAAAGACAGAGTAGATGGAGATTTCAACTGTGATAGCAAAGTTAGGTGGAGTAGAAGATTTGGGAGGGAAGATGAGAATTTTAGTTTTAGATCTATTAAACTTCAGGTATCAGATGGATTTCCATGTAGCAATATCCTTGAGGCAGAGGAAATGTGAAATTCCTGGGGAGGTGGGACGATGGCGCTTCTCCTCTCCCAACTGAGGGTCTCCTCAAGTAGGACCTGAATAAATAGCATAGGGACTTCAGGGCCCCGGGCTTCAGACTAAAGGCCTCCCCTGTGCCACCTCACACTGAACAATGTGGTTTCCTACTGATGCTGCTGCTGCTGCATCCCCTGCAGAAATCTGCCCTCATTTGTGACTCAACTGAAGCACAATTCCCTCTACGACCCTTATGATCACTGCCCTTCCCGTAGCAGAACTCCCATCCCCTCCCTGGAATAGAATATTTTTCCAGGAGACAATCTCACCTGAACTGCCCACCATGCTCTGCCCACCCTCTGCCAGGAGGAAACAGCATGGCTCAGTGGAAAGAGCCCGGGCTCGGGAGTCAGAGGTCATGAGTTCTAATCCCGGCTCTGCCACCTGTCAGCTGTGTGACTTTGGGCAAGTCACCTAACTTCTCGGTGCCTCAGTTACCTCATCTGTTAAATGGGGATTATGTCTGCGAACCTTACGTGGGACAATATGATTACCCTGTATCTACCCCCAGTGCTTAGAACAGTGCTTGGCACATATTAAGTGCTTAACAAAATACCAACATTATTAATAATGATATTTGTTAAGCACTTACTATGCTTTGGAGCAGCGTGGCTTAGTGGCAAGAGCATGGGTTTGGGAGTCAGAGAACTTGGATTTAATCCCGGCTTCACCACTTGTCTGCTGTGTGACCTTGGGCAAGTCACTTATCTTATCTGGGCCTCAGTTCCCTCATCTGTAAAATGGGGATTAAGATTGTGAGCCCTACGTGGGACAACCTGATTACCTTGTGTCTACCCCAGCACTTAGAGCAGTGCTTGTCACATAGTAAGTGCTTAACAAATACCATAATTATTATTAATTATTATGTACCAGGTACTGTACTAAGTGCTGGGGCAGATGCAGGCAAATCAGTTTGGACACAGTCCATGTCCCACTTGGGGCTCACAGTCTCAATCCTATTTGTCACTGAGGTCACTGATGCACAGAGAAGTGAAGTGACTCACCCAAGGTCATACAGCAGATAAGTGGCTGAACCGGGATTAGAACCCATGATCTTTTGAGACCCAGGCCTGTGCTCTATCCACTATGTCATGCTGCTTCGAGGATGTGAGGGTGGGAGCCTCCTTCTCCTGGGAGAAGGGGTGATATCAACAATTTTGGTGTAGCCACTGATCACCCTTTTCTCTCTAGAGACCCTACTGCCTCTTCAGTCCTCCCTATCTCTCCATATTGAGTCTCTTCACCTGTACTCTCCAGCTTGTTCTCTTCTCTACTCCATCAATCAATGGTATTTACTGAGAACCTTCTGTATGTTATCAATCAATAGTCAATCAATCATCATTATAAATCAATAATAGTCAATAGTCAATCAATCAGTCAATCATCATTATTAATAGTAATAATGATGACGGTATTTGTTAAGCACTTACTATGTGTCAAGCACTGTTCTAAGCACTGGGGTAGATACAAGATCGGCAGGTAGGACACAGTCTCTGTTCCATATTCATTCAGTCATTCAGTTGTCTTTACTGAGTGCTTATTGTGTAGAAATCACCCTACTAAGCACTTGGGAGAGTACAATGTAATGTGCAATAAATGAACATATTCCCTCTCACAACAAACTTACACATGAGGCTCAGAGTCTTCATCCCCATTTTACAGATGAGGAACTGAGGCCCAGAGAAGTTAAGTGACCTGACTAAGGTCACACAGCAGAAAAGTGGAGGATCAGGTTTAGAACCCAGGTCCTTCTGACTCCCAGGCCTGTGCCCTCTGCACTAGGCCATGCTATTGAGCACCCACTATGTGCAGAGCACTGTACTATCAATCAACGGTATTTATTGAGCACCATTATTCGCAGAGTACTGTACTAGCGATCAGTGGTATTGACTGAGCACTTATTGAATGCAGAGCATTGTCCTGAGTGTGTAAGATAGTACAGTACAGCAGAATTCACAGATATGTGCTCTGCCCACAGTGAGCTTGCTTGGGAGAGTGCCATATGGCAGGTTGGTAGACAAGGTCCCTGCCCACAAGGAATTTATAGTCCAGAGTGGGAGACAGAAATTAAAATGAATGACTGATATGTACATAAGTGCTGTGGGGCTGAGGGTGGAGTGAATATAAAGTGATTTAATGAGTACAGATCGAGAAGCAACATGGCGCAGTGGACAGAGCATGGGGCTCGGAGTCAAAGGTCAAGGGTTCTAATCTTGGCTCCTTCACTTGTCTGCCCTGTGACCTCGGGCAAGTCACTTCACTTCTCTATCCCTCATTTACCTTATCTGTAAATGGGGATTGAGATTGGGAGCCCCATGTGGGACAGGGACTGTGTCCAACCCGATTTGCTTGTATCCATCCCAGGGCTTGGTACAGTGTCCATCACACAGTGAGCTCTTAACAAGTACCACAATTATTATTAATTATTAGATCCAAGTGCATGGGTGATGCAGAAGGGAAAGGGAGTAGTGAAGATGGGGGCATTTGGGGGAAGGCCTCTTGGTGGACATGAAGGTTTTAAATGTGGGGAATAAAGCGCCCAAAATAACCTTCTAATTGTACTTCACTGTTGACTCTACTCTCCCCTTTTAGTCATATTGTTCCTCCAGCCTGGAACTCCCTTTCAAACTACAGCTTTTCCCAGGATCCAAACCGTTCTAAAATCCCACCTCATCTACCAAGCCTTCCCTAATTAAGTCCCAATGACTAAAGTTATATCAACCAAACAGCTACCTTTGGCAATTATGTATTTCTTTTTTTACTGCTCTCAGCGTTTGTGCATCTATGCAAAATCCAGTATTTATTCTGATTATTCTACTTGCAGATATTTTTATGTCCATTTCCCCTGTTAGAGCATGAACTCCTTGTGGGCATCAAGCTTATCTTGGGCTTCGGTTTGACTTATGTTGCTTCCAGTGGTCATTCAATAAATGCCATATTCAGTCAATAAATGACATATTTATATTATATCTATTGCTTTGAGTGCATTAAAAAAAGAAGAAGAAATAATTTAGCATTTCATAGCCTACTCTTCACATTCAACTTGTTCTGAATATTATAGTGTTCTATTTTAATTGAATGTTTGCCTATTGTGACTCCTCTATTCTTTTAGAGGCCAGAGACTGAGTTTAATGTTTAACATTGGTTCAAGGTTCCTAGTAAAAGGAAAACCCACTCATCCAAAATATTGAGGATGGAGCCAGTCTGAAGCCAGGGATTTCTCCTATAGCATAAGTAGTTGTGCTACTCCTTACCCCAGTGTTATTAACATATGTGTAATATTAACAATTGTTTTTGTGGAAAATAAGAAGTTAAGAGGAAGATGGTTTGAAAACAATTAAAATCAGGTGAAATTCAAGGATATGATGAAAGATGAAAAAGCCTTATAAAGCTTGCAAGCTTATCAAATTTTTTCATTTTCCATAACTTTCTCAAAGGCTTAAAACTTGAAGTAAAATACTGTATTCCACTTGTTTCTCTGTCATTTCTTGGATACTTACTGGCACTTAACTGTGGCCAATAGCACCTCATGAGGAAACATTATAAAATTGATTAAAATCCATTTTTAGTAATTGATGAATTTTAAATACAGGCTCTTGGTTCGTTTTGCAAAACAAATGAAAAACTGATAACAGGGTCAGTTTGAAACAGCACTTCTGGCCAAGTCTCAGTTCTTTATAACCAATTCACAACTAATTCACAGGTAAATTTGCAGCTTCATTATAATTATGTTCTCCTATCATTCCATCTGGTTCTATCCAAATTGCATAATGAAAGTGTGTTTTAGCAGAAATGACTAATTCAGTTTTTCTATTTTTATTGAGCTATCTGCATTCACTCTATTGCATGGAAATTAGATGATGGCATTCATTCACAGTTAAAAGAAGGAAAACTTTTACAGCCAGAATTTATTTAGTTCCTTGTGCATTTGGAAGCAAAAAACTATATGTCAAGATATCATCGCTGAGCTTTGCAGTGGAGTTCAGTAATCCATCTTACTTTGTGTTCACTTTTACTGAACAGTATCTTATCACCTAACTAGCATTTCCAGACTTCTTTCAAATTCTGGACAGAATTACATGTAGGTATAAGTAGGATACAAACTAACAGAAGGCAGACTGCTACCTACACTTGAACCATGGTAGGTGTACCTCTAGATCACCATACATACTTCTGTTCTTCCCATCTTGGGAAAGACAAAGTAGAATTGGAGATGCAACAGAGGACAACCAATATGATGGGGAATGGAGACATTTCTGGATGAGAACAGACTCGTTTTATTCTGTTTGGGTTGGGGAACTCTTGATGAAGCCCACACTATTGCTGAGGAGGAATCTTAGGATGCTGTCAACTTCTCAGGATAGCCAAATTGTTTTAGTTGTTGTTGGAGTCCAGATGTCTGGATGGTACCAGATGTTTTGTAGGGCTTATGAACACCTGCAGCATTAGTCTGGATGCTGTTTCCTGTATCTGACATGCAACGGTGGTCATGTCTGCCAGGCCCAGCTGAGGCCTTGAAGCCACACTGTAAGATCACATGGTTCACAACGTTCTACAGTAGTGATCCACAAGAACTGGCTAGAATCTTGCCAATAACTGGTCAGCAATGCCATCTCTTGATCACTTCTTTGGCTGGTGATCTACCTTTCTTCTTAAAGATGAAAACAATGGTGGTGTTTGTGAATTCCCATGGCTTTTTGATGTTAGACTAAATCTCATCAAATTATTATCATTATTATTAGTGATAATAATAATAATAATAATAATTATATTTCCTAGTAGGGAATTTCTCAGGAGAAAGAGCACCCACCTGATGGTTGTATTGGTTGAGGGAGATGGGGTAATTTCCTCTAATCAGACTTATTCAACATTATCACAATTTGCATGCATCTTCATTCTCCAGGAATTTTAAGTTTGGTAACCTGGGTGGTTTGGATGATCAGACCAGGAGCAAGAGGATTATAAACATTCTTCAGGTTTTGTCTTTGACCATACTATCAAAAAGCAGTGTGGCATAGTTGAAAGAGCATGGGCCTACGAGTCAGAGGAGTTGGGTTCTAATCTCAGCTCTGCCAGATGTGGGCTGGGTGTCCTTGGGCAAGTCAGTTGTCTTCTCTGTGCCTCAGTTTTCTCGACTGTAAAATGAGGATTTTGTGCTTGTTCTACTTCCTACTTAGACCGTGATTCCCATGAAGGGCAGGGACTGTGTCTGACCTAATTAACTTTAATCTCTCTCGAGTGTAAGCTCGTTGGGGTCAGGGAACACGTCTACCAACTCTGCTGTATTGTACTCTCTCAAGTGCTTAATACAGTGCTCTGCACACAGTTAGTGTTCAACAAATGTAAATGACTGCTTAAGAGTCAGGCAAAATTTAAAGCATCTTTCTAGTCCTCTCCCCTTTTGGGGTGTGCAGGGTATACTTGGTATGGATGCTAGGCTATTAATTAATCAATCAATGCTACTGATTGATTGGCTATTCACATAGAACTTTTGTTTGTGAGAAGAGGAGCTGAATGGCTTGGTAGATAAACCCTGGGAATAACCTTGGGGAAGAAGTGCTGCTTTATTCTTTCACTAAGGGCATCTCTCATATGACAGAAACTGGAGAGCTGCAAAACAGCTGAATCTCTACCAAACTGTGCCACTGCATGAGTTCAGCAAGCTGGCCCAGTGATTCTGTGTCCAGTAAACTGGCATTGCTCACTGCAAATTGCAATGTTTGCACTTTGATTATAACTGAAATGCTTTCCGGCAATCTTTGTGTGACTGGAGTCTGATTTTATTTATCAGCAAATACTTTGTGAATGTACACAAACTTAAGCTGTAAAACTATTTAATCTGGAAAATCATTTAAACCTGTGAAGGGGCTTGTTAAAATAAGCCAAGGTAAATCTGACTCGTGTTTACATAACTGTTCTGCTCGAGAGAACTGAGCTATTGAGATATACAAGATAGGGGATTTCAGCCCTAGGGTTATATCTGAGATTCTCAACATATACCTTTTTTATGGTATTTGTTAACTACTTACTATGTGCACTGTGCTAAGCATAGGGGTAGATACAAGCTAATCAAGTTGGACACAGTCCATGCTCAACGTGACGCTCATGCTGTTCATCCTCATTTTACAGATGAGGTAACTGATGCATAGAGAAATGAAGTGACTTCCCAGGTCACAAAGCAGACATGTGATGGAGTCAGGATTAGAACCCAGCTCCTGCTGACTCCCAGAACCATGCTCTATCCACTAGTCTACACTGCTTCCCTATTTTTTTATCAGGCTGATGAAATCTCAACAACAGGGGTGTCATTTTTGAGCCCAAAGGTCTGCTATATTTACACTTACACTTAGATGCCAGTTCACAGGTTTTAGATTGGTGGATTTTGCAATCTGGTATTTAATCCCAATTTTAGCTCCTTGTGGGCAGAGAACCAACTCGGTTGTATTGTACTCTCTCAAGTGCTCAGTACAGTGCTCTGCACACAGTATGTGCTCAATAAATACTATTGATTGGTTTTACAGATGAGGAAACTGAGGCATAGAAAAGTTAATTGACTTGCCCAAGATGACAAAGCAGGCAAATTTGGATTTGAGGAGTAGAACCCAGGAGTAAAACCTAGGTCTTGTGACTGTCCTGGGAGTGAATCTTTCATTTCTCTTTATGAATCTTAGGATGAGTTAGTACCTAACTCAGCAGTGATAATAATGTTGAGAGTGGACCTTTGGATTCCTCAAATGTTGATCCCAGAACCTAAGATGAGAGGATAAGAACAGCTGTTCATTGGCAGCAGGGAAAAGATAATTCTTTGCAATCCTCCTTCCTCATCATATCAAACAAAAACTCTTCATTATTGGCTTCAGAGCTCTCCATCACCTTGCCCCTTCTTACCTCACATCCCTTTTCTCCTTCTACATCCAAGTCCGCAGACTCCACTCCTCTGGAGCTAATCTTTTCACAGTGCTTCGATCTCGCCTGTCCTGCCGTCGACTCCTGGCCCACATCCTACTTCTGGCCTGGAATGCCTTCTTTCTTCAAGTCTGCCAAATAATCGCTCTGCCCCGCTTCAAATCCCTACTGAAGGCTCACCTCCTCCAAGAGGCCTTCCCAGACAAAGCCCCCCATTCCTCAGCTCCCCCCTTTCATGTCACCTCAACTTGCTCCCTTTGCTCTTCTGGCCATCTCCCCACCCCACAGCACTTATGAATATAATAATATTGGTATTTGTTAAGTGCTTACTATGTGCAGAGCACTATTCTAAGCACTGGGGTAGATTTACAGGGTAATCAGGTTGTCCCACGTGAGGCTCACAGTCTTAATCCCCATTTTACAGATGAGAGGACTGAGGCACAGAGAAGTGAAGTGACTTGCCCGCAGTCACACAGCTGACAAGTGGCAGATCCTGGATTTGAACCCATGACCTCTGACTCCCAAGCCCGGGCTCTTTCCACTGAACCACGCTGCTTCTCTATATTTCTTTAATTCTACTTATTTACACTGATGCCTGTTTACTTGGTTTTGATGTCTGTCTCCCCCCTTCTAGACTGTAAGCCTGATGTGGCTAGGGAATGTCTCTAATTCTGAATTGTACCTTCCAAGCACTTAGTACAGTGTTCTGCACACAGTAAGTGCTCAATAATACGATTGAATGAATGAATAAATCTAATCTTTCTCTACTTTTCTGGTATCTGTAATTTATTTTAATGTCCATAAACTGTAAACTCCTTGTGGGCAGGGATCACATTTACCAACTTCATTGTATTGTACTTTCCCAAGCACTTAGTACAGTGCTCTGCACACAATCAGTGCTCAATAAATATAATAATAACAATAATAATTGTGGTATTTGTTAAGCACTTAATATATGCCAGGCACTGCTCTAAGCACTGGGGTAGATACAAGCTAATTGAGTTGGACATAGTTCTGGTCCCACAGAGGCCTCATAGTCTTAATTCCTGTTTTGCAGATGAAGTAACTGTGGCACAGAGAAATTAAGTGACTTGCCCAAGGACATTCAGCAGACAGTGGCAGACCTGGGATTAGAACCCAGGTCCTTCCGACTCCAGACCCATACTCTATCCACTAGGCCAAACTATTGGATTGATTTACTTTTATCAAACAATGATCAGTTGATTAAAGTAATCAGGAGGGATAGCTTTTGGAAGGCTGTCAAATAGAGAGTGATGGCCAGGTGGTATTTGGCTTTTAGATCAAAGTGAAGGGCTATAGGACTGTAGTACTGTACAATCTTCACTAAGGTGGTAAGGCCTAGAATCTCCACAGATAGCACCTCGGGATCCTGGAGCAGTTCCATCGGTCTCACCGATGGCAAGACAGAAGGGTGAGCAATTGAATCTCGGAACAGAGTCAGTCTATGAGCTTCAACGCTGTGCTCCCCTCAAAACCCATTTGTTGGGTGGGATGTGGGAGGAGAAAGAGAAGAGAGGAAATGTTTGAAGGTCACAGAAAAGCTCAGTCCAGGCATCCGCACAGCGGGAAGCTGGGAGTAGAGCATGGGACAAAACCGCAAAAGTGAAAACAACACTAGGCCCAGCACACAGCAAATGTCAGCCCATCAGGGGATATCTTTGTGTGTACATGGTGTATGTTAGCATTGTCAGCCCTGAATCAACTTTTATAGTGCCACCTTCAGTCACAGGAATATGTCACCATGAAAAAGCTGAACTCTAAAAGCATCTTTTCCTAACTGAAGAGTTGGCTTTTTTAGTTCCTTCCTGTGATTGTGTTGGTGGAGACTCTACTCTCTGTTTAAAACCTGAAATCCCTGCATGTAGGAAATTTCTAATTTGTAAACCTTGCATTTATGGAAGGCCCAAGGACACTCCTTGTAGTTAGCCTAACCAATATCTGTATTTCTGGTCATGTGTCCCATTTGCCTAGTAGAGTGAAAACTTGCCTATTCAGAATATGGAGGGTGGAAAGCCTAATAATAGTAATAGTAATAATAATAATAATAATTGTTAAGCCCTTACTATGTACTTAAGCCCCTGAGTAGATCCCAGATAATCAGGTCAGAAACAGTCCCTGTCCCACATGGTGTTCACACTGTGAAGTAAAGAGTGAACAGGTTTTGAATCCCCATTTTACAGATTAGGAAACTGAGGCATAGAGAAGTTGAGTGACTTACCTAGGGTCACACAGGAGGCAGGTAACAAAGGCGGGATTTTAACTCAGGTTCTCTGGCTCTCAGATATGCGATTTTTCCACCAGGCCATGAGGCATTATGAAGTCATATGACATTACTGTTCAAATTGTTTACTTTTGTTTTTATCATTTGTACCTACACTTTTACTTTTTTTGCATATTGTGTATTTCACAGTTCAGGTTGGCATGTCTCCTTCTCCTCCCTCCAATAGAGGGCAAGCTCTTCTAGGACAGGAACCATAACTTCTCCTGTTGTTTAAACTAGTCGGTGAGTCAGTCAATTAATGGCATTTAATGAGCACACAGTAAGTGCTTTGACTATTTATTATGTATTGGACACTTAATCTGAGCAGAACACTGTACTAAACCCTGGGGAGAGCCTTGTGCAATACAACAGAGTTGGTAGACACCTCCTTGCCCACAAGGAGTTTACAGCCTAGAGAGGGAGAGAGATATTAAAATCAATTATGAATATGTACATCATTGTTGTGGGGCTGAGGGTGGGGTGGATATTAAGTGCTTAAAGTGCTCAAGTGTTATCTGCGCAAGACTGCCTCTCAAAAAATTTATTGTAAACTCCTTGAGGGCAGGGATTATGTCTACCAACTCTATTGTATTCTCCCAAGTGCTTAGTATAGTGCCCTGCATGCAGTAAGCACTCCATAAACCAATTGATGAATCATATTTATTGAGTGCTTACTGTGTGCAGAGGGCTGCCCTAAGCTTTTGGAGAGTACAAACAACAATATAACAGACATTTCCTGCCCACAGCGGGTTTCCATTTTAGCATAGATTAATCAATCGGTTGCTCTTGCTGCTGCTGATGACCATAAGAGCATATTTAATCTGCTCCTTACTTTGAGAATTGCTCTTTATCCCAGACTTAAACCAGAGTTCCTGCTGATGACAGTGAATGAGCCTAGAGAAACAAAGACCTAATATAAACAAAATGATTAATTAGACTATTCAGATAGAAACTTTTTTCCTGGTTCCATTAGATTATCAAAAAAACCCCAAAACCCACCAAAATGTCTTTTCCCAGTTTCAGGCCAGCAGATAGCTCTCTCTTGTTTCTAAGTAATTCCACAAACTCCTTCCAGTCTGGGATGAGTTACAGCTGACATGGATTTCAGTTCTAGGGTTGATATATTCCCTGTAACTGGGTGTTGAAAAGTCTTTATGTTTCTGTTCCATTATATTTTTCAAAAATGGTAGCTGCTTATTTTCGTTAGGGGGACATCATTTTGTCTCCTCTTTCAAACCAAATCAAAAGGACGCCTGTAAAACTGAGGAATGAGGAAGCTTTCTGTGCCAGTTACTTAGACCAAGCAAAACATGTCATCTATATATCCTGGCTTCGTAATGAACAGGTGATTCCTAGCTGATGAGTTGTCAGTCTCTTTTGTAAATTGCTTTTGGGTGAGTTTATTGCTCATGAAAACATGAGGTTGAAAGTGCTGAGTTCTCAGGAGAGAACTGTGCCAGAGAGTCAAGGCTGCTGATCTTTACTGAGGTTATATCAACACTGAGTCTGGAATATCATTGCCAACCCGGTATTGAAACAGTGCTTTTGATCACATAACTCCCTACCCAAGAAGTGCACTATGGGGAACTGAAATGGACATGTGCAAGTGTTGTGGGGAGGACAAATGGTTAAGCACAGTACCAACAATGAGATGGAGCAGGATTCATTCATTCAATCATATTTATTATGCGTTTACTGTTTGCAGAGCACTGTACTAAGTCCTTGGGAGAGTACAATATGACAATAAACAGTCACATTCCCAGACCAGAAGGAGCAGGAAACTGCTGGAAGACCAACCTCAGCTGGTCATCAGCTAGATGTCCACTGGAGCAGAGGCTTCCAGAAGGCTGAGAAATCGAGGCAAATTCAAAAACAGCCATGTCTTTTCTCTTCATTCTCATGGCCTCAATCCCCTCTCCCTCACCACAATTTTTGTTCTCTCTGTTATTGTCTATTGGGTTCTTCAGCTTCAGTTCATTCCAATGGTCAAAGTCAATAACAACAGTGGTATTTGTTTAGTACTTATTTTGTGCCAAGCACTGTATTGAGTACTGGCTTAAACACAAGATAATACAGAGCAAGCAAGTGGTGCAGCCAAGATTAGGACCTAGGTCTCCTGACTCCTAGGCCAGACACTTTCCACTAGACCATACTGACTGTCAGGCAGTCCTGAATGAGAGGGAATTATGATAATTATGGTATTTGTTAAACGCTTATTATGTGCCAAGCATTGTACAAAGTGATGCAGTAGATGCAAGATAATCAGGCCCCTCATGGGGGTCACACTCTAAAGTAGGAGGGAGCAGAGGTATCAAGTCCCCATCTTGCAAATGAGGACACTGAGGTGCAAAGAAGTAAAATGACTTGCTCAAGGTCACACAGCAGGTAAGTGGCAGAGGTGGAATTAAAACCAGGACTCCTGACTTCCGGGCCCTTGTTTCTTCCACTAGACCATCCTGCTTCCCAAATGATTGGGACCAAATAATCCTGAAAGTACAAGCAGAATTTCCACCCCAAACTCCATAGGATGTTTTAAGACAATATGCTCTAGTGGGAGATAGTGTGGCCTAATGGAAAGAGCATGGGACTTGGAGACAGAGACCTGGATTCTGGTCTCAGCTCCACCACTGATGATGTGGAGCCAATCACTGAACCTCTCTCTGCCTCAGTTTCCTCATCTACAAAATGAGGATAATGAAACCTATGTCTCCCTACCTCATATGGATAATACAAGACAAAATGAAATGATGGTTGCGAGACCTTTTTGGAAGCATAAAAGCTCACTAGAAAAATACAAGGAATTATTATTGCTGGTTGGTGGACAGAACTGACATGATTCCCAGCTCTACTATATGGTTCAAGCAGAGAGACCACTTGACTTCTCCGGGCAGCTCGGCAAGATGCCAGGAACATTTGGAAGAAAGGGATTCCAAAAACTTTACTGGTTGAAGTCATCTTTGAGCTTTAGAAGTACTTAGTGCCACCCTACCTGTTGCTCTCTGAATGACAGCAGTGATCTGTCTATTTCTCATCTGGGATAAGATTTGGCCAAAATAAAAGGCCAGATGAAATATGGACTTCTCTCACCATGCCAAGTGGGATTCATCTGAAGGGGTCTTGGAGGTCTCCCCAGAAATAGCTGTGTCTATTGTTCATTCATTCATTCAATAGTATTTATTGAGCGCTTACTATGTGCAGAGCACTGTACTAAGCCTTGGGATGAACAAGTCGGCAACAGATAGAGACAGTCCCTGCCGTTTGACGGGCTTACAGTCTAATCGGGGGAGACGGACAGACAAGAACAATGGCACTAAACAGCGTCAAGGGGAAGAACATCTCGTAAAAACAATGGCAAATAAATAGAATCAAGGCGATGTACAATTCATTAACAAAATAAATAGGGTAACGAATTTCCAGCACTGGAAGTCTGAGATTTTCTGAACCAAATGTCTACCCTCTGTGGGCCCCTATGGTCCTCTTTAGTTTTAAAATGTACTCATGATTTACTAGGTGTGAAGTAAGATCTGTGGTGGAACTAAGATAATCAGATGTAATATCCTCCCTTTCCTACATAGGGCTCACAGTCTTAGAGCTAAGGACCTTTATCAGGGCATTTCAGCAAATCAGATGTTTGAATACGATTACTTCCTTGGTAAAAAAAAAAAAAGGGAAAATATTTATATTTATCACACCTTTTTCTTGCTTTATCTCATTTCATTTTGACTTAGGGAAGGTTTTTGGCTACAATTCTCCATCTTACCATAAACCACTGTGTCCCCCAGCCTCATCCTAGCTCATGCTCTTCACACTCCTAAGCAAATCATCTGATGCATTCATTCTTTGGCATTTATTGAACACCTGCTGTGTGCAGTGTACTGTGTGAAGTCTTGGAAAAGGCTTTAATATATGATAAATAAGACATTGCTCCTGAAGAGGTCAAGGATGGTTGAAAGGATACAGGAGTAGAAAAAGGTGAAACATCGTAAGAAGGCAGAAGAGCAGTGACTAGAACATGATTTCTCAAACAGTTGAAAGGGCTGCTTTCAGTCTCTTCCCTAATCAGACCAGGATACCCAGCATCCACTAGTCAAAAGAGCCACAGCCAAAACCTTAATAGAATCTGAAAATCTGTGGAGTCAAAGTAGCCACTGCTTCAGAGTTTATATCTTGTTCCAGCAGGGCAGATTGGGACTCCCAGATGGCGTGGAGAAGACGTGTGTGATCCTGGACAGGCTGGATCAATGGTCCAGCTGTGGAAGAATAGTCAAGTTTGGGTGCTGCTGCCCTTCAACCTCACAGTCTTGCTGCTGGCCTAGGTGAAAAGGCCAGGCTCTAGTAGCCAGGACACCTGGGTTCTAGCTCCAGCTCTGCCAGTAGGGAATTGCCTGGTAGGGCAGCAGTGAAGGTTTCTGACTGGAGATGCATTTAGGGCCAGCTAGCTCTAGGAGGGCAAGCTGGGTCAGGCCCCATCTTCTGTCTCACCTACGCTGCTCCCTTTTAGCAAAGATATTAGATTCTTACCTTGCATGGCCCTGCCTGCCCTCAGGGAATTAATTTGTTAAGAATCTTGTTTGCCTGGAATTTGTCCAGTCCTTTTAAATACAGATGTGACAAACCGTTTTAAGCTGCCCCGGCCATGTGGCTGACACCTTGACCCCTATCTGAGAGCTGGCTGGAATGGAGAATATCTTTTTGGGATCTGATTTCAGCCTGCAGAAATGACACAGTCTCATTGTTGCCTGCTTCCCTTCTGGGTCCCTGAATTCGCACACTTCATTTCTGGGCAAAAGTTTTGGCTCTCTCTGTACTGGCTGGTAGGCTTGATGGGTAAAGGGATTGGGAACCTGATGCCCAGGCACTGCCCTCCTAAGAGAGTGGGGCAGAAAAGGATTCTGGGTTGATTAAAATATATTGCAAATATAAATGAGTGAAACTTCTGAATCCCACTGGGAATCTTGAGTTTCTAGCTGCCCATCAAGGAGCAGAGCATGTATGGAGGAGAAATACCTTCAAAGTCCAATGTATTTACTGTGACTAATCACTCATCAGTCAATCAAATAGTGGTATTTATTGAGGGATTTCTGTGTACAGATCACTATACTAAGCTCTTGGTAGAGTACAATACAACAGAGGGTTTTTTTTGTTGGTATTTGTTAAGCGCTTACTATGTGCAGAGCACTGTTCTAAGCACTGGGGGAGATACAGGGTCATCAGGTTGTCCCACGTGAGGCTCACAGTTTTCATCCCATTTTGCAGATGAGGTAACTGAGGCACAGAGAAGTGAAATAACTTGCCAACAGTCACACAGCTGACAAGTGGCAGAGTTGGTAGACATGTTCCTTTCCCACAAGGAGCTTATCATTCTCCCTCCCTACTCTGTCACCTATGCTCTTAAGTCCATACCCCCTAATTAATTAGCTATTCATCTCTCACCCCAATAGGACTTAGGTCAACATCCTTATATTTGGTTGCTTCACTCACTTGTAATTGATTTAAATGTTCCTCTAGACTGTAAACTCATTATGACCAGGGATTGTGTCCCCTAATTCCTTTGTATTGTACTCGTCCAAGAGCTTAGTATAGTGCTTTGCACATAAAAAAACAACAGTGGTATTTGTTAAGCACTTACCATGTGTCAGGCACTATACTAAGCACTGAGATCGAGACAAATAATTGGGTTGGACACAGTCCCAGTCCCACATGGGGTTCACAACCTTAATCTCCGTTTTACAGATGAGTTAAGTGAGGCCCAGAGAAGTGAAGTGACTTGCCCAAGCTCACACAACAAACAAGTGACAGAACCTGGATTAGAACTCAGGTCCTTCTGACTCCCAGGCCCAGGTTCTATCCACTAGGGCATGCTGATTCTCATAGTAAACACTCAATAAATATCATTGATTGCTTGATTGATTCTTCTCTCACACTGGATTGTAAAGTTCTTAAAGGCAGGAACCATGTCTATGTACTCTACCAAGTGATTAGTACAGCTCTCTCCAGCTCTCTCAATAAATACCATTAATGGAGTGACTGACTGACAGCTGAAACCTAGCATGGAGATCCTTAAAGGGCTTACGAACCCTTTCCTCCTGAGAATATTGGACAGTTTCAGGGGCCTTTTCTGACCTCTAATGTCCTGTGGACCATAGACCAGTGGAGCAGAATATCAGTCTTCAGGCAGCCCTCTCTATCTTCCTCTCCTCTCTTTTCCTCTCACACATTTTTCCTGCTGCCTACCAGTTTTCAGAGCAAAGATGAATAAAGCCCATTGAGAGGTAGGCTATCATCTCCTAAAGGCTGTTTTCATAGCTATCAAGTCCCAGTCTCTATATGAGTTTGTTATAGGACTTTTCTCTGCAGTTCCTGTGAAGCTGGGGGAGTTTAGGGGATTGGCAAGTCTTGGGATCTCCCAGATCTGAAAAGCAGAACACCCAATCTGTTGCACTGAATGCCAGACAGTTGGGGCAGTGTTTTGTTTTTTTTTTCTAATGGTATTTGTTAAGTGCTTTATATGTGCTCAGCACTGTACTAAGCACTATGTAGATACAAGCTATCCTTGAAGGGGATAATAAAGAAATATCTACTGCTCACGGAAATCATTTGTTTCCTTTTCTTGAGGGTGGAGGTTATCGATAGCTCTGCCATCATGAAACATTCACACAGGCTTCTAGATCCTCCTTGCCAGCTGAGAGTAGAGGAGAAACTTTCAACATTTCTAATATGCGTCTTTGGGACCAGCTTTAGGATTCTCTTGCCCCTTGAAGGGAATTGAACATCAAATCTTGGAGAAGCAGCATCAAACTCACTGAGCACTACTTTTGCCCATATTGCATGTATTGGGATTCAAAAGGATTTGTGAATGGCTCAGGATTGAAAAGGAATTCTGAATGGTTCTCTACCACATGACCAACAGGGTGTAGATTTTCCCCATCTTTTTCCAATTAATCAGTCAGTGGTACTAATGGTACTTTGTGCAGAGAACTATAATAATGATGGTATTTGTTAGGTGCTTATTATGTGTCAAGCACCATTCTAAGCACTGGTGTAGATACAAGGTTATCAGTTGTCCTTAATCCCCATTTTACAGATGAGGTAACTAAGGCACAGAGAAGTTAAGTGACTAGCCCGAAGTCACACAGCTGACAAGTGGAGGAAACAAGATTAGAACCCATGATCTCTGATTCCCAAACTCGTGCTTTTTCCACTAAGCCATGCTGCTTTGGGGAAAGTACTCTGTCTACAGAGCTGGTAGGTGCAATCTCTACCTACAGAGTGTTTGCAGTCTCCTCACCTGTTCCCAAATGACACTTGATTGACTTTTAAAGAGCTATATTTAGTGTACTAGAGAGTCTGCCCATTTGAAGTTCTCATTTATTCAACCCTGGAGGCATTTTGTTCATGTATGCCTTCTGTTTTTTCCCATTAAATTGAAATCCAGGGATCATATCTTTTACTTCTTCTGTATTTACCCCCAAACAGCTAGTAGAATACGTTGCACCTATTAGCTACACAATTCAGTTCCCTACTCACTGTATGCATCGTCAGATTTGTTGAGGTAATCAAAGATTCATTCATTCATTTATATTTATTGAGCATTTACTGTGTGAAGAGCACTGTACTAAGCTCTTGGAAAATGGTGGCAGAAGGATGATTCAGAGGTAATTTTAAATCATCTTTGGGGACAGTTTCTAATCAATCAATCAATAAATAAATAAGTCAATGGTATTTATTAAGCAGAATACTGTGGGCAGAGAGCTGTACTAAAATCTTGGGAGAATACAATAGAGCTGATGGACCTGATTCCTGCCCCAAAGGAGCTTATAATCAAGTAATGGGGGAGATAATAAAATGAATTACAATAAAAAAAGAATACCACAGAGTATAAGGATATGTACATAGGTGCTGTGGAGATGGTGGTGGAGTGAGTATCTAAATTCTGAGGCGGTACAAACTTGAGTACATAGGAGACACAGAGGGGAGTTAGGACAGAGTGGAGAGGTGAGAGGTTAATCAGTGAAAGTTTTCTGTCTTATTTTGACCCAACTAGTGATTGGATGGCCTGAATGAAGACTAGTGTCCAGCCACCTGGGCCATCTTAAAACCAATGACCTTCAACATCATCACCATTAATGGAATTCAATGAGTCCTTACTGGGTGCAAATCACTGTACTAAGCGCTGGGAAGAGTATAGTGCAACTGGGTTGGTAGTCATATTCCCTGCCCACAATGAGTTCACAGTCTAGAGGGGGAGACCGACAGTAATATAAATAAATAATTTATAACATATGATCTGTAGATATATGCCAGAAAAAAGATCCATCCACTTGATGTCCCTCTTTGGGTCTGGCAAAGGGAAACATTCTCAGGTTCTCTCATTCTCCTTTCTGCCCCACTCTCAGTGTCTTTCTCTTCTGATATTTTCCTTCAAATTCACACAAGTGTGGGTCACGCTATGGCCAGCCTGCTAATGGGTAAGCCCTTCAAAATCCTAAAAAAACTCTTCTGTGGAGCTGAGGCTGTAGCTTCTTATGGGTAGAGAAGCTGTCTACCATCTCTGTTGTATTATACTGTCCCAAGTTCTTAATACAGTACTCTGCACGCAGTAAGCACTGAGTAAATGCCATTGGTTGATCAACTGGTCCACCACCCCACCACACCCACACCCACTTTGATTTCAGTTCACTCATAGAGGCCACACTCTCTTAAGCCCAAAGCTGCCACAAAGAACTGTATGAGAGTCTGCGAGGGGTGTGTGATTTGCAGAAGAGGGCCTTGGCTGGATGAGGAAAGTGCCTGGGCATCCTATCTCAGTTCTACTAATCCCTACTAGAGGGGTTGAACTATGACCTAACATGGCACCACCTTGCCCTGACAGCTATCTGAGGTGATCTGAAACTTGCCAGCCTCCCACCCCCTAAACCTCCCAGGCCGGGGATTGCTTTTGCGGTGGACCACTGCTGATCCCAGGGAATTTTTTTTTTGGTCTTTTTGAAAATAAAAAGAAAACAAACATGAGACTTTTAGTTTTGTCTCTTTCTCCCTCCCTGGGGTCACAGCCAGAAGGTCTGAGATATGGTGAGGTGCCACTGGTGCTTTCCTGCTTTTCTGGCTCTGGCTGCCAGTCTGGAGCCGAGGCTGACCAGTGGGGAGATGGACCTCTTTTTTTTTAATGATATTTGTTAAGCACTTACCGTGTGTCAAGCACTCTTCTAAGCATCGGGGTAGATTCAGGTTTATCAGGTTGGACACAGTCCCTGTTTCACAAGGGACTCACAGTCTAAGTAGGTGGGAGGAGGAATTAGTCCTCAATTTAGAATTGATGAAACTGAAGCTAGAGAAATTAAGTGATTTGCCCAAGTTGACACAACAAGCGATTGACACAGCCAGAATTAGAACCCAGGGTCTCTGAATCCCTAGCCCCTGCTCTTTCCATTAGGCCATGCTGCTTCTCAGGCAGTACAAACCCACCTGGAGAGCCAGGATAGAAAGAACCTCTTCGATTTGTTCTTTGAGAAGAGGAAAAAGAAGGGCTTCCCTTCTCTGGCTGCTGTTCCAGAGACTGTGCTGATTAGTAGGGAGATGGTCTTCAATCCCCCCAACCCTGATGGAATGGACTCACTGCCCCCTCCTCCAGCAGTGGAAAAGGCTGTGTGTCTCCCTTCACCCATTCAACCTCTCCACCTCCTCTAAGTGCCCTGGAGGGGCAGCAGCCCTGGGGGAGCTGGAGGATATGGAGGGAAAGCTAGGCAGAGCCGCTTCAGTTTTGGAGGAAGCCACATGCATGGAACCCCAGTTGACAATCCAGTCCATGGTGGACACATCCCCTCCCTGATCCAAGTGCCCAAGGTTGGCCTGGGTCCCTTCTACTTCCAAAGTTTTGCCAAGTGTCCCCTTTCCCTCTTCTCCTGAACCATCCCCTGGTCAGAAGATCAGACAAATTAATAATTTAGAATGTGTAGATGATAGATTAGTACTGTTATAAACTCATTTATCAAATCATATATAAGGATGCCGTACCACAAATGTGCCAGTCCACCAGGGAACCCTGTTTGAGAGTCTGGGTTACTGCCTCATCCTGGAATAGGTCCCCAGTCACTGTCAGTGACGGAAGCAGAGATTCCGTCGACAGCACCCTGGCAGGTCTGGGTTGTTCCTTTTTTTTCTGGGAGAACCAGGTAAAGTTTCTCCTCCAGACCTGAGATGCGGTTTGGCATCAGAACATATGCACACAGCTGTGCCCTTCTTGCGTGTTGCAGGAGCTTCTCCCGCTCCCAGCAATCTGCTTTCTCTCGCCTCTCTCTGCCTGGAAAATGGTGATGAGTCTGTGCCATTTGCCATCCGCTTCCTGTGTCTCCCCCGCCTCATATTTTTCCCATCTTGTTATTCCCGTTGATGCCAAGCGGGAGGACGCGGTGGTGGCAGATGGCACTCCCGGGTAGCTGTGTTCCTGGGCAGCTGAATAACGTGCTTACACATGTCCCCTCGCTTTCCTCCGCCCGCCTTCTGCCTCCTCATTCCCACAATCCTTCTTTCCTTTCCCTTTCTGACTCCCAAACTTGGCTGCTTCACTGACTCTCGCCAGCCATATGAGGAGTTTAATTTCCTCATAATCTTGAGAAGCAGTGCAGCCTCAGGAAAAGAGCAGAGGACTGGGGATCAGGAGACCTGGGTTCTAATCCCAGCTCTGTCATTTGCCTTCTGTGTGATTTTGACTTCTCTCTGTCTCCATTTCTTCATCTATAAAATGGAGTTAAATTTTATTTTTAACACTATTTGTTAGGAGCTTACTATGTGTCAAACAATGTCCTAAGAGCTGGGACAGGTTCCAGTTAATTAGGTCAGACACAGTACTTGTCCAGCCCAAGGGAGAACAGGTAACCCCATTTTGCATGTGAGGAAACTGAGGTGCAGAGAAGTGAAGTGACTTGCCCACAGTCACACAGCAAGCAATTAGCAGAGCTGGGATTAGAGCCCTGGTCCTTCTTACTTACTGGAGAGAGTATGGTCATGGGAGTCAGGCACGTTGCCTTTGCCTTTCTATATCCTTTCTCCCTCTCCCTGTAATCCCTGTGAGGGACTTACTGTGTCTGATGTAATCATCCTCTATTTTCCCCAGTACCTATTATACAATAAGTGGTCAATGTATCCCACAATTATTATAATTATTAAGCCAGGGAAGGGATTCATTTGTGGAGGCCCTGATGGACAATAACTCCTGCAGTCTTGTCTGTCTCCATCAACATTGTGCTATTTATACTCACCTAGAAAAATACAACACTCTTCACACACTCCAGGTCCTTGTTTGTGTCTTTTTGCCCATAGCTTGATATTTGCTCAGTACTTTAATTTTTGCCAAGCACTTTTACCTTGGTTTTTTTCTCTTCTTCCATACCACATCCTTGGAAAATAGAAGGAAGCTGCTATATTTAACAGAAAAAGAAATTGAGGTAGAGAGGGAGTAAATGATTTGTCCAAAGCCAAACAACAGACCAGTGGTTGGGCCAAGAAACCAAGATTTAGCCCCATTTTTATGGATGAGGAAATGAAGGCCCAGAGGGGTTAGGTAACAGAGAAGCAGTGTGGCTTAATGGCAAGAGCACGGGCTTGAGAGTCAGAAGTCATGGATTCTAATCCTGGTTCTGCCATTTATCAGCTGTGTGACTTTGGACAAGTCACTTAACTTCTCTTTGCCTCAGTTCCTCAGTTACCTCATCTGTAAAATGGGGATTAAGACTGTGAGCCCCACGTTGGACAAACTCATTACCTTGTATCTACCCCAGCGCTTAGAGCAGTCCTTGGCAGATATAGTAAGTGCTTAACAAATACTATCATTATTATTATTTGCCCAAGGAAACTCAGCAGACAGAGCTAGGACAAGAAGCCAATCAACTTGGCTCTCAAATCTGACCAATAGCCTATGCTCAGTTCAGGACAGTAGGATAAATACTTTTTCAAATTCAGGTCCAGCTGAATGACACCAGGTCTGTCACATAAACCCAATCTGTAGGAGATCTGAAATTGTACCAAATCAGGAAAATGTCCCATATCCTAAGTGTTCTTTAGTTATCTGGAGAGTTGGGTTGTCGGTTGTGAAAGGTAACCCCTAGTTGTACCAGATAATCTTTGACCCCTTAACATCCTGTGTTCTTCCTTCTCTGCACGGCAAGTCCTTCATTCTCTCTCCTCATCTGTAAAATAGCAGAATGTTACAGACCTGGGAAGGTGAATGGGATGATGAGACCAGTTCTTTCCTCTATGATAAGGAGAGATTGCATTTGCATGAAATCAGGCTTAGGAAAACCCAAGAGAGAGGCAGCATGGGCCAGGCAGGTAATAATCTTGGTTCCACCACTTATATGCTATGGGTTTTTTTTGTTGGTATTTGTTAAGCGCTTACTATGTGCAGAGCACTGTTCTAAGCACTGGAGTAGACACAGGGTCATCAGGTTGTCCCACGTGGGGCTCACAGTCTTAATCCCCATTTTACAGATGAGGTAACTGAGGCACAGAGAAGTGAAGTGACTTGCCCACAGTCACACAGCTGACAAGTGGCAGAGCTGGGATTCGAACTCATGACCTCTGACTCCAAAGCCTGGGCTCTTTCCACTGAGCCACGCTGCTATGTGACCTTGGGCAAGTCATTTCACTTCTCTGTGCCTCAATTCCCTCATCTGTAAAATGGGGATTGAGAGTGTGAGCCTCATAGCTGTGGTTTATTGGATAGAGCACGGGCCTGGGTGTCTGATGGTCATGGGTTATAATCCAAGCTCTGCCACAAGTCTGCTGTGTGACACTCGGCAAGTCGCTTAATGTCTCTGGGCCTCAGTTACCTCATCTGTAAAATGGGGATTAAGAGAGTGAGCTCTAAGTGGGACAGGAATTGTTTCCAACCTGACTCATTTGTACCTATTCCAGTGCTTAGAACAGTGCTTGGCCCATAATTAGTGTTTAACAAGTACCATAATCATAATAATAATATAGGACAGAACAGTGTCCAACTCAATTTGTTAGTACCCACCCCAGAGCTTAGTACAGTGTCTTGCACAGAGTAAGCACAATTACAACTATCACAATTATTATTATTGCTATTATTAGAGGCGATCAATACTCGAAGTTTGTCCCCACAACATCTAAGTGATTGTAGAGGGAGACAAGGATTACTATTTCTAGCTAACAAATGAAGAAAATGTAGCCCAGAGAGGTTTTGTGTCTTGTCAGGCCAGTTTCTTATCTCCAAGACCCATGCTCCTTCCACATGACTGCACTGTCCTGATAGAAATTCCACGCTGAGAAGCATCGTGGTCTACTGGATAGACCATAGGCCCGGGAGTCAGAAGGACCACCATTTATCTGCTGTGTGACCTTGGACAAATCACTTAACTTCTCTGTCCCTCAGTTATCTCATCTGTAAAATGGGGATTAAGGCTTTGAGCCCCATGTGGGACAGGGATTGTTTCCAACCTGATTCATTTGTATCTTCCTCAGTGATTAGTACAGTGCCTGGCACATAGTAAGTGCTTAACAAAAAACATTAAAAAAGTTCCCTGTTTGGGCTTGTGATCTGGGGCAAGGAAGGGATAGAGTTTGGAGGAGGGAAACTGTGCTTCCAGAAATTCAGTGTCTGTTCTCCCTTCTACTTAAACTGTGAGCCCATATAGAAAAGGGATCATATCTAACCTGCATTGCTTATACCCTAGAGTTTGACCCATAATAAGTGCTTGAAAGTACCTCAATTATTATTACTATTATCATAATTATGATTATTTTTGTTAGTCCAGGATGCTTCTCAGTAACCATCCACTTTTCTCTGCACTGAACAATGGCCTATAGAAAATAATTTTCTTACTAGGTCTCCAGGAGACAGGTATTTTTGGATCTATGGCAGGTGATGGGATGTAACTTCAGGTGTCTTAAGGAATCTGGCACGGGTAGTAGAGCAAGGATTTTCCCCTCCTGTGCTGGTGATGAGGCTCAGATGGGCACCCCTGATCTCCAAGGGGAGAAGAGGACTGATGCTGATCCTAACAAGGGCTCTGAATCCCTCAGAATCTGAGGTGAAACGTTTCCTTTTGATCTGCCACAGGATCTAGCATTTTGATCTATGATCTTGGTTTCCTGGGCAGGATTGTGAAACCTTTATAGAGTGCTGAGTAGTTTTAAGGGAGACATAACAATCTCCTAGCAGTTTCTCATTCTGAATTCTGCTTCTCTCAGCTGGAGCCTTCAGGAGTACTGATACTTGTTTTGGTCGAGGCCTCACATCTTGTGGAAGGCTTGATCATCCATTCCCCTGCTCTCTCCCCCACTTTCCAGTGCTCTCATCCAACCTACACTCCCTTCCTTTGCCTTTTTTATGGCATTTAAGTGCTTACTTTGGGCCAGACAATCTACTAAGTTC
Source organism: Ornithorhynchus anatinus (assembly GCF_004115215.2). Classification (NCBI taxonomy): domain Eukaryota; kingdom Metazoa; phylum Chordata; class Mammalia; order Monotremata; family Ornithorhynchidae; genus Ornithorhynchus; species Ornithorhynchus anatinus. The sequence goes on from NC_041732.1 coordinate 19,513,128, forward strand.
TGGGGTATATAGTTGGGTTGGACCGAGTCCACCTAGGGCTCACAGCATTAATTCTCATTTTACAGATGAGGGATCTGAGGCACAGAGAAGTAAAGTCACACAGCACACAGCAGACAAGTGGAGGAGCCAGGATTGGAACCAAAGTTCTCTGGCTCCCAGGCAAGTGCTCTTTCCACTAGGCCATGCTGCTTCTCCTATCCTCTCTGCCCAACAAACACAAACAGTAGGTGGACAATCCTGTTGAATTGTACTCTATCAAGAGCTTAGTACTGAGCTCTGCACACAGTAAGCACTTAATAAATACCACTGATTGATTGAATTTAGTGTGGATTTGCTACCTGTTATCTTTCCTTTGATTCCAAAGAGTGGGAAAGACACCTGGGCTAAACCCATCCAGTATGATCAAGGAGTGTCAATCCAATAATTTTGATTGGTCCCTCTCCATTCTTTGAATCACTAGGCTCATGATCCAAGTGCTGTTTCATATGACAAGATGGGCCAAAGATATATATATAGTAATTCACTCACTGGCAGCCCTTACAAGGCAGAGGGGGAGGGAGATGGGAAAAGAGCAGTGGGAGAAGGTATTTCAAGAGCATGACCAATGCAAGACAGGGACTGTGTTGAACTGAATTCACTTGTATATACCCCAGTGCTTAGAACAGTGTTCGACATGTGGTAAGCACTTATAATAAATACCATTCCAAAATAAATAATAACAGCTGTTAAGCATTACCTATGTGCCCAGCACGGTACTAAGTACTCTGGTAAATACAAAATAATCAGGTTGGACACATTCTCTGATCCACACAGGACCTACAGTTTCAGTTTCTAGAATGTAAGCTCGTTGTGGTCAGGGATTGCAGCCTCTCTTTGTTGCTGAATTGTACTTTCCAAGCACTCAGTACAGAGCTCTGCACACAGCCAGCACTCAATAAATACGATTGAGTGAAGTAGGAAGGAGAACATATGTTGAATCCCCATTTTACAGATGAGGAAACTGAGGCACTGAGAAGAGGAGAAAACTGAGGACAGAAGAAATGATTAAAGGAGAAATGAAGCAGATGCAGTGTAGTTCTCTCAGCAGGCAGGGAATGATTGAAGTGATTGAAGCTTGGATTCCCAAACTGATTGAAGTTTGGATTCCACTTTAGGGAACTATCCAGAGTCAAGGCACCATCCAATCCCCCCTAGCACAGCTTTCTCCATTCTTACACCCCAGACTCCCATCCCTGTTTCCTCCATTGCCTGGTGACTCCCTCTTATTCAGTGAATGAATGGGAACAGGGGTGGGACAGGGAGAGATCAGGTAGTGGTAGTGGAAGAGGAGCAAAATGAAGAGGAGGAGGTTGGGGAAGAAGCTGGGGTCGGGGAGGGGGGTGTTTGCACCTAGGGCTGGAGTAGAAGGTTGCTAGAAAAGGGGAATCTGTGAGAGCAGGGACTGGAAGAGAAGAAAGAATGTGAAAAGGAATGTGCTCCCCTTCTCAGTGTTCCGTTATCACCCCCTCCTCTCCAAATGGGGCAGTGGGCAGTTACAGTCAGGGATGGGGGAAGCCAGGGATAGGGAAAAGACCTAAGGCTGGTAGCAGAGAGAAGGAGGGATGCTGTCCCTTCTCTGGTGGGATAGCCATGGTGGCAGAAGAACCACAGGAAGAGTGGGAGGGAACAGGGCGCTATGGGATTGGGTTGGGGCTCGCTTTCCAGGAAAGGCATCGAGGAGAAGCAACACATCCCAGGGGAAAGAACACAGGCCTGGGAGTGAGAGGATGTGGGTACTAATCCTGGCTCCACCACATGTCCTCTGCATGACCTTGGTCAAGTCACTTAGCTTCTCTGTGCCTCAGTTACCTTATCTGTAAAAGGGGATCAAGATCGTGAGCCCCAGGTGGTGCAGGGACTGTGTTAGACCCGGTTGCCTTGTATCTACCCCAGCGCTTGTCAAATAGTAAGCACTTTACACATACCACAGTTATTATTAGGTGACTTTGGAGACTCCTAGAAGAGCTAAATTTGCTCCTCAGGTGGGGAACTTTTACTGTTCCTGTCACCCACGTGTGCATACACAAACCATTGCATCCAACGCCCCAAAATTCTGGGTTCGAACGCTCCCCATTTCCCAACAGCGTTCTTGCCGAAACGCACAGGGCAAAGGAGAGCATCCTCTTCAAACCTGAAGCCCAGCTGGCTTGGTGGAGTTTCAAATTTCCATATCCAGTAGGTGGCAGCATGACACCTGGAAAGGTACTTTGTGTGGGCCCTGCAGGGCTCCCAATTAGGAGCTGTAGGCAAGGACTTCTGAATGGGAAGGAATTTTTCCTGCTCTTTAATCAGTGAAACCATGAGCAGCTTAAGCCTTTCGTTCTCGGTAATATTGTCGCTGGGACCCTTCAGATTGTTTCTGAAAGAATTCCCAGAGGGGGCAGGGAGCAAAGGGAGAGGTGGAGGCAAAGGTCTCATGAACAAGTTTGTCTCAGGCTTTCTCCATTTTTCATCCCGAAGACTAAATTTAGTAAATAACCTCTCGGTGACAATCAAATCCGGGGCGCCTGCTGCTCTGTGCTAATTGGTACTGGACATGGGAGAATACGGTTTATCTTCTCTGGCAATGATAAGGAAATTCCGCAGAGTGAGCTTGGCCTGGACACGAGGAGGAATTGCACTCTGAAGCTTTGATTCTCCTCGTTCGGCAGAGTCAGTAGGGAAGACCCTCCTGAGATAAGATGGAGGGAGACTTCTTATATGGTTACCATTCTCCTTCTCTGTTGGTGTCAAAGCAGAAACACAGGGAGGCACTCCAGAACTCCTCACCAACTCTGAAATCCCTCTCTCTGACCATAACCTTCTCACCTGCCTCATCTCTCACACTCCCTCCCCCTGCAAATCTTCGCTACTGCCCCACAGAGACCTCCGCTCTCTCGATCCCATCCGTCTTTCCAATAGCATCTCTCCTCACCTTGCCGCCCTGTCCTCTCTTCCCACTCTTGACGAGCGGGTCTCCGCTCTCAACTCCACCCTCTCTACTCATCTCGACTCTCTCGCCCCCCTTTCCCTCCGCCGCTCTCGCTCCACTAACCCACAGCCCTGGATCACCTCCTCCGTCCGCCTCCTACGCTCCTATGCTCGAGCTGCTGAGCGCTGCTGGCAAAAGTCCAAGCACCAAGCCGACCTCACACACTTCAAATTTATCCTTTCCTGCCTTAACTCTGCCCTCTCCTCCGCCAGGCAAAGCTTCTTCTCCTCCCTCATCGACACCCATGCCCGTCACCCCCGCCGACTGTTCCGGACCTTTAACTCTCTCCTTAGGCCCCCTGTTCCTCCCCCTCCCCCATCTCTCACCCCCAATGATCTGGCCACCTATTTCCTCACGAAAATCAACACGATCAGGTCTGAGCTCCCCAAAGTCACCCCTCCGCCTCTCCCCTGCCCCCCACCAACCCCCTCCCCTACTTTCCCATCCTTCCCTGCAGTATCCTCAGAGGAGATCTCCTCCCTCCTCGCAAGTGCCACCCCCTCCACCTGCGCCTCGGACCCCATTCCCTCTCACCTTATTAAAACCATTGCCCCTGCCCTCCTCCCTTCCTTAACTTCTATTTTTAACCACTCAATCTCCAGGGGCTCCTTCCCCTCTGCCTTCAAACATGCCCACGTCTCCCCCATCCTAAAAAAACCCACTCTTGACCCCACTTCCCCCTCCAGTTATCGTCCTATCTCCCTACTACCCTTCCTTTCCAAAATCCTAGAACGAGTCATCTACAATCGATGCCTAGAATTCCTTAACTCCCATTCTCTCCTAGACCCCCTCCAATCTGGCTTCCGTCCCCTCCACTCTACCGAGACTGCTCTCTCTAAGGTCACCCATGACCTCCTTCTTGCCAAATCCAATGGCTCCTACTCCATTCTGATCCTCCTTGACCTCTCTGCTGCCTTTGACACTGTCGACCATCCCCTCCTCCTCCGTACCTTATCTCACCTTGGCTTCACGGACTCTGTCCTCTCCTGGTTCTCCTCTTACCTCTCTGGCCGATCATTTTCGGTCTCCTACGCTGGAGCCTCCTCCCCCTCCCATCCTTTAACTGTTGGAGTTCCTCAAGGGTCAGTTCTTGGCCCTCTTCTGTTCTCCATTTACACTCACTCCCTCGGTGAACTCATCCGCTCTCACGGCTTTGACTACCATCTCTACGCCGATGACACGCAGATCTACATCTCCGCCCCTGTCCTCTCCCCCTCCCTTCAGGCTCGCATCTCCTCCTGCCTCCGGGACGTCTCCACCTGGATGTCGGCCCGCCACCTAAAACTCAACATGAGCAAGACTGAGCTCCTCATCTTCCCTCCCAAACCCGGTCCTCTCCCAGACTTCTCTATTACCGTGGATGACACGACCATCCTTCCCGTCCCGCAGGCCCGCAATCTCGGTGTCATCCTTGACTCGTCCCTCTCGTTCACCCCACACATCCTATCCGTTACCAAGACCTGCCGGTTTCACCTCTACAATATCGCCAAGATCCGCCCTTTCCTCTCCACCCAAACAGCTACCTTACTATTACGGGCTCTCGTTATATCCCGGCTAGACTACTGTGTCAGCCTTCTCTCTGACCTCCCTTCCTCCTCTCTCGCCCCGCTCCGGTCTATTCTTCACTCCGCTGCCCGGCTCATCTTCCTGCAGAAACGATCTGGGCATGTCACTCCCCTTCTTAAACAACTCCAGTGGTTGCCTATCGACCTCCGCTCCAAACAGAAACTCCTCACTCTAGGCTTCAAGGCTCTCCATCACCTTGCCCCTTCCTACCTCTCCTCCCTTCTCTCTTTCTACCGCCCACCCCGCATGCTCCGCTCCTCTGCGGTCCACCTCCTCACCGTCCCTCGGTCTCGCCTATCCCACCGTCGACCCCTGGGTCACGTCCTCCCGCGGTCCTGGAACGCCCTCCCTCCTCACCTCCGCCAAACTGATTCTCTTTCCCTCTTCAAAACCCTACTTAAAAATCACCTCCTCCAAGAGGCGTTCCCAGACTGAGCTCCTCGTCCCCCTCTACTCCCTCTGCCATCCCCCCTTTACCTCTCCGCAGCTAAACCCTCATTTTCCCCTTTTCCCTCTGCTCCTCCACCTCTCCCTTCCCATCCCCACAGCACTGTACTTGTCCGCTCAACTGTATATATTTTCGTTACCCTATTTATTTTGTTAATGAATTGTACATCACCTTGATTCTATTTAGTTGCCATCGGTTTTTACGAGATGTTCTTCCCCTTGATGCTGTTTAGTGCCATTGTTCTTGTCTGTCCGTCTCCCCCGATTAGACTGTAAGCCCGTCAAACGGCAGGGACCGTCTCTATCTGTTGCCGACTTGTTCATCCCAAGCGCTTAGTACAGTGCTCTGCACATAGTAAGCGCTCAATAAATACTATTGAATGAACTGAAGAAACATAGGAAAAGACAAGGCACACTGAATGCAGAGAACACCTCTTTTCAGAGAATCGTGAAAGAGCCAATCGAAAGGAAACTCAATGACACTTCATATGCATTCTACTCTGCACTCTGATTTCATTTGTAATAATGAAAATGATAATAATAGTAGTATTTGTTAAGCACTTTTTATATGCTAAGCACTGTACTGAGCGCTGGGGTGAATACAAACAAATCAGGTTGGACACATTCTCTGTCCCACAGGGGGATCACAATTAGATAGAGTAAACAAAAAAGGCTTCTTCCCTGGGTCAGTAGGCCTTAATGCCTCAGGCTAGTCCGGGAGTCCCAGGAATCCAGTGGGGAACAATGATGTCTGCATTATGGGTAGGATTGATAATGGGCAAGACAGGATGCCAGAGAAGGAGGCTCTGGTAGTCGCCTAGTGGATAGAGTAGGGGCTTGGGAGTCAGAAGGTCATGGGTTCTGCCACTTGTCTGCTGTGTGACCTTGGGTAAGTCATTTCACTTCTCTATGCCTCACTTACTTCTTCCATAAAAGGGCTATTTAGCCTGTGAGCCCCATGTGGGACAGGGACTGTGTCCAATCTGATTAGCTAGTATCTACCACCACACTTAGAACAGTACCTGGCACATAGTAAGCATTTAATAAATACCATTAACCCCCCCACCCGCAAAACCATGTCAACCCAGGAGGCCGGAAGCGACACAGGTTGCACCTCACCGGCACTGAGGATGAATGGCAGCAGGTTACCTAAGCAGCCGCTCTATGGTGAGCTGAAATGGTGAAACTGTGAACAGGGATAGAAGCAGCACTCTCAAGTCCTAAAAGGAACAAAATTCCACCATTTAGATGTGCAGTTCTTTTCACTGTACCTTGTTCTCATCCATCTCGCTGTCAACCTCTCACCCACGTCCTGCCACTGGCCTGGAATGCCCTCCCTCCTCATATTTAACAGACAATTGTTTCCCCTCCCCCCCCCCAAGCACGCGCGCGCGCACACACACACACACGCACACTCTTCAAAGCCTTACTGAAGGCACATCTCTTCCAAGAGACCTTCCCTGACTAACCCTTCCTTTCCTTTACTTCTCCTTTTTCTGTTGCCCTGACTTCTTCCCTTTATTTATCCCTCCCCCCAGCCCCACATATGTACATATGTACATAGCTGTTAATTAATTAATTAATTAATTAATTAATTTATATTAATACCTGTCTCCCCGTGTGGACTGTAAGCTCTCGTGGCAGGGGATGTTTCTGTTATATTGTTATATTGTACTTTCCCAAGTACTTAGTACAGCTCTGCACACAGTAATTGCTCATTAAAATAATAATAATAATAATGATGGTATTTGTTAAGCGTTTACTATGTGCCAAGCAATAAATACGATTGACTGACTGACTAGTGATCAGGTGGGAGAGAGCAGAAGAAGACAGACCAGCCTTGCAAGCAGCAATAAGGTGGCCAATCATCTAATTTTATATTGGGACATGTGCTTTTTAGCTGATCTCTCCCCTGTCTGCTATAGATGTAGCAGCAGTTACCCTTACATTCAATATTTTCTGCTGCTACTGAATTGTGGCACTCGCAAGCAGCATCCTTATTCAGAGGGACTTGGAAGGGAATACAGAGCATCTGGAGAAAGTAGAGTAGACAGAATACTCTCCAGAGAGACAATTTTGGTTCTGGGACCTTCAGGTAGGCTTCTGCACGTGACAACATTACGATCAGCCACGTGCCCTTGGTAGAAGGTGGGAGATCATATGCTACTCCTTGTCCAGTATCCACAAGAGGCATCAGTGTCCATGCTAAGCAGCAATCAGAAATGGGGTGATGGCCTTTGAGCAGAGGCCTTTGGGAAAATCAGAGCCTGAAGCAGAAGAAACAAAAACAGCAACAGATATTGTAGAAAATACTGTAACAGGGAAGCAAGGGGCATCTTTTTGGGCACACGATGCAGAAGACATCTCCTGTCTTGATCAGTCACACTCCCACCAACACTGATAAAAGCTCATCCTGGAAATTTCACCTCTAAACCCAAAGGACAGCTAGATACATAGGTTGAGTAGATTTTCTCATTCCAGTTTGGCTCACGTCTCCCAGGTCGGCCGGTTGTTGAAGTGGCAGGTGGATCGTGAGGGAAGGCGGGGTGCTCGGTAAACAGAGGTGAGGGCTCAGAATTCCCGGGATCACATCCCAGCTCTTCACCACAGCCAGTTGTTGTGGTGAAGCCTCTGGATCCTGCTCTGCCTAAGAACTTAGAGGAGAGGTAGGTGGACAGATGGGGAGTAACTATAAAGTCTGTAGTGTTTAAGGATTCAGTAGCAGGATAATGGATTGTTTGTGTGTATTTATGTGTGAGTCATGGTGGGGTAGGGGTAACTCCCAACATTTTAATCTTAAATTCTTGGTACTAGTGAAGCTTTCAGGGGTTTGTCCAGCTTTGTTTATGGCCAGTCAGTCAGCAGTATTTACTGAGGGTCTTTGAGTGCCAGAATTTATCGAGTTCACTGCCCTGCATGTAATCTCAACTGGCATATAAATTATTCAATCAATCAAGAGTATTTTTTGAGTATTTATTTTATGCAGAGCACTGAACTAAGGGCTTGGAGAATATGGTGGAGTTGGTAGACAAGATTTCTGCCCTCAAGGAGCTTACACTGAGGCAAAGACATACACTAAAATCAATTACAAGAAGTGGGAAGCATCAGTGTTTAAAGATATGTATAGAAGAGAAGCAGTGTGACTTAGTGGATTCATTCATTCAATCGTATTTATTAAGCACTTACTGTTGACGAGCACTGTACCAAGCACATGGAAAGTATAATTCAGCATTAAAGGGAGACAATCCCTGCCCACAATGGGCTTAAAGTCTCTGGGGGGTGGAGGTAGGGGGAGGCGAGAGGGAGACAGACATTAAAACAAGTTAACAGGCATCAATATAAATAAATAGAATTATAGATATATACATATATAGTCTGGAATTCAGGAGGACCTTCTGATCCTCCACTCATCTGCTGGGTGACCTTGTGCAAATCACTTCAATTCTCTGTGCCTCAGTTACCTTATCTGTAAAATGGGGATTAAGACTGTGAGCCCCATGTGGGATGTGGACTGTGTCTAAATTGATTATCTTGAATCCACCCTAATGTTTAGAACAGTGTCTGACCTGGAGCAAGTCCATAACAAATACCACAAAAAAAATTTAAAAAGCTGGGTCAGGGGAGATGCTGAGAGATCTCCAAGCCAGGACAAAAGATATTTTCATCTCGCACTTTCTTATAAAAGTGGTGCAGTGTTTTTCCCCAAAAAGAACTGCCCTTCACCCTAAAGAATGTGATTTTTTCCTTTCTCTCTTGTGAAAGTGTTATATTGGGCCCAGAACAGAGTAATTTTATAAAGAAGCATGCACCTCGCCACTTGGAAGCTTCAGAAGTTTCATGGGGGCTTTCCTTCATGAGTCTCCCCCCAGACTTTTCCAGTACTTCATGTATATCGGGCCAGAAGAAGAACTCTAGGAGTGGCTTTATCCAAGATGATGGTGAGATGGAGGGAATGAGGCAGAAGGGAAGGGAAGGTTTGGGCAGGAGACAGTACCCCTGGGACATATTAAAGAGATGGAGGCATTGGCCTGGTGCAGTTCTCACATTTATGTGGTTTTAATGGTCAGTATATAGATCAATAGAATGCCAGCTACCGGGTTAATAATGGTGCTATTGGTGACAGCAATGGACCTGGTAGCTATGGAATCCACAAGCAATCAAAAATACTGCTGAAAAATCGACATTTTCTTCCCCTTTTTTCTCTCTTTCCCCAGGGCCGCCACTCAAGTTCTTGCAGTGCTGCTGAAATCAAGTAAGCAAGCTTCCCCTCTCTCTAAAAAATTGTTTAAAGTTTTCCCTTCAGAGTTGAGCATCTGAAGCAAAAGAATGCTGTTCCCCCTTCACCCTGAATGCAGTTTCCAGCCTACCCATAAAAGTGAGGAGTAAAAACAGATTGATTCTTCTGCTTCTCTTTTAGATGGCAGGGAATCAGGTCTGGGTATGAGGTTTCCTACCCACCCTTCCTTCTGAGCATAAGCTGGAAGTTTGCCTCTCATTGGGTGCTCCAGCGATTAGAGGCAGGGTTCATAAGAACCCATGACATTCTGCAAAGCCATTGTGCAGTCACACCAATCTTCCATACTGCCCAGGATTCTGTCTCTGAACACTAGCAAAAATGCACAGAAAGATTTTTCTGTGACCCACTTTCCTTAACTATAAAATGGGGATGAAATACCAATTCTCCCTAGTATTTAGACTGTGACACCCGCCCCGCCCCCCCCCCCGCCCCCTCCATGTGGGACAGGGACTATGTCCAACCTGATTAACTTGTATCTACCTGAGCGCTTAAAACAGTGCTTGACACACAGTAAACACTTAAGAAACGTCATTAAATATAAGAACTAAGTCAGGACCCCCTCTTAAACATCCACAACTGGATTTCTATAGGAAATCCTGGGAGATCTTGTTAGGAAGACCCAGGCTAGGAACGGTCAAAGATGACCAAGATAATCCAGGAGAATGGTGAAAATAGACCAATTAGGAAGATTAGGAATCCTCAATCTGAAAAGATAAAGCCTCCTGTGGAGGGGCAGGGGTCAATTGGTGTTTACAAAGTCAAGAAGAGTATGGGCAAGCATAATCATTATGTAGTTCAGTGGCCATTTGCCAGTTGATAGATAACAGAAAATAACTATGCTCTTGGATCTGTAAAATCCTTTAAGCACTTGATATTGACCCCACCCTCAGCCTTACAGCACTTATGTACATATCCATTAATCATTGAGATTGCATGGTTCTTGAGGGCAGGGAATGCAGTCTACCAACCCTGTTGTATTGTACTCTCTCAAACTCACAGTAAGCACTTAATAAATACCATTGATCGATTCTGTCACATGGGGCCCCCCATTTAATTCATAGAGAAAGCAGATATCTCATTTTATAGAGGAGGAAGTGGAGACCCAGGGAGGCTGTTTGCCAAAGCAAACATGCAGCTACCGTGAGGACTAGAAACTAGCCTCCTAGTTCCCAGACATTTCACATTAGCCCAATGGCTTTTACACTGGGGCACACTGCTGTCTTATGGAATTTGTTCAATAAATCCTGCAACATCAGGATGGAGCAGAGAGATGACAGATTCAAAATATAGAAAAGGAATTCCTTGTTCACCCAGTGGGTAGTAAACATATGGAATTTGTTACTGCAAGAGGTTATGAAGTCAGAAAATACCGGTAGTTTAAAACAGACAATATGCCCATTGATGGGAGGTCTTTAATGGGCCACAGGAGGGAGAAGTTGGAAAGTTAGATGGTGCATTCCTAGCCGTGAAGGTAGATGCCAACTATCACTTGGTTTCTCAAACAACCTGTAATCCCTGTTAAAGATGGAATTTAGGGCCAGGTTTCCCATTTTTCTAACCTGGAAATCACATTGTTCATGGTCTTATGTTCTTAGAGTAATTTTTTTTAGAGGTATTTGTTAAATGCTTATTTTATGTCAGATACTGAACTAAGCACTGGGTAGATAAAAGATAATCAGGTTGGACACAGTCCCTGTCCCACATAGGACTCACAGTCCTAACCCCCATTTTATAGGTGAGGTAACTAAAGCACAGAAAAACTAGGTGACTTGCCTAAGGTCACACAGTAGACATGTGGCGGAGCCAGGATTAGAATCTTGGTTCCTCTGACTCCCAGACCTGTGCTCTATCCACCAGAAATGACACATCTCATAATAATAATAATAATAATATTTGTCAAGCACCTATTATGTGTCAGGCACTGTACTAAGCGCTGGGATAGATTCAAGACAATCTGGTCTGACACAGTCCCTGTCCTGCATGGGGCTCAAAGTCTGAAGGAGAGGGAGAAGACAAATTTTATCCCCATTTTAAGAGGAGGAAATGGATTTGCCCAAGATTACAAAGGAGGTTTATCCATGGCGGGTTTACCACAAAGGATCTAGGTTTCTGTGAATTCCTTCTCTCGGTCTGGCAAGACATATGATAACAATGGAGTCACCTCCATGGAACAAGCAATGAGCCATGGCCTTGAGGCTGTATGGCCTAGTGGAAAAGCATAGGCCTGCGAGTCAGAGAGTTTGGGTTCTAATCCTCATTCTGCCATTTGCCTTCTGTGTGACCTTGGCCGCTTAATTTATCTGAGTCTCAGTTTTCTCATCTCTAAAATGAGGATTCAGTACATGGCCTCTAAACTGTAAGCTCATTATGGGCAGGGAATGTAACTGCTAATTCTGTTGTACTGTACTCTCCCAAGTGATTAAAACAGTGCTCTGTACATAGTAAGCATTCATTAAATACTATTGATTGACAGACTGCTATTCACCCTCCATCTTAGACTGTGAGTCCCATGTGGAACAGGGACGGCATTTGTTCTGCAAGCAGTTTATCTAACCCCAGCACTTTGCACATAGTAAGCTTTGAACACAAACACCATTACTATTATTTACTATTATCGTCATCATCACCATCATTATTATCATCACCTCAGGACCAAGAACTTGTTTGGGGGAGTTGATTGTAATGCCTGTGGTTGACACAGCTCTGTTCACTCTCTTGTCCCTGCCAGCCATGCAGAGCCAATGGGGGTTGGCACACGGTGAAGTGCAAACCGATGTTTTTTGCATGCAGGACCCATTTATGGCCAGAGTGACCTCAGCATCGTGCTTAGCACCATGTCATTGTGCCATGATCTGGCAGATGGTGCTCACATTAGCCCTTGAGGTCTTCGCCCCTCTCAGTAGCTAGCTATATTTCAAGATTCCTGCTGGGCTTGTCCATTTTGCAGAAAACCCTAAACGATCCTCTCATGAGAACCCTGAGACCATAGGCCGCAGAGTCAGAAGGACCTGGGCTCTAATCCCATCTCCACCATTTGTCTACCGTGAGTCCTGGGCAAGTCACTTCATTTCCCTGTGCCTCAGTTACCTCATCTGTAAAATGAAGATTAAAACTGTGAGCCCTATATGGGACAGGGACTGTGTCCAACCTAATTAACTAGTAGGTAACCCAGCACTCAGAACAGTGCCTTGCACATAATGTGAGCTTAACAAATGCCTATTATTATTATTGTTATTGTTACTACTTTTCCCCACTGATGACAGAGGCCCAGCAGGCTGAGCCGGGATGAGAACCTCCTGATCTCTCAGAGCGATGCTCTGTATATTGGGCCTACATCAGGGCTCAAGCAGGATGCATGGCGCCCAACAAAACAACTCCCAGCGCTTAGTACAGTGCTCTACACACAGGAAGTGCTCAATAAATACAACTGAATGAATGAAAACAACTGGCAGAATTTTTACAGCTCCAACTACATTTCAAGGGCAGGGACCTAGTATGTTCATGAACATGAACTTCTCGAGAACAGCGCTCGACCTTCTGTTCATGACTTTGTTGTAGTCACAAAAGGCCCTGCAAGGGAAGAGTCATTAGTGGTGAGAGGAGACAGTTTCAAAGTGAAGTGGAGGAAGGGGGTAAATTAGTATCTGGGAAATTTGAGCAGTACAAGCAATCAATATGGGTATTGACACAAACCTTTCCTTCAGTTATCCAGCTAATTTAACCAAAATCAATTTTATTGTCTTGAATGATCTGGATAATTTTTGATGTAGGGTATGATGATCAAGCTAAGATCTGAGTTTGTTGATTTATACTGTGTCTCTTTTTATTTAGCCTCATGTTTTTCCCCCTCCCTGCCCTACCTTCTACTCTTCATTTGTTTGAATTTTGTTCTCTGGCGTCTGGAGTGATTTGATTGTGGTTCTTGCTTCTGAACAGGGAGCCAGAGGCCTGTGGCTAACGAACATCCTTTGATAAATCTTCCAAATAAATATATAAATAAAAACCAACTCTGTCAACTCTGAGCTTGGTAAAATTCCCAGATCACGTAGTTCCCTTCTCCTTGGGAGGTAGAAGGAAAAGTTTGAGATTTGATTTCATTTTGGATATTGGAAGTTAATGCAAACCTTTCTATAGGTAGAGTGGACCCACTGAGAGAAATGTAGAGATGAGATTATAAACCTCCCCCCATGCCCCGGGGAGAGAACGTGGATTGAAATTTATTACCTCTAGGTCTGGACAGGGAACCATCCATCCATTAGACTGAACTTAGCTCGGGTTTAGGGTGTCTCTGTTCTCATGACTCAGTCCAACACCCCCAGTTATAGCACCAGCCGTCACCCCTCCGCATGGAGGCGGAGGAGGGAGGGGTGATGGGATGGGAAGGGCCAGGGCAACAGTTATTCTGGGCAGGGGAGATAGAAGTGAGGTTGATGGAAATTCTGCCTTTTCCTCTCCACTCTTACCTTACTGGGCCTTTTCTCCTGGGGGAGTCTGGGCTTCACAGGAACATAGGGTGCTAACACTTTAAGAACTGTGACAAATCCTAACATATTTGCAAATAAAGAGGTCAAAATAATCAAAAACAAATTGAGAGGATGTTTAGACATGAGCGCTAAGGAGGATGTAGATGAGTTCATAAGTGAGCGAGAACATGACCTAGTGGAAAAAGCACAGGCCTGGGAATCAGGGGACCAGGTTTCTAATCCCATTTCTGCCACTTGCTGAGTGTATGACCTTGGGCAAGTCAGTTAACATCTTTATGCCTCAAATTTTCTCAACCTTAAAAAAGGGGTTAAGACACCAATTCTGTCTCTCCCTTGAACTGTGAAACTTTGTAGGACAGAAACTGTGTCTGATCTGCTTATACTGTATCTTTCCCAGTGCTTATCACAGAGTAACTGCTTAAGATTATTATCATTAAGGATGCTATGTTTTAGGGTGTTAGATCATGAATCACTGAAAACTTGTTGGAGAAGGTGAGATTTAAGGAGGGATTTGAATGTTGGGAGAGTGGTGGTATATTTGATGTGGGGAGAGAGTTCCAGGTGGGAGAGCATCTTGAGTGAGTGGGTGGAGGTGGGAGATTTGAGAGGAGGGGTGGGAAAGGTCTGCCACATGGCACCTACACACAATCAAGGACATCAAGTATGATCGCATAACAACCCAAAGGCATCACCTCGTCAACTGAACATAAGACCAGTGGTCCATCCTGCCTAGAATTTGTTCTCTTGCAGTGGCCTTGGATACTGGAGGGACTGTTGTGAGGGTTACTTAATAATAATGATAATTATGGTACGTGTTAAGCCCTTTCTATATGCCAAGCAATGTTCTAAGCACTAGGGTAGATACAAGTTAAACAGGTTGGACATAGTCCCTGTGCCAAAAGGGGCTCACACTCTAAATCCCCATTTTACAGAGGAGGTAACTGAGGTCCAGAGAAGTGAAGTGCTTTGCCCAAGGTCACAGAGAATTCATTCAATAGTATTTATTGAGCACTTACTATGTGCAGAGCACTGTACTAAGCGCTTGGGATGAACAAGTCAGCAACAGATAGAGACAGTCCCTGCCATTTGACGGGCTTACAGTCTAATCGGGGGAGATGGACAGACAAGAAAAATGGCAATAAATAGAGTCAAGGGGAAGAACATCTCGTAAAAACAATGGCAACTAAATAGAATCAAGGCGATGTACAATTCATTAACAAAATAAATAGGGTAATGAAAATATATACAGTTGAGCGGACAAGTACAGTGCTGTGGGGATGGGAAGGGAGAGGTGGAGGAGCAGAGGGAAAAGGGGAAAAGAGGGTTTAGCTGCGGAGAGGTAAAGGGGCGTGGCAGAGGGAGTAGAGGGAGAAGAGGAGCTCAGTCTGGGAAGGCCTCTTGGAGGAGGTGAGTTTTAAGTAGGGTTTTGAAGAGGGAAAGAGAATCAGTTTGGCGGAGGTGAGGAGGGAAGGCATTCCAGGACCGCGGGAGGACGTGGCCCAGGGGTCGACGGCGGGATAGGTGAGACCGAGGGACGGTGAGGAGGTGGACCGCAGAGGAGCGGAGCATGCGGGGTGGGCAGGAGAAAGAGAGAAGGGAGGAGAGGTAGGAAGGGGCAAGGTGATGGAGAGCCTTGAAGCCTAGAGTGAGGAGTTTTTGTTTGGAGCGGAGGTCGATAGGCAACCACTGGAGTTGTTTAAGAAGGGGAGTGACATGCCCAGATCGTTTCTGCAGGAAGATGAGCCGGGCAGCGGAGTGAAGAATAGACCGGAGCGGGGCGAGAGAGGAGGAAGGGAGGTCAGAGAGAAGGCTGACACAGTAGTCTAGCTGGGATATAACGAAAGCCCATAACAGTAAGGTAGCCGTTTGGGTGGAGAGGAAAGGGCGGATCTTGGCGATATTGTATAGGTGAAACCGGCAGGTCTTGGTAACGGATAGGATGTGTGGGGTGAACGAGAGAGACGAGTCAAGGATGACACCGAGATTGCGGGCCTGAGAGACGGGAAGGATGGTCGTGCCATCGATGGTGATAGAGAAGTCTGGGAGAGGACCGGGTTTGGGAGGGAAGATGAGGAGCTCAGTCTTGCTCATGTTGAGTTTTAGGTGGCGGGCCGACATCCAGGTGGAGACGTCCCGGAGGCAGGAGGAGATGCGAGCCTGAAGGGAGGGGGAGAGGACGGGCGGAGATGTAGATCTGCGTGTCATCTGCGTAGAGATGGTAGTCAAAGCCGTGAGAGTGAATGAGTTCACCGAGGGAGTGAGTGTAAATGGAGAACAGAAGAGGGCCAAGAACTGACCCTTGAGGAACTCCAACAGTTAAAGGATGGGAGGGGGAGGAGGTTCCAGCGAAGGAGACCGAGAATGACCGGCCAGAGAGGTAAGAGGAGAACCAGGAGAGGACAGAGTCCGTGAAGCCAAGGTGAGATAAGGTATGGAGGAGGAGGGGATGGTCGACAGTGTCAAAGGGAGCAGAAAGGTCAAGGAGGATTAGAATGGAGTAGGAGCCATTGGATTTGGCAAGAAGGAGGTCATGGGTGACCTTAGAGAGAGCAGTCTCGGTAGAGTGGAGGGGACGGAAGCCAGATTGGAGGGTGTCCAGGAGAGAATGGGAGTTAAGGAATTCTAAGCATCGATTGTAGACGACTCATTCTAGGATTTTGGAAAGGAAGGGTAGTAGGGAGATAGGGCGATAACTGGAGGGGGAAGTGGGGTCAAGAACGGGTTTTTTTAGGATGGGGGAGACGTGGGCATGTTTGAAGGCAGCGGGGAAGGAGCCATTGGAGATTGAATGGTTAAAAATAGAAGTTAAGGAAGGGAGGAGGGCAGGGGCAATGGTTTTAATAAGGTGAGAGGGAATGGGGTCCGAGGCGCAGGTGGAGAGGGTGGCACTTGCGAGGAGGGAGGAGATCTCCTCTGAGGATACTGCAGGGAAGGATGGGAAAGTAGGGGAGAGGGTTGGTGGGGGGCAGGGGAGAGGCGGAGGGGTGACTTTGGGGAGCTCAGACCTGATCGTGTTGATTTTCGTGAGGAAATAGGTGGCCAGATCATTGGGGGTGAGAGATGGGGGAGGGGGAGGAACAGGGGGCCTAAGGAGAGAGTTAAAGGTCCGGAACAATCGGCGGGGGTGACGGGCATGGGTGTCGATGAGGGAGGAGAAGTTTTGCCTGGCGGAGGAGAGGGCAGAGTTAAGGCAGGAAAGGATAAATTTGAAGTGTGTGAGGTCGGCTTGGTGCTTGGACTTTCGCCAGCACAAGGCAGAGCCAGAATTAGAACCCAGTTCCTTCTGACTCCCAGGCCCATGCTCTACCCATTAAGTCAAGCTGCTTCTGTAAACCAGGCTGCTTTTCTTCCTTAACCTCTGCCATCATGGCTAGGGATGAGCCATTTATCATCCCTAACTATCCTCTATTACTCAGGCTAGACTGTTTTCTCTTTTATGGTATTTGTTAAGCAATTACTATATGCCACCCACTATACTAAGTGCTGGGGTAATAATAATAATAATGTTGGTATTTGTTAAGCGTTTACTATGTGCAGAGCCCTGTTCTAAACACTGGGGGAGACACAGGGTCATCAGGTTGTCCCACGTGAGGCTCACAGTTAATCCCCATTTTACAGATGAGGTAACTGAGGCACAGAGAAGTTAAATGACTTGCCCATAGTCACACATCTGACAAGTGGCAGAGCCAGGATTTGAACCCATGACCTCTGACTCCCAAGCCCGTGCTCTTTCCACTGAGGCATGCTGCTTCTCCTAGACACAAGCTAATCAAGTTGGACAGAGTTCATTCTCTACATGTGGCTCACTGTTGTAATCACTATTTTACAGATGAGGTAACTGAGGCACAGAGAATTTAAGTGACTTTCCCAGGTCACTCAGCAGACAAGTGGCAGAGCTGGGATTGGAACCCCGATCCTTCTGACTCTCAGGCCTGTGGTCTATCCACTAGGCCACAGTGCTTCTCTCTTCCACTAATATATCCCAAACTCTCTGGAATCTGCAGACCCTGTGACATCCAGAGTCAGAATGGGATGGATGGGTCCAGATATCTGATTTTCAGGTTTTTCAGGAGTCATAGAAGGACTTTTAGGAAAGAACTATTTCATCCAGAGCATTATCAGTGTCTTCCTGGTAAATCACCCACTGCTTTTTGCTCAAGATGTAGGTCACTAAACTCCAATATTTCATCCTAAAACAGGTTTATTCAGTGCCTATATGACCATAACCTTGAGCCCAAGAACTCCCCTCGGCTCTCACCGGTGTCACCAAATGCAGAAAAAACTTGCCCTTCTCCTCTCATTATGCCAGCAGGCTTGGGATGCCAACCCTGATGATCATTTTGAAATCAGCCAATCAGCTAGATCCTCTTTATCGCCATTTAGGCAGATGACCTCCACCCCATCCATTTTCTCTAGACTCTCTCTTTCATCTACATGCACCCAGACCTGCCCAGAATATTCCTGAAAGAAATCTGTGGCCTAATGTACCCTCTCCCATCCAAAAACACTTAGCTTTTTATTACCAGAATTTAATAAAGCTTTGATTAAGAAATAGGGCTCCTTCTAGTGCAGACAATCTTTTCTGTCATAAATCACAAAGGCATATTGTCCTTCCTCTCTCTCCCTGTCTCCCTCTTCTCTCTCCCTCCCCCTCTTTTCTCTCTTTTTTTATTCCTTCCCTTCTCTCCATTTCTCCTTCTTGCTCTGCTCCCTGCTGTCCTTTCCATGAGCATTAGGGATAAATGCATTTGTGAAAAATTGTAGCTGTGGAAGAGGCTCTGAAATGAGTACACTGCTAGAGGATCGTATCTGACTTGTCCTGGCTCGAGGGATGAATTCTGGAATAATGCTTCAGTATTAACCTTGGCGCCCCAATTTAAAGGTCGCATTATTGCAACAAGGAAACACCTTCTGGTTCAGACACTAAATCTCTGCAAGTGAAAGATGGGGCTACATCAGGGCCACCTTCAATTGAAAAATAGAATTAGCATTTAGAAAAGTGTTCAGAGTTGACAAGGGGATGGGGACAGGGGTGAGTGAAAGGAAAAAGAAGGGGAGAGAAGTGAGAGGAGAAAGGAGGAACAGATTTTGGAGGGGAAACATCCAGTTTATAGGCAGTCCACAGTCCCCTTGCAGTTATCCCAGGTAATGGTCTGGCAGAACAAAAGCCAATTCTGACTGCTTCCATCTTCCTTCAGACTGTAATCTCGATATGGCAGGGAACTTGTTTGTTAACTCTTAGTACAAGCTGTTAGAACAATGTCCCAGAGAGACAGCCTCGCAGACCGCTTAAAGAAGGTGGGACATGCTAACCTCTGGAACCTCATCCTAAAATCAATCAATGGGAAGCAGCATGGTGTAGTGTTTAGAGAGCAGGCCTGGGAGTCAGAAGAACCTGGGTTCTAATCCCTGCTCTGCCACTTGGCTGCTGTGAGACCTTAGGCAAGTCACTTCACTTCACTTCTCTAGAGAAGCAGCGTGGCGCAGTGGAAAGAGCATGGGCTTTGGAGTCAGGGCTCATGAGTTCGAATCCCAGCTCTGCTACTTGTCAGCTGTGTGACTGTGGGCAAGTCACTTAACTTCTCTCTGCCTCAGTTCCCTCATCTGTAAAATGGGGATTAAGACTGTGAGCCCCGCGTGGGACAACCTGATTCCCCTGTGTTTACCCCAACGCTTAGAAAAGTGCTCTGCACATAGTAAGCGCTTAAGAAATACCAACATCATTATTCTCCAGGACTCAGTTACCTCATCCGTAAAATGGGGAGTAAGACTGTGAGCCCTATGTGGGACAGGGACCATGTCCAACCCAATCTCTTCTATCAATCCCAATGCTTAGTACAGTTCTTGGCACATAGTAGGTGCTTAACAAATACCACCATTATCTATTACCAGGTGCAGTGCACTGTACTAAGTGCGTGGGAGAGTACAACAGAGTTAGCAGGCACGTTTCCTGCCTAATGAGCTTACTGTCTAGTGGGTGATAGAGGAGGTCAGATCTGACTGTTGACCTCAGAAAACAGAGCAGCTTCAGGAGGAGTGGTTGAAACAGAAGACAGGGGGCTGTTTGTAGCTATATCACCCAGTAGATGGAGTAGATAAGAAGTTCTGCCAATCATCTTGCCTCAGAAATGAGTAGAAAAGAAGAATGCCATCTTGGGAATGCATTTTGCCTCCTCTCTCTATCATTTTGGGCTGCAGGTATGGATAAACTCCCCAAGGGAGAGGAGGAATGGGTGATGCTACTCGTTCTCATGTTACTTCGTAGATTCCTGGCAGCAATCAGGCCCAAAGAGTCTTCGTCCAACACTGGTTTGGGTGTCAGTTTTTGAAGGAGAAACAACAGCTCATCATCATGTAATATTTATTGATCCTACATCTGAAACTATTATAATGTCCTTCATATAAACCCAGCCCAGAAACAGACATCAATCTTGCTGCTGATCAGAAGCAAGGTGCACAGGGGAAGACAAAATTAAGTGGGATTGTTTTCACCTGGAGTACAGAAGAAAGGAAAAGCTACTTAATCATGATTTCAAGAATAGGAGTATTTCCATCTTTGATGCATTTTCACCAAAGGCAGGAGAAAGAGGAAGTAAGAGAAAATGTAAAAGATTTAGAGTAGGAATAAGGAAGAACTCCACAGAACTACTAGTTTTCAACAAGGGAACAAGTTACACAAGGTCTGCCAAGGTCTTGAAAATCTGGATAGATTGTCTCTGGAGAATATTCCCACCTCCAGGATCTGGAATGAAAGAAGGTCCCAGTTATCTGGGAAGCAATATTATCACCCTACTGACATCCAGTCTACCTCAGCAGAATCTGAGTTGTTCAAGCCCTGTAAACTGTAAGATACCTTTTATTTTCCAGTGGCATTTGTCATGCACTTATTATGTGTCTGAGCTAATAATAATGGTAATAATGGTATTCGCTAAGTGCATACTATGTACCAAGCACTGTTCTAAGCACTAGGGTAGATACAAGGTATTCAAGTTGTCCCACATGGGGCTCACAGTCTTAATTCCCATTTTACAGATGAGGTAACTGAGGTAACTGCGGTAAAAGAACAGGGCCTGGGAGTCAGAAGACCTGGGTTCTAATCTCGACTCTGCCACTTTTCTGTTGTGTGACTTTGTGCCTCAGTTACCTCATCTGTAAAGTGGGGATTAAATTCTCCTCTCTCCAATTTAGAGTGTGAATCCCATGAGGGACAGGGGCTCTGCCCACCCTGATAAATATTTACCCCAGTACTTAAAACAGTACTTAACACCTGCTAAGTGCTTAACTAATACCATTAAAAAAATCACTCATCAGTATTTCTGTCTCAGAGTCTGCACTGAGATTATTGATATCAATATACTTGCATGGAAAGCAGAACTGCTGGGTGAGCTGTTTTATTTTCAGCGTTAGTATAAGTACCTCCCTACTGCTGTCTAATACAGTACAAATTAGATTTGAATGGGAATAGAAATTGTTCTGCAAGAAAGAACAAAACTGATTTTTCTCTGGGACGGAGGGAGGAAAAAGAAGAAAAATATTAAGCAGATGACATGAAAACAGCAAATTAGAGGAATTAACATAGTATCTGATAAGCAGTGTGGAGAAGCAGCGCGGCTTAGTGGCAAGAGCACAGGCTTGGAAGTCGGAGGTTGTGGGTTCTAACCCCCGTTCCACCACTTGTCAGCTATGTGACTTTGGGCAAATCACTTAACCTCTCTGTGCCTCATTTACCTCATCTGTAAAAGGGGGATTAAGACTATGAGCCCCATGTGGGACAATCTGATTACCTTGTATTTACCCCAGCATTTAGAACAGTGCTTGGCACACAGTAAGTCCTTAACAAATACCATAATTATTATTATTATTATAAGAAATAAGATCAGAGAAGAAGAGCTAGCTGCTGAGCAGCAGCTGTAATCGACCAAACTCAAGGGTGGGTCAGGAGCCACTTCCAAAGATGCAGTCTCACAGGGAAAATAAAACAAAAAAATCTTGTCATTCTATCTGCCAGAAATAACATAGAAAATTCCCCCTTTTAATTTAATGGAAGGCACAGCTGTTTCATTTTGGCCATTAAGAAACATAGGTTTACTAATATTTTTTTAAGTGAACATTGGTTTTGCCCCATACAGACACAACCATTGAGCCAGCAGGATTTATCGAGCACTCACTGTTTGCAGTGCTTTGTTCTATGTGCTTCTGGGGCTTACAAAGGAGAAGCTTTCAATTTAACGGGGGAGACAAGGCTCACACAGGTCCCAAATATACAAATAAAACCTAAAACGCAAGCGGTGGGAGCACTGAAACAATTCTGTGCATAAGAACAAAAATGACAGAAACATATGTTCTAAATAACTAATAAAAATGATAATTAATAGTAATAATAATTATAGTATTTGTTAAGCACTTACTATGTGCCAAACACTGTTATAAGCACTGGGGTAGCTACAGGGTAATCAGATTGTCCCACATGGGGCTCACACTTTTAATCCCCATTTTGCCAATGAGGTAACTGAGGCACAAAGAAGTTAAGTGACTTGACAAGGTCACACAGCAGATGAGTGGTGGAGCTGGAATTAGAACCTGAGACCACCAACTCCCAAGCCTGTGCTCTTTCCACTAAGACACACTGCAGACCTGAGCACTTGTGAAGCATTGGAATGGTGGCGGCAAATGAAGCCAGTTGGACATAAATCTGGGAAGACTGTATAGAGGAAGTCACTCATTCCTGGGAAATGGATGGGGGATGGAGGCTGGGAACTGACTGTCTTCATCTTTGTTCCAGCATAGTGTGATCTGTGCCCAAATCTATGTGGATGGCCCATAGTGGCGAAAGACAAGGGACATTGAAACACAACTGTGAAATTCTGCAGGGAACCCAAGACAACAGCAGCGGCCCTGTTATTATGCGAGGTTTAGGATTCAGGCTTACAAAAGAGAGGGGAGAGAGGGAGAGAAAATCTTCTTACCCAGGCTCCTGCTGAGTGTATATATTGTATAGAACAAAAGAGCAGGGCAAGGGGAGCATACTCCCATGACTGGCAGCCAGACTTTGAAGACTGAATTTAGGCCCACAGCGTCTCCAGGGTGGAAGGAATAAATGTCGGGAGAGCGGGCCGATGAGATTCTCCCTCACACCATGTGGTGGTGCTGTTATTTTAGCTATCTGGGTTGTGAAGGCCCACTATTTATTTTCAGTGAGTAATTTGTTTATCGGGAGGTTATTTTAATCTAATTTTGGTCATATTTGCTATTCCACTCTATCTGTGCTTCCCAGGGTTAGCGGCTTGCATGTTTTGAAGGAAATTAGCTGGAGTCCTATTCCCCAGACTTTGTTCAGCCATTATTTAAGTGAGAGGGGAGGCGGGGACCAGACAATGAGCATCAAAGCAGAAACAACGAGGGGCCTTGCTCCTGAAGTGCCGATGGCTGGATCCGAGCTAGGGAGGGCAGGAGGCCCTGGGGAATCTTCTGTAGATCACAATCCAGTTGGGTCCATCTATGACCTCCACCTTTCTCTCCCACCCTCTCCACCCCGAAACACACACACCTCTCCCTCTCCATCTTCCCTGAACCCTAGATATTTCTCTCTTTCTCCTGCAAAGCCCAGGAAACCATATCTTTCCTGAAAGGGAAACAAACATTTTCCTCTTACTCTTTTGATAACATATTCCTGTGTTTACCCACAAATCACTCAATCATTCATTCATTCAATAGTATTTATTGAGGTCATACTAGGTGCAGAGCACTGTCCTAAGCGCTTGGAATGTACAATTTGGCAACAGATAGAGAAAATCCCTGTGCAAAGGCGGACTCACAGACTAAACGGGGGAGACAGCAAAACAACACAGAACAAAACAAAACAAGACAACATCATCAAGATAAATAGAATCAAGGAGATATACACCTCATTAACAAAATAAATAGGGTAATAAATAATATATACAAATGAGCACAGTGCTGAGGGAAGGGGAAGGGGGAAAAGCAGAGGGTGGGAGGGGGGAGGGGAAAGGAGGGTGAGCAGAGGGAAAGGGGGGCTCAGTCTGGGAAGGCCTCCTGGAGGAGGTGAGCCTTTAGTAGGGCTTTGAAGAGGGGAAGAGAGTTTGTTTGGCGAATGTGAGGAGGAAGGGCATTCCAGGGCAGAGGTAGGACATGGGCCAGAGGTCGATGGCGGGATAGGTGGGAACGGGGTCAGTGAGGAGGTGAGCGGCAGAAGAGCGGAGTGTATGGAGTGGGCAGTAGAAAGAGAGAAGGGAGGTGAGGTATGAGGGGGCAAAGTGATGGAGAACCTTGAAGCCAAGAGTGAGGAGTTTCTGTTTCGTGCAAAGGTTGGTAGGCAACCACTGGAGGTTTTTGAGGAGGGGAGTGACATGTCCAGAGCATTTCTGTAGGAAGATGGTCTGGGCAGCGGGATGAAGAATAGACTGGAGTTGGGAGAGACAGGAGGAAGGGAGATCAGAGAGGTGGCTGACAAAATAATCCAATAGGGATATTATGAGAGCTTGTACCAGCACGATAGCAGTTTGGATGGAGAGGAAAGGGCAGATCTTGGCGGTATTGTGAAGATGAGACCGGTAGGTGTTGGTGACAGATGGCATGTGTGGGGTGAATGAGAGAGCTGAGTCATGGTACTTTTAGGCTTGTAGGCAGGGAATATATCTGTTCTGTACCTGTTATATTGTTATATTCTACTCTCTTGCACACAGTAATCGCTCAATAAATATGATTACTATGTGCCAGGCACCAGGATGAGGTAGACACAAGATAATAGGGAAACTGTGTGGCTTAGTGGATAGGGCACTGGCCTAGTAGTCAGAAGTACCTAAGTTCTAATGCTGGTTCTGTCACTTGTCTGATATGTGCCCTGAGCGAGTCATTTCACTTCTCTGTGCCTCAGTTACCTCATCTGTAAAATGGGGGTGAAGACCATAAACCCCATGTGAGACGGAGACTGTACCCAACCCTATTTGCTAGTATCTAACCCAGCGCTTAGTACAACGCCTGGCACATAGTAAGCACTTAACAAATACCACAATTATTGTTATTATTATTATTATTATTACTAACAAATACCATTAAAAAAATGTTTGGACATAGTTCATGTCCCATGTGGAGCTCAAAGTCCAAGTGAGCCCTTACTCTGTGCAGAGCACTGTACTAAGGGCTTGGAGACTACAATACAGTTAATAGCCAGGACTCTGCTCTTGAGGAGCTTATAGTCTAATAGGGGAGGCTGACATTAAAGTAAATTATGGTAGGGGGAAGCAACTGAGCCTATAAATATGTACGGAATTGCTATGGGGGCTGCTTAGAGGGTGAGGATGGAGTGCATGACTTAGTGGAAAGAGCAAGGGTTTGGGAGTCAGAGGACATGAGTCCTAATCTCAGTTCTGACACTTGTCTGCCATGTGACCTTGGCCAAGCCGATTAACTTCTCTGTGCCTCAGTTACCGCATCTTTAAAATGACGATTATGATTGTGAGCCCCATGTGGGACAACCTGATTACCTTATATCTGCCCCAGCATTTGGAACAGAGCTTGACACATAGTAAACACTTAACAGTACCATTATTATTATAGATAAGGCACTAGAAAAGAAACAGGGTGGAGACACGAACAGTCTATCAGGGTAGGCTCCCTGGAGGAGATGTATTGTTTTGGGCTATGAAGGGGGAAAGAGGAAAGAGGGAGTGAGCAAGGGGTAGATGGCAAAAGAGATGAGAGTGAGGCACAGTGAGTTGGTTGACACTAAAGGAGTGCAGAAAGCTCAGGCTGGGTTGTAGTGGGAAAGAAGCAAGAATAATCAGAGTGAGGATTAAATGCCTTAAAGCCAATGAGGAGGAGACAGACCCTGTCCCTAACCTGGCTCAAAAGGGGCCAGTTTCTTCGGTTGTCACTTGTACTACCAAGTTATGGAGCTCAAAGCACATCAAAAGTCTGTGGCCAGTTCCCCCCATCCGACCAGCCCTTGTGAGCCCCACTGACTACCAGTATTATTATTATTGACAATAATAATAATAAATGTATTATTAATAATAAGTGGAATTTGTTAATTAATAGTAATAATAGTGCTATTTGTTAAGCACTTACTATGTACCAAGCACTGTTCTAAGTGCTAGGATAGATACAAGGTTATCAGGTTGTCCCATGTGGGGCTCACAGTCTTAATCCCCATTTTACAGATGAAGTAGCTGAGTCACAGAGAAGTTAAGTGACTTGCCCAAAGTCACTCAGCTGAAAAGTGGCAGAGCCAGGATTAGAACCCCTGACAAGCATTGTACCTATCACTGCAGTAGATATAAGATAATTAGGTACAGTGGAGTCCCAAACCACTCTGAGTCCCAAACCAATAGAGAAGGAGAAGTGGGAGTGGGAAAGGGTGAGAAGGTAATCTAATTTCTCACTGTCCCTTGGGCTTGTGAGAATTACAGTCCTTGCAGTCCAAGAGACCACATATTATGTGCAGAACTATGCGTGTATTCCATGCAACCCCAAAAGGATATCTCTGCCTAATTCAGTCATTTGGAGAAGACAAAGCAACATTTGTGTATCCATTAAACTTTGAACAGAGAGGACATCTGGGTTCCAACCCCTGCTTCTCTATTGACCAGTTGTTTGGCCTTGCCTCAGTGACAAATCCTGTGAAATGGAAATGATGACGTAGAATTTATCTCACGGGGCATTTGCTAGTGAAGCAGCACTTGAGCTTTGAGAAGAATGGAATTTGCTACTGCAGTTCAGGTTATTAGTAGTAATGGTTCTAGTCCAAATGCAATAAATTTAGCTCCAAAAATGTCTAATCTATCCCTCCACATCAGCTTTATAAAATCTTATCTCTCTCCTACTTCAGAGTCCCCTGAAAGAGATACCTCCCAGGTGACTTTCTGTGATTAATCACTCCACTTCTGGTATATACTACAGCCCCAGTCACCACTGAGTCACTTTTCTGTTTATTTCTTATTGATTTATTCATTCACTTGTGTTTATCATTTTTTTCAGTTCTCCTGTTTATTTTTTCATCAATATGTGTTTCTGCGTCTTTTGTATTGGACTGTAAGCTTTATGAGGACAGGTACCATGTCTTGTATTCCTATGGGATATCCCTAAGCTTCAGCTAGTACAGTGCTCTGCCCGAGTAGGCAACAGATAGGAAGAAGAAGGAAAAGGAGAAGGAGGAGGAAGAGGAGGAGCAGAAGGAGAAAGAGGAGGAACAGAAGGAGAAAGAGGAGGAGAAGAAGAAGGAAGAGGAGGAGGAGGAAGAGGAGGAGCAGAAAGAAGAAGAGGAGGAGGAGGAAGAAGAGGAATAGAAGGAGGAAGTGGAGGAGCAGAAGAAGGAGGAAGAGGAGTAGGAAGAGAAGCAGGAGAAGAAAGAAGAGGAGGAGGAGGGAGGTGGTGATAAAGATAGTGGTGGTACTGGTGGTGATATTAATCTAATGAACGTCTGAATTGGTGTTGGAATTTCTGAGAGACTTCTTGGACATGCTGGGTTTGTCCAAATTCTTCCAAAGACTGCCTTGTGAGTAGTCAGGAGTTTCTGCTTCTAGTGGAAACAGAACATGGGAGGAAATGGCCATCAGATGAAAGAGTTAGTTATCACCACTGATTGAATAACTAAGCTGTGTTGGCTCTTCTTAACCCAGATTTCTTGGAGTTGGGTGTGGCTCTGTGATGCATCGGCTTGAAACAGACTTCCTTGTCCTCTGACAATAGTGGTTATGCTGTTGTTTCATCCTTAGGTCTTCCTGTTGGGTCAGGACATCATCTTGCACTCAGCAACCCATGCAGTGTAGCGGGGTTGGCTGGTGTTATCTCACCTTCTAAGGCCCAACCCAACCTTGATAATTCACTCTACAATACGGGGACTGAAAGTGCTGCAGGAGATCAGGTGAAGTGGCCCAAAAATCAATCAATCAATCAATCAATCAGTGGTATTTATTGAGTATTTACTATGCACAGAGCACTTTATTAAGAGTTGGGAGTGTACAATGCAACAGAGTTCGTAGAAGTGTTCACTACCCACAAGGAGTGTACAGTCTAGGGGGATGTTCAGAAGCATGAGAACAGTGTGCAAAACAAAACTCCTAAAAATTTGAGACCAAAAAGAAAGTGGGCACCTTATCTGGAGAGTCACATATCCTCTTCCACCAAGGCCTGATGCTCAAACTGAGGCTCCATCTGTGGCTGAGGGAATCCAGAGATGTTGGACACGTAAGTTATTGGTTTAATGAATTCCCTGACTGTGGCCAGACCAAGAGAAAGCACTGGCTAGATTTACAGAGGTAGAGAAGAAGTTAAACATCTCTTTTTTGGTGGCATTTAGGTGCTTACGATATGCCAGGCACTACACTAACCTCTAGAGTATATCCAAATTGGATACTGTCCATGTCCCATGTGGGACTCACAGTCTTAATCCCCTTTTTACATATGAGAGTACTGAGGCAGAGAGAAGTGAAGCAACTTGCCCAAAGGCACACAGCAGATGAGTGTCAAAGTCGGGATTAGAACCCAGGTCCTTCTGAATCCTTCTGTGCTCTTTCACTAGGCCATAATGTTTCAAGATTCTGGAGGGCAAGCAGTGACTGTCTCGTTATACTGACAGGTAGACCCGGCAGTATTCGGGGGATGGAGTGTTTGCAAGGACTGGTCGGGGCCTATAGAACAGGGTTTACAAGGGTCTGGAGAGTCCGGAGCCGGCTCTCCACATAGAGCAGTGCTCCTTGCCTAGATGGGACCAGGGGCACGTCCCCACCATCCACAAATGAGCCTGGAGGTCTTCTCCTCACATCCCAGCTTTGCATAATGAGCACCTCGGGTCAGCTGTGACACCACTACAAAATCTTTCATCAGCCTCTTCCTCACTCCCTCGCTGAACTGAGCTGCCTAATGTCACCGGATCCGAGCAACCGGCAGCCGAGATATTCACTATGGTTGAACGTGCTGTGCTGTGAAGCCTCTTGGTCACGCAGGGATAGTCTCTGAGGAGGGACTCTGGAAAGGAGCTGAGTAAATGGCACTTAAATTGACTATCCTGTAGTTTGAAGGAGAGCTAAGTTTAGCTCCGTCAAACTGCCAAAGGTCAACAATGTAAATGCCTTCAAGCCACAGCTGTGTCCATGTTCGGACACTTTTGCCAGACCCAAATCTGGCTAAGCCTCTGGAATCTGGGAGCATCCAGCTACCTGTTTAATTGACCACTACAGAGAAAACACCCATCTTATTCACGGAAGAACAAAACCTTCATTTGTCTGGTCTCCATTTAACTCTAAACTCTGTAACAGACTGGCTATCTCTGTATAAGACACTGAGCATTGGAATGAGCATTATTTATTTTGAAATGAAGTTGTAACTGTGTAGTTTGTACAACAGATTTGGGAGTACATTTGAAAGGAAGCCCTAATTGTCTAGTTACGTTCGATAGCAGACAAAATCACTGAAAAGAATAACCTTTTTCACAGTTAACTACTACAGTCCTGGTGGCACCACCCTTAGAACTTTTGTAATTTGTATCTGTCTTAGCAACCTTTTGCATATCTCTATCATCTCATATAATATATTTTATTTACTTATTTATCGGTATAATTATTTGTTCAGACTTTTCATGATATATCCATACTGCTTACTGCTTTAACCTTATCGCCTTTCTATTTCCATTATCTGCAGAATCTTTTTCTCTATCTGACTACTCTCTGATTAAATTGGAAACTCCTTGAGAGCAGAGGGCATATGCCTTGACAGTTTTGCTCTGCCAAGTACTTAGTAGACACTAAATAAAGACCATTCCTTGATACTATCCAAGGTTCCAGAGGGGCAAATGGATTGTGTCTGACCTGATTATCTTGTATCTACCCCAGAACTCAGTACAGTGTCTGGTACATAGTAAGGGCTTAACGAATACCACAGTTAGTTTTATTAATTATTATTGACTATCTCTTTTGGTTGCTTGAGTTAGAGTTTAACAATTCCTGGAAGCTCAGTGAGTAGCACTATCGTATTCTCATCAACATCAGTATTTACAAAACACTCTTTTTCAGTAAGATTTCCCACCATATATAGGACTGAAAATAGGCTCTCATGAAACTTTTGCCTAGAGTAAGGCTCTTCATTTTGAGTAAGATGTGGAAGAGGAGGTTAATTGAAGAGCCCATTTCTTCCCCCACCTATAGTATATTTTAATGTCTGTCTCCCCAACTAGATTGTAAACTTCATGAGGGCCAGGGTCAGTTGGACCACCCCTGAGATTGGTAGATAGATATGGATTCTTATTTCCTGAGGTTTAGGAAAAAAGGACGACTGTCCATCTCTCCGTATTGAACTTTTCCAAGCACTTATTTCAGTGTTTTGCATGCACTCAATGAATACCATTAATTGTTTTTTTATGGAGTTAAGCACTTAATACTTGAAATCATTGTACTAAGTGATGGAGAGGATAAGTGGGTTGCACACAGTCCCTGTCATACACAGGGCTCACAAGTCTTAATCCCCATTTTACAGATGAGACATCTGAGGCACAGATAAGTGAAATGACTTGCCCAAGGTCACACAGAAGACACTTGACAGAGCTGGAATTAGAATCCAGGTCCTCTGACTTCCAGGCCTGGGCTCTTTCCACTAGACTACACTCTTATTCAATGTATTTATTGATTGAGTCAATAAACAATCAATCAATCATATTTATATTGAGTCCTCACTCTCTGCTTGGGAGAGTTCAATATAAGAATTAGTAGACATGTTTCCTGTCCACAAGGATTTACAGTATAGAGGGGAGGTGGAAATTAATATAAATGAATTATGGATATCATGGCCTAGTAGATAGAGTATGGGCCTGGGAATCAGGACCTGGGATCTATTCTCAGCTCCACCACTTGTCTGCTATATGACTTTGGGCAAGTCATTTAACTTCTCTGTGCCTCAGGTGCCTCATCTGTAAAATGGGGATTGAGACTGGGAGCCTTAAATGATACGGGACTGTGTCCAACCCCATTACCTTGAAGCTACCTCAGCGCTTAGTACAGTGCTTGGCGTATATCTACCCCAGCACTTAACAAATACCACAATTATTATTATTATTACATAACTGCGTGGGGGAGAGAGATTACAGTAATTGGGATTATTTAGCTTGAAGAAGAGAGGCTAAAGGAAAATTTCATAGTCTTTTTGTTTAGGAAGCAATTTTATCTGGAAAGTCTTTCTTCATTTCCACTAAGGATAGATGAAGAGATGAGGGATTTCAATTTTAGCAGGAAAGATTTAGATTAGACACAGAGAAGCATGTCTGGCTGCAAAGGTTAAAATACACCAGGATAGAGTTCTTTACCAGGGGACTGGAATATGGATTTTTATTCCCTGAGATTTTGAAATAAAAAGGCAGCTGTCATCTGTCTGGTGTGGTGTAGGTGTCCTGTCCCTACTGATAGCTCACCTCCTCCATGAGGCCTTCCCAGACTAAGGACCCCTTTTCCTCTTCTCCCCCTCCCCTCCCCATCACCCTAACTGGCTCCCTTTGCTCTACCTCCCTCCCTGCCCCACAGCACTTATGTATATATGTAAATATTTATAATTATATTCATTTTTATTAGTGATGTGTATATATATATATCTATAATTCTATTTATTTACAATGATACTACCGATGCCTGTTTACTTGTTTTGATGTCTGTATCCCCCCTTCTAGACTGTGAGTCCGTTGTTGGCAGGGATTGTGTCCATTTGATGCTGAATTATACTTCCCAAGCACACAGTACAGTGTTCTGCCCAGAGTAAGAGCTCAATAAATACGACTGACTGAATGAATGAATGATAAACAGGTTCTACTGGGTTGTGCTACTGCAGTTGACATCCCGAAAGTCAGGAGTTGAGGGGTTAATAAAGCATAAGCCAAATGGCCCCCTCCTCTTGTTATGCAAATATAATTCATGTTGAGCCAATTTCTCTGTTGTACTACCAAACACTGTACAGATTTGTTTATGTGCTGTCCTTGTTTACCATCTGGACTGGGGCCAAAAGAAGGCACTTTGCAGACAGGTGCAATATTTAGACTGATCAACTGACAGAGGTAGGTGGGAGTGCCTCTGTTTCCCTTCCTTCTTTCTTTCCTTTTGCAAATATTGGCTTGTGTCCTTGAGACTCTTCCCCTGATGATCTGACAGAGGAAATCCAACATGGGAGCAGAGAACTGTGAACACATACCAAGGACTCAAGGCTCTGAGAAGCAGTGTGGCCTTGTGGAAAGCATCAGGGGTTTTGGGTTCTAATTCCAGCTCATCTACTTATTTCCTGTGTGACAGTGGGCAAGTCATTTAACTTCTCTGAGCCTCAGCTTCCTCATCTGTAAAATGATTCAATACCCGTGCTTCCTCTCACTTTGATTGGGCAACTCTTGTAGGACAGGGACTGTGTCCAATCTCATTAAACAAATATTATTATTATTATCATTTCAGTATCATGTCCTCTCCGGTCCAATGGGTATCACAAAATTTCCTCTAAATTTCAGGGAGGGTAAAGAAGAAGGCAGATAAACCAGCCTAAAAAATTATTTTACCTCTCTGTTCTGTTTTCCCTGCCTCCTTCATCACTTAACTATATCTTGCCTGATTCAGAACGAGGAAGTAGAGCCCTACCTCTAAGGCACCTTTAAGAATTCCTCCTTGTTTGCTATCAATCAACCAATCGGTGGTATTTATTAATCAATCAATCAATCGTATTTACTGAGCACTTACTGTGTGCAGAGAATGGTTCTTAAAGAGTGGGAGAGTACAATATAACAAACTTGGTAGTCACATTCCCCATCCACAGTGAGCTTATAGTCTAGAGGGAGCTTACGTTGAGAGCCTACTGTGTTCCAAGCACTATTGTAGGTGCTTGGGAAAAAACAATGCAATTTTGTCTGATTTCTTTTACCACTGGCTTAATTTTTTTTGGCTAGATTCTGTGGGCCTGGGCTTATAAGCTTGAATGGAACAACCCCGAAATGGAGACAAATCCACTGTAAGTCAGGGACATTACTCTTATTTCCTCTAATGATAATGGAGGGAAATTTCTATTGCATTTGGCATTGACATTCATTATACTTATGCATGTATGTCGGCTGTTCTTCCTATTCCGGGATGATGGGGCCATTGTTGAATGTGAGATGCCTTTTATTTCAGGACAGCGGTCAAGCCTGATGTTAGCCATATCTGCATGGGGTAGGAATATTTTGACAAATAAATTGTCTTTATTGGAACCAAAGTATTTATTCAACACCTTCTGTGTGCAGAGCTCTTAAGTAAGCACTTAGAAAACAACCAAAAAAGAAAAAAAGGCAAAAGATGTAGCCCCTGTCTTCAAGGAGCTGACATTCTAATGGAGAAGCAGGGCTGAATCAACTTCCTCCAGAACCCAGGGCTGGTCCACCTTGCAGAACCACTTTCCACTCCCCAGAGAGTGCCACCCCACCCCATATCAGCTCACTGGAGGTTTGTCAGGAAGGAACAGTGCTGAAGGAAAAGGGCAAAGCTTGGAGCCAGTAGTACCCAGTGGATTTAGCATTTTCCCCAAAACTGGAGCTCAGACCCCCACCTTCCTGCTGGCTTAATGGGAAGACCATAGTGTTGGAAGACAAGACAACTGAATTTTATTCCCAGCTCTGTCTGCTGTCAGATCCTTGGCAAAACATTTAACTTCACTGCCCCTCGGTTTCCTCATCTGTAGAATGGGGCAAAATACCTTTTCTCCCCCTCAGACTCTGAATCGCAAGCAGTTCCAGAACTGTGTCCATTCTGGTCATCTTGTACCTGTGCGAGTGCTTCTCCCAGTGCTCAGCACATAGTAGGTGCTTAGCAAATATCACCATCATCATCATCACCATCATGAATAAATGACTCTCCAGTCCTGGCAGCAGAAATAGGAGTAGAATGAGTGTGCATGCAAGTGAGAAAAGGAGTCTGGGCTAATCCCTCTTGCAAAAACAGACTACCATATCTGCCCCATTCTCTGACTATCCAGGACCTCTCCCATCCATCAGATTTTGCTGGGACCACAGAGTGGGAAGGGGAGGCCCAGCAGATTCCCAGTCATGCCTTATCTGCTGTGTTTGAGACACTAAAACTGGGACTGAGCCACTTAAGTGGGCAGAGTCCCTGTTTCTAGCCAACCATGCGGGCAACCTCTCCTTGGACAGACAGCCTTGCCTGGCACTGACCGCCTTATCTCTGGAGCTTTACTCAGCTGGGAGGATATGGGTAAGTGTTGGGATCAGTGGCAGAGCCAGGGCCAGCTTAGTTCAACTCCTGGCGAACAGAACTGAGCTCCAACTGGGCAGGCCTATGTGATCCAACTTCCTCAAACACTGTTCCTCTGTCAGCCACTCTCTTCCTTTACAGAGTGGTGAATCTTAAAATGTCCACCATGCTGGTACAGCCTCAGAAGGAGAAGGGGAGAGAGGCTGAGCACCAGAGACTGCAGATAAATGTCAGGGCCACCCTCTCCCCTCTGTTCTCTGGACCTGTGTGGCAGTAATTTTGGCAAATTCCATTTTGGGTGCCATCTCCGGAAGTCTCAAGCAGTGGCCACATCAGTAGGGTCAGGAGACACACAGTTGCTCTTTAAAGCTATAGGGCTCAAATTGCACTTTTCCATGGGATAGCCAGGGGGTCCTCCTAACCCTGGCCCTAGGGCTACAGTCTCAAAAGGCTGTGATTCAATCTGGCCCTGTGATGGGAAATTGTTTGGGTGTAAGGGATAATGAAGAGAAGCCTGGAACCCTTTTCTAAGGCAGATGTCTCACACTCAAGTTGTAATGTGAGACTACAGCAGCATGGTGAGGTGGGTAGAGCACAGACCTAGGACTCAGAAGGTCCTAATCCCAGCTCCTCCATGTGTACTCTGTGACCTTGAGCAAGTCACTTAACTTCTCTGGGTCTCGGTGACCTCATTTGTAAAATGATGATTGAAACTGTGAGCTCCACATGAGACAGGAACTGGGTCCAACCTGATTTGTTTGTAACTACCTCAGTGCTTAATACAGTGCCCATAGTAAGCACTCAATAAATACCACAATTATTATTATTATTATTATTATTAGCACTGGGTACCAGTCCTGAATGTACTAAACTATAACATCCCTCTTCCAGGCTTCAAGTCCCTTGGCCCACACAGGAAATTTCTGGAAAGCATGGCAACAGAGGAGGGGCCTGGTAGGCTTCGGCAAGTTGAACTAAATGAGACCAGTCCTGAAATAATTAACCACTTTTCCCCTACATATCTTCAAATTCCAAGGTTTTATCTTCAAATTCCAAGGCTTTTTTTCTCTGGTGTTTGTTAAGCACTTACTATATGCCAGTCACTGTACTAAGCAATGGAGTAGGTACAAGCTAATCAGGTTGGACACAGTGCCTGTCTGACATAGGATTCACCATCTTAATCCCCATTTTAGAGATGAGGTACATGAGGCACAGAGAAGTTAAAAGACTTGCCCAAAGTCACCCTGCAGGTAAAAGGTGGAGCTAGGATTAGAACCCAGCTCCTTCTAACTCCCAGAAACATGCTATATCCACTAGACCACACTGCTCACGTGGTCATGGGTCTGTGATATCCAAGATAACTCTGTTACTATCTCAAGACTCCGATACTGAAAGAGTGGGAGAGCCAATATCCCCCACCCCGATATTGAAAGAGTGGGAGAGCAAACATGGATTGCATAATCATTTAACTTGTTTGGTCTATGTCCACCCACCATAAGGAAAAGACAAGTACACCTGTTGCTAGACCAACTTCCGATTCCTCTGGGATGCCATGGAATCTATCCACACTAGCAGATAGCACTGGGCGCAGAGCAGAGCGTAAGTAGTTGGAGCAGGGATGATGGAGTCTCCCATCAGGTAGAGCTGATGAGTCTATGTCTTGAAATGAGGAATTGCTTCTAGCATCATGGCTTGTATAAGGCCGCTCACACTGTGACATCCCTGCCGGTCATCTTTTCTCTGGAGCACAGAGGGCAACGAGTGAGAAGGCAGGAAAGAGCACTGCACAATATAGCATGCGTTTCTGGCCTCTGCTCCTGTGAACCAGTGACAAGCAGAACCCATTTCTCCTAGAACAGTGCTTTATCCCCTGGATGAAGAAGCAGCAGGTGAAAGAGGAGCAGTGTGACCTAGTGGAAAGAACGCAAGCCTGGGAATCAGAAAGATCTGGGTTCTAATCCTGTGTCTGCTACTTGTCTGATCTCCGACCTTGGTCAGGTTACTTTACTTCTCTGTGCCTCATCAGTTAACTCATCTGTACAATGGTCATTAAGATTCTGAGTCCCAGATGGGACAGGGACTGTGTCCCACCCAATTGGCTAGTATCCACCCCAGCACTTAGTACAGTGTCTGGCACATAGTAAGTGCTTAACAAAGACCTTAATTATTATCATTATTACGTGGTAGACGTG
Source organism: Ornithorhynchus anatinus (assembly GCF_004115215.2). Taxonomy (NCBI): domain Eukaryota; kingdom Metazoa; phylum Chordata; class Mammalia; order Monotremata; family Ornithorhynchidae; genus Ornithorhynchus; species Ornithorhynchus anatinus. The sequence goes on from NC_041732.1 coordinate 19,549,340, forward strand.
AACATTATTTTGCCAGAGTTTTCCCTTTTGCTGCCCAACATGAAGTCCGACAGACACCAGCGGGGGTGAGAAATATCCACACTCCTTTGGCCAATATTTGCCTTTCACAGATTTCTTCCTCTGGCTTCTGCCACTGTGGCCTCTGGCTCCACAGAGTTCTTGCCACAGTAGCCAAAAGACAGACAGCTGGTCTCCCTCCCCAGCCTTCTGGCAGGAGGTAGTATCCGGGAAACCGATTCTGCTCACCAGTTCAGTTGTCAGGCTCAGGGAGCTGCTGACTTTATTCTTAAGCCAGTGCTTCTCCTGGTTTTCCCAATGAATCGCCTTTCTTCAAGTTTTATAGACCTATTGACTTTTGCTAAACTCCCCAAGCCATTTGCAGAAAAAAGATTGACTAACTTAAAGGTGGAGAAGGAAAGGTTTTAGCAATTGTTGAGGTTAGTAAACATGACAGATGTTTGGGGATTAGCAGGAAATCATGAATAAAATCATTGGGATTTGATAAAGGGATTTTCACTCCTGGCAATTAAAGTTTTTCAGCCCAAAACAAACAAACCCTAAGCGGATAAAGGTCATTCGGAGAAAAAAAAAAACCTCTCCTGGTCTAAGACACTCAAAGATGCTCAGAGCTCCTTCCGGCTTCTGATATAGCATCATTGACTGTGCTTTATTGAAAAGGGTAACTTTTCCTTCTAATCCTATCTAAGCAAAGTCTCTATTATTCTACAAACACTTGACTTTTTCAGGGAGAAAACCATATTTGAGTAGCTAAGAGTTGAGCTTCTCCTAAGCTGGGGACTATCAAGGAGGGAAATGTTTATATTGGGAGAAAAAAACAATTCACTGAAAAGATGTAATGGAAGGGAGTTAAATCTTCCCCAAATATAACGTCACTGGTGGAGTGAAACTCGTCTCTATAAGTCTGGGGCTAACGGCTCAGTGAAGCTCAGCATAAATGGGTCAGAAACCACATGGAGGATTAGTAGAGCTTGACAAGTTAGAATTAGACAAACAAACCCAAAAAGCCCTGTTTACCTTAGGAGGAGAAAAGCCCTCTGCTGAGAGAGAGAGTGAAAACGTTTGTCTTTACTGCTGCACTACTGCACCTTCCAGGCCAGAGAGAAAAGTCCTATCTACTGAAGAAAATGGGCCCCTGCAGATTGGAGATCAGAGAGTGGATCCTTCCTTACATGCCTGGTGGGATCGGCCCCAATCGATCCATAGTACTGAGTAGTTGTTATGTGCAGGGCACTTTCCTAAGTGCTTAGGAAAGTACGATACAACCAAATAGCAGCAGCAGAAGCAGCAGCATTTGCAGCAATCTATGAGGAAGCTAGGTAATGTATCTTTGTTGTTGGTTTTTAATGGTATTTGTTAAGTGCTTACCATATGAGAGTCACTGTACTAAGCGATGGGATAGAGGTAAGATAATCAGGCTGGTCACAATCCATGTCCCATGTGAGGCTCCCCATTTTTACAGATGAGGTAACTGGGGCCCAGAGAAGTGAGGTGACTTGACCAAGGTCACGCAGAATCCAAGTGGAAGAGCAGGAATTAGAACCCAGGTCCTAAGGGCTGTCTGGGTCACCCTTGGAAGGACATGAGGGGTCTCCTATGGGAAGAAGGTTCTGAGAGCTTCCCTGAAGCAGTTCTTAGCCTCCTCATTCTCAGAACTCTACATACTCTACTCCCTTCAATCAATCAATCAATCAATGGTATTTAGTGAGCATTTACTTTGTGCAGAGCATTGTACTAAACACTTGGGAGAGTGCAATACAATGGAGTTAACAGACATTCCCTGCCAGAATGAGCTTACTGTCTAGGGAAGGAGACAGACACTGATCTAATAGATGCAAAGGTGAGAATGGATAACGGAGAAAATGGGATAACTGAGAAATGTTGCCTGCCCACCATGAGCTTACAATCTATAGCGAGCTCCCGTCTTTCACCATTCCTTTTCCTTCCTCCTCTTGCGTCTCATAAATCTAAATCACATCTCGAAACTTTCTGACAGCGGCAGACTTCCTGAAGGACAGTTGAATTGGAGCCTACAAGATCTGAGAATATAAGTTTCCTGAAGTGCCCAGCTGTTATGCCCCTTGATATCCTAAGCTCTCTCCCCTGCCCAGGCAGTTGGTCAATCACATTTATTGAGCACTTACTGTGTGCAAAGCACTGTACTAAACACTTAGAAGAGGACAATATAGCAACGAACAGACACATTCTTGTCCACTGTGAGCTCAGGCGCATATATTGAACGATGGCTAGTTGTGTTTAGTGTAATGGTTAGAGCAAGGGCCTGGGAGTCAAAAAGTCATGGGTTCAAATCCAAAATTGTCTGCTGGGGGACCATGAGCATATCACTTCACTTCTCTTTTGTGAAATGGGGATTGAGATTGTAAGCCCCACATGGGACAAGAACTGTGTTCACCTCGATTTGCTCATAACCACCGCAGCACTTCGTACAATGCCTGGCACAAAGTAAGTGCTAAAATAATAATAATAATAATAATGTTGGTATTTGTTAAGCGCTTACTTTGTGCCGAGCACTGTTCTAAGCACTGGGGTAGACACAGGGGAATCAGGTTGTCCCACGTGGGGCTCACAGGGCTCACAGTCTTAATCCCCATTTTACAGATGAGGGAACTGAGGCACCGAGAAGTTAAGTGACTTGCCCAAAGTCACACAGCTGACAAGTGGCCGAGCTGGGATTCGAACCCATGACCTCTGACTCCAAAGCCCGTGCTCTTTCCACTGAGCCACGCTGCTTCTCTAAATACCATCATCACCATTATTGTTATTATTACTATTATAATAAATGCAGACTATGGTCCCAGAATTGTATCCCTGAGACCTCAACAGCAGCAGGAATCACTACACCCTCACCCATTTGGTATCGATCAGTGGTATTTATTGAGTGCTTACTATGTGCAGAGTGACTGAGAAAGCATAGTACGATTGAGTTGGTAGACGCGATCCCTGCCCACAAAGAGCTTACGGTCTAAAGGTACAGTGTCCAACCTGATTAACTTCTTTCTACCTCAGTGTTTAAGTACAGTGCCAGGTACATAGCATAAGAGCTTAACAAATACCATTCCCCCCCATCACAAAAAAAGGTACTCTCACACATCAAGTGAAAATCACATCAGAGGATAAAAGACCCTTTTAACTTGCCACCTTCCATAGACTGCATAGGTCTTTTCTGCCACACCCTCACAAATTAATAGAACCTCACAGCACCAGCATGACTGTGATTTCAAAGAATGGCATAGTTACATGTCCTTCATTCAATCATATTTATTGAGCGCTTACTGTGTGCAAAGCACTCATATTCTTTTACAGTCACTGTGGGTCGGGAACGAGCCTACCACTTCTGTTGTGTTGTACTCTCCCAAGCACTTAGTACAGTGCTCTGGACACAAGAAGTGCCGAATAAATACCACTGATAATGATACTGTTGTACACAGTGAACTCTTCACCGATGAACCGCAGTCCAATTTGCCACGTATTTCACTGGTCAAAATACATAGTGGTGCTAAACTTGCATATCTGGCTTATGTGTTCTATGCATTAGATTGAGTAAAGTACCTACTGTAAGTCTCATTTTAATCAATGTATCTAATATAAATCTTCATTATCTGAAACTCTGAGTTCTTAGCATAATAACTAAAGGCTCTAGGAAGAATTCAGTAAAAAATCAGGACCCCTTTTCCATCAGGGCTTTCTTTGTGCAGAGGGGTGGCAGGAAAATCTCTCCCCCTTCATCTCGAGTTTGGATTGTCATTTACCAAATGTGTCAAGGCATTATTCCCTTAGCTTTGCACTCATAGTTCTGGTGTGTGATTCTAACTTTTTCCGATTCCAAGGGGAATTTCAATAAATCACCGCGGCTGGAGTCTGTTCTTGCTGAGAGCAAGACTTGGGACATATGTATGTGCTTGTGGGTGTGTAAGTGTGTGTGTGTGTGTATATGTGTGTGCGTGCACACTGTGTGCATCAAGAAGACTTGGATGTGTTTTCTCTAACCTTCCCAGAGCTGTAGCACATGAAAAGTGCAGGAAATTTGTAAATCGATGCAGCTTGTTGCCATGGAAGCCCAAATCAAGCTTATTTGTTTTGGGGGGTACGTGTGTGTATCTGGTCCTGTTCTCGAAGGAAAAAGTCAGTGCTTGAGGTTATCCTTATGGGGAGGAAGGAGGGGCATCACCTCCACTGAAGAACAACCATAAGATTGTCTCTATCTGTTACCGAATTGCACTTTCCAAGTGCTTAGGACAGTGCTCTGCACAGTAAAGGCTCAATAAATACGAATGAATGAATGAATGAATAAGAAAGAGGGACAAACCCAAGACATTACTGGGCTATTGGGATGCCAATCCAATCTTTGGGGGCTGATTCCCCTATTGACTGGGGTGGGTAGGGCTCTGACCAGCTCAAGGAATCCCTTTTACTTCCAGACACCCTCTAACTGGATCTCAGGAGTTCCTGACTTGTTCTACCTGAGGCAGAACTGAGGTGAAGAGATCGAGAAACAGGAGGAAACTTATTTTGGCAGCATTGGAAACCTAAGAATAAAATTTCCTAGAAGCCACACAGCTGCATTTTCCAGAATCCATTGGGAATGGTAGTCAATCGGTGAACTGAGCAGAGGCTTAAATTCAGAGAAAGATCTCTGTTTCTTTTTCTCTTCCAGTATCTAGGGGCACACAGCATGTTTTCATTCAATCGTATTAATTGAGCATTTACCAAGTAGAAAGCACTTTATTAAGCACTTGGTAGACTACAATATAACAATGAAAACAGACACATCCCCTGCCCACAAAGAACTTGATAATAGAAAGAACAATGATAATAGTAATCACAATCATGGTATTTTTAATTGCTTATTATGTGCAAAGCCCTGTACTCGGCACTATACAAAGCACACAGCAGTCATATGGCAGAGTCAGGATTAGAACCCAGGCCTTTCTGACTCCCAGTCCCATGCTCTATCGCCCAGATCATACTGCTTCTTCTATAGTTTGATTGTAAGCCCCTTGAGGGTCAGGGAGCATGTCTAATTTCTACCCGTGTCTTCTTTCTCAGTGTTTAGTACAGTGCTTAATATATATTATTAGTACTGCTGGTTCCACCTCCCACACTTAACCTTATTCATTAAATTAAACTTCTGGGTGTTGAAAGTAGTAAGTAGGTGTGAGATAAGTGGGTCCCATGTCCTAAGTAAGAGGGAGCACAGGCTTGAACCCCCAATTTGAGGATAAGGGAACTGGCCTATTCTCCTGAGACTTAGACCTGTAAGTGCTTAGTACAGTGCTCTGCACACAGTAAGTGCTCAATAAGTACGATTGAATGAATGAATGAATGAATGAATGCTCTGTCCATAATAGATGTTCACTAAATACCACTGATTGATATTTTTTAACAAGCAAATTAAAAAAACAACAACCAACGTTCAATCTCTTGGTATCCTTGCATTTGCAATCACTCATCAACTTTCCTGGTCTTCTGAAACTTCTTCAACTCCGGTGGCTGAGAAGCAGTTTTGCCTAGCGGAAAACGCACAGGCCTAGAAGTCAGAAGGACTTGGTTTCTCGTCTTGCCTCTGCCACTTGTCTGCTTTGTAACCTGGGGCAAGTCACTTCATTTTTCTGTGCCTCAGTTACCACATTTGTAAAATGGGCATTAAGAGTGTGAGCCCCAAGTCGGACACATGGACTCTATATCTACCCCAGCATTTAGAACAGTGGCTGGCACATAGTAAGGCTTAGCAAATACCTTAAAAAAACCCCATGGCATACCACAAGACTTCTAACATAGCACTGCCATATCAAAAATATGGCTGTCAGTTTGTGTATGAATTAGCCAACTCAGTATAGCCAGTCAAGCCCTGTGCTCTGAGGTCTGAGATGGGGTCCTAAACTGAGATTTTGGGGACAGGCAACCTGTTCTGCTCTGCTCTGCTGTCCAGACCCTGATGTGTGGGCGGGGCCTCTTCTTTTTTCTGATCATCCTGCCAGCCAACATCTCCAGCAGCTTTGGTCGGGAGACTGTAATAATAATAATAATAATTGTATTTGTTAAGCACTTACTATGTGCCAGGTGCCGTACTAAGTGTTGGGGTGGAAACAAGCAAATCAAGTTGGATACAGTACCTGTCCCACACGGGGATCACAGTCTCCATCCCCTTTTTACAGATGAGGTAACTGAAACACAGAGAAATAAAGTGACTTGCCCAACATCACACAACAGACAAGTGGCAGAGTCGGGAATAGAACCAGGTCCTTTGGACCCCCAGACCCGTGCTCTATCTATTGAGCCATCCTGCTTCTACAGACTGTAGACTTTAAGCTAATTTTGTGGGCAGGGAATGTGTCCCTTACACTATTCTATTGTACTCTACCAAGCGATTAGAATGGTGCTCTGCACACAGTAAAAGCTCAATAAATAGTATTGACTGATTTACAGGAGAGAAGGGGACTAAATCTGACTCAGTCTTCCCTCCTCGGTTTCAGAGTCCAACAGCAGACGGGCCGTCAACAGAGGCTATCTCGGCGGGCTACTCAGATTATGCCAGGACTGGCATGACAACGACTCCTCCAACACCTACACGCAAATCCGCCGAGGTCTCATGCTCTGCCTCAAGCACATCACCAACATCCGGTCTGGCCAAGAGGCCTTCCTGGGGGACCGGGGCATGGAGATCCTCTTTTCCATCCTGCAGGTAAGTGACTCTTCATGTGGTTTTCTTGGGTTGTACGCCCCTTGCCTGCAGCTCAAGAACCAGGGTGGCCTTTCTCCGGGACAAATATGGGGACTATAGACCATAAGCTTGTTGTAGGCAGGTAATGTGTCTACCAACTCTCATATTGTTATGTTGAAGTAATAATAGTTAACAATAATAATTATGGTACTTGTTAAGAGCTTACTAAGTGGCAAGCAATGTTTTCAGTGCTGAAGTAGATACAAGTTAATTAGGTTGGACCACCGTCCCTGTCCCACAAGAGGCTCACACTCTGAATCCCCGTTTCACAGTTGAGGTACCTGAGGCCAAGAGAAGGGAAGTGACTTGCCCAAGTTCATAAAGCAGACAAGTAGCAGAGAGGGGATTAGAACCCAAATCTTGACAAATCCAATGGCTCCTACTCCATTCTGATCCTCCTTGACCTCTCTGCTGCCTTTGACACTGTCGACCATCCCCTCCTCCTTCACACCTTATCTCACCTTGGCTTCACGGACTCCGTCCTCTCCTGGTTCTCCTTTTATTTCTCTGGCCGGTCATTCTCGGTCTCCTTCGCAGGTGCGTCCTCCCCCTCCCATCTTTTAACTGTTGGAGTTCCTCAAGGGTCAGTTCTTGGCCTCTTCTGGTCTCCATTTACATTCACTCCCTCGGTGAACTCATTCGCTCTCACGGCTTTGACTACCATCTCTACTCAGATGACACGCAGATCTACATCTCCGCCCCTGTCCTCTCCCCATCCCTTCAGGTTCGCATCTCCTCCTGCCTCCAGGATGTCTCCACCTGGATGTCGGCCCGCCACCTAAAACTCAACATGAGCAAGACTGAGCTCCTAATCTTCCCTCCCAAGCCCGGTCCTCTCCCAGACTTCCCTATCACCGTGGATGGCACGACCATCTTTCCCGTCTCTCGGGCCCGCAATCTTGGTGTTATCTTTGACTCGTCTCTCTCGTTCACCCCACACATCCGATCCGTTACCAAGACCTGCCGGTTTCACCTTTACAGTATTGCCAAGATCCGCCCTTTCCTCTCCACCCAAATGGCTACCTTACTGCTACAGGCTCTTGTTATATCCCGGCTAGACTACTGTGTCAGCCTTCTCTCTGATCTCCCTTCCTCCTCTCTCGCCCCGCTCCAGTCTAGTCTTCACTCCGCTGCCAGGCTCATCTTCCTGCAGAAATGCTCTGGGCATGTCACTCCCTTTCATAAACACCTCCAGTGGTTGCCTATCAACCTCCGCTCCAAACAAAACCTCCTCATTCTAGGCTTCAAGGCTCTCCATCACCTTGCCCCTTCCTACCTCTCCTCCCTTCTCTCTTTCTCCTGCCCACCCCGCATGCTCCGCTCCTCTGCGGTCCACCTCCTCACCGTCCCTCGGTCTCGCCTATCCCACCGTCGACCCCTGGGCCACGCCCTCCCGTGGTCCTAGAATGCCCTCCCTCCTCACCTCTGCCAAACTAATTCTCTTCTCCTCTTCAAAACCCTACTTAAAATTCACCTCCTCCAAGAGGCCTTCCCAGACTGAGCTCCCCTTCTCCCTCTACTTCCTCTACCGCCCCCCCTTCACCTCTCTGCAGCTTGACCTCCCCTCATCTCCCTTAACCTTTTCCCCTCATCTCCCTCTGCTCCTCCCCCTCTCCCTTCCCATGCCCTCAGCACTGTACTCGTCTGCTCAACTGCTTATTTTCATTACCCTATTTATTTTGTTAATGAAATGTACATTGCCTTGATTCTATTTAGTTGCCATTGTTTTTATGAGATGTACTTCCCCTTGACTCTATTTATTGCCATTGTTCTTGTCTGCCTGTCTCCCCCGATTAGACTGTAAGCCCGTCAAATGGCAGGGACTGTCTCTATCTGTTGCCGACTTGTTCATTCCAAGCGCTTAGTACAGTGCTCTGCACATAGTAAGCGCTCAATAAATACTATTGAATGAATGAATGAAAGGTTGTCCCACGTGGGGCTCAAAGTCTTAATCCCCTATTTTACAGATGAGGTAACTGAGGCACAGAGGAGAGATAGCAGCGTGGCGCAGTGGAAAGAGCACGGGCTTTGGAGTCAGGGCTCATGAGTTCGAATCCCAGCTCTGCCACTTGTCAGCTGTGTGACTGTGGGCAAGTCACTTAACTTCTCTGTGCCTCAGTTCCCTCATCTGTAAAATGGGGATTAAGACTGTGAGCCCCACGTGGGACAACCTGATTCCCCTGTGTTTACCCCAGCGCTTAGAACAGTGCTCTGCACATAGTAAGCGCTTAACAAATACCAACATTATTAAGTTAAATGGCTTGCCCAAGGTCACATAGCAGAATTAGAACCCAAGCCCGTGCTCATTCCACTAAGCCATGTAGCTTCATCTGACTATTGTAACTCCAAATGTTCTGGTGCCACTGTTGGAGACAGGATACCGGCCAGGTGTAGGAGAGAAACACCAGTTGACCTGACCAATCTGATATTGGCTAAGGTCTTCGACTTCAACTCAGATTTGGAATTTCTTAAATGCTCTAATTAGATCTTGTTTTCTGACCCTTGTGCCAGGTTAAATATCTTATTGTCTTTCCAACGAAGACTGTGAGCCCCTTGTAGAATAGGGACGATGTTTGACTTGGTTATCAAGCGCTTGTTAGGGAGTTTTGCACACAGTAAGTGCTCAATAAATATGATTGAATGATACAGTACTTGGCACACAGTAAGCGTTTAACAAATACTATAATATATAACATTGTGATAATAGAATAGAAAAATACAAGAAGTTAATAATATAATAATGTTTATAATATTATAATAATAATAAAGGATCATCTCCATCTGTGCAGTTTCCACCACAGATTTTTGGCCGTTCCCAAGAATCCCCCTTAGACCTCATGTAGCCAAGTCACATAGATATTTTATTCCACCGACCTTTCCCCATTAGTCAATTTTTCTACTCTCCATCATTTTGGTCACTCTCCTCTGGACTGCCTCCAATTTTATCCTCACCTGAGTACACCAGAGGCCACGATGGAGCCAAAAAGGATGTTGTCTTCCAAGTCTGGCCCCGGAAGAGTTCCCCCATGAACAAATTAGCCCTTTTTGCTGCAATTCCATGGACTGTAAAACCATATCTAATTTCCCATCCACCATGACCTCCAGGGCTCTTCCTTCATAACCGCTTTTGAAGCTTTTCTCGTCCACAAATAGCCACATTTTAGGTTATACTCCTTCAGCACAACTTTCCCAGGCTGAATTGTATTTTGTTAGACTGCGGTGCCCAATTTTTTAGCCTCTCTGGGCTCATGAAGGGTCCTTCTAGAGTGATGTTTAACAGCTGCGAGGTTGCTGTTCTCTGCACATTTCATCCACATGCGGTTTGTTCCCTTTTCTAGACTATTAGCTCATGAATGTTCCTATTTTGAAAAAGAAGAAGAAATAAAGGAACTGAGAAGGAGTGTGGCCTAGTGGAAAGATCGTGGGCTTGGGGTTCAGAACTGGGTTCCATTTCTGGCTCTTGCCACTTGCCTGCTGTCTGACCCTGAGCAAGTCACACGTTAGAAGTCATAAGTTAGAGAAGCAGAGTGGGCAGGCGAGAGCACGGGCTTGATTGTCAGAGTTCATGGGTTCTAATCCCGGCTTTGCCACCTGTCAGCTGTGTGACTGTGGGCAAGTCACTTTACTTCTCTATGCCTCAGTTCCCTCATCTGTAAAATGGGGATGAAAACTGTGAGCCTCATGTGGGACAATCTGATTACCCTGTATCTACCCCAGCACTTGGAACAGTGCTCTGCACATAGTAAGTGCTTAACAAATACCAACATTATTATTATTATTAAGTACTTAACAAATACCATCATCATCACCATCAAGTCACTTAAATTCTCTGGGTCTAGTTTCCTCATCTGTAAAATAGGGATTAAATACCTGTCTTTACACTAGATGTGACCCCTTATCAGTAAAGTGCTTTGCACATATTAAGTGCTTAACAAGTACTATAATTGATTAATTATAGATCTATTTTGGTGGAAAAATGTGCTACCAGTGTTCTATTACTACTACTAATAATAATGATAATAATTGTGGTATTAAGTGCTTACTATATGCCAGGCACTGTACTAAGCACTGCAATAGATACAAGGAAATTGAGTTGGGTCTGACACAGTATTGGCATTGTTGGTGGTTTACTTGCTTATATTCACTAAAACTAGCATGTTGGCTGCCCCGTCAGAAGGGCTGGTGAAACATGCTATTCATTCATTCATTCAATTGTGTTTATTGAGCGCCTACTGTATGCAGAGCACTATACTAAGCACTTGGAAAGTACAACTCAGCAATAAAGAGAGATACTCCCTGAACACACTTGGGCTTACCATCTAGAAAGAAAATGATACTATGAAACCCAGAGTTCCTCCAAATTGAGATTTAAGGTATTTGTATTGAAACTATTTTCCTGATCTTCAGTGAAACTTTAGATTAGTGCTTGTATCTCTCTCTCTTTCTCTCTAACTCTTTGCTCTCTTTCTCTCTAACTCTTTGCTGTATATAGTATTCATATAGAGAAGCAGCCTGACCTGGGGGAAAGAGCATGGGCCTGGGAGTCAGGGAACTTGGGTTCTAACCCCAGTTTTGCCACTTGCCTGCTGTGTGAACTTGGGCAAGTCACTTACATTATCTATGCCTCAGTCTACTCATCTGTAAAATGGAGACCAAGTACCTATCTTCCCTCCCTCTTAGAATGTGAAGTCCATGTGGGACTGTAACTGGGTCAAAGTGAGTACTTAATAAATACCACAGAGTTATCTAATCCCAGCTCTGCCACCTGTCTGCTGTGTGACTTTGGGCAAGTCACTTAGCTTCTCTGGTTCTCATCTGTAAAATGGGGATTGAGAATGCGATCCTCATAAGGGACAGGAACTGTGTCCCAGTCGATTTGCTTGTATCCACTTAGTGCTTATAACAATGCCTGGCACATAGTAAGCACTTAAATTACACAATTATTATTATTATCATTATTATTAGCCCTGAAGATGGTAAGCTCCTTGTTGGGAGAGATCATGTCTACCAACTCATTTGTATTGTACTTTTCTCAAACGCTTAGTACAATGCTCTGCACCCAGTAAGTGCTCAAATACCATGGATAGATTGTTATGACCATTCATCCACCCCATGTATAAGTGCACATGAATATTTAGCTGTCCTTTGTTTTCTAAAATGACTCTTCTGATGCTGAGTTTCTACCCATGTGAGTGTGGCTGAAAAGACCAGATGTTTACATGTGTGCATATCTGTATTCCTTCACTAACTTGGTTATAAAGTGTTCATAATGAAAATAATTCTGGGAAAAAGGGGTCTCTTATGGGTGGTAATGTTCTTTTTTGTTAGGACTGCCTGGGTAGCAAGAGTTTGGACCCCATTGTGACAGTTGTGCTGCAGATCCTGCGGAAATGTTACCCCAAATGCCTGTTACCCTTAGCTTCTGCCAGGAGTGCATATTCCTTTCCTGATCCTGGAAGCATCTTCTCTGGACCACTCTGGGCTGAAAATGAAGGTACAATTCTAGGGTGAGAGAGATTGGATGAGTTTCAACACAGAAATCTCTCTAGAAGAGAGCCACCTGGAAGACTAGATTTCAACCCGCTCCCCAGTCCTCATTCCTGCTCCAGAGAGTCCAGGAGAAAGTTCAAAATGAATCCTAAACCTTCAGGGAAAAGCACCATCAGGAATGCGGATTCTTCCTGTTAGAACATGTGAGTGAGGAAGACCAGGCCCCCAGCCTAGTTTGATTTGGCTAATTTTTCTTTTAAATACTCTTTTACCCACCAAGGTAGAATGTACCCAAGGATGGAGATGTGGGAATTGTTGCCCAGCCTTCTGAGTTGGGTTGAAATTCCTCGGGTGCCTCTGTTTAGGACCCCCACAGAGTCCAGCAGGGTATAAGGTCTTTGTTCCAGAGAGATGAACCACAGAATCCTCCCCCTATGTGTGCCATGAGACTTTAGCTGCCCCTCAGGATCCTGTGGCTGAGATTACGGGATAAACAGAGTTGTCCCAATATCAAATGGCCCACTGGAGTCGGGCACTGCTTTGGATGAGACTTTGAACTTCCTTTAGGTGTCAAATAGCAGAAGCCTTGGGGAGAGTGGCAGCAGAGCCTTAGAGCTCTGGTTTGTCCACCCTACTGCTTTCAGCTCCTCCCACTTGGACCAAGAAAGCAGTCTTAAAAAACTGCCCAGTCTAGAAATGCTTATAACATAGATATTGCCTCCACCACCATACCTCTGTTGCTCTGCAACAGGCCTTCATCTCCATGATTTTCCTTGTCCTTGATTTTCAAAAAGCAGCTCCAGTTTACCCAACTGGAAACACCTCCATCTGAAGAGTATTTATCAGGCAACCAGTTGAGGGTACCCACTGTCCAAGAATCTGTAGGTTTTCCATGCTAGTTCCACTACAAATATACCTTTTACCTCTCTAGGATCCCACAGGTTTAATATTTCTCTTAAATATGTACCAAGTGCTTAGTACACTACTCTGCACCCAGTAAGTGCTCAATAAATACCATTAATTATGCTATGTCTAAGACACTATAACAGTAACACTGTATAGTTCTGTAGCTCTGAGCCCCTGTAGTAATGGCAACATGGCTGCAATCCTGAAATGTTGCAACATCAAGCCAAGGGAAGCCCTTAGAAGGGGAAACTAAGTTGGAATTTTTTTTGGAGAGGAGAAGCTTATTTTTGTCACAAATCTCATCCAGCTGACAGGAAATGATTCTTTCTTGGGTAGTGCTGCCTCTAGTAGTTTCAGCATAGTAATAGTAGTATGTATTGAGCACCCACTTCATGTGTAGCAGTGTACTAGCCATTTGGAAAGTATAGAATGACAAAGCTCATTTTCATTCAAGAGTATTTATTAAGTGCTTACTGTGTGCAGAGCACTATACTAAGATTTGGGAAAGTACAAGACAATAATAAACTGACATTCCCTGTCGGCAGTGAGCTCACAGTCACTGTGAGAAAATGGGGAGACAGACACCAATACAAATAAACAAAATTACAGATATTTACATAAGTTCTGTGGGGCTTTGGGAGGATGGGGGGAGCAAAGGTACCCTGCTAGTCAGGGTGATGCAGAAGGGAGTGGGAAATGAGGAAAAGTGGGGCTCTGGGAAGGCCTCTTGGAGGAGATGAAGTGACACATTCCCTTCCCACCAGGAGCTTAGACTCTATGGAACACAATCCACAGTGTGGTCTGGGGCCAGACCACACCAGCACACTAAAGTGAGGAATGTATTTTCCTTTTATCTGTTTAGACCAGTTTAGGCAGTCATTATGGGCAATTGGGTGTTTAAAACCAAAATTCCCATCCTCATTTCCCACAGTTGCAATTTGTGCACCTGAATGAATGATCCTGGCTACAATCTCACAATGCAATCTCACAGTGTGTCGGCATCTCACTGGAGTAATATTTCAGGTCACCAGTGAGGTGTAAAGAAGTGAACACAAAGGAACTATCACACACTCCTGAGGTGTTAGCTACTTTGGCAGGGGGGCAGAAGGGATTAAGTTTCAAAGGTGGATGAATTGGTCACCAGCCTCTGTGAGACCCAACATGACTCAGTGTCTGTAAATGGACTGTGGGTAGATTCTGCAGTTCCTGAAGTAGAGCCTTCAATCACAGCACCCCATCTCCCAGGAGGTTCAAATAAGTAAGTCTACTTGGTTCATCTCATTTTTTTGTCCCCTTGACAGAGGATTGTGAAGATGATGGTGAAGAAGTGGACAAGGACTCAGATTCTGAAAATCCAGAAATGGAAGAGGAGGTGTGTACCCAGTCCCATTACCCACCTTTGCCTTTCCTAGGAAAGCAGAGTGACCTAGTGGAAAGAGTCAAAAGACCTAGGTTCTAATCCTAACTCTTCCAATTGCCTACTGACTGACCTTGGGCAAGTCCCTTAACTTCTTGAGAAGCAGTGTGGCCTAGCAGAAAGGCACAGACCTGGGAATCAGGGGACCTGGATTCCAATGGCTCCACTATAATAATGTTGGTATTTGTTAAACGCTTACTATGTGCAGAGCACTGTTCTAAGCACTGGGGGAGATACAACGTGATCGGGTTGTCCCACGTGAGGCTCAAAGTCTTAATCCCCATTTTTACAGATGAGGTAACTGAGGCACAGAGAAGTTAAGTGGCTTGCCCAAGATCACATAGCGAACAGGTGGAGGAGCTGGGATTAGAACCCAAGTCCTCTGACTCCCAAGCCTTTGCTTTTTCCACTAAGCTACGCTGCTTCTCATGCTGATGCTGGGAATATTAATTCTGGTTCAACTTCCAACCCACTGACTGGGCTTGCTGAACTCCCTCAAATCCCTGGGGCTCAGTTTCCTCCTCTGTAAATAGGCACAATAGAATGGCTGTGGAAGCTAAATGGGTCAGAATAACTGCAAGGCACCCTGCCTTTTCTATAAACATAAATGACAGTGGCTCAACCCTCAAATACTTCTCGGAAATATCCAAAGAATGACACACCTTAGTGGTTTGAGATTAAGAGTCCCAATGATATCCTGGTCTTTGCATGGCAGTGTTGATAAATAGAATCATTTTCGCAGTCATCGGGAGCAAATTGTGGCTTGGCAGTGCATGCTGTGAAGTATGGCTTGAAATGATTTGAATAATACAGTACTGATACTGGTCATTCATCAATGCTATTCCCCTTCTCCCCTCCTCTTCTGTCTGTTTCTTGCTCTGAGATGTCTGGGTACTATAAACTTAGTGAGGTTCTGCTCATATCTGATGTAGTAGGGGAAGTAGTCTGTTGTCCATTGGCTGCAGCTGGAGTTGGAAGAGTTTCCAAGGGGTTCTCAGCTTTGTGGATAACTGCAGGGTGACTCAGAAAGCAAACAAAGCTCAACTGGGAAATAGAGCAGCCGACAGATTGGGCCAGGGGCAGAAGTAATTTATCAGCCCATGAAGCAGTTGAAGATTTAGCACTCTAATGGGGGACCAGATATTGGGGGCAGGAGGAGCTCCTTTGCAGGATAGATAAAGGTCAGGAAAGGTTACAGCCAACAAGCAAGCTTTCCCCAAATGGAGTTCTCACCCTGTGGAGTTTTTTTGCAAGAGTGTCAAAGCAGGGCATGGAGCTGACAATTTCCCATCAAAGATCTTTGACTTTGCCTCCTTATGTGGCTTTAGGAAAGTCCCTTCCATCTTTCTACTCAGGGAAATTTGGAAATGAAGCAGCCGGTGTTTGTAAATGGCTTTGAAGCCAGAGAGGTGGGAGAGTGAAATGGGCAGTATGAATGAGTTCCCTTCTAACCATAATCTACTAGGGGAAATCTCTGTCTCAGCAGGAGAGGAGCAGAGTTATCTTCTAGGTCGCAGGGTCCAACTCAGTTGTGGAATGGAAAATGTGTGATATGGAAAGCTGGGCAGGAATGGAGCAGTGTGGGCAGTGAATAGAGCACAGGCCTGGGACTTCTTTGTGTCTCAATTTCCTACAAAACATAGGTGTGGCAATACATGTTCTCCCTCCTACTGAGAGTGTGAATCTCATGTGCTTAGTACAGTAAGTAAGCACTTAAAAAATTATTATTATTATTGTTAATGAGCTGAAACATGATGAGAGGATCAGGACATAAAGACTTGGAGAAAGGGGGAATATCTGATGTAGTAAGGGGAAGTAGTCTGTTATCCATTGGCTGCAGCTGGAGTTGGAAGAGTTTCCAAGGGGTTCTCAGTTTTGTGGATAACTGCTGTTATTCTCTATTTGGTTTTACAAAATTCTCCTATTAAAAACAGTCCCTATAATTAAGATTGTCCTCATCAATTGTTCAAAGATTCAACAGTGCCCCTTCATTTTCCCTAATTTTTTATTTTTAAATGACATTTGTAAAGCACTTACTCTGTGCCAAGCATACTACTAAGAGTTGGAAACTCAAGTTTCTATTTGGTGCTTCTATTACCAAAGCACCTTACAATAGTAATTTTCATTTGTTCCTCACAACACCCCTGCGAGGTAGTGTTCAGATATTTATCTCCATTTTAGAGATAGGGGGAACTGAGGTACCAGGCAGCTAAGTGACTTGTCTGAGGGCACACAGTAGACAAGTTGGCAGAGCCAGGCCTAGAACCTGCTTCCACCAAGTTGCAGGGCCACAGCTCTTCCACTGTACCACACTGCCTCTCCATCTTACCTAAGAACTGGGTATCCGTACTGACATAGCAGATAAAATAATAATAATGAAGGGATTTGTTAAGTTCTTATTATGTGTCAAACACTGTTCTTAGCACCAGGGTATATACAAATTAATCAGATTGGACATAGTCCCTGTCTCACCCAGAATTCACAGTTTAGGGGGAAGGGAGAACAAGTATTTTACCCCCATTTTGCAGATGAGAGAATGGAGGTACAGAGAAATCAAGTGACTTTCTCAAGATCACACAGTGAGTAGTGCACACTGTACTAGAATGCAGGTCTCTTAATTTCCAGGCTCTCTCCACTAGGCCCTCCTTCTTCCTTTTCCATGAGCATCTTAAAAAAGAGTTTGGGTTTTTTTTCTTTTAATCTTTTAGTGTGAATTTACTACATGCATCATTGTAATCTAAGCCACAATGTGAGTGAGACTGGCAGAGGCAATCAATCTGTTAATCAATAGCATTTTTTTTAGGGCTTACTATTATGCAGAAGAGTATACTAAGTGATTGGAAGAGTACAATAGAAAACTGTGCAAGACCTTACACAAACCTCCATGGTCCTAATTAGTTCCTTTCTGTGGACTATTGGTCCCAGAGTGTACCTGCCTTGTACCAAGTCTTGTGCATTGCTATAACTGAAAAGTTCTTCGTCACCAAATATACACTTCAGTCATCTGGGGGCTCCTCCCAACAAGCCTCAGGACAGAACCTAGCCTTAAAGGGAACACCTTCTAAGTGGATTTTAGCCAAAGGATCCTGAGAACATGGCAAGAGAAATGGATTGAAGCCACAGCAGGTGGAGTACGTTAGACCCAAGAAATCATCATTTCCTTACAGCTTAGGTTGATGATGTTAGAAAAGGCAACTGAAGAATACTGTGATGTCTCCCTTTTTGGAAACCTGTAAAATCAGTTAACCATCTAGTTTGGAAATTTGGGAATCATCCAAGATTGTGTCTACCAACTCTACTGTATTGATCTCTCCCAAGCGCTCAGTACAGTGTTCTACATGAAGTAGGTGCCCAATAAATACCATGATTGATTGATTGGGTGACTTGAGGGGTCACAGTTAGATTGGTGTTCTTCAATCCATGGGAATTGCACTATTCCTAGGTTTTCCCAGTACTTTAGGTGGGAGTTGAACCTGGTCCCTTAAGAAGTCTACTGATTGCCTAAGGAAGGATGAGGGCAATTGGTTTTTTTGTTTTATTATTATTTTTTTTTGTATTCATTATTCATGAGGTCACCATGCAAAACTGCTAGGCCATAGGCTTCAGAACAGACCCTGCAAGTATTTTGAAATGTAATTGATTGATAATAATGATTGTGATATCTGTTAAGCACTTACTCCATGCTGAGCACTGGGGTAGAGTCATCACAATCAAGTCAGACACAGTCCCTATCCCAAATGGGGCTCATAGTTTGAGGAGAAAGGTATTTCATTCACATTTTACAGATAGGGAAACTGAGGCACAAGCTTAGTTAAGTAGCTTACCTAAGGTCAAACAGTAAGCAAAGGGGAATCAGGATTTAGAAGACAGGTCCCTTGACCCAGACCTGGGCTCTTTTTCCACTGGGCTCTGCCGCTTGATTGATTGATTGATAGATTTTGGTATTTCCTTTCAGAACTAATGCTTGCTGTGTTTTTGAAAATATCACAGTAGTTCTCTGGAGCTATTAGTAGTTGTCCAGTCTTTCTAGAGGAGCCCTGAGGTTCATGATAGAGACAAGGGATACGTCCACTAAAAATGTAGAAAGACTCTATGCTTAGGCTCCTTCAAGAGGACCTCGAGAAACAATGGGGCCACCTGAAAAGAACCTAAGAATGATGGGACCTGGGTTTTAATGGGGATCTATCATTTGTCTGCCATTTGGCCTTGGGAAAATCACTTAACTTCTCTGTGCCTCAGTTTCCTCATTTGTAAAATGGGAATTCAGTATCTGTTCTCCCTCCTACATCCTCTTGTGGGATAGGGATTGTATCTGACCTGATTATTTTCTATCTAGCCAGTTCTTGGTAGATTAATCAATCTGTAGTATTTATTGAGTACTTACTGAGGGAAGAGCATGTCTGAGAAACTACAGTCAATCAATTGTATTTATTGAGTGCTTACTATATGTAGAGCACTGTACTAAGCACTTTGTAGAGCACAGTATAACAGAGTTAGTAGACCTGATCCCTTCCCACAAGGAGCTCAGAATCTCCAAGATTTAAGTACTTAAAAAATGCCACTATTATTACCATCTCTGGTAGTTTAGGTTGGGAACAAAGTATATGCTCTCTTGTTCTGCACTCTCTTAAGAGCATAGTTCAGTGCTCTGCCCACAGTAAGTACTCAATAAATGCCATTTATTGATTGATATGTTGACTTGATTCTCTAACAAAAATGGTGGATAGGATCTCAGATGAGGCTTCTTCTAGTGTTAAGGATTCCAAAGTCTCTTTCAGCTAGTCCCTGGTGGCCCCCATTACTTAATTTTCTATTCGGTATTTCCCTTCAAAGGATGATGACCTGGAGAAAGATGTCAACAAGATGAAGTCCAGGCCACGTCTTGACCGACCTGAAGAAGAGCTGGGACAGTATGAGGCGATGTGCCTGGAACTCACCCTCAACTTTCAGGTGGGGCCAGTGGCCTGGCATTCTTTATTTTTTTAAAAAATAATATTTGTTAAACACTAACTATGTGACAGACAGCATACTAAGTGCTGGAGTAGATATAAGCTAATCAGATTGAACACAGTCCATGTCCCACAGTCTTAATCCCTATTTTTCAGTTGAGGGAACTGAGGCACAGAGAAGTGAAGTGACTTGCCCAAGGTCACACAACAGACAAGTGGCAGGGCCATGATTCGAACCCAGGAACTTCTGACTCCGAGGTCTGTCATCTATCCTCCTCCCAAGGGTAGGTGGGGCAGCTGTTTGGGGCATATGCCCTGTGAGCCTTGGCGTGGCCCTGGATTCATTCATTCATTCATTTGTATTTATTGAGCATTTACTGTGTGCAGAGCACTGTACTAAGCTATTGGGAAGTACAATTCAGCAACAAATAGAGAGAATCCCTGCTCACAATGGGCTCACAGTCTAGAAGTGAGGAGATAGACATTAAAACAAGTAAACAGGCATCAGTAGCCTTATTATAAATAAAAAGAATTATAGATATATACACATCATTAATAAAAATAAATAGAAGAGGGCCAGATTGTGTGGGTGCTGATAGGAGTGCCTGCTGGGAAGTTTACTTGGGCCTCCAGGGAAAAGCCTCTAGGTTCAAGAGAGGGGATTTCGCTCTATCTCCTCCATTATTTATTCATTCAACTGTATTTACTGAACACTTACTGTGTGCAGAGCACTGTCCTAAGCCATTGGGAAATACAGTAGCTCTTGGGAAACACAATGTACAATACAATACCATTATACAGTAAGCTCCTTGTAGGCATGGGAAACAGCATGGCCCAGTGGATAGAGCACAGGCCTGGGACTCAGAAGCTCATGGGTTCTAATTACAGTTCCACAACTTGTCTGCAGTATGACCTTGGGCATGTCACTTCACTTCTCTGGGCCTCAGTTGTAAAATGGGGATTGACATTGAGCCCCACATGAGATAGTGACTGTGTCCAACCTAATAAGCTTGTATCCACCCCAGCACTTAGTACAGGTCCTAGCACATAGTATGTGCTTAACAAATGCCACAATTATTATTATTGTCCACCAATTCTCTTGTATTCTCCCAAGTACTTGATATAGTATTCCACTCATAGTAAACCCTCATTAAATGCCATTGATTGACAGATTGGACCCTACTGAAATCCTTGCCTCTGGGTTTTCTGGACAGAAAAGCTGATCTTTCTCTTGCTGTCTTTCTCCCCCGAGGAGCTGGAGTCCATGGAGGAAACTGAGGCTGACTCCAGAGGGGAGATGGAATGCAGCACCAGCCCTCATCCTGGAAACATTCCAAATTGTCCCTCCCCATCCTGCCAGTCCAGGCCACAGGAACTGGGGGACCCGGGGTCCCAGATGAAGAAAGGAGAGTCTCCTGTAGACCCAGCCTCCAACCCAATTAAGGTGGGATGTCCCATCCAGAGTGGGAACTCTGGTTCCGGTGAAGAAGCCACCAAATGTCAAGAACCCTTTTCCCCGATGTTTCTCCAGAAGATGGCCTGGAACACAGAAATGTTTTCCTGCCAAAGCATGAACTCCTCACTTCCCTGGCCCAGGGGGCCTGGGGAAACCCCAAGAGTCCTGGCCCAGCTCCTGGAGAGCCATCCTCAGGACATCCCCTTCCACGATCCCCATCTTTACATCTCCCACTCAGGAAGAACCAAGTCTGTGCCCAAATTCAGGGTATTGGCCCTGCCTGACTTCTGGGGTCATCGCTCACCTCCTGCTGGACAGTCCCTGTTGGAGCGCAAACGTGGAATCCAGAGGTGATATGGCCATCATTGAATCAACATTGCCCCTTTTTTATGTTTTATGTTTTTGTTAAATGTGTCAAACACTGTTCTAAGCACTGGGGTAGGTAGATGATAATCAGGTTGGACTCAATCCCTGTCCAACATACTGCTCAAAGTCTAAGTAGGAGGGAGAACAGGGATTTAATGCCCATTTTGCAGCTGAGGAAACAGAGGCTTAGAAAAGTCAACTAACTTGCCCAAGCTCACAAGGCAAGCATTTGGTGGAGCAGGGGTTAGAACCCAAATCCTTTGACTCCCAGGCCTGTGTTCTTTCCACTAGGCCACGCTGCTTCTCGTAGACATTTGGGTGCCAACTCCCAGGAATCCTATCAGTGAAGAGGATTTCGGCTTCTCTTCTGACTTAGCACTTTCCTCCTGGGGGGAAAAAATCAGCCTGGGGACAGATTTCCAGTTCCTTTAAGTAGGGACATGGCTTGTGCTGCTGCGATGGAGGATAGAGACCCTCCATCACCCAGAAACAACCTGCAACACAGTTGACAGACCTGAGGTTTTCCACCTCAATTGCCAGTCACCAGCAACAGATGTTTCCTCCTGACCCTGACCCCTGATGACCCAGGGCATGGGCTTTGTTGACACTTCTCATGGCAGCAACTTTGGTGCCTGGGATAATGGGCTATAAAGTCCCTCAGTCCTCTGGACTTTCTACCTCCAGTTACTAGACTGTGCTCAAAATAATTGGTTTTCTAGATTATGTCCATTCTGGAGCAGAAGAGAAGAGGTGACCTGCTTAGGAAAACCCACTGGAGCCATCTTGGGGGTTGGAGGTAGCAGGGGGGCTTCAGGGGCTGCTCCCTAAGGCCTCAGCTTTGTCAGAGGAGGGAGTGAGAAAATGCCTCTCCCCCAGCCCAAATATGTCTGGAGAATTGGCTCAAAGCCAGAAAGGAGATCAGGCCACCATTGTGTCCTTCTTCTCTAACTAATCCAGCCCCACACTGGCTCCCTGGAAACGTTAATCTGTCCCTGTTATGGGTTCGAGATTGATTGCGGGACTGGGGGCTGGCAAAGAATGGAGGAATGGAGTAGAGTTAAAGGCTGTAATGGCTTGGGATTAAGGAGGGGAGGCGGGATGAGGAAAGTAGAGGGAGGGACGGGAAAAGAAATGGATCAAGTTTTTTTCCCCCAGTGCTATCTAGGGCCAGCAACCAGCTGCCTCTCTGAAAAGGGAAGAGCCTTCTGTCTCAATGCTTAACCTAATAAGCACTGCAGCAGTACTGATCTAGGGACACTGTACTGTAATAATAGTAATGACTCAATTCCTCACTTCAAGTAGCTTGAAGTGCATGCTGCCAGATTCTAGAAAAGGAAAATGTCTTCCCAAGGAACTCTCTGACCTGTTTGCTTTCAATCAATCGATCATTAAATCATGATATTGATTGAGCCTTACTGTATTCATTCAATAGTATTTATTGAGCGCTTACTGTGTGCAGAACAGTGTACTAAGCGCTTGGAATGAACAGGTCGGCAACAGATACAGTCCCTGCTGTTTGATGGGTTTACAGAAAAGCAGCGTGGCTCAGTGGAAAGAGCACGGGCTTGGGAGCCAGAGGTCATGGGTTTGAATCCCAGCTCTGCCACTTGGCAGCTGTGTGACTTTGGGCAAGTCACTTAACTTCTCTGTGCCTCAGTTCCCTCATCTGTAAAATGGGGATTAAGACTGTGAGCCTCATGTGGGACAAGCTGATTACCCTGTATGTACCCCAGTGCTTAGAACAGTGCTCTGCACATAGTAAGCGCTTAACAAATACCAAGATTATTATTATTACTGTATGCAGAGCACTGTTCTAAGCACCTGGTATAATACAACAGAGGCTTAGCAGACAGAGCAGTATCCTGGGAGTCAGAAGGATCTGGATTTGAATCCCAGCTCCTTTCCTTGACTTTTTGACTTTGGGCAAGTCATTTCACTTCCTCGGTGCCTCCATTGCCTCATCTATAAAATGGGAATTAAGACTGTAAACTTCATGTGGGACATGGACTGTATCCAACTTGATCATTTGTAGCTACCCCACTGTTTTAATACAGTGCCAGGTACAGAATAAGCACTTACCAAATACTACAAAAAAACAAAAAAAAATTTACTGTCTTCCAGTGGCAGACAGGACCAAGAGGCACACAGCTGCTCAGTAATCCTGACTTTACCATTTCAGTGGGGGTCCAGTATTGTGACACTGAAACAGTCTTGCTGGGGTTGGAGTTAGGGAAAGACAGAAGGAGGATAGAAAGGAAGCAAAGAAAAATGATTCCTCCATCACATCAGAATATGGGTTTACAAATTATCCTGGCCGCCTGCCTCAAGAGTCTCAACCAGCGGGTTCCCTCTTTCCCTTCTCCCTTCTCCCATTCCTCCCCAGCTCATATTCATTCAATAGTATTTATTGAGCGCTTACTATGTGCAGAGCACTGTACTAAACCCTTGGAATGTACAAATCAGCTACAGATAGAGACAGTCCCTGCCCTTCCCAAGCAATTCCATTACCTATCCCCAAGAATCAGAACGGAACAAATATCAACTGTTTAAGGGATACTGATCCAAATGAGGACCAACAGATGGGGAGAGGAGGGATGAAAGGGAGATTGAGGGCCTAATCAGGGAAAGACTGTTGAGGAGGTGTGAGGTTACTAGGGTTCATTCATTCAATCATATTTATTGAGTGCTTACTGTGTGCAGAGCACTGTACTAAGCGCTTGGAAAATACAGTTTAGCTGAATGTGTGTTGAGTGGTGCTCTATGAGATACGAGGAAGGAGAGAGTTCCAGAAAGTGCAACGATATGTGTAAGAGGCTGGTGGTGAGATAGGTGAGATCAAGGTTCGGTGAGTAGGTTGGTGTTAGAGGAGCGAAGCAGGTGGGATTGGTGGTAGTAGGAAATCGATGAAGTAAGGCGGGGGTAAGTTAATAGAGCAGACAGAAGCAGGGTGGCTTAGTGGAAAGAGCACGGGCTTGGGAGTCAGAGGATCTGGGTTTAAATCCTGGCTCTGTCACTTGTCAGCTGGGTGACCTTGGGAAGCCATTTAACTTCTCTGTGCCTCAGTTACCTCATCTGTAAAATGATGATTAAGACTGTGACCCCCACATGGGACAACCTGATTACCTCATATCTACCCCAGTGCTTAGAACAGTGCTTGGCACACAGTATTCACTTAATGAATATCATAATTATAATCATAATTTTTATCATTAGAAGGCCTTGGAGCTGATGGTAAGGAGCTTCTGTCTGATATGGAGGTGGATGGGCAGAGATTGGAGGTTTTTTTGAGGAGTGGGGAGATTTGGACTGAACTTTCTTTTAGGAAAATGATCTGGGCAGCAGAGTGAAGTAAGGACTGGAGAGGGTAGAGATAGGAAGCAAGGAGGTCAGCAAGGAGGTCAGCAAAGAGGTGGCTGCAGTAGTCAAGCAACAAGTGTTTCAATCAGCACGGAAGCAGTTTGGATGGAGAAGAAAGAACAAATTCTACAGATGTTGTGAACGTAGAACTACCTGGATTTCATGACACTTTGAATATGTGATTTAAATAAGAGAGGTGAGTCAAGGATAATGCCAAGCTATGGGCTTGTGAGACAGTGAGGATGGTAGTTTTCTCTACTGTGATGGGAAAATCATAGGGAGGACAGGTTTTGGATGGGGAGATGAGATTTCTGTTTGGGGCATGTTTAGTTTGAGGTGGTGGTAGGACCCAACTTGACCCATGGCTCCCTCTGGTTATCGCTCCATCTCTCTCTTACCATTCCTCTCCAAACTCCTTCAGCAAGTTATCTACACCTGCTGTCTCCACTTCTCCGCCAGTTCTCTCCTTGAACCCCTCCAATCTGGCTTCTGTTCCCTTCGCTCCACAGGAACTGCTCTCTCAGAGGTTAAGAATGATCTCCTTCTTGCCAAATCTAACAGCCTCTACTCCATCCTAATCCTCCTTAACCTCTCAGCTGCTTTTGACACTGTTGACTTCCCCTTCTCCTGGAAACATTATCCATCCTTGACTTCATTGATTCTGTTCTCTTCTGGTTCTCCTATCTCTCTGGCCGCTCCTTCTCAGCCTCTCTCATAGGCTCCTCCTCTACCTCCCAAACTTTAAATTTGGAAGTCCTTTATGTCTCAGTCTGAGGTCCCCTTCTAGTGTCCATCTGCACCTAATCCCTTGTATAATTCATTCACTCACATGGCTTCAATTACCATCTCTATGAGGAGGATAGTCAAATCAACATCTTCAACCTTGATCTCTCTCCTTTGCAATCTCAGATTTCTTCCTAACTTCAGAACATCTCTACTTGAATGTTCCACTGACACTGTTTAGTCTGTGAGTCCATTATTGGTCAGGGATTGTCTCTATCTGTTGCTTAATTGCACATTCCAAGCGCTTGGTACAGTGCTCTGCACATAGTAAGCACTCAATAAATACTATTGAATGAATGAATGAACTTCAAACTTAACATGTCCAAAATGGAACTCTTTACCTTGCCAGCCAAATCCCAGTCAAACCCTGTTCTTCCCATAGCATTTCCATCACTGTAGACAGCACCACTACTCTTCCTGTTTCACAAGCCCATAACCTTGGTGTTATCCTTGACTCTTTTCTCTCATACAATCCACACATTAAATCTGTCACCACATCTTGTCGGTTCAGCCTTCACAACATTGCTAAAATCTGCCCCTTCTTCTCCATCCCAACTGCTACCATTTTATCCAACACTTATCCTATCCTGCCTTGATTACTGCATCAGCCTCCCTGCTGACCTCCCTGCCTCCTGTCTCTCCCCACTCTAGTCCATACTTTGCACTGCTGCCTGGATCACTTCTCAAAAGAAAAGTACACTCCTCAAGAACCTCCAGTGGTTGCCCACCCACTTTTGCATTAAAAAGACACTCCTTACCATTGGATTTAAAGCATTTAATCACTTTTCCCCCTCCTACCTTTCCTCACTGCTTTTGTTCTATAACCCACCCCACACACTTCACTCCTCTAATGCCAACCCAGTCACTCTACAGTGATCTCATCTATCTCTCCACTAACCCCTCACCTACATCCTGCCTCAGGCCTAGAATGCCCTCACTCTTCATGCCTGACAGATGCTCACTCTCCCCACTTTCAAAACCTTGGACATTCCCAAGTGCTTAGTACAGTGCTCTGCACACAGTAAGTGCTCCAAAAGTACAATTGATTGATTGACTGATGGAAAAGGCAAGGTGATTGAGTGCTTTAAAGGCACTGTTTGATGCAGAGGTGAATGGACAAACACTGGAGTTTCTTGAAGAACGTGGAAACATGGATTGAACGGTTTTGTAGAAAAATGATCTGTGTAGCAGAGTGAAGTATGGATGGGAGTTGAGGGAGGCAGAAGGCAGGAAGATCAGCAAAAAGGCTGATGCAGTAATTAAGGAAGAATTCATTCATTCATTCAATCGCATTTATAGAGCACTTACTATGTGCAGAGCACTGTACTAAGTGCTTGGAAAATACACTTGGGCAACAAATAGGGACAATCCCTACCCCAAAATGGGCTCACAATCTAGAAATGATAGGATAAGTGTAAGTACTTGAATTAACATGGTAGCAGTTTGGATGATTAGAAAAGGGTGGATTTTAGCGATGTTGTGAAGGTTGAACTGCTAAGATTTGGTGACAGATTGAATATGTGGGTTAAACAAGAGTGATGAGTCATGGACAATGCCAAGTTTACGGGCTTGTGATTTGGGGAAGAAGGTGGTGCTGTCTACAGTGATGGCAAAGTCATGGGGGCTTGGCAGGGTTTGGGTGGAAAGATAAAGAATTCCATTTTAGACATGTTAAATTCGAGGTGCCAGCAGGAAATCTGAGTAGAGGTGTCTTAAAGACAGGAGGAAATATGGACTGCAGAGGAGGGAGATCAGGGCTGGAGATTCAGAGTTAGGAATCATATATTTAGAGATTTTAATAGAAACCATGGGAATCAATGAGTCCTCCAAGGGAGTGGGTTTGGATGGAGAACTGGAAGGGACCCAGAACTGAGCTTTGAGGGACTACCACAAATAAATCACAGATAGGGGAAACAACTGAGTATAAGGATATGC
This sequence comes from Ornithorhynchus anatinus, assembly GCF_004115215.2. Lineage (NCBI taxonomy): Eukaryota > Metazoa > Chordata > Mammalia > Monotremata > Ornithorhynchidae > Ornithorhynchus > Ornithorhynchus anatinus. The sequence goes on from NC_041732.1 coordinate 19,576,759, forward strand.
ACACAAGCACTATAGAGCTGGGGGTGAATAGACAGAGAGAGACAGCTTAGCATCTCATTCCTGTGGCTCGCTGATGCTGGCTGGTCCTTGATTACAGATAACCAACCTCAGCTCTGCCAGCTGGCTAACTCTACCCACTGGCTTTAGTTGTCTAATGGAATGCAAGGGCATCTGGGAGTCTCAGATTCAGGAGACCTGGATTTCAGTTCTAATTCTGCAAGTGGCCTGCCATAAGACCCCAGGGCAGTGATAATAATATCGGTGGGATTTGTTAAGCATTTGTTACGTGGCAAGTGCTGTGAATGATACATTACAATCATTCCGTGCCATAGTTTCTGGGTCACATGGAGCTCACAACCTAAGGTGGAGGGAGGACAGTTCTTTCATCCCCATTTTACAAAGGAGGAAACAATCAGAGAGAAGTTAAGTGACTTGCTCAAGGTATTTACTATGTGTCAAGCACTGTTCTAAGCACTGGTGTAGATACAGCCTAATCAGATCAGACACAGTCCCTGTCCCCTGTGGGGCTTACTATCTGAATAGGAGGGAAAGCAGCTATCGAATCCCCATTTTACAGTTGAGAAAGCTGTGGCACAGAGAGGTTAAGTGACTCACGCCAAGTCGAACAGCAAGAAATTGGCTGAGCTGGGATTAGAATCAAGGTTCTCTGACTCCCAGACCCATGCTCTGTCAACAGGAGATGGCTGGGTTTATGGGGTATTCTCCCCACATGCTCATGGGGCTTGACTTCCGGCTGTTACTGGGAACTGGGGACTGTTTGCCACTGCAGCCACCAGTTATCATCTTCCCCTTTTAAAACAGGCAAAAGGAACAACATGGAAAGTTGAAAGAGAAGAATTAGTCTTTAGCTAGACTTCCTGAGAAGATTAAGAATGAGAAAACCTATTTCAGAGGAACAGTGCTAAAGGAAAGAAAAAGGGGTGGGAAGGAGAAGGAAAACAATCTCCCAAATGAGCGGACAGGTCTATATGCCAAAGTCGACCTAGCAGAGTACGGAAGCCAGAACGTTTCATTAACCAAACCTTTCAGCGTTGTCAGCAAAATCATCTCCGAGCAAAGGATCCCTGGATCCTCTCCCAGTTCTGCTCTGGGCTGCAATTTGTGAACCTGTGATTTTTCTGATTTCGCTTTCCAGGGCCAAAATATTGGAAGATGTGCAACGGCTCATCCAGACGGATGACGTGATTGGCCGGGTCGTCTTCAGTCTCGATGAACCTTGGTAGGTGACATATTGCTCCTATCATTTGAGATTTTGCTTCACTTAGCGGGCCGCTGCCAATTCTGCTCAGTTTCCAACTGTTTTAGATAATCTTCTGGGAGGACTGCAGACCCTCCCCTAGGTTGACTGTGGGCCAGTACGTTTAATAGTCACTAGTCCATCTGTTTTGACCCTTTTCTCCCAGCCCCGTGGAAAGCAGCAGTGAGACAGACTGCTTGCGGTTCTTCTCCAGGTTTGAATCCGGGAACCTTCGGAAGGCCATCCAAGTACGTGAGTAAGTATTGCACATCTGGCACAAATGGGCTACCGGAGGTTGTGAATTTTGGTGGAATTCTAATGGAGCTTAATGAGTAGATGATAATGCAAACTGTGATATTAGTTAAGTGCTTACTCCGTACTAAGCACGGGAGGGAGAAAGGGTATTGAATCCCCATTTTAAAGAGGAGAAAACTGAGGCACAGAGAAGCAAAGTGACTTGACCAAGTTCATGCAGCAGGCAAGTAATGGAACTGGGATTAGATCCCAGGGCCTCTGATTTACAGGCCCATGCTCTTTTTTTTAAAAGAAATGGTACTTGTTAAGCACTTACTATATCCCAGGCATTGAACTAAGTGCTAGGGTAGTTGCAAGTTAATCACGTTGGATACAGTCCATATCTCATGGGGCTCACAGTCTTAATCCCCATTTTGCAGATAAAACTGTAACTGAGGCACAGAGAATTGATGTGACTTGCCCAAAGTCACCCAGTAGACAAGTGGTGTTGCTGGGATTGGTACCCAGGTCCTCTGCCTCCTAACACTGTCCTCTACTCCACTAGACCACACTTTTTCTCAATAATAAACTGTAATAAACTGTAAAACCTACTATAAGAAGAAAGACTTCTTTATAACAAGTCCAACCAGGCAAGAGAGATTCAGCGGGCATAGAGACAGGTTTATATAGAGACACTTGCTTCACTTGCTTAATGCTTTTCTCTTCACCCCTTCAGCTTTATAGTCCCCCTCTTCCAGACAATTACATATCAAAATGTTATATATTTGTGAAAATCCACCTCCTAGGAAGTGCTTCTTCTTCCATCTTAGAGCACAAACCTCTGGTTGGGTAGGGCCTGTGTTGGATTTGATTATCTTGTGTTTGCCCCAGGGCTTTGCCCAAGTACATGGTAAATGTTATCTCTCCTAGGGCTTAGCAGAGAATAAGCATTTAATAAGTGCTCCGTTGAAGGAATGAATAGCATTATTTCTTTGAGGCTCCAATTGAAAAAAGAGCTAATGAAACAAACAATGATGAGTTTAGCCAAGGCATCCAGCAGTCCTGGGCAAATTGGGAACTGGAAGGGACTCCCACCCTAACTTGGTCAATGTAGGATGTGTTTTTTTGCCCTGTTGCCCAGCAACACTTGCGAATCAATCCATCAATGGTATTTATTGAATGCCTACTCAGTGGAAAGCACTGTTTTAAGCACTTGGGTGACTACAGTATTCATTCATTCATTCAATATTATTTATTGAGCACTTACTACGTGCAGAGCATTGTACTAAGCACTTGGAATGTACAATTTGGCAACAGATAGAGACAATCCCTGCCCATTGACGGGCTTACAGTCTAATCGGGGGAGACAGACAGACAAAAACAATAGCAATAAATAGAATCAAGGGGTTGTACACCTCATTAACAAAATAAATAGGGTAATAAAAATATATACAAATGAGTAGTGCTGAGGGGAAGGGAGAGGGGGAGAAGCAGATGGAAAGTGGGGAAAGTGGGCTTAGCTGAGGGGAGGTGAAGGGGGGCAGAGAGGTATCAGAGGGAACAGAGGGAAAAGGGGAAGCTCAGTCTGGGAAGGCCTCTTGGAGGAGGTGAGCTCTCAGTAGGGCTTTGAAGAGGGGAAGAGAGTGAGTTTGGCAGAGGTGAGGAGGGAGGGCATTCCAGGACAGGAGAGGACATGGGCCAGGAGTCGACGGAAGGATAGGCGAGAACGGGGGCCGGTGAGGAGTTGAGCGGCAGAGGAGCGGAGCGTGCAGGGTGGGCAGTAGAAAGAGAGAAGGGAGGAGAGGTAGGAAGGGGCAAGATGATGGAGAGCCTTGAAGCCTAGAGTGAGAGGTTTTTGTTTCATGTGGAGGTTGATAGGCTGCCACTGGAGGTTTTTGAGGGGAGTGACATGCAACAGGGTTGGTAGACACGATCCTTGCCCGTTTGAATCAACACTTGTCTTTTTTTCTGGTATTTGTTAAGCACTTATTACATGCCAGATTGATTCATTCAATAGTATTTATTGAGCGCTTACTATGTGCAGAACACTGTACTAAGCGCTTGGAATGTACAATTTGGCAACAGATAGATATAATCCCTGCCCAATGATGGGCTCACAGATCCTTTAATAAGTGCCGTATTAGATACCAACAAATCAGGTTGGACAGTCTATGTCCCACATGAGGCTTACAGTCTTTTATCCCCATTTTACTGATGAGATAAGTGAGGCACAGAGAAGTGAAGTGCCTTGCCCAAGGTCACACAGTAGATAAGTGGGGGACCTGGGATTAGATCCCAGATCCTTCCGACTCCCAGGCCTGTGCTCCAGCCACTAGACCACACTGCTTCTCATCCTTCTCCTGTGTTCCAGGTTTGAGTATGACCTGTTGATGAATGCCGACGTCAACACCGCTCAACACCAACAGTGGTTCTACTTTGAGGTCAGCGGCATGAAGGCGGCCGTCCCCTACCGCTTCAACGTCATCAACTGCGAAAAGGTCAACAGCCAGTTCAACTACGGTACGCGTTGGTGGGGATGAGGCTCTGTAGAGCTTCAGAAATCAGCTGGGGACCTCTTGGCAGTCGGGGCGGTGCCTGGGTGAACTGCTCTGGTTTCAGGAAGAGGTCAGTGTATGGGAACACAATGGCTGGAGGCAACGTTCTCCTGACACACTTGGAAATGGTTGGAGAAGGATGTGGAAACTTTCTGCTGGTCCCAAGAGGGGTCCAAAACATTCTGATTTTACCCCCTTTGATGGCAAGTCTACCTTTTCTATGGCATTTTTTAATGGCATTTTTTAAGTGCTTACTTTTTGCTAGGCATTTTAAGAGAAGCAGTGTGGCTTAGTGGGCCTAGGTGCCAAAAGGACCTGGGTTCTAATCCCAGCTCTGCCACATGTCTGCTGTGTGACCTTAGGCAAGTCGCTTCACTTCTCTTTCACTCAATTACCTCATCTGTAAAATGGGGAAAAAGACTGTGAGGCCCACGTGGGACAGGAACTGTGTCCAAACTGATTAGCTTGTATCTACCCCAGCACTTAGAACAATGCTCAGCACATAGTAAGCACTTAACAAGTACCATAAATTATTAATAATTGATTATGATTAATTATTATCACTAGGATAAATACAAGCTAATACCTCTCACATGGGGCTCACAGTTTTAATTTTCACTTTGCAGATGAAGTAATTGAGGCACGGAGAAGCGAAGTTACTTGCCCAAGGTAATGCAGAAGATAAGTTGTGGAATCGGGATTGGAATCCAGGTCCTTCTGACTCCCAGGTTCATGCTGTTTCCACTAGGTCATCCTGCTTCTCTAAGCATGTTAAGCGCTTACTATGTGCCAGGCACTGTAATAAAACACTGGGATAGATACAAGCAAATCAGGCTGGACACGGTCCATGTCCCATGTGGGGCTTCACAGTATTAATCTCCATTTTACAGATGAGGGAATTGAGAATCAGAGAATAAAAGTGACTTGCTCAAAGCCACACAGCAGACAAATGGTGAAGCTGGGATTAGAACCCAGGTCCTCTGACTTTCAAGTCTTTGTTTTATACACTAGGCCACATTGCTTCCCTTGATTTTAACCTTGATTTAGAGTCAAGGAGTCTGGCTCTTTGGTGGGCCTGCTGGAGTTGCCACAATGTACCTCATATGAGGGCAACTCCAGGAAGGTTGAATACAAGAATTTGAAGTTTCATGACCCCCCGCCCCTCAAAGCTGGTACCATCTTTCTGAATAATATCCAAGAGATGCATCTTATTATATATCCAAAATATGCCCTAGATGTATTACACTGTACAGGATCACTACATCTGATGAGTGGAAGTAACAAAAGGTACTCATTGATTCTCAGATGCAGAACACTTGATATCTGCCCACAGGGTGCTTGCACTGTACCAGGGGAGACATATTCACTCATTTATTCAGTGGTATTTTTTGAGTACTTACTGTATGCAGGGCACTGTTCTAGCACTTAGGAGAATACACTACAGTAGAAAGAGATTGTAGACATGATCCGTCCTTCTTTCAAGTATCTTAAAATCTAGATGGATCATCATGGTCAAGAGGAATTCCTTCTTCTTTCAAGGATCTTAAAATCTAGATGAAGCAGTATGTCACAATGGAAAGAGCACAGGCCTGGGAATCAGAGGACCTGGGTTTGCCACTTATTTGCTGTGTGACTTTGGGCAAATCACATAACTTCTCTGTGCCTCAGTTCTCCCATCTGCAAAAATGGGGACTCAATACCTATTCTCCCTCCTACTTAAACTGTGAGCCCCATGTGGGAGCTGATTATCTTTTGTCTATCCCAGTGCTTAGTAGTGCTTGGCACATGAGTGTTTAACAAATATTACTATTATTATTATTACTTACTACTTACAATGTGGTGTAGTGAAATAGCATAGAACTGGGAGTCAGGAGACTCGCTGCTTGAATCCTGCCTCCTCCACTTGCCTTCTGTGTGACCTTGGGTAAGTCACTTAACTTCTCTGCCTCAGTTACCTCATCTGTAAAATGGGAATTAAGACTGTGAGCACTGTGTAGGGCAGGGACTGTGTCCAATGCAATTATCTCGAAACTACCCCAGTGGTTTGTATTCATTTAATAGTATTTATTGAGCGCTTACTATGTGCAGAGCACTGTACTAAGTGCTTGGGATGAACAAGTCGTCAACAGAGACAGTCCCTGCCGTTTGACGGGCTTACAATCTAATCGGGGGAGGCGGACAGACAAGAACAATGGCCCTGGCACATAGTAAGCACTCAACGAATACCATAAAAAAAGTGAGACCAGCAAGGAGGCTGCTATAATAATCTAGCTGCAATATGACAAGATCTTGAACTGAGGTGGTAACAGTTTCAGCGGAGAGGAAGGATGTAAGAATTATTGTGTAAGAAGAACTGGCAGGATTGAGCAGTAGCTTGAATAGGAGAGGTGGATAAGCCCCCCGTGGGCATGGATCACGTTTAGTACAGTGCTCACACAGTAAAGTGCTCTGCACACAGTAAATGATCAACTTCCATAGGTTAACTGCTTGATTGAAAGCCAGTGAGGAATCCAGGTTGACACAAGACTTGTCGGCTTGTGGAACCGGGAGGGTAGTGATGTCTCTGAAAAAGATGCGAAAGTTGAGAGGAGGAATGGGTTTAGGAGGGAAGATGAGTAATAATAATAATGTTGGTATTTGTTAAGCGCTTATTATGTGCCCAGCACTGTTCTAAGCACTGGGGTAGATACAGGGTAATCAGGTTGTCCCACGCAAAGCTCACAGTCAATCCCCATTTTACAGATGAGGGAACTGAGGCCCAGAGAAGTGCCTTGCCCACAGTCACACAACTGATAAATGACAGAGCCGGGATTCGAACGCATGACCACTGACTCCCAAGCCCAGGCTCTTTCCACTAAGCCACGCTGAGTAGTAATTGTTTGAATTTTCACATCTTACAAGTCTCTAGTTTATCTCTCCAAAAACCTAAAACAACTGCTTTATGGTTTTACATTTATACAGCATTCTTATGCAAGGGGGGGTATTCATATTCATTACGTTTGCATGTTAATATATTTAGATATAAAAGTGCAAAGTTGCTACTGATTAATGAAATGTGTGTGTTCTTGTGTGTGTGTGTGTCTCTGTCTTAAAAAGACAATATGGGACCCAAAGTTCTGAACCCACTGTCCCTCAAAAAGACTGTCTTTTCTTTTGCTGTTACATTTGTTGTTTGCAGTGACTATTTTTAGAAATGGACACCAAAAGGATAAAGGAATGAGTGGAGGGCACACATTTGAATCAGTTCTCCTGATCTGAGTATTTTTCTAGGAGCAGCAAAATAACGCTAATGAAATAGATGAATGATTGTATGATATTTGCACTCAGTGATATCATTTATATTGATTGGGAACCTACTGTGCGCACAGTATTGTTCTAGATGCTTTGAGGTGCATGAAAGAAAGAAGCATGAGATTCCTTTCTGTAGTGCCTATATAAACATTTTTAAACTCTCTTGCTTCCCCCAACCTGTAATTTATGTTAGTGGCTATATCCCCTGGTAGATTGTAAGCTTCTTGAGGGCAGGGATCATGCCCACTAACTCTATAGTACACTCCCAAGAGCTCGATAAGTACTAGTGATTTATTGATCTATGTTTTCTCTGCCTTCAAGGGGCTCACTTGAAAGGGGCAGGCAAAGATGGACGTGTTTCGAGTAGATCAAAGAATGTGAGATTGGCCCAAGTGGAAAAACACCTCCAAAACAAATAACAAGCAGCTCTCTTCCTTTCTCTCTACCTTTCTGGAGAATATTCTGGTTCCTGAATTTTCCTTTGTTTTGTTTAGGGATGCAGCCCACCATGTACTCGGTGAAAGAGGCTCTCCTAGGCAGGCCGTGCTGGGTCCGAGCAGGCTATGATCTCTGTTATTACAAGTAAGTGTGTCGCTAGACAAACTTGTGGATCCTTTCCCATCCCTCCCCCTCCTGGATGTAACACGGTGATGTCCATATAGCCATCCCTTGTCAGTCATGCCAAACTGGGGCATCTTCAATCTATTATGGATCCCGGCATTTATGAGAGGGGTGTGGGTCTTCAGAGGATAAGCAGTACAGTGGTCTGCACAGTAAGCGCTCAATACATATTGAATGAATGATGATATTTCAGTAGCAACAGGTTGAGTCAGTGTTGCCAATTTGCAGAGCACTGTGGTTGTTAGTTGGGGAATATACAGTGGACATGAAAACACAAACCCTCCCCTCAAGAATACAACCTAATAGAAGAAGCAATGGGAGAACACTGTGGCCTAATGGAGAGAGCATGGACCTGGAAGACAGGACCTGGGTTCTAATCCCTAATGCCCCCTCTTGCCTATGTGACCTTGGAGAAGTCACTTAAGTTCTCTAGGCCTCGGTTTTCTAATCATTAAAATGAAGACTCAATCAGTGCTATTCACTGAGGGGTGACTGTGCAGAGCACTATACTAAGCTCATTGGAGTAAACAATACAATAGCGTTGATAGACATGAACATCAGTTAAATCAACGCATAACTATTAAACAGCCATAAGTCAATGCATAACAATTAAACAACCATAGGAGTTGAGGGAACTGCATGACCAGGTAAGTTGGGGGCTTATCTGGAGATGTCTCCTGGAGGTAACATTTTAATAATAATAACAATAACCATTATTATTATTACTATAATAATGTGATACTTGATAAGTGCTTACAATATGTTGACATTCTACTAAGTGCTAAGGTAAGATACAAATTAATCAGGTTGGACACAGTCCCTATCCCACATGGGGCTCACAGTCCAAGTAGGAGGAAGACCAGGTATTTAATCCCCATTTTATAGATGCAGGAACTGAGGCACAGAGAAGTAAAGTGACTTGACCAAAGTCAGGCAACACGTAAGTGGCAAAACTAAGATAAGAACCAGGTCCTATAACTCCCATATCTATTCTCTTTCCACTAGGCTACGGTGCTTCTCCATGGGCTTTGAAGGAGGAGAGGAACACAGCTTGGCAAAATTGATATTGGGAGGGTTTCCCATGCTGGGCTGAAGGCATGGGCAGTGGGTCAGAGGCAGAGGGTTTTGTTTTGTTTTATTTTGTTTTTAAATGGTATTTGTTAATGTCTTAATATTTGCCAGCCACTACTAAGCGCTGGGCTAGATGAAAGATAATCAGACTGAACTCAGTCCATGTCCCCCATGGGGCTCACAGTCTTAGCCCTCATTTTACAGTTGAGGTAACTGAGGCACAGAAAAATAGACTGTCTTGCCTAGGCCCCTCTGACTTCTAAGCCCATGCTCTGTCCACTAGGCATTGCTGCTTCTCATCTATATGCATGGCTTTATTGAACTTCATTCTATCTTTACTCCTGTGGGTCTTACCATTACACTGAAATGTTAGAATAGAAATCCACCAATCAGTAGTCTTTGAATGCCTACTGTGTGCAGAGCACTGAACTAAGCACTTGGGAGAGTAAAATCATTGGAAGATATAGTCCTTCCCTCAAGGAATTTACAATCCAGAGCGAGAGAGTGACATTAAAATAAATTTCCTTACTTCGAGAGTAAACTCCTTGTACTGTACTCTCCCCAGCGCTTACTGAAGAGCACTGCACACAGTAAGCGCTCAGTAAATGCAACTGACTAACTGCACTGTACCAAGTGAGTGCTCCAGATGTGCTTCCGCTATACAGGAGGAAGTAATACAAATATTTTCATATAAGCTTTGGGTGGTTGGGAGTACCTAGTGCTTAAGTTGGGTGGAAGTGCTGAAATGGCTGTTGGGGATTATAAAATAAGAATAGAAATGAATGTATTTCTTTTCATTACTATATTTACATTCTATTAGCACCTAGCTCTGCGACTTGCCTGCTGTGTGACCTTAGGAAAATCCCTTAATTTCTCTGTGCCTCAGTTTCCTCATATGTAAAATGGGGATTCAATACCTATTCTCCCTCCTCCTTAGACTATGAGTTCTATTGAGAAGGAGACTGTGTCTGATCTAATTAACTTAGATCTACTCCAAGACTTGGGACAGTGCTAGACACATAGTCAACACTTAACCTAAATAATAATAATGATAATGAGAATAATAAAAGACCTTCTGGAGTAAATGTGATTGAACCCCTGCAAAGAACTTGCAGAGGCTCTGTACCCCTATAGATTTGACAAATATTGGCCTTTTTTGCCCCCATTTTCCCAAAGACAGTTTTTTAACAGACAATTAAATTTACCCTGGACATCAATTTACCAGGCCAGTTGGTGCAATTCTTCATTCTTTTCTCCCTTGGCATGAATTCAAAGTAAGAACTGGAATTGTATCTATCTGTATATAGCTATTATTTATTTATCTATTTATTTATATTACTGCCTGTCTCCTCTTCTAGACTGTGAGCTCATTATGTGCAGGAATGTGTCTGTACATTTATTCATTCAATTCCTTCAATAGTATTTATTGAGTGTTTACTGTGTGCAGAGCACTACCTAAGCACTTGGAAAGTACAATTCAACAATAAAGACAATCCCTGCCCGCAATGGGCTTTCAGTCTAGAAGGGGGGAGACAGACATCAAAACATGTCAACAGGCATCAATGTAAATAAATAGAATTATAGCTGTATACACACCAAAACAAGTTAACAGGCATAAATGCAGATAAATAGAATTGTAAATATGTGCGTATATACACAAGTGCTGTGTGGCAGCAAGAGGTGTGTAGAGCAAAAGGAGCAAGTTGGGGCAATGGGGAGGGGAGGGGGATCTGAGGAAAGGGGGGCTTAGTCTGGAAAGGCCGCTTGGTGGAGGTGAGCCTTCAGTAGGGCTTTGAAGGGGGAAAATGTGATTGTTGTTATATTGTTCTCTCCCAAGCACTTAGTACAGTGCTTTGCACATAATAAGCGCTCAATAAATACAATTTAATGAATGAATGAGTTGGAATTGATTGGTTCCACCTCCCTATTTGAAAAAAGAATGGATCCAAGGACCCCTCTTAATCTTGCAGAATTCACATTTCATCTTTTAGATAAGGAACTAATACAAGAAATGACACCTTCTCTGTGGCATCTGAGTTTTCATATATCTTTAATAAACTTCTGTGATTTGACTTACCCCTGTCATTACAACATGAGTGGTGTTCTAAGGATATTGTCAAGATCATTGTCAACTGCTTCTTGTGTTATCTTGGGCAAATCATGTAATTTATCTGTGCCTCAGTTACCTTGTCTGTAAAATAGGAATTAAGACTCTAAACCCCTTGTAGGACTCTAATTTGCTGAAAAAATGGAAACAATCAGCTATTTCTCTAAAATCTCCCCTGCCCGTCCCCAATCCCTCCTCCTTCATGCCCCTTCTTCAACTCTTCATTCTTGCCCAGGAGTATTTCAAGAGGAGATCGCCTGCCTTCTGTCAAAATCTAACCCCTCCACCTGCACATCAGACCACATCTCTTTGCACCTTATCAAACAGTTGCCACCTCCCTCTTCTCTCCCAACCTCAACTCATCTTCAACTGTTCGCTCTCTAATGGCTTCTTTACTACTGCTTTCAGACATGCCCATGTACCCCCTATGATAAAAAACCCCTCCCTTGACCCCACAGCTCCCTCCACTTATTACCCCATCTCCCTCCTACCGTTCCTCTCTAAACTCCTTGAGCAAGTTGTCACTCACTCTGTCTAAAGATCTCTGTCTTCCAATTCTTTCCTTGACACCCTCCAATCTGGCTTCCATCTCCATCACTCCACAGAAACTGACCTCTCAAAGATCACAAATCTTCTGCTTCTTGACAAATCCAATGGCCTCTACTCCATCCTAATCCTCCTCAACCTCTCTGCTGACTTCAATACTGTCGACCATCCCCCTCTCCTGGAAACATTATCCAACTTGGCTTCACTGACTGTTCTGTCCTAATTCTCCCACCCTCTACCTGTGGATGTCTCTCAAGGTTCAGTTCAGGGTCTGCTGCTCTTCTCCATCTTCACCCACTTTCTTGGAGAACTCATTTGCTGCCAAAGTTTCAACTATGCAGATGATACCCAAATCTACATCTCCAGCACTGATTTCTCTCCTTCTCTGCAGTCTCACATTTCCTCCTGCCTTCAAGATGTCTCTACTTGGATGTCCTGCCATCATCTCAAACTTAACATGTCAAAACAGAACTCCTTAACTTCCTCTCAATCCCTGTCTTTCCCCTGACTTTCCCATAACTGTAGATGACACCAGCATTCTTCCTGTCTCACAAGCCCATAATCTTGTCATTATGCTTGAAATCCTGTTGGTTTGACTTTCACAGCATCACTAAAATCTACCCTTTCCTCTTCATCCAGACTACTACAATTTTAATTCAAGCACTTATCCTACCCCACCTTGATGACTGTATCAACTTCCTTGCTGACCTCCCAGCCAACCTCTTGCCTCTCCCCACTCCAGTCCATATTTCATTCTGCTGCCTGGATCATTTTTCTACAGAAATTTTCAGTCCATGTTTCCCCACTCTGCAAGAAGGTCCACTGGTTGCTCATCTACTCCACATTAAACAGAAACTCTTCACCATTGGCTTTAAAGCACTCCATCACCTTGTCCCCTGCTACCTCAGCTCACTACCCTCCTACTACAACACAACCCACACTCTTTACGTCTCTAATGTTAACCTTCTCACAGTACCTCAACCTGGTCTATCTCTCCCCAACCTCTCGACCACATCCTACCTCTGGCCTGAAACGCACTTCCACCTCATATCCATCAGACAACTACTTTCCCCCACTTTCAAGCTTTACTGAAGACACATCTCCTCCAAGAAGCCTTCCCTAAACTCTCTTTACTTTTTCTTCCACTCTCTTCTGCTCCCTTATTCATCCCCTTTCCCAGTCCCACAGAACATATGTACTTATATGTTATTTTATTAATGTCTGTCTCCCCTTCTAGATTGCTTATTGTGGGCAGGGAATGTGTCTGTTATATTGTACTGTCCCAAGTGCTTAGTACAGTGCTCTGCACACAGAAGTGCTCAATAAATATGATAGACTGAATGACATAGATTTTGTCCAAACTGTTTAATTTATATCTTTACCAGTGCTTAGTATATTGCCTGGCACATAGTAATCTGTTACTGCAAGCTTGTTGTAGACAGGGAATATGCCTGCCAACTCTGCTATATTATACTCACCCAAGTGCTCAGTACAGTGTTCCACAAATAATAAGCTCTCAATAATTACCATTGATTGATTAACAAATACCATTAAAAACAAAAAAGTGAGATTATACCATTTAGAAATACAGAGGAAAATGGAAAGGAAGGAAGACCAGAACAATATCTTCCACTAGTTACAGGGTCCTAGTTACAGGGTTGCTGTACTAGTTACAGCAAGCTTTGACAGAGAAGTGGAGAAAGAGAGGGAAGATTAAGAATTATCATCATTATCAATATTAACATTATGGTATCAGGAGATATGGTTGGTAGAATTTCCTCATTCCCTGAAAATGGATAAGATTTGGTTATGTGGCCATTCTTTGTTTAGTATTTCTGGGCATTATTATTTTAATATCTCTCCTCCTGTAGATTGGCACAGGGAATGTGTTTATGAAGACTACTGTACTTTTCCCAAGCACTTAGTAGAGTTCTCTACATACAGCAAGCACTCAGTAAAGGTCAATGATGGACTAGGGATTGAAGAAACTCCTTCCATCAGTCTCTAAATTTCAAGGCTAAGAGAATCCAAGCTTAACAAATTCAGAGCTTCCCTCCAAAGCACTCATTTCCCGGAACCCTATACAAAAACTGAAAGGAGAGGCAAAGAATTATTTTTGTCTCTGGTGGGACCATGCTCAAAATGATTCCAGGAGATGGTATATATAACAATCGCTAGCAACATGACCCAGAGGAAAGCTTGTTGTGGGCAGGGAGTGTGCATACTTATTGCTATAATGTACTTTCCCAAAAGTTTAGTACAGTACTCTGCACACAGTAAGCATTAAATAACTTTAACTGAATGAATGAATGAATGAATGAATGAATGAAAAAGCATAGGGCTGGGAGTTAAGACACCTGAATTCTAATTCCTGCTTCACCATTTGCCCGCTGTTGATCTTGGACAAATCACACACCTTCTGTGTACCTCAGTTTCCTCATCTGCAAAATGGGGATTAAATGGACTCTGAGCTCCATGTGGGATAGGGCTTGTGTTTAATCTGACTGTATTGTATCTACCTCAGCACTTGTCAAATAGTAAGCACTTAACAAATATTATTATATTATTATTATTTAACTTGTAGGAAGCTCGGGGAATTTGATATAATACCAGTGAGCAAGAATTATAACAAATGAAAAGTGAGCTGAAATAATGGAAGTACTCTTTCTGGTGGCAGCAGGCAATATACAGCATAAATTATTTGGCTAAAATATCACAGATGTTATACTCACAGTGAATGCAGTAAATCACACAAGCTCTAGGAACACAGAAAAGCAATCCATCACTCAGATGCTATACTTAAAAATCTCACCACAGCAGGAATTCACTGGAGATAGACTGACCCTCCAGTTCTGGCTTAGTTTAGATGAAGGGAATGAGACTCCAAGTTTCTCCTGGGAGATAGCCCTCATAACATTCAGGACTCTGCTCACCAAACAGGATAAGCACTGTCCTCTTAAGCCCTAAAATCTGCTTTTTTTTAAATGAGGTAACTATTTATTAACATAAATTGAGGCTTCAGTTGCCAAAACTATTGCATTCACGGAGAGTGGCTTTGATCATAAAAGGACAGTATTTACAGCCACAGGCTTTCTTTAGTTTCTCCTTCTGTCCCAGAGTTTCCCAGTTGTTCCTCTTCCAGACCAAATCATTCAAATAATTTATTGTATTTTACCACTCCACCTGGTCCTTCCTCCACCTTCCCCTGGTCCATAGGGACTTTATAGTCTAAAGGGACTGGGAGAGTAAGGTGAGGTGAGGAACAGGGAAGATCAGACCCTCCAAGGAATGGTCAACAATTACAATGACAAATCCAGGAAAAGCAAATAAAAGACTGAACGAAATTGGGTTGCATTTAATTGCACAGCCCTCAGTTGCTCACCAATCCAAAAGGGAAGGGCCCTGCCTCAATTAACCAATCAATCAGTGGCATTTATTGAGCACTTACTGTGTGCACAGCACTGTACTAAGCTCTTGGGAGAGTACGATGTAAAAGAAACATACATTGTCCACAGTAAGGTCACAGACTAGACGTGGAGATGGACATTTATATAAATTACAGATATGTAAGTAAGTGCTGTGGGGCTGGGGTAGGAGAACCAGTGAATAAATGGAACAAGTCAGGGTAACGCAGAAGGGTGTGGGAGAAAAGGAGATGAAGACTTAGTGAGGGAAGGCCTCCTGGAGGAGATGGGCCTTCAATAAGGCTTTGTAGGAGGGGAGAGCAATTGTCTGTCAGATATGGGTCAGAAGGTTCTAATCTTGGCTCCACCACTTGCTTGCTGTGTGACCTTGGGCAAATCACTTCACTTCCCCATACCTCAGTTACCTCATCTGCAAAATGGGGATTGACTGTGAGCCCCACGTGGGACAGGGACTGTGTCCAACCTGATTTGCTTGTATCCACCCCAGTGCTTAGTACAGTACCTGGCACATAGTAAGTGTTTAACTAACACCATAATTATTACTATTATTATTATTATTACTATTAGAATATTGGCATCTTTGGGAAGCAAGTACAGGGACCTCAGATCTCTGGGCTGGTGGTTCCAATCCATGGTATTTACTGAGCACCTAATGTGTACAGAGCACGCACTAAGCTCTCAGGTGAATACACTGTAATAGAATTGGTAGACATGATTCCCACCCTAAAGGAGCTTACGGTCTAGTGTATTTTCCCTGCTCTTGACCCCGCTTGGCTCCAGCAAGCCATAGGGGTTCTCTCCGGTGATGTCAGGTGGAGGAGGAAGGAATTCCTGGTTCCCAGAGCTTGGATTAACTCTTTGTATCCCTGCCCAAACCACTGGTCTCCTGCCAAGAAGCCACTTCTCTTGGAAAGCTCAGAAACACCTGGAGGCTGCTGGGAGCTTGGTCACTGAATCAGGTTAAAATCTTGCTGATAACCAAGGTAATGGGTCTTTGTGTCAGGTTCCCGGGCTGTTGTCCTGAACAATTAGAAAATAGGGGAGATTGAAGCCGTGGGAGTGGAATTTAATTTATACTTACATTCCAGGCCAAATACAACTGATGTGAAAGGAAAAGATGTTTCATTGGAATATATTTTGTTTACATCAAATTTGAACATATTTCCAATAACCTAATCTAATTAAATGATTGATATTCTATTGCTCCTCATCCATCCACAGGATCGGTTCTTCCTGTTTTAGCTTCTCTGAATTCACCACTATTTTCTGTAATAGTGTGTATGGTTTACCTAATGATAATAATGTTGGTATTTGTTAAACGCTTACTATGTGCACAGCACTGTTCTAAGTGCTGGGATAGATATAGGGTAATCAGGTTGTCCCACGTGAGGCTGACAGTTAATGCCCATTTTAGAGATGAGGTAACTGAGGCACAGAGAAGTTAAGTGACTTGCCCACAGTCACACAGCTGACAAATGGCAGAGCCGGGATTCGAACCCATGACCTCTGACTCCCAAGCCCGGGCTCTTTCCATTGAGCCACGCTGCTTCTCTACTTACCTCTAATATCTGTCTCCCCACTTCCTGCTTTGAATCTGCTTTTTTTATCAACGCTCAACACATTGCTTTTTGGTCGGTGGTCTTCCAAAATTAACCAATCAATTGTCTTTATTGAGTGATTGCTGTATGCAGAATAATAACAACATTCCAATTATGGTATTTGTTAAGTGCTTACTATGTTCCGAGCATCGTTCTAAGCACTGATGTAGATACAAGTTAATCATATCAGATACAGTCCCAGCTCATAGTCTAAGTAGGAGAGAGAACAGGTATTGAAATTCAGGTTTACAGATGAGAAAACTGAGGCACAGATAAGTGATTTGCCCACTGTAATACAACAGACAAGTGGTAGAGTCACTTTAGAACCCAAGCTTTCTCATTCTCATGCCCGTGATCTTCCCACGAGGCCATGTTGCTCTTCTACTCTAAGTGTTCAGATTACAGTACAGTGGAGTTTGTAGATATAAATCCTACCTTCAAGTTTCCAATCTAGTCCCTTTATAACCTTTGTCTCAGTGTCCTGAGCCCAATGAAATGTGCTGTTTTCAAATTTTGAGCATCCTTTGTCTCTGGCAGGCAGAGACCCAGGGGTCGGGGGGAGAAGGCATTGTGATGTCTCCTGTTCCTTTATAAAGTAAGGAGACTTTGCCCGGGCTTGACTCCTGGGCTCATGCAGCAAACTTTATACAGCAGTTCTGGAGAAAAAGAAGTGGAAAAGCCACTGCCCAAATTGCTGGCATGACAGTGGGACCCAGTCAGTAAACTCCAAACCCCTCAGGGCTGTGTTACTTGTCTTGAATCCTCTAGGGCAACCTGACTTCATTGGATCTATCCTGGATAAACAGCATGGCCTGGTGGGAGAGCATATTTCTGGGAGGCAGGAGACCTGGGCTCTAATCACAGCTTCCCCTCTTGTAGGTTGTGTGACCTGAGGCAAATCACTTAACTTCTTTGTGCCCCAGTTTCCTCATCAGTAAAATGAAAATTCCTCTTCTCCTCCCCTTTAGACTATGAGACCCATATGGGTAGGAATTGTGTCTGATCTCATTGTATTGTATGTACTCCAGCACTAAACTTACATAGAAAGCCCTCAATAAATACTGCAAATACCACAAAAACTCACCATTGGCTTTAAAGAGCTCAATCTCCTTGTCCCTCCTATCTCACCTTGCTACTCTCTTACTACAACCCAGCCCCCTCACTTGGCTGGGCGAACCTTCTCATTGTGCCTTGATCTCCTCTCTCTCACCTCTCACCACTCACCCCTCGCCCAAGTCCTGCCTCGGGCCTGGAATGCCTGACCTCCCTCCTTAAATCCAGACAGACAATTACTCTCCCCCTCTTCAAAGCCTTATTGAAGGCATACTCCTCCAAGAGGATTTCCCTGACTAAGCCCACCTTTCCTCTTCTCCCACCCTATTTTGCATTGCCCTGATATGCTCCCATTGTTCATCTCCCCTCCCCATCCCACAGCACTTAAATTAAATTACACATCTGTAATTAGTGAGGAAGAGCATGGCCTAATGGGAACAACACAAGCCTGAGAGTCAGGGGACCTGGGCTCTCATCCCAGCTATGATGCATGCCTGCTGTGTAACCTCAGATGAGTCTGAGTCTCACCTCAGCAGTGAAATGTAGATTCAAAACCTGTCCTTCCTCTTTATTAGATTGTGAGCCCTGTTTGAGACAGGGACTATGTCTGACCTGATTATCTTTGATCTTCGATCTTCCCTATAACAGAATGTGTCTGTTACATTGTTATATTGTACTCTCCTAAGACCTTAGTACAATGCTCTGCACACAGTAAGTGCTCAAAAAATGCGATTGATTTCTTAGCACTTAGAATAGTGCTTGACGCAAGAAAGTACTTAACAAATAACACAATTAATTAGCTCCACACAATTAATTAGCTCCAGCTGAGTGTATTTTGAATTTCTTTAGGAAATCAGAAGCCACCATCTACCTAACAAAGATGAACTGCTAAGAGGCATCCATGACTGGGTACTGACCTCTACCAAGGTTGATTCAGCAGCAGTTTGGAGAAAAAAGTCAAAAACCTCAACTCCATTCACAAGGCAGAAACATAGATTTCCGAGAAGTTTATGAGTTAATAAAGACAGCACAAGTCTCCCTCTTTGTCTGTCCAGCAAGCAATTACATTTATTGAATGCCTATTCTGTGTTGCACTCTTCTAGGGCCTTGGGAGAATATGACACATTTGGTATCAATCAATCAATGGTATTTATTATGTGCTTACTATACGCAGAGCACTGTAGTAAGTGCTCAGGAGGGTACACTATAATGGAGTGGGTAGAAACTTTTCCTGCCCATAAGGAGCATACAGTTTAAAGTGCAAGACAGACATTAAAATAAATTAAGGATAAGTACATAAGTGCTGCTGAGGATGAAGCAAATACGAAGAGTTGGAAGGATACAGATCCAAGGGCATAGGTGATGCAGAGGTAAAAGGAGTAAGGGAGAAAAGGGCTTATTGGAGAAAACATCTTGGAGGAGATGTGACCTTAATAAGGATTTGAAGGTGGGGAGAATGCTGGTCTGGTGCATATGGAGGAGGAGGGATTTCCTAGGCCAGGGGGAAGAATTGGGAAAACTTAGGAAGTTTGGGAAGAGGTAGATGAGATTGGGACACATTGAGTTAGCTGGCAGTAGAGGAGTGAGGTGGTTGGGATAGGTTGTAGTAGGAGATAGGTGAGGTAAGGAAGGAGAGGGCAAGCTGACTGAGTGCTTTAAAGCCGATGATAAGGAGTTTCTGTTTGAGGCGGAAGTGGATGGGCATTCACTGGAGGTTACTGAGGGTTGGGGAGATGTGCACTGAACATTTTCTTAGAAAAATTATCCATGTAGCAGTGTAAAGTATGGATTGGAATGAGGAGAGATATGAGGCAGAAACAGGTTGATGCAGAAGTCAAAGCAGAGTATGATAAGTGCTTAGATCAGCATAGCAGCAGTTTGGATGTCAAGAAGAGACCAGATTTTAGCAATGCCTTTAGGGTAGGACTGACAGGATTTGGAATCAGATTGAATATGTGGATTGAATGAGAGATGAGAAGAGGATAATGTCCAGTTTATGGTCTTGAAGGGGAGGACAGTGGTATTGTCTACAGTGAGAGAAAGAGTAGAATAGAAAGTTTTGTTTGGAGAAGATGAGGAGTTCTGTTTTGGACATGTTTAGTTTGAGGTTGGCAAACACAATCCCCACCCTCAAAGAGCAAATAGATAAGACATAATTTTCAGCTTTCCTTAGCATGATAATTTTTCTACAAAAAAAATTCAGGCCATGTCACCCTGCTCCTCATAAAAAACTCCAGTGGTTGCCCATCCACCTCAGCATCAAACAAAAACTCCTTACTATTGGCTTTAAAGCACTTCACCACCTTGCCCCATCCTACCTCACCTCACTACTCTCCTTCTACAGCCCAGCCGACACCTTGGCTCCTCTAGTGCCAAGCAGCAGCGTGCAGCAGTGTGGCTCAGTGGAAAGAGCACGGGCTTTGGAGTCAGGGCTCATGAGTTCGAATCCCAGCTCTGCCACTTGTCGGCTGTGTGACTGTGGGCAAGTCACTTAACTTCTCTGTGCCTCAGTTCCCTCATCTGTAAAATGGGGATTAAGACTGTGAGCCCCACGTGGGACAACCTGATTCCCCTATGTCTACCCCAGCGCTTAGAACAGTGCTCGGCACATAGTAAGCGCTTAACAAATACCAACATTATTATTATTATTATTAGTGCTAACCTTCTCACAGTATCTGCAATATTTGTAATTTATTTATTTGTACTGATGTCTGTCTCCCAGCCCCATCCCAGAGTTTAAGCTTGCTGTGGGCAGGCAATATGTCTATTGTTGTACTGTAGTCTCCCAAGTGCTTAGTACAGTGTTCTGCACACCGTAAACAATAAATACAACAGAGTGAATGAATGTATGGGAAGGAATGAACAAATCAGCACTAGAAATTAGAAGAGACTTCAGAAATGAAATACGTGTTTAACGTCAGACAGATCCTGGCCTGGTCCAACCCCTTAACTTAATCTGAGTTACCTTCAAACCTCCCCTCTCAGGGTCGCACCTGGAGAGTTTTCAGTACTCTACCAGTCTTGGCTATGGGAGGGAGAGTCAGGCAGAGGCACACCCGTTCCATTCCTAGCTTGGCCAGTGGTTAGTGAGTGGAAGGCAATCTCCTACAAGTCAAAACTCACCCATGCTGGGCGGCAGTAGCATGGGCGAGAGTAGAGGGCAGAGACTCGAGTTTACTGTATGGAAGGCCGCAATGGTAAAACACTTCCATACTTTTACTAAGAAAACTCAATGGATACACTACCAGAGCGATTGAAGATGGAGAGCAGGGTGTTCTGGGAGAGATATAACCATGGTGTAGCTATGGGTTGGAAATGACTTAACGGCCTAAGACAAGACCTTCAAACCTAGTAAAATCTACTTTCTTTTTTTTCCAGTAGAGATTGCTCAAGCCTAATTCCAGTGGTCACTACATTCACAGGTCAGCACTGAATTTAGAGCAGAGTGAAACAGAAAGCCGGAAGCCAAAAGGACCACAGCCAAAAGATTAACATGCTTCTTTCTGAATTCTTAACCTCTTTCCCCCTTCTCCACTTTGCCCAATCCTTTCTTGCAATTGGCCCAAGACCAGGTAACATCATCACCAGCCATATAAGTGGCCCTTCCAAAAGTGATTGCTGGGGTATACAGACACTCTCTTGACCTGCCCCCTTATGGAAGAAGGTTGAAACGTTCCCCTTCAGGTGCCATGATAGAGTCGGACAAAATACCACAAGCCTGTGCTTTACTTCTGGGAAGAGAGAATTTTTTTTTCCCGGGAAGGCAGTTAAATTTACGGATAGGACAGTGAGTTTGGTATTCTATTCATAAATTAGTCACAAGTCTAGGCACTGTATTTACATCAGGAGGTAATCAGTCAATTTCATTTGTTGAGTGCTTAGTGTGTTTAGCACACTGTATTAACCACTAGGGAAAATACAATAGAGTCAATAGTCATGATCCCTGCCCTCAAAGAGCTTACATTATGCTGAAGTAATATTGCTGGAAAGGGGCCGCCAAGATGAACAGATGAATATGAAGGAGCTCCTGTTTTGAGGGTAGAGTGAAAAGACAAGGGATGTTCAGTTTGAATATTCACAAGTTGAGAAGGAAGAAACTTGAATTTTGGAAAGCCTCCAGGGGTTGGGACAGGGTGAATACTATCAGGGCAAGGGGACACCTTTAAACAAGCAGAAAGAAAACATATTTCACCCAGCAAGTGTGAATGCCTAATTCATTACCCCAGGTAGTTACAGAGCCAAAAACTTTACTGTTCAAGAGGGTTTCAGATCAATTTATGGATTAGTGATTTATATTGTGTTACTTCCCCTAATCTAAGGGGAAGGTTAGAATTGTACATTGTAAGATCCTTGCAGGCCGAGATCAGGTCTAGCAACTCTGTTGTATTGTACTTTCCCAAGGCCCACCCTCAGTAAGCACTCAGTGAATACAATTGATTAATTGACTGATCAAAGGAACAAAGATAGAGATGTTAGATGGTCCCTCTCTAACAATCCATTCAACAGAGTAAGCATCTCATGAGTCCACCCATGAGAAACAGCACAGTCTAGTGGAAAGAATAATAATCATAATTGTGGCATTTGTGTTAAGCGCTTACTTTGTGCTAGGCACTGTACTAAGCGCTGGAATGGACACAAGCAAATCAGGGTGGATGCAGTCCATGCCCCCAAAAGGGGCTCCTAGTCCTAATCCCATTTTATAACTGAGGTAACTGAGGCACAGAGAAGTTAACTGACTTGCCCAAGGTCACACAGAAGACACATGGCTGAATGGGGATTAGAACCCAGGTCCTTCTGATTCCCAGGTCCATGCTTTATCCACTAGACCATGCTGATCATGGGCCTAGGAGTCAGAGGACCTGGGTTCTAATCCCAGCTCTTGCCAATTGCTTGCTATGTGACCTTGGGCAAGTCACTTAACTTATCTCTGCCTCAGTTTCCTCGACTATTAAATGGGGATTAAATACTTGTTTTCCTTATTACTTAGACTGTGAGTAGCATTCCGGAACAGAGACTGTGTCCAACCTAATTAACTTGTACCTGCCCTAGCACTTAGAACAATCTTTGACACATAGTAAGCATTAGCTAACACCATTAAAAAAACATCCTGTTGTCACTTTTGGAGATGAAATTCTGAGCTGGTTGGGCCAATGATCTGACATTACTTTTGATCTTGGTTTGATTTACCACAGATTCCCTTACTGGCAGTTGGACACAAGCTCTGTCCCACGTGGGGCTCACAGTCTAAATAGAAAGGAGAGCAGGTACTTAATCCCCTTTGTACAGTTGAAGAACCTGAGGCACAGAGAAGTTAAATGACTTGGCCAGGGTCATAGAGCAAGCGACTGGCAGAGCCAGTTAGATTACATTCTTTACTCTTATATTCCCTAGAATCAATTGTACCTAGGTTCTAATTGCAGCTCTGCCACGTCTGCTGTGTGTGACTTCGGGCAAGCCACTTAACGTGCCTCAGGTACTTCATCTGTAAAATGGGGTTGAAGACTGTGAGGTCTATGTATGTCCAACCCGATTATCTTGTACCTGCCCCAGAACTTAGTACAGTGCATGGCACAGAGTAAGTGCTTAACAAATACCATAAAATAAAAATCTGTGGTGTTTATTGAACGTTGACTGTACACGTATAGTCAATATAGTATAGTGGCACTATACTAAGAATATAAGGAATGTCCTGGCTATATCAGACAGGTGGTCCAGCCACTCCAGTGGTTTGTCTCTAATGGTGGAATGAAGCACCAGGAGGAAAAGGTGTTGTTTTCAGGACTTCTGTCTCAACTTTTGGACTGAATCATCCCCCATCCCTATCTTTCCTTCTAGTGACTCAAAAGGGACTACTTGTCCATAAATTTAATCCAATTCTCCTTGAGCCAGATGATGATATTTTTTGGCTGCACAGCCTTCTCTGGGATTGAATTCCTGATGTTTATCATCTTTTGGATGAACAAGGGTTTCCTTTTGATCTAAACATGCCCCTCTCAAGCTTCAGCGGGTGGTGCAACAAGTCCTTATTCTCCCTTTCAACCCTCTTCATGATTTTATAAATGCCAATTTCATCTCCTCTAAAGGTGCAGCTTTTCTGTCCTTGGTCCATTAATTTATAGAGGGGATGAGATCAGTTTATCATCTTTGCACACATTCTCTAGGAATGCACCTAATTGTCCTGTGCTTAGTATCTGAAGACCTCCATTTTGGCCATGAGTTATAGTTTAAGCTAATACTTCTCTTACAGCTTGATTTATTTGGGGACCACCTATTATATTTCAGGGAAATGCTGCTTCTCACAGAAACCTTAGGTTTCTTTTCCCATCTGAAGTCCTAGGAAACCTAGATGGTCCTGGGGAGATCTCTGGTTTAGAGAGAGAGAGTAGTCCTCTCTGACAACACCCTTAGCAATGGGCCATTTTCATGGGTACAGTATGCAAGAGATTCTCAACATCACTGACCAAGAGTCTCTCATTATCAACAGCATCATCTCTGAACTGAAGAATGGGATTCCAACAGACTTGCAAAAATGCCAGAAATTTCACACTATTAAAAATATGGCATAAAAGAAAGATAGACATAATCCCTGCCTTCTACAACCTACCTGGAGAGATTGGCTCCAAAGAAAGTTACTAGTAGGGGAAAATGATAGCGTGTAACTCAAATAATCAATCATATTTATTGAGTGCTTACTTTGAGCAGAGCACTATACTAAGGTGTTTAGGAGAGTACAATATAACAGAAATGATAGATGGACATCAAGTGCTCTGGAGGCAGGGCATGCATCCAAATTTTTAGGGGGCATGGAAGTATTGACATAGCCAGGGGGAGGGGGGAATGAGATGGGGAGGTGAAAGGTTAATCAGGAACGCCTCCTGGAGGAGATGTGATTTCAAAAAGTTCTTAAAGATGGAGAGAGTAGTGGTCTGCCAGTTGTGAAGGAGGGTTGAAATTCTAGGCAAAAGGGAGGGTGTGAGTGAGTTGTTCGGGTTGAGAGAGATGAGAATGAGACAGAGTGAGTAAGTTGACTTTAGAAGAGCAAAGCGTGAGAACCAGGGTGTAGTAGTAGAGAAATAAGGATGTTAAGGGGTAAGAACTACTAAAGTACCTTAAAGTCAGTGGTCATGGACTTCAGCAAGGCTCCTGCCCTTACCAGTAACTCAGCTTACAAGGTTAACATTGCCTGCTGGAAAGCCAGCAGTCAGTTTCTGATTTATGCAGCTGATCATGTACGAAGACTGGTTATGACTTGCTCTCAGTCCCACTAGAGCCAGCTGCTAGCCATGAATCAAAAGGTCCCAGTCTCATCCCGGATTCTGATAGGTGAACATTCTCTGAATGACTGGGTGGGTCCAACATCCCGATTGGTCACCACTGGCTTCTTTCATTCTGCCCGGTAATTCTGCATTACACCAGTGCAGAGAGGTGTAATTAACTGGCACCAGCTGCTCAGCTGGGTGTAAAACATATGTACACTTGCAATGGTGAAACACATTTTACAAGAATCCATCCATAAAGGGAATCCAAAGTACAGCAGTTTATGTAGCTCGCATGCTTTCAGAGTTACCAGCTGGTTCTTTCCATTTTTTCTATTAATTGGAGTATTCGCTCCTGGAAAGATTCCACAACTTGAGAGGATATTGGGGAAGGATCATGAATTAGGAATGGAGGTCCAGATGGTACTCAGGGGTGAACACACCAAGAGAACCATTCCACTAGAGCTAAACAGACTGCAAGTTCACTGTGGTCCGGAAACGTTTCTACCAACTCTATCATCTTGAACTCTCCCTAGTGTTTAGTACCTAGGTCTGCCCACAGCAAGTGCTCAATAAATAATAATGTTAATTATGGTATTTGTTAAGTGCTTACAATGTGCCAGGCACTGTACTAAGCACTGGGGTGGATACAAGTAAATCAGTTTGGACACAGTCCCTGCCCCGAATAGGGCTCACAGTCTCAATCCCCATTTTATAGATGAGGTAATTAAGGCACAGAGAAGTGAAGTGACTTCCCCAAGGTCACACAGCTGACAAATGGTGGAGCCGGGATTAGAACCCATGATCCTCTGACTCCTGGGCCTGTGCTCTAGCCACTACACCACGCTGCTTCTCTACTACAGCATGCTGCTCCTCTAAATAAATACCACTGGATGATTGATTAAACAGGAAATGGTCAATCCAGGACTTATTTTACACTATTCCCATGGGCTCCTGCTGAACTGGAGGTGTCCTTTGTCAGAAATCATTGGAATGCTACCATTTCAGGCTGTGATGCACTGAGAGAAAGAGATCACTGATGAACTATAATCCAGAGTGCTCCAGCCAGTGACCCTTAATAAGTAAATTCACACTTTAAAAAAACCTATAGAAGCAATAGGATCATGAATTTGTTTGTGTGAAGGAGGTGGTGCAGGGGAAGAGGGGAAGGAGAGGGAGAAAAGCTGATTGTTATGTAAGTTCTGCCAAGAATAAACTTCCTCCACTTTCTCTTTCTTCTTTACTCTCCTCAGATCACTGAAAACACAGTGGAAAAATAAACCACTGTACTTTTTCAAAGGAGGAGTTCCATCTTTTGCTGTCCTTCTGCACTCTGCATTTTAATGCAACACTGATGATAACATTCGTCAGCAAACTGTTGTCATACTCTTAGCGACGGAAGGTTGGGCGATAGCATAATTGGTTCAGTATAGAGAAAATATTGTTTGGAATGTACTTCTGGGGGCAATTTACCTCATGACTTCTCTATAACATACAAAAATTGGCTTTCCATCTTCACTAGATGAAAATGAACACCCTTGAGCAGGAGGAATTTCCTAATGGGAGTTAAGCCTCTCTAGGGTGTTTGGGGAGAAAGAGTTTTGGGGGCAGAAAGGGGCAGAAGGAGCTGAGATTTCCAAGTGCTTAGAGAAAGAGACAAGATCCTCAGTAGCGAATCTTCCCCACATGCTGAGCTTAGTTGCAAACTCCACAGAGCTGTTAATTCGGACAGCTCCCAGATTCACTCATCCAAGATCTGAGAGGTTCACATGATGGTTGTCTGGTCTGTTAACTCTTTGAAGCCCTCCCAGGTCATATATCCTCCTCCCTGCCCCCAAACAACTGCTCAAATTGAAAAGATAAGTATGATTCTCAGCAGGACCACAAAAGCCTCTTCCATTTCTCAAACCCAAGAGACTCTTGGCGGTGATTTCCAAGTGGATGGCCATCAATGACTTTCTCCACTACAATGTGAGAATGGAAGGAGATCTATTTGGGTTGATTCATGGTGATTCCGACGTGGACATTAGAGTCTGACTGACTTTTATCTCTCACCCCTTTGCCCTTCTCCCCTTCCCCTCTCTCCTGCTCTGTTTCTTCAGAAATCACTATCGCCAGAGTAAAGCAGCAGTTGGAGAAGCAGGAAGGAAAGGCTATTATACCCTCACTTTTGCCGTCACTTTTCCTCACCATGCAGACATCTGCTACTTGGCTTATCATTATCCCTACACCTACACTGCTCTGATGGTAATGTAACTTCTTGCCTTTCTTCAGTTTGCTTTGGAGGTGGGAGACGGCAGGGGGCAGGGGGAGATGGTGTGGAAGGAAAGAGGAAGGGCGGGAAGGAAGTCTTACTTTTTGAAAAACTCTCAGGCGTAACTCCGATGTACCATCTGGTAAATGGCTGCTTCTTCACTGAGATTTAACCCTTTTCTGGGTGAGTTTGTCATTTTGTGGCTTCTGGGATTCAGGGGATTTACTTTAGGATTAGGAGAGTGGAACAGAAGAACGTAGAGTAGCAGAATAGCCCAGTGGATACAGTAGGAGCCTGGGAGTCCAAAGGACCTAGGTTTTAGTCCCGGCTCTGCCACTTGTCTTCTGTGTGACCTTGGACAAGTCACTCAACTTCTCTGTGCCCTGGCTGCCTTATTTGTAAAATGGGAATCAAGACTTGAATCCCATTTGGGACATGGACTATGTCCAACTTGATTACCTTGTATCTACCCCAGTGCTAAGAACAGTGCCTGGCATATAGCAATGCTCAATGAATACCATAAAACAATGTAAATTTGTTGCATTCAGGGTAGGGTGTTCTCCCAGCAGACAGGGGAGGCCTAGACTGGTTTCAAGTTGAGTTTGAGCTTTATTTCAGACTGGACTGGGGGGTCCACTAATAATAATATTTATGGTATTTGTTAAGCTCTCACTATGTGCTAAGCACTGTTTCAAAGTACTGGGGTAGATACAGAGTAATCAATTTGTCCCACATGGGGCTCATAGTCTTAATCCCCATTTTACAGATGACAAAACTGTGGCACAGATAAATTAAGGGACTTGCCCAAGGTCACACAGCAGACAAGTGGCAGAACCAGGATTAGAACCCACATCCTCTGACTCCCAAGCCAGGGCCCTTTCAACTAAGCCACGCCTTGTGACTTTGGGTCAGTCAGTGGTCAGCACTTCTAGTTCCACATTTGTTAAATGATTCTAGTAACTCCAGACCAGGTCGACTTCCCAGAAGATGGTCTCGGAATGAATGAGATAAAGCGTTGTCTGAAAAACACTTTGATCTCTTGTTCCTACAAAGAGGTTTTGGTACAGTGATAGAGAACATGTCCCTACATAGTGGAATGGGGAGGAGTTCCTTATTTTAAGGCATTGGAAAGGGGTTGGAGGAGGCACCACTTTTTATATAACATGGGTGTCAGAATTATAGTTTGTTCTTCGCATAGTTCATTCATTCATTAATTCATTCAATCATATTTTTTGAGCACCTACTGTGTGCAGAGCACTGTACTAAGTGCTTGAGAGAGCACAATATATCAATTAACAGACACATTCCCTGCCTGCAATGAGTTTAGAGTCTGGGGATGGGGGATGACAGACATTAATATAAATTAATAAATTACAGATAAGTACATAAGTGCTGTGGGGCTGGAAGGAGAGATGAATAAAGGGTGCAAGGGGAGAAGAATAAAGGGTACAAGTCAGGGTAACGGAGAAGGGAGAGGGAGAAGTGGAAAGGAGGGCACAACAAGTCAGTTTAATTTGGTGAGTCTATAAAGCAATTTACTAGTGATGAATAAAACAGTGTTCCAGGAATGTGCATTGGAAATACATTGCTGGTCATGGTGGTAGTTTGGGAGTCGTGTGGCCTAGTGAAAAGAGCACAGGCCTGGGAGTCAGAGGACCTGACTCCCACTATCACTTGCTTGCTCTGTGACCCTGGGCAAGTCACTTACCTACGCTGTGCTTCAGTTTCCTCATCTGTAAAATGAGAGTGAATTACCTGTTCTCTTTACCCCTTAGACTGTGAGCCCCATGGAGGACAGAGATGGAATCTGATTTGATTATCTTGTATCTACCCCTAGTACAGTGCTTAACATGTAGTGAGTGCTAATTAAATAAATCAGTAAATCAAATTTATTGAGCACTTAGTTTGTCCAGACCCCTGTACTAAATGCTTGGAGGAGTACAATACATCAGAGTTGGTAGACATGTTCCCTGCCCACAAGGAGCTTATAATCTTGAGGGGAGATAGACACAACAATATATTATGGATATGTGCATAAATTCATTCATTCATTCAACTGTATTTACTAAGCGCTTACTTTGTGCCAGCACTGTACTAAGCCTTGGTAAGCACAAGTTGACAACAGATAGTGACAAGGGTGAGGTGAATATCAAGTGCTTAAATGATATAAACCCAAGTGCAAGGGTGATGCAGAAGGGAGAAGGGTTAGAGAAAATGAAGGCTTAGTTGGGGAAGGCCTCTTGAAGGAGATGTGATTTCAATAAGGCTTTGAAGGTGGGGAGAGTGAATGTCTCTTGGATGTGAAGCAGAAGGGAGTCCCTGGCTAGAAAGAAGATGTGGGAGAGGAGTCTTCAGCTATATAGATAAGATCATAGTACAGTAAGTAGGTTGGTGTTAGAGAAGCGAAGTGTGTTGGCTGGGTTGTAGTTGGAAATATGCCAGGTAAAATAAGAAGGGCCTAGGTGATTGAGTGCTTTAAAGCCAATTGTAAGGAATTTCTATTTGATGCAGGAGTAGATAGACAAGAGTTTTTGATATTTATGCTATAATTTCCTTGTGCTCTTATCATTTGGGTTTATTCTGTTATTCTTTTATCTACTGAACTTTGACTTCTTGTTTCCACCTTCCCTCCCATTAATTCAGAGACAAAATCCTTTACTTTTATTTTGTGCTTTCTATCATACTCACCCAAGCACTTAATACAGTGCTCTGCATACGGTAAGCACTCAGTAAATACCATTGATATTGATTCACTTTCTGAGTGCTCTATGCTTAGAAGGGTGCTCAATCAGTACTATGTGATGCTTAGATGAAGAGGAATGAGAGGAGGGGATAAATTGGAATGAATAAAATGGCAGGAACAAGGATGGGAAAAAGGAGTGGAAAATTCAATCAAAAACACCCCAGGCTGGGGTTTGCAGGTTTTTAGCCCAGCTAGTCTCAGTCCTCTCTGGTGTCCACATGTGCTCATACTGGACACTGAAGCTTCCTCTGGAAACCGTTTTTACTAGAGTGGGCAGAGAAAGAAGCACTCTCTCTCTAACTCATGATGGCCAATTTCATTTTTGGACATCTCCCCGGGACAAATGGTTTTCTTCCAACAGGTCAGGGACCCATTAAGTCTGATTGACACCCAGGGGGGCAGAATTAGTCCTTGGTAAGAAGAGGTCAGCATGACAAATGGGAAATGTGCTTCCTCCTGGAATTGAAGATTGGGAAAGCTCTCTAATAGTGTGGTACACGTTTGATAATGGAAGACATTTTTAAAGCCTGGGGTCACGTCTGGGATGGTTTTTCCAACATGTCCGGGACTCTACAACCTATTCTTTCATTTGTCTTTGTAAAAGCCTTAATTAGGATGTTGTTTTTCCAAACTGATCTCTCCCAGATGTCTCCGGATAGAGCTGTGGGGCAACTGTCAAAATAACAGTATCAAGGGCAAAATTTGGGTGGTGATGGGGATGCTAAAAATGAATCGATCGCCACCAGTCACATCATTATTTAAATAAGTGTAATGATTGGATGCTAAAGCATTCCATAATGTATTTATTAGTTTATGAAATTGCTGTGGGTAGCCAGCTGTATGTGTTTAAATTCTGGCCTCCGGGGAGACGCTCAGCTGGATATTTCAGGGGTAGGGTAATGGGATTTGGAATCAGCCCTTATGTCGCTCAAGTTAGTAAGGACTAAAATAGTTACCATCTGAAGTCTCTCTGCTACAGATGAGCAGTCTGTAATGGGTTGCTAGAGAGAAAATTAGAGGAGGGTGAAGAGAGTTTTATGGTGCTTTCTGAACCTCGAGACTTAAGCTCGTTGTGGACAGGAAGTGTGTCCATTTCTTGTTATATTGTTCTCTCCTAAGCGCTTAGTACAGGGCTCTGCAAGCTTAATAAATACAATTGATTGAATGAATGAATGAGCAAACAATTTGGGTGGGGCTCCAGGGAGGGAACCATGGCATGGCACCTCCAAGCATGCAATTTGTGGCTAATATTCAGGACAAAATGCTGGGTCAGATTGACCATTCATTGGCCCCAGTGATAGTGCTACTTTTCTCCTTTAGAATAGTAATAGTATTTATTAAATGCTTACTGGGTGCATAGCACTGTAACAAGTGCTGGGAGAAAGTACATAGGTGATAATTAAACACAGTCCCTGGCCATCAAAGGGCTCACAAACTAAATGTTTAAGTTTCTCTTGGTCTTGGTGGTAATGGAGGAGTCCGTGAGCCAGACAGGAGCAGGGACTCTCGGTGGTGGTGGGAAGGAAGGAGGCCTTTGAAACTTCAACAAAGAAATCCTTGAGCAGGAACATAGTGTCTGCATCCTTTATACCACCCTGAGAAGTGCTTTCACATCATATATGAAGGGGAAGGGCAGACCAGAAGCAAAATCTGCTGACACTGACTCTCATTTGAGACATCTAGTTTCTCAACCAGAGTGACCAGTAAGCCCAAGAGACAGCTGTCTGTAATACCCTAAAAAGTCACCTCCTCCCTTCTTACTGGAACACACACTGTCCTCCTGATTATGTCACACATACATACACATGCACAGACTCACACTTTGGCTGGTGGTTCTTCTTGGCTACAAAAGGCAATGGCAGTGTTGGAGAGAGAAACAGCATTGCCTAAGGGATAGAGCACAGGCCTGGGAGTCAGAAAGACCTGGGTTCTAATCCCCGCTCTGCCACTTGTCTGCTGTGTGGCCATGAGCAACTCAATTTCTCTGTGCTTCGGTTGGGCTCATCTATAAAATGGGAATTAAGATTGCGAGTCCCATATGGGAGTTGGACTCTATACAACCTGGTTAGCTTGTATCGACCCCAGCATTTAGTGCAGCGCCTAGGATATAGAAAGTGCTTAACAAATTCCATTTAAGAAAAACAACAAAAAATGGGACACAAACAGAAGTTTCCCCTTTCTAGGGAGGAAAAGAGGGAATTAATACTGAGTTGGTGGGGATAAGGAAGGCACTGGGCTTCTAGCCCCTGCCTAAGTCTTTATCATCATCACCATTCAATCAATAGAATTATTGAGTACCTTCCAAAGCCAGAATACTGTACTAAGTGCTTGAGAGCAGACAATAAAAGTAAAGGATATTATCCCTGTTCTCATGGAGCTCATAACCTAATGGGGGAGACAAGTGGACTTATTATGATGAGATAAATCCAAGTGCATAAATCAATCAATACAAATAAATGTGTAAGTACATTAACATTTTGGATTGAAGAAGCAAAAGGAAAGGTATGATAGGAAAGGAGGATTAAGTGGAAAGGGCTCCTTGTCGGTAGGGAGAAACCAACTGTATTATACTGTACTTTCTAAAATACTTAATACAGAGTTCTGCAGAATAAGTGTTCAATAAATACCACTGATTGATTGGTCTGCCTCAAGGCTTAGTACAGTGCCTGGCACACAGTTAGAAACTTAACAAATTCCATTAAATAATTGAATAAATAAATAACCGAATGCCATCATGCTAGTAACAACAGCTGCTGCTGCATATCTTCATTACTCTATTTATTTTGTTAATGAGATGTACATCACCCTGATTCTATTTATTTGCTATTGTTTTAATGAGATGTTCTTCCCCTTGATTCTATTTATTGCCATTGTTCTTGTCTGTCTGTCTCCCCCCATTAGACTGTAAGCCCATCAAAGGGCAGGGACTGTCTCTATCCATTACCGATGTGTACATTCCAAGCGCTTAGTACAGTGCTCTGCACATAGTAAGCGCTCAATAAATACTATTGAATGAAATGAATGAATGAATGAATGAATGAATGACTTCTTGCTGGGCAACCAGAGGAAATCCATAGCAAGAAGCAAAGCAGCAGTGGTGACGAAAGAATACAGGGCTCAATAAATGCCACTGATTGAGTGGTTATTGGTACCTTTTTAGGCGAGTGTTAGAGCTGGTGAGAGACATGGTTTGTTGGAACCGAATCAGAAGAGAATTTTAGGTGGGCCAATGTGTTGAGGGTCAAAGAGTTGAGAGGGATAGCTAGATGATTTATGTAGGAAGCAAGCACCTAAAGGTTTTTGTGTCTATGATTTTTTTATATACAGGTAAGTTCTAACTAACAGGTGTGTAGAATCAGACAGTGTCCTTTCCTGTCTTTCTGTTGGCATTCCCATACAGACTAAGGTGGGTGCCCGAGTGATGCAAATTGGAGACTGGGAAAGCCATGCAGGAAATAGTTTGGGCTTCGCAGAGTATAGTGGATGCAACTGTAAGCCCGTCAAAGGGAAGGGACTGTCTCTATCTGTTACCGACTTGTACATTCCAAGCACTTAGTACAGTGCTCTGCACATAGTAAGCGCTCAATAAATACTATTGAATGAATGAACTTGGGCTATCAGCAGGGAAATCTGCTGAGCTCAAAGAAGGTCTTTCAGGACAGTTTTAAGGGAAGCATGTCAGGAGGAGGAGGAGACAGAGGACCAGCCAACGACCTCAAGGTTATCAACTGACATCTTTCCCGCCCATTGCAGACTCAGTCCCCATTTACCTTTAAAGAATTCAGCCCCCTTGGGAGGGGCTTAACATGGCTGATAATTGACTTCAACTCTTTTCCATTTTTATAGCCTTACGGGGAGGGATCGTCAATGAGATAATTACAGGGCAGATGGCGATTGCTTTCCTTGAGGCTTGTAATTTCACTGGTTAACCCCAAAGAACATCAAATTAGGTAAAGCCTGTCTGAATCCCAAAAGCAAAGGATTTCATCTTGCAGTCACTTGTCACAGAACATTATGTAACTTTCTAAGTCGAAAGACCTTTGCTAGGAAGCTGGTTATCAGTCTACAAACCCTCTTGTTCTATTCTTCTAGCCAAGGGAGTTTTCAACCACTTTGAGAAAAATGTCCCCATACAATCTCAAGTTCTCACTGAATCTTAGGGAGTTGCTGGTAGTTTCTCTACTTTCATGCTCCGATAGCTTCTTCTCCTCTCTCTCAGCTTTAGCTTACTCCCTAAACCATCCCACTCATACCCATAGAAGATTATGGAGGAGGAGATATGCCAAGGTTGGGGTTGGCTTCTTGCTATGCTCCCTGTAGAGACTAGCTCTGAAGAGACAAGCCTGACAGAGACAGCAGCAAAGACAGTTAGGGATCTCATTTCTTCCGTCACCCTTGCAGCTCTGTTTCTTACTGTATTTATCCTCTGGTTGCCCAGAAAGAAGTTAATTCAGCAGAAATGGCTAATGTCCCTACTATAATGACATTTATTTGTCTATCTATCCATTTAATGGTATCCATTAAGCACTTATGTGCCAGGCCCTGTGATAAACACTGGGGTAGATACAAGCAAATCAGGTGGGACACAGTCCACGCAGCTAACAGTCTTATCAGACTTTCAGATGAAATAACTGAAACAGAGAAGTTAAGTGACTTGCTCAAGGTCACCCAGAAGACAAATGGTGGAGCTGGGATTAGAACCCAGGTCCTTCTGACTCCCAGTCCCATGCTCTATCCACTAGGTAACTCTGCTTTCCACTAAGTGCTAAGTGCCAAACATGGTAGTAAGAGCTGGGGTATATACAGTGAAATAACACCAGGCACAGTTCCTGTACCACACAGGACTCCAAGCTAAAGTTGGACTTTATCTCCATTTTACAGATGAGAGAACTGAGGCACTGAGAAGTTAAGTACTTGCCCAAGGTCACTGAGCAGGCAAGCAGAGGAGCTGCGATTAGAACCCAGATCTCCTGACCCCCAGTTCTCTGCTCTTTCTGCTTCTCTAATGGCTTCTCATTGGCTGCTCACTCTAGGTCAATGACTTTGTCCCATATGATTATCCTACCCCAGTGCTTAGCACAAGGCTCAGTGCAAATTAAGTGTTTAACAATTATCACAATCATTATTGCAGGAGCTGAATTATCTCAAGGTGTCCAGCTTGTATAGGAGGAACTGGTAGAGTAGAAACAGAAGAAATGAACAGTCCATGGCCAGATTGGTCAATTAATCAATCAATGAATGATATTTATTGGGAGCTTACTGGGTGCTGAGCATTGTACGGAGTGTATAGGAAAGAACTGTAGAATTGCTAGATATGATCCCTGCTCTAATCAATCAATCAATTGTTTTTATTGAGCACTTACTGTGTGCAGAGCACTGTAAAAAGTGCTTGGAAGAGAAGCAGTATGGCGTAGTGGATAGAGCATGATTTGGGGAGTCAGAAAGTCCTGGGTTCTAATCCAGATCCCCCACTTGTCTGCTGTGTGGCCTTGGGCAAGTCACTTAACTTCTCTGTGCCTCAGCTACCTCATCTGTAAAATGAGGATTAAGACTGAGTGAGCCCTGCATGGGACAGGGACTGTAGCCAACCCGATATACTTGTATCCACTCCAGTGCTTAGTGCAGTCCATGACACGTCATAAGTGCTTAACAAATACCATAAGGATTATTATAATAATAATATTCATTCATTCATTCAATAGTATTTATTGAGCGCTTACTATGTGCAGAGCACTGTACTAAGCGCTTGGGATGAACAAGTCGGCAACAGATAGAGACAGTCCCTGTCGTTTGACAGGCTTACAGTCTAATCGGGGGAGGCGGACAGACAAGAATAATGGCAATAAATAGAGTCAAGGGGAAGAACATCTCGTAAAAACAATGGCAACTAAATAGAATCAAGGCGATGTACAATTCATTAACAAAATAAATAGGGTAACGAAAATATATACGTATTTGTTAAGCGCTTACTATGTGCCGAGCACTGTTCTAAGCGCTGGGGTAGACACAGGGGAATCAGGTTGTCCCACGTGGGGCTCACAGTCTTAATCCCCATTTTACAGATGAGGTAACTGAGGCGCAGAGAAGTTAAGTGACTTGCCCACAGTCACACAGCTGACAAGTGGCTGAGCTGGGATTTGAACCCATGACCTCTAACTCCAAAGCCCGTGCTCTTTCCACTGAGCCACGCTGCTTTTCCAATTATTATTATTACATTATGACAGAGTTGGTAGATGGCTTCCCTGCCCACAAAGAGTTTGTTCTTAATACTGCTGCTCTGTTTTGTTCCAGGCTCACCTTGACTTTCTGCAAAGAAGTCTCAACCCAAAGAAGGTTTACTTTCGCCAGGAGGCCCTCTGCCATTCTCTGGGAGGAAATCCGTGCCCTCTAGTGACAGTCACAGCCACCCCCAAGTCTAGTAGCAGCGAAGACCTGGAGCAGTTCCGTAAGTAAAGCCAGATGCACTGTCTGTTGCCCTGTCATTTCCCTTCTCTATGTTTATCACTGGGTCAATCTTCCAATTCTGCATCTGGCCACATAGACAAAGAAGACTGGGTGGTCCTTATGTGCAAGTGTCCAATCAGGCAGTCAGTCATATTAATCGAGTGCTTACTACATGCAGAGCACTGTACTAACCACTGGGGAGACTACAGTGCAACAATAAACACGCATTTACAGTTTACTTTCTAGGGGGAACTTAATGTATCAGTACAGCTACCAAAGGGATGGGAAGTGTTTGCCTCTATAGCAGCATACGGGTAAGGCCAGAACCTCTCAGCCAGTGTTGAAGTTTTGATTTCTGGTTTTTTTGTGCTCTTTTTCTTTTGTTTTTTAATAGTATATGCTAAGAGTTTAATATGTGCCAGGCACTGTACTAAGAGCCAGGATAGATAGAAGATAATCAGGTTTTATTCATAGTAATGTCTGTCTCCCCCTCTAGCCTGTAAACTCATTATGAGCAAGGAAGGGGTCTGATAATTCTGCTGTATTGTACCCTCTCAAGAGCTTAGTACAGAGCTCTCCACATAGTAAGCACTCAATAAATACCACTGATTGAGTAGTTGATTAAACACAGGCCGTGTCCCACATGGAGTTTACAGTTTCATCCCTGTTTTTTACAGATGAGAGAACCGAGGCACAGGGAAGTTAAGTGCTCAAGGTCAAGAGCAGATGAGTGGCAGAGATGGGATTAGAACCCAGGTCTTCTGAGTCTCAGTCTCGTTCTGTATCCACTAGGCCACGCTACTTAGGTTAACTGGACATGCCCAGAATAATTATAATAATGAAAAATTATGGTACTTGATAAGAGCTTACTAGGTGCCAAACACTGTTCTAAGCACTGAGGTAGACTCAAGTTAATCAGGTTGGATACAGTCCCTGTCCCACATGGGGATCACAGTATTCATCCCCATTTTATAGTTGAGGTAACTGAGGCCCAGAGAAGTGTAATGACTTGTCCAAGGTCACACAGCAGACAAGTGGCAGAGCTGGGTTTAGAACCCAGGTCTTTCTGACTCCCCGGCCCATGCTCTATCCACGCTGCTTCTGATAGAACTCAGCTCTGTCTTTAAAAAGCCTCCCCGAAGAGTTGTTCCAGAGTAGTGGGGGCTGCAGAGTTGACCACGCCTATACCTCCCCGATCCCACTTGCCACCATTTGCGTCACTGCTACTCCTTACCCCTAGAGCTGACTCATCACAGATATTTGACTGAATATTTTTACTCCTTTCAATTTCGTTTCCGGTCTGCTAGTTCTCCTTTCCTTCTCCTCTCCAGAATGCTCTAGTGCCACCTCTATAAAAAGTAATTACTGAGCACTTTCTATGGGCAGAGGACTCTACTAAGCACTTGCCTGAGTACAATGCAACAGAAAAGATCCCTGTCCTCAAGGAGCTTACAATGGAGGCTTGGAATGAGTCTGCCAACTGTATATATTGCACTCTCCCAAGTGCATAGTACAGTGCTCTGCACACAGTAAGTGCTAAATAAATAGAAAAGCAACATGGCTTAATGGAAAGAGCATGGGCTTGGGAGTCAGAGGATGAGAGTTCTAATCCTGGTTCCACCACTTGTCTGCTGGATGACCTTGGGCAAGTCACTACATTTCTCTGGGCCTCAGCTACCTCATCTGTAAAATGGGGACTAAATGTGTGAGCCTCATGTGGGACAACCTGATTACTCTGTATGTACCTCAGCACTTAGAACAGTGCTTGGCACATAGTGAGCACTTAACAAATGCCATTATTATTATTATTAATAATAAATGTGGTTGACTGATTAAAATAAAACACAGATGGAGGAACAACAGAGTATAAAGTTATATATATATAAGTGCTGTTGGTGTGGTTTGGGTATCAAAGTGCTTGGGGAACAGACCCAGTTGGACAGGTAATGTGGACCCAGTTGGACAGGTAATGTGTAATCTAACTAAAATCTATTGAAAACTTTAGGCATGATTTCCATGAAATCTCCCCTGCTCCTCTCCACTCCCTCCTTCCTTCTGCCCCTTCTTTCTGTCCCATCCTTCCCAGCAGTATCGCAAGAGGAGATCTCCTGTCTTCTCTCAAAATCCAGTCCTCGACCTGCACATCCCTTCACACCTTGTCAGAACAGTTGCGCACTGTCTTCTCTCCCTGATTGCCAGCTATTTACTCTCCAATGACTATTTCCCCACTGTTTCAAACCTGCTCATGTCTCCCCTATCCTAAAAAAAAAACCCTCCCTTGATCCCACTGTTCCCTCCGGTTATCGCCACATCTCCCTCCTACCATTCCTCTCCAAACTCTTTGAGTGAGTTGTCTACACCTGTTGTCTCAAATTCCTCTCCTCCAATTCTCTTCTTGACCCCTCCAATCTGGCTTCCACCCCCTTCAGTCCACAAAAATCACTCTCTCAAAAGTCACAAATGATTTGCTTCTTGCCAAATCCAATGGCTTCTACTCCAACCTAATCCTCATTGACCCCTTAGCTGCTTTCAACACTGTGAACCACCCCCTTCTCCTGGAAACATTATCCACCTTCAATGA
This sequence comes from Ornithorhynchus anatinus, assembly GCF_004115215.2. Classification (NCBI taxonomy): domain Eukaryota; kingdom Metazoa; phylum Chordata; class Mammalia; order Monotremata; family Ornithorhynchidae; genus Ornithorhynchus; species Ornithorhynchus anatinus. The sequence goes on from NC_041732.1 coordinate 19,615,796, forward strand.
CATTGTTCTTTCCTGGTTCTCCTCCTCTCTTTTTCTCTCTGGCCTCTCATTCTCAGTCTCTTTTGTGGGCTCCTCCTCTGCCTCCCACCTCTTAACTGTGGGGTTCCTCAAGGTTCAGTTCTTGGTCCCCTTCTATTCCCCATCTACACCCACATCCTTGGAGAACTCATTCACTTCCATGGCTTCAACTACCTCTTCTATGTGGACGATTCCCAAATCTACATCTCCAGCTCTATCTTTCCTCTTCTCTGCAGTCTCTCATTTCCTCCTGCCTTCAAGACATCTCTACTTGGATGGTCTCGCCGATACCTCAAATTTAATATGTCCAAAACAGAACTCCTCATCTTCCCCACCAAACACTGCCCTGCCCATGATTTTCTTGTCACAGGAGACAGCCCCATCATCCTTCCTGTCTCACAGGTCCATAACCTTGGCGTTATCCTCAAATCAACTCTCTCAATCAAACGACATATCAATCTGTCACTAATTCCTGTCAATTCAACCTTGACAACATCACTAAATCCTCCCTTTCCTCTCCATCCAAACTGCTACCACCGTAATCCAAGCACTTATCCTATCCCACCTCAATTACTGTATCAGGCTCCTTGCTAACCTGCCTGCCTCTTGCCTCTCCCCACTCCAGTTCTTACTTCACTCTGCTGCCCAGATCATTTTTTCTACAAGAACATTCAGTCCATGTTTCCCCACTCCTCAAGAACTTCCAGTGGTTATCCACCCACCTCCTTATCAAAAAGAAACTCCTTACTATCGGCTTTAAAACACCTTGCCTCCTTCTACTTCACCTCACTGCTCTCCTACTACAACCCAGCCCGCAGACCTCAGTCCTTCCAGGCCAACCTACTCACTGTGCCTCGATCTCATCTGTCTCACTGCTGACTTCTCATTCATATCCCACCTTTGGCTTAGAACACCCTCTCTCTTCATATCTGACAAACAGTTACACTTTCTAACTTCAAAGTCCCATTGAAGACACATCTCCTTCAAGAAGCCTTCCATTATGGAACCCTCATTTCTTCTTCTCCCACTCCCTTCTACATCACCTTAGATTTGCTCCCTTTATTCACCTCTCCTTCAGGCCCATAGCAGTTATGATATCCATCATTTCTTTATTTATATTAATATTGTCTCCCCTTCTAGACTGTAAACTCTCTTTTTGGGCACTGGTTAAGCACTTTCTTTGTGTCAAACACTGTTGTAAACCCTGGGGTAGGTGCAAGTTAATCAGGTTGGACACAGTCCCTGTCCCACATAGGGCTCACTGTCTAAGTAGGAAGGAGAACAGGTATTCCATTTTACAGTTGAGGAAACTGAGGCACAGAGGATTTAAAAGACTTGCCCAACATCACACAGCAAGCAATTGGCAGAGCTGGGATTAGAACCCATGTCCTCTGATTCCCAGGCCCATGCTCTTTCCACTAGGTCATGCTGCTTCCCATTGTGGGTGGCTCATAATGGGCAAGGAACGTGTCTCTATTATATTGTACTCTCCTAAGTGTTTAGTACAGTGCTCTGCATACTACAAGTGCTCAATAAATACAACTGACAAATTGATTGATGCAGAAGAGAGGGAGAATAGGGTGGGGAGATGAGAGGCCTGTCTTGGAGGAGTTTTTATTTGAGTAGGACTTAGAAAATGGGAAGAGTGATTGGTATATTGGATATGACATATACACATCCTTCCCTTCCTGTGCACTTCCCTTGCTAGCTCTTTTTCCATATGAATGGTTTTTTTCTTGACATTTAGGATTAGAATCATCACGTTGAAAATTTCTCTATAAACTAGTCCTGAGCCTACTGGAAAAGGCTTGTAAATTGTATATGGGGAAACTGGGGAGAGAGGAGATGGCTTTGAAAACAGTTGCTGACATTATTCCAGGCCTCAGAGTCGAGGGAGTCAAAGAAACAGGATGGAAAATACTCCTGAAATGCAAGAGAAAGATCTGGGGGAAGGTTGAGGAAAAAAAAAAGAAGAAAAACCAACAAGTTAATTTATCCCCTACAGATTTAGCTTTATCACCTGATGAGGTGCTAACTGCATTCAGGTGACTCTGTGGTGATATGAAATGTAATTTCTCACACCTCATCAGCATCTAACAATGGATGCTTAACAATGTGGCTAATCAACAACGGATTATCCCATCTGAATTAATGAGGCACTAAAACACTCTAATGAATAATGGGGGAATTAAAAAAAAAATCTCTTATGCGCTTTATCCATTTAATAGCAATTTGAGTAACAGTCATAACCCTCTCCAGTAGACGAAGAAGGACTTGGGAGTTCAAGAATGTAATCATTTCAATGCCGTCTTCTTTGAAGAATTATTTACATAAGCCAGCCACCCTGTGTAATGTGAACGAAGAACAGGTTCAAAGGAAAAGGAGGGAGAGTCCCACATTGAGCTACATGAATGCTGAGATTTCCCTTTTACATTTATTTTTAGTTCCAAAATTGCCAACTTCCCCTCCCCAGCCCCCACCTGATTTTATTGCCAGGATTGTGGTTATATAGGAGGGATGAACATAATCAAGTCTTTTTAGATACCTTGCAGATAAAATGGATCCAGCCCAGCCTCCTAAAATGTTTGGCTAAATGCTGGGAGATACCAGCTGCCTTAGGTGATGACACTACTGAGAATGAGAGTCTTTCAATGTAGGTAACTGTGGCAGAAAAATCCCATTTGTCCCTGAGGCACACTGTCTCACTGAGGGCATGGGAAGATAGTTGCTTGCTGCTGTCATGATTTGTTGCACGTAGGGCCTGTCTCTAAGTATAATAATGACAAGGATAATGGTTTGTTAAATGCTTACTCTGAGGCAAGTGCCAGGGTAGATACAGCACAACCAGATCAGACACATGGGTCACATGTCCCACATGGGTCTCTGAGTTTAAGTGGGGAGAGAGAGAAGGTTTTCAATTCTCATTGAAATTCCAATTGAAAACCTTCTTCTCAATTCCCATTTTACAGATGAGGAGACTGAGACACAGAGAAGTTTAGTAACTCACTCGACTGTAACTTGACTGTAGGCAAGTGGTCGAGCCGGGATCAGAGCCCAGATCCTGTGCTATTTCTACTAGACTGTGCTGCTTCTCAATCTTCACGAAGTCTTTCCTCTAGAAGAGTAAACCTGCTCCCAATTTCTCCCAGCCAGATAAATCTATCTGCTGCAACAGAAGAACATTTATATATTGCTTTTTTAAATGGTATTTGTTAGGCGCTTACTATGTGTCAAGCACTGTTCTAAACACTGGGATAGATTACAAGTTAGTTTGGATGCAGTCCCTATCCCACATGGGATTCACAGACTAAGAGGAAGGAAGAGAACAGATTTTGAATCCCCATTTTACATATGAAAAAACTGAGAAGTAAAGTGATTAACTCAAGGTCACCCGACTGGGAAATTGGTGGGGCTGGAATTAGAATCCAAATCTCTGACTCCCTAGCTTGTGCTCTTTCCATTAAGCCACGGTGCTTCTCTGCATTGCATTGTTTGAGACTGTACTTCCCTATGACTTGAAAGAGCTTATTCTACTCTCCTGGCGTGTGTGTACCCCCTTTGATTTTCCCAAACAACAGATGTTTGGGTGCCCTGCTGTCATCTATTCTCTTCATGTGTCCTGCCCGAAAGGGCTTAGCATTAGCATTAGCATTGCTTTCAGTGCTGGTTGACCTGCCTTCCAGGACCCCCTTATTGGTGATCCCATTCCCTCTGCTTGATGCTGATCAATCAAGCACAGCACTACTGAGTATAATTAGGTTGGGACAGATCACAATGGTGAGCTTTTTTTTTGCAGAAAGTAAATGGATGTTTCTATTGCCTCTGTGAAAACTGGTTGCTGATTTGGATGGAGGAACATTGCAATCAGGATTCAAAATCAATATCAGCAGAATTTACTGAGTGGCTGTTGTCTGCAGAGCACTGTACTAAACACTTGGAAAATATAGGAAGGAAGGATAAGGTATGGTTCCTATCCTCAGGAAGTTTACGATCTCATGGGGAAGACAACCCGCTTAAACTGATACATATAGCAGAGTTAAAAGACTGTTCATCTTCACTCTGGGGTTAGATTCAAGGTTGCTGCCTTTATTTCCTCTTGGACAGCAGTGGAGAGGACAGAATCAGAAGCCACATGTAGCCAGTGACGGTAGCCAGGAAACATGTAGATGGGGAAATAAGTTGGAAGTCTCATTGGCGATGGAGGGATCAGAGAGCTTGTGGGAGCAGGTCAGAAAAGGCGACTCTCAGTGATGGTTACTCCAGTGCTTTTCTTTTGAAGGGCTGGAGGAATACGAGAGCACCCAGGAGCAGCTCCTATCCCTGGCACTGCCCACTATGGTGCAGGGTCTTGAGCACCATTGTCCCATTGCCCCATGAAGTAGGTACCTAAATCCACCAAGCTGAAGTGTTGCCTTAGGAGCAGATATTCACCCCACCCCCAGCACCACAGCAGTTCTATCCCTGTTCCTAATCTATTTGAATGTCTGTATCCCCCTCTAGACTTAAAACTCCTCGTTTTCGGGGAACATGTCTTCCAGCTCTGTGGTATTTAACTCTCCCAAATGCTTAGTACAGTGCTCTGCCACCTGTAACTGCTCAATAAATACCACTGTTGATTAATTGATCTATTTGTGCCTGTAAGGTCTCTGTGGACAGAGAACGTTTCTACCAACTGTTATATTGTACTGTCCCAAGCCCTTACTACAGTGCTCTATAGACAATAAGCACTCTATTGATTGGTGAAATCTAGGGTAAAACTGTGTACAGTCCACGTTTCAAGAATTTAAGACTGTGGCTTATGCGATAACCTGAGGTCATGGTATAAATTAAGTATCATTAATCAGGAACTGTTAAGCTCTCATGGAAATAATGTGTTGCTCAACGTTCAGATCCCAGGAACCTCATTTTCACTTTACAAATCCTACATTAGAAGATGCTGGGAGAAAAAAAAAGCCAACACAATTTCCACAGCTCCCATCCCAAAATGCAATTATCCAAGTCTGTAAACAGAAATAAAACCACTTAAATTGCATTTTGGGATTCAAAGAGACATTGATTTACCTTGCAAGAGCATAGATGAGATCCAGCTCAACTTTCCCTCAATAGGCTGTCTTCCAGGTGAGCTCAGATGATCATTTACACCATTGCCACTTTGTAAGGACAAGGCAACTTTGTAAGGACCAGGCAACACTTTGCTATGATCCTTGGCTGAATTCTGGTCAGATTCTGTTGTGTGTTGGGAAGACTGTGATTTACTGTTTGGCTTTGGCTGATGGGTGGTTTCCTTTCCTTCATTTTTGGGTTATTATAGAAACCCACCTAAAAGAATTGCAGTTTAGGAATATTCCCCAGGACAGAGGGTGTGAAAAGCTCTCATAGATCTCTCCACTTAGACCAATTCCATGTGATATGACCCTGAAATGGAGCCCATCTGCTCTGGGGAATTAGGAATACAGTCCATTAATGGACCTTCTTCTCTCTCCAGCCAGCAGAAGATTCCAAGAAGCATGTTTCATTTCATTTTTTTCCCAAAGAGGTTTTCCTGAAAACATTTGGAACCACCACACAGGGAAATATAATTTTAGGTTGTGCTAACACATATCCGTAGCTCCCCTTTAATAACCACAAGAGTCACTTCCAGTCACTTGTATAGTTTTTATTAGCCCTAGAGGATGCAATTTTGCCCTTTGTCTTGTATGAGAGAAGGGAGACCCAAGCTGTTTTCTGCCTTCTCTCCCACGTACTCCTTCCCTGCAAATCTGTCCTGTCCTCCCACAGAGAACTCCGATCTTCCAAATTGACACTATCTCTACTGTACTCCGCTGACTCACTCCCCTGTCATTTCATCGATCTTGTACCACTAACCCACAGACCTGGAACACCTCCACAGTCTGCTTCCTTCAGCTCTATGCATGAGCCACAGAGTGCTATTGGCAGAAATCCAGATTTCAGGCCAACCTCATCACCACGAGTTCATTATTGTATGCTTTAAGTTTACCTTCTCATTTCTGGGTCCCACTCCATTCTCCATCTATATCCACTGGCTTCGAGAACTCATTTGCTCTTATGACTTCAACTACCATCTGGGAGATGGTTCCCAAATGTACATCTCCAACCCTGATCTCTCTTTCTCTACAGTCTTGCATTTCCTCCTGCCTCCAGGACATCTCCACTGACACCTTAAACTTCACATGTCCAAAACAAAACTCCCTATCTTCCCACCCAAACCTGTCCTCCCCTTGAATTTTCTGTCACTTTAGACAGCACCACCATCCTTTCTGTCTCACAAATCCATAATCTTGGCATTATGTAGGACACATCTCTCTCATTCAGTCAATCAAAGGTAGTTATTGAGCAATTACTTCATGTAAAGCACTGCAAAAATATATGCTTACTATGTTTCAAGTGCTATACTAAGCTCTGGTGTAGGTACTTGACAATCATATCTGTCATAGGGCCCCCACTCTAATTAGGAAGGATTAGGATTTAATCCCCACTTTACAGATGAGGACGTTGAGGAACTGAGAAGTTAAGTGACTTGCCCAAGGTCATATGGCAGACAAGTGATAGAGCCAGAATTAGAACCCAGTGTCTCTTGCTCCCAGGCCTTTGCTCTTTCCACTAGACCACACTACTTCTCTGTAGTAAGTGCCTGGGAGAATACAGTACAAGAGAATTGGTAGACACATTTCAGTCTAGAGGCATCAGCTTCACACTCGAATGATTAACTTTTGAACACCAAATACTTGCAAATACCCAGGTGGATTCATATGCAAATGGTTTTGCCAGTGAAAGGAGTTTAGAACTGTGACTAGAACTGAGGTATTAGAGATAGGCTATTGTATGCACTGTCTGATACTGCCTCTTTTGCTTAGAAAAGACAACAAGGATTTGGGGAAAAGGCTAACTCACCAGTGGCATTTGAGTCATATGTGTTTTCCAAGAGATTGTTTTTGTTTCAGGGGCTAATGCTATATTTGGATGTCTTTTCTTATGCTGTCAAGTTGTCTCTGACCCATAGCGACTCCATGGACACATCATTCCCAGAACGCCCCTATCATTCTGGTAGTGTATCCACAGAGTTTTCTTGGTAAAATTACAGAAGTGGTTAACCACTGCCCTTCTTTGCACAGTAAACTTGAGCCTCCACCCTCCCCTCTCTCCCATGCTGCTGCTGCTGCCCAGCACAGATGAGTTTTGACTGGGTAGCAGATGGCCTTCCACTCGCTAGCCACTGCCCAAGCTAGGAATCAAAGCGGTATGCCTCTGATTGACTCTCCATCTCATAACATTAATGTAAGCACCTTCCTTATCCTGCCTTGATTATTGTATTAGCCTCTTTGCTGACCTCCCTGCCTGCCGTCTCTTCCCACTCCAGTCCATATTCCATTCTGCTGCCCAAATCATTTTCCTTCAAAAACATTCAGACCATGTTTCCCCGATCCTCGAGAACCTCCAGTGTTTGCCCATCCACTTCTGCAACAAGCAAAAACACCTCACTATTAGCTTTTAAGTACTTAATCACCTTGTCCCCTCCTATCTCACCTCACTGCTCTCCTACTACAACCCAGCCCACACACTTCATTCCTCTGGTGTTAACCTTCTCACTGTACCTCTATCTCTTTTATCTTTCTGCCCACCTCTCTCGCACATATTGCCTCTGGCCTGGAGTGCCCTCCTTCCTCATATCAAACAGATAATTGCTCTCCCCCACTGCAAAGCCTTAATGAAGGCACATCTCCTCCAGGAAGCCTTCCCTGACTGAGCCCTCCTCTCCTCTTCTCCCGCTCCCATCTGCACCGCTCATGCTTGCTCCTTCATTCATCCTCCTTCTCTTCCCCAGAGCACATATGTATATACCTGTATATATCTGTAATTTATTTATTCATTTATTTATCTATTTATTAATTTCTATTAATGTCTTTCTCCCCCTCTAGACTGTGAGCTCATCTGTGGGCAGGTAATGTGTCATATTACAGTGTTCTCTCTCAAGCGCTTAGTACAGTGCTTTGCACACAGTAAATGCTCAATAAGTATGATTATTATGATTCTAACTGAGACTGGTAAGAGTACTGAAAACTTTCCTGGGGCAATCCTGAGGGGATATTTGGGAGTAGAGCACCCCTAAAGTCTACACTATGCACCCCCCAACACACATACACACACCACACACACACAAACCTGGATTTACTCCTGCAGTATATATGTATTTATGGGGGCATTGTTAGGGAGTCCGATGGACAGGTTTATAACAGAGCCCCTAAATTCCCAGTGGAACAATAGTTCCCAATTGGCAGTTTCATTAATAACAAGTATAAATCTGTAGGCAGAGAGAGACTGCTAGAAAGTAAAAATAGGGGCATAGAGAAGTTGGGAATGTGGAGAATTCTTAATCAGCAGAGCCAAAAGTGGATTAAGGAATAATGGCTATGGAGGTGGTCAGGGCATTTGGGACAGGGACTGGTATTTGTCAAGAGAGAGAAGAGGAGTGAATAGAACAGACACTATATGTCAGTATGTTTTATTGGTCTTGTCAGAGTTTTGATTAATGTAGTCTTAGGGTGGTTACATTTATCTTAGTAAAATTTGTTAATGTGCAGGATGTTAATAGAAAGAGTTTTTTGGAGAGCAAAGAAAAGCAAGTTCTCAGCCCATATGGTTGTGGGGTTGCTTAGTTCATTCAGTTTGACTGTGTGTAGAAAGGGAAGCCCCCTCTCAGAGTCGCACCCAGAGAATTTCCAGTACTCTACCAGTCTTGACTTTGGGAGGGAGAGTCAAGCAGAAGCGTATCCATTCCATTCCTGGACAGTGGCTAACGATTGTAAGACAATCGGCTACAAGTCAAAACTCACCAATGCTGGGCAGGAGCAGCATGGGAGAAAGTCGGGGACGGAGACTCTTGTTTACTGTGCTGAAGAAAGCAATGGTAAACCACTTCCATATTTTTACCAAGAAAACTTTATGGAAATAAACTACCAGAATGATTGCAGATGTAGAATGGGAGAGATGTGTCCATGGCGTCGCTATGGGTTGGAAATGACTCAATGGCATTAGACAAAACAAGAAAGGGAAAGCATCTCAAGAGCATTTAGACATGATGGATATGCTCATTTCCCCATTCCCCTCCCACCTTTTCCTAATAATAATGAGTAATAATTTGGGTTCTTAAGTGCATACTATGGGCCAAACACTAGGGTAAATACAAAATAATCAGTTCAGCAAATTTCCTGACATATGAGACTCACAATCTAAGTAGGAGGGAGAACAGAGATTTAATCCCCATTTTACAGACAAGGACACTGAAGCTCACAAAAGCAAATAACTTGCCCCAAGTCACACAGCAGACACGTGGCAGCCTCAGGGTAAGAACCCAGGTCCTGTGATTCGCAAGCCCCTATTCTTTCTATGAGGTCGTGCTGCTTCTCTCAGGCTTAAACCTGGTTGAAGGGGACTGTTTTAAATTTAAACCATTTAATTTGCTGATTTTTCTTCATCTCCCTGACCCTTACCTGCACCCTAAACTTAATCTTAACCTCGATCTATACCCGAATACCTAACCCTAACATCAATTGAACTGTGACCCCAAATCCTTCCCTTTTTTCCCACCATGCACCTTGCTCATGACCCTCCCATAACTGGCCAACTGCTCACACCTTTCCCCTTCTGTGAAACTTCCTTCCCCTAAGCTCTTCCCCATTTTCAAGACTCCCATAAAATATCACCTCCTCCATTAGGCTTTCCCTGACTAATCCCCACCTTCCTGGTCATGCCTTCCCATCAGCCACCTCCCAACCCTCTGGAATATTTGTTTGTACCTTTGTCTCTCTATGTATACAATTATTTCTCTTCCAGTAGAGCATAGACTCCTTTAAGGTAGGGTTTCTTTGATCTCTGTTGTTTTTTCTCAAGTGCTTCTGTGTTGCTCTGCTCACAGTCAAACACTCATTTAATACTGATGATGATGATGATGATAGTACAGTTTGGTTCTAGATTGAGGCTCTCCTCCTACCCTGTGGAGAGCTCAGCTACACTCTTGAAGAATCAGGCTATCGAAGTTCATAGCCACTAGCCCTTCCAGTCGATCAGCAGCAGATCAATTTTTTGTCTTCTTGTGCCTCCCACTCGAACGTAAGCTTCCTGAAGGCAGGGACCATATCCCCCCATTTTTATCAGTTTCCTATGTGTCATACAGTTCTCTGAATAAAGTAGACACCCAATAAATATTAGTAAATGTATGACAAGCCCCAAGTAGCCCTGGGGCTATTAAGGCAGCAGGGCCTAGTGGAAAGACCATGGGCTTGGAAGTCAGAGGACCTAGGTTCTAATGGCTCTGCTTGCTGTGAGATCTTGGAGAAGTCACTTCACTTCACTGCTCAGTGCCTCAGTTTCCTCAGCTGTAAAATGGGGGTTAAATACCTGTCTTCCCTCCTACTTAGACTATGTGCCCCATAAGGGATAGGGACTGTTTCCAATCTAATTAACTTGCACCTACCCCATCACTTAGAGCAGTGTTTGACACACAGTAAGAGCTTAACAAATAGCATAAAAAGGGGCAAACTCCGTTCTGCAGAGGACTCAGCAATCCTCAACTCCTCCAAGAGGCCTTCCCAAACTAAGCCCCCGTTTTCCTCAGCTCCCTCTCCCCTCTGCGTCTCCCCGACTCGCTCTCTTTTCTCCACCCGCCTCTCCCCGCCCCACAGCACTTGTGTATTTATGTATATATCTATAATTTTATTTATTTATATTGATGCCTCTTTACTTGCTTTGATGTCTGTCTCCCCTCTTCTAGAATGTAAGACTGGTGTGGACAGGGATTGTCTCTCTTCATTGCTGAATTGTTCTTTTCAAGCTCTTAGTCCAATGCTCTGAACAAAGTAAATGCTCAATAAATATGACTGAATGAATGAATGAATGAACGGAATGCCCGACAGTGAAGACTTATCAATCAGTCAATCTACCAAATTTACAGAACACTTATTGTGTGCAGAGCATAGTACTAAATGCTTGGGAGGGTACAATATAGCAGAGTTGGTAAACACATTCCTTTCCCACAAGGAGGTTATGGTCTACAGATTTGATGGGGAAGTTTTGTGCATTCTTACTGTGCTTTCCCAAGTATTTATTATAGTGCTCTGCTCACAGAAGCACTCAATAAATACCACTGATTGATTGATCCATATGAGCATTCCATGTACTTTACTACTATTTCTAATTGACTGCATCAGAATCTGAGATTGAACAATGAGCTGTCAGGGTAAAGAGGAGTGAGGGGAAATGAGGTTCATTCATTCATTCATTCATTCATTCATTCATTCATTCAATCGTATTTATTGAGCACTTAGTGTGCAGACCACTGTACTAAGCTCTTAGAAAGTACAATTCAGCAACAAATAGAGACAATCCCTGCCCAACCACAGGTTCACAGTCTAGAAGGGGAGAAACAGACATCAAAATAAGTAAAGAGGCATAAATAGCATTAATATAAATAAATAGAATTAGAGATATATACACATCATGCATAAATAAAATAATAAATATGCACATATATACCCAAATGCTGTGGGGTGGGGAGCGGAATAGAGCAGAGGGAAGGAGTTGGGACAATGGAGAGGGGGAGCAGAGGAAAAGGGGGGCTTAGTTCGGGAAGGCCTCCTGGAGGAGGTGAGCTTTCAGTAGGGTTTGGAAGGGGGGAAGTGTGCTAGTTTGGTGGATTTGAGGAGGGAAGTTATTCCAGGCCAGCGGTAGGACATGGGCCAGGGATTGACGGTGGGACAGGAGAGAACAAGTCACTCTGCTCTCTCAGAGCCTGGAGTTACTGCTTATCTTACTTGAACAAGACTCTGAAAATGATACCTTTCTTGCATCACCAAAGAGTGGTGTCTTCTCTCAAGGTACCTATATCTGAAAGTTTTTGTACCCCTTTGCAGGAGGGTGTTGGGCTTCCTTTAGCTAGAAAGAAACTTCCTACCCATTTTCTTCAACTTGATCTTACAAAGGAGAGTTATCTTCAGGCTGCCATTATGCTAAAAGCTTTTCCTTGGAATACAATAGCTGTTCTCAGAAAAAAAAGATTTATGCAGGGTCTCATGGGTGTAATGAGCCACCATGCTGCACCTGCCTTGGGTTTGGAGTTGTCACTTGTAAGTGGTTCTAAATTAGAAAGGAGCGGAAATATACACTGTCAGAGAATTTCCCTTTTGGCTGCTCTGCTGCCAGTTTTCAACTTCTCTGGCCCTCGTCTCTCCCCGAGATGCCTGGCCAGGTAAGAAGGACAGGTTGAAGACAATTGTGAAAGAAGAGCAAACACAAGTTTCCTAAGCCAGTGACCAGAAATTTCTGTAACTGGACAACCTTTGTTCTCTTCCTCCCGGCCTCCCAGCATCATCGCCAGAGGCAGAACACCGGACTGGACTGGATGGGGGATATCTTTTACCAGGCCCCTGGGCAGCTAATAAATGAGTGTCTGGCTTCTAGAGCAAGGAACATATTATCCAATAGTGATCCCCCTTTGGAACCAGCTGTGGTAGGAGAGTATGAATAGACTCTGGCTTAAAGGACAGAAACTGAAGAGGGGATGGAGGCTAGGGGAACAGGAGAGTGATGCAGGCACAGATCCAGAGGTACTAGAGTCACAGGTATTAAGTGTTCCCGTCATGTTTCCAGAGCAGCTGGCTTTATCCAAAAGATAGCCATGATCTTGGGAGTTCGGAAGGGGATGCTTCCCCCAAATATCCGGTGGCTCATTTGAAGTCGCCAGACTTCCTGTGTCTGAAACATCATCCTGAGAATATACTAAGAATGGAGTTTTCTCTTCAGAATTTTGGTATGTCCTGTTGTGCGGGAGGCCAAAAGCAGGAAGATCTTCACCGGGCGGCACTTGAAGCTCTCTCCAACAAGATCCCATCAAGGGACTGGCTAGGCCTCCCTGACCCCTTGCTCCTGTCTCCTGACCTCAGGCACATCTGCACAACCTCACTGCTCCACATTGGCAGGGATGGGATGTTCACTTTAGGCACCAGAATGATATATTCACCTGCAGGCAAAACTCAGTGGTCCTTGCTCAGAACGGAAAACAGATACATCAAAGAGAGAATCTCTTTAATCCTTCCCAGACTGTCTAATCTGCTGGGAGCTTGCTTGGGGCTACTCCAGCTGTGAAAAGAACGTTTGGTCCCTCTGTGGCTGACTGGAGTTTCTTCCGGCCCCATGGTGCCATTTCCTGGTAGCCTCAGCAGCAGGGCAAGGGTTGTTGGGAAAAGGTAATGATGGTTGCTGAGGGTGGCTGCCTGCAAGGGGCTCTGGGCCCCTGAATACTGGGCGGGAATCCCAGAAGGCCCTGCTTGATGGGTAGGTTGTAGAGGGGAGTGGGTTCAAGGGTGGGACATGAATGTAGAGACAGTGTAGCCTAGTGGATAGAGCACAGGCCTGGGAGTCAGAAGGACCTGGATTCTAATTCCGGCTCTCCCACTTATCTTCTGGGTGACCCACAAGTTTATTTATTTATTGTATTTATTGAGCGTTTACTGTGTGCAGAGCACTGTACTTGTACTGTACTTATACTACAAACCGCTTGAGAGAGTACAGTATTACATCAGACATATTCCCTACCCACAACGAGCTCATAGTCTAGAGGGGAGACAGACATTAATATAAATACATAAATATATAAATAAATTGCAGATATATACATATGTGTCATGGGGAAGGGAGAGAGGATGAAGGAGCAAGTATGAATGGCACAGAAGGGAGTGGGAGAAGAGAGGAGGGCTCAGTTAGGGAAGGCTTCCTGGAGGAGATATGCCTTCAATAAGGCTTTGAAGTTGGGGAGAGCAATTATCCATATGATATAAGGTGGGAGGGCTTTCCAGGCCAGAGATAGGTTGTGGGCGAGGGGTCAGCAGTGGGATAGAAAAGATCAAGGTACAGTGAGAAGGTTAGCACCGGAGGAACGAATTGTGTGGGCTGGGTTGTTGTAAGAGAGCAGTGTGGTGAGGTAGGAGATGGCAAGGTAGTTAAGTGCTTTAAAGCCAATGGTGAGGAGTTTCTGCTTGATGTGGAGGTAGATGGGCAACCACTAGAGTTTCTTGAGGAGTTGGGAAACATGGTCTGAATGTTTTTGAAGGAAAATGATTCGGGCAGCAGAATGGAATATGGACTGAAGGGGAAAGAGACAGGAGACAGGGAGGTCAGCAAGGAGGCTAATACAGTAATCAAGGAGGTTTTAAGATAAGTGCTTGCATTAATTTTATGAGAGGGAGAGTCAATCAGAGGCATACCGATTCCATTCCTAGCTTTGGCAGTGGCTAATGAGTGGAAGGCAATCTGCTACAAGTCAAAACTCACCTGTGCTGCCCAGCAGCGGCACGGGAGAGACTCAAGGGCAGAGACTCATTTACTGCGAGAAAGGGGGCAATGGTAAGCCACTTCTGTCATTTTACCAAGAAAACTCTCTGGATCCACTACCAGAATGAATGCAGATGGAAGTGGGGCATTCTGGGAGAGATGTGTCCATGGCGTCGCTATGGATCGGATATGACTCGACAGTATAGGACAATAACAATAGTGTGTACGGAATGCTGTGAAAGAATTCACAAGTGTCCCTGGCCCTCAGGATCTTCACAATCTAAAAACAAAAAGGGAAGAAGTGGACTGGTGACAGATACATAAGGAGACATGAAACAAAAAACTGAAATACCATAAAGACAGAAACAAAACTCAGGAGTGCACATTGGACTTCTAGCGTTGCCAAAGGCATTCAAAGTTTGTGGGTTTGTGTCCCATCAGAGCCGTGCATCTTTTCAATGCTTAGCACAGTGACTGGAACATAGTAAACACTTAGCAAAGACCACAATTAGCTAGATGAGCAGAATTTTGTGCTTCTTGTGGCTCAGAGTCCACAGTCATGACTATGGCCACGGTGAGCTCTCCGGCATCAGCTGCCACCAAATCTTCCAGAGGTTTTTTGGAGGTGGCACCAGGCTGTGATTGCTTCTCTCCATCCTGCCCGGGGTGGTATGAGGCAGGTCGGGATGGAGGTTCCTCAGTGATATGGAGGAGAGTCAGCGTGGGATCCCTGGGAGGCAGCTGGGTGGTCCGGTAGAGGAGATTGCTGTGGATCTTGGAGGTCAAGGTAGGAAAGTGGCAGCTACAGTGGATTTGCTTGACTTGGTCGGTGCGAGGCCTGGGGAATGCTCTGCAGCTGCTTAAGTGCTCAGGGTCTGTGGGGTTCGGGACAGGTTGGGAATAAGACCCTGGGTGTCACAATACAGGCATCTGACAAGTTTCCAGAGGATTGGCTCCACCACCTGGTGGATTGGGCAGCGAATATGTCCTTTTATTATTATATTGTACTCTCCCAAGCACTTAATACAGTGTTCTGCACATAGTAAGCACTCAATAAATACCACTAGCTGATTGAGAGAGGCCCAAGGATTGCTCTCAACGACTTAGTCCTCATGCCCCACAGTGTCGGGTTGAAGACCCCAAAACCAGCTGATCTCCCACTTCAAAGGGAGAACAGGGGAAAGAATTCATTCTTTCCTTCCCTCTCTCCACTCCTCCTCCCAAATGAAGTTGAAGAAGTGAGACCACTTTGGCCATCAGACATCCACAAATCTGACCGTGGCAGAGGGATTCCTAGGGGTGCACAAGTGCACGTATGGACACAGGAGGCCCGAGGGAAGATGGGGGTAAACGTCTAAGTCGCTGGCCCCATTAGCCCCCCAAATTGCTTTCATTAAATGTACCTCCGATCCCACCCAGAAAATGATGAAGAGCTCCTCTCAAGCTGGTGAGAACTCTCCCTTGGTGGCTGTTCACTATAACAAATGACCTCATTAAAGACCCGCAGGTCCGAGGCCGGTGGGGTGGGATATGACTGATGGTGGTGTACAACCCAGGGAGGGTCTGACTGCAAGCTGCCTTTTGTGGGCTTGTGTCTCCAGTAGCAGGGCTGGCCTATCTGGTTTCTCCGTCAACCCCTGTTCTCTCTCAGCTCGGGATTCGATCGAACAGAAATGTCCTCCAGGTGTGGTGGGTTGGATCAGGACTGCTGAAGTGACTTAAGGAAGGGTCAGGGTATTTAATTAGCCAGTTGGCTCCTCTAGACTGTATGTTTCTTGAGGGCAGTGATCGTGTCCCCACCTTCAAAGCCTTATTGAAGGCTTGGCTCCTCCAAGAGGTCTTCCCCGACTAGGCCCTCATTTCCTCTTCTCCCACTCCCTTCTTTGTCACCCTTTCACTTGGATTTGCATCTTTTATTCACCTATCCCTCAGTTCCACAACACTTTTATACACATCCATAATTTTTTATTTACATTAATGTCTCTCTCCTCCACTAGACCATAAGTTCACGGTGGGCAGAGAGCATGTCTAATAGTAATAATAATAATAACTGAGGTATTTGTTAGGTGCATACTATGTGCAAGGCACTGTACTAAGCTCTGGGATGGATACCATCCCTATCCCACATAGGGTTCATAGTCTCTATCCTCATTTTACAGATGAAATAACTGAGGCACAGAGAAGTGAAGTTACTTGCCCGAGGACACATAGCAGACAAGTGGTGGAGCAGGAAACCAAACCCAGTCCTTCTGACTCCCAAGCCCGTGCTCAATCCACTGGGCCTTGCTATTTCCAGGCCAACTTGCTTCCCAGAGTCTACCAACTCTCATATTGTGCTCTCTCAAGCACTTAGTACACTCTTCTGCACACAGTAAGTGCTCAATCAATATGATTGATTGCTGGATTGATTGATAATAATAATAATAATAATTATGGTATTTGTTAAGCGCTTACTATGTGCCAGGCACAGTACTAAGCACCGGGGTGGATATGAGCAAATCGAGTTGGACACAGTCTTTGTCCCATGTGAGACTCACAGTCTTATTCCCCATTTTACAGATGAGGTAGCTGAGGCACAAAGAAGTGAAGTGACTCGCTTAAGGTCACACAGCAGACAAATGGCAGAGCCATGACCTCTGACTTCCAGGATCATGCTCTATCCGCTATGTCATGCCACGGCTCATATCTACCAACTCTCTTATACTTTCCCATGCTCTTAGCAAAGTGCACAGTAAGTGCTTAATAAATACCTCCGATATATCAGCTGACTCCAGAACTCCATTGCATCCCCAAGAGGCACTATCTCTGAATTTGGTGCTAGGCTTCACATTAAGACTAATACACAGTAGTCCCTGTATTAAAAGGAGTGAAGACAAATCGTAACCACTGTAGTTATGTTCATTTTGATACAATATGTCCAAATATGAATAGAAGGGAGAGGAGCCAGCTATTCCCAGCCCTGGGGCCTTCCGCACACCTGTCTCTGTCGGGCAGAATCATCAAGTTGGATTACTGAGGGAGAAGTAGTTTGTTCAACGTCCTACATAAATATATCTAATCATTAACTGCCTTTGGCAATCTTATATTGTACTCTCCCAGTCACTCTCTACAGTGCTCAGATTACATGAGGCACAGGGAAATTAAGTGACTTGCCCAAAGTAACACAGCAGTCAAGTGGAGGAACTGGAATTAGAAGCCCAGGTCCTTCTGACTCTGAGGACTGCATTCCATCCACTAGGCCATGTTGCTACTCCTTGATTTCTGATTGAGAAAAACCTTTTGGAGAGTTTGGGAAGAGGGAACAGTGCGGCAGTCTGCTGCAGATCCAAATTATGGAGTGACTGCCTTTCTGTAGCTCAGGGTTCAATGGGGGGCCTTTCAGCTTCCAAGAGGTCTCCTGGACCTGTCATGGGCAGCCTGGGTTCAGAGTTGGATCGGTCCTGAAATTGCTCCCTGGATGGCAGCTGTTGTCAGTCACTTGGCCAAATGACAACCTCTCTCAGGTCACTATGGTAAATAACAACAACCCACCTGTGACTCCACCAAGTGACTTCACATCAGTCACTCTCCTGAATGACTAAGCCACATCGGCCCCTATGCTGACCTCAGACTCCACTCTAGGCTGCTGTATCTAGTACTTACCTTGTGCCAGAGCAAAGATTATACATGGGATTTGTGCTGCTCCTGAGATATATATATATATATATATCTTCCCTCTCATAATACATATATATTCCCTCTCTCTAAGCTTCCTCCCTGTCTGTATTGTTCCTTGTTCCCTGTTCTTGTCAATCAGTGGTATTTATTTAGGTCTTACTCAGAAAAGAGCATGGTACTAAGCACTTGGAAGATAAGTTTTTTTACAAAAATCACGGTATTTGTTAAGCATTTACCATGTGTCAAGCACGGTACTAAGTATTGGGGTAGATACAAGATGATCAGGTCCCCTGTGGGGCTTACAGTCTAAGTAGAAGGGAGCGCAGGTAATGAATCCCCATTTTTCTGATGAAGGAATCAAGTCACAGAGAAGTTAAGTGATTTGCCCAAGGTTACACAGCAAACAAATGGCAGAGCTGAATTAGAACCCTGGTCCCAGGCCCAGGCTTGTCCCACTAAGCCACGATGCTTCTCCTAGAGTTAAGACACATGACCCTGCCCTAAGGGATCTCTGCTGTCCTTCCACCTAACTCACCATGTCCCCTCTCCCTTCTCATTCCTCTCCCACATCAATTAGTGGTTTTCACTGAGGGCTTGCTTTGTGGAGAGCACTGTTCTGTGTTCTTATTAGGCTGGACAGCCAAGAACACATCTGATCATTACTTCTTCCTAGACCCAGATGTGGCCCAGAAAGGCTTAGACGAGTACTCGGTCCCCAGGATTTTCCCAGAAACCCACTGGGCCAGCCTTGCCTGGGTTGATATTGTGCCTCTTTTACCGAGTCACATACTTTTCTCTTATTACACTAGAGTTGAATCTTGCAGGACCTTTATTAAGGGGAACCTTACATACTGAGTTCAAATCTGCATGTGTGTGTTCTACCCGTGATCTGACCCTGGCTTTTTCTGCTTCTAAATTAATGTATATGTTTGAAAGAGCAGTCCCTAATTTTACTGGCACATTTCATCCAAGATGTATTCTTATATTGGACTCTCCCAAGCACTTAGTACAGTGCTCTGCACACAATAAGTGCTCAATAAATATGATTGACATTGAAAACAAGAGTTCTGGTGGACCTGAATGTACTGGGAAGCCACAGCAGTCATCTGATTAGGAAAATGGAAATTCTTGAACAGTAGCATTTGTAGTAATAGTAATAGAAATAATAATAATTAATAATGTAAGTGCTTACTATGTGCCAAGTAGTGTTCGAAGTGCTGAGGGGGATAAAAAGCAAATTGGGATTGTCCCGGTTGGACACAATCCCTGTCCCAGGTGGGGCTCACAATCTCAATCCCCATTTTCCCACTTTATAGTGAGGTAACTGAAGCACAGAGAAGTGAACTAATTTGCACAGGGCCACCAAGCAGACAAGTGGCAGAGCTGGGATTAAAACCCACATCCTCTGACTTCCAAGTCCAGGCAAGTGGTGTAAATTGAAAACGGATGAGTTGTAAAGTGGAAACAAAGTGTAAAGAAAATTCAGCATAATGTGAATTGTCTTCATCTGAGAACTGCTTATAAGAGGAATATGTTCATTCAGTTGTATTTATTCGATCGCATTTATTGAATGCTTACTGTGTGCACATCACTGTACTAAGCACTTGTTGTAGCTGAGGGCTAAACAGTAATAATAATAATAATGTTGGTATTTGTTAAGCGCTTCCTATGTGCCGAGCACTGTTCTAAGCGCTGGGGTAGACACAGGGGAATCAGGATGTCCCACGTGGGGCTCACAGTCTTAATCCCCATTTTACAGATGAGGTAACTGAGGCACAGAGAAGTTAAGTGACTTGCCCACAGTCACACAGCTGACAAGTGGCAGAGCTGGGATTTGAACTCATGACCTCTGACTCCAAAGCCCGTGCTCTTTCCACTGAGCCACGTTGCTTAGTTTCACCTTGGTAATCAAGGCTAATGAATACTATGAGAAGGGCACAATTCTAAGGGTTTGATGAGCATATAGATGTGGTCTTGCCCTTGAGGAACTTGAATCTAACTGGGGAGAAAGACAAATCATCCATGAATCTATTTAAACCTTTCTCCAGCCTTCTAATACCCCTAATTCTCCTTTTTGTATCCTATTATGGACCTCTCCTCTGAAATTAGCTAAATTCTTCTCTAACTGCCTTAGTGGAGAGAGCACAGGACTGGAAGTCAGAAGGTCATGGGTTCTAATTCAGGCTCCACTGCTTGTCTGCTGTGTGACTTTGGGCAAGTCACTTAATTTCTCTGTACCTCATTTACCTCCTCTGTAAAATAGGGATTGAGACTGTGAGCCCTGCATGGGACAAGGGACTGTGTCCAACCCAATTTGCCTGTTTCCACCCCAACACTTAGTAAGTACCTTGAACATATTAAGTGCTTAACAAAAACCATAATTATTAATTATTATCACTACCCAACTTCCTGATGTAGCAAATTTCACATGTGCCTTACCCAAAATGCCAAGGGTTTCATTTGTCTTGAACTTGCCCCTTTGACAGTTCAATGGCTGTCTGCCTCTTCCTAGAATATTTTGGGATTTAGGGACCCAACAACTTCATGTTTGTAATTTTGCAGTCTTTAATCTAGGCCAAACAGTCCTATTCTTTTTTTGGCCGTCCCCAGATTATCTCCAGAGGGTCTCCACTCTATCATCTTGATTACTCTTCTATATTTCTTTCTTGCTCTGTTATGTTCTCCCTAATATAAGGGAAATTCTATTTAGTGCAAAATTATTTGTTTTTTGGTTACCACTGCAAGCCTCCAATGATAGTAAGAAACAGCATTGCCTGGGAGGGGGTCAGAGGATCTAGATCATTAATCAATCAATCAAATGGATTTATGGAGCATTTATTATGTGCAGAGCACTGTATTAAGCACTGGAAGAGTACAATATAACAGATTTGGCAGAAACTTTCCCTGCCCAGAGAGAGTTTATAATCCCAAATAGATTTATCTGTCAACCAGTGGTATTTATTGAGCATTTATTGTGTGCAGAACACTGTACTAAGAACTTGGGAAAATACAGTACAATAGAATTGGTAGATGTTCTGCCATTTTCCTGATGTGTGACCTTGAATGAGTCACTTAACTTTTCAGTTTCTCAGTGCCTCAGTTTTCTCATCTGCAAAATCGGGATTCAATACTTAATCTTCCTTCCACTTAGACTGTAAAGCCCCGTGTGGGAAAGGGACTGCATCCTCTTTCATTAGTTCAGTGCCTGGCACATAGTAAACAATTAGCAATGCCACCATTATTATTATGATAAATAATAGTGACCATCTTCCTTGATCAGAAAGAGATTAGGAACATGATGAAACTCATGCCAACTTTGTACTATGAGTTACTTGCAAACCTTCTTTTTTAAAAAAAGGTATTGTTAAGCGTTCAATATGTGTCAAGTACTGTTCTAAATGCTGGAGTAGATGCAAGTTGGTCATGATAGTTATTTCGTTTGAAGCAATATATAACCATGTTGTTATATCTTATGCCGTCGAGTTGTTTCCAACCCATAGAGACACCATGGACACATCTCTCCCAGAATGTCCCACTCTCCATCTGCAATCGTTCTGGTAGTGTATCCATAGAGTTTTCTAGGTAAAAATACAAAAGAGGTTTACCACTGCTTCATTCCACACAGTAAACCTGAGTCTCCACCCTCGACTCTATCCCATGCTTCTGCCGCCCAGCGTGGGTGAGTTTTGACTTGTAGCAGATTGCCTTCCACTCTCTAGCCACTGACCAAGCTAAGAATGGAATGGGTAGGTCTCCTGCTTGACTCTCCCTCCCATAACTGAGACTAGTAGAGTACTGCAAACTCTCCAGATGCAACCCTGAGAGGGGCTACCCGTAACTAGGGTTTTTTTTTTTAATGATTTAATTGAATCTATCTGGATGGTGCCTTGGTTTGGTTAAGTTGTAACAGAAAAGAAGCTCCTTTATCTGTGAATTTTCAATCAAGAAAGAGTCCCTAACTCACAAGAAGAAGCATAATATAATAGCAAAGGGCCACTCTTGAAGGAATTGAAAAATAATGATCTGGTGGAAAATGTACACAGTTTAATTAATCACATTGATTAAATCAATATGATTCAAAACTCTTAGCTCTCCAATCAGCATAATCTCATTAAATGTTATTCAGGCCTGGATAATTGATTAATAATGCATTAGAGTTTATGAATTATTGACTTCGAGCTATTATAACTGGGACTGCTCAGTACGTGGCTTCCTTGGACGTGTGTTAATTATGAAGGGCTCAAGCTTTTCTCTTTGAGTACGTTTCTAAGATGAGGGTGACGTAGCCGATAATGAAACAGGAATAAAATGAGATCATAGCCCTCCAGAAGTGTTGGTTTATCTCTGATCTGCCATGTTGCGAGATTCACAAACTTATTTTAAGAGACAGAGATCAAGGAACTTTGCTCATGTCAGTGAAGTTCCTTTAGCAGTTCAACTGGCTCCAACCCGAGAGGGAAGAGGTGACTAAAGAGTCCTACCTTCTAGGCTGCATCAGTCACCCTTTAGGATGAAATTCTTCTTCAACCAGAGGACTGAATCGATAATAAATAGTCTGAGGCTGTACCATCCTTCTATATCCTCCTCTAGACTATAAACTCCCTCTAGACCATAAGCTTGTTATGGGCAGGGAACGTGACAGTCAATTCTGTTGTATTGTACTCTCCCAAGCGCTTAGTACAGTGCTCTGCCCATAATAAGTGCTCGAAGAATACCAGTGATCGATTGAGTGATTGATACCCTGATATCCTGATCTCTTCAAGAATTTTAGTTACCGCTGGTTGCCTTGTTCTTCACCTGCAGTCCTGCACTGCTCAGCAATCTCCAGCTCCAGTTGCTGCTTAGAAGAAAAGGGATAAAAGGTCTTCAGGGTACATATCCATAATTAGTTTATTTATATTAATGCCTGACTCCCCCTCTAGACTGTAAACTTGCTGTGGGCAGGGAATTTGTCTACCAACTCTGTTATATCATACTCTACCAAAGCATTTGGTACATGGCTCTGAATATAGTAAGTGCTCAATAAATACCATCATTCGATGGATATCCTGAGAGTCCATTTAATGTATTTCAGTTACTGATGGTTGTCCTGTTATTCTCCTCCCTCCGTACCTCATTCCTCAGCAGTCTCCAGTTCTAGCTGCAGCTGACAAGAAGTAAGATAAAAGGTCTTCACCGTAATTTGCTCATTTGTATTAATGGCTGTCTTCCCCTCCAAATTGTAAACTCGCTGAGGGTAGGGAATGTGTCTGCCAACTCGGTTATATTGTACTCTCCCAAGCACTTAGTACAGTGCTCTGCACACAGTAAGCACTTGATCAAAATAATTGATTAATTGATTGATTGACTGAATCCTCTGGCCCTGGCACTCCATGGAGATGGGAGGCTGGGAGAGAACAAAGAGAATGGAAATTTATACTCTTCGAATCAATGATGTTATTGAGTGTGGGCAGAGTACAAGTGCTTAGTACAGTGCTCTGCACTCAGTAAGCGTTCAACACTTCCATTGATTGGTTGATTGAATCTAAAGGCATTTCCCCTGGACTGCAACAAGAGATCCCTGAGGCAATCTAAGGTGCCAGCAGGGAGTTGGGAAAATCAAAGGGCAAGTCCTGCCATGGGGACTAAAGACAAGTTTCTTCAGTCTTAAGTGCAATTCATTTAGGGAAAATTGAAGTTGTTTGTCAGGGTGGGAAATAGTGGAAATTTGGGTTGCTGCGCTTGGGAATGGGAGTTGAGTTGTAGATGAATGGAGGATTCAGACCTTCAAAGCTGTCAGACTGGTACTTTCACCAACCATAAAGCAATTCTGCTTCCTTTGACTTCAATCTGCTTCACTCTCTCTCTTTCTCTCTCCCTCTATGCTTCTCTCTGTCTATTCCCCAAGTTAATTTTTTGTTTTAATTTTTAAGGAGACTTTATTTGAAAGCTGGATTTAAAACACTCATACAGAAAAAAGCCAGCGGTATGCGTGGAAACATGACACACTGAAAAAAATGGCAAATCTTCCATCTCATCTGTATCCCCCGTAACACATAGTGATAGCATATACGAAGGATGGTGACTTTGGGTAGGGGACTGATGGCAAGAGACCAGATGGTCGCCTAGAAAAAATGCAAATCCTCCCCCCTCCTCAATATCCTGTTTACACAAAAATATCCTTAGCAATAAAGAAGAAGAGATAGATAAATGAAGAAACAATGAAAAAACTGCATAATCATCTCCGGATAGCACCAAGAAATTAAAAGATGGAAGTTAGAAATGCTTATGAGCCTCACCCTCCTCTCAGACAATATGAATGATGCCTGTGCTTGGTACAGTGCTTAGCCCCCAGTAGTGTTTGATTAATACAACTACTATTGGCTTATGATGATGGTCTCCATTTTAAAGATGAGAAACCAAAACCTCCAAAGGCTGAGTTGTTTGTTTTGGGCTTTCTGGAAACACAGGGTGGAGCTGAAGTGAGAACTTGTTTAGGTTTTATATGGCAGAGATTAGAATCCTAGTTTCCTAGACTGTGAGCCCCACGGGGGACAGGGACTGTGTCCAACCTGATAAGCTTGTAGCTACCTCAGTGCTTGGAACAGTGCTTGGCACATAGTAAGCACTTAACAAATACCATTATTAGCATTATTATCTTGGGAAATGACAAGTTACAATTCAGCCAAACACAGGTCTAGGCCTCACATCTAAGCCCATTTTTAACTGTAAACATCCTTAGTGGAAGCAATGTGACTTAGTGCAAAGAGCAAGAGTCTGTAGGCATCAGGTGACCTGGATCCTAATCTAGGTCCTGCCACTGGTCTGGTGTGTGACCTTGGGTAAGTCACTTAGCTTCTTTGTACTTCGGTTTCCTCATCTGTAAAATAGAGATTCAAGACCTGGTCTCCCTCCTACTTAGGCTGTGAGCCCTTGTGGGACAGGGACTGTGTCTGACCTCATTATCTTGTGTCTACCCTGGGACTTAGCACAGAACTTGGCATATAGTAAGCGCTTAACACAAACCACAATTATTATACAGCCAAAGGGAGATTTCCATTATTAGGTGTAAATCCAAATGCTTGCTTGGTCTCTCTGAGCCCATTAGTTCAGTGCTCTGCACCCAGTAAGCAATCAATAAATACCACTGATTGACTGATTAGATTGTAAATTTGTTGAGGGCTCTTTTGTACTTTCAGAATGCTGCTTTGCACAGAAGAGGTGCTTTGTCTCTCCGGTTGGTACCAATCCTGGTACTGGTATAAACTTCTAGGTTGTTACCACAAGATGGCATTGTCATTTCATATGTTTTGGGGGACAGGCTCCCAGGAAATTGCTTCATTCCAGGGGAGCACTGTCATCCAGGAAGCCATTTAAACCCACAGAATCCCTGAGAGCAGGCTCCTTCTGAGTAAGACAGTGAGCATTGCATTCCAAGATGGCACGACCTAGTAGAAAGAGCATGGACCTGGGAATCAGAGGACAGGGGTTCAGATCCTGGCTCCACCACTTGTCTGCTATGTGACCTTGGGCAAGTCATTTAATTTACCTGAGCTTCAGTAACCTCATCTGCAAAATGGGGATTCAATACCTATTCTCCCTCCTTCTCAGATTGTGAGCCTCATGTGGGATATGATTACCTTCCCCTTACCTGTAAACTACTTATAGTCAGGGAACAGGTCCACTAATTGTGTTTTATTGTACTCTCCCAAGCTCTGCACATAGTAAGTGCTCAATAAGTAGCATTGATTGATTGATTGGTTGATCATACCAGTTGAGTGGCTCAGAAGTACAGAAAGCCGGACATCTCTTTGCATAGTGCTTTGCCCATAGTAAGCTCTCAATAAATTCCCATTTGCTATCAGGTCACCTGGGACAGTACATACTGTGGTCTGTAACTAGCAAAGACTCAAACCCATCCCTGCAGGCCATTATTTTAAACACCTGGACAGCAACTTGCTTGGAATTGGAATGCTAATTCTGTTGAATTGTACTCTCCCAAGCACTTAGTATGGTGGTCTGCACATAGTAAGTGCTCAGTAAATTCCATTGTTTGAATGGACTAGCCCAAGGACACCTAAGTGTGTGTGTGTGTGTGTGTGTGTGTTTGTGTGTGTCTGGAGGGGGGGTGGCAGAGCATAGAATTCAGTTGCCCAGGTGTCATTGTGTGGTGAAGGGAAAGGCACACTATGACATATGGGAGTGTGTCTACCAACTCTATTATAATTTAATTTCTCAAGCATTTAGTACTGCACACAGTAAGCACTCAATATAGATGATTGACTGACTGATATAGCATGTCCCAGTCTGGTCAGTTAACTGTAACATAGCATTTTGGTTGCTTCAGCAAAAAAAAAATAAAAAAACCCATCCCACCATTGCATCCTGTGATTTAGCTTCCTGTCCCAACTTCTGAGCCTCTTTGTTGGGGTTCCACAGAATTTGGCCTCCACCTAAGCTTGAATCCGCATTTCTGATGCTACCTGATGGGCTCTTTTCTACTCTCTTGGCTAACTGTTATTTGCTTGATGCTGCTTATCGTGTTATTACTGGAGGTCAGCTCAATACAGCACCTCTAAGGTCCTTGGCCAGTCTCTTCAGTCTCCCTGCTATTGGTCCTCCTGCCCATCAAGGACGGCTCATGGCAGGATGGGGTCAATCACATCAGCTACCAAAGTGGAGCACAAGCAAAGGGGGAAAAAATGCACACCCTGCTAGCCCATTCCTTGGAAACAAATCTCGCTATCCAAATGCAAATGTACCTTGGAATGGAAAATAAACAAAGCGAAACACAAGCTTCCAGAGAAGAGAGATCTTTGGCATATGTGCCTCCAGAACTGTTTGTAAACTTCCTGTTGCTTATGTTTTCCTTGCAGTCAGCTGCTTTTTTCAGCTCCGGCACCTCGGTAAACATATGGTATTGAGGTGAGTCAGAGAGAGCTCTTTGAATTCACCGAGTCAAAGATGCCTCTTGGAACAAGGATTCACTGAAAGAGGCTCTAGAGGGCTTGGCAGATGAGATTCTGGGGCAGAAGGTGCAGGGTGAATAGTTTGCTGATGGAAAAAACATAGGTTCAATAAGTTCTTGTTTATCCCCACCCCTCTTAAGTGGTCCAAGCAAGCTGAGCTCCTGACCTGACAGATAGGTTTGTCTTGGTACAGGAGAAGGAGGAAAAGGTGTAAAAATGGAATTGGCCTGGGGAGTAGTTTAGTCTACTGGAAAGATCATGGATCTGTGTGTCAGATGATCTGGATTCTGAACCTGACTCTGCCACTGGCCTGCTGTGTGAGTTTGTACAGGACACTTTACTTTTCTGTGCCTCCGTTTCTTCATCTTTAAATGGGAATTCAATCCCTGTTTTCCTTCCTATTTAGACTGTGAGCCCCATGTGAGACAGGGACCTTGTCTGGCATGATTATCTGGTGTCTGTTTCAGCGCTTAGTATGGTGCTTGGAACCTAGTAAGTTCTTACTAAATATCACAATTATTAATAGATATTTTGATTCCCTAGTCCATTCCCACAGCTGTACCTAGGAAATTTCTCCCTGTCCTCTACTATATGTGCTTTTTTATGGTATTTGTTAGGTACTTAATATCTACCAGGCACTGTACTAAGCACTGGGGTAGATAGAAACTAATCAAGTTGACCACGGTCCATGTCTCACACGGAGCTCACAGTCTTACTCCCCATTTTACAGAGAAGATAACTGCAGCCCAGAGAAGCTGAGTGACTTACACAAAGTCACACAGCAGACAAGTGGTGGAGCCGGGATTAGACCCAGGTCCTTTTGACTTCCAGGCTTGTGCTCCATCCACTAGGCCATGCTGCTTCTTTGAGTGAGGGAGAGAGGGATGTGTAGGCTGAATCTGGTGACACTAATGTACCATGTGTCACCCACGCTGAGCCTGCAGGATCATGTCTTATCACCTTCAAAGCACCAGGGAATGTCACTGTTTATTGTTCTTTTGTACTTTCCCAAGCACTTAGGACAGTGCTCTGCACACAATAAGCCCCCAATAAATAGGATTGAATGAGTGAAAATGAATGAATGAATTTTTCAGTTGTAAACCACTGTCTCCTGATCATTTCTCCAGGGGACCCTCTGATGTTCCCCCTTGTTCCAGAACTATTGCATTCTCCTGCCAGAAAACAGTGTCCGTCTCCCCCTCTAGACTGCAAGCTCATTGCAGGTAAAGAATGTGTCTACTCACTTGGTTCTCACTTGGTTCTCTTGTACTCTCCCAAGAGCTCCCAAGAGAAGTCCCATGGCCTAGTGGGTAAGGCATGGACCTGGATGTCAGAAAGACCCAGGTTTCCATGCTGGCTCTGCCACTTGTCTGCCATGTGATCTTTGACAAGTCATTTAACTTCTCTGTGCCTCAGTTGCCACATCTGTAGCAGCAGACGGGGGACTGACCACATAAATCTCTCTAGAGTGGTTGGTCCAGAAGAAAAGCAGATGACTAATGACCCTAGAGAGGCAACACCTCTGGAGACCAAAATCACCTCCTTCACACACGACTCATTTCCATCGGCAACCCTGAAACTCTCCCCCGCCCCACTCCCAACTCCCCCAGAGCAGAATGTAAACACATTAAGCAGTCTCAAACATGAAAGGGGCAAACCGCAACAGGTTTGGAAAATAAATTGCATTTAGAATTAAGTGAATAATCCACCCCGCTTGTCAGAGGGAAAGGAACAGAGGAATCCTCTGGAATAACAACTGTTGCATGAGAGCTAACATTTGATTGCGCTTTTATTACCCAGCGGCCCCGGTTCAGCCTAAAGGGAGTTGAGGGCTACAGACTGCAGGAAAATCCCCCCAGCAATGGTTTCTCATTTGTAACTAGAATGGAGCCGTGAGAAAGCTTCCTCCTGCTAGCAGTCATTTTCCCCCACTCCTTGTGCAAACAGACACCACCCTGTGGGAAGATTCCTTTAGAATTTCCCAAGCAAAGACATCGAGGTCTGCCTGGGAAAGATGAGTCTGGGAGAGGGTCTTTCTCGCAGAAAACACCTCCTCCAACCCATATCTGCCGGTTGTGGAGGAAAGTTTCAGCAGCTAAGTGGTGATGGCAGAGAAAGAACTGTGCTGAGAGAGCTGGCTTTTTAGGCACCATTCTCCACCATCCTACCCTAGAGCTTGCTCCTGGAGCCACGATTGGCAGGCTGCAAATAAGTCTTCTCCCAGATCCCAGCCTGGACTCTTCCCCTTCCCACAATTCTGAGCTCCCTGCCTCCCCTGGGTTTAGTGTAGGCTTTCTTTAGGGTGAAGGGAGAAGGCTAGTCATTCATTCATTCAGTCGTATTTATTGAGCACTCACCGAGTGCAAAACACTTTACTAAGCGCTTGGGGAAGTACAATACAGCAATAAAGAGATTCACCATTGGTCTTTGATAGAATATGTCTCAGACGAGTCAATTTGTGAGCTACATGGGTGGTCCTGTGAGCCTGCCTCTGCCTGTCTTGAAGGTCCAGTTGGCACTTGGAAGAGTAATACAGCCATATAACCGTGTTGGCAGACACATTCTCAGTGGAAAGAGCAGGGGCTTGGGAGTCAGAGGTCATGTGTTCGAATCCCAGCTCTGCCACTTGTCAGCTGTGTGACTGTGGGCAAGTCACTTAACTTCTCTGTGTCTCAGTTACCACATCTGTAAAATGGGGATTAACTGTGAGCCTCACATGGGACAATCTGATTAGCCTGTATCTACCCCAGTGCTTAGAACAGTGCTCGGCACATAGTAAGCGCTTAACAAATACCAACATCATTATTATTATTATTATTATTTCCTTCCCACAATGATCTTCAGGTCTGATTTTTTTGGTAGGTGCTAAGTGCTTACTATGTGCTAAGCACCATGTTAAGTTGTGAGGTACATACAGTACACAGACGCGGCATAATTTGATCAGAGCTTACTCCCCGGCCCACGTTGAGGCTCATATTCTCAGTACGTGTTGATTGAACAAGAAGCTGGGCCCGGTTATGCAATGAAGGAACACCTGGGTTCAAGATCATCTTCTCACAGACACGCTGTGGCTTGGTTAGAGTTGACTCGACAAACCTTCGAAGGGAAGGATGATTGAATTAGGGCAATAGCTCATGGCAGCAGGAAAGGAAAGGGGGTTATCTTTAAGGGTTAAATAGATTCAGAACTGGACAGAGCGCAAGATGAACCCATTATCTTCGAGAAGAGGGTTGAAATACAGGGCATGAAAGCATGATAGGAAACAACAATCATGAAGAGAACAGAAAAATGAAGAGACCCCCTGACCCCTCCCTGGTGAGATAAGAGTTTTCCAGTTCACAGGACATGCCAACTTATCTGAGAGAGTACAATCTAGTAGAGTTGGTGAACACGTTCCCTTCTTTTCCTTCTCCAATCATGGAGAATAGATATGGCCAGTTTACAAGGTGGACTGAGGCGAGATTCTGTCAAAGGGCTGGTTGAGTCCAAACTCAGAAAGGAGGCACCCTGTGTAGTCTGATCTTCTAGACTGCTTTAAGACATTCTCAAATATAGACAGTGGTGGTGGTAATGATGTGGCTGGCATCATGGGAAACCTGGAAGTACCATATTACCCATCACCCAGATGAAAAAGACTTTGGTCTTAGTTAATCTTCTGTGAGCTGTAAACCTGGCTCCTGCATAAGCATCTGCATCTTTGAGTGATGTCAGAAAAGTCAGAAATAGGAGGAAAAACAGACTAGAGTTAGTGGAAGCATCAACAGACTGTAAATGGAAAACAATATCAGCATTTCTGTTGGAATGAATGTTAAAAGCTGGATTACACGATGAATTTCATCACCTTTAAGCCCTCAGGCTCTAAGACTATGTTCCAAGAATTATTACACAGGGTATTTTTTCCAGAGCTTGTTTTACCTTATTTATTGTGTCTGCCAAATGCTTACACTCAGCTTTGCCTTAATACTTGATTTTAATCACTGTTTTGGTTAGAATGTGTTTAAAGGAATTAGAGAACATGCTTCTGACAGTATGGGCTTGATTGGGCTCGATGTGCCCCATTATCAAAGAAACTGCTTGTGGGTGTTTTTTTTTAACTGTATATTTATCGAGTGCTTACTTTGTGCAGAGCATTGAACTAAGCACATTGAAAACTACACTATGACAAAACTGGTAGACCTAATTCCTGCCCTCAAGAAACTTAAAACCCACAGCATGGCACAGTGGATAGAGTATGGGCCTGGGAGTTAGAAGGTCATGGGTTCTAATCTCAACTCCATCTGCTGCGTGACCTTGAGCAAGCACTTTACCTCTCTGTGCCTCAGTGACCTCATTTGTAAAATGGGGATTGAGACTGTGAGCTCCACATGGGGCAGGGACAAGTGTCTAACCCAATTTGTTGTATGCACTCCAGTCCTTAGTAAGCACTTAACAAATGCTATAATAATAATAATTTTTACAAGGAGATACAGATATTAAACTAGATTAAGGATATGGGAAAAATATAGTAGCATTCCTTTACTAGTTTAGAGTAGGGTAGTGGTGTTCCTATGAGCATCTGCAGGTGTATATGTGGACAGGGGCTTTCTTCAAAGAGAAAGCCACCCCTCACATTGTAGAAATAGTAGTTGTAGTAGTTGTAATAGCAGTCGTAGTAGTAATTAATCAATCATATTTATTGATTGCTAAAACTCTATGGATCCACTACCAGAATGATTTTAGATGGAGAGCGGAGCGTTCTGGGAGAGATGTGTCCATGGTGTCACTATGGGTCTGAAATGACTCGACGGCATAAGACAAGACAACTGTGTGCAGAGCACTGTATTAAGCATTTGGGAGAGTACGATACAGAGTTCGTAGACACTTTCACTGTACATAAAAAGCTTACAGTCTGGAGGGGAAGGTAGTCTATAAAATCAATTGCAGATATATATGCGTATATACAATGGGGTTGAGGGTGTGGTGAATAGCAAGCACTTAAAGAGTACAGATCCAAGGGCCGAGAAGAAAAGCAACAGTACTTTACTGCTGAACCTCATTTGGTCCAGATTTTCCTTGGTTGAAACAGTCACAAACTTCCTAAGGTTACTATGGTGGGGTGTAAGACTAGACTATGGTGGGCAGGGAATGTATCTACCAACTCTGTTATATTGTACTCTTCCAAGCACTGAGTACGAGTGCTCCGCACCCATGAAGCACTCAGTAAATACAGTTGATTGATTGTGATGATTGTTCCCCAGTGACGGTAGGTAAGTGGGGAAGGAGGGAAAAGAAGCCCAGGCTTCAGGTGCTGTCCCTGCGTTTTCAGATACCTGATAGCAGGAAGCTTGGGGCTGTGATTGAACGTCCTGGGGCTGTGATTGAACATTAACACAATCCAGGGATACTCTAAAATACCGATGGTGTTCGAACAAGAAAAGTGTCACCTCCGAGCCCAGTGCTGGCATTCAGCTTGGAAGAGTGGCACTATTGGAATCCTGTCACCTGGTGAAAAGGAAGTGGATAGAGGAGGGAAGTCATAACAATGAATTAGGCTGGATAGGGCCAATCAGCATAATCAAAGGGAGCAGAGATGGGTGAACAGGAGTTGAATAAATATAAGGAAGGAAAAAACAATAGGGTTTTGGACAGATTCATGATTCATGGAGAAGGGGCCAATAATGGGTTACTAGAGGAATAGTTAGGGAAGTAGAAGGGAAACTAGGCATGCTAAATGGGGCATCTTTAAATATTTGAGTGGATATTAAGGAAGACAAATAGCACGTTTTCCCCAAAAATCCTATTGTTGAAGTTGAAAACAGAGTCCTGGGCTTGATGGATCCAATATTAGAATCTTGTTGGTTTGGAATATGATTTGGGGGTCAAAATGTGACCAGTAAACCAGCACCACTGAATAAATCCCTGCTCTCTTGAATTCCTGATGTACCTCTGAAGATAATAGCAGTTCCAAAAAAACAATTAGGAGAGAATTGCCTTCTGCACACTCTAGTCTAGACCAGTGTTCAGATGTGTCATTCCAGTGTTCAGACATTTTGTGCATCCATAAATTCCATTGATTCGTTGATTGAGGGTTAAAATGAAGACGGGGCCTCAGGTCAGCAAAGGAGAGCTTGTTACAAAGGTTGTGAGCAGAAACTTTTCTCCCCTTTGCCCACATCTCCAAATTTGGCTTCTAGTTCTTGTTCCATCAACCTCACATGAGATTTAAGATCATTGGCAACATTATCCCGTGCTGACCGGCCCTGCTGATAACAATAATGACAATGGTATTTGTTAAGTGCTTACTATATTAGACTGTAAGCCCGTCAAACGGCAGGGACTGTCTCTATCTGTTGCCGACTTGTTCATTCCAAGCACCTAGTACAGTGCTCTGCACATAGTAAGCGCTCAATAAATACTATTGAATGAAGTACTGTTCTAAGCGCAGGGGTACATACAAGCTAATCAGATTGGACACAGTCCCTGTCCCACATGGGGCTCATATTCAATAGTATTTATTGAGCGCTTACTATGTGCAGAGCACTGTACTAAGCACTTGGAATGAACAAGTTGGCAACAGAGACAGTCCCTGCCGTTTGACGGGCTTACAGTCTAATCGGGGGAGACAGACAGACAAGAACAATGGCAATAAATAGAGTCAAGGGGAAGAACATTTCATAAAAACAATGGCAACTAAATAGAATCAAGACTAAATAGAATCAAGGCTCATAGTCTTAATCCGCATTTTATAGATGGGGTAACTGAGACACAGAGAAGTTAAGAGACTTGGCCAAGGTCACAGCAGACAAGTGGTGGAGCTGGAGTTAGAACCCAGGTCCTTCTGTCTCCCAGGCCCATGCTCCAGCGTGGCATAGTGGATAGAGCCCAGGCCTTAGAGTTAGAAGGTCGTGGTTTCTAATCTCACCACGTGTCTGCTGTGTGACCTTGGGCAAGTCACCTCACTTCTCTGTGCCTCGGGTCCCTGGTTTCTCACTTCTGCTCCTCCCTGCCACTCCCTGCAGAAGTGAGAAATAATAATGGTGGCATTTGTTAAGCACTTACTATGTGCCAAGCACTGTTCTAAGCACTGGAGTAGATACAAGGTGATCAGGTTGTCCCATGTGGGGCTCACAGTCTTAATCCTCATTTTACAGCTGAGGTAACTGAGGCATAGAGAAGTGAAGTGACTTGCCCAGAGTTATACAGCTGACGAGTGGCAGAGTAGGGATTAGAACCCACAACCTCTGACTCCCAAGCCCGTGCTCTTTCCACTAAGCCATGCCACTTCTCTAAAATGGGCAATAAGACTGTGAGCCCCATGTGGGACAAGGAATGTGTCCAACCCTATTCTCTTGTAGTCATCCCAGTGCTTAGTACAGTCCCTGAAACACAGTAAGCACCTAACAAATACCACAATTATTATTATTAGGCCATGCGGCTTTTGATCTGATGACATTCGGCACTGACGGAGATACAGAAACATTTTCTGAAAAAGGAGGCCCTGCCAATTCGCCACCTCCTTCCCTCCCAATCCCTCCTCAGATGGAGAGTTGTTTAACTCACCTAATCAACCAATTGATCAATCAATGGTTTTTATTGAGGCTTTACTCTGTGCTGAGCATTGTACTGAGCACATCGTCATCATCATTATCAACAACATTTATTGAGTGCTTACTGTGTAAAGAGCACTGTACTAAGCGATTGGCGAAGTACAGTACAGCAGAGACACATTTCCTGACCACAGTGAGCTTACAGCCTAAATGGAGAGCATGGGGGAAAGTACAGTGATATTAGTAGGACTATCTTGGTACTCAAGGAGCCTGTGATCTTGCAGGGTAGATGCATACTAAAAAATTACTGGTACAGGAAAGCAACAGTTTAAGTCTACGTAGCTAAGGGATATGGCAGGGAGGAGCAGAAGTGAGAAACCAGATGCTTAGGGGGTGAGGACTCAAGTAATAATAATAATAATGATTATGGTATTTAAGCATAAGATCTGGGGTTGATACAAGAAAATTGGGTTAATACAGTCCCTGTCCCACATGGGGCTCACAGTTTAAATCCCCATTTTACAGATAGGTAATTGAGGCTCAGAGATGTGAAGTGACTTTCCCGAGGTCAAGCAGCAGACAAGTGGAGGAGACAGGATTAGAACTTGTGACCTACAAGTAGAGGAGACAGGATTAGAACTCGTGATCTTCTGACTCCCAGGCCTGTGCTCCATCCACTACGCCTTGCTGCAGAGGTAGCATAGTATGAAGAGGTGGGATAGGGTGGGAGACGATGGGGAAGTCAGGAAAGGCTTCATGGAGGAGATATGATTTTAAGAGGGGTTTGATGACGGGGAGAGCAGTACCCCGTTGGATATGGAGACAGGAGGAGTTCCAGGCAGGAAGAAGGGCGTGAGCCGGAGTCTCACAGTGAGATGGATGAAAGCCTGATATGGTGAATAAGTTGGTGTCGGAGGAGCAAAGTGCGTGGGCTGGGTTGTAGTGGAACAGGAAAAACAGCCTAAGAATGGTGTGGCATAGTCAGTTTGGATCCATGGAACTGTGAGAATGAATTCTAATGATTTGGCTGGGATTGAGGCTGTCTTTTAGGCAGTGTTGAGTGTGGGGTGACTTGGGCTGATTCAGCTTAGGGAAGCTTTGAAAAATGGCCCTATCAGAACCTTGTTTACACAATATGGATTGTTTGTGGTGCTTTAAGGGCTTTATTAATAACAGCATCTGAGGGTTTATTGGACATGTGGTGCCCAATTACTGGATTTGACGGTATAAAGTATATATTAATGTCTTATTAGAGTTGAACTAGCTGGTAATTGATCACTAATGAGGCTGACTTACAACTGGGCAAAAATGAGAAGATTTTGAAACTCTCAGCTGGCTCCTTCAGGAATGCTTTAGGACAAATTGTCTACAAAATGAGTGATAAATATTTAATAACACTTGCTTTACTAATTTTCTTTAAACCTATTAGGATGTTAGAAAGGTGAGAAGCCTGACAATCTGTTCAGAATGCAGAACCAGAAAGGAGAGAAGTCTTTCCTCTGTTTCCCTCCCCTTTGTGCCCATTTATTCATGGTGGCTGTCCAGTCACTAGCCTTCCGAAAAGATAACTAGGGACCCTTCCCAATCAGTACGTCAATCAATGGTATTTACTGAGTGTTCACTATGTGCAGAACACTGTATCTGGGAGATACAGTATAACAGAATTAGCACATACATTGTCTGCCCATAAGGATAATCACTCTGCTTGAAGCTCATTAATCAATCAATGGAATTTATTGAGCACTTTCTGTGTGCTGGGCTTACAATCTAGAGGAGGAGATAGAAATCCATATAAAGGAATAAATTACAGCTTTGTACACAAATTCTGTGGGACTGAGGGTGGGTGACTATCAAGTGCTTAAAACTCTAATCACAAAGGGTTGGTGAATACTGGAGGATAAGACCTCATCCTCTAGCCTTCACCACCGTGAATACTGGAGGATAAGACCTCATCCTCTAGCCTTCACCACCATCTTCACCTACTGATTTCAAATGAAAATATTCCTCATCAGTTTTAATTCAATTTTGGCATTTATTAAGGGCTCGCTATAGACTCTGGGGTAGATTTGATGTTATGAGATAAGATGCAGTCCCTATCCCCAGGAGTTTACAATTGATCTATCCCCATTTTACAGATGAGGAAACTGAGGCCCAAAGTGTTTGCTCCAGCTCACACAGGAGATTGGATTTCCTGATTCCCAGTTCTGCACTTTTTCCACAAGGCCACACTGGAAATGTGTCTGATCAGCTTTGCTTTTTGGTTCAAAAAATACTCTACAGGAGAATGAAGAAATTTTCTCCTCCCCCTCCCCTCTGCCTCCATTCTCTCTTAACTTTGTATTAATGAACTTCACCTAATCGAATCAGATGCCAGAACTGACAGGGTTTTATTCTGGATTTAACTTCACCTCCCAAATAAGGCATTTTCTCAGGAACACTTAGCAAAATGATATCTATCAAATCACCAGTGCAGTTAGAATTTAATTTGCTCTATCAGTTACCCTTGTCATGCTGCTTAACTTAAAAAAAAAAGTAATTTTCCCCGTGACTTCATAATTCCTTTACAATTCTTTTGCTTTTTTTCATTGAATAGGCTTAATGAACTATTGAAAGGGGAATGACCTGATGGGAGCTGTTCCTTATAAATGATAAGAATTAGTTTGGTATTTATTTTGGGCTTGCTACGTGCCAATCACTGGACTAAACCCTGGGGTTGATGCAAGATAATTCTCTCAGATGCAATTTCTATCCCACATGGGGTTCACAGAGAAAGAGTAAGGGAGAACTAGTGTTTTAACAACATTTTACTGATGAATGAACTGTGGCAGAGAAAGCTTAAATGACTTGCCCAAAGTCACCCACTAAGCATGTGCAAGAGCAGGGATTAGAACCCAGATCACTTGACTCTCTGTCCCATGCTGACCCTGGGCAACATGTCCCCCCGCCAATTGAAAACAGGCATTGAGCTGGTATAATCTAGTTGAATAGGCAAGCTGAGCCCTGGCTCAGTTCTTTCAGTCCGGAGTCTTCTCAGTTGGTAAAGGGTCTTTTTCCAAGGACAATGTCCAGTGGATTTTTCATGCTCGAGAAACACCCTCTATCTCTCAAGTGGATTTTTGCTGTCCTCGAATTGCCTCTA
Organism: Ornithorhynchus anatinus; assembly: GCF_004115215.2. Taxonomy (NCBI): domain Eukaryota; kingdom Metazoa; phylum Chordata; class Mammalia; order Monotremata; family Ornithorhynchidae; genus Ornithorhynchus; species Ornithorhynchus anatinus. Next base: position 19,653,427 of record NC_041732.1, read on the forward strand.
TTGGGTTAGAATGGAGTAACCTTACATGGAATTCTAGACTGTAAGCTCCTTGTAGGCAAGCATCATGTTTACCGATTTGTATTGAGCTGTATTACTGCAGTACTCTCATAATCAATCAATAGTATTTACTGTGTGCTTACTGTATGCAGAGCACTCTACTAAAAGCTTGGGAAAGTACAAAGTAGAAAAGCAGCAATGCTTTGTAGATAGAGGGTAGGCCTGGGTTCCATTCCTATCTCTGCCACCTGTCTGTATGATCTTGGGCAAGTCACTTAACTTCTCTGGGACTCAGTGACCTCATCTGTAAAATGGGGGTTAAGAGTGTGAGCCCCTTGTGGGACAGGAACTGTGTCCAACCTGATAAATCTTTATCTACCCCAGTGCTTAGAAAAGTGCTTGGCACATAGTAAGGGCTTAACAAGTGCCATAGTTATTAGTATTATTATTATAATGTGATGGAGTTCATGGACATGTTCTCTGCCCACAGTGAGTTTACAATCTAGGGATAATAAGCTTACCATCTCTGCACAAAGTACTCAATAAATATCATTGAATGATTGATAATGGGCATGATGGGTGCCACCCAGGGGTAGAGTGGACATTTCTTTATGAGTCCCCTTGAGCCCATCCACTTGTGGTCTGTGTAGGGTGAGAACAAAAGCAAAGCAAGAAAGAGAAAAGCTACCAACCAGCTGATGCTGAAACATCATATTCACAATGTGATATAGCAGTACCCTGCTGGAAAATGGCAGGAATAATTAAGTCAGTCAGTTGCAGTTGTTGAGGGTTTACTGTGTGCAGAGCACTGTACTAATTGGTTGGGAGAGTACAATATACCAATATAACAGACACGTAGGCCCACCTACTCACATAGCTAGTGTGAAATAGAGGGCTAGAGTCACAAACGGCAATAGCAAACAGTGGCAATGATATGAATAATTATGGTATTGCTTTGGTATTTGTTAAGCGCTTACTATGTGCCGAGCACTGTTCTAAGCTCTGGGGTAGACATAGGGGAATCAGGTTGTCCCACATGGGGCTCACAGTCTTAATCCCCATTTTACAGATGAGGGAACTGAGGCACAGAGAAGTTAAGTGACTCACCCCCAGTCACACAGCCGACAAGTGGCAGAGCTGGGATTCGAACTCATGAGCCCTGACTCCAAAGCCCGTGCTCTTTCCACTGAGCCACGCTGCTTCTCCGCTTGTTAAGCATATGTGCCAAGCACTGTATTAAGTATTAGGGGAGGTACAAGATTAAACTGGACACAGTTCGTGTCCCACAGTCTCTCCATTCTACAAGTGAGGGCAAACTGATATTGGTCTTTCCATTTTACAAATGAGGAAACTTGAGATGTAGAAAAGTTAAGATATTTGCCCTTGGCTCCATAGCCGGCAAGTGCTAGAGCTGAGATTAGAACACAGGTTTTCTCTCTCCCAGTCCCTCACTCTTTCCACTAAAACCATGCTGCCTCTCTTCGTGTGCAAACATAAGCAGCAAGGACTCAAAAGAGTGAACCATTGATCTTTCTAAGCCATGTCACTCTCTCGAAACTTCTAACGGGAGCTCTTTCGTACCCAGTGAACAGTCAGTGTTGGCTTTATGAGATAGGTGGAAAGACTACGGACTTGGGAAAGCAGCACGGTGTAGTGGATAGATCCCGGGCCTGGGAGTCAGAAGGACCTGGGTTCTAATTCCAGCTCTGCCCCTTGTCAACTGGGTGACCTTGAGCTAGTCATTTCATTTCTCTGTGCCTCATTTACCTCATCTGTAAAATGGGAACTTAGACTATGAACACCTGATTTCCTTGTGTCCACCCCAGTACTTAGTACAGTGCCCGGCACATAGTAAGCTCTTAACCAATACTATCATTATTGCCTGGACAAATCTGAAATTTATTCATTTATATTAATGCCTGTCTCCCTCTCTAGACTGTAAGCTCATTTTAGGTGGGGAATGTGTCCCTTTATGTCTATATTGTATTCTCCCTGGTGCTTAGTACAGTGCTCCGCACACAGTAAGCTCTCAGTAAATAAGATTGAATGAATGAATGAATGAATGAATGAATGAATGATGGTCAAGGGAGTGGCAGAGATGCTGCCATCAGATCGAGACATCCTGGACCCTGAGCTACCTCAGAGTCTTGGTGTCTGCTTAAATGTTTCTAAGGATTTCACCATGGGGTATATGGCCATGGGCAGGAGAGGCAGAATGGGGTGGGGTGCCAGAAATATCTCTCCCTGTCCCATCCCCACCCTTAACATAAGACTTGCATTGAGCTTTCCATGCAGAATTGAAGATAAAGCACTTTAAAGGTTTACGAAGTGCTTAATAGGTTTAGTGAAGGCACATCTCCTCCAAGAGACCTTCCCGGACTCGGCCCTCATTTCTTCTTTTCCCACTCCCCTCTGTGTCGCCCTTTAGAACTTGGATTTTCTCCCTTTATTCACCCCCAACCCCACTCCCACTGCACTTATGTATGTATCCATGATTTATTTACATATATTTATGTCTGTACTCCCCTCTAGACTGTAGGCTCGCTGTGAGCAGGGAATGTTTCTACCAACCCTTTTATATCATATTCTTCCAGGTGCTTAGTACCGTGCTCTATACATAGTAAGTGCTTAATAAATATGACTGATTGATTAACTTAAACTTCTGAATGTCCCACAAGCTTCTAGTAGAATGTTCTGAACATAGCAGATACTTGCTCAAAACTGTTGATGATGAGGAGGAGGAGAAGGAGGAAGAGGAAAAGAAGGAGAGAGAGCAGGAGAAGGAGAAAGAAAAGGAGAAAGAGGAGAAGAAATGAAGACATGTATCAGAAGAGCTAGGCAAGAGCCTGGCCAAAAGAGACCCAAACAGGAGGTATTATTAACGTGGTTTCTTGTCCGCTTGCTGGGACAGATTCCCCGTCTAGAGCATAAATTCTAGTGAGCAGGGAACACGTCTACCAATTCTGTTACATCGTACTCTTCCAAGTGCTTAGTATAGTGGTCTGCACACAATGAGAACTCAGTAAATATAATTGATTGACTGATTGGCAGATTCTTTAATCCATGTAATGGCCACTATGCTGATCCAGACCCTTGTCATATCTCAGCTTGACTCTGGGAGCATCAGTCTCCTCGCTGGTCTCCCCAGCTCCAGCTTCTCCTCTCTCCAGTCAATGCTGCTCTCAGCTGTCCAAATCATTTCTTTAAAGTCTCATTCTTCCCCCATCTTCCCACTTCTCAAAACCGCCAATGATACCTCAGTCCTCTTCATATCTAGCAGAGATTCCTGACCATTGACTTTAAGACATTTAATAATAATAATAATAATAATAATAATAATAATATTTGTTAAGCACTTTCTATGTGCAAAGCACTGTTCTAAGCGCTGGGGTAGATACAAGGTAATCAGGGTGTAATAGTAATGATGGCATTTGTTAAGCGCTTACTATGTGCCAAGCTCTGTTCTAAGCACTAGTGTCCCATGTAGGCCTCACAGGCTTCATCCCCATTTTACAGATGAGGGAACTGAGGCCCAGAGAAGTTAAGTGACTTTCCCAAAGTCACACAACTAGCAAGTGGCAGAAGCGGGATTAGAATCCACGATCTCTGACTTCCAAGCCCGGGGTCTTTCCACTAAGCCATGCTGCTTCTCCAATCAGGTCTCTTCCTCTCAATTTTCTTCTCTCTATTCCCACAACCCATCAGCTCCCATTTTTGATTCCTTTAAAGCTAACCTTTTTGCTGTTGATCTATTTATTGAATGCCTACTGCGTGCTGAGTACTCTACTAAACACATGTGAGAGTAAAATCGAACTAATAGACCTGATCCCTGCCCTCAAGGAGCTTACATCTAGACAGAATAAATTGCAGATAGGAGGAAGGAGGGAAGAGAGACAGGCATACCAGTAAGAGCTTAAGTAATAGGATATGTGAGAAGCAGCGTGGCTTAACAGAAAGAGCACGGGCTTGGAAGTCAGAGGTTGTGAGTTCTAATCCCATCTCCGCCACTTAACAGCTGTGTGACTATGGGCGAGTCATTTCCCTTCTCTGTGCCTCAGTTACCTCATCTGTAAAATGGGGATTAAGACTGTGAGCCCACATGGGACAATGTGATTACCTTGCATCTACCCCAGTGCTTAGAACAGTGCTTGACACATAGTAAGCGCTTAACAAATGCCATCATTAATTATTCATGATTGCTATGGCCGGTTGAGAGTTTATAAGTACTTAGATGGCACATAAGTTTCAAGGGCCAGTTGCAGCAATTATAAAATGGGGAGATTACTAATTAATAGGGGAAAACCTCCTGGAGGAGATGTGATTTCATAAGGGTTTTTAGGATCAATCAGTCATAGGTATTTACTGAACACTTACTGTGTACTGAGAGTCAGAAGGACCTGGTTTCTAGTCCAGGCTCAGCCGTGAGTCTGCTGTGTGACCTTGGGCAAGTCACTTTACTTCTCTGTGCCTCAATTACTTTACTTTTCTGGGCCTCAGTTATCTCAATTTTAAAATGGGGATTAAGACTGTGACCCCAGTGTGGGACAGGGACTGTGTCCAACCCAATTACCTTCTATCTACTCCAGCACTTAGTACAGTGCCTGGAACATAGTAAATAATGAACAAATACCATTATTATTATGACTATACTTATGCCCACACCTCACTCTTTAAAGAAAAAAAAACGACGATATTATCATCAATGGATGTTCCCCAGTACAGATCAATAACAATGATAGAACAATGGTATTTAATTAGAGTCAATCCTTCACTCAATCAATCGCACTGACTGAGTGCTTCCTGTGTGCTCTGCAGAGCAGTGGACTGAGGCTTGGGAGAGTACAGTATGAAAGGGTTGATAGACCTGTTCCTTGCTCACAATGAGCTAACAGTCTAGAGGGGGAGACAAACAATGATATAAAAAAAATATGGATATGTGGAAAGGTGTTATGGGTCTGAGGGAGGCGTGAATAAAGGGAACAAATCCAAGTGCAAAAGTGACATAGAAAGGAGTGGGAGAAGAGGAAATGAGGGCTTAGTCAACATAAGAGAAAATGTAGTATTACTTTAGCAGAGCACTGAAAATCGTTGTAGATGGAGACAAAAGCCATTATGGAGCCATTATTGTTTAGAAAGTCTTCTTACAGGAAAAAGAAAGATTAAGATTCTCCCCTCAAAATTTTCTTTGGGTTCTTCTGAAATCCAGTCACAGTACATATTCAGAAGGCTCAGCTTCCATTTCCCATGGCACATTGTAGAGCACCCCTTACTTAGGCTGTTAGCTCCTTGTGGGACCTGTTGATCTTGAATCTACCCCAGTGCTTAGTATAGTGCTTGGCACAAAATAAGTGCTTAACAAATACCACAGATATTATTATTGTTATCATTATTATTAATGTTAAAATTGCTTGTGGGCTTATGGATCCATGGAATCCAATCTTTCCCTTCCATCTTGTTCAGCAGGAGAACTGAGCAAGTGAGGTTGAATTTGCTGGCAGTGCTCTCTGAAAATCTTTAGGCCCTTGCCAGGAAAGCAGTGAGATGGTGTCTCACAAAACTATTTGTAAAATTAAATTGGCCCAGATAAGAATCCAGTCATTCAGCTTGAAAAGTGGCTGCACATCTATAAACAACAGGCAACAGTAAATGGCAATGGCCTTGGCTGTTGGGAAGTGCAGAGGAGGGGCTTGTTGAGGGTACATTGTATTTAACATCTTTTTTCATGATGTATTACGTAGGGCAATAATAAAAGTCTGAAGATGACTCTTATTTGGAAGGTTTTACTACCCCAGAAATCATATGGAAAAGTTACACTCATATTTCCTATTTAGGTAGTTTTGTAATTTTTTTTTGCCAAAACCACCAACCTTTCAATCTATTAATCTAATCAATCAATTGAATTTACTGAGTATTCACTCAGTGGAGAGCACTGTAAGAATAAATAGGCATAATCCATGCCCTCGAGGAGTTTACAATCTGGGAAAGAAGGTGGATACAAAAATCAGTTGCAAATAGGGGGAAACATTAAAGTTAAATCAATTAAGAGTTAAGAGAAGCAGCGTGGCTCCATGGAAAGAGTGTAGGCTTGAGAGTCAGAGATGGTGGGTTCTAATCCTGGCTCTGCCATTTGTCAGCTGTGTGACTTTGGGCAAGTCACTTAGCTTCTCTGTGCCTCGGTTACCTCATCTGTAAAATGGGAATTAAGACTGTGAGCCTAACATGGGACAACCTGATTACCTTGTCTACCCCAGATCTTAGCTTAGAACTGGCACATAGTAAGTGCTTAACAAATACCATCATCATTATTATTATTATTATCAATCAATCAATTAACCAGTGGTATTTCCTGAGAGCTTTCTGTGTGCAGAGCACTTCGGGGAGCACAATACAATAGAGTGAGTGGAATTGGATTAGGATGCAATCCCTACTCACATCCATACGTGTTACCGAGGGAGGGAGAGGTGAACACCCAAGTACTTAAGTGTGCTGAAGTAGCAGTAGAGGGTGGGAATAGGATGGGAAGATGAGAAGTTAATCAGGGAAGGCCTCCTGGAGATGTGATTTCAAAATGTCTTGAAGATGGGGAGAGCAGTGGCCTGCCAGGTATGAACAGGGAAGGAGTTCTAGACAGGAAGGAGAGCAGGAACAAGTGATCGACAGCAAGAGAGACAAGAATGAGGCAGCCCTCTGCCCCATTAACCAGTATTTTCAAGGGATCAAGTCACTGCTGAGCCCCTGACTGCCTGTTCTTATCATTGCAAAGGTTGTCATTCCAGGGGTGACAACCAATCAACCAATCAATGGCATTTACTGAGCACTTATTATGTGCAGAGCACTGTACTCAGCACTTGGGAGAGTTCAATACAGCAATCTGTATAAAGGAAAACCCTGAAAGCAGCAACATCAGAAAGAACCTAAGGAACAAAACAGAAAACACACATGACACCAAGGAAAGAACTCTGAAGAATGAACTGTAGAACTTTTTAGATTGACAGCTCCTCAAGGGCAGGGGTTGGATCTACTTTATTGTAAGCTCCCAAGAACATGGTATGCATGTTTTTCACACTCCAGAGCAGAAAACCTAGTACTGGTACCGAGTGGAAAAAGAAGCCACAATCACTGCAGTTATTATAAATTCTAGCCAAAGTAAACTTAATTATTTTGCTAAGCTTTAGGGCAACTGGGAGATGTCCTTTGGCTTGAAGATGACAGTACGAATGATGAGACAGTGTATATGAGAGCTAGGGTCTCTGAGAGAGAATCTCTTGTAACACTGGCACAGTTTGTCCAGGGAAATATAATAGCACATCTTTATTTTTTTTAATGGTATTCGTTTACTATGTGCCAGACACTCTACTAAGCACTGGAGTAGATACAATATAATCAGGTTGGACACAGACCAGGTCCCTCATGAGTCTCACAGTCTTAATCCCTATTTTAGTCTGTAAACTCTCTGTGGGCAGGGACCGTGTCTACCAACTCTGTATTATTGTACTCTCCCAAGTGCTTAATACAATGGACTGCACATAGTAAGTGCTCAATAAATGCAACTGGTTGATTGATGAAGTTACTGAGAAACAGAGAAGTTAAGTGACTTGCCCAAGGTCACACAGCAGACCAGTGGGAGAGTCTGGATTAGAACCCAGGTTCTCTGACTCCCAGATCCACTAGCCTCACTGTTTCCCTTGCAGCATTTTTCAGACACCACGGGGTGTTAAGATAAGAAAGTTATGTCCTATCTTCAGTAGATCTTCCTTTTGAATGGTTTTTGATACCCAGCCCCACAGTATTTATGAACATATCCTTTACCTTGCCATTTCATTGATCCGTATTTATTTTAATGTCAGTCTTCCCCCTAGACTTGGTGTTCCCTGAGAGCAAGGATCATATCTACCAACTTTATTTTATTGTACTCTTCAAGCTCTTTACCTAGTACAATGCTCTGCAACCAGTAAACCTTCAATAAATTCTACTGATTGAATTAATTGATTGCAGTAATGGGAATAGTTTAGACTGAGGCATACATTGTAAGATGGCCTCATAATTGCGTGCACTGTGATGCCACCTAGAATGCTATGAAAATAAACTGGAGCCTGTTCTGAGTAGACTGGCAAGATGACTGTTGTCTCTTCTGCCATCCTTTTAAGAAACAGAATGTGAACAATTTGGTAGGAATGGGAGACCGTATAAAATAAGGGGGAAGGAGAAATCATTCAACTGGAACCTGACTGGGGGGTAATGAGTTGATATTCAGCAGAGTAACAGTAAAGTGAGCATCAGGAGGAAAGGGAAGAATGAATATCCATGAATCTTTCTATAAATAAAGGTGTGTACACACCCTCCCTCACATCACATTCTGACGTCTCTCAGGGAAAGCAATTGAAATTCCACACACAGAAAACAGGCTGAGCTACATCCTTAGGGTATATTGCAGCAATAAACACAATGTCTGAATCCTGAGGGTTGAAGGGGGAATCCTGTTGAGATTTTTTTTCTCTTTTTAATTTCTGCAGGCCTGTGAACTGTTGAGTAAATAGTGAAATGGTGGCATGTGAACCCCAGGAGGAGAGTGATCAGCTTTCTAGACCTGTGGGGTTGCTCTATTTGCCAGAAATTGCAACAGGACAGCTGTCCAGTTCTCACCCTTGTGCTACTTGAGAAAGAGAATTTTCAGACAGGGTCTCTTCCTCTGCTTCTGTTTTTGTTGTTGTTGCTTTTAAAAAACCCAGTTAATTGAAAATGAAAAAAAAGGCACTTCTCAGAGGATTCATGGAAGCCAAAGTTCATTTCCACAGTACACAGTAGGTGAAGAAGGATGTGAGGATTTAGCTTTTCTCAGCTCTGGCTTTTTCCTTTTCCCTTGGGAGTCTTCATTCACACTTCATTGTAGAGGAAGAGTTTACCCCTTTTTCCTCCTTCTTCCTGTTAGCTCAGCACTGAAGAACCAAGGAAAGAACTTTGAAGAGTAGACTGCAGAATCTTCTAGACTGAAAGCTCCTCAAGGGCAGAAGTCATATCTACTTCCTCTATTGTACTCCCCCAAGAGCATATGCAGTAAGGGATTGCATATGACCTGATGAATTGACATTCTTATGAGGGGAGTCACAGCAACATGATCTACACACAACTCAGGGCCAACAACTGATCCTGGGGCATTTTGCTCCAGCGCTGTCTCTGCTACTCCTTGCAGCTGGTATACTTTGCCCTTATTACTGGAAGGGCCTCTCAGTAACTGGTACGGGAGCCAAACGCTAGCTCCTAGCGCCCTTGCTGTTCTTCCGCAACTGACCCTTACCAAATCATTACAGTAATAGTAATAATAATGATAATAATAATAGTAGTATTTGTTAAGTGCTTACCAAGTACCAAGTGCTGTTGTGAGCACTGGGATAGATACAAAGAGAAGCAGCCTGATTTAGTGGATAGAGCACAGGCCTGGGAGGCAGAAGGACCTGGGTTCCATTCCTGGCTCCATCGCATGTATGCTATGTGACCTTGGACAAGGCACTTAACTTCTCTGAGACTCAATTACCTCATCTTTAAAATGGGGGGCTGAGAGTGTGAGCCCCAGTTGGGACATGGACTGTGTGCAGCCTGAATAACTTGTATCTACTCCAGCTCTTAGAAGAGTGCTTGGCACATAGTAAGAGCTTAACAAATCCCATAATTATTATTACTACAAATTCATCAGGTCATACACAGTCTCTGTCCCGCATAGGTTTCATAGGCTAAGCCTATATTGTCCATGGTTATTTTTTGGGGTACATATTTCCCTAGACTTATATGCAATTAATTAGGATAGGTTCCTGATTCAGCCCAGATTCAGGGACTGATAAGTAAACATCTCACTATAAATCTCTCCCCACTTTCTATCCTCTCATCCCTTCCCAACCCTCGCCCTCTCGCCCCCAATTTCTTTAAAAGTATTTATTTACGTGCTTACTATGTGCCTGGTACTGTACTAAGTGCTGGGGTAGCTACAAGCTAATCAGGTTGGACACAGATCATGTCCCACGTGGGGATCACAGTCTTATTCCCATTTCACTGATGAAAGTACTGTGGCACAGAGAGGTTAAATGACTTTTCCAAGGTCCCACAGCAGACAAGTGGTGGAGCCAGGATTAAACCTAAATCCTCTGACTCCCAGGCCCATGCTATTTCCACTAGACCACACTGCTTCTCAAGCAGTTTCTCTCTGCTCACCCAGGTTTGTCTCTCTAAGCCTCCCCACACCCTACACAACAGGATATTTTCTCTTGGGTTGAAGGTTAGTTACAGCAATGACTTCTGCATCTGTTTCAACTTCCATCAGCAGCAGCACCATCACTCTTCTCCCTTTCCCTTGACCTTTCCAGGGTTAATTTTAGATTACAAAAAAAATACTATAGTGGGGGAAGGAGACAGAAGGAGAATACTTACTTAAATACCCTACTTAAAACTCACCTCCTCCAAGAGGCCTTCCCAGACTGAGCTCCCCTTCTCCCTCTACTCCCTCTACCACCCCCCCCTTCACCTCTCCGCAGCTTAACCTTCTTTTCCCCCCATTTCCCTCTGCTCCTCCCCCTCTCCCTTCCCATCCCCTCAGCACTGTACTCATCTGCTCAACTGTATATATTTTCATTACCCTATTTATTTTGTTAATGAATTGTACATTGCCTTGATTCTATTTAGTTGCCATTGTTTTTATGAGATGTTCTTTCCCTTGACTCTATTTATTGCCATTGTTCTTGTCTGTCTGTCTCCCCCGATTAGACTGTAAGCCTGTCAAACGGCAGGGACTGTCTCTATCTGTAGCCGACTTGTTCATTCCAAGCGCTTAGTACAGTGCTCTGCACATAGTAAGCGCTCAATAAATACTATTGAATGAATGAATGAATGAGAATAAAGTTTGGGCTACAGGGGACGTACAGGAGTGAGAGGAAAAGGAGTGAGGGGAGGGAACGTGTGAGGGAGGAGAGAATTGATTTACCTGCAGCGATTGGACCCAGTGTCATGGGTGGGCTTAAGTAAGATGTGACGAGTCACAAAATATTGTTGGTTTAATTCCCAGGTTGCATTTAGTATAGAAGAAACATAACTAGTGTTCCCTTGTGGAATTCATCACTACAAAACTTTATACTGTTCAAAAACATCAATGGGTCTAAGAAGGGGTTTATATATTTGTAGATAAATGACCTAAATTTGAGAGAAACCTCAGGAATATTTTGAGAGATGGTCAGGAGGTTAGTTGATCGATCCTTAAACCTTTAGGCAATGTGATTCCAACTCTATTTTAGTGTACTTTCCCAAGAGCTTAGCACAGTGCTCTGCACCTAGCAAGCACTCAATGCATGCCATTGATTTATGGATTGAATGATTGATGTTAAAGTGTTAACCATTACTCTGTTTCTACAAACATTCTTATCCTATCATCAGAGATTGAATACTTAGCTGGATGGACCATCAAGCAAACCCAATATAGCACTAAGGTAGAGGTTTATACACATTTGAGAGCTCAGTAAAATGCCCATCCTAATTTGCAAAACTGGCATTCTCCCATATATTGAGTTGCCCAAATCAAGAGGAATCTGCTTTATATCAGTCTTTCAGGAGAAAGCTTGTTGTGGGCAGGGAACATGCCTACCAACTCTGTTACATTGTACTCTCCCAAGTGCTTAGTAGAATGCTCTGCACATAGTAAGGGCTCAATAAATACCATTGATGATAATGATGATGATGATTTTGATGAGAAAAGAGGAGAGTGTCTTCTTCAGTTTCCCCAGAGGGGTAGGTCAAATACCAGAGGGAGATATGGAAAAGAGGCTAGTGGGTTAAGTTTCTGTGAATTGGAGGTGGTGGTCCTGGAGTAAAGTCCATGGGCTTCTCACCCAGAGGCCAAGTCCTAGAGGGGGCTTGATTTCTTTTCTGAGGACTCTCCCTGACCCATGAAAACCCATGAAAACTGAAGTGCCAAGCACTATTCTAAGAGCTGGAGTAGATACAAGTTAATCAGGTTGGACACAGTCCCTGTCCCAAATGGGGCTCATACTCTTAGCTCCCCATTTTACAGATGAGGCAACTGACGCACAGAGAAGTTAAGTAACTCACCCAAGGTCACACGCAGACATGTGACAGAGCTGGGATTGGAACCCAGGTCCTTCTGACACCCAGGCCTGTGCTCTATCCTCTAATGATTCTCCTCTGAGTATTCTCCTTGTCCCAGAACTGATACTGAATCTTCTCCTCCGGATCTCCTCTTTCTCATGTTGAATCCTTGTATTTCCCCATTCAATCCCCCAGGCTAGTTGTCATTCATACTTCCCGTTTCTTGGGTAAGGTGAAGAATGAAAAATATTTTAATGTTTTGTGACAGAACATTTCTGGGGTAAAAGAATGATAAATATCAAATCAAGTGGAGGCCAGAAATGTAATTTCCCCTATCAGGGCCAATTTGTGCAATGTTTTATCCTGACAAAAATTGATATTTTATGCTGGTGATAATGGAATTCTCTGATTGTTCTGCCTTTTCATGTTTGGCTTTTTCAAAATCTTGTTTTCCCCTCCCCTCCTCTGAAAAGCTGTGCTTCTAAAGAAAAGAAGACTTTTGCTCTTCATTACCCTCCTCAGCTTGGACTCCAGAGTGAGCAGTAAGCTGTTCTTTTCAGGTTGAGGGTGGTGGTATGAGGGACATTTGCAGGTGTCAGCTCAGATTTTCAGCTAAAATTATAGCAGCAGAGGGTAAGCAGGAGTTCATCATCTCCAAGGTAAAAAGACACCAGCCTGATGGAGGAAGTCGTGTGGCAGTGGCATCCAAATATACTTCTGAAGTGAAACAGTCATGTTGTTTCCTACCCACTGTTCCCAGCTTCCAACCAGAAAGCCTAATCCCTCCCTGACCCACTTTCCTCCCATTCTGTCTTCCCCACTGCTCCTCTTGGAACTTTCCTTTCCTTTGCCCTACCACTTAGTGGCTTTTAAATGTTTCCGCTAACCCGCTCTTTACATGTTCTCTTCCTGAGCCTCTGAATCTATGCCTCACTTGCCCCTGAATGTACCCACCCCTACTAGATCCCTAATTACAATTCTTAGCTACTACCCTCAGGACCCTGCTGCCAGGGGGACCAAATAATAATAATGATAAAGAAACTTTGGTATTCATTAAGCACTTACTGTGTGCCAGGCACTGTAATAATAATAATAATAATGATGGTATTTGTTAAGCACTTACTAAGTGCCAAACACTGTTCTAAGCACTGGGCGGGATACAAGGTAATCAAGTTGTCCCATGTGGGACTCACAGTCTTAATCCCCATTTTACAGATGAGGTAACTGAGGCACAGAGAAGTTAAGTGACTTATCCAAGGTCACACAAATGACTTATCCAAGGTCACACAGCAGACACATGGCGGACTCAGAATTAGAACCTACAACCTTTTGACTACTAGGTCTTTGGTCTATCCACTGTGGGAGAGTTAGGAGAGAAGAAGAGGAGGGGCCATCCTCACCTGGGGCCTGCAAGTAAGAGGGGCTGACATGGCAGATAGGTTTTTAAAAGCGATGTTGGATGGTGTGGGGCAGGTGGATGGAGAGCCATAAGATATCATGGAAATGTGGGGCCTGATTTGGGAACTGGATGTTGGGGTGGCGAGGGGGTTTATTTGAATGCCCTAAGGAAATAGGAAAACATATTTTAAAAGTGTAAAAGTGGGAGAAAAAGAAGGGAAGAGTTTATAAAGGAGCAGGGCAGGGTGGGGAGAGACGAAGCAGGAGAGGCTGAGGGATGGGGTGGTTTACTTGGTGTCCAGTACAGAGTGCCAGGGAGAGATGACCAAGATATCTTATTAACTGAATAATAACAGTAATAATAATAATCTGGTACTGTGTGCCAGGCACTTTACTAAATACTGGGGTGGATATAAGGAAATTAAGTTGGACACAGTCCCACATGGGGCTCACAGTCTTAATCCACATTTTACAGATGAGATAACTGAGGCACAAAAAAGTGAATCAACTTGCCCAAGGCCACACAGCAGACAAGTAGCAGAGCTAGGATTAGAAGCCATAACCTTCTGACTCCCAGACCTGTGCTCTAGCCACTATGCCATGCTGCTATCTGGCTGTTGTTGAACCTCAGGGATGAGGTTTTTTGAAACCTCAGCCCCTTTTCGGGGGGCGGGGGTGAGTTGGTCCCAGAGGCCTCTCTGCAGTCCTGGTTCTAATTAAGGGGCCACCAGATTCTTGGCAGTGATGTCCACCCTGAAGGGAAAACAATACCAGAAGCCAAGGCTTACAGCACCAATCCAATCTTCTTCCCCATTGCTTGGCTTTAGGCATGGCTCTTCTTGGTACATGCCATCTAGGAACCACAACCCCAGTGAGGTAACAAGTGGTATTTATTAAGTGGCTCTCATTTCTGCTATTCACTCTCCCTTTCTATGTCACTTATGCACTTGGATCTCCCCCTTAAGCACTTGATGGTCCCCTCTTAAGTGGTCAAGATGCACCCCATCACTAGACTTGGTCAAAGGCAGGGACAGAAAAAGGCTTCCTCTCTGCCCGAGACCCACTGTAGGTGGTCAAGCTGCTCAATCCTGATTTCAGAAAGAAGCAGTGTAGCCTGATGGAGGGAACAGGGGCCTGGGAGTCAGTGGACCTAGGTTCTAATCCCAGCTAATTATTTTTTGATGGAGACATCTGCCACTTCCGTAAACTTTAAACTCCTGCAATAAACCCCCTGTACCACTGTACCTTTCCAAGCACTTAGTTCTGCACTCAACACACAAAAAGTGCTCAATAGATACCATTAATTCATGCATTAATAATTGGAGTGCAAATTGTCTTTCTCTGTCCATTCCTTCTTTCTTCATGCAGTGTCCTAGATAACAAGGCTCCTCTTGCATATACCTGTTGATTCCTATACTCGGGAATAGGGTATGTATGTATGTTTGCCTGAAATGTGATTGTGAATATCTCTGAGTCTCCATCCTCCCTGATACTGTGCAAATTCCCGGCGAGCAAGGAGCAAGTTTTGTGCTTCTGTTCTACTTCAGATCTAAGCTCCATAGGTGCTCAATAAATACCACTAGTTAATGTCAGTATCAACTATATTTACTGAACACCTTTTATATGCAGATCTCTATGCTAAGCACTTGGAAAATGTTTATAAGAAAGACTTCTTTATCTTTATCAAACTGTTTTCTTTTGTTTCTATCATTTGAATCTATGCTTTTACTATTTACGTATTTTATATTTGGCACTGTGTTTTTACTTGACTCAATTAATCAATCAATCAAACAATGACATTTATTGAGCACTTGTTGCATACAGAACACTGTAACAATTGTTTGGGAGAGTACAATATAATAGAGTTGATAGACATGATCCCTGCCTAGAAGACACAGTTTAGAAGAGACAATCTAGAAGAGGACAGATGCATTAAAATTCATTACAGATAGGGGTTATGGCAGAATGAAAGCATATTTTCTTAAGTTCTGAGGAGTTGAGGGAGAGGGGACCATCAAGTGCTTAAGGGGGAGATCCAAGTGCATAGGTGACATAGAAAGGGAGAGTGAATAGCAGAAATGAGAGCCTAGTCAGAGAAGGTCTCTTGGAGATGTTATTTTAGGAGGACTTTGAAGGTGAGAAAAGTGGTGGGCTATCACATAATAAGGGGGAGAGTGTTCCAGGCCATAGGAAGGACAAAAGCTATAGACTGTACCCTCTAGACTGTAAACTCCCTTCTAGCCTCTAAACTCCTTGTGGGCAGGGAACATACAGGGCTCTGCATACACAGTAAGTGATCAATAGATACGATTGATTGATTGGCAATTGATATGATCAGAGTTGGTAGTGAGATAGAAGAAATAGCGGTACATTAAGTGCGTTCATTTGTTCAATCATATTTACTGAGCACTTACTGTGTGTATAGCACTGTACTAAGTACTTAATGTTAAAGGAATGGAGTTGAGTATAGGTTGGCATTAGAGGAGCTGTGTATGAGGGTTGGAATCCATGACCTTCTGACTCCCAAGCCTATGGAGGTTGGTGAAATGAAGTAGGAGGGGTAGAGCTGATTGAGTGCCATAAAGCTGGTGTAAAGAATTTCAAATTGAGGCAGAAGTGGATAACTTTAATCTTTGTTGTATGCTCCTTGTACATATGGAGCTTTCGACAACATCCAAACTTTTTATAAGTTCATCTCCCTTCTCATCTATTGGTAAACCAAGGAAAAGGAAGGGAAGTATGCGGTTAATGCCTGAAGGAATCCTGGCACAGCCCTACTAGAAGACCCAGAATGCTTTGGGACATAAACCAAGCATGGACTGAGATTGCTCCAGCCCCAACATGCGATTTACAGGAATTTTAAGTGAATAAATGCAGTTGAGGGTCACGCCCAGGTAGATTGATTTAGTTGATTAAGTTCGCTAGCACGATCCCAATTCTGGGATATTTGAAAATGATTTTCTAGGCCCAGGACCACCTGCTAAAGCTGGGACTATCCAGATTTGACAAGGATATGTGGCCATTCTATGAAGAGAGGCAGATGGGGACTGTGGGTATTCAGAGAGAAATTGGACTGTACCATTTTCAAATACAATTTCCAATGCAGCTGTCACTTCTGAGAAGTCACTGGAGCTCAGCTGCAGGTGCCATTTCCCCTAATCACCGTGGTAGGGCCTTGAGAAGTAGTATGGTCAGTGGAAAGAGCACAGGTCTGGGAGGCAGAGGATCTGGGTTCTAATACCGACTCTGCCACTTGCCTGCTGTGTGTCCTTGGACAATGTAATTACCTTCTATGGGCCGCAGTTTTCTAATCTGTAAAATGCGGATTCAATGCCTGTTCTCCCTCCTATTTAAAATGTGAGCCCCATGAAAGACAGGGCCTAGGTCTTACCTGATTAGCTTGTATACACCCCAGCACTTAGGGCAGTGATAGTCACACCATAAGTGCTTAAAAAAATTCTTATTATTATTAGACACATGGTAAGTGCTTAACAAATATTATTATTATTAGGCACATAGTAAGCACTTAACAATTATTATTATTATTGTTGTGATTTTCTAGAAAAGCAGCATGGCTTAGTGGAAAGAGCATGGGCTTGAGAGTCAGAGGACGTGGAGTCTAATCTCTGCTCCTCTACTTGTCTGCTGTGTGACCTTGGGCAAGCCACTTAACTTCTCTGTGCCTCAGTTACCTCATCTGTAAAATGGGGATTAAGGCCGTGAACCCCAGGTGGGACAATCTGATTACCTTGTATCTACCCCAGCGTTTAGAACAGTCCTTGTCACATAGTAAGTGCTTAAAAAATACCATAATTATTATTATTTTGATTTGGGATGATGTTACCAGAGTGTCCTCCAGTCCTTGTGAACAGAAGATTAGCCCTTGACCTTTGCCATATATATTTGCAGGGTCTATCAGTAGCCACCCCTGCCTATATCTAACAATCAATTAATCAATCCATCAATTGTATTTATTAATTACCCACCGAGTACTAGACACAACAGTAGTGAGAACCGTAACTCTGTCCTCAAAGAGCTTCCAATTTAACAGGGAAAAGGAACACAATTATCTACACAGAAAGCAGGAGGATGAGCAAGGATAAAGCAGGAAGCAATAATAATAATAATAATTCTCTCATCTGTAGAATAGGGATTGAGACTGTGAGCCCCATGCGGAACAGACTGTGTCCAACTCAGTTTGCTTGTGCCCACCTCAGTGCTTAGTAGAGTGCCTGGCACACAGTAAACACTTAACAAATATCACAATTATTATTATTATCAGAATCCACACACCTGCGAACATGCATACAGGTCATCAAGAGAGCACTGCATCCGAGGCTAGATAGTCTTTCCAAGATAAGGGGGCGGCCCACAGAGTTAAAGGCAAAGAGAATTAGGATGGAGGAATCCTTAAATTTGACAAAAAAAAGGGTCACTCTGACCCTGAAATGTAGAGTCTCAGTGGATTAAGAATAGAGATATCTGGAAACAGCATGATCTAGCCGAAGGAACATAGGCCTCGGAGTCAGAGGACCTGTGTTCCAATCCGACTCGGCCACTTGCCTCCTGTGTGATTTTGGGCAAGTCACTCTGCTTCTGTATGCCTCAGTTACCTCATCTGTAAAATGGGGATGAAAAACCTGTTCTTCCTCCTTCTCTGAATGACATCCCCATGTGGGGCAGGGACTGTGTCTGACCCGCTTATTTTATATCTGGCCCGGCATTTAGTATAGTGCCTAGCACATAGTAAGGACTTAAACACCGCAGTTATTATGATTATCATTATTATTACTACTATTATTAGGTATCTGCTCTGTCTTGGCCCCCAGTGTTCTGCTAGGAAGTCCTTCTGCTATAAGAAGTAGCGTGGCCTAGTGGAAAGAGCACAGGCCTGGGAGTTAGAGGACATGTGTTCTAAACCTGGCTCCACACCTTGTTTGCTGTGTGAGCCTGGGAAATTCACTTAACTTCTCTCTGCCTCAGATTCCTCATCTTTAAAATGGGGATTAAAACTGAGCCCCTTATTGGACAGGGACTGTGTCCAACTTTATTATCTTGTATCTAACCCAGTGCTTAGAACAGTGTCTCATCCATAGTAAGCCCTTAACAAATACACAATTATTGTTATTATTCTAAGCCCTCCTCCTCAGGGGTAGGAGAGGTGGAAAAGTTCAGGGGTGTGGGCTTTGGGAGCTGATGGGTAGGGAACGGGTGGTATTGCTCTCTAAATGATCTTTCCGGCTCCCAGGAAACTGATGTGCCGGGAGTTCCTGGCGTATATAGCCAGTCTGTGGCAGACAGGAAGTGACACATTCTCTCTCACCCCAGAAGCAGGAAACAGCAACAGTGGTCCTCCTGGTGAAATGTTGTCCACAGGGAAGATGGAGAGTGTGGTTCCACTTATAACTACTTACAGTTATTTAAAAACCTTCCTCGACCCACCCTCAGTCTTCACCCCACATTTAGCAGGATGATTAAGTGGAAAAAGCGTGGGACTTTGGGTTCTAATTCCAGCCCTTCCAGTTGCTTGCTGAGTGACATTGGTCAATTCACTTGGCTTCTCTGTGCCTCAGTTTCCTCACATATAAAATGGGTCTTCAATATTTGTTCTCCTTCCCCTATGACTGTGAGTCCCGTGTGGGACAGGGACTGTGTCTGATATGAATATTTTGTATCTACCCCAGTGCTTCGCCTATTTTGAAAATTCCATTATTATTGTTCTGATGATGATGATGAATAAAATGTTGCAGATGGGTAAAATCAAGGGGTGGAAAAATTATTCAGTTTATATCTATAGAAACTTTAAAAGTGGATACAGCGCTCTTAAATGGTGTAAGTGGACTTGCCAAAGCCATTTGTGAGCGGATTTCATGCCTTTTGGCATTTATAAACAGCCTATCACTCGAGAACATATAGATTAAGAAGAAATAAATGGACAGATTTCATAATTTAAAAGACAGTATTGTCATTTCGAAGCTGGAGGCTCTTTAAAGCGCTGCCTGCCCTACTCAAGAAAACTTAGAAACAATATCATATTTCACCAAACTCTATTAAACTGTCAAATCAATTTCCCTTATTTCCTTTCCCCGTCAATGCTGATTACCAGATAGGATATTTGTAAGTCAATGGACGTTCTTCCCATTCTTCTCAGTCTTCTTTTTTGCGAGTCATTTTGGGTGATATTCCCCCTTTGGGGGGAGAGAGCTAAACCAGATCTCCAAATGTCTCTGTAGTGCAGGGCAACTCAGAATTTCCTTCACCAATGGCAGGCTTGGGTGCCATCAGCTTGATTGGATTTCCTACTTCCCATCTGCCTTGTAGAGTTTTAGTCTTTGGCCAAGGCCACACCTGATAAACTCTGGGTTCAAAGGTCAGAGGTGCAATCCAATCCAGGCTTCTGTGTCTCTTGCTAGCTCAGTGCTTACTCTCTTCCAAGCATTGCAAGCACAGGATAAATACAGGGTGATCTGTTCTCACTCAATTCCCAAGTGCTTTGCTGGCTAAGTGGGGGAGGAGGGATTCATTAGGCAATGGGATATGTGAACATTAGTAGGTGATAAACAAAAGCAAATTAAAAGCCAAATGATCACCACCAGTCAGGAGACACATAGCTAACAGTTACAAAGTTACACTCTCAGTTACACACTCCCTCAGCCCCACAGCATTTACACACATAACTATAATTTATTTACTTATATTTATGACTGTCTCCCCATCTACACTGTAAGCTCCCCATGAACAGGGAATGTGTCTCCCGAATGCTTAATACAGTGCTTTGCACACTGTAAGCACTCAATAAATCCCACTGATTGATTAGTTGATTAGTATAATGCTCTGCACACAGTAAGGGCTCAACAAACGACTGATTGATGGATTGATTGATTAAAAAGCATCACAGCCTTCTCAGTGTTTCAAGTTTTAAAGACAATGGGCAGCTCCACTGGATCCTGGAGCTGCCTCTCTTCTAGGGTCTCTTCATTTCTCCTTTCCCTCCACTCTCGCAGGGGTTGGTGTTGCTATTCAATGGCTGTCTTTAGTGGTCAGGTGGCTGGTCCGAAGCATTGGCCACCTTCATGTCCTCAGCGAACAGCTTCTAAGATCTGTCTCCTTACCCCAGTCACCGCAAATTGACTTGTTTCATGGCCTCATATCCAGCTGGGGGTCTCCTGTTCCTCTCTCTGGGCCAACACTCCTTCAAAATAAGCTTTTTCCAGAATACTCTGAACGGAGTGCTGAGCTTCATTACTGAGGGTTCCTAAGGACCTCACTGTTCCAGGGATTCCCAGGAAACTCTGTCTTTCCTAGTCCTTGGGGGTATTGTGAGATTGACTCATGATTTTCCTTCAGGATAATCAGTTTCCTAGATTGTGTCTGCCAACTCTATTGTACTTCCCCAAGCACTTACTTTGTACAGTGTTCTGCACACAGTAAATGCTCGATAAATATGGTTAACTATTCCTGGGGTTGCTTCACCCTCTTCACGCTGTCCAGGAATCCTCAGATTTGGTCCAATCAATCTTCAGACACTGGGTCAACATCGTGATGAACGCATCAAAATGGCAAAATTAAAATGAGAATAAAAATGATTGATAAATATAATTCACTAAGAATTTCAATATTATAATTATCTCAAATTAGTCACATTTCAAAAGTTCTAAATAGCAACACAGCCTAGTGGAAAAAGCATGAGTCTGGAAGTGAGAAGACCTAAATTCTAATCCTCACTCTGCCACTTGTCTGCTGTGTGACCTTGGGCATGTCATTTCACTTCTCTGTGCCTCAGTTCCCTCATCTGTAAAATAGGGATTAAGAGTGTGAGCTCATGTGGGACATGGACTGTATCCAACCCATATACTCAGATCCTCATTTTACAGATGAGGTAATTGAGGTTATGAGAAGTTAGGTGACTGCCCAAGGTCACACAGCAGACAAAGCAGCATGACCTTCCGACTCCCAGGCTCATGCTCTTTCCACTGAACCATGCTGTTTCTTTAAATTGATAAAATATCAATTTAAAGTGATAAATATCAATTCACCAATCATTAGTATTTATTGAGGGCTTACTGTCTGCAAAGTAAGCCCTTGGGAGAGTTCTATAGAGTAAATAAACACAAATTCTTCCCCTCAAGGATCTTAAAATCTTGTGGGGAAGGGGAGACAGAAATTGTAATAAATTACAGGTAAAGGAGGCAACCATATGTATATGTGCTTTGGAGTTGGGGGATGGGTGAGTACCTGTCTGCTTTGTGACCTTGTTCAGATCATTTAACTTCTCTGTGCATGTTACCTCATCTGTAAAATGGGGATTGAGACAATGAGCCTTACGTGGCACAGGGACTGTGTCCAACCCAATTTGCTTGTATCTACCCCAGCACTTAGAAAAGTGCCTGGCTCATAGTAAGCACTTAATAATTACTATAATTATTATTATTATTATTTGGGGTTGGGACTAAGTGTTTGGATGAGGCAATATGGAAGGAAAAGAGGGTGAGGGAATGAGAGCTTCCTTAAGGAAGGCTTCTTGGAGGAGACATGATTTTAGTTAGATTCTGAAGATGGGCAAAGTGGTACCAGAGGGTGGATGTGGGCAAAGTGTCAGTGGCAAGACAGACAAGATCAAGACCCAGTGAGTACGTTGGCTTTAGAGGCATGAAGTGTGCGGGATGGGTTGTAGCTGGAGGGGATCCTGTTGCCCCCTTGAGTGTGTATCTTGAGTTCAATGACTTTCTTGCTTACCTTTTAAGCCAGCTTCAAAGGAAATAGCAGGAGTGGGACAATGGGGTAAATTATCAGGGAATGTCTCCTGGAGGAAGTGGCTTAATAGAAGGGTTTTGACAGAGAAGAAATATATTTGGGAGTGGTGTTCCTGATGGGGGAAAAGGTGAGAGTGGTATGTTCTGGAGGGTCAGGAAACATGTCTACCAACTCTATCATATGTTATTCTACCCAGCGCTTAGCACAGTGATCTGCACACAGTAAGTGCTCTATAAATACCATGGATTGATTGATTGATTGATTGATTGATTGATTGATAGGGACAGACTGTCCACGATTTCCCGACTGGTGCATCCTGCCCTTGCTACAAGAACACATTCATGTGTGTGAGTGGTGAGGAAGCAGGATGTATGAGCTGGAAAAGACGGGAACTGACCCCTTCTATTAGGTCTCAATGCTCCAGGTCACGTTAAAACCGTACAATCCTACTCCCGGGCTGGGCTGGTTCCCGTCTCCCAGAAGCACTTGGCTCATCAGGCGTTCTACCTGACTTCCCGATCACCTGAGCGTGTGTCTAATTCCAAAGGTGAATCCATTCAGATGGCAGACACAAAAACAGCCGGTTGCCAAGCAACTGGATATCCGAAGCTCAAGCTCTGCAAGCGGAGAGCCGGCAGTTCAGGACCGAAGCCGTTTAGTTTGAAACATCAACAAACATAAGACAATCTGCTCTCAGTCTCTTTTTTTCTCCAAGAGTCCTTGCTCCTCTTAACTTCTGCATACATCTGCCAAGTAACAGGGATGAGCATGTGGCAGAAGTGCCTGCAAAATATTCCTGAATATGGAAATCACCAAGGATTAGGGTATCCTTGACATTTTCCACCCATAACAATAATAATAAAAGTGTTAGTCGTTAAATACTTAATATGTTCCAGGCACCATAATAAGTGCTGGGGCAGATACAAGCAAATCTGGCTGGACATAGTCCCTGTCCCATGTGGGGCTCATAGTCTCAATCCCCATTTTACAGATGAGGTAACCGAGGCACAGAGAAGTGAAGTGATTTGCCCAAGGTCACACAGCACACAAGTGGTGGAGCTAGGATTAGAACCCAGGTTCTTCTGACTCCCAGGCCCATAGTCTATCCACAAGGCCACGCTGCTTCTCCCAAAAAGTAAAAGTAAAAAAAAATGTAAGAGTAAAAATAGAGAAACAACTCAATGTATAATGAGTTCTCTGTCCCAAAAGTGGGTGAGAAGAGCCATCAAAGCAAATGCCCCAGTCTCCACCTAATCTAAGCCGATTACATTTTCCTTTCTTGATATCATTGGCTTCAGGGCCCAGGGATTTCATTTATTCATCATCCAATGGAGTTACAGTTGGCTTTTTCTAGCAGGCAGAATTACCTTGGATGAGTCATCTTGGAGAAGATATAACGAGGCGGGAAGGATACCCTGTCTAATATTGCTGACTTCCTTTTCTTTTTGATTCTTGACAGTGCAATTTGCCTGGAAGTGAGATTTAATTCTTCTGGCCCCTCTGAGCCCTTCCAACCCCACCCCACCTGATGTTAGAATCCTCCACCTGATGTCACCGTCCCCCTTGACATTACAGCCGCCCTTCCGGGAAGCAGATGGTACAGAGGCAAGAGGAGGATTCTGACTTTACACAGGGGGAAGTTGAGCAGTGAAAACTGACCCGGGGGAGGAAAGATCCCTTCTTCATGCAAATGCCTTTAGTCATAAGGACTGAGAGAAAAGAGAAAGGAAGGGAACACCATATGGGCTACGTTACTCACTGAAATGCTTTGCAGAGTTTGGGGAGTGATGTCAGTAGCTCTTTAATCTCATTTCCTATTTTAAAGTCTCCTGCTCTAGTGACACCTAGTTACATTCTGGACATGTGGAAAACGTAACACAATGTAACACGGCGGGATGTGTTGGATGAGCCTTTTTGTAGCATGGAAAGGTCCCTGTGCTATCTCATTTTTGTTATTTACGTTCCTGAGCAAGGTTATGTGGCTCGTGGGCTCTCCGAAGATAAATGGCTCATCTAGGCTCCCTGGCATGCTCCCAACATGTAGGAAAGACTTTGTCTTTCCTCTTCGGAGACCGAGCTTTGGATTTGTACAGAAGAATGAAAGGGTCGACCCTGAGAGGGAAGCTGGGCCAAATGTTTTGAAGGGATAGGTGCTGGGGTCTAGAGGGGAAATCTTCCGGGAATAGCTGGGGGAGAGCCAGCCTGTGGGTAGGGGCTGGGGGCATTTGGCAGTCCTGTGCAATGGCTGAAACAGACACCATTTCGGGCTGAGATTAGTTGGTGAATTGGAGAGTGCTTCAGAGCATCTGTCTGCAATTTGCCTGATGTTAGCCAATGAGATTATCCTACTTTCCCTAGAGACTGTCACTTCATGTGGAGTAAATTTCTTAACATCCATCCAACCATTGAAGTGCTCGAGTGAATACTATATATCCTGACATCACAGATGTGTTACATATTTACCAGAGGATTATATATTGTATTATAATAGAAACTTAAATGAGCCCAACTTCATTCCCAGAGAGCCTAGATTGGTTTTCCCAGATCCAGCTCAGGCATCAGTACTCACCACCCTAGAGCTGTCCGGGAGTAGATTTGCTGTTGGATACTGTTCTTTCTTGTTCTTTCATCTTTCTTCCCCACTGCTCAATGAGCTTCCTTCCTTTTAGCTGCTGAAGGTGCAGGATGTCAAAGGGTCTAGACGGCACTCACAGATAATTGCTGGCGTGGCGTGTTTAAATGTTGAAATGGATTACGACTGAAAGGTGGTGGATTGCCGTTTCATCCCCCGGACTCTGATTCCATTCTACTCCAGAGCAGAACAATATAATGCTCTGTTTTCTCCCTAGCCATGAGGGCAATGCAGTTCTATCCAAGACACTAAGATACCAGCTCACCAACCTCTCAAGAAGGTATGAGGTGATTCTGATGATCGCCGGTGAAATCAGGAGCTTAAATGCTGAAAGACACAATGGGAGTATTGACCCTGGCAATTGGGTCAAAGAGTAAAAGTATCTACCTTAGGAACATGAGAGAAAACACAGGTGCAAATTGATCAAAACAAAAGTCAGGGATAAATGAAGAAATGAAATGGAACTTAGAGATCTCCACTTTAGTGCTGAGGGTGACTGATGAGATGGGAAGATCAGAAAGGTTGGGGATTGCCTCTTGGGGGACGGGGCCTTTGTAAGAGTAATAATAATAATGTTGGTATTTATTAAGCACTTACTATGTACAGAACACTGTTCTAAGCGCTGGGGGGGATTCAGGGTAATCAGGTTGTCCCACATGAGGCTCACAGTTAATCCCCATTTTACAGATGAGGTAACTGAGGCACAGAGAAGTTAAGTGACTTGCTCACAGTCACACAGCTGACAAGTGGCAGAGCTGGGAGTCGAACCCATGACCTCTGACTCCGAAGCCCAGGCTCTTTCCACTGAGCCACGAGGATCAGCATAGTTTGGTGGATTGTTTATGGTACCTACGAAGTATTTACTAAGCATGAAGCACTGTTCTAAGTTCGGGGGTTGATCAGGTCAGGCCCAGTCCCTGTCCTGCATGGGGCTCAGAGTATAAGTAAGAGAGAGAAGAGATAACAAATCCCCATTTTGCAGTTGAGGAAATCGAAGCACAGAGAAATTAAGTGACTTGCCCAAGGTCACCTAGCAGGTAAGTGGCAGAGTCTGGATTTGAACCCAGGACCAGATCAGGAGAGACTGATGAGTGGAGAGATTTCCACAGGGATCACCAGAGACAGGAACCTGCTGGTTTGGCATATTCGTTGCAGACTTCTGAGGTTTAATTTTAATAAAAGCAATATTGCCCTGCCGGTTTCTCTATTCCCAGTGGGACTGGGCTAGATAGTGGATCTCCCATGGTGCACTCTCCTTTTGTCCCTCCTGACACGATGCCTCTTGGCCACCTCCCAGGAGACTGGTGGCAGTGGCCTGTGGGAATTGATGGCTCTTCTTCCCCAAGGCCCAGTCAAAACCCAGCTCCTGGACCCCACCCTCACCTCACACTGTCTCGTTCTTCCTCAAGAGCCTCCTAGAACAACTGCTGCCCTTATTCCCTCCTCCCTGCATTCATTCATTCAGTCAGTTGTATTTACTGAGCGCTTACTGTGTGTGCTTGGGAGAGTATAATACAAAGGTAAACCGGCACATTCCCTGCCTACAATGAGCTTATAGTCTCACACTGCAACTCTGATCAAACTCTTAAGAGCGAGGACCGTATCTACCAACACTGTTCTATTGTATTCTTCCATGTCCTTAGTACAGTGCTTTGCACTAAGTAAGCTCTCAATAAAAAAAGAAATTGGTTGATTGATTGATTGAGACTGTAAGAAACAAGCAGTTAAGAAGATGACATCGTCCAGTTCCCAGAGCAGCGTGGCCCAGTAGAAGAAGTACGGACCTGGGAGTCAGAAGACTTGGGTTCTAATCCTGTCTCTGCCACTTGTCTGCTCTGTGATCTTGGGCAAATCACTAAATTTTTGTGCTTCAGTTTCATCATCTGTAAAATGAGGATTCAAGTGCTTGTTTTCCCTCCTTATTAGATTGTGGGACAGAGACAGTGTATAATATGCTATAGTGTATCTATCCCAGCACTTATTACAATGTCTGGCACATTGTAAGGTCTTAATAAATATTATCATTATTATTATTATTAGTATCATTATCAGTTCCAAAGTTGGAGTATGTCTCTGATAACACATAGAGTGGAAGAGGTATAAAGACCTCCAACTGGGTGGTCATTCAATCAGTGATATTTATTGAGCACTTACCTTGTGAAGACCACTGTTTTTAGCACTTGGGACAGTACAGTACAACAGAGTGGGTAGATGTGATTCCCTACCCACAAACATGTTACAGTCTAGAGGGAAGGTAGGGCCATGATGGGTGAGGAAATGGGAGAATCCAGGGCTGATAATATGATAATGATGGCATTTGTTAAGTGCTTACTAAATTCCATACACTATTCTAAGCGCTGAGGTAGAAACAAGGTAATTGGGTTGGGCGTAGTCCCTGTCCCTCATGAGGTTCACAGTCTTCATCCCCATTTTACATATGAGGTTACTGAGGCACGGAGAAGTGAAGTGACTGCCCAAGGTCACACAGCAGATAAGTGGCGGAGCTGGGATTAGAACCCACATCCTCTGACTCCCAAACCCGTGCTCTTGAATTATGGTAGGGCCAGCCCACGTGGAGAGTTGGAATTGGAATAGACAATCCTGGTCAAGAGGGCAGAGGTTGGAGTGGGATCACCAGCCCAAGCAGGCTTCAGGTGAACAAGTAGGTCCAGAGGGATGGAAGATGAAGCAGGGCATTCAAGAGGCAAACAGGAATGACCTTAGGAAAATGCTGAACGTTGCTTCACTGCTCCTTCACTAAACAGGCATTCCACTTATATAGCTGGAAGACTAGCATAAGTATTTTTCCTTATTGGTGACTGTTCTCTGACATTACCCGCCAGTCCTTAAATGTCTTCTATTTACCCTGAAAACAATCCACATTTTGGGCTTTCCTCCCAGCCCCACAGCACTTATGTACATATCTGTAATTGTATTTATTTATATTAACCTCCATCTCCCTCACTAGACTGCAAGCTCATTATGGGCAGGGAATGTGTCTGTTAAATGGTTATATTGTACTCTCCCAAGTGCTTAATACAGCGCTCTGCCCACACTAAGTACTCAATAAATATAATTGACTGATTGACTTACTTTCCCTGAAATTACTAAAATCAATAACTTCAAAGTCCATTTCCCTTGCCCTCCTAGTGTGGCCCAATGGAAAGAGCTTGGGCCTGGGAGACAGGAGACCTGGGTTCTAGCCATGGCTCTGCCACTTGCCTGCCATGTGACCTGGGGCAAGTCACATGTAGGATTAGACTCCATTTTTGGCACCCAAGAACCTCACAATCTAAGAATAAGGGGTAGAGGAGGTTTCTGATAGGCACAACGGGAAAGATTCATTCATTCATTCAATAGTATTTATTGAGCGCTTACTATGTGCAGAGCACTGTACTAAGCGCTTGGGATGAACAAGTCGGCAACAGATAGAGACGGTCCCTGCCGTTTGACGGGCTTACAGTCTAATCGGGAGAGACGGACAGACAAGAACAATGGCACTAAACAGCGTCAAGGGGAAGAACATCTCGTAAAAACAATGGCAACTAAATAGAATCAAGGCGATGTACAATTCATTAACAAAATAAATAGGGTAACGAAAATATATACAGTTGAGCGGACAAGTACAGTGCTGTGCGGATGGGAAGGGAGAGGTGGAGGAGCAGAGGAAAAGGGGAAAATGAGGCTTTAGCTGCGGAGAGGTAAAGGGGGGATGGCAGAGGGAGTAGAGGGGGACGAGGAGCTCAGTCTGGGAACGCCTCTTGGAGGAGGTGATTTTTAAGTAGGGTTTTGAAGAGGGAAAGAGAATCAGTTTGGCGGAGGTGAGGAGGGAGGGCGTTCCAGGACCGCGGGAGGACGTGACCCAGGGGTCGACGGCGGGATAGGCGAGACCGAGGGACGGTGAGGAGGTGGGCGGCAGAGGAGCGGAGCGTGAGGGGTGGGCGGTAGAAAGAGAAAAGGGAGGAGAGGTAGGAAGGGGCAAGGTGATGGAGAGCCTTGAAGCCTAGAGTGAGGAGTTTTTGTTTGGAGCGGAGGTCGATAGGCAACCACTGGAGTTGTTTAAGAAGGGGAGTGACATGCCCAGATCGTTTCTGCAGGAAGATGAGCTGGGCAGCGGAGTGAAGAATAGACCGGAGCGGGGCGAGAGAGGAGGAAGGGAGGTCAGAGAGAAGGCTGACACAGTAGTCTAGCCGGGATATAACGAGAGCCCATAATAGTAAGGTAGCCGTTTGGGTGGAGAGGAAAGGGCGGATCTTGGCGATATTGTAGAGGTGAAACCGGCAGGTCTTGGTAACGGATAGGATGTGTGGGGTGAACGAGAGGGACGAGTCAAGGATGACACCGAGATTGCGGGCCTGCGGGACGGGAAGGATGGTCGTGCCATCCACGGTGATAGAGAAGTCTGGGAGAGGACCGGGTTTGGGAGGGAAGATGAGGAGCTCAGTCTTGCTCATGTTGAGTTTTAGGTGGCGGGCCGACATCCAGGTGGAGACGTCCCGGAGGCAGGAGGAGATGCGAGCCTGAAGGGAGGGGGAGAGGACAGGGGCGGAGATGTAGATCTGCGTGTCATCGGCGTAGAGATGGTAGTCAAAGCCGTGAGAGCGGATGAGTTCACCGAGGGAGTGAGTGTAAATGGAGAACAGAAGAGGGCCAAGAACTGACCCTTGAGGAACTCCAACAGTTAAAGGATGGGAGGGGGAGGAGGCTCCAGCGTAGGAGACCGAGAATGATCGGCCAGAGAGGTAAGAGGAGAACCAGGAGAGGACAGAGTCCGTGAAGCCAAGGTGAGATAAGGTATGGAGGAGGAGGGGATGGTCGACAGTGTCAAAGGCAGCAGAGAGGTCAAGGAGGATCAGAATGGAGTAGGAGCCATTGGATTTGGCAAGAAGGAGGTCATGGGTGACCTTAGAGAGAGCAGTCTCGGTAGAGTGGAGGGGACGGAAGCCAGATTGGAGGGGGTCTAGGAGAGAATGGGAGTTAAGGAATTCTAGGCATCGATTGTAGACGACTCGTTCTAGGATTTTGGAAAGGAAGGGTAGTAGGGAGATAGGACGATAACTGGAGGGGGAAGTGGGGTCAAGAGTGGGTTTTTTTAGGATGGGGGAGACGTGGGCATGTTTGAAGGCAGAAGGGAAGGAGCCCTTGGAGATTGAGTGGTTAAAAATCGAAGTTAAGGAAGGGAGGAGGGCAGGGGCGATGGTTTTAAGAAGGTGAGAGGGAATGGGGTCCGAGGCGCAGGTGGAGGGGGTGGCACTTGCGAGGAGGGAGGAGATCTCCTCTGAGGATACTGCAGGGAAGGATGGGAAAGTAGGGGAGGGGGTTGTTGGGGGGGAGGGGAGAGGCGGAGGGGTGACTTTGGGGAGCTCAGACCTGATCGTGTTGATTTTCGTGAGGAAATAGGTGGCCAGATCATTGGGGGTGAGAGATGGGGGAGGGGGAGGAACAGGGGGCCTAAGGAGAGAGTTAAAGGTCCGGAACAATCGGCGGGGGTGATGGCATGGGTGTCGATGAGGGAGGAGAAGAAGCTTTGCCTGGCGGAGGAGAGGGCAGAGTTAAGGCAGGAAAGGATAAATTTGAAGTGTGTGAGGTCGGCTTGGTGTTTGGACTTTCGCCAGCAGCGCTCAGCAGCTCGAGCATAGGAGCGTAGGAGGCGGACGGAGGAGGTGATCCAGGGCTGTGGGTTAGCGGAGCGAGAGCGGCGGAGGGAAAGGGGGGCGAGAGAGTCGAGATGAGTAGAGAGGGTGGAGTTGAGAGCGGAGACCCGCTCGTCGAGAGTGGGAAGAGAGGACAGGGCGGCAAGGTGAGGAGAGAAGCTATTGGAAAGATGGATGGGATCGAGAGAGCGGAGGTCTCTGTGGGGCAGTAGCGAAGATTTGCAGGGGGAGGGAGTGTGAGAGATGAGGCAGGTGAGAAGGTTATGGTCAGAGAGAGGGATTTCAGAGTTGGTGAGGGAGGAGATAGTGCAGCGGTAGGAGATGACGAGATCGAGGGTGTGACCGAGTCGGTGAGTGGGCGCGGTATGGTGGAGGAGGAGGTCGGCAGAGTCGAGGAGGGATAGCAGGCGGGCGGCAGAGGAGTCGTTGGGTACATGCGTATGGATGTTGAAGTCTCCAAGGATCAGAGTGGGCAGAGAGAAGGAGAGAAGGAAGGCGAGAAAGGGGTCAAGGTGGTTGAAGAAGTCGGAGGTGGGACCGGGAGGGCGGTAGATGACGGCGACAAGTTACTGGAGTGGGTGGTAGAGGCGAATGATATGGGCTTCGAAGGAGGGGAAGGAGAGGGAGGGGGGAGGAGGGATAGTGCATAAAACAGTACAACACAGGAACTACCTAAGCGTTGAGGAAAACAGTAAATCTGACAAGAGAAGTAGAGCGTAGTGGCTAGAGGAGGAGAATACCAGGATCCTTGTGGTTCAGTACAGCAGGCTCAATAGACAGTCGCATGTACTGCTGTACTGCTGTAGCCCTTTCGACATCCCCAAAATTGCGAAGTCTTCACATTTGCGGAGTTTCCTCTCCTTTCCAGGGTTGGAGTAAGGGCATGAAAAGTGTCCAACTTGATTAGCTTGCATCTTCTGCCCAAATTAGTACAGTGCCTGACACATAAGTGTTAAAAGGATATGAATAATCAATGAATTGATTACATTTTCCCATTTTGCTGAATCTCTCACCTGCAATGAGTCTACATTCGTAACTTTAGCAACCTGTTGCTTCCTTTATTTTCAAACTCCCATCTTCATCCCCAGGCAAAGTAGACTTGGGTGGCTTGCCCCTTTTCCCTCCCTCCACAACTCCCTCCCTCCCTCCCTCAGTCCTCCCCACATTCTCCTCCTTGGTCCATACTTCCGTTGTACCCACTACTTTCCTCAGTTGTGCGAAAATGATACAGGGTCTTTTTAACTGGAGTTCAATATCTTGAACTGGCATCACCTTGTTCTGTCTTCATCCTTAGCCTTCTCAGCAGCCTCATTGCCGGCTTCCTTTCCCTTTTCTATTCACCATCGATTCCTCAAGTGATGGCATGCAGTCCATGGTGTTAGAGTCTGGTCAAATTGTTTGGAGACCAGGATCTCTAGCAAATAATATATGTCCCTCTGAATGGCTCTGCACCTTTTCTCTCCCTCATCGACCACTGACTGTACAGAAGTTTTCCGCTTACCCTGTACTTCTTCCTCCTCTCCTACCACTTGTGTCGCTACTCCCCCTTCAACCTCCTTTTGCCTTTCCAGTCCCCTTTTGAACTATTTTTCCTGGATCCGTCTATTGTTCTTCATCCATTCATTCACTCCTTAATCCATTCATTCATACATAAGTATTTATTGAGCATCTATTGTAGCAGACCCACGGGAAAGTCAGTACACTAAAAGTAAAATACACTGTTCTGGTCCTTGTTACAATCTAAGGCCTATAGTTTGGGAAGGAAGAAAAACAGACACAACTAGGGAAAGTATGGAGAAAAAGAATATATGAATGACTAAATAATAATAATTAATAATTATGGCATTTGTCGAGCACTTACTATGTGCAAAGCACTGTTTTAAGTGCTGGGGAGGATACAAGGTTGTCCCAAGTGGGGCTCATAGTCTTAATCCCCATTTTACAGATGAGGTAATTGAGGTAACAGAGAAGTTAAGTGACTTGCCCAAAGTCATACACCTGACAAGCGGCTAAACCGGGATTTAAACCCATGACATCTGACTCCCAAGCCCATGCTCTTTCCACTGAGCCACGCTGCTTCTCAAAATGGACTAAATGGACAATATGACTGAGAGAGGTAGGGAACACTTATGGTGAAAGTGATTTTCAGGATGATTTTAACAACACGTCCTCCTAACTCCTATTCTCTACACCATACACCCCCCCACACCACCTCCTGCCCCCCTCCCCCATACAAACAATTATAACTCACAGGCCCTCCCTTTCATGTGGAAACACAGCCCTAAACTCTGCTCCCCACAGTTCTGCTCCTCTTGTGCCTTCCTCTACTTTCTCCTTCCTTTCCTCCTCACTCCATGACCTGGAATCTCTCCACATGGATTCCTTGATGGAAAACCCTATACTTTTCATGCTCACCTTACCCTCTCTCCCAGCTCCACTCAGAGATTCCAAACTGCAGTTGAGGGAGGGTTGGGAGGAACAGGTCTTTTTTACATCATCCCTTCTGGAAAACTTGGTCTCAATTGCCTAGGTCTGACGGCAGGGCCTGGGAGTCCTTGGTCTAGCCTAAAGCAGTCTTTCTGGTTGAGTCAGGTTGGGAGGAGACCACCAGAGGTTGGGTGGGACCCTTAGGGTAGGGGGATGTGTCTAGGACCCTGATGGAAAATCAGTGCAGGGAAGCAGACATTTATTGATGAATTCCATGCAGCTGTTATAGTATGGGTGGGTGAGGGGTGGAGAAGTGGGGCTGAAAAGGGTGGGCACTGGCCATTGTTCCAGCATACTGGACCAGAGATGCCCATGACATCACCAGCCATACAGAGGGACATGTTATCGCCCCAGGTTCATTTTTATGCAGTTTGCAGATCATTTGCAACACAAAAATACTTCTTCAGAGGGACCTCTGAGCCCCTCACTTGCTCCAGAGGCTTTGAGTTCCCCAACAAAATCATTGCAAAATTTAGAGATGCATTTGAGCCACGAAAGTCAGTGGCAGGAGCTACAGAGTGAGGAGGCGCAGTGCTGAAAATCAGAATGGTGGATATAAAGTGTGCATTTGGGGTAGGCCAGCTAAAGCCGGACTGCAAGGTTTAAAACCAGATTACTGGTGCCGTTCAGTCAGGGCCATGAGAATATGAGCAGGGCACAGTGTTGTTCCCAAACTGCAGGGCAGTCTTTCAGAGACAGTCTTAACTTAGGGATTGATTACTCTGCCCTCTAACTTGCTTCCCGTTGTCTGCTCTGCACCGAAACCGGAAAGGTAGAGGGAATGAAATGCACATCAGACAATTGGTCTTCTTGATGGCCACTTGTCTGAATGAGGTCAGAAACTGAATCTGTCATCTGAAATGAGTTTTTTAGTACCTTTGGATTTTAATTTGCTGGGGGATCCCTTGGCTAATCTGCCATTGATTGGAGGAGATTTGAGCATCTCTGTCCTCTGATTTTACTAACCTGCTTCATTTTGTCAGGATTTTTCATAGCTAATGATAATAATTGTGCTATTTGTTAAGGGCTCACTATGTGCCAAGCACTCAAATAAATACAAGATAATCAGATCAAGCACAGTCCCTGACCCACATGAGGCTCACAAGTAGGAGGGAATCCCCTCTTTTCAACTGAGGCACAGAAGAGTCAAGAGACTTGACCAAGGTCACAGAGCAGGCAAGTGACCAAGCTGGGACTAGAATCCAGATCTTCTGACTCCTAGGTCTGTGCTCTTTCCGAGGGCACATGACTTCCCTCGCTTTTAAAGCTTGGGGAATACTCACCATCAAGAACGTGGTAATGAACAATTCTAGAACCTAGAGTTAGATTTTAAATTTGATTAAAATTTTCCCTTGGCCAAAGTCTGCTTTGGTCTAAGCCCACCTTAATTTCCTTCTGGGTCTAGGTCTGTTATCCAGAACAACTTTGGGATCCCCTCTGCCAATCACCAGCATTGGGGTACATTCAATAGTATTTATTGAGCCCTTACTATGTGCAGAGCACTGTACTAAGCGCTTGGAATGAACAAGTCGGCAACAGATAGAGACAGTCCCTGCCGTTTGACGGGCTTACAGTCTACCAGTGATAGATTCCAGGTGTCAATCAGAGGTCAGACAGCTCACATCTGCCTTGATTTGGTTGGTTGCTGGGTTAAGATGGGCTAAATGCTGAGGGACAAAGGATTCCTTGAGAAAAGGAAGTTGAATTTAACTCACCACACCTCTCTCTACCTGAAACAGAGATAAGAGTGGTTATAACTGTAGTCATCAATTTCAAAAGAGAAGGCGTTTTATTTTTGTTGTGGGCAATTTACAGCTGTTGTCCATTATGGATTCTCCAGGGTGTCATAAGCCACTACAACTCCTCAGTCCCATACGTTTAACTCAGCAATGTGGCTGGGAAAGAGTCTTAAATCA
Organism: Ornithorhynchus anatinus; assembly: GCF_004115215.2. Taxonomy (NCBI): domain Eukaryota; kingdom Metazoa; phylum Chordata; class Mammalia; order Monotremata; family Ornithorhynchidae; genus Ornithorhynchus; species Ornithorhynchus anatinus. Next base: position 19,688,349 of record NC_041732.1, read on the forward strand.
TAGGGAGGGGAAGAGAAGAAAATCATCTGGAAATTGCAAGAATGCAGCTTATGTCTTTGCAACAACTGAAGTTTTTCTGCTCTTTGCCACTACAATGTACTAAAAACCATATGCTAAGCCGTTTGGAGTATTGTGATACAATGGAATATAAATCTGGCCCTCTTAAGAGGAGAAAAATGCTGTTAATGTCCTAAAGAAAGAATTCGAGTTTGTCTTATTGACTAACATACTGCATTGCAGTACTATACCAGGCAAGCAAAAAAAAAAAAAAATCACTGGCCCGGACAATGAGAGCATTCAGTTGGCATCTTATATTTGCAAGAACTCGAGGTATTTTTTCTTCCTTTTGGCTGGATCTGAAGGACTTACCATTGTTCAGTATACCATCAATGAACACAGTTCACACCCCTCATTGAGAACGCTGTGGAATTTATAGATGACAAAATATACCCCAATTGGTCTCGGACTCATCAGCCTCTTCATCCTTCAATAGGCTTTTTATTGGAGTTCCAATACAGCTCACTCTGAAGAGAGGCGAGAAATATGACCACGAGGAAGTGATGTAGGGCGGTCTCCTAGTTCATTTGTCTGCCCAGCGAGGCGGTGGTTTATGCTTGTTTTCCTTCCGCTTCCCAGGAAGGGAGGAGAGTAGCCAAGACTAGAAGATGAAGCCTTGCTTTAGAGGTCAGCCTTCCGGGGGTTTGCTTGATGAGTCCACCACAAACTGGCTGGGTATAATCCTGAACCTGACCGGGTGAAATGTCATCCTTCAAAGGGGATTTTGTGTCTGTGTCCTCTGAACACTCAGGATTGCTGCAGGGGTGATTTATCCCTCTTGGAGGACAGGAGAATAGATTTACCTAAGAGGACAGAGAGAGTCAGGGTCAGGACTTGAGCTCTCTGAAGTTTTGATTCAAAGAAGGGTTTCAAGAAGATGAGAAAAATCAGAAGGTTTTGTATCCATCAAATGACTTTCTTTCTAGCTGCTTAGAGAATTGACAAGGCAATAGCCTTTGTCCTCTCAGTCTCTCTGAGGCAGGCAAAGAGGAAAACCTGGAGGATTGTTCCCTATTGGCAGCTGAGGAAACTGAGGCTCGGTTGGTTCCTAAGTTGCTCATTGAAAATTTGGGCCTAAGGAGGTTTCCACATTCTGGGTTCGCTTCAGTCCCCTATTCCCTCATCTTGTGGCCCAGACAGGTGAGTACAGATAGAAAGCTAAAGGAGGTCGGCTATTGTGGATTAAGAAAATCCATTTTCTCCGACCCCCTCCCCCACCCAGCTGCTCATCCTTCCACGGGGACCCTGGAAACAGAAGCAGAGGGAGGTCTAGTAACTCAGCAAGTTAACAGAAATGGTGGCAATTGAATTTCACCTTTTCCTGAAACTTGAAACCCATCCTAGATATACTATTTCTTTCTTCCCCACAGGACGGCGTCCATACCAGGTGCTCATGGCCCGTGTTCATCCAGGAGAAAGCAATGCCAGCTGGGTAATGAAAGGCACCTTGGAGTTCCTCGTAAGCAGTGACCCCATTGCTGAACTCTTGAGGGAAACCTTCATTTTCAAGATTGTCCCTATGCTCAACCCAGATGGTGTCATCAATGGCAAGTGAGTCCTCCTGTACTTTCTCTCCTGCCTAGTCACCATGGAAACGTGCAGCAAGATGCAGGTAGTGGGTGTGACCTAAGAAGTCTATCCCCTCTGGCTCTCTCCAGCTTACTTGTTAACTACCAACTCATAGTCACATCTCACTTGGATGTGTGGTTTGGGGGGCAGGGAGATTAAGAATTCATTGAGCTACCCGTTTTATTTCACTTAGTGGGTATACGCCTGTCCATCCATGAATATAGCATTGCTAATTATTCAGTTGAGATTCCCAAGCTATGTGATGAGAGCAGGTGGTTTTAAGAGGGAGTAAGAAATCCTTATGAGTGGGTTGACCAGCTGTCTTGCTTTGTTTAGAGAGTCCTGTTTTTTGAGGGTTTGTTTCAGTGTCCTGAAAAAAGTTCTTGGAACACACTGAATGTGCCAGGTTTGTTTTTTTTTAAGGAGGATCTTCTTTTGCCCCTGATAATTGTTTTTACGTGATCATTGTGGGCAGGGAAAGTGTCTATCAACTCTGTGGATTGTGCTTTCCCAAGCATTTAATCCAGTCTGTACACATGGTAAGTGCTCAATAAATATCACTGATTGATAGCCCTTGGCATGGTTGTCTCATTCCCTGCTGGCAAGGAGGGAGTGGGGAATGTCAAATAAACAGTGGAGAAGCAGGGTGGCCTAGTGGAAAGAACACATGCCTGAAATCCCAGCTCTGCTACTTGACAGCTGTTTGACCTTAGGCAAATCACTTTACTTTTCTGTGCCTAAATATCCTCATCTATAAATTGGGGTTTAAAATCCTGTTCTCCGGCCTATTTGGACTGTGAGCCCCGGTTGAGACAGAGAATGTTTCTGATCTGATTATACTGTATCTATCCCAACGCATAATATGGTGTTTGGCACATAGAAAGAGTTTAACAAATGCAACTATCATTATATATTAAGACTTTAGATGTTTTAGCATTAAAGATAAATACCAGTTAAATAGGTTGGACACAGTCTCTGTCCCACAGAAGTCTCACAGACTAAGTAGGAAGGAGAACAGGTATTGAATCTCCAATTTACAGATAAATAAACTGAGGCATAGGAAAGTTAAGTAATTTTCCAAGGTCGCCCAACACTCAGGTGGCAGAGATGGGATAAGAACTCAGGTCTTCTGACTTCCAGGACTGGGCTCTTTGCATTAGGCTATGCTGCTTCTGGCCTTGGCCTTTAGTGTCATGGTTTTTCAGTCCGTAAATCCAGACACTGCTGAGGTGCCTATATGACAAGAGTCAGGGGTAACATACTCCTCGATACTGTCTATCTCTCCACTGACCTCTTGCCCATATCTGCCTCTGGCCTGGAACGTCCTCCCTCTTCATACCCCACAGAAATTAATTACTCTCCCCTGCTTCAAAGCCTTATTGAAGGCACATCTCTTCCAAGAGGCCTTCCCTAACTATACCCTCTTTTCCTCTTTCCCCTCTTTCTTCTGCATCACCTGCACTTATTTACATTCCTGTAATTTCATTTATTTATAGTAATGCCTGTATCCTCCACTGGATTGTAAAGCCATTGTGGACAGAAAATTTGACTGTTTCATTGTTTTGTTGTACTCTCCCAAGAGCTTAGTACAGTGTTCTGCACAGAGTAAGTGCTCAGTAAATTCAATTAACTGACTGACTGACTCCCAAACATGGGATCAGTCCAGACAATGGGACCCCTAAATAATTATGGTATTTGTTAAGTGCTTAGTAGTTGCCAGACACTGTCCTAAGTGCTGTCTTCTAAAACAGAGGACAGCTGATCGATTGGACAAATCCATGGCAATTGTGCCACTCTCCATGGTGCCAACCCTGCAGTCCCTCAGGCTCTACATCCGGCTGAGATGTGGACACAACCTTGTTAGAACAGTTATTGCTGTCCCATAGCAGAGAAACTGAGACAAAGAGCAGTGAAAGGCGATGGTGGGATTAGAGCACCTTCACTTCTGCCTCATGAACAAGACCCCCCAGCCAACCCATCTTTCAGTCCCCCTGCCTCTAGGAGCAGAAACCTCTCTGAGAAAGCAGTGTTGTTAGCAGTTTGGACTCTCAGCAGCAGCCAATGTTAGAGGTCAGCTTACCCTTGGGGGCAAATTTGCTCACTGTGTGTGAAGCATGTAAATTTAACTCACAAGGCTGCCCATCCTGAATAGGACAGGAAATGAAAGAACAGATTTGGGGGCTATTTCTATTTCCATATCTCCCTGACCAATCAAGTTCTTTTCTTATATTTCCCCATTCATGAGTTGTCCTGTTACAGATGGAAAATGGTTCTCTGCTACAGATTACTAAAACCCTGGCATAATGCACCTGGTGGGATCTTTGTGGGTGTCTCCTCCCCAAGGAGTTTGGACTTTAAGACCTACTAATCCCAGCTCTGTCACTTGTCTGCTGCGTGACCTGGGGCAAGCCACTTCACTTCCATGTGCCTCAGCTACCTCATCTGAGAAATGGGGAACCCTGCATGGGACAGAGACCATTTCCAACATGATTTGATTGTATCCACCCCAGAGCTTAGTACAGTGCCTGGCAAATGATAAGCACTTAATAAATACTATGGTTATTACTATTATTACCAGCTTGCACTCCGTGGAAATATCCCCTGGATTCTTTCTTATTCCGTTTCACGCTTGCAAAGTATTTCATATATCCTTGCAACATGCCCATGAGGGAAGGAGTTGGGGCAGGAGAGCTGAGAATACCAGATCTATTATATTAGTCCAACGCCCATCTTAATAATGTTGGTATTTGTTAAGCGCTTACTATGTGCAGAGCACTGTTCTAAGCGCTGGGGTAAACACAGGGGAATCAGGTTGTTCCACGTGGGGCTCACAGTCTTAATCCCCATTTTACAGATAAGGGAACTGAGGCACAGAGAAGTGAAGTGACTTGCCCACAGTCACACAGCTGACAAGTGGCAGAGCTGGGATTCGAACTCATGAGCCCTGACTCCAAAGCCCGTGCTCTTGCCACTGCGCCACGCTGCCATCTTCCCTGACGCAATTTGCCACCACAGTCAGAGACAAAATAGGAGGATGAATGGACCGTTGATCTCATCCAGAATGCCCTTGCTTAGGTTCTACATAAACCCAGATTTCCTAACAAAGCCATCAAGCCTTTGAAAATGTATCTTGTGTCAAACCAGGAGATGCAAAGTGACACCCAATCTGGGGAAGAAATGATTTAAAGGGCCTCATCAAAGTTCCAAAGTGACTCCAAATACCTTTTCTCAGGGACCCATGAGGTCAAGGCAAACAACCCTTAACAGAAATGTTTGCCCAGAAATGGATAGATTGGTTGGGAAGCTTCAGGTTGGTGGATTTGTAAGGTCTGAGGGTGGCACATGTCACCCTGATAATCACACCAATGGTAATAATAATAATAATGATAGTAATAATAATAATAGCATTCCCTTGTGCATCACCCTTGCACTTGGGTTTGAACCCTTTATTCAGAATTTATGTACATTTCTGCAATTTATTTACTTATATTAATGTTTGTCTCCTCTAGGCTGTGAGTTCCTTGTGGGCAAAGAATGTGTCTACCAACTCCAATAAATGTACTCTCTCAAGTGTTTAGTACAGTGCTCTGCACACAATTAAATACACTTGATAGATTGATTGATGTGCCAAGCACTGTGCTAAGCACTGGAGTAGCTATAAGAACATCAGGTTGGGCACAGTCCCTGTCCCATGTCAGGGAGAACACTGTGGTTGAAAGAACAAGATTGTGGTCTTTGTGGTACCGTGATGAGACCCCCCACCCCCAATGTGGCCTAGTGGATAAGCCACAGGCCTGGTAGTCAGAGGACCTGGGTACTAATTCCAGCTCTGCCACTTGCCTGTTGTGTGACCTTGGACAAGTCACTTAATTTCCCTGTGCCTCATTTCCCTCATTTCCCTGTTTTTCCTTCTACTCAGACTGGGAGCCCCATGTGGGACAAGGATTGTATCTGGCCTGATTAACTTGCTTCTACCCCAATGCTCAGAACAGTATTTGACACTTAGTAAGAACTTAACAGTCACTATTAATAGCCCTACCCCCCAAAAATCAATCCCATTTGCAAAAATACCACCCTAAGGTATGTAGCTAGCTCTTCCTCTCCTCTCACTCTCCCCAGCACCTTAATGATCTGCACTGTCATCCCTCTAGAGCAGTGAGAAGCCTAGTTTGCATCTCAGCTACCAGCAAAGAGTGGAACTTCTGGGACATGCTGAATACCCTTACTGATACCAGTGCATTTCATTTGAATGGGCTTAGCTTCTGGAGTGCATTAAAATGTTTGCATATTTAATGTGGTTACAGAAATATTCAGTTCCACCATATGAAAGAGATATTGCTTCCTCAGAAAATGAAGTTTTTTCTGGCTGTTCCCCCACCACCTGTGCTCTAATTTTGGCATGTATCCATGACAGGCAGAGATGTAGGGGTAGTTTCTGAATCATTACATTTTTTTAATGAATTATCTCCTTATCTTTCTCTTCCTTTCCCATCACTCTCACCCTTCCCTCCAGTTTCTGGAATGCACACTAGCTGGGAAAACCCAGTTCCATCTCAGTTCAGGCAGCATGGTTGAAGGCCCAGGGTGGGTGGGAAGGGAAGAGGGAAAGGCCGAGGAGTCAGTTCCAGAAGAAAATCAGTCCATACAATCCACCCATCCTGAATCTATCACTCATCATTATTGTTTCCTCTGGATTCCCAGCCCCTAGAGGAAAGAGACAGGGACATTTTTGCTAAATCACAGTTAGAGATCAGTCACTGGACACTTAGTAAGCAGCATGGCTTAGTGGATAGAGCATGGGCCTAGGAGTCAGAAGGAACTGGGTTCTAATCTTGGCTCCACAACTTGTTTGCTCTGTGACCTTGGGCAATCACTTAACTTTTCTGTGCCTCAGTTACCTCATCTGTAAAATGGGGATCAATCGCCAGCGTGGACAGGGACTGTGTCTAACCTGATTAACTTGCATATGCCCTAGGGCTTAGTATTTGGCACACAGTAATAGCTTAACAAGTATCATAATTATTATTAGTTTTAGGCTTTGGTGGGTCTTTGAGATAGGAGGATGGGGACTCCTCCTTAGCCATTCAGAAGATGGTTCTCCTCAATTGGGTGCCTTTCTGAATCTTATTGGCCTAAGAGGACTGAAGTTCATGGGCAGGGGCCGCAGACTACAGGGTGTCGCCTGAAAGCAGTAGGTTCTGTGTCGTTATCCAATTCTTAATAATAATAATAATAATAATAATAATAATAATGTTGATATTTGTTAAGCACTTACTATGTGCCGAGCACTGTTCTAAGCGCTGGGGTAGACATAGGGGAATCAGGTTGTCCCACGTGGGGCTCACAGTCTTAATCCCCATTTTACAGATGAGGGAACTGAGGCACAGAGAAGTTAAGTGACTTGCCCACAGTCACACAGCCGACAAGTGGCAGAGCTGGGATTCGAACTCATGAGCCCTGACTTCAAAGCCCATGCTCTTTCCACTGAGCCACGCTGCTTCTCTAATTCTTCCCATTAGACTGTAAACTGTTGGAGGGTGGGGATAATTTCTACCAACTCTATTGCACTGTACTCTCCCTAAGACTTAGTACAGTGCTTGGCACACAGTAAGTGCTTCATAAATGCCATTCATCATCAACATCATTATCATCAGTGATATTTATTGAGTGTTTACTCTGTGCAGAGCACATACCAAGCACTTGGGAGAGTACAAAACAACAGATTTAGTAGATATGTTTCCTGCCCACAGTGAGCTTATCATTGATTGATTAATTGATTGGATTGATATCTTCTCCTCTGGTGCTTTTTCTTTCTTTTTTTTTTTTTTTGACATGGCAGATATTTCTACTGCTGCTGCTTCCTGACTCTTTCCATGGTTGGCAGTTCCCACCTTCTGGGGATGGAAAGCTTGGGGGCCAGAGAAGGATGGGAGGAGAGCAAGCTGTACTTGCAAAGGAGAGGTGTTAAGGGAGAGCCTTGGACCTTCTTCCATCTTCCTCCCTCTTCTTTCTCCTCTTCCCTTCCTCTTTCTGCCCTTTTACTCATCCTGCTGCATGAATCTGGACCTGGTACCCCATCATAGCACCCCCTAAAAGTTGGCTCCTCCCGATTTGGACAAGATTAGGGAAGAGTGGAGCCTATCATTTGGATATGTAGAGATAAATAAAAGCAATGAAAATGGATGTAGAATAGATGGAAGGTGTGGAGCATCCTGGAAGGCAGACGTAAGAGTTTAGGGTGCAAGAGACCTGGGATATAAATTCAGGAAAGCTGAGATAAGGAAGAAGGGTTGGAGCCATTTCCTTAGCAAATTTGCTACAGCTGAGGCTTTGAGGGCTAATCCTTCATCACTATAAAGGGAGGCTCTATCCGGGTCCAATGAGGTGATGTGGAATGTTTTGTTGCCTTAGGGGAAGAGGGTGAATCTTACCACCTGCCTGTTTCATCACAGGTAAGATGCCCCAAAGAGACTATCAGAGAACCTGGATTGTGGGTGGTATGACCAGTTCCCACTGGACTCAATTTGTTTAATGAGCCGAGTGTCAGCAAGTACCTCTGACTTGGGAAGATTTGCTCCTCTAAACCTCCTGCTTGGTCATAGAGGTTGAATATTTCCTTTTTCTCCTCTCCCTCTTCTTTTGCTGGCTTGGCTTTTCTTTCAGTCTCCCTGCTCCATCGTGGGCACATAGTTTTCAGGACAGAGGGCTCCACAGGAACTTGGGTAAGAGGGAGAAGTGAAAGAGAAATGGAGGTAGGGAAAGGTGGGTCTCTGCTCTCTGAGACTATAACCTGAAAAGCTGCATCAGACACCCACTTTGGGAGTAGCAGAGGGGAGCTAAATTGAGAAAAGTAGTCTGAGCCTGGGTCCTGTGTTTATACCTGTCAATGGGCAGGGATTGTCTCTATCTGTTGCTGATTTGTACATTCCAAGTGCTTAGTACAGTGCTCTACACATAGTAAGTGCTCAATAAATACTATTGAATGAATGAATGCCAGCAAAATCAATCTGCAGGAGCTCCATGGTGTAGGTCCTGCCCATCCCAACTTGATGACAGTGATAATAGCAATTGTGTTATTTTTAAAGTGCTTACTATGTGCCAGGCACTGTACTAAGCACTGGGGTGGATACAAGCAAATAGCATTGGACACAGTTTCTGTTCCACAAGAGGCTCACAGTTTTAATCCCTGTTTTACCGATGTGGTAACTGAGGCACAGTGAAGTGACTTGCCGGTCACACAGCAGACAAGTGACAGAGCCAGCATTAGAACCCAGGTCCTTCTGACTCCCAAACCCGTACTCTGTCCACTAGGCTATGATGATGTGATTGCATTCCAGCGGCAGCAAGGGAGAAAAGAAACATAAAAGACCCCCTGCCCATCCTAACTCTTCCTCTGACACTTCCCATCACCCTTTTTCCTCTGACACTTATAAGGCATCCACTAAAACAGACTATCCTGGAGATTTTTTTTTGGTGTGTGTGTATGGTATTTCTTAAGCACTTCCAATGTGCCAGCCATTGTACTAAGCACTGCGGTAGATATAAGCTAATCAGGTTGGACATAATCCTTGTCCCACATAAACCTCACGATCTTAATCCCCATTTTACAGAGGAAATAACTGAGGCCCAGAGAAGTGAAGTGACTTGCCCAAGGTCACACAGCAAGTATTATAGCATTTTTGCATCTTTTATGGGTCCTGGAGCCTGTGGGTAAGGGCTTTCCTAGGACAAGATTAGGGAAGAGGATGGAGGGGGTCAGAAAGTTTTCCCAGGCTCTCATCCTCCTACCATATTTTCCTTCCTACTGCCCCTCCCAAGAATTTAGCTCCCCAACCCAAGAATTTAGGTACTTCCCCCTCACCCTACCTCTGCAGCACTTAACGAATGTATCCTTCCAATTCAGTTGTTACTCCTACCTACAATTAATAACTAACTATAATAATAATGTTGGTATTTGTTAAGCGCTTACTATGTGCAGAGCACTGTTCTAAGCGCTGGGGTAAACACAGGGGAATCAGGTTGTCCCACGTGGGGCTCACAGTCTTAATCCCCATTTTACAGACGAGGGAACTGAGGCACAGAGAAGTGAAGTGACTTGCCCACAGTCACACAGCTGACAAGTGGCAGAGCTGGGATTCGAACTCATGAGCCCTGACTCCAAAGCCCGTGCTCTTTCCACTGCGCCACGCTGCTTCTCCGATAATAACAGTAGTCATTGTTCAGCACTTACTTTGTGCCAAGCACTGTATTATTAGCCACTAGAGTAGACACTAGTTGTACACCGTACCTCTCCTTCATGATTCTTACAATCTAAGTAGGAGGTAGAACAGGTATTGAATCCCCATTTCACAGATGAGAAAACTGAGAAGCCAAGTGATTTGCTCAAGGTCACACAGCAGGTAAGAGGCTCAGCTGGGATTAGAACTCAAGTCCTCTGACTCCCAGGCCCAGGCTCTTTCCACTCGACCACACTGTCTCAATTTATTTTAATGTCTGTCTCCTCCATTAAAATGTAGGCTCTTTGAGAGCAGGCATCATGTCTAACTGTAGTATTGTGCTCTTCCAAGTGCTTAATGCAGTGTTTTGCACAAAGTAAATACTCAATAATTACCACTGATTACTAGATTGATTTGAGGGGTTTCTTTTCAATAATCCATGACTTTTCATGTTTGAGGATCAATACTTAATTACTTTCAAAGTGTCAGTCTCCAAATGCATGTCTTTTGGCATTAATATCTGCTAGTCTTGTTAGTAAAATCACTTTAATCCACTCCAATCCCTTTAAAACCCTACCTTGGAGCATTCAAGGCACGAATGGGGACGGGTACCTGACATTAGGGCTTCTCTTTTATCTTGAGAGAGCCTCATGTGGGGCAGGGACTGTCTCCAACTTGCTTATCTTATATCTCTCTCTTCACTTTGTACAATCTCAGCCCCCACTAACAAATAACACCATGATTATCTCCATTGTCATGCGAATCCGATTTGTACTAGCACACTCCTACTATTCTTAACACCTAAGTGCTTTTCAGAAAAAAAAATAAAGTCTGAAAAGAATGGACAAGGCTGCAATGAGTGGGGTGAGCATTTAGGAGTGGGAAGAAATGTTGTTTGCTTGTCTGGCCTGCCTCTCATTCCCTGCCTCTGTCTTGGACCTCCCTCCCACTTCATATCTCCCAGACCGTAGATCACCCCGCTTTCAAAGCCTTATTAAAATCACATCTCCTCCCAAAGACTTTCCTCAACTAAGCCCTCATTCCTTTTCTCTTCTGTGTCACCCTTGCCCGTGGATTTGTATCCTTCAGCCAGACCACCTTCAACCCCATAGCACTTTTGTTCATATGCATTATTTATTTTAATGTCTGTCTCCACATCTAGACCACAAGCTCCTTGTGAGCAGGGACTGTGTCTACCCACTTTTATATTGTGCTCTCCAAACAGTTTAGTACTGTGCTTTGCACGAAGTAAATGCTTGATACATATAATTGGTCCATATGCTTATCATTTTTCCTGCCAGAAGAGTTGGCATGGGAATTATTTTGGGTGATGAGAAATAAGTTTAGGAAATGTTAAATTCTGATGATAGTGCATTTCTTCCCTTCTCCCCTCAGAGGAAAATTAAAGATTTTTAGTGAGTCTCACAGGGGACAGGGACCACGCTTAATTGTCGCTGTGTATTTTCTCAACAATTGATGTATTGGGCACTTAATGTGAGCAGAGTATGAGGCACTTGGGAGAGTATAATACCTCATTCATTCAATAGTATTTATTGAGCGCTTACTATGGGCAGAGCACTGTACTAAGCACTTGGAATGTACAAGTCAGCAACAGATAGAGATAGTCCCTGCCCTTTGACGGGCTAACAGTCTAATCGGGGGAGACAGGCAGACAAGAACAATGGCAATAAATAGAGTCAAGGGGAAGAACATCCCATAAAAACAATGGCAAATAAATAGAATCAGGGTGATGTACATCTCATTAAACAAAATAAATAGGGTGATGAAGATATATACAGTCGAGCTGATGAGTACAGTGCTGAGGGGGTGGGACGGGAGAGGGGGAGGAGGGGAGGAAAAGGGGGGAAAAGAGGTTTTAGCTGCGGAGAGGTGAAGGGCGGGATAGAGGGAGCAGAGGGAAAAAGGGGGGAGCCCAGTCTGAGAAGGCCTCTTGGAGTGAGTTTTAAGTAGGGATTTGAAGAGGGGAAGAGAATTAGATTGTCGGAGGTGAGGAGGGAGGGCATTCCAGGACCGCGGGAGGACGTGGCCCAGGGGTCGACGGAGGGATAGACAAGACCAAGGGACGGTGAGGAGGTGGGCGGCAGAGGAGCGGAGCGTGCGGGGTGGGCAGTAGAAAGAGAGAAGGGAGGAGAGGTAGGAAGGGGCAAGGTGATGGAGAGCCTTGAAGCCTAGAGTGAGGAGTTTTTGTTTGGAGCGGAGGTTGATAGGCAACCACTGGAGGGGTTTAAGAAGGGGAGTGACATGCCCAGATCGTTTCTGCAGGAAGATGAGCTGGGCAGCGGTGTGAAGAATAGACTGGAGCGGGGCGAGAGAGGAGGAAGGGAGATCAGAGAGAAGGCTGACACAGTAGTCTAGCCGGGATATAACAAAAGCCTGTAGCAGTAAGGTAGCCGTTTGGGTGGAGAGGAAAGGGCGTATCTTGGCGATATTGTAAAGGTGAAACCAGCAGGTCTTGTTAACGGATAGGATGTGTGGGGTGAACGAGAGAGACGAGTCAAGGATGAAACCGAGATTGCGGGTATGAGAGACAGGAAGGATGGTTGTACCATCCACGGTGATAGGGAAGTCTGGGAGAGGACCGGGCTTGGGAGGGAAGATGAGGAGCTCAGTCTTGCTCATGTTGAGTTTTAGGTGGAGGGCCGACATCCAGGTGGAAACATCCTGGAGGCAGGAGGAGATGTGAACCTGAAGGGCTAAAATAACATTTGGCAAACATTTCTCCATTCCTCAAAAACCTTCATTAGTTGCTCATTCATCTCTGCATCAAGCAGAAGCTCCTAACCACTGGCTTTAAGGTCCTCCAATAGTTCTCTCTTGCTCTCTCTCTCTCTCTCTCTCCTACCAATCCTCTCCCTTGTCCACCTACATTCCAGCTTTCACTCTTCAAATATCTCAAGCTAACCTGCTCACTGTGTCTCCATTCTCTCTGCCCAGAGCCTCAGGCTAAAGGTCGACAATCTCTAAAGAGAGGTTTTTTTAGGATTTGGGAGACATGGTCATGTTTGAAGGCAGAGGGGAGGAGCCATTGGAGGTTAAGTGGTTAAAGATAGAAGTTAAGGAAGGGAGGAGGACAGGGGCGATGGTTTTTTATAAGGTGAGCGGGAATGGGGTCCGAGGAGCAGGTGGAGGGGGTGGCACTTGCGAGGAGGGAGGAGATCTCCTCTGAGGATACTGCAGGGAAGGATGGGAAAGTAGGGGAGAGGGTTGGTGGGGGGGAGGGGAGAAGAGGAGGGGTGACTTTGGGGAGCTCAGACCTGATTGTGTTGATTTTTGTGATGAAGTCGGTGGCCAGATCATTGGGGGTGAGAGATGGGGGAGGGGGAGGAACAGAGGGCCTAAGGAGAGAGTTAAAGGTCCGGAACAATTGGTGGAGGTGATGGTCATGGGTGTCGATGAGGGAGGAGAAGAAGTTTTGCTTGATGGAGGAGAGGGCAGAGTTAAGGCAGGAAAGGATTGAGGATAAATACAGCAGAGTTGCAGACATGTTCTCTGCCCACAATGAGTTTACAATCTAGAGACTCCCAGCAAGCAGTACAGTGCTTTGCATACAGTAAGTGCTTAGTAAATAGTACTATTACCAACAAGCAGCAGACTAATGTAGGAGCTCACATCATGAAATTACTCCAATCCAGCCACCTTAAGGTTATTTACAGTGCCCATTTGGATTTGGCTAACAATACATCCGTGCGTTTTCCTCAATTTAAAAGGATGAGAAAGAAAGCCAGTTTTCTCAAATGGATTTCAGTCTTTCCTTGCTTACTTTGAATGGGAGGAATCTTCCAGAAAATGGCAAATGTGCTACTGATATTAAGGAGAGAAGTTTTTCAGAGAAAGGGTGGGGGGTTGGGGGCAATGAAGAAAAGTTAAGTTCAAGAGAGTGGAAATGATTCAGTGGCCAATTCCAATACTGTTACCATCTTGTCATGTTGCAGAGTATTGGTCCTCTGGGCTGGAGGATTTGCATAGGCCAGTGGCCTAGGGGCTTGGGATTGTATTTGAAATGAATATTTTTCCCCCCATCTTCTCCTTCATTTCTACTTCAGAGGCAGCAGGACTGAGTATTTTGTTTGCTATCCCCATGCCTAGCACTTCTGAATAAATATTGCTATTTATTATTACCTAAATTTAGGGTTATTAATTATATCGGTATAAACCTAATTTATATCACCATAAACAGCAATAATAAAAGCTGCCAGACGCTAATACCCAGCCAGCTCTTTGCCAACTGGGCCTGAATTTGCTAGGTGGTTTTTTTTTCCCACTTCCCAGAAGTATTAAATTAAAAATGATCCAGTGTTGCAGGATCATTGATCAAATTGGGGCTGGAAACTTGCAGCGAAATGTGTTCATTTTAGAAAAGGCCCTGTTCAGTGGTTCCTAGGATCCTAGAATCCCGCAGCTGGAAAAAATCTCAAGAGGTCAGCTAGTGCAGCCCCCTGCATCCAGGCAGGTGAAGAATAACTCCTAAAGAATAAAAGTGTATCTGATTTTTCCTTAAAGGTGACGAAATTTGGAGATTCCACAGCACCCCTCAATTGCCCATCCCAGAGTCAGAAGGTCATGGCTTCTAATCCTAGCTCTGCCACTTGTCTGCTGTGTGACCTTGGGCAAGTCACATCATTTTTCCAGGACTCAGTTACCTCATCTGTTAAATGGGGATTGAGACTGTCCAACCCACTTTGCTTGTATCCACTCAAGCACTTAGAACAGTGCCTGGCACATAGTAAGTGCTTAACAAAAGCCACAATTATTTATTATTATTGTTATCATTCTAGCCATCAGAAAATTCTTCCTTCTATCCAACTGACATCTCTTATAGTTTCAGTTTAAGCCTCTTTCCTCCTACTAAATTCTCATGCTCCACATGAAAACTATTCATATATTTGCTCTGTTGAATCAGCCCTTGGCCTTTTTGTCTCTTAATCACTTCAATTCATATAATTTTCACTTAGTCATTCATTCATTTATTCACACCTTCAATCAGACAATGTTTTTTTTACTGAGTACCTAGTCTGTGCAGAACACTGCTCTAGGCAGTAGGAATGAGTATTCCAGAAGTAAAAGACGGGGTGCCTGTCCTGAAGGAGCTCCCAATCCGATAAGTGAGACAAGCAGATATAAATTGCTTATATCCGATGTGAACAGTAGGAATTATGAAAATGCAATTGATAACAGCAATAAAATGAGTAAATGGAGTTTGTAAATCAATATATATCCATAAATTCTCAGCAGCTGTTGGAACCAGGGATGGGAGAAAAGGCTCCTGGAGGCCCCAAGATTATGATCCCCATGTAGGGCAAGCACTGTGTCCCACCTGATTACCTAGTGTCTACCTCAGCACTTAAATGCCACAATTATTAGTATAATTATTTTTGGAAAAGGGCTTTCAGGAGGGCTTTAGAACTGGAAAAAGATGTGGGCTGGTGGGTTTGCAGAATAAGTTGGAGGCCAGGGAAAGGGTCAGAGGTGGGAAAGTCATGGAGAAGCACAGTGAGAAAGTGAGCTTAGGAGGGACAGAGAGTGTGAGCTAGGATGTGATGGGTGGAGAAAGCTCTGGGGGAGAACCTTGGAGCTAATGATTAGGACCGACTGTTTTCATAAGGAGGGAAATGGAGGGCCACTGACCTATTTTCCATCCCTTTAATCATTTTTGACACTCTTCTTCATACTTCTCCAGATTTCCCACATCCTCTGTACAGCATGGTGAGCAAAATTGGACTCAGAGCTCTAAAAATAAAGAGCTGACTGGTGCAGAGGAGTAGGGTAGGCTCATTTCCTGACTCTTGTATATCACTCCTGCTGATACATCCCAGGAACTTGTCAGTTTTCATAACAATGGCACAGCTTCTGGGCCTCAATTGGGGTTGCCTGCTGATATTTTTCTGAGTCCTGATTTGGGTGCATTGCCACCTATATCAACAGGAGCTCCTGGGTTTCCTAAGGGGGGAGGAAAAAAACAACGCTGGATGTTGTATTTCAATTTTGAAGGCACTGTGAGCTTTAGTTTCCTACTGGCTGAGTGTGCACTGGATGGGTGCCATAATAAATATGATTTTCATAATAGAAACATCTAATTTTGAACCAACTTGGAATGAAGAAAGAGAGCAGCGTGGTCTAGCAGCAGAAAGAGTGCAGGACTGAGAGACAGGAGACCTGGGATCTAATAATAATAATAATAATCATGGTATTTGTTAAGCACTTACTATGTGCCAAGCACTGTTCTAAGTGCTGAGGAAGATGGGGTAATTAGGTTGTCCCATGTGGGGCTTACAGTCTTAATCCCTATTTTACAGATTAGATAACTGAGACACAGAGAAGTTAAGTGACTTGCCCAAAGTCACACAGCTGACAAGTGTTGGATCCAGGTTTAGAACCCAAGACCTCTGACTCCCAAGCCTGTGTTCTTTCCACTAAACCATGCTGCTTTCCCCCCACTTACTTGTTGTCTGACTTTCGGCGTGTCACTTAACTTCTCCATGCCTCAGTTTATCTGTAAAATGGGGGGTTAATACCTTGTTCTCCCTCCCCCTTAGACTCCGAGTCCCATGTTGCACAGGAACTGTGTTTGATCTGATGGTACTGCAACTCCTCCAGCTCTTAGCATAGTGCTCGACACCTGGTAAACACTTACCCAATACTATTATGATTAATATAATCAACTATAGTAAAAAATAATACTAATACTACTGCTAATTATAAATCAATCGATGGTATGTACTGAGCATTTACTGTGTGCAGGGCACTGTACTAACTGCTTGGGAGAGCCAAAACAGCAAAACTGGTAGACCTCTTCCCTAACCACAAGCAGCTTTACAGTTTAAAGGAGGAGGCAGATGTTAAAGTATGGACATGTGCACAAGTGCCTTAGGACTAAGGGTGAGGTGAATATCAAGTATTTAAAGGGTTCAGGGGTGACCAAGTACACTGGAGATAAGAGTAATTAAGGCTTAGTTGGAAAGCCTCTTGGAGGAGATGTTATTTTAGAAGGGCTTTATAGGTGGGGAAGAGTGGTGGCCTGTCATATATGAAGGAGGGAGTCCAGATGAGAAGTAGGATGTGGGCAAGAGGTGAGTGGTTAGATAGATGAGACTGAAGTAGAGCGAGTAGGTTGGTGTACTTTGAGTGAAGTGTGCAGACTCAGTTGTAGTAGGAGGTCAAGGAGGCAATATTCTGTGCCAATCCTATGTTTCTGGGGACACCATAGTGTCATCACATACTGCTGGGTTTTTGGGTCCCTAAATTGCTGCCCCTCTTCCGCTGCCAATCCAGAATCCTGATATGTTAAGAAATTGACAGAACGTTTTGGGTTCTCTTTCAGTTGATCAGTGCAAATTGAGAGAAGCAGTTCTGACCCATCACCACTCTGGTGCAGATGTCAATCCAGTAGGCTCCTGGACCAATTAGAAGGCTCACCTAAGGACACACACACACACACACACACACACACACACACTCTCTCTCTCTCTCTCTCTCTCTCTCACACGCTCTCTGCAGTGGTCCAGAGCTCAGCCTTTTTTTAATGACATTTGGTAAGCACTTACGATGTCCCAGGCACTGTAGTAAACAGTGGGATAACTACAAATTAATCACATCAGGTTGAACATAGTCCATTTCCCACATGGGGTTCACAGATTTAAACCCCGTTTTACAGATGAGGTAACTGAGACCTAGAGAAGTTAAGTGATTTTTCCCAAGGTCACCCAGCAGAGAAGGGGCAGGCCTTGAGTGACCTCAACAGAAGAGCCTCCTGCCTCCTACTTACTTATAAGCAACCTAAAAGCACTGGTTTAAAATCCCTTTTTATGTTTGTAAATGAGAGCATTAGTCATTTTTGATCTATTTTATTCCAACAGACTTTTTCTTTTCCATTATCATAGAAAGGGAGTCTAGCTTTAAACTTGTTTTTTCTTTTAATCTACTCAATAAATCCAACTAATGATAGCACTATCATAAGAAACTAAAGGTACCAAACACCTAAAATCTTTGGTAATCCAGTCCCTCATCTGTACCTGGACCTACCAGACCCTTTCTCTGGTTGCCATCCTGATAAAAAAATTTGGCATTTTGTTTACAGACTGACTCTAACTCCTTGGGTAGAAGGTTGACAGTCAAGAACGATAAATGATTCACCCAAGGAGCTAAGCCTCATTTGTATACAGAATCAAGAAAAGTGGGGAGTGATGAGGCCTAATGGAAAGAGCAATGGCCTGGGAGGCAGAGGGTCTAGGTTCTAATTCTGGCTCTACCCCCCAGTCTACAAGGTGACCCTGAGAAAGTCACTTTACTTCTCTGTGCCTCAGTTTCCTCACCTTTATATCAGGATTCAATACCTGTTCTCCCTTCTTAGATTGTGAGCTCCATGTGGGACTTGAGGTTGTGTCCAACCTGATTATCTTGTATCTACTCCAGCGCTTAGGATAGAGCTTGGTACATAGTAAGTGCTGGCAAAGAGCAAAATTTGTATTGTTATTTATACTGCAGGTTCCCAGGAGAAGGCTCTCCATCTGGAGTTAGGAAGAACTGCCTTTTATCTGCAGGAGACATTTTTGACTTTTTAATGGTATTTGATAAGTGCTTACTATGTAGCAGGCACCATACCAAGTGCTGGGATAAATACAAGCTAATCAGGTTGGACATAGTTAATGTCTCAAGAGAGGCTCACAGTCTTAAATCCCCATTTTACAAATGAGGTAACTAAGGTACAGAGAAGCAAAGTGATTTACCTAAGGTCACACAGTAGACAAGTGACGGAGGTGGGATTAGAACTCAGGTCTTTCTGACTCCCAGGTCCATGCTCTATCCACTAGGCCACTCCTACACTGGGTCTCCCAGAAGGGGAAATTAGAGTTTATAAAATGAGACACTAAAGGTAATCCAAAAACCCCAGGTTCACTGAAGACATCTTATCCCAAGTCCACATTGCTTTTCAGGTGTTTTTTAATCTTTCAGCACCTCTGTGCCCCTAGAAGTTATTTATTTTGTTTCCTCATTGTCTACGTTTCCATTTTTGCCAATATCCTCCCATGTACCTTCACTCCTCAGGAACAAAAACATGCTTTTCCATACCATCCACTTCAATTTCTTCCCTTCCCCCTCCAGACCCAATAATGGCCAAAGAGATAAATAAGGAACATAATTATTTTTGGTAATTAGTTTGTTTTATTTTTAGCATTTCTTTTCTTATATATATATATATATATATAAACATGTATATACATGTTATATACATAAAAATATATATTCACACACATAAACATATAAAACAAATCTTAGTACTAAAGTAATTACCACAAATAAAAAGCCATGAATGTCGTTGAAGGAAGGGGTTGTCAGGGGAGTGATTGTAGCAGGATTTAAAAATTTTAATTTACTTGAGTTGTTCTCTGCCACTCGGCTGAAAACATGTTTAGGAGGTTGTGACTAATTAGCACATGGAAGTTGTTCGTTTTGAAACACATCCTGCCATAATTTATTTCTGGATAATAGGAGTTAGCCTAATGTCACCATCTGGGAAAACCCTTAAGCTAGTCAACCAATATCAGCAGTATTTACCCTACAAATCATCTCATTCTTTGAATTTTATGCTCACAGGCCTGGCAAGTACGTTAAGAAGGCTTAGTCCGTCTCCCCTGACTAACCGTTCAGACTTCACACACACACACACACACACACACACACACACACACACACACACACACACCCCCCATTGTTCTTTGCAGCAATCTGTACTGACCTCAAGTTTTTCCTCATGTAACAATCTCTCAGATTCCTTAATTAACCTCACATCTCCCCCACCTTGTTCCCCCAACCCTATCTGCCATTTAGCTCCTTTTCCTCCCCAACCTGGGTGCAGTTATGTCCATAATTTTAAACTCTGTTACTTTCTCCTACTTGTAATTTATCCTAGTGTCCATTTCCACCATTAGATTGGAAGCTCCATAAAGATAAGGATCATATCTACAATAATAATAATAATAATAATGATATTTAAGTCCTTACTATGTGCCAGGCCCTATACTAAGCACTGGGGTGGATACAAGCAAATCAAGTTGGACACAGTCCCTGTCCCACATGGGGCTCACAGTCTTCATCCCTATTTTACAGATGAGGTAACTGAGGCAAGGAGAAGTGAAGTGCCTTGCCCAGGGTCACACAGCAGATGAGTTGCAGAGCCCGGTTTAGACTTCTAACTACCATTCATTCATTCAATAGTATTTATTGAGTGCTTACTATGTGCAGAGCACTGTACTAAGCACTTGGAATGTACAATTCAGCAACAGATAGAGACAATCCTACCCAGTGACGGGCTCACAGTCTAATTGGGGGAGACAGCACAGCAAAACAGAACAAAACAAAAACAAGCCAACATTATCAAGATAAATAAAATCAAGGGGATGTACACCTCATTAACAAAATAAATAGGGTAATAAATAATATATACAAAGGGGCACAGTGCTGAGAAGAGGGGAAGGGGGAGGAGCCAGGGGAGGAGGGGGCGGGGAAGAGTAGGGGCATGTGCTCTAACCACTACAAACTCTGTTGCACTTTTTCCAAGAGTTTAATAAAGTATTCTAGCCAGAGCAAGTGCTTAATAAATATCACTGACTGATAGATAGTTTAAAATCATTTTCTCTTTTGTCTTCAGTGGTAGAGATGCATTCAGATGTCTGAGGAGTCCATCTCCTCCTGGCTTGGAGTTCTCAGCAAGTGTTGCATGGGATATACCTATACCAGGCTTTTCAGCTTCTCGTGCACTTGAATAAGATCTTACCGCCTGTAGTTCTATCTTTGAAAAATGGTGTACTTTATAAATAGACACTGTCAGATTTAAGCACTTTGCCATTTTTCAAGGCTCTGATGGTATTTGGTGACTTTCTCAAAAGCTAGAGCAAAACCATGCCTTTACTCAATCCCAGCTTCTTCCTCCTAGGACCACTCCCTTCATGTTGAAAGACTGGTCCTGAAGTCCATCTTTGAAAGGCACAAACCTGCCATTATCACAACTCCTCCCTCTCCTCCATCCCATATGATATTATTATTATTATTATCATTGGTGTTATTATGTTTAAGCACTTAGTATGTTTGCTAATATGTATGTTAGTATGCTCTAAGTACTGAGGTAGATACAAGTTAGAAACAGCCTGGTTCCCAGGTGGACCTCACACTCTGAGTAGGAGGGAGAAGAGGTATTCAATTTCTATTTTACAGTTGAAAAAATGGAGGCATAGGGAATCTGTGACTTGCCCAAGGTCACCCAGCAAGCAAAAAGCAGACCTGAGATTGGAAGTGATTCCAGGCCCCTGCTCTTTTCACTAGGCCACACTGATTCTGACTAAGCCACCAGCTGCCTAGTGAGAAGCAATGCTTCTCTGTCACCAAATCTGGAGAGGTTTTCCTCCACCTTCTATCTTTCTCTCCATCCAAACGATCTCCTCTCTGATCATCTTCCCATTAGGCTGCTCTAGCAGCCTCCTCACTCTCTCCCAACCTCAAGCTTCTCTCTCTGCAGTCCTCCTTTGACTGCCCTGGCCATTTTTCATTCATTCATTCAATAGCATTTATTGAGCGCTTACTATGTGCAGAGCACTGTACTAAGCACTTGGAATGTACAAGTCAGCAACAGATAGAGACAGTTCCTGCCCTTTGACAGGCTTACAGTCTAATGGGGGAGACAGGCAGACAAAAACAATGGCAATAAATAGAGTCAAGGGGAAGAACATCCCATAAAAACAATGGCAACTCAATAGAATCAGGGTGATGTACATCTCATTAAACAAAATAAACAAAATAAATAGGGTGATAAAGATATATACAGTCGAGTGGACGAGTACAGTGCTGAAGGGGTGGGATGGGAGAGGGGGTGGAGGAGAGGGAAAGGGGGGAGAAGAGGGTTTAGCTGTGGACAGGTGAAGGGGGGGATAGAGGGAGCAGAGGGAAAAAGGGGGGACCTCAGTCTGGGAAGGCCTCTTGGAGGAGGTGAGTTTTAAGTAGGGATTTGAAGAGGGGAAGAGAATTAGATTGTCGGAGGTGAGGAGGGAGGGCATTCCAGGACCGCGGGAGGACGTGGCCCAGGGGTCGACGGCGGGATAGGCGAGACCGAGGGACGGTGAGGAGGTG
Organism: Ornithorhynchus anatinus; assembly: GCF_004115215.2. NCBI lineage: Eukaryota > Metazoa > Chordata > Mammalia > Monotremata > Ornithorhynchidae > Ornithorhynchus > Ornithorhynchus anatinus. Next base: position 19,710,329 of record NC_041732.1, read on the forward strand.
GGCGGCAGAGGAGCAGAGCGTGTGGGGTGGGCAGTAGAAAGAGAGAAGGGAGGAGAGGTAGGAAGGGGCAAGGTGATGGAGAGCCTTGAAGCCTAGAGTGAGGAGTTTTTGTTTGGAGCGGAGGTTGATAGGCAACCACTGGAGTTGTTTAAGAAGGGGAGTGACATGCCCAGATGGTTTCTGCAGGAAGATGAGAGGGGCAGCCGAGTGAAGAATAGACTGGAGCGGGGCGAGAGAGGAGGAAGGGAGATCAGAGAGAAGGCTGACACAGTAGTCTAGCCGGGATATAACAAGAGCCTGTAGCAGTAAGGTAGCCATTTGGGTGGAGAGGAAAGGGCGGATCTTGGCGATATTGTAAAGGTGAAACCAGCACGTCTTGTTAACGGATCGGATGTGTGGGGTGAACGAGAGAGGACGAGTCAAGGATGAAACCGAGATTGTGGGCCTGAGAGACAGGAAGGATGGTTGTACCATCCACGGTGATAGGGAAGTCTGGGAAAGGACCGGGCTTGGGAGGGAAGATGAGGAGCTCAGTCTTGCTCATGTTGAGTTTTAGGTGGAGGGCCGACATCCAGGTGGAGACATCCTGGAGTAAGGAGGAGATGTGAACCTGAAGGGCTAAAATAACATTTGGCAAACATTTCTCCATTCCTCAAAAACCTTCAATAGTTGTTCATTCATCTCTGCATCAAGCAGAAGCTCCTAACCACTGGCTTTAAGGTCCTCCAATAGTTCTCTCTTGCTCTCTCTCTCTCTCTCTCTCTCTCCTACCAATCCTCTCCCTTGTCCACCTACATTCCAGCTTTCACTCTTCAAATATCTCAAGCTAACCTGCTCACTGTGTCTCCATTCTCTCTGCCCAGAGCCTCAGGCTAAAGGTAGACAACCTCTAAAATAAATCCATAATATCTATATTAAATTATCATATCTAATATATAATCCAGGAAATGTTATAAAGGAAAAATCAACAGGATTTGGCAATAGACAGAATATATATGCATTGATTTATGGTTTGGATGATGCATGGTTTGGACTAGGTATAACACCTGTTACCAAGTAAGATATAGGCCAATATGAATTAAAATTATATTCTACATGTTTTAAAACTGAAAGTAGTCACAGAAAGGCTTTATGTTAATTAAAAGGCAAGTTGAGTTTAATGTTTATTGCCTTGATGCCAGAATTGCAATCTCTTCATTTTAAATTAGGAAAAAGACTACACCACAGTAGAATTAACTTGTACACCACAGGCTCTGCCTGCTACCTGCATCTTACTCAAGCCCTTCCCCACATCTGGAATGCCCTCCATTTTCAAATCTGTTAGACCCTAGTTCTCTCCATCTCCAATCCCTTAATAATAGTAATAATAATAATTAATTATGTTATTTGTTTAACTCTTAAAATGTTCCAGGCACTGTACTAAGCACTGGGGTAGATAAAGAGAATCGGGTTGGGCACAATCTCAGTCCCACATGGGGCTCACAGTCTTAATCCCCATTTTACCAATGTAGAGACTGAGGCACAGACAAGTTAAGTGACTTGCCCAAGGTCACACAGTAGACAAGTGGTGGAGTTGGGATTAGAACCCCAGTCCTCTGACTCTGCTCTCTCCACAAGGCCACACATCTCCAGTAGATCTTCCTTGACTGATTTATAATTTTCCCTGTTTATATCCACCCAAAGGCAACTTTAGGACCATGTATACATCAGTTTATCACAAGTACAAATCCATCAGTGGTGCAGATACTGTGTGCAGAGCACTGTACTAAGTGCTTGGGAAAGTGCAATGCAATAGAGTTGCTAGATTATGTTCTCTGCCCACAAAGATCTAACAACCTGGAGATGAGCTTACAGTCTGACTCCAGTAGCATGTAGGTACATATCTTATATATCTTCTTATAAATGTACTAAATTAATTAGTAGTAATAGTATTAAGTGTATTCCATATGCAAAGCCTTTTAAGTACTGAGAAATAATAGGCAAGAGGGAATTGGATAGGGTCCCTGTCCCGTGGGGGGCTAACAACAGTGGCTCCCAGTGGAAAGAGCACAGGCTTTGGAGTCAGAGGTCATGGGTTCCAATCCTGGCTCTGCCACTTGTCAGCTGTGTGACTGTGAGCAAATCACTTAACTTCTCTGTGCCTCAGTTACCTCATCTGTAAAATGGGGATTAAGACTGTGAGCCCCACAGGGTCCAACCTGATTCCCCTGTGTCTACCCCAGCGCTTAGAACAGTGCTCTGCACATAGTAAGCGCTTAACAAATACCAACATCATCAACAACCTAAAAATAAACATGGGGAGAGGGGACCGGTGTCAGATGCATAAGCAAAGTTGAAACAAAATACAAAAAGCATAAAGACAAAAACTAAGTGTTAGAGCAGAACTATGGGCTCCTTGCAGCTCGAGTCCACGGTCACCACCGTGGCCACAGTGAGTGCTCCAGCAGCAGCCGCTTGGTCTTCCCTAGGTTTCATGATGGCAGTGCCAGGCTGTGGTGTTTCTTTTCTTCCCGCTGGGGTGAGGCAACGCTGTATGGGATGGAGGCTCCTCAGTGACATGTAGGAGAGCCGGTGTGGGATCCTGAGAGGCAGCGGGGAGTTCTGGTGAAAAGGTGCACCGAGGGCCCTGGGTGTCATGTTGGGGGATGGCAGGTACCTAGAAGAGGGACGTCATCAACTGGTGAAGTCCAGTTGTGATAAGCAGTGGCTTAAGTCCACACAGTGGGAGTGTCCAGGTTATTATTATTATTAGTGTTATTCTTTTGTTAATTTCTGGCTATGTGCCAAATACTGTATTAAGCACTGGAATGGATAGAAGTTAATCAAGTTGAAAACAGTCCCTGTCCCATTTGGGGCTCATAGTCTAAGTGGGAGGGAGTAGGATTTAATCCTCTTTCTACAGTTGAGGAAACTGAGGCACAGAGAAGTTCAGTGACTTGCCCAAGGTCACACAGCAAGCCACTGGCAGAGCCAAGATTAGAACCCAGGTCCACGGCCTCCTGGCCTGTGCTCTTTCCACTAGGCCATGCTGCTTCTTATGCTGCTATGGCATGCTGGGAGCAGAACTCTGAGAGTCACGATAGGAATTGGGGGAGTGTGGCCGGTACTAGAAGGTGTTGCAGAACTGCTATATCCCATTTTCCTTATTCTTCCTATCTGCAAGTGTTTTTTCTTTCTCCCTGCAACTCTAGAATGTACCCTCCCTGAGGGTAGGGATTGATACCTATTAAAGCACTTGTCCTGAAGCCCTCCAGTTTTTTCCTTCCAAGGATGGACAAGGCAGGGGCTCCCTGCCTAATGAACTCCACCCCCCAACTCCCTTTGATACCCTCCACCAGAAGCCCGACATTAAATGCTTAATCAAATCCAGAACTGACAGCTGGTAAATTACTTTGGATAATGATGATGATGGTGATGATGGAAGACCTTCATGGGACATTTCACATCTTTCAGCTCTGAAGAACCAGAAATTCCTGGAACTAGATATAAGGTGAAAATTCAGAAGTGATTAATCTTCCAGGGTCTCTGCCAGGTGTCACTAATGACTGCAGTTCATGATTATTTAGTCTGAGGGACTCCTGGGTTAAACATTCTGCTCTTCAAAACTTGCTTTATTGAGCTGTGATCTTCCTCATGAATCACTGTCCCCTGTTGCTTCAGGTGTTTTCATCTTCTAAATTCTTTTGACTATGATCCAAATCATTGCAATATGGTTGACCGGGTCTTTCATGGCTCCTGCATGAACTCAAGTGAACTCTAGAGCAATTCAATTCTTGCTGTCTATATTTGCCTAGAGGTTGGAGGATGGGGTTATCCTTGCAATGAGAAAGCACTGCTTGATGAGAAGACGCATTCGTGCCTGCAGTGAGTCTTGACTAAAGTTACGTTCTCATGGGAGAGAAGGGAGAGAGAGAGAAAGAGAGAGGGGGGTGGGGGAGAGAAAGTCTGCAGAAAGAAATGATAAATTCAATATTTCAGGTGTAATGACTTATGTGAGTATCTTTACCCTAATATCCATTATGGAAAACTTCACAATTGCATAGGAAAAACGGTTATTGTCTTTCATACTATATCTTAGTAAGTTATGGAGTATCATAAATTAGGCTGTATTTCTGTGGATTTGGAATCTGGACATCCCTAGAGTTTTACGTGACATTTCCAGTTTTATGTTACCATTTTAATCCTTAAATGCATCATTTGCTCTAATATGGGCACTGGGACTCATGCGTACACTATTAAAATAAAACTATTGACAGTACACCAGCAATGTCATGAGTTGCATTTTGTAAATTTCAAAACCAATCACCCAGTGGAGTTTACTGAGCAATTCCTTAGTGCTGAGCACTGTATTAAGCACTTGGGAGAGTGCTAATTATGATTAGAATTATTATCGAATATAAGTGCTTACTATGTGTCAAATACAATTCTAAACCCTGGGATAGATACATGTTAATCAGGTCAGACCCAATCCCTGTCCCACATGGAGCTCACAGTCTGAGGAGGGAGAACAGGCATTGAATCCTCATTCTTTACAGTTGGGGAAACTAAGGCTGAGAGAAATTAAGTGACTTGCCCAAGGTCACACAGCAAGCAATTGGCAGAGTGGAATTAGAACCTAGGCTCTCTCATAAACTTGTGCTTTTTTCCACTTAGTCCATATTCTCTGCCCACAAGAAGCTTACAACCTAGAGGGGTTACAGTCCAGAGAACATGTGTAGAAGCTGCAGTTGATTGAAGCTAATATTTCTGCCAATATTTTTTTTTTCAGGAATTCTAGTTCATAGCCATGGACCCCTTTTTACAGATGAAATAACTGAAGCACAGGGAGGTTATGTGACTTGCCCATGATCACACAGCAAACAAGTGGCAGAGACAGGATTGAACTCCAGGTCTTCTGACTCTAAAGCCCGTGCTCTTTCTGCTAGGCCCCTTCCCTGCCAGCACATTCCTGTGCATTTGTCTGTTATCATTTTTAATTTGTTTATCCATAGGGGTTCTTTTTTTATATCAGTCACATTTAAAAAAAAATGATTGCATGTTTATCTATATTGGCATCCCTCTCTATTAAGATCAAAAGCCCCTCGAGCGCAAGAACCAGTCTCATCGTTAGTTTATTTACATATTCCTCAAGTGCCTAGCTCAGTCCTCAGCTCACCTTGGGGACTCAATCAATAATCATACAACACACTGTCCATTTGAAACAACAGAAAATGAAACATGTCTTAATTTCTGTTTGAGCTTCATGTGGAACAGGGGCCAAACTGACTATTTGGTATTCATCCCACTGCTGGAAATATAGTAAGGGCGTAACACACTCCACGGTTAATTTCAAGGAGCTGGGCAAAGAAGTAAATTAAGTTGTGCTTTCAGGAATGAACTCACCATGCTTCCTTGTCCAAATGGCACACAAAATAAGAGGGAATAGAGCTCATGCATTAAAGACCAACTTCATTCTACAGTGTTTATTGAACACTGATTCAGGGCAGAGAACACTGTCCTGGGAAACTGGGAAATTGGGAAATGGGTGGGACATTTCAAGAAAGTAAAAGGCACCTTACTTGCTCTCCAGGAGTTTTAAATCCAGTGGAGAGATGGTGTGATATATAGCAGCAACTGACATGGCAAGGATTGCTAAGGCACAAGCGAAGAAGATAGACTAGGCTAGTGTGTGGCGCTCAGATCGTGGGGCGTGGATCAGTGAATACATTTAATAACAATAAATTATTACTATTTCTACTATTAATGATAATAGTGTTTAGCCAGTCAATCGCATTTAATAATAATAATAATAATGTTGGTATTTGTTAAGCGCTTACTATGTGCCGAGCACTGTTCTAAGCGCTGGGGTAAACACAGGGGAATCAGGTTGTCCCACGTGGGGCTCACAGTTAATCCCCATTTTACAGATGAGGGAACTGAGGCACAGAGAAGTTAAGTGACTTGCCCACAGTCACACAGCTGACAAGTGGCAGAGCTGGGATTCGAACTCATGAGCCCTGACTCCAAAGCCCGTGCTCTTTCCACTGCGCCACGCTGCTTCTCATTTGAATGCTTACTGTGTGCAGAGCACTGTACTAAGTACTTGAGAGTACAATATAAGAATATAACAGACATATTCTCTGCCCACGATGAATTTACAGTCTAGAGAATGAACTTACCCAAGCACTGGAGTAGATGCAGGATAGTCAAATGATAATAATTCTGGTAGTTAAGTGCTTACTATGTGCCAAGCACTGTTCTATGCACTGGGGTGGATACAAGATAATCAGGTGGGGATGATAATAATAGCAAACAATACACAGCCCTTGCCTGCCATGGACTCACTGTCTAAGGGAGTGGAGAACAGGTATTGTACTCCAATTTCAGATGAGGAAACTGAGGCACAGAGCAGTTAAGTGACTTACTCAAGGTCACCTAGCAGACAAGTGGCAGCACCAGCAGCCAAGGACAATTTCCACACGCAATCTTGACTTTTGGCCTTGTTTCGGTTCTTTCCACATGAACGGGTTCTGGACATCTGTGGTGTCAACATCAGATACAAAGGATAGTGAGAGACCTGTACAACCATACATACTTACTGCAGATATTTAATCATGGACTTAGCTCAGGAAGAGAAAAGAGAAGAACAGTCAGGAGAAGGGAAAGGAAAGGTCTCTTCCCATCCCTTGATTCCAATCCAATTAACAGAGGTTAATTTATTTACTTATTACTTTTATTGGTTGCATCCCTTGCTTGTTAGCCTCTGGTACATTTTACAAGGATCATAAACAGAGACCCTCCCTGCCTTTATGGCTAATTAACATTCAATTTGACTAACTAACTACCATTCAAGCACTAAGATTAAAGTCGGTCATGGACCAGTCCCCATTTTCAATGAAGCATCCTTGAAGAGGTCTCTCTCAGCTTCCTCTCCTCCTGAGGGACAGAAACCATTTTACTTTCCACCTATGAACTCTTGTCTAGTGCTTAGGACAGTGCTTTGCACAGAGTAAGCACTTAAAAGCTATTATTACTACTCCAACTACTCCCCTAACTACTGCTCTCTGCCCTTCTTAGGTTACCTCACTAATTGAGCCTGGGCCTGGGAGTCAGAAGGTCATGAGTTCTAATCCTGGTTCTCCCACTTCTCTGCTGTGTGATCTTGGGCAAATCACTTAACTTCTCTGGAGCTCAGTTCCTTCAACTGTAAAAGGGGGATTAATACTTTGAGCCCTATGTGGAATACAGACTGTGTCCAACCCGATTATCTTGTATCTACCCCAGCGCTTAGAACAGTGGTTTGGCACATAGTAAGCACTTAACAAATGCCTTAATTATTATTATTACCAGTCCAGCCCACATACTTCGCTCCTCTAGCACCAGCTTGCTCACTGTACTCTAATCTCATCTATCTTGCCACTGACCCCTTGTCCACATCCTCCCTCTGGCCTGGAACTCTCTCCCCTTCCATATATGCCACATGACCACTCTCCATATTTTCAAAGACTCATTAAGGTCCCATCTCCTCCAAAAGGCCTTCCCTGATTATGCCCTCTTCCCCCAAGCTCCCTCTCATTCATTCATTCATTCATTCATTCATTCAATAATATTTACTGAGCGCTTACTATGTGCAGAGCACTGTACTAAGTGCTTGGAATGAACAAGTCGGCATCATCTACGTACTTGGATCTGTGCCCTCTGGGCATTTCAGATTTGCCCTACCCTCAGCCCCACAGCACTTATGTACATATCTATTAATTATATATTATAAATTTATTCATTATTTGCATATTTATTCATTTTTGTGTGTGTCTTCCCCGCTAGACTGTAAGTTCATTGTGGGCAGGGAACAAGTAGCATGGGTCTGGGAGTCACAGGGTCATTGATTCCAATCCCAGCTATGTCACTTTGCTGTGTGAACTTGGGCAAGTCACTTCATTTCTCTCTGCCTAAATTACCTCATCTGTGAAATGGGGATTCCGAATGTGCCCCTCATGCGGGACAGGGACTGTGTCCAACCTGATTTGCTTGTATCCATCTCAGCACTTAGTACTGTGCCTGGGACATTGTAAGCGCTTAACAAATACCACTATTATTATTACTATCTCCATTGTATTATACTATCCCAAGAGCTAAGTACAGTTCTATGTAGCAGCATAGCTTAGTGGAAAGAGCACAGGCTTGGGAGTCAGAGGTTGTGGGTTCTAATCCTGCCTCTGCCACTTGTTAGCTTGTAAATGACTTTGGGCAAGTCACTTAACTTCTCTGTGCCCAGTTACCTCATCTGTAAAATGGGGATGAAGCCTGTGAGCCCCACGTGGGACAACCTGATTACCTTATATCTTCCCCCAGCACTTAGAACTGTGTTTGGCACATAGTAAGTGCTTAAAAAATACCATTATTATTATTATTATGTATACATTTATACATAAAAATTTGGCCCTTCCTGATGAAATAGGCTAAGGACAATGAAATAACTCCCTTATTATGTTGATAAAAAAGGATCAATCAAAACACAATGACCTGTAACATCAGCAAAAAACCCAGAAGAAAAGATAAGCTTTTTACTGTGCTGTGAATATTAAACCAGGATGAACAAGGAGTTGTTTGTTCATGTATGTCTTTCTGCCTTTCCCTGAGGTGCTAAGCTCCTGAATGCAAGCTTTTTTTTTCTTGACTTTTTTTCCTCCAAACTCCTGCACTCAATATTGCTCATTCTTGATGATGTTGATGGTGATACTGCAGAAGAACAAAGACCATGTCCAACATCGTATCTCGAGCAATTTAGGATGGAGTTTAGGAGCAGATCACTAAGACCTCCTTGATTGGTTATTGCTGTGATTGTGAAGACAGAAAGAACAAAAGAGAGGCAGAGAGGGATGGAAAGAGAGAAACATAAAGAGACACAGAGACAGAAAAAGAAATGATCTCTAAAGGCATCTACAATCCAATCGATTTAGGAATCGACAGGCTCTAGCCCCCATCTTGAATTAAATTTGGAAGCAGGAAGAAGCAGGTATGTGCATCATATTCACTCTCCAGTTTACAGTAGTCAGAACTCCTGATGGTGTGTTTTATGCAGTCCACAGATACTGTTTTGGGCCTCCAGGGTGATGCGTGTTAGTCAAGCATCTGGTGTCCCTACCCCCGAGGACCATAAGCAAGATGGGAAGTTGTTCTTAAATGTGGTTTGAGAGAACTTCCTTTCTGAGAAGTCTTGAGAATTGGCTGTTTTCTTCAGGGAATTTCTGGGTAGAGAGAGGGCCTCCTCAGTGGCCTCCCTCGTCTCCCGGGAAAATCAGAAATAAAGTGAGGGGAATCTCTCGCTCTTCTATGTTTCTCCTGGTCCCATCCATTCCTAACCCCACTAGGCCCTACAGCTAGTCCTCCTCACCACTTTGAGCCCTTCTACTAGCCTGGTTCTCTTCCTCAACTGTGACCTCAAGTTGTAAGGGGCACTCCCAAGCCCTGCAGAAAAAGAAATGTAGGGAGAAAAATTCAAGCCTGCTGCATACAAGAATTCTGGCTGTTAGGCTGATTCTTGGGACCATCAGCCATCTCCTGCTCTGTCTCCCCCTAATCACACTTAAATGCTCACATTGCCCGTCTCCTCCCCTACCCAGAGGAGGGCTCAGCATCGGGCCTAGTGAACCCCCTGGTAAAGGTGAGAGTCCTTACAGGGCCAAGAAGGGGAGGCAGATGATGACGACAATAACACCCCTAAAGCTGAGATGTGCTGACATCCAGGCCTCGGGATGTCAGTCTAGCCCTCTTTTCCTGCTCGGAACTTTGTGAGCTCCTCTTTGGGAAGGGGCCACATTGGGAGCTGCCTTGTAACATAGGTGCCTGCTCTGATGCTTGCTGACCTGGGCCACTTTGGCCAACCGGTTTAGAGCAGCTGAGCAAACCAAAGCATGTTGGGAGAGGAAAGCTCTCCTGAGTCTCCTGCTAATAGACACTGAGACGTAGGAACTAGAGACTGTCCACCCTTGATCCGTAATGATTGGTTGTAGCCTCATGGGGGAACCCATTTCTTCGGGAGGAGCTGTGAGAGTCAGACACCTTGGTTGAGCCAGCCCTCTGTCTGGAAACTTTTGTCAGTAAATCTTGGTCTAGAAAGAAATTAATTTTAAGTCCCTCAATATTAATAACAGCAGTGAGGACTAGTATAATGTAAGTTTATTGACTAATTTTCCAACCATAATTTGTCTGTGATTCCTCTGCAGCTGTATTATATTTTTATGGAATGGAAACACTGAGTATGGTGGCTGCATAATAATGACATATTAAAGTAGTAAATGATATTTTAAAAATCACTCACTGGGATCCAGGAGTATTTTAATTTTTGGAAATGAGTGCCGTTTTCATGAGGACATGTAGGTTGACTTGAAATAATACAGAAATCTGGCTAGCGGGGAAGTGCTAACAAGTATAACATCCATCCATAAAGAGGTGTCCCAAAGCTCTGGACTCTTAGCTGGGAATCAGGAGAAAAGGGTGGTGGAAATTCCAAGAGAGTTTATTACTTTAGCTGTGGTGGGTCAGAGAGAGGGGTGGGAATTCATTGGGTAGGTAAGAGACTGTTTAGAGGATGATAGCCAGAGTCATAATGGATTGGTTTCTCAAGAAACCAGATCTTTAACTTGTGGTGGACCCTGAGTGACTGCGTCATTTGAAGAAAGCATTCTGATTAAATGCATCTCAAAATATCATTAGGGAATCAAAGCTAGACAGGGTGGCTGGGGGAGAGACAGCCCCGGGGCACAGGGAAGGGACAGTTTTTAAATAGAAAGCATAATTATATTTGTTAAGCACTTACTGTGGGCCAAGTATTGAACTAAGAGTTGGGGGATCGATGCAAGATATAGTCAGGTTGGACGAAATCCCTGTTCCACATGGGGCTTCTAGTCTCAGTAGGATGGAGAACAGGTATTTAATCCCCATTTTTACAGAAAAGGATATTGAATCACAGAGAAGTTAAGTGCCTCCTCAAGGTCATACATCATCCAAGTGGTGGAGCTGGGAATAGAACTCAGGTCCTCTGACTTCCTGGACTGTGCTCTTTCCCCAAAGGCTCCGCTTGGTGCATTAGCAGCCTATCATCTGACACTCAGGTGTCATTGTGAGTCTTTATTGGGGCAGGGGGAAGAGTATCAGAATTCAAAATTAATAAAGATTTCAGAAGGCTTTGTCATGTCTTCAATATTGACAGTAAAATGGAAATTTCCATCATTATCATCATTCAGGTAAGGAATAAACACACTCAGTTAAAGATATAGTCTCCCTCTACAGTGTAAACTTGTTTTATATTTATATATATATATATATTTAAAGGGTATTTAAGTGCTTTATAGTTGCAAGGAACTGTTCTAAGCACTGGAGTAGATACACGGTAATCAGTCTGGACATAGTCCCTGTCCCACATGGGGCTCACATGGTGTAGTAGAGAGAGCATGGAGTCAGAAGGTCACAGGTTCGAAATCTGATTCCACCACATCTACTGTGTGACCTTAGGAAAGTCTATTCACTTCTCTGTGCCTCAGTTACCCATCTGTAAAATAATAATAATTATGGCATTTGTTAAGTGCTTACTAAATGCTAGGCACAGTGCTTAGTACAGTGAAGCACTTAGAGAAGCAACGTGGCTCAGTGGAAAGAACCTGGGTTTGGGAGTCAAAGGTCATGGGTTCTAATCCCAGTTCCACCGCTTGTCAGCTGTGTGATGTTGGGCAAGTCATGTAACTTCTCTGTGCCTCAGTTACCTCATCTGTAAAATGGGGATCAAGACTGTGATCCCTACGTGGAACAACCTGATTACCTTGTATCTACCCCAGCACTTAGAACAATGCTTGGCACATAGTAACTGCTTAACAAATACCAACATTATTGTTATTGCAGTGCTGGCACATAGTATGAGCTAAACAAATACTATGAAAAAGAGTTTAACAACATCTACTGAACAAGTGGCATTGTTTTACCCCATTTTTCCCCAGAAACAGGAATTCAGATTGTCTAAGATAGAGGGGTGGTTTGCAACACATCACACAACCCCCTCTGCTGCCTGGCCCCGGTCTCTTACCCTGATGTCACTATCGTCAGGAGCTACACTAGATTCTGTCCCCTTCCCTAGCTCCAGTGATGAGCCCACGTTGTCTGCCTCAACAAGGATTTCCATGCTGTCATGTTTAACATGAGTAGAAATGGGTGTCTTTCTCTAGTCCTCAAAGGGGCAAAACTCTGAATGAAAGGCAGCTTTAGGGGTCCAATCCACTACTGTAAGGGACCAGGCAGGCAGGTTGATGGAATAGGCAAAGATCCAGCAGTCTCTGTGGAAAGCAAGAGATCATTTCACCAGGAACTCTACTCTGCTTTCTATCTATTTTGCAGTTCTGTAAAGGACCAATCACTGATTAAAACCAGCTTAGATCGTCAGTTCCTTTCATGCACCTGCTTTTCAGAAGACATCACCCAAGGACCAGGGTCTGTGGAGGAGAAGATTTCTATCCAGGGGAGGCATCCTAAATTGTCTCCCAGTCATATGGCTTAGGATCATTGCTAACAGGAAAGACCCTGACCCTGGTAGAATCCGCTGGTCCTTTGGTAATGCTGCCTTCAGGGAGAGCACACCAGATGAAAGGGTGAAGAGGAGCAGCATATAAAGTGTGTGAGCCGATGAGTAGACTCTTGATAAGCTTGACCTTGTTGCTATGGTGATTGGCCCAGGTGGAATGAGTTATAAATGTAAATTCCTTGTAATACCTTTGCTTTCCCGAAACCAGACAAAGCCGTGACTGCCAAAGCAGGGACCCATAGAACTTTGACAGGTGGAGAGGCTTTCTTCCGATACAGCCAGTCAACGCTGCTCCTCTTAGTGACAGTGAAGATTAAAGCATTTCCCTAGATACACCATCATCAACATCTTCTTCTTTTTCTCCAGTTTTGACTGAGGGCCTGCTTCATGTTGTATGAAGTACATGGAGGTTACAAGTGTAAGATGCCTATCCTCAAGTCTACAATCTAATGGAAAAGGGAAGCCGACAAAAGTGACAGATTGAAAGAGTAGGAGACTAGATGGAAAGGATAAACCCAAGTGGAAAGATAAAACAATAATAAGCATTTTATATATATATATGTATAGATATATATATGTATAGATATATATATATGTATAGATATATATATATATGTACATATATATATATAAAACTATATTTGTTTTTATATACCCACACATAGTTATCCTTTGGTACTTGAAGAAAGTCTGAATATTAAGCAAGCAAACAGATAAGTGTACATAAGAATGTTGAAGTCACTGGAGTTGACCCTCTGAAAGGGGGAGGGGGTGGTTTTTAAGCAGGGATTTGGTGAAGCTGAGAGAGAAGGTCATAATGATGGCAAAAAATACAATTTCTGCCCTAAAGGAGCTTCCAGGAAAGGGGAAAAGAGTGAGGAAAGGATTGAAGCCAAGAGAGAAGAGGGTGGAATAGTAGGAGTACAAATAGTATTCATTCAGCACTTACTTTGTGCAGAGCACTGTATTAAGCACTGAGAATCCACAGGTGGGAATTAGACAGAGTCTCTGTCCCTCAGGATAGTTACCTGATGAACTTGGAATAAGTGAAGAACAAGAAATGGGATTGGATGGGGAATAGAGCAGACACATAAGCCAAGACTGGCTGGGGAAGAGGTTTAACAGTGATGAGTCAAACTTTTTGTTTGGGGAATAATAATAATAATTGTTGTATTTTTTTAAGTGCTTATTGTGTGTCAAGCATTGTTCTAAGAGATGAGTTAGATACAAGTTAATCAGGTTGGACACAGTCCCTAAATGGAAGAACAAGAATCGAATCCCCATTTTACAGATGAGGAAACCAAGGCTTAGAGAAGTGATGTGACTTTCCCAAGGTCACACAATAGGCAAGTGGCAGAATCGGGATAAGAACCCAGATCCTTTGGTTCCCAGGCTCTTGCTCTTTCTGCTAGGCAGTATTCCTTCTTAATAGTCACTGATTATGTTTAAGGAGGAGAGGACTGTGCTTTGGGTACTCAATTCAAGGATGAATGGACTCTTTCCTCCTCACAAGTAGGACCAAATTGGGGGCCAATTGTGCTGAAACCCTAAATACCACCCCCAAATCCTACACTCCAGCCTGCATCCCTTCCCTTTCTCAGCCCAGAGGCTTCAATTCCATGAACCACTCCCTTTCACCCATACTCCCAGTACATTCATCACTGGCAGGACCCCATTAAACAAACAGATAAATAGAAAGAGAAAAGGATTCAGGGGCGGCAAACCCCCCGATGAGCCGTGATTTAGGCATTACAGCGCATTGTATTAAAACATTTCTTCTTGATGCATTGGAGCTGCTTGGGAGCCGACAGTGACATATGGGAAAGGCCCCGTTAGCACGATTGAGGCTGTTGTGTGATAAATGACACAATATGTCAAAGAACATCTGTTATCCATCATGCGGGCTTCCTTTGAATGGGCGGGGGTTGGGGAGGGCTGGACAGTGAGAGAGGGAGAAAGGGAGAGAAGAAGAGAGAAAGTTAAATGAGAGAAGCAGTGGGAGGAAGGAAGTTGATACACAGCTGAGAGGAGGAAGCTGAAGAGTCAATTAAATTTAAGAGATGAAAAGGGATACTAGAAAAACTTGGATTAGTCCTTCCCTCAGTAACCTGTCTCCATTCCTCTCTCTTCTTATCTCTTACTCCCCAAGCTCTTTTTTATCAAATATGTCAAGTACATTAAACCCTCCCCCTGGTAAGTGAATGACTGTGCTTGTGGTACAGACTTCCAGGGATATGCAGTCACATCACTGTGTGGGAGAAAAAAAACAAATTATGTCTTTAGTGAAATCAGTCAATCAGTGGTATTTATCAAGTCCTTACTGTGCACAGAGCACTCTGCTAAGTACAATAAAGAAGTAGCCTAGCCTAGTGGATAGAGAATGGCTAAGTCAGAAGGACCTGGGTGCTAATTGTGACTGCCACTTTTTATTGTGACCTTGGGTAAGTCACTTCACTTTTCTGTGCTTCAGTTATCTCCTCTGTAAAATGGGGAGTAAGACTGTGAGCCCCCATGGGGGACAGGGACAAATGTCCAACTTGATTAGCTTGTATTAATGGTTAGTTCAGTGCCTGGTACATAGTAAGCACTTAACAAATACCATTAAAACATTGTTGGGAATCAATCAATCAATCAGCGGCATTTATTGAGAGCTTACTATATGCAGAGCACTTGAATGAACCGTTTGGGGGAGTATGATATAATAGAAAAAGGATCAGGATATTAAGTGTCCTGGAGATTTTTGCAGATCTGGGTCAAATGATACTTTAATTGATCATTTCAGTTATCCTTTTAACTTCAAGGAAATTAATGATATGTGGCTGGGGAGGAATAGTAATTGAGGTATTTCTGAAGTGTTTACCATGTCAAGCACTGTGCTGAGCACTGGTAGATAAAAGCTAATCAGGTTGGCCATAGTCCCTGTCCCACATGGGACTCACAGACTTAATCCCCATTTTACAGAGGAGGTAACTGAAGCACAGAAAAATGAAGTGACTTGCCCATGGTCACATAGCAGAAAAGTGGCAGATCCTTTTAATTCATCATTTCAATTATCCTTTTTCCTCTGAAGAATGGATGATATTCAGGTGGGGATGAATAATAATTACGGTATTTGTAAAGTGTTTACTATATGTCAAGTGCTGTACTAAGCACTGGGGCACATAAGAGATAATCAGGTCAAACCCAGTCCCTGTCTCACACGGGACTCATGATCTAAGTAAGAAGGAGGACAGGTAATGAAATCCCATTTTATAGATGTGAGAAACTAAAGCCCAGAGAAGTTATAGACTTGCACGAAATCTCACAGCAGGAAAGTGGCAGAGCTGGAGTTAGAACCCAGGTCCTTTGACTCCCAGGCCCATGCACATAGTTGCTCTTTCTGCTTTCCTCTGCATTATCCTGTTGGCCCTTGCTCAGTGACTCAAGAACAGAAAGATTTTTTTTTCTATTTCCATATTTGTGGCACAGGTGAGTTGGGTCATCCAGTCTCACCCCAGCCCACTACTCTGGGCTCTGCCAGCTGGAGACATGGCACCCAGGAAGAGTCCAACTTGCATCTCCCAGAGGGGGATGATGGGAAAGTTAGGCTCACTGCAACATCGTGAAGACTAATATGGCCTAGTGAAAAGAACACAGGCCTGTGAATCAGAGGACTCGGGTTCTAATCTCAGCTCTGCCAATTGCTTGCTGTGTGACCTTACGCAAGCCACTTAACTTCTCTGTGCCTCCAATTCTTCAACTATAAAATGGGAATTCAATATCTCTTCTCCCTCCTACTTAGACTGTGAGCCCCATGTGGGACAAAGGTTGTGTCTGGCCTAACTAACTTGTGTTTACCCCAGATTTAGAACAGTGCTTGATACATAGTAAGCTCTTAACAATGAAAAATTATAATATCAGAGTTATTACAGGTTAGTTTTGTAGGAGCAATAAGCCTGAGGTTCACTCTTCATAAATACATGCTGACCTCGCTAGTGTGAATTTATGCAGTTTTAGGATTCCATGCCACAGTACAGAATTATGCTGAAGGCTAGATGAATGAGAACCCATTCTAAGGGAAAGAGTATGGACCTGGGAGTTAGATAGAGGTCCTGGGATCTAATTCTGGTTTTGCCACTTGCCTGCTTGTGTGGCCTTGGCCAAATCCATTAGTTTCTGCATGCCTTGATTTCCTCAGCAGGAAAATGTTCTCCTTCCCCATTATACTGTGATTGCTGTGTAACTTTAGGGAAGTCACTTTACTTCTAAGTGCCTTAATTTCCTCAAATGGGAAATGGGATTCAAAACTTGGATTGAGAACCTCCCCTTGGTAGAGTACTGTATCCTGCCTGATTATCTTGAGAATACCCCAGCACTTAGTACAGTGACTGGCACATAGTAAGCACTTAACAAATACCATTATAATAATATTTCAGGAATCTTCAAGATGGTAACTTTGTCATACAAAGAAATATTGCTGGACTAATGTGCTTCTGTGGTTGAGAGGGATCCCCTGATTTTCATCCCCTGTGAAGGATATAGACATTATGGTCTCATTCCCCATTTTACAGATGAGAAATTAAGTGTCTTGCCCAAGTACACACATAAACGAAGGGCAGAGACAGGAGTGGAACTCAGACTCTTCCCACTAGGCCATGCTGCTGCTCAACAATTGCTGCTCCTCCTCCCTACAGAGAGAATGAGGCATCTCTAGAAAAAAAAGGGTGGTGTTTCAGACTCTGATAGCAAAGAAAAGAGAGCTGTTTGGCTTCTGCCTTGGTGTATCTTCTGGATAAACAAAAGCCTAAGAGCTGAACAGCATCCTCTTTCTGCACCAAATTGAATAAAAAAATTAGAAAGTTCAGCAACCCTGTTGGTTCATCTTCATCTTCCCCTGAGGCCTTTCCCTCTCCTTTGGGAGCCAGAACCCTTCATGTGATGAAAAACTTATTTCTCCCGTTGACCCCAATCCGTGACCCCTGGCTCGGAGATCAGGTGTTCAGAGTAAGGCTATTATCTGCCTTCCACTTACACCTTTCTAATCACAGCCGCCCATTTCACTCACGCCTCCAGTGGGGTCATGGACTGTGTGGTCACACTGATTACATAGAAGAAAGGTGTTAGGGGCAGCAAGGGTCAGAGAACTGTGGAGGATAGAATTGAGTCAGTAGCTTGTGCTGGGGGGATGATAGTGGGGCTGATAAAGAGGAAAATCAAATCCAAAAGATTGAAAACAGTAAATTATACCTAAAATATGTAGCTACGTATGCTAGATATCAGACCATTATCATCATCAGCTTCCTCACCAGCACTGAGTTCCTACTGTTTGTAGAGCACCCAACTCAATGCTTGGGAACACAAAGTAGAAGTAAAGGATGCCATCCATACCCTCGAGAAGCTTGCAGTCTAATGGGTTAAAAAGATGGAAGCAATTGCCGATGGAAAAATGGTTAAAAGGACCAGTACATAAATAGGAATGATAGAAAGAAAGCTAACAATTAAATAAAGAGATGAATAAATGAACAGATTATGAATGTGAGAGCTGAAGCGACTGATGGGGTGGTGTGATAGGGAAGGTGGGGTGTTAATCAGGGAGAAACTCCTGGAAGAGGTGCCTTTTAAATCGGGCTCTGAAGGAGGGGAGGGTTTTGGTTTGATGGTTCTGAGTAGGGATGGGGGAGTTTCATGCAGGAACACAAGGAATGTTTCGAAGGCGAGAGCACTGCTAAAATTTTTGAGTTAGTACAGTGCTCAACACAAAATAAGCACTCAATAAATACCACTGATGGATTTATCGATTAGAAGGTTGACCAGGAAGGAGGGAAGTGCATGATCGGGTTGTTAGGATGAGAATGGAGGAGGAGAAGAGAGGTAATAGGGAGACAGTCAAGGAGAAGCCTTGAAGCCAGTGGTTTGAGTTTTTGCTTCATTCTGGAAGTGGTGTGCCCTTGTGGAAAGGGCAGAGGCTTGGGAGTCAGAAGACCTGGGTTCTAATTCTGAGTTCAGCTGCTTGCTCTATGATCTTGAGCAAATCACTTAACACTGCTGTGTTTGTTTCTTCATAAGTAAAATGGAGATAAAATAACTATTCTCCCTCCCTCTTAAATTGTGAGCCATGATGATAATAATAGTAGTATTTGTTAAATGCTTACTTTATGCCAATCACTATACTAAGGGCTGGGGTAGATACAAGATAACTAGGTCCCACATAGGGCTGAAAGTTTAAGTAGGTGGGAGAACAGGTATTGAGTCTCCATTTTGCAGATGAGGAAATTAAGGCACTGAAAAGTTAGGTGACTTGCCTGAGATTACACAGCAGGATAGTGGATGAGCCAAGATTAGAACCCAGGTCCTCTGACTCCCAAACCCCATGCTTTTTCCATTAGGCCATCCTGCTTCCTCTTGCAGGACAGGGACTATATCTGATGGCTTGTGTTGCTTCTACGCCAAAAATTAGTACAGTGCTTGGCATATCATATGTGCCTAACAAATACATTTATTATTCTTAAGAAATTAGGAAGCTACTGGAGGTTGTCCATATGCCATACAACATATGTCCACTTGCATGAGAGGTAAAATGTAAAGGGGAGGGGCTAGAGATGAGCAGACCAATAGGGTTTCAGGAACCTAACGTGGAGGTGGTGACAACTTAAATCCAGGATTTGGTTATAAAGATGAAAGGGAGGTGTCAAATTTGTGTATTTTATATGTGATGAGACCCGGCATGGTCTAGTGGGCAGAACACGGACCTGGGAATCAGAGGACCTGGGTTCTGATTCCAACTCTGCCAATTACTTGCTTGGGCAAGCCACTTAACTGCTCTGAGCCTGTTAACTCATCTGTATAATAGAGATTCAATACCTGTTCTCCCTTCTACTTCAACTGTGAGCTCCATATGGGACAAGGACTGTGTCCAAACTGATTAAGTTGACATATCCCAGTGCTTAGAATAGGACTTGAAACATAGTCCTCTGTCCCCTGTCCTCTCCCCCTCCCTTCAGGCTCGCATCTCCTCCTGCCTCCAGGACGTCTCCACCTGGATGTCGGCCCGCCACCTAAAACTCAACATGAGCAAGACTGAGCTCCTCATCTTCTCTCCCAAACCCGGTCCTCTCCCAGACTTCTCTATCACCGTGGATGGCACGACCATCCTTCCCGTTTCTCAGGCCTGCAATCTCGGTGTCATCCTTGACTCGTCTCTCTCGTTCACCCCACACATCCTATCCGTTACCAAGACCTGCCGGTTT
Organism: Ornithorhynchus anatinus; assembly: GCF_004115215.2. Classification (NCBI taxonomy): domain Eukaryota; kingdom Metazoa; phylum Chordata; class Mammalia; order Monotremata; family Ornithorhynchidae; genus Ornithorhynchus; species Ornithorhynchus anatinus. Next base: position 19,730,105 of record NC_041732.1, read on the forward strand.
CACCTCTACAATATCGCCAAGATCCGCCCTTTCCTCTCCACCCAAACGGCTACCTTACTGTTACAGGCTCTCGTTATATCCCGGCTAGACTACTGTGTCAACCTTCTCTCTGACCTCCCTTCCTCCTCTCTCGCCCCGCTCCAGTCTATTCTTCACTCCGCTGCCCGGCTCATCTTCCTGCGGAAACGATCTGGGCCTGTCACTCCCCTTCTTAAACAACTCCAGTGGTTGCCTATCAACCTTCACTCCAAACAAAAACTCCTCACTCTAGGCTTCAAGGCTGTCCATCACCTTGCCCCTTCCTACCTCTCCTCCCTTCTCTCTTTCTACCGCCCACCCCGCACGCTCCGCTCCTCTGCCGCCCACCTCCTCACCATCCCTCGGTCTCGCCTATCCCGCCGTCGACCTCTGGGTCACGTCCTCCCGCGGTCCTGGAACGCCCTCCCTCCTCACCTCCGCCAAACTGATTCTCTTTCCCTCTTCAAAACCCTACTTAAAACTCACCTCCTCCAAGAGGCGTTCCCAGACTGAGCTCCTCTTCTCCCTCTACTCCCTCTGCCATCCCCCCTTTACCTCTCCGCAGCTTAACCCTCTTTTTCCCCTTTTCCCTCTGCTCCTCCACCTCTCCCTTCCCATCCCCACAGCACTGTACTCGTCCGCTCAACTGTATATATTTTCGTTACCCTATTTATTTTGTTAATGAATTGTACATCGCCTTGATTCTATTTAGTTGCCATTGTTTTTCAAGATGTTCTTCCCCTTGACTCTATTTATTGCCATTGTTCTTGTCTGTCCGTCTCCCCCGATTAGACTGTAAGCCCATCAAACGGCAGGGACTGTATCTGTTGCCAACTTGTTCATCCCAAGCGCTTAGTACAGTGCTCTGCACATAGTAAGCGCTCAATAAATACTATTGAATGAATGAATGAATGAATAGTAAGTCAGTTAATAAATGCCTTTTTTATTAATATGATGAGTATTTATTACACATATTATTTATATGTGTAAGTAAGTCTCTATCCTATTTGTAGAGTGGCAGAAGATGAGTTGCTCCTTTGTGAACTCTGAGAGGTCTTCCCTGATTTTTTTCCAAGGTATTTAAGTGCTCATTATGTGCCAAGTATTGTATTATGTACTGGGGTAGATAGAAGATAACTGGGTTTGACAAAGTCCCCGTTGGGGCTCACAGTCAAAAAGGAGGACACGAAGGAGACATTGAATATCCGGTTTTCAGCCGAGGAAACAGAGGCACAGGGAAGTTAAGTGCCTTACCCATGGTGACACAACAGGTTAGGCGTGGAGCTGGGATTAGAACCCAAGACCTCTGACTCCTAGGCCCAGATTTGGTTTATTAGACCATGCTGCTTCTCATTCAATTAAGCCCTCATCTCCCCTACTTCCCTCCGTTCCGTGTCGCCTCTGCACTTTTATCTGTAACCTTTAAGCACTTGCTATTGGTCCCAAAGCACTTATGTAGAGATCAACATTTTACTTATATTAATTTCTGTCTCCCCATCTAGACTGCAAGCTCCTTGTGAAGGGGGAACTTATCTACCAAGTCTGTTGTATTGTACTCTCCCCAAGTGCTTAGTACTGAGTTCTGCACACAGTAAGCACTCAATAAATGTCACTGAATTAGGTCCATGTTTAATTGTGATTTCAGCAGATATCTTTATGAAGACAGGCCCATACGTGATCCAGAAGATACCCACTGGATCATGGGAGAAATATCGACAGGCATATATATATATTACATGTCTTCTTTGTAGAGCAGCCCACAGTGACACAGAGATAATGTTGGAGAGTATACATCTATCACTGACCACAGTAATCCCAACTAAAAATATGTGTGTGTGTGTGTGTGTGTGTGTGTGTGTGTGTGTGTGTGAACCTCTTTCCTTCCAATTTAAGCACTGGATGGATAACTCTGTTTCAAGTTTGACATGCTACTCTATTTCTGTGGTCTTGCTATCCATGTGTACAAGTAATAATAATTGACTTAATTCAATCAAATTGTGGTATTTATTAATTGCTTACTATCTGCCAAGCCCTGAGGTACAATCAAGATCATCAAGCCAGACCCAATCCCTAACCCATAAGGGGTTGGCAGCCTAAAAGAAGAGGGATAACAGATATTGAATCCCCATTTTACAGATGTGGAGAAAAAAAGGCACAGAGAAGTGAAGTGACTTGCCAAAGACCAACCGGAAGACACGAGCAGAGCTGGCATCAGAACCCAGGTTCACTCTCTTTCCGCCTACGTTCACACTGCTTCTCTAAATGGATATGCGTGATCAGAACAAAGCTGATTTTTCTGGACTTGCTCTCTTTCTTCTCCAATTATGAGTCACTAAAATGCCTAAAGAGTCTTAAAGGGTTTGCATTTTCCCACAATCAGTCAATCAATGACATTTATTGAGCCCTTGAGTGAGAACTGTACTGAGTGCTTGGGAGAGGAAAATACCCAGAGTTGGTAGACACGTTTCCTGCCCCAAAGGAGCTTACAGTCTAGAGGGGAAAACAGACATTAATATAAAGTGGCCATGTAGGGGTATGTGCAAGAGTTCTGTAGCTGGGACAATTACACCCATTGCAACATTACATAGATGTGTCCTGTGCTTTTAGCAGCTTTGAAACGGTATCATTTTCTACTTCCTTTGGGGAAGGAAAATACGGAGATCCGAGGGCAAGAAATGTCCTTATACCATCATCCTCTTCTCCTTTTTATCTTTTTACTTTTGCTAGCTTGATGGAGGCAGTTTAACCCGGACATCGGGCTGACATTTGCCCAGCCTTGCTTGGATTTACTGCCACAGCTTGCAGGAGATGCCGTCCTGTTTTAGAGTTCTCTCATCCATAGGAAGCTGGTCATTTTATTTTATTAGCAACTTTTCCAGCGGCTGACCCTAAAATAACCAATTTTGGAGCTGCCTCCCTTGGCAGGGGAGCTAATGAGGGGACCTCTGAAATGGTGGCAAAGCCCTGACTATCTAACACAAAACCCAATAACAACAATGACAACAAACCTGGCCTAACCCCCTGACAACAGATTTGCAACCTGCTTTTTTTACACCTTATCAGTTCTGTGAATTTGAAATTAAAATCACGCTCTCATACTTATCATATGTGGAGACTTTGTGCCCCCTGCTTGCTGATGCAGAGGTTATTTCCCACCTGTTTACTGAAGTGGATATTTCTCATCCTCTCTCTGTCCTTACTTTTCTGCTACCCTTTATCTCTGTTGCCTCTCTGTTTCCCTCCGTGCCATCAACTGCTTGTTTCTCTGTTTCTTCATTCATTCCTTCAGTCGTATTTATTGAGCGCTTACTCTGTGCCAAGCACTGTACTATGTGCTTGGACGATACAATTCACGCTATCACTCCCTGATTTTCTGTATCCCTGTCCCTGTCCTTCTTCTCCCTCCCTCATCTATTTCTTTCTGGTGAATTTTGTAAATCTAAGTTCCCTTTTGATGGGTCACAGATAGAGGGTTGGGATGACTTACGATATCTTGAGTCTAAGTTTGTGGAGAAATCTTGTTTCCCATGTAACTGAATACCATTAAAGAGAATATGGCTTCCCATCAAAGCCTTCCCTCCCCAGTGTGGAAAGATTTTTGTCCTCAGGAAGAAATTTTTAAAAAACTCTAATGATGATGATAATAATAGTGATAATGTTTAAGTGCTTAATCTGTGCCAAGCCTTCTACTGATTGCTGGGGTAGATACAAAATAATCAGGTCAGACCCAGTCCCTATAACACATGGGGCTAATAGTCCAAAGGAGAGGGAGAATGGGAATGTCCAGGATGACATATGTATTATGCTAAGCATGCAGCATGATGTCACAGTCAGTCAATCATATTAATTGAGCACTGTACTAAGAGCCTGGGGGAGTACAATACAACACTATAACAGACACAATCCCTGCCCACAGTGAGCTTACAGTCTAGAGGACTGATGTGATGATGCCATGGACTAAGCCTGGAGACCAGGGGCTGCGGCTTCCTGTGAGCTCGTTGTGGGCAGGGCATGTCACTATTTTTGGATTGTACTTTCCCAAGAGCTTAGTACAGTGCTCTGCACACAGTAAGCACTTAATAAATATGACTGAATTTATGTCCTCAGCTTAGCAGGCAGTGTCTAGATTCAAACAACCCCAGGAAGGGGATATTCAGTGTCTCCCTTCCACCCCACCATACCTGGAGTGGTGCCCCTGCAGCCTGGTGGGAGCCAGAGACCAAAACCTGGCTTTGGGCAGCCCCTCCAATCCAGGTCCTCCTCCTGAGTCCTGGGCACCCCAGGGGAAGAGGGAGTAGGTTATGGTGGAAAACCTGCCCTCCTGGCAGAACACACCTTTAACCCAAGTCCTCTGATTCCAAGGCCATGTTCTTTCCACTAAATAAACAGCAGCCCACACCTAGATGGACCATTGGCAATTCCTAACCAGAAGGATGTTTTATATCAATGGGGCAGCCAACCATCTTGAAGCCCTAGAGATGACTTTAATCTCTAGACTGTAAGTTCCTTGTGGGCAGGAAATACGTCTGTTATATTGTTATATTTTGTTCTCTCCCAAGTGCTTAGTACAGTGCTCTACAAACAGTAAGTGCTCATTACATATGATTGACTGACTTTGGATCATACCTAGGCTTTCAACATCCTATGTCCCCGGTGCTCCCATCAGCCACTGCTCCAGCCCAGGAAGGACTCAAACAGCAGTATACACCTTCTCAACTTTTAAAAGACTGAGAGGGTCACCACCTTGGCAACAGCTGTGATTTCTGTGACTGTGAGTCTGAGCTGTGTGGAGCCTGAAATCCTGCTAATAATTATGGGATTTGTTAAATGCTTATTATGTGCTGAGCACTGTTCTAAGCACTAGGGTTGATACAAGTTAATGAGGTTGGACTCAGTCCCTGTCCCACATGGGGCTCACACTCTCATCTCTATTTTACAGATGAGATAAATGAGGCACAGAGATATGAAGTGACTTGCCCAAGGTCACACAGCAGACTTGTTTTGGAGGTGGGATTAGAACCCAGGTCCTCCTGACTCCCAGGCCCATGCTCTATCCACTAAGCCCCACTGCTTCTTCCCTGCTATTCCTGGACAATTTATCTTCATCCCTCTCTTTTCTATTTTTATTTCATTTTTCCATATGTGTCTGTTGCCAATCCCTCCACTCCTTGATTCTTAGATTTTGAGTTCCTTAAGGGGCCAGGGACCATGTCTGTAGATCATCTGTGTACCTCCTTGCCAGAACCTAGCATAGTAAGCACTAAAGTGCTTACTTTATGAAAATCAGTATGTTTTCTACTACTGTTAGAGTATTCATTCATTCAATAGTATTTATTAAGCACTTACTATGTGCAGAGCACTGTACTAAGCGCTTGGAATGAACAAGTCAGCAACAGATAGAGACAGTCCCTGCTGCTTGACAGATTTACAGTCTAATCGGGGGAGACGGACAGACAAGAACAATGGCAATAAATAGAGTCAAGGGGAAGAACATCTTGTAAAAACAATGGCAACTAAATAGAATCAAGGCGATGTACATTTCATTAACAAAATAAATAGGGTAATGAAAATATGTACAGTTGAGCAGATGAGTACAGTGCTGAGGGGATGGGAAGGGAGAGGGGGAGGAGCAGAGGGAAATGGGGGGAAAAAAGGGTTAAGCTGTGGAGAGGTGAAGGGGGGGGTGGTAGAGGGAGTAGCACTAGTAGAAAACATACTGATTTTCAGAAAGGGCACCTAGCAGTATTGAAGTGTCCCTCTTGTTGTCTGGATGAATCTTGGAGGTTGAACTGGGGACCCAGTTGCTGCTGCCCTTGAAGAAGAATGGGGCCATAGTAGAAGCTGGTTGGAAGTGAGCTTGTTATGGGCAGGGAAAGTGTCTGCATTGTTTGTTGCACTGTTTGCTTTGTATAGTGCTCTACACATAATAAGTGCTCAATAAATACTATTAATAATGATGATGAAGGTGAAGTGAGAAAGCCAGAGTGCACACAACAGTATGTCCTAGTGAAAAGAGCACAGGCCTGACAGCCAGAAGTGACCTTGGGTAAGTCACTTTTCTACTCTGTGAAATGAAGATTAACTCCTGTCATCCTTTCCCCATTAGATTGTGAACCCCATGTGGGACAGGTGTTGTGTCCGACCTGATTATTTTGTATTTACCCCAGTGCTTAGTAGAGTGCTTGGCAAATAGTAAGCACTTAAGAAATTCCACAATTATTATTACCCTTATCTTTTTCTCTTACCTCAGATCCAGGAGTTGGGGGATAGGTCAAACTCCTTTCCCTCTTCAGATAAATCTCCTAGAACATTGCTTGCTGGGAAGAGAAATCTTAGGACACAACCTTCATTCTCTCTATTTTAACTCTTAATAATAATAATGATTATGGCATTTGCTGAGCACTTACTACGGATCCAACATTGTTCTAGTAAGTGTGGTAGATACAAGTTAATCAGATCGGAAAGAGTCCCTGTCCCATAGGGGGCTCACAGCCTAAGTAGGAAGGAAGACAGGTATTGAATCCCCATTTTACGGATGAGAAAAATGAGACGCAAAGAAGTTAAGAGACTTGTTTGAGGTTACCCAGCAGGCAAGTGGCAAAGTAGGTATTAGAACCCAGCTCTGCTGACTCCTAGGCCTATGCTCTTTCCACTAAGCTATGCTGTTTGCTAAATAAATAAATTAAAAAACCACTATTCCATTTTGTACATATGTGACCATAATCAGTGGCGCATTTGGTTGGAATACAGATCCATCTAGTCCAGTAGAATGTCTCCAAAAGAAAACTTAGAGGACAAGTGAAATAGTTGCACTTCTTAACATCTGTCCTAATGGTTAGGTATGTATCATCTAACATTGCTAATTATATTTCTCTAATAACCCATATGGGCCTCATTTTTGTGAATGTATCCAAGTCCTTCTTAAAACTGTTTCTATCCCCTACCCAATGAACAGGGTGACGGGGTGTTCCCTTGCTTTGGGTTTGAACCTACCAGTTTCAAGATCCAACATTTCCCTGCCCTTGTCCTGGTTTTGAGGGATTTTTTTAATGGTATTTGTTTAAGCGGGAAAGCTACAACTGAAGACAATTCTCCTTTCCCACTGATTCTTCTTATTGAGTGACTACAACTCTGTGGTTCTGAAAGTGTTTCATTTCTAGTGGACCAGGAATTTGAGAATTTTAAAGGGAAATCACATACCCAAATGCAATATAAACCACAGCATGGCCTAGTAGATAGAGCATGGGCCTGGGATTCAGAAGGATCTGGATTCTAATCCCAGCTCTGCCACTTTCCTGTTGTGTGACCTTGGACCGATCGCTTCACTTCTGAGCCTTAAGTTTCCTTATCTGTAAAATGGGGATTATGATTGTGAGCACTATGTGTAAGAGGGGGTGTGTCGAACCTGATTATCTTGTATCTACTCCAGCTCTTAGAACAGTGTCTGGCACATAGTAAGTGCTTAAATGCTATTTTATCATCATTATTAATAATAATAAATAATAATTTTCTATCAATGGTCCATCTAGGCTAACTTGGCTAGGAATTTCGCTGCCATGTTCTGGCCATCCCAAGTAGTCTAGCTTGTCGTTCTTGTCTGTGTTCATTAGAATCTTTCACCTCAGGTGACCCCTTGTATTCTCTTCCAATAATAATATTCATTATGACATTTAGGCGCTTACTATGTCTGAGGCACTGTACTACACACTGGGGTGGATACAAGCAAATGGGGTTGGTCACAGTCTCTGTTCCTTGTGGACAATCCCCATTTTACAGATGAGGTAATTGAGGCCCAGAGATGTGAAGATACTTGCCCAAAGTCACATAGCAGACAAGTGGCAGAGCTGTGATTAGAACTCATGACCTTCTGACTCCCAGATCCAGGGTCTAACCACTATGCCATGCTGCTTCCCAGTGTAATTCTTTCCTATGCCCAGTTACTCAGAGTGATACATTTTATCTTGAAACTACAGTCTCTCACACTCCTCTGACAGAAAAAGCTGAGACCCCAAAGTCATGTTAGGCTCCAGTGAAAGGTCACTTTGCCATCAAGAGTTTTTTGATAATCTCAGCCTTCCCCAAAACTGCTTCCATCAAATCTGAAATCAGGCAAAACACCCGTTAATGAAGGATCTGGGTTTTTCCCTTCCAAGGCATAACTTCCATTTCCACAGCAGCTTCTCTTCATCATGAAGAAATAATGAGTGGGGTTTATAAAGTCTTTAGCTAATAATTCAGCAATTACTGTATTAACGGCATATTGGGCTAAACAGATGGGAAGAGAAGGAATTACGAGAGATGAATGATCCACCTCGAGAACGGGAACAGATTTCTTTGTTTCTCCTCCTTGAAACTCATTTGGCTAAGTGAGGTGGGGATGACAGATTGGATCTGTTCTAGTCGTTTTTAAATCATGCTTCCTGAGCTCCATTTGTCTCGGCATGAGGCTGGGGGAGCCCTCTGCTGCATGTAAACATCGTCCCAGCAGGGGCGATTTTTGACACTGCTCCCCTATAAAGGGTGATGGAATTTGGGGGGGTGAGGGGAGAAAGGGATGAGAGAGGGGAAATAGGAGACCATTTTCAACGCACCTGATAGATTTTTTTTTTTTGGAAGGTAAAACGATGCCAGCAACATTTCACATGGGGCCATATGAATAAAACATTATGTACATGCAGAGCTGTTTTTAATGGATTCTTCTCCCACGTTACAGGGGGAATTTGGGAACAGCTAGCTCTCCTGGCTCCGGGCAGATGGCATTCTCCTTTGTCATGACTGGATGTCGATGGTGCCGAGAGCCTGTGTGGAAATAATAACCGACTAGTCTGGTTTGGTCAGGATGAGGAACCTTTTTGTGAAAAAGAATTTTCTTCAAAGTCTAGTCATAGATCACTTTCAGTGAGACCGTCTTCCTTATTGAATAATCATTGTTATTATTATTGGTATTACTTTGGTTTTTGTGAAGCTCTGACTGCATATCAGTCATGTAGTCAACCTTATTCATTGAGTGTTTTCTGTGTGCAGAACACTGTATTAAGTATTTAGGAGAGTACTATATAACACAAAATGGACATGCCCACAACAAGCTTACAGTCTAGTCCAGTGTACCAAACACTGTACTAAACACTGGGCAGACGAAAGATAGATCCCATTTCTCATATAATGCAAATGGCATGTGCAAGAAATTTCATGCTCTCATCATGTCTTGAGCTGTTGAGTCGTCTCCAACCCATAGCGACTCTATGGACAGATCTGTCACCGAACGCTCCACTCTCCATCTGCAATCATTAGGTGGTGTATTCATAGAGTTTTCTTGGTAAAAGTATGGAAGTGGTTTACTATTGCCTTCTTCCACGCAGTACACTTGAGTCTCCACCCTCGACTCTCTCTTATGCTGCTGTTGCTTAGCACAGTTGAGTTTTGACACGTAGTAGATTGCTTTCCTCTCGCTAGCCGGTCCCCAAGATAGAACTTATTTAATCATTTTATTCATGTCACAAGTCACTTATTCCTAAACAGTAGCATCTAGCTCATCTCTAGGCTGTAAGCTTGTTGTGGGCCGGGAACGTGTCTACCAACTCTGTTCTGTTGTACTCTCCCCTGCATTAAGTACAGTGTTCTGCACACAGTGTATGAGAAATACTATTGATTGATTGATTGGTTCCCAATTGTCAGCTACTTGTAGGCAGGAGTCGTGTCTTCTCCTTTAATTTTACTCTCTCAAGAACTTAGTATAGTAGTAATTCGTTGATCATCCGCTTAAGATGGTACATCTCTCCCTGTCTACAAGTATTTAACACACCAATGGAGAAGACAGATATAATCATAGTTTACAATTAAAGTGGTCAGAATGAATAAATTGGGCACTCATTTACATGAGTATTCAGTAGAGCGTCAGTAAGAGCGTGGCCTTGTGGAAAGACCATGAGCCTGATAGAGAACCTGGGTTAGAATTCTTGCTCTGGCAGCATACTGCTGTGTGATCTTGAGCAAGTTGCTGAACTTCTCTGTGCCACAACTTCCTTATTTGTAAAATAGGGATTCAATACCTGTTCTCTCTCCTCCTTAGGCAGCGCGGCCCACATCAGATAGGGTCTCTGTCTGATCTGATAATCTTGAATCTATCCCAGAGCATAGTTTAGTGATTGGCACAAAGTAAGCACTTAAATTCTGGCTGAAGGGATGGTATGATTCAATTAGACAAAGCTCAGTGCTCAATAAGTGCTATTGATTGATTGATTGAATAGATTGCATCCAAGCAGACTCATGTCATCAGGCAAACGTTCCTTAATGCCCTTACCCACTTCTAGCCAAAACGCATATTGTAAATCTTTTCTATGGCAGTACTTACTGTATTGAATTCAAACATGGGAACTGATTGAATTGAAAGTGATTGGAGAAAGAGTGCGGACTAGTGGAAAGAGCATGGGCCTGAGAGTCAGAGGATCTGGATTCCAATTCCTGCTCTAGCACTTGTCTGCTGTGTAGCCTTGGGCAAGTCACTTAATTTATCTTTGCTTCAGTTCCCTCATCTGCGAAATGGGGATTCAATGCCCATTCACCCTCCTACTTAGACTATGAGCCCCATGTGGGATCTTCATTCATTCATTCATTCATTCACATAGTCATTCATTCAGTCATATTTATTGAGTGTTTTCTGTGTGCAGAGCACTGTGCTAAGTGCTTGGGAGAGTAAAATATAACAACAATCAGACACATTCCCTGCCCACAATGATCTTATCCTGTATCTTAGTATACTGTTTGGCCCACAGTGAGCACTTTAACGAATCCCACACATTATTATTAGTAGTAGTAGTAGAAGTCAGAGTATTAACAATAAACAATTCAAACAGGCAAAACTAAAAAGAGCTAAAATAGTAGTTGGAAGGGGGAGTCTTCACCACACTGAGCAACAGTCCTTAGTTCCAAGCAGCCATTGTCTGCTCTGACCTTCCCCTCTTGCAGGGTCGGGTAGGAGGAGGGAGGCTGCCCTGACCTTTGGACAGCTTCCTGGAGATCTGGTTTTAGGAGATTCCAGCCACAGGGATCCCAGTTTCTCTGCACTTCCCACTTCTGCAGCAGGGGATGGAGTATCATTTCCACCCAACTGGGGGTGAGGAGCGAGGCTGCCCCAAACAAGATAGAAACCAGCCTTTGCCACCTGGCCCCAGAGTCCAGGAGCAGTGACAGCAAGCCACAAGAAACATCAGTAGAACCCAAACAAACCTTACCTCTCCATTTCCTCCTGCCTTCAGAAAATCTCTACCTGGATGTCTTACCTAAACCTCAAACTTAACATGTCCAAAACCAAACTCCTCCTCTTCCCGCCCAAAGCCTGACCTTCCTTTGCCTTCTCCATCACTTTAGGTACCTCTAACCTCCCTGTCTTCATAAGCTGTAACCTAGGTGTTTTTGTCAACTTCATCACTCTCATACAACCCACGTATTTAATCTGTCACCAAACCCTGTCAGTTCTACCCTCACCACACTGCTAAAATCTGTTGTGACTTCTCCATCCAAACTGCTACTAGGCTGATCCAAGCACTAATTATGTTCCACCTTGACTATTGCATCAGTCTCCTCACTGACCTCCCCGCCTCCAGTCCACGCTTCATTCTGCTGCCCAGATCATTTCTCTAAAAATAGGTCAGTCCACATCTCTCCACTCTTCAAGAACTTTTAGTGGTTGCCCATCCACCTGTGCATCAAACAGAAACTCCTCACCATCAGCTTTGAAACAACCAATCAGGTCGCCCCCTCCTGATTGTCTACTAAAGCCCAGTCTGCATTATGCCTCGATCCCATCCATCTAGTCAACCCTTGACTACATACTCCTTCTGGCCTGGAACTCTCTTCTCCTTCGTATAAGACAATGTACCACTCTCCCACATTCAAGGCCTTGTTAAAATCATATTTCCTTCAAGCTGTCTTCCCCACTTAAGCCTTCTTTTCTCTCCTTTCCCTCTGCATCACCTATGCACTTGGATCTATACACTTTAAACACTTGATATTCACCTCACCCCACCCCAAAGCACTGAAGTCCATACTCATAATTTGTTTTAACATCTGCCTTTCCCTCTGGGTTGAAAGCTCCTTGTGGGCAGGGAATATGAGTATCAATTGTGTTTTACTATACTCTCGCAAGCACTTAGTACAATCCTCGGCACACAGTAAGCACTCAATAAATACCACTGATGAATTAATGGGTTGAATTAAAGCATCTCCCCCGAAAAACCCTCTCTGTATAGTTTCAGACTAATGGTTTCTAATCCTTCCATATTAAGGAGTAAATAAAAAACTACTCAATTCTCCTTAATGTGGGGGTTACATAGCGAGCACACCTAGGTTAGTGCCCCACGCAAGTTCAAATATTTGTTTTAACATCACATTCTATTTAGGTAGATGTGGGTTGATGTTCCTTAACTGGGTTTTACATTAAATGTGTAGGAAAAGCATGTGCTATAAGGTTGTTGGCCGTAATAATAGGAAAGTCCCTTACTGTTATCTGACTTGGTTATCTGTTACTTGGTACCATGGACTTTATACAACATTTTCCTACATCTCTTAGATTTGCCTCTGATAGGCTCAATCAGAGTTAGCTCCCATCCATTTGTTCTAACTGGAAAAGTCAAGAGGGAGACACTCGCCCCAGAAAAGTGATTCAGTGTCATCACAATTCAAAGTTTGGTGAGTAGTTTCAGGAGTGTGGATGGATAAGGAAGAAAGGAGAAAGAAGGGATCAGAGGCGAGGGGATGTCTACGGGGTTACAAGCTTGCTGTAGGTGCTTTTAAATACCCTGCCTTGCAGCATGGCAGTGTGGCTTTGTGAAAAGAGCACGCGCTTGGGAGTCATAGGTCTTGGATTCTAAACTAGCTCTGTCACTTATCAGCTGTGTGACTTTGGGCAAGTCACTTAACTTCTCTGTGCCTTAGTTTCTTCATCCATAAAATGGGGATTAAGACTGTGAGCCCCACATGGGATAACCAGATTACCTTGTATCTACTCCAGCACTTAGAACAGTACTTGGCACATAGTAAGTGCCTAACAAATACAATCATTATTATTATTATTACTGCATCAGCCACTTCACTGTAATCTCCCTGCCTCTAGTTTCTCCCCTCTCCAGTCTATACTTCTCTCCTCTAAACAGTAAACTTACTGTGGGCAGGGAATGTGTCTACCAACTCTATTGTGTCACGCTCTCCCAAGAGCTTAGTACAGTGCTCTACCCACAGTAAACTCTTAAAAAAAATTAATTGATTTCTACCCAGATTATTTTTCTCATGTCATTTCACGTGTCTCTCCGCTCCTAAGAAACCACCAATGGTTGCTATTCCCCTCTATATCAATCAGGCACATTTGAACCTGTCTTTAAAATGCTCGTTCAGCTTCCTCCCTCTTTGTTATTCTCATTCCTCTCCTACTACAGCCCTGCTGACTCCCTTCATTTCTCTTTAACTAGACTACTCTGTGGGCTTTGTTTTCACCTTTCTTGCCAACAATCTCTTGTTCACGTTCTCCCTGTCATATCCAACAGGCCACAGCTTTCCTCATATTAAAAGCCCTTCAGAAATCACATCTCCTCCATGAAGTCTTCCCTGAATGATTGCTGATTTCGTCAGCTTGTATCCTTCAACTTCCTCTTCAGCCCATTTGAGCCAACCACTGCCCCTGAACAAATCTTTTCATATGCTCACTGCTTCCTCCTAGATGTTATTCTTTTAGGAATGTGTCTTCCCCACAAGACTGTAAACTTCATCACTAGATTCTGAGAATCATATTTACTAATTCTACTGTACTCTCACAAACATCTATACAGTACTCTGCACTCAGAAGGTGCTTTATAAATGTTATGTTTGGGAATTAATAATATTCATGATATTCATTAAGGGCTTACTTTATGCCAAGCACTGTACTTACCGTGGAGTAAGTGTATTGGGGTAAGTACTGGGGTAAGTACAAGATAATTGAGTCCCACATGGGGATCACAGTCTAAGTAGGAGGTACAGCAGGTATTGAATCCCCATTTTGCATACATATGAGGGCACTGAGGCACAGAGGAGTTGTTACTTGCCCAAGGCCACACAGCAGATAAGTGGCGGAAACAGGATTAGAATCCAGGTCCTCTGACTCCCAGGCCAGAGTATTTCCACAACACCATGCTGCCTCTGTTACTGGGGAAACTGGGCAAGGTTTGGTTTCAGTGTCACCAAAAGTACAGAACATGTGCTGAATGGAAAAGTGGAGGCAGCTACTGAGGCAAGGATGGGTGTCTTATCTAGGAACCTCTAGGTCCTCAGAGATTCCTTAATGACTCAGAGTGAGAGGATTCGTCCATTGCAGGCACCATGCTTTGATGCCCTTATTGCAATTGCCTGGTTCAGTGAAGCTCAGCTGCCTGGGCTTCCATGAGTCTCCCATCATCCACCAAGGCAACCGTGTACCCTAGCCAGTTGTTATCCTTTGCGATTCCCAGAGTGCGTACAAGACTCCTGTAGCTGAGAAACTCAGAGAAGAATAAAAGGGAACAATACTCTCCAGAGAGGTCTGGATTTAACTGTCCCAACAGCATCAAGCAATTACCTCTTTGTCAAATCTAAAGACTCTTCCATATTAAGTCTCCTTGATCTCTCTTCAGCCTTTAACCTGTAACCCACTCCTTCTGGAAATGCTATCTAGCCTTGGAAACAGTTCTCTCCTGATGATTAATAATAGTAATGAATAATAATAATAGTAATTTTAATAATAATAATTAGGCACTGTACTACACACTGGAGTGGATACAAGCAAATCGAGTTGGACACAGTCCCTGTCTCTTGTGGGGCTCAGTTTCAATCCCCATTTTCCAGATGAGGTAGCTGAGACACAGAGGAGTGAAGTGACTCTCCCAGGGTCACCCAGCAGACAAGTGGCTGAGCTGGGATTAGAATTCATGACCTTCTGACTACCAGGCCCATGCTCTGTCCTGATAACATCTATGCATGTGTGCAGATGTGTGTCCTCTGATACTGTCTCCAGCTCCCAATATTTATGTAAAGTTTCATGTACTTTATTATTTTCCCTATCCTTAATCTATTTTTCTGTCTCCCCCTTTGGACTGTGAGCTCCCTCTGGACAGAGAATGTGTCTACCAACTTTATTCCACTGTACTCTCCCCAGCACATAGCAAAGTGCTGTGCACACAGTAAGTGCTCTGTAAATACCATTGACTGAGTGATTGATTGTGGGCAAGGATCGTATCTACCAGCTCTGTTGTACTGTACTCTCACAACTGCTTAGTACAGTGCTGTGCACATAAAATCAATAAATTGGATTGATTGATTGTAGGGTTCCAAATCTGGTCTTTAATCTCAGACTATTCTACAGTTTAGAAAATCCTCTGCTCCAGAGGGAGATGAGAAGCTACTATCCTGACTCATGTTGGTAATGATTTAAACCATCTTGGGAATCTATTTGTAAGTACAACTGATCTCCTTGGAGGGAAGAAGAAATGGGAATATAAAGTAATAATAAAGCTAACCTTCTAATGCCCCATTAATGCCTAGGTGTGTGTTCAAGCCTGATGAATTCATGTGAGTAAAACGCTCGGAGACCCCGACAAAAGGAGCTGGAGAAGCACAAATGGTTATTAATTATTATTATTATCATCTTCTGCTCCGAGACATGGAGATTGATGACCTCTGTCATTTCTATCCCCAGGACTGTGACTGCAGGTGCCAGTCTAGTGCGCTTTCAATAAGTCTCTAATCTCTTGGAAGGATTAACTGTTCACTGGGTGAAATAAATAAATAAATAAATGGAAATAATTTCCTGTAATCGGTTCTGAATATGCTGCTCTTTCATTTCACTTGGTGCCTTCTGATTCTGTCGGGCGTGACAGGATTGTAACTGGGATTAGCCACCCTGGTACAGCAAGAAAATTCACTAGCCACCTGTGTTTTACCCCCAGGGGTAGCCAGGGCAGACGGTCTGGGTTCTGGCTTCTACAAGGTCTTATGAGAGAGATTATTGGAGGAGGGCCATTTCTGGCCTTGTCTCACATCTCTTTGGTCTTCTTCTGTCAACACTGGGCCCATCAGGAAGGGGTGGTGGGAAGTAGCAGGGAAGCAGCATGACCTAGTGGAAAGAGCACAGGCCTGGGAGTTAGAGGATGAGGGTTCTAATTCCAGCTCTGCTGTATGATCTTGGGCCACTCAGTTTCTCTGTGCCTCAGTTGTTTCATTTATAAAATGGGAATTAACTCCTCCTCTCTCTGATTTTAACTGTGAGCCTCATGTGGGATGTGACTATGTCCAAACTGGTAATCTTCTATCTACTCTAGTGCTTCGTACGTGCTTGGCACATAGTAGGTGTTTAACAAGCACCATTTAAAAAAAGGTAGCTCTTGTGGCGGGTGAGTCTGGGCATAAGACAATGGAAGATTGCACTTGAATTTGCACCCTTTATTTATCCTCAGCCCCACAGCATTTATGTCCTTATCATTAATTCATTTATTTGTATTAATGCCTGACTCCCCTTCTAGAATGTAAGCTGTTTATGGGCAGGGAACATGTCTACCAACTCCATTATGCTGTATTCTCCCAAGCACTTAGTACAGAAAGCACACAGTAAGCACTCAATAAATATAATGGATCAATTGAAGATGTCTTCACTTCCCACTCCCCAACAATGATTGAGGGATTCCAACCAGCATAAATCTGGGAATCCGGGGGCTCTATCTCCATCATGATTCCAGGGGCGATGGTCACATGGTGTCTCACCAGCTTTTTCTGCTGAAACAAACAACCTGCCCAAGGTCACACAGCAAACAAGTGATGGAGCCGGAACTAGAACCCAGGTCCTTCTGACTCCCAGGCCCATGCTCTATCCACTAGGCATGCTGCTTCTTTTACTATGTGCAGAATACTATACTAAGAGCTTGAGAGTACATGGTGGCTTGAAAGTAGGTGTTCCTTCTCCAAGAAGTCTTCCCTGATTAACTTCTCCTTTCTCCACCCTATTTGCCCTTCCTTCTTCATGCCAGTGCCCTTGAATCTTTACCCTTTAAGCATTTTGATATTCAGCCAATTCTCAGAGGTTCCGCCCTTATGAACATGTGCTTCTACTCTGCCATTTACCAAATCTATTATTTATTTTGCCATCTGATTTCCCCTCTAGACTGTTAGCCTGCTGTGGGCAGGGAACATGCCTATCAACTCTATTGTACTGTACTCTCCTAAGCACTTATTGCCATGCTTTTCACACAGTAAAATTCATTGATTAATGCCATCTTGAGCCATCAGAGGAATATTTTGACCTACTTACTTTCAGTGCAAAAGCCACCTTGATTACTGTATCAGGCTCCTTGCTGACCTCTTTGTCTCCTGTCTCTCTCCACCCCAATCCCTACTTCACTCTACTACCTGGATGATTTTTTCCGAAAACCTTCAGGCTATGTTTCCCCAGTCCTCAAGAGGTTCCAGTGGTTGCCCATCCACCTCTGCATCAAACAAAAATTCCTCACCTTTGGGTCTAAAGCACTGAATCACTATACCCTTTCCTATCCCACCCTGCTATTTTCCTTCTACAACCCATTCCACACACTTTGCTCTTCTAATG
This sequence comes from Ornithorhynchus anatinus, assembly GCF_004115215.2. Taxonomy (NCBI): domain Eukaryota; kingdom Metazoa; phylum Chordata; class Mammalia; order Monotremata; family Ornithorhynchidae; genus Ornithorhynchus; species Ornithorhynchus anatinus. The sequence continues at coordinate 19,747,722 of NC_041732.1, forward strand.
TCAACTTTTCACAGTACCTTGATCTCGTCTATCTCACCGCTGACTCTCGGTCCTTATTGGCTGCCAGTGATGATGTTAATAATGACGTTATTAATAACAATGTGTATTAAGTACTCATTATGTGTCGAGAACTGGGCTGAAAGCTGACATAGATACTAGAGATTCTGGTCAGTCACGATCCCTTTCCCACAAAGGGAGTACAACCTAAAAGGTACAGAATCCAGATATCTTATTCCCATTTTACAGAAAAAGAAGCTGAAACACCAAGAGGCTAAGTTATTTGTCTTAGGTCACATGACAAATCAGTGGCAGAACTTCTACTAGAACCCATGTCCAGATTCCTGGGTTTTTGATTTTTTTTTTTAATGTGAATTGTCTTATTAGATGATTTACAGTCTAAGTCAGAGGAAAGAGGGTTCAATCCTCCTGTTACAGATGAGGAAACTGAGGCACTGAGAAGCTATGTGACTTAGCCAGGGTAATACAGGAGATGAGTAGTGATACCAGGATTAGAATCCAGGTCTTCTAACTCCCAGGCCCATGTTCTTTCCATTAGGCCACACTGCTTTGAAGCATCTATACAACTTTTTACATGCCAGGTAGCCAGTAAATGTGAACCATTTTCACAACAGTGCTCTTTCCCTTCCCCAGGATCAGATCCAACTGACACAAACCTGCTGATTCCAAGCATAAGGAGCATTTGTTCACCACACTCCTCTTTCCTTTCAAAGGAAGAGCCATTCTGCATCATCTGTCAGCCAATAGCAACCTACTAGTACAACATCTGGCTTGTGCAGCTGCCAGAAGAGGAAGCATATTTTGTGTTCCCTCAGGCAAATAGCACACATGCATAATTAAGATTCTCTTTTTATGGTATTTTTTAAAATACCTACTATATGTCAATCACTGAACTAAGTGCTGGGGTAGATATAAGTTAATCAAGTTGGACAGCAGTCCCTGTCCCACATGGGGTACACAGGATTTTGCAGAAGTAACAAGCTAGAGAAGTTAAGTGACTTACCCAAGGTCACCCAGCAGACAAGTGGTGGATCTGGGATTAGAACACAGGTCTTTCTAACTCTTGGGCTCCTGGCCTATCTATTAGGCCCCACTGCTGCTCTATTTGTGTGAAGCCTCCAGTTCTAGCAGGAACTGAGCGAAAGGAGAAGAACATCTCAATACTTCGGAAGAATGTCAGGGTTGTGTATAGATGAAACAGTTCCAGAAAAATCATAAAGGAAAAATTAAACATTGAATTAAATTTCAAAACCAATTTTACCTAATGAATGACTGTGAGTCTGCCAAGAACGGTGCAATGAGTCTGAACTGATGGGCTTATATTTACCTTAGTGTATGGCACATAAATTGGCTGTGGAGGGGGAGAGGTAAAGTGGGGTGGGAGGGGGCCAGGTGATGGAGAGCTTTGAGGCCAAGAGTGAGGAATTTTTGTTTCGTGCAAAGGTTGATAGGCAACCACTGAAGGTTTTGGGGGAGGGGAGCGACATGCCCAGAGCGTTTCTGTAGAAAGATGATCAAGGCAGCGGAACGAAGAATAGACTGGAGAGAAGAGAGAGAGGAGAATGGGAGCTCAGAGAGGGGGCTGATGCAATAATCCAGTCAGGATATTATGAGAGCTTGTACCAGCAAGGAAGCAGTTTGGTTGGAAAGGAAAGGGTGGATCTTGGTGATGTTGTGAAGGTGAGACCAGCAGGTTTTAGTGACGGATTGGATTCGTGGTGTGAATGAGAGAGCAGAGTCAAGGATGACATCAAGCTTGCGGGCCTGTGAGATGGGAAGGATGGTATAGCCGTCCATAGTGATGGGGAAGTCAGGGAGAGGACAGGGTTTGGGAAGGAAGATAAGGAATTCAGTCTTGGGACACGTTGAGTTTTAGTTGGCAGGTGGACACTGATGCCTGACCACTTGTTTTGTTTTGTTGTCTGTCTCCCCTGCTTAGACTGTGAGCCCATTGTTGGGCAGGGATTCTCTCTATCTGTTGCCGAATTGTACATTCCAAGTGCTTAGTACAGTGGTCTGCACACAATAAGCACTCAATAAATACGATTGAATGAATGAATAAATTGTAAGGTACTTGTGGGCAGGGGTCATGTCGACTGATCTTATTATATTATACTCTCCCAAGCCCTCAGTCCGGTGCTCTTCCCTGAGGGAGCGCCCAATAAATATGATTGATTGACATAATAAGTGCTTATAATACATGTATACATATGTAGAGTCCTTAACAAATTAGTATGGCACTAAATATGCTTACCATTCTGTTGTACTGTACTCTCCAAAATGTTTAGTTGTAGTAGAAGTATTAGTAATTGTTGAGTGCCCACTTTATTCAGGGCACTGTACTCGGCCCTTGGGAAGTAGAAGTGCTCCACCCTAAAGGAGCATACACTCTAATAGGGGGGAAGACTTGGGAACTATAGTGCTCTGCACAGAGTAAGCACTCAATAAATACCACTGATTGATCCTAGGAGATATGGCATTGCCAAATGGAAAGATCTTAGGGCTAGGAGTTGGAGGGCCTGGGTTCTACTCCCAGATCTGTTAAATGCTTGCTGTGTGACCTTGGGTGGTCACTTAACTTCTCTGTACCTCAGTTTCCTGAACTATAGAAGAAGGATTAAATACCGGGTCTCCCTTTTACTTAGACTGTGAGCCTCATCTGGGAAGGGACTGTGTCCAACCTGATTAATTTGTACCTACCATAGCGCTTAGAACAGTGTTTGACAAATAGTAAGTACCTAGCAAATACTACTACTAATAATAGTAATAATGAGGAGAATAAGGAGGAGGAGAAAAAGTAAAAGAAAAAGAAAAAGAAAATATCTCCTTAGAGTGTGACCAGAAAGCATTACTGCCTGTATTTTTGCAGAGTTGTAATTAGGAAACTGTGTCCTTCGACACATTTTGCATCAGATGACATTTTGAATTGAAAAATGCTCCGACTGTGAGGCTTAGTACATTGTGTAAATGCTTAGATTACAATGGTCTCTTTATAAGTCTGGGAAACTCAAATCTGAATTGATTTTGACCCGCTAGCAGAATGTCTTTCCTCTGTGAATAGTGATTTCTTCTTACAGAAGCTCTAGGGTTTTAAAAGAAAGAACATGGTTCTTCACTAAATATATTCTCTTTGATCCATTTTTCCTACATTTAGGTATTGTCATATCTTCAGTGTGGACAAAGACCACTGCCAGACAACTGACCTTGGAACCAACTCCAAACTTCCACTTACTTGGAAGCAGTATGGCCAAATGGAAAGAGGGTGGGCCTGAGAGTCAGAGGACCTGGGTTCTAATCCCAGCTCTGACACTTACCTACTGTGCGACCTTGGGCCTAAATTCCCTTATCTGAAAAATGGGGATTAAATACTTGTGCTTCCTCAATCAATCAATGGTATTGATTGAGCACTTGCTATGTGCAGAACACTGTACTAATGTTTGAGAGAGCAGTACAACAGAGTTAGTATCCATAAAGAGCTAACAATCTAGAGGATGAGTTTATATATGAGCATCATATGGCATGTGATTATTTTGTATCTATCCCAAGCACTTAGTACAGGGTTTGGCACATAGAAAGAGTTTATTATTAATAATAATAACTCTCATCATTATTTCGTAGTAGACATCCCAGCAATAGGCTTTCTAAGAGTCAGGTGATTGCAACTTGTACACCAGGCAAATCAGAACCTAAATTTAGTCAGGAAGTCCCCTTACCCCTGAGACCCTTTAGTCGAAACCTCTGAGCTACTTGTTGCTTGAGAAACTGTCAAGTAGCTCATTCTGAACAGTGATGGATTATGCTTTGAGGATTCAGCCCTAAACACAGAGAAGGGCAGAGAGCAGAGGGCCAAAGCAAGCCCAAAGCAGCAGGCAGAGTTGACTAGTACAAATCAGAGCTCATCTTTGGACAAGATGGATATTTGCGAACGTCCTTATGGTTCTGTCAGACAGGATGGATGCCTGGACTGAATACTGGGAAGCAATGCAAAGGGAAAACATATCCCAAAGGCTAACATATCCCAAGATGGAAGTTCACTTGGATTTCTCCCAGTGTGGACAATAGAACATGCCTTAGATTTTAAATTCATTCATTCCATTGTATTTATTGAGTGCTCACAGTGTGCAGAGCACTGTACTAAGTGCTTGGGAAAGTACAGGATAACAGTAAAGGAGTCCAGGCAGCTAATTCAGATGCTTATTACAATAGGGTATCAAGACAATCCGAGTATGGAAAGTCAGGTTTTGTAGCCTTGTTCTACTCCCCAGCAATAAAGAATTCTGTTCCTCACCATGCTCAAGTGTGGCAGGAAAGATGAGCTAATTTTATCCCATTTGCCTGTTGGATATTGAAACCGCAGTCTACAGGGGATCTGTTGAGATCCTGAAATCCCTCCCAGCAGTGTGTGGCAGGGGGCAGGGTTCAACCGAGATCAATTTAAGACCTCAGTTGACCTGGGGTTGCCTGTCTGATGGGCAGATAAGTTAAAAGTAGCACCTCCAATTGTGAAGGGGTCACTGAGACAAAGAGAACTGAATTGGAAGCTTGAAGACCTGAGTTCTGGTATTAGCTCTAAAGTTAACTAATCATTACTTGGTGAAAGTGACTTGACCTTTCTGAACCATGGTGACCCCATCTAGAAAGTGATGATATCAGTTCCCTCTATCTTGCAGGAAAATTGAGAATATATGAGATAATAATTGTATCTAGATGTTCAGAGATGTTCCAGAAAAGCAGTGTGCCTAGTGGAAAGTGCATGGGTCTGGGGGTCAGAGGACATGTGTTATAATTCCAGTTCTGCCACTTGCCTGCTGCATGACCTTAGAGAAGTTACTTAACTTCTCTGTGCCTCAATTCTTCATCTCTTAAATGGGGATTCAATACCTGTCCTCCTTCCCTCTTAGAATGTGAGCCCAATATGGGACAGGAACTGTTCTCTACCTGATTATCTTGTATCTACCCCGTGCTTAGCACACAGTAAAACTTAAGAAATACCACAAATATTATCATTATTACTGCAACAAAAGTGTGTGGCACTCTTAAAATGAAAACAGATATGCCAAATTTAGCAGTTTCTTAATATGAGTCTCCCATTATTCAAAAAATTCATTCAAATAAAAGGGAGTTGGGTAGGACATGGGTAGAACTGACCCTGTGTCCTGGCTTTTTAAAGACAAACCCAAATTTTGGTAGGTTATTTTGGGTGATTTTAGAAGGACAGAGGAACTGAGTTGGTAGAAATGATCCCTGCCCCCAAGGAACAGTGTTACCTTGTGGATGGAACATGGGCCTGAAAGTCAGAGGATCTGGGTTATGATTCTGGCTCCACCTCTTGCCTGCTGTGTGACCTTGGGCAAGTCACTTCATTTCTCTGACCTCCGTTACCACATCAGTAAAGTGGGGATTGAAACTATGAGCCGTCCAACCCAACTGTTTTTTTTCCTACACCATCACTTAGTACACTGCAGTACATAGTAATTGCTAAACTTATTTGGTGTTGGAGAAAGGAGATTCTCTCTCCCCCACTTTACCCTCCAAGCCCAACTGCTCCCAACAACAAAGATCCTGCCATGAAATTATAATCCAGTGGCGCTGACAGTGCGGTCTGCTCCATTGCAGAGGAACTGGATAATGAGGACAATAATAATTAATAAGTAATATGAAGTTGCAGATTTTTGGGGGAACAGTTCAGCTGCTGGATGGATTCCATGCAGAGGATATGCCTCGGGAAAGCTTCAGTTGGAAAGGCTGGAAAACCTATGATAATGAAGCTGACAAAAAGATGAAAATCCATGGAGAAATGTGGTTTCAAAATAGGGTTGCTAGCATCCTCTAAGAAAAAAGGGAATGCTGTTACAAAGGGGATGAAATGAGTATGTAGCCCCTAAGAACATAAGATACTCACCTCAACCCCACAGAATCTATGTTCACATCCTTATTCTCTATTATTTCCCCTATCTGTAATTAATTTTAATGCCTTCCTTCCCTGCAGACTGTAAGCTCCTTTTGGGCAGGGATTGTCCATTATATTGTACTTTCCCAAAGCTTAGTACAGTGCTCGGCACTCAGTAAGTGCTCAATAAATACCTCTGGTTGATGGGAAAATCCAGTTTTCAAGGGGCCAGAGCTCAGCAAATATACATCTGCATTATGTATCCTCAATCAATCAATGGCTTTTTTTTCAACCAGCGGTATTCATTGATGCCTTACTTGGTGCAGAGCTCTGTACTAAGTGTTTAGGAGAGTACAGTGTGACAGTGTCGGTAGACATGATCCCTGCCCACAGTGAGCTTATGGTCTAGAGTGGAAGAAAGGCAACAGTATAAATAAATCATTTACTAATGTGTGCATAAGTGGGACTGAGGGTGGAGTGAATACCAAATGCCCAAATGTAAAAGAATTAGCTAGTAGTGTATACACACACACACACACACACACACATACCTGTGTGTGTCCTTTGATGTTTAGCAATATAGTTTGTTGAGGGCAGGCAACATATCTATCAACTCTGTCATATTTTACTTTCCCAAGCAGTTGGTACAGTGGTCCGCACACAGAAAGCATTAAATACCACCAATTGACTGATTGATAGATAGTAAGACTCTATGTGGGCCAATGTGACTGATTAGATTGTAGATTTAAAATGATAAACTAAACTGTAATTTCCTTGAGGTTGGAGTTCATGTCTGCGCATTCTATTGATCTCCTCCAAACACTTAGCAAAGTATGCATGCATACAGGGGCTGCTCAATAAATATTGTTGATTGATAAAACTAATTCAGACCTGCATTCCTTTCCATGCTGTAATAATAGTAATGGTATTTACTAAGCATTTACTAAAGTAATGCACTGTACTAGGCCTTTGTAAATTACTAAAATAGTATGTAGACCTAAATATTGGCTCCTGACAAAGTTTACTACCCTTTTATTCTCTCTTTTGATGTTGCGATCTTCTTGAAGCTTCTGTTCTGAGAAAGCCTCCCCATTTCTGATTGCTATGTCCAAGGCTGGTTTGTCTCCTTCTACTGGCTCCTGCAATTGTCCACAGTTATGTGGTATCATCTGAGGTGTTGCTCCTTTGTGTCTTTAACCCATTTTTTCTGCCCTATTTGTTTGTGGTCTCTCCACTTCAGCTGGCCACATAGCTGATGTATGGGTATCTGTGGGAATTTGTCCTTCTCACATTTAACAGCATAACACAGATCAACAGGCGCAGTCAGAAAGCCAGCTTAGAAATCTAGAAAAAGATGTGTGAAGTGGAAAACTTTTTAAAGAGGCCAAAATCAGCACCAAAAATCACTTGAGAATTTGGGTTTCATGATCAGTAAAACTGAGGGATTTGTCTCCCTCCTGATGCATCTCCACATAAGTCTAATATGCAAGGTTGAACCCAGAAACTGATAGCTCTGACAACTCTTTTCTAATTAACCTCATATTTTATCAAGAATCAATCAATCAATCATATTTACTGAGCACATCAGGAAGACAACAATGACTAATCAGTGTTATTCATGGTGAGGCTAGAAGTCTAAGAGATCTTCCTCAATTAAACCCTCTTTTCCCTGAGTCCCTCTTCCTCCTGTTTCACCTATGCACTTGGAGCTGTACCCTTTGAGCACTTGATATTCCCCCACCCTCTATTGTTCTCTTCCAAATGCTTAGTACAGTGCTCTGCACACAGAAAGCACTCAATAAATGTCACTGACTTGATTGATTGATAAGAGAGGCCCTACCAAAATCTATGCCTTGTCTTTATCCACTCTCCAAGGGTTTGACTTTTGGCGGGATTTGAATGTGTGACTTTTGGGCAAAAAAATAAGACAGATCTTCTTTAACAAATTAATTAGGAGACCAATGGGGTTCTGGGAATTTTTATTTTAAATAAATGGGTCTTTGAAGCATGAGAGACCACCGAGTTCTTTTTTTATGGTATTTATTAAGCGCTTACTACGTGCCAGGCACTGTACTAAGCGCTGGGTAGTTACAAGATAATCAGGTTGGATACAGTCTATGTCCCACATGGGGCTCACAACACTAATCCACATTTTAACAGATAAGGTAACTGAGGCCAAGAGAAGCCAAGTGACTTGTCCAAGGTCACATAGACAAGTGGCAGAGCTGGGATTAGAATCAGGTCCTTTTGACTTCCAGGCCTATTCCCTATCCATTAGGCCACTGAGTTCTTCTAAATAAATTTGGTTCTCCACGTTGAGCCAAGAAATGAGGAAACTCAATATCATTAGCCAGTCCTAAACTTGTTCATTTAGCCCCAAATTTGGTTTCCGGTAAATTGGTCCATGGTTTTACTAGTTGTGTTTCAGCTAAACAACAGCTGGGAGTTGACAGCAGCCCAGCTGCAGCTGGCTAGAGTGAGCACTACCGCTCCTAAATGTATAAAAATGATGAAATAGCCCGTCTTCTAGGTTTCTAATTGCAGTCGGGACTTTGCAGCTGGGAAGTCACAAATAAGAAATATTCTCCGTGCCTTATTCTAGCAATCACGCATTGTTCACCCACCACACTGGCTGCCAAGACCCAGAGTCAAGGCTCAGTTCCCAGGTGCTGTTTCCCTCCCTGGCGAGATGCTGATCCAGCTCCGGTCACCCTTATCCAGAAACAAAGAAGGGTGTTGGATTCAGATGGAATATGGAGTTGGATACAATGGTGAGATAGCATCATAAATCAGGTCCTAGGCAGGGGGTGGCCTGTGTTATGCTGCTAGGATTGCATAATCAATCAATCAATCAATGGCATTTATTAACTGCTTACTATATGTAGGACACTGTATTAAGCACTTGGGAGAGTGTAATACAACAGAGGAGGTAGACATGATCCCTGTTCACAAGGAGGTTATATTCTCCACAAGCACCCAGTGGTTCTTCATATTTTTCATTTTTCCTTTCCCTGAATCTATCAATCAATCAGTAGTATCTATTGAACACTTACTGTGGCAGAGTACTGTACTAAGTACTTGTCTTATGCCATCGAGTCATTTCCGACCCATAGTGACACCACAGACACATCTTTGGTGTGTATGTGGTGAATGCCCCACTCTCCAACTGCAACTGTGCTGGTAGTGTATCAATAGATTTTTCTTGGTAAAAATACAGAAGGAGTTTTCCATTACCTCCTTCCGCACAGTAAACTTGAGTCTCCTCCCTCAACTCTCTCCCATGCTGCTGCTGCCCAGCATGGGTGAGTTTTGACTCGTAGCAGATTGCCTTTCACTCATTAGCCACTGGCCAAACAAGGAATGGAATGGGTAGGCCTCCTCTTGACTCTCCCTCCCATAGGCGAGACTGTTAGAGTACTGGAGACTCTCTAGGTGCGACCCTGAGAGAGGGTACTAAGTACTAGGGTGAGTGTAATAATCTAATCTTTTCCAGCCCTCTTACTTGATCAAGTGAACTGACCTATCAATCAATCAATCAATGACATTTTTTGATGGTTTGGTGAGTTCAGAGCCCTCTACTAAGTACTTGGGAGAGTACAGTTCAGCAGAGATGGTAGACTTGTTCTCTGCCTACAGAGAGCTTAGAATATAAAGGGAAAGACAGGCATTAATATGAATAAATTATGGATACATACATAAGTATAGTGAGGCTTAGAGTGGGGTGAATACTAAGCTTCCAGAGGATACAGATTGCAGTGCTGTGTTGGGGTGGGGGTGGGGGTGAATACCTAAGTGTTTACAAGGTAAAGACTCAAATGCATGGGGGTGGGGGTGAATACCTAAGTGTTTACAGGGTACCGACTCATATGCATGGATGAGGCAGCTGGGAGGGAAAATAGAAAAAAAAATTTGGTTAATGGGATCTTAGTCAGGGAAGGCTTCCTGGAGGAGATGTGATTTTAATAGGGCTGTTTCAGAGCCTCAAAATCACGTAGATGTCATAAGGAAACAAAGCTAAGGAGTTGGACTTCATTCATTCCTTCATTCAATTGTATATTGTGCATTTACTGTGTGCAGAACACTGTACTAAGCTCTTGGGAGAGTATAATACAACAAGGAATAGACACATCCCCTGCCCACAATGAGCTTACAATCTAGAGGGGACTTAAATTTTGGAAAAGGTGTCCCAAAGAATCCCAGATTTTCTTCAGAACTCCGACGTAATTCCCGAGATGCTAGTAACTGTGGTATTTGTTAAGCACTTACTGTGTGTCAAACACTCTTCTAAGTGCTGGGGTAGATAAAAGGTAATCAGGTTGGATGTTGTCCCTGCCCCACATAGTGTTCACTGTCTAAGTATTGAATCCACATTTTGCAGATGAGGAAATTGAGGTATGGAGAAGTGAAATGACTTTCCTATGCTCATTCAGCAGACTAATGATGCCTTGAGTTGAGAAGCAGCTAAAGCCTCCTCAGGGGAGGAATGTTGCCAAACCCAACAGCCAGTGGAGTTGCACCATTGTGTCGTTGAAGCCTCAGCCCTATTCTCCTCTCGCTGTGATCCTTACAGTTGAAAAGTCACTACAAAAGTGGCTCTGTTGAAAGAAATGCAATTAGGAAAGGTTTTGTTTTCCACCCTCTTTCATAATCATCAGTCAATCAGTCCATCAGTCGCATTCATTGTCCACTTACTATGTGCAGAGCACTCTACTAAGTGCTTGGGAAAATATTATACAGCAGAGTTGACAGAGCTATCACTGCCCTGAAGGAAATTACGACCTACAGTGGGAGAAAGACATTAAAATTAATTACAGATAGAGGAAATAGTAGAGAACAAGGTTATGTATATAAGTGCTGTGGGGCTGAAGTGAGTATCACATTCTGGAAGCTTTATTTTGTCAAAGGTTCTTGAAAGATTGTCTGTGGCCTCTTCTACCTCCAGGAGAGGTCGGCAGGCCTTTCCATTTTGTGCCTCTCCAATTGTTCCCATTGCTTCTGTCTCTGTCTGGAAATCCTATCAAAGTGCCGGATACCAGTTCCTCTGGATTGTTAAGTACTTATTGAGCAGTGATCTTTGCACTAAATTATTCTGTTTTTTTTAACTTAAATCTTCAAAGGATAATGGCTGCCCTCTTGAAAGCAGAAATGTCTGTTGATTAAGAAGGCTTCGAACTCTACAGGGTTGAAATTCAGGAGAAGGGTAGTAATACTAGTGGCAGTTCATTCAGTTGTATTTATTGAGTGCTGTGTGCAGAGCACTGTACTAAGCACTTGAGAAGTACAATTGTGTCATAGTAGTGGTAGCATTTATTGATTGCAGTGTACTTGGGAATTCCAGAATAAAGAAATAACACATTCTCTGCTCACAAGTAGCTTTTTTTTTTACAGTACTTATTAAACTCTTACTATGAATCAAAAACTCTTCTAAGTGCTGGGGTAGAGGCCAGTTAATTATGTTGGACACAGTCCTTATCCCAAATAGGGCTCCAATCTAAGCAAGAGGGAGAATAGGAAAACTGGAGGTGCAGAGAAATTAAGTGACTTGCCCAAGGTCACAAGCAAGCAATAGGTAGACCTGGGATCACAACCCAGGTTCTCTGACTCCAGACCCATGCTCTTCCCACTAGGCCATGCTGTTTCTCAACTATAATGCTTACATTTATATTCGTAACTAGAACTCTAAGCTTACACTCTTACTCTCTAGATGGGTGGAGAAACATTTGATATTTTTCCTTCCCAGTTTTATGAATTCTCTTCTGGCTTCTGCCCCTTGTATCCATCATTCCTTATCCCAGTTCTTGGGGACAGGAAGCCTCTGCTGTGCCAATATTACAAATGAGAAATGGAGGGATCAGAAGATTAAGGGGTTGGCCTAAATCACCCCAGGTGATTGGTGTCAGAATCAGAATTCAGAACCCAGAATCTATCCAAACCTGAGTCAGTGACCTGTAGAAGATTCCATCTGAACAGGTAGCTATTAAGCCCACCTGGTCCTTGGCCTCTCTATCAAAACTGCAGTAGGATTGATCTAATAATAATGATAGTAACAATAATAACTGTGGTATTTTTAAGTGCTTACTATGTGTAAAGCCCTCTTCTAAGCACTGGAGTAGATACAACCTAATCTGGCTGGACACAGTCCCTGTCCCACATGGGGCTCACAGTAAACTCCCCATTTTACAGATGAGGTAACTGAGGCACAGAGAAGTGAAGTGACTTGCCCAGGGGTACCCAGCAGACATGTGGCAGAGTCAGGTTCAGAACCCACGTCCTCTCTCTCCCAGGCCTGTGCTCTTTCCACTAGAGCATGCTGCTTCTGGGAATGGGATATCTTTCAGGGGCAGGAACCTGCCGCTATCATTCATTCAATAGTATTTATTGAGCACTTACTATTTGCAGAGCATTGTACTAAGCTCTTGTAATGTACAATTCAGCCACAGATAGAGACAATCCCTGCCCAATGACGGGCTGACAGTCTAATCTTCCACCAGTATGTATATGCACACTTCCCGCCGGACTTAGGCATGGCTTTGGAGCTGATGGGTAACTAGCCATGGAAACAGTAGTGGGCACTGTGTAAATGAAGAGAAAATTATGGGTCATTTGGGTCCAGCTTGCAGACAGTGAAGATAGATGTTCCAAACCCCAGAGGGCAGAGAAAGCAACTTCCTCTGCACAAGCCCCACCACCTACCTGCCTTGGTGACCAGAACCCTGTGCTTCCTTTTGTCTACAGCAGTGGGGTGAGCTACTCTTTGGCATATTTCAGTTATTGCCTCCTTGTCTGATCCATAATTTATTTACAGGGGAAATGTAGTGTGTCTTCTTAGACGTCAGCTGGTAGCCTCCTGAGCCATAAATCACATCACTTTGTGCACTTTTCAGCGGGATGAACAAAGCCTCCTGTCATGGTCCCGCTTCGAGCAGAATAAGTTACTGGCAAAGGAGCATGCTGGCCTCTGCTTCTCAATGGGGTGATTTTCCTGGGTTAATGACTTGAGGGTGAATCATGGAGAATGAGAGCAAAATGAAAGGTGGGACAGTAGACTTAGCCAGCAGAGGGTTCCACGAAGAGGTAGCATCATTTTGAACTACGACCCATTTGTCTGGCCAAATCCTCCAAGAAGGTTGTCTAAACGTCACAGTTTCTAACTGCCTCATCCATTTTCCAAGTACTTTAAGCATTCATCAGCCTAGCAACAAGGGGTGGAGGTGGAAAATAATAATAATAATAATAATTGTGATATTTGTTAAGCGCGTATTATGTACCAGACACTGTACTAAGCGCTGGGGTGGATACAAGCAGATTTGGATGGACACAGTGGGGTTCACAGTCTCAATCCCCATTTTACCAATGATGTAACTGAGGCACAGATAAGTGAAATGACTTATCTAAGATCACACAGCAGACAAGTGGTGGAGCCGGGATTAGAACCCAGGCCCTTCTGATTGCTAGGCCCCGGCTCTATCCACTATGCCACACTGGGGAAGAGGGAGGTTGAGTCATTTGGTGGGCTGCCTCCTCTCTGACCCTCTCCAGGTTCTGGACCCCAAAGAGCCAGGATGCCAGCGGGCCCAGAGGAGAGGCAGACCCCGCCCAGAGCAGGGGCAGTGGGGCTGGGAAAGGGAAAGTATGCTGGATTTGATTCTCTCCATTTCTCGCTATTTGGGTCCCAAGACGATCTCATCTCTTACCTGGAAACAGGAGGATTTTAATAAAACTTCAGCACCCTGGCACCATCTGCTTAGATGTAGTGGCTCCAGCTCCAAACCTCACCCATAACAGGGGCAGAGGAGCTGGGGATGGGGAGGGATCCTAATTTTGATTTTTCAGAAACATTCTCTCTCCGTCTGTCAAGGGTGGTTTTAATAACATTTCAGATCTTGTCAGCAGGAACCAAGCAGAGTATGTGGCTCCTAACTGTGTTGCAAATTAACCTCTTCAAATGAATGAAGGAAGATCAGATAGGCCACAATCGATCAAAAGTAGCTTAGGCAGTTCTCGCCGATACTGCATACCCAGCAGGAAAAACGGGTAGCTAATAATATATTTTAAGTGGCATTTGTTAAGTACTTACTATATGCCAAGCACTGTACTAAACAATGGGATAGACTCAAGATAATTAGGTTGGACCCAATCCATAGCACACATGGGGCTAATAGCTTTAATTCCCATTTTACAGATCAGGTAATTGAGGCACAGAGAAGTTAATCATAATTGTGGTATTGGCTAAGTGCTTACTCTGTGCCAAGCACTGGAGTAGATATAACTGGATGAAAAACATTCTCTGTCCCACATAGGGCTCACAGTCTGGGACAGGAAGCAGAAATTGAATCCCCATTTTACAGATTAGGAATTGAGTGACTTGGCCAAGGTCTTATAGCAGACAAAAGATGGAGCCTCAATTAGAACCTTGCTCGTCTGACTCCCAGGCCTGTGCTCTTGTGACTAGGACAAGTTTCATAAGTTTAACATTTAGGAGCATCACATTCCCTTAATATTTATCTAGACTTAAACTCATTGTGGGCTGGGAATGTGCATACCAGATCTGTTGTACTGTACTGTCCCAAGCGCTTAGTATAGTGTTATGCACACAATAAGCACTCAATAAATATTGATAAATCAATATTTATTGAATGCTTACTGTGTGCAGGGTGCTGTACTAAGACCTTGGCAGAGTATAGCCAAACAATATAAAACAGACACATTCCCTGCCCACAGTGACCTTACTCTCTAGAGAGGGAGACAGACATTAATATAAAAATATAAATTATGGATATGTACATAAGTGCTGTGGGGCTGGGCAATACAGAATGGAGTGGGAAAAGAGGAAATGAGGGCTTAGTCAGGTAAGTCTTCTTGGAGGAGATGTGCCTACAGTTAGGTTCGTTAGGTTGGGAAATTAATTGTCTGTCGGATACAAAAAGAGAGGGCGATCCAGGCCAGAAGCAGGTTGTGGGTAAGATGTCAGTGGTGAGATAGATGAGATCAAGGTACAGTGCATAGGTTGGCATTAGAGGAGCTAAGTGTGTGGGCTGGGTTGTAGTAGGAGAGTAGCAAGGTGAGGTAGGAGGTTGCAAGATAGATGGCCAACCACTGGAGGTTCTTGAGGAGAGAAGATCCATGGACTAGATGTTTATGTAGAAAAATGATCCAGGCAGCAGAGTGAAGTATGGTCTGGAGTTAGGAGAGACAGGAGACAGGGATGTCAGCAAAGAAGCTGAGAGACTAATCAAAGTGGGATAAAATAAATGTTTGGATTTACATTGTACCACTTTGGATGGAAAGGATGACTTTTAGCGATGTTCTGAAGGTTGAGGGCTCCGTTGGGAAGGACCTCCTGGAGGAGATGTGCTTTTAATGAGGCTTTGAAGAAAACTGTGGAATGGTTTACTAATTTGTGTGTCATTTTCTATTCACTTTCTCTCATCTTCTATTCCCTGGAATTTCAGACTTGGCTTAGCCCCATGCTTGTAGTGTGGCTTTAGGAATATCACTTCTCATTTTGGGTCTCAGCTTCCTCTCCTGTGATCTGGAGATAATGCAAACCATACCACCAGACAACACAGGGAACCCTGGAAGGGTTGTTCACTGATTTCCACCCCCCCCCCCCAAAAAAAATGCTTCAAAAGTCTAAGGCACTGAACAACCACTAAAGGTAATGAGTCTTAATCTGTACTCTCACATGTGTTTAGCCACAAGAGGGTCTCAGAGGAAAACCAGTGAGAAAGTAAGTGTGGTGCCTTCCTGGTGCTGACATGTCAACAAGTGGTTAGAGCTACCTTCACCACTTCAGTTCTTTCTTTGCCTCGCTCTGCCTCCTCGCCCTGGTGTGTGCTTTGTCTCTGCTCCATTTGCTGTTTTCAGCTTCACCTAAAGCTGGCTGTTGGACATTGGCAAAACTCTCTGATGATTCTAGGAAGATGGGAGCAGAAGCACCTGGGGGAATTGGGGCTCCTTGGTCCTCTAGACTGTAAATTTGTCATGGGCAGGGAATGTGTCTAGCAACTCTGCTATATTATACTCTCTTAAGCACTTAGTAAAGTACTTTGCAAACAGTAAGCTCTCAATAAATACCAGTGATAGATGAAGCCTACTAGGACAAAGTGCTCAAATACAGCTCCACTGGACATTCAAATTGGGTGCAAAGAAAATCCTTTGGTGATAAAGTGTTTTTCCCAGGGATGAGACTCAAGCTTTGGCTTGATCTGGCTTTGAAGTCCGGGAAGCAGAGTGACCTAATGGAAAGAGCACAAGACTCGGGATCAGAATCAGAGGCCCTGACACTTGACTGCTAAGTGAACTGGGGTATGTCACTTCATTTCTTTGAGCCTCGATATACTTATCCGTAAAAGTGGCATGGATGGTGTACCATCTCTTTCACTGTGAATTACGTATGGGCTAGAAACTGTGTCTGATCTATCTTCTACCCACCTGGTGCTTAGCACATGGTAAATGCTTAACACATGCCATCATGATCATTATTTCCGTTATTATTAGACTTTCTGTGAGGTGAGTCAAGGGTACAGATCCACTCATTGACCAGAAGAACACAATTTCTTTCTTCTGCCCCCGACTGCTCTTTCTCCTCCTATTGAGTTTAATTGGTAGCAACTTGGGAAGGAAAATGCAAAAATGTTAGAGAGTTCTATTTGGAAATGTTTCTTGCCTTTCTCCTCCAACTATAAGGCACACGCTTTCACAGACTGAAAAGTGAGATTTGTATGCATTGTATGTGAATTGATCCACTGGGCCAGTAAAGAGAAAGTATCATTGGTAAAGATGTTCAGTATGTGTGGCGGGTTTTCTCATCGGAAATGATGAAAAAAGATTTGTCTCCAAGAATTTGAACTCTTACCAAGGAATTGATTATACTCATTTACAAAGTGCCACATTCTCTCATAGTGCCACTCAAGTTCCATTTTAAAACCACAAATCCACATACAAACAAACATACAAACATAGCTACTGTTTGTTTTTGAAGATGATCTGGATGTAGTAGTTACAAGGGCATCCTGGTGTTGTTCATTCTCCTGTGATTTCCTGTCCAGCAAGGCTGCACAGCTAGGAGCATCCCCTCGTTACTGGTGAACTGACTGTGTTCACTCAATCTTGGTGATCTTGTCCTTTCACAACTAGGAGTCATTCCAAGGACTTGTCCAGGAACCCTTTCTGGTCAGACACAAGCGTACCTCCCAAAAGTACTGTCTGTAGTCTAAATAAAAACCACAACTCCCTCACATTTTATCTTCCCCAACATGGGATGTATTGCAGTTGACTGGCCACAGTGGAAATAGAAAGGTCTGGGGTGGGCAGAATGATGCTAGCAAAAGGATTGGCCTGAATCCCAGACTCACTGTACTCTAAAGAGATTCAAAATTCACCTCTCCACCCAAGCCTTCCTGTCATCCTGACACTAGTGATCCTGGGAAACTACTCCAGTGCCTCACCCATCCAAAGAGAAATAGTTCATCATCATCATCATCATTACATCTTGGATTGATTTATTATCTTCATTTTTGCAAATCATTCTCACCCCAATAAACCATCTGTTTTTCACCTTTATTAATTCTTCCTAACATCCTTGAGAGGATTATAACCCACATGTGCATATAAGGAAACTGAGGCATCAAGAGGCTAAGTGACTTGCTTGAGGAGCACACAGCAGGCTAGTGATGGAGAGGGGATAAATATAAATCTTTTGCCTTCCCAACCTGGGTTCTTTCCATACTCAGCCTAGCTCCTTTAGTTGCTTAAGCATGACATTGCAGAGAAAAGAGAAATTACCCTACTAGGGGCAGAAGGATGAGTGTGGTAGGTGCATTGGAAGCTAAAATGACAGACAGCCAACTAAGTAAACACACCTCTATGTCCCAGTGCAAGGCCTCAGCATAATTAATCTTAAGAATAAAGAACTGAGCACCCCCCTGAAAATCATTCATATGTGGAAGGTGAAACATAAAGGGCAAGTTACACTAATTAGAAGCATTTCTCAGATCTGGGTGGCAACTAAACTTTGTGAAAACGATGCTTCATGGGTTCGCTTGCCCAAGAGGAGATGAGGAACATTTTCAATTCATTAGTGGGTACCGGAAGGGCAAATAAATCATGCCACTTCCCCACGATGCCGCCCAGACCTTTGGTGACATCATTAAACTGGTTGGCAGCCAGATGGCACGAGTGTCACTCAAGTCGACAGGTTCAGCCGACTTCACTTCTCCCACATCAGAAGGGGACAACTAAATCATTGTGATGTCACGGCTTCAGTGACATCACCTTCTTCAACCTGATGATTCTTTATGGGTGTGGGTTCCTCCTTTGTTCTATGACAACTCAAGGTCTTCATGGCAGCCCCATTAAAGAATCACCACTTTCTGGAGATCCTGGGAAACGCTTGAGTTATTAATCAGGCTTACCTTTCTGACTTCTTGACAGGGGAACGGTGTCACACATTAGAATGAGTTACCAAGGGACATTCCAGCAGCTCTGTCCCTGAAGATCTGTAAGGAAAGGCTGGAGTGATCATCCACCCATCTAAGGAGAGCCAGGCATCTTCTGAAGGCAAGAGAAGGGAAAATTGGTCTCTTCCAGCAGTTGGAGATGATGATTCATGCTTTGGAGAGGGAGGGTTTGGCTGGGTCTTATGGCTTCCTAGTGGCTATTAGTTCTCCTCCTGAAACAGATGAAAAATGAAGCATGACTGGTAATCACTGCATTGCTTGCAAAATCTGCAGACACAGGCAGGGGTAGATGAGGCCAGACTATGGAAGGACCTGGTCCGGAAACAGCAGGATGTTAATAGCTTGCCCTGGTTATTTCCAGAGCACTTTGCCATAATGAATTTGTTCATCACAGAGACTGCCCTGGAAGCTGAGTCAGTCCCATTATCCCTATGTGCGGGAAGAGGAAAGGAAAACCGATTTTGCAAGACCAGCCTGGAATCCTGCCTCAGTCTCTGAACCCTAACCTTAGCAGGCTCTGCTTGGGATGGTGGTTTTGCAGGGTTTTTCTGCCAACCATTCTTTTCTGGAGCATCTTTATCTGCACCCAAACATTCTAGAAAAGAAAAAAAATAGGGTTGATTAAAGATGTTAATTGAAATGTCTTTTCCAGCCTAGTATTTGAATTTCTCTAGGAAGCCCAGTATACCCATCATCTGTGGCAGGGCCCACAGTAGAGTGAGGACAAAATGGCTGCCAAAGGTCAGGGCCAGCCTGTCTAGTGAGGAACAGCGAGCATGGGGCTGGTAACCACAGGGACCTGGGTTCTAATCCCAGCTCTGCCACTTGTTTGTGGTGTGATCTTGGGCAAATAACTTACATGTGCCTCAGTTACCTCAACTGAAAACTGTGGATTAAAACTGTGCGCCACGTATGGAACAGAAACTGTGCCCAACCTGATTAGCTTGTATCTACCCCAGTACTTAGAATAGTGTCTGACACATAGTAACTCTTTAACAGATACCATAAAAAAAAGAGGAAAGCAAATCCTTTCCTCTAGTCTGTTAACTCCTTGAGAGTAGGGAACATGTCCACCAACTTTGTTCTATTGTACTCTCACACGTCGAGGGACCAACGCCTAGCTTTTGTCAGGTCTAATCGACTAATATGAAAAGCAAGGTGCTTCCAGGTACTGTATTTGAGAGAATAGTGTACAAGAATCCATCCAAGTACCATTACACGAAGGTTCAACTAGAATTTAGAGACAGTGGTGCCAGGCTGAATGCTGCACAATTCAAACAACTTATTATTTCATCCCTAAAAGGAGTGTTTGGGGAGGTTGGTGCTGCCTTGCCCTTGGATATCCTGACATATGAAGCGAAGGCTTTATTGGCAATATTGAGAGTCAGTAGTAGTGGTCTTGTCAGATTGTGGAGTTCTCTCACTCTTCTGGGATCATACCAGGGCAGAAAATGTGCTTTCAGAGTGATACAGGTAAAGTCTACACTTTCAGACATTATTAGCCATTTTGAGAGATGCATAAGCCACTTAAGAACCTTTCTGTGGGTACATCCAAACCATTTGTGCTCCATTATATAAAATAACTGGGTTTTTATTCTGTTTTTAAGGGCATTTCATTCTTGCCCTGTTTTTAAGAGGAAAAGATAACTTCAGTGCTAGTGTTTCGTGGCTCAGTGGAAAGAGCACGGGCTTTGGAGTCAAGTTCATGGGTTCGAATCCCGGCTCGGCCTCTTGTCAGCTGTGTGACTTTGGGCAAGTCACTTAACTTCTCTGTGCCTCAGTTACCTCATCTGTAAAATGGGGATTAAGACTGTGAGCCCCACGTGGGACAACCTGATTCCCCTGTGTCTACCCCAGTGCTTAGAACAGTGCTCGGCACATAGTAAGTGCTTAACAAATACCAAGATTATTATTATTATCCCAAGTACTTAGTACAGTGCTCTGCACTCAGTAAGTACCGTTGATCAATTAATTGAAAAGCAACCGAGTTCCCTGAGGGATTGGAGAATTGACTAAGACATTTTCCAGTCCAAAACAAGGTGCTGGTTGGAAATAGCAGGGAAGATGTCACACAGTGGAACATGCCAGACCTTCCTATACCTGGAAAAAGGTTGTTGGGAGAGGTAGGGGATAATAGTAATTGTGGTATTTGTTAAGCACTTGCTATGTGCCAGGCACTGTACTAAGTACTGGGGTATATACAAGCGATTTGGGGTGGACACAGAACCTGCCCCACATGGGCCTCAAAGTCTCGATCCCCATTTTACAGATGAGGTATCTGAGGCACAGGGAAGTTAAGTAACTTGCCCAAGGTCACACCGCAGACATGTGGCAGAGCCGGGATTAGAGCCCATGACCTTCTGACTCCCAGTCCCGTGCTCTATCCTCGACCCATGCTGCTTCCCTATGAAGGGTAGGCTCTCAGGGGACCCATTGGTTAATCAAGATATTAACTGGAGAATTGTGGCTCAGAGCAACAACATCTTGCAGCTTTCCTAGACACAATCAGGAATGAAGGCTTCCTGAAACCCAGATGGCAACATACAAATCGAGTTAAGGAATTTAAGTGACAGGTAGTAGTATAATTCAGAATATTTATTATCAATCAATCAATGGTATTTATTGAGTGCTTACTCCGGGCAGAGCCCTGTACTAAACACTTGGGAAAGCACAAAACGATATGGTTGGTTAGCACTATCCCTGCCCATAAAGAGCTTACAGACTACAGGGGGAAACAGGTATTAGAGAAGCGGTGTGGCTCAGTGGAAAGAGCCGAGGCTTAGGAGTCAGAGGTCATGGGTTCAAATCCCGGCTCTGCCACTTGTCAGCTGCGTGACTGTGGGCAAGTCACTTAACTTCTCGGTGTCTCAGTTACCTCATCTGTAAAATGGGGATTAAGACTGTGAGCCTCATGTGGGACAACTTGATGACCCCGTATCTACCCCAGTGCTTAGAACAGTGCTCTGCACATAGTAAGCACTTAACAAATACCAACATTATTATTATTATTAATTACAAAAAGTACAGATAAGAGAAATACTACAGGAAGAAGTGTGTGTGTGCAGGGTACTGTACTAATTATATATCATATATGTATAGTATAAATTATATTAATTTCTGTTTCCACCTTTAGACTGTAAATTCAGTATGGGCAGGGAGCATTTCTGCTAATTTCATTGTATTGTATTCTCTCAGGTGCTTAGGACTGTGCTCTGCCCATAGTAGGCACTCAATAAATACTATTGATTGATTGACTGATAAGTGCTGGGAAAGGCTATAAGGGTGGGAATTAGATACAGACCATTTCTCTTCAGGTGCTCGCAATCTATGAAAGGGGGTAGGATCAATCAATCATATTTATTGAGCGCTTTCTGTGTGCAGAGCACTGTACTAAGCCCTTGGGAGAGTAAAATATGACCTTATAACAGACACATTCCTTGCTCATAACTAGGTGGGATGCCAAAGCAAAAGAAGTCCAGGTTATGCAGACTACCAGGAAACCCCAAAATGTTATTAAAAAACACTTTATGGCTTTCAACATGCTATCACTGCACCTCTGGTTTGAAGACAACTCCAGTCTCATCATTTGAAGATAACTCCAATCTCATCACCAGGAAGGAGGAATCATGAAAAGATGACCATAAGACATGGATATGATCGAAAATGGCTTCACCAAATTAGCTAGAACTAACAGCAGACAATGTGTCTAGTCATGTTGCCTCCTGATCTGGCTAGATTTCTTTTGTTTCCTAGTTAGCTGTGACTAGGCAAGTATGGAATTGCCTTCTTCAGCCTTCTCCATGTGTCTCACATCCCATCTCAGGTCCTTCCTGAGCACTGGAGAGCAGAAGTGAGAGATCAGGACAGATCCTCTGATTGGGGACTCTACCAGTTATAGAATCTTTGAAGAATAGGGTCCTGGCTCTACAGCTTATATAGGCTTGCTTCCTGGGGTTTCCTTGCATTTACTGCTAGCAGAGCTAAAGACTTTGACATCCATTTGCAGCAAATCACCACTTTTCCTGACACCTTGCTACCTAGCAGAGGAAGAGGGGATCTTATTCTCATGTTGCTCTCCTGAGACATCTTCTCGCCCAGTGGACCCTGAAAGGAGGCATAAAGTGTCTAAGATTTCTCTTAGCCCATAAGGACAGATTGCTGGGATGTGAATGAGAATGCTCAGCTTCAGGGAATGAAAGGAAAGATGAGATAACAAGGAGGCATTCTGAGCAAGGACAGAAATGTAGTTTTTGATATTTCTATTTGCTCACTCTTAGGCCTCCTAAACCCTCAAATTTTCTGGGTAATTCTTGTGAAGATTCTCATTAAAGTCATCATCATCTTCTTCTGCCCTTCCTCCTCCTCTGTCTCCTTTTCTCTCTCCTCCTTGCATAATTATTGTCATCATCATCATTAACAAATCACTATCATTAGTGTTTTCATCTTCATTATCATGGTCAGCAGCATCATCTCCATCAAATGTTAAGTACCTACTCTGCAGATATAGCTCTTTCAGAGATCAGCAATAGGTCCAGAGTAGGATGATATAGCTGCCATCCAAATTTACAGATGACACAAATGAGAGTGAGATCTTAGCCATGACTGAAAAGATTGACAATCCATTCCTCACAATGAGTAAAATGTATCTTTTGCCAACCTGGTCTAAATGGAAAGAGGATGAGTCAGGGAGACAGAAGACTTGAGTTTTAGTCTTGCCTCTGCCCCTTGCCTACTGTGTGGCCTTGGGCAAATCTCTGTGCCTCAATTTCCTCATTTGTAAAGTGGGGATAAAATACCCATTTTCCCTCTCTCTTAGACTTTGAGCTCCACATGAGCCAAGTGCTGCCAAGAGCACTGGCTTGGGAGTCAGTGGTCATGGATTCTAATTCTGGCTCCACCACTTGTCAGCTGTGTGACTTTGGGCAAGTCACTTCAGTTATTTTATCTGTAAAATGAGGATTAAGAATGTGAGCCCCTCATGGGACAACCTGATTACCTTGTATCCTCCCCAGCGCTTAGAACACTGCTTGGCACATAGTAAATGCTTAACAAATACCATCATTATTATTATTATTATTATAATTATTATTATCTCATTACCTTTTATCTAATTCAGGGCTTAATGCAGTGCTTGGGACATAGTAAGTGCTTAATAAATAAATAATTAGTTAATATGTAGTTTGTAATGCCTAATGGGGTTTTTAAAATCAATCTCTTTTTTTCTCAATTGTCCTAAGGCTCTGCTTGCAGAGAGTTATTTGATTGCTATATTTTAGGCCTGTCTGGCCCCACCACCTTGCAGAAATTACTGTTACACTTCATGCTTTGAGGTGTTCCTTCAATGTGCCTTCAAATAGTGTGTTTAGCTCTCCTTGTTAACATAGATCCCATTTCAGTTGTCCCTGAAAATTTGGTACTTTGCAATCGTCTATTTTCCTCCCAGGTGCCCCTCAACAAAGCTTAATTAATAATCATAAGTGTCATATTTCTTAGAAATGTAGTGTGGCCTAGTGTAAAGAACATGGGCCTGGGAGTCAGAGGACCTGGATTATAATCCCAGTTTTGCCATATGTTTGTTATGTGACCTTGGGGAAGTCACCTATTTTCTCTGTGCCTCAGTTACCCCTTCTGGAAAATGGGGATTAAATCCTACTCCCTTCTTTTTAGGCTGTGAGCCCCATGTGGGACAGGGACTGTGTCCAACCTTATTAACAGTATCTACCCCAGTATTTATAATGGTATTTGGCACATAGTAAGTGCTAAACAAGTACCATAAAAAAGTGGTTACCACTCCTAAACTCTAGGGTAGAAACAAGATGATCAGTTCAGGCACAGTCCCTGCCCTTCAAGTGATTCACAACCTAAGGGGAAGGGAGCTGAATGTGGAGTAACACTGACGTTAATGTTAACTCAAGCACAGAGGACAAATATGTAGGCGTAACTACTCCATTGGATTCTGTCAAGTTCCAGTCTCAACCTTTAATGAGCCCACAAATGTGGAAAGAGAGGATTGTGATGAACACATTTTCATTTCTGGATAAGACCAATGATTGATACACTCAGTGTTTTGTTTCTGACAGAGGACCCAGGCTGCTTATCCCCTCTTTATCTTTAACTGTCCTTCTGGTTGCTCATTATCATTTCTTGCCTATGGATGTCTCGAACCTACCAACATACAAAAAGCCCAGTGGACTAATGGGTGTGGACAGTCAGAAAGGATCTGGGTTCTAATCCCAGTTCCATCACTTGTCTGCTGTGTGACTTTGAGCAAGTCACTTAATTTCTCTGTACTTCAGTTACCTCATCTGGAAAATGGGGATTAAGACTGTGAGCCCCATGTGGGACAGAGACTGTGTCCAATCTTCCAACCTTGTATCTACCCCAGGGCTTAAAAAAGTGCTTGCCACATAGCAATAACTTAACAAAAACCATAAAAAAGACAATGCAAGATGCAAACTCCAGAAATCAAGTGATCAGTGGTATGTAATGAGCACTTACTTGTGCAAAGCACTGACCTAGGCACTTTAAACTGTGAGCTCATGGTGAGCAGTAATGTGTCTGTTGTTATATTGTACTTTCCCAACCGTTTAGTACAGCACACGGTAAGCACTCCATAAATACCATTGAGAAGGAGCATAAAAAAGAGTTGGTAGAAACAATCCCTCCCCTCCAGAATCAGGGAAACATAAGCGCAGACCCCATCAAAGGGCAACCTGGAATGCTGGCAGAAGATGGTATGTAGATCGGAAACGTCTCTCCAGGGTGACTACCTCTAACCATGGAATGGAAATCTCCCAGACCCACAGAGGCCCTATGGGAATAAGGTAGTCCCCAGAGTAAGAGGCAAAACAAAACTGCCCAGTGAAGACACATTTCCAGGTGAAGAAATCCCAGGCTCCTTTGTCCTCAGACTAGTCTCGCGGCAATTCATTTCTCTGATGTGCTTTTCTGCAAGTCTCAGGACACCACCAGGATCTCCTCTCAGTCCAGATAATAATAACTGTGGTATTGGTTATGTGCTTACTATGTGTCAAGCAGTGTACTTAAGCACTGAGGTAGATGCAAGATCATCCAGTTGGACACAGTCCCTGTCCTACAAAAAACTCTTAATCTAAGGTAGGGAGAGAACTGGTATTGAGTCTTCATTATGCAGGTGAGGAAACTGAGGCCCAAAGAAGTTAAATGACTTTCCCAAGGCGCACAGCAAGGAAGTGCAGAGCCAGGATTAGAACTCAGGTCCTCTGACTCCCAGGCCCGTGGCCATGGATATCCTCGACATGGTCCTGTCCATTCCACTATTTTGATAATATCGCCATCAACATCATCCTTTCATCGGAACAGGCTTCTGTTTCAGCTTTCTTCCTCCTGTCTGCCCACTTGTTTATAAACCTGCAGATACTGGAGCTGCCTGATTGTGCCCTGTAATGCTTCAGCTTCCTCGGGATTACGCGTCTATCTTTTCCTGTATAAATATTCTTATCCACTCCCGGCATCACCTCCCCTCATTAGAATGCACAGTGAATGGAAAGCAGTTCTCTAAATATCATATCCAGTGTCTCCCTTTAGACCTTCTAGCTAACTTTGCTCCAGGCGCTAATATTATCTGAGCTGGTGTCACTCACTTGATCAGATGGGCCCCATCTCTCCATTTGTCGTAATGGACAGGAGATTTTTGAACCATTTCATCTCCCTTCAGCAGCTTTAGCATTTCTCCTGTAGCAAGCAGCTTTCCAGCTCTCTCTTTTTCCTTTACTCGATCACCAAGATAAATGTCAGAATCTCTGAAATCGGGTCCTTTCCAAGCACTTAGGAATGGAAAATCGTCCTTTTCAATCTTTTTATTATCAAGGACTTTCTATGTTCCAGGCACTGTATTAAGCACTGGGGTTGATATAAGTAAATCCAGTTATACACAATACCGGTCCCACATGGGAGTCAGTCTCAATTTCCATTTTACAGATGAGGTAACTGAGTCCCAGAGAGATAAGTGATTTGCCCAAGGTCACAGAGCAGGCAAGCGGGGGAGCCGTGGTGGTGATTGTATTGTGCTAATTTAATTTAATAATGGTATTTTGCACAGAGTGAATGCTCAATATGTAATCATTATGGTATTTGTTAAGCGCTTTCTATATGTCAAGCACTGTTCTAGGCACTGGGGTAGATACAGTTTAATCAGACTGAACACAATCCCTGTCCCACAAGGGACTCACAGTCTATTTAGAGTGGATGGAGAACAGGTTTAAATCCTCATTTTGCAGTTAAGTTAACTGAGGCACAGAGAAGTTGAATGACTTGCCCAAGGTCACACAGTAGTCAAATGGTGGAGGCAGGATTATAACCTTGGTCCTCTGACTCCCAGGCCTATGTTCTTTCCACTAGGCCATGCTCCTTGACCAACCATCCCAGTAGTCTCAGCTGCAGTCGCAGTGGTGACCTCAACTTTCTAAAAGTTGAGAAGGCTCCACCATCGCTTCCCTTTGGGACCTTCCCAGGATGAAGCAGAGACTGATGGGAGTCCTGGCAGCAAGGAGGTGGGGTAGCAGTGGGCCCTAGGGGTGGAAGGAGAATGGTGATTGGCTCATACTGCTGTTGCTCTATGAGAGACTGGCAGTTAGGGGGGAAGAGAGAAAGAAAATACCTTCTGGGATTTTTTAGCAGGAAAATAGGAACCAATGTCAGCATCCCTTTTCATAATGAGAAGCAGCATGATGAAGTGGATAGAGAGCATGGGCCTGGGGTGTCAGAAAGTTATGGGTTCTAATCCTGACTCCAACACTTGTTTGCTGAATGGCCTTGAGCAAGTCACTTTGCTTCTCTGTGCCTTGGTTACCTTATCTGTAAAATGGGGATTGAGACAGTGAGCCCTACGTGAAACAGGGACTGTGTCCAACCCGATTTGCTTGTGTCCACCCGAGCACTTAGTACAGTGCCTGGCACACAGTAAGCACTTAAATGCCATATTCATTATTATAATGGAAATTTATATCAGCATCCTTATTCCTTCAGATAAGAACACTTACAGTGGACAAATGGAAGCCTCACCCCTGTAACATTTTTGTACAATTCAGTGTATTTACTCCACTATTAAAGAAGGAGCAAGTATAAGTGATGCAGAAGAGAGTAGGAGAAGAGGAGAGTAGGGCTCAGTCAGGGAAGGCTTCCTGGCGGAGATGTGCCTTTAGTAGGCTTTGAAGTAAGGGAGAGCAACTATCTGATATGAGGAAGTAGGGCATTCCAGGCCAGAGGTACGATGTGGGCAAGAGATCAGCATAGCCTGTGAGCTTGTTGTTGGATAGGGATTGTCTCTGTTGCCTAAGTGTACTTTCCAAGCTCTTAGTACAGTGCTCTACACACAGCAAGGACTCAATAAATATAATTGAATGAATGAATGAGGGGCGAGAAAGACAAGATTGAGGTACAGTGAAAATGTTAACACCAGAGGAATGAAGTGTGTTGGCTGGGTTGTAATTGGAGAGCAGAGAGGTGAGGTAAGAGGGGGCAAGGTGATTAAGTGCTTTAAAGTCAGTGGTGAGGAGTTTTTGCTTGGCACAGTGATGGATGGGAAACCACTGGAGTTTCTTGAGGAGTGGGAAAACACGGTCTGAACATTTTTGAAGGAAAATAATTTGGGCACCAGAACGGAGTATGGACTGGAGCAGAAAGAGACAGGAGGCAGGGAGGTCATCAAGGAGGCAGATACAATATCAATCAACATAATCAATACAATGAGAGGCAGCATGGCTTAGTGAAAAGAGCCTGGGCTTGGGAATCAGAGATCATGTATTCTAATCCCAGCTCCGCCACTTGTCAGCTGAGTGACTTTGGGCAAGTCACTTCACTTCTCTGGGCCTCAGTTACTTCATCTGTAAAATGGGGCTTAAAACTGTGAGCCCCACGTGGGATCACCTGAGTACCTTGTATCTACCCAGGAGCTTAGAACAGTGCCTGGCACATAGTAAGCACTTAACCAAAACCTTCATTATTATTATTAAGGCAGAATAGAATAAGTGCTTGCATTAATGTGGAAGGAGAGGAAGAAATAAGAGGCCTTCCCCAACCAAGCCCTCATTTCCTCTACTCCTCTCTCTTCTGCATAGCCCTTTCACTTGGATTTGTCCTCTTTATTCACCACCTCTACCAGCTCCACAGTACTTATGTACATATCGAGAATATATCTATTTGTATTCCTGTCTGTCTCCCCCATCCATTAAACAATCACACTTATTGAGTGCTTACTGTGTGCAGAACACTGCACTAAGTACATGGGAGAGTACAATAAAACAGAGTGGGTAGGCACATTCCCTCCCCTCTCTAGGTTGTAACTAATTTGTGGGCAGGGAACACGTCTACCAACTCTATTATATTGTACTCTCCAAAGCGCTTAGTATAGTACTCTATACTATATACTCTGAGTATAGTATAGCCCTCAATAAATACACTTGTTAAATTGATCTCATAGTCACTTTAAACCCCTTTTTCTTGAAAATTGTAAATCATTTTATGTTTACTTCCTCCACCAGATTGCCAGCTTTCTGAGGGCAGGGATCATGTCTTTTTGCTGCAGTATATTCTGCAGTATATTCTCCCAAGTGGTCTGCATACAGTGTCAATCAATGTTATTTATGGAGCACTTACTGTGTGCAGAGCGCTGTCCTAGGTGCTTAGGAGTGAACAAAGGAGTTAGTAGACATATTCCCTGCCCATAAGGAGCTAACTGTCTTGAGGGGGACAGTAGACATTAAAATGAACTGCAAAAATCAATGAGATTAATTCAATGATTAATATGTATTCATATTAACATTCCTCACTCTTTCAGAATTGCCCACTTGAAGCAGATCTCATCTAAAATTTGGCCATCCTACCTACCCACTTAGGTCTTCCCTAAGCCCTTCTTTCCTCTTCTCCCACCCCCTTCTGCGTCACCCTGACTCACTCCCTTTATTCATCCCCCTTCCCAGTCCCACAGCAATTTCATTCATTCAATTATATTTACTGATCTCTTACAGTGCACAGAAAGTGCTTGGGAGAAACATTCCCTGTTCACAGTGAACTTGTAGTCTAGAGGACAAGCACTTGTGTACATATATGTAACATTCATTTATATTAAGGTCAGTCTCTCTTTCTAGACTGTAAGCTTTCTGTAGGCAAGGAACATGGCTGTTTATCATTATATTGTCCTCTCCCAGACTTCTGTACAGTGGTCTGCACACAGTAAGTGCTCAACAAATACAATTGACTTTTGAATGAATCAACCATGGATGAGCTTTGAAGGCAACTTCCTTGGGGCAGCATGCAAGCAAAAACAGGTTTTTTGCTTTGGGGTTTTGGAGTTTAAGTTCAATTTTGAGTCCTTATTTGGAGAGGAGAAAATGTCAACTCTGACCACCTACCTCTCCTTAAAAATGAAGTGACACATTAATTTGCAGCAGGTTGAGTTTGAAGGAACCGCAGAAACAGAAAGTGCTGGCTGTGGTAGCTGCCCATGTGTCTTTTAATTCTCCCCATGCACACCTGGAGCGGCTGCCATTTTAAAGATATTACAGTAGATAAGAAGATAGGGTGGGTTTCATCTTCAAATGCTTAAAACAAATCCCATAGAAGAATCACAGGAATTCCCGGGGTTGCAAGGCAGTATTGATATTATTAACACAAAATGCCAAATTGATTTGGAGATTTGAAGGAAATGGATTTGTTTTCAAAAGAAAAACACTCAGGTTTGGAGGGGTACATAGTGAAATAATCCACAATTACGTCGACACAGATATCACTGAAGCTTTGTGAACACAAAGAGAGAGGATGCCAATCTTTTTGCACCAGGTATTGAAATAAAGTTTCAACAACATGAGCTCCTAAAACCTCCTAGAGTAGAGAGAATGCAAGAGACAACAGCATCTGTGCATAGGCCATGGAATTAGCCATGCATGTGGACAGTGCATTTCTATGTTTCTTTGGTATCTGCGATGATGTCTACTGTTTGTGATATTGAAATTTTCAAAGTATGGAAAGTTCTCAGTTTGAGACATTTTTATGGCTTTTCTTAAGCGCTTACTATGTGTCAGAAACTGCTTTAGGTCGAAATAGAAGAGATAGATATCAAATCCCCATTTTGCAGATGAGGGAACTGAGGCATCAAAAAATTAAGTGACTTGCCAAAGTTCACACAGCAGGTAAGTGGTGGAACTGGGAATTAGAACTCTGACTCCCAAACCCATGTTCTTCCCATTAAGTCATGCTTCTTTTCGTTCAGTGCTCAATCAGTAGTATTTATTGAGCACTTATCACGTACAGAGCACTATACTAAAAGATTACAATAGGAAAGAGTTGGTAAACACATTCCCCTCTCACAAGGAGCTTACAGTCTAGAGAGGGAGACAGACATTAAAATAAATGGCAGCTATGTCCATAAGTGCTTTGGGGATGTGGCTAGGGTCAGTATCAAGTCTCTTATGGTACAAGCTCCAGGGGTTTAGGCAGTGGAAGCTGGGATGGCACGTGGGAACTATGTGAGATGTAGCATGGCTCAGTGGAAAGAGCCCGGGCTTGGGAGTCAGAGGTCTTGGGTTCTAATTCCAGCTCTGCCGCTTGTCAGCTTTGTGACTTTGGGCAAATCACTTAATTTATCTGTGCCTCAGTTACCTCATCTGTAAAATGGGAATTAGGACTGTGAGCCCCATGTGGTACAACCTGATCACCTTGTATCCCCCCAGTACTTAGAACAGTGCTTTGCACATAGTAAGCACTTAACAAATACCATCATTACTATTACAGGGAAATAGTTTTAAAAGCTGCCACTTGAGGAGGGAGAAGAAAGTTTAGAAAGGCTGGCAGGACTGTTCTAAGTATTCAAAGGTGACTTTCCTGATGTGGAGATTCTATCCATGCATGAGACGGTGACTGTAAGGATCCACATGGAAAAGGTACCCTTCCCTATTGTATACAAGTAAGGGGAAGTTCTTGTTATACTCATGGATTTGGTTCATGCTGGGCTGGCATCAGCTTTGGACTCTACCGCTTTATGTCCTAGTGTTATTAATAATTATGGTACCTGTTAAGTGCTTACTATGTGCCCAGAAATGTACTAAGTGCTGGAGTAGATATACAGCCATCAGCCTGGACACAGTGTTAGGAGGCTTTTGCTCTAGGAAAGCAACCTCTTCAGCACAGGCACCTGCTTCTCAAAGACATTACTGTGCTGATACAAGCTCTTATAATATCCCTACTGGATTATTGTGTTAGCCTCCTCTCTGACCTCCCTTCCTCCTGTTTCTCCCCATTCCAGTTTATTCTTCATTCCGCTGCCCAGATCATCTTCCTTCAGAAACGCTCTGGGCATGCCACTCCCCTCCTCAAAAACCTCCAATGGTTGTGTATCAACCTTCGTATGAAACAAAAACTCCTCACTCTTGTCTTCGAAGCTCTCCATCACCTTGCCCCCTCCTACCTCTCCTCCCTTCTCTCTTTCTACTGCCCATACCTTGCACTCCGCTTCTCTGCCACTCATCTCCTCACGGTCCCACATTCGCGCCTGTCCTGCCGTCAACCCCTGGCCCACATCCTACCGATGTCCTGGAATGCCCTTCCTTCTCACATCCACCAAATTAACTCTCTTCCTCTCTTCAAAGCCCTACCAAGAGCTCACCTCCTCCAGGAGGCCATCCCAGACTGAACCTCCTCTTTCCCTCTGCTCCTCCTCCCCTCCCACTCCCCCCTCTCCCACCCTCTGCTCGTCCCCCTTCCCCTCCCCTCATCACTGTGCTTATTTGTATATATTCTTACCCTATTTATTTTGTTAATGAGGTGTATATCTCCATGATTCTATTTATCTTGATGATGTTGTTTTGTTTTGTTCTGTTTTGCTTTTCTGTCTGTCTTCCCCATTTAGACTGTGAGCCCGTCACTGTGCAGGGATTGTCTCTATCTGTTTCAGAATTGTACCTTCCAAGCACTTAGTTCAGTGCTCTGCACATAGTAAGCACTCAATAAATACTATTGAATGAATCAGTGAATGAATGATGCCCTTCACCTATTGAGCTGGAGGATTTTTATACATATATTATGCCTATTCATGCTGCCCCTGGAATTTGAAGGTGACAGCCCTGATTTTATTGGCATCTGTCAGTGCTGGAGAGAATAGCAATGCTTGCTTAACAGCCTACTAAAGTCTACTCCTTGCCACAAGGGGTGTAGCATGTAGAGTATCGTCTAGTGGAAAGGACCTGATTCTGGAAGTCAAGGGGGCTGGGTTTCTGTTCTTGATCTGCCACTTTTTAAAAAAAATGTTATTCTTTAAGTGCTTACTAAGTGCTAGTGGTAGATACAAGATAATCAGAATGGACACAGTCCCTGCTCAAAATAACAATAATAATAATAATAATAGTGATATTTGTTAAATGCTTACTGTATGCCAGGCATTGTACTAAGCCCTCAGGTAAATACAAGCAAATTAGGTTGGACACAGTCTCTGTCCTACATGGGGCTCTGTCTTAATCACCATTTTGCAGATGGTAAAATGTATCCATCTGTACATTCATCTGTACAGATGAAGTAACTGAGGCACAGAGAAGTGAAGTCACTTGCCCTAGGTCACACAGCAGACAAGTAGTGGAGGAGGGATTAGAATTTAGGTCCTTCTGACTCTTTGCCTGCTATGTGATTCTGAACAAGTCACTTCACATCCCTGTGCCTCTGTTCCCTCATGTATAAAATGGAGATAAGATACTTGTTCTCCCTCCAATTTACACAGTGAGCCCCATATGGGACCCGGACAAGGTCCAACCCAATTAACTTGTATCTACCCCAGGGTTTAGTATCATGTTCGACAAATAGAAAGTGCTGATTATCATTATTATTAGTAGTAGTAATAATTATAAAGAATCAGTGGTATTTATTGAGCACTTACTATTTTCTAAGCACTTGGGAGAGTACAGTACAAAAGAGTTAACAGACATGTTCTTTATGCACTCCAAGCTTACATTCTAGAGGGGGAGACAGACAAGAGCAGCAAGGCCACTGAGTACAGTGCTCTGCACATAGTAAGCGCTCAATAAGTACGATTGAATGAATGAAGAGCACAGGCTTGGGAATCAGAAGTCGTGGCTTCTAATCCAGGTTCTGCCACTTGTCTGCTGTGTGATCTTGGACAGGTCACTAAACTTCTCTGTGCCTCAGTTACCTCATCTGTAAAATGGGGATTGAGACTATGAGCCTCACGTGGGACAATCTGATTACCTTGTATCTACCCCAGCGTTTAGAACAGTGCTTGGCACATAGTAAGCGCATAACAAATGTCATCATCATTATTATTATTAAGTGCTGGGGAGAGAACAAGGATTGGTTAGGAATCCAGCTGGTGTCCATTCCCAACATGTGCTCCACCTAAGGAAGCTGAACGAAGTGCAACAAACTCTTCTGCAAAATGGATCGACTGCATTCCAGTCAGCCAGTCGTATTCATTGAGCACTTACTGTGTACATAGCACTGAACTAAGCACTTGGGAGAGTACAGTACAACAATGAACAGACACATTCCCTTCCCACAGCAAACTTACCATCTAGAATTCCAGGGCCCCGTGGTTTGCAATCCTGTCCTACTACTGGATTTTAGGTGTGATATGTAGGTGATGCTGTGGGAGCAGCCTAAGGAAAATTGGTGGTACATTCTGTCAGTCTCCCAGAGGATAAGTTGTGCATGTTCATAATTAATAATGATTATGGTATTTGCTAAGTGCTTACTATGTATCAAGCACTGTTCTAAACAGTGGGGTAGGTACAAGTTAATCAGGTCAGAGAGGGTCCCTGTCTCATGGTCTACATAGGAGAGAGAACAGAGATTGAATCTCCATTTTACAGGTGAGGAAATAGGCTCAAGAGAAGTGAAGTGACTTGCCCAAGATCACACAGGAGGCAAGTGGCAGAGCTGGGATTAGTGCAGGTCCTCTGATGCCCAGGCCCATTCTCTCTCCACTAAGGCATGCTGTTTCCTTTGCTTAATTTGTTTAAGTAAGTAGTAAAATGCCATAAATTCATTCAACTCTATTGCCGATGGAGACTTGATTCTGCATAGGATTATGTGTAGGGCTTCCAAGGTTGCAGAGTGGTACTTAATTTAAATGTCTGCAAGGTGATTTTAAGTCCTTCATGATTCTGAAAGCTGTCCATGGTACAGTCATATGTGTGTCTTCTGCCCTGAAGAACTTCTTAGTGTCTTGATGAGTTGCTCAAGCATCCAAATTTACATAGTAGTTTCCAGAGTTCAGGCCTGCTAATGAAGCACATGTAAGAGCTATGAACACGATGCGGAGAGTCTTGTTTTTCTCCATGCTTCTGAATCTAACACCATCACCCAATAAATATTAGGTTCACTGTGCCCCTGGTGGCCTGAAACCATGCTGTGATCTTTGAGAACGCTGGATTATTGGATTACTGTCGAGGATGAGCCTGTGCACGTATAATAACTGTGTATTTTATGAAGCATTTACTATATGCAAAACACTGAAGTAGATATAAGGAAATCAGGCCAGACACAGTCCCTGTTCCACACAGGACTCACAATCTAAGTGGGAGGGAGAAGAGGCATTGGATCTCCATTTCACAAATGAGGAAACTGAGCCACAGAGAAGTGTAGGGACTTGTCCAAGATCATTCAGCAGGCAAGGGGGTGAGCCGGGATTAGAACCCAGGTTCTCTGATGCCCAGGGCAGTGTTCTTCCCTCTAGGTCACACAACTTCTCCAAGCAGAACATGCCTCGCTGTTTTGAGATTTGGGCAGCCGATATATCATCGGATTCAGGAGAATTGCCACTCCACCTGGCTGTAACTGCAGCAGTGACTTCATTAGGTGTTGGAGTGAAGAGCATGCTTTCCCACTTGGCAGGCCAACTAGTCTTCTGAAGTCTTCATCCCTAGTGCATTAGGGAGATGATTGAAATGTTGCCACCCCTTTATGATTTCCTCCTTGTCTGTGATGAGGGCAAACCATCTATCAGGCTTACTGATTTAAAGTCTTTCGTTTGTATCCAGCCTGTGTAGTCTTAGATAGCGGTGGGATTTGGCACCCCATCATTTCCTGGGTATGCTCCCATGGCCCTTAGTTCATTCTATTTGTTACAACGTAGTCTTCCAAAAGCCTCCCATGTATAGGGTAATAATGATGTGCAAGGATCGATGATGCATTTCTTGTTTTGTGCCTAGTAACTCATCTTGGTACCGTGTTCATCCTATCAGTCCAATGCTTGCCTTCTAACAGTGCTCAGAGTTGTGTGGGGTGTCTGCTATGGAAGATGCACGCACAAAAAACACATACACACCCAGGGCATGCCCATAATCGACTTGTTGGAGGACTTTAGAGAGGATGGAAGGAGATGAACATAGTGATGGAAGATCATTCATTCATTCATTCATTCAATCATATTTATTGAGCGCTTACTGTGTGCAGAGCACTGTACTAAGCATTTGGAAAGTACAATTCTGCAACTAATAGAGACAGTCTCCTCCTAAAAAGGCCTTACAGTCTAGAAGGGGTTGACAGACCTCAAAACAAGTAAACAGGTATCAGTGGCGTCGATATAAATAAATAGAATTTTATATACCCATCATTAATAAAATAAATAGAATTATAAATATGTGCATATATACATACAAGTACTGTGGAGCGGGGAGGCAGGTAGAGCAGAGGGAGCGAGTGGGGGTGATGGGGAGGGGAGGCAGAGCAGAGGAAAAAGGGGGCTTAGGCCGGGAAGGTCTCCGGGAGGAGGTGAGCTTTCAGTAGAGCTTTGAAGAGGGGAAGGGTGCTAGTTTGGCAGATTTGAGGAGCGAGGGCAGTCCAGGCCAGAAGCAGGACAAGGGGCAAGGATCGACAGTCAGATGGGCGAGAACGAGACACAGTAAAAAGGTTAGCATCAGAGGAGGGGAGTGTGTGGGCTGGGATGTAGAAGGAGAAAGGGAGGAGAGGTAGAAGGGGCAAGGTGATGGAGAGCTTTGAAGCCAATAGCGAGGAGTTTTTGCTTGATAAGGAAGTTGATAGGCAACCACTGGAGATTTTTGAGGAGGGGGTTGAAATGCCCAGAATGCTTCTGTAGTAAGATAATCCAGGCAGTAGAGTGAAGTATAGACTGAAGTGGGGAGAGACAGGAGTTTGGGAGATCAGAAAGAATGCTGATGCAGTAATCCAGTCGTGTTAGGATGAGTGACTATACTAACGTGGCAGCGGTTTGGATGCAGAGGAAAAGGTGGATCTTGGCAATGTTATGAAGGTGAGACCGTCAGGTTTTGGTGACTGATTGGATATGTGGGGTAAATGAGAGAACAGAGTCAAGGATTGACACCAATGTTGTGGGCTTGTGAGACGGGAAAGATGGAAGTGCCATCCACAGTGATGGGAAAGTCAAGGAGAGGACAGGGAGAAGATAAGGAACTCAGTCTTGGACATGTTCAACTTTAGGTGGCAGGAGGACATCCAGGTGGAGATGTCCTGAAGGCAGGAAGAGATGCGAGCCTGGATGAGGGAGAGAGAACAGGGGAGGAGATGTAGATTTAGCAATCATCCGTGTAGAGATGATAGTTGAAGCCATGGGAGCGAATGAGTTCACCAAGGAAGTGAGTCTAGATGGAGAAGAGAAGGGTACCAAGATCTGACCCTTGGGGAACCCCTACATTTAGGGGATGGGAGGAGGAGGAGGAGCCAATGAGTCTCCTTCCATTTAGCTGAATGTATCCCAAGCCAAGGGATTCACTCTCTGGTATTCTGTATTCCCATAGAGTCCATGCAGATTGGGAGGGGGGCTGTTAAAGTCAGGTGTGCAGGCCCATAAAACCATAGAACATTTTATAATCAAAAGCACTAGGATTTGGCTAATGACTGCCTTGTTAATCAGATAGACTCGTCTCCATGGGCAATGGTTTTGAGGCTGTCTGCTCAAAGCAGAGGGGAAAAAATGCATTCAGAGGTTGCCACCCAACTGCTATTCCCTCATTTCATTTTTGCAAATGAAAGTGCTTTAAAGGACAAAAGCCACGTTTATCACTTTCTTCAGTGCAGGAAGTCCCAGCAATGTTGGGGACCAAGACCGATAGCAAGGAGGAGAGACTCCCACAGTATTTCAAGAAAATCAAGTGACTCCAAGATTCAAGACAGCGAGCACCTTTGAGTTGAGGAAAGAAATTCATTTAATCTTGACAAACACACACAAAGCTCACCTTGGCTTCCTGCTCCCTTTATTTGCTATCAGTATTAAAGATCTGCTTAATATTTTCCTCTCACCCTTGGCTGCTGAGCTGAACAGACAAAGCCCTATCAGGATGTCATCACCATTTAAGAGTGTGAAGGAAGAAGAGAGAGAGAGGGGAAACAAACAAAAAAAAGAATTGAAGGGACGAAGAGTCACAGATTCTACCAATGCTCAATTCGAAATATTTTAATGGTGAAAAACAGAATAAATGATTGAACTAAAGCTTTTCAGCTTCCACTGAAGTTCGGAGAGGAACTGACAAGCAGTGGGAAGCTAATATTTAAAGATGGGCTTAGGAACACAAAGATGAGAGAAGCTGTAGAGAGTGAAGACTCATCTTTCTTCCCTCTACTGCCTAAATTTAAAGAAGAAAAAAAATAGATGTTACAACTTGAAGACTCTTCCACTTACATACCTAAATTCTGATTTATACTAATTTTCTGCCATGCTGCTCCCCTATGACAGCAAAGGGAATGGTTGATGAATAGAACTGAGTGTATTTTAGTGGGTGTGCAGAAGGGGTTTTAAATAATGAGTATGAATTGGGTGCAGGGTTCAGATTTAGGGGTTCAAAGCCTGAAACCCAAGCTTACTCCAGCTTCTCAGGGCCGCCACATCAGGTCAATGAGTCCTCGTTTGGGTTCAGTATCAGACAAGCACTAGCTCATTGTGGGCAGGGAATGTGTCTGTTTATTGTTGTATTGTACTCACCTAAGTGCTTAGTTCAGTGCTCTGCACCCCGTAAGCACTCATTAAGTATCACTGACTGAGTTACAAGTGCTAGAGCTGATTGCACGGAAAAGACTTATGGAGAAAACTCTTCCTGATCTTTACGAGCCAACCTGAATACACTGTAAGGCAAGTTCATCTGCGGCAGAGATCATGTCTACCAACTCTGGGATTGTACACTCCCAGAATCTTAGGACAGTGTGTTCTGCACAGTGAGTGCTCAATTAATCGATCTGCCAAAATCCTTTACCTCACTTCACAATGCCTTGTTTCAAATGGACTTCCAAGAGAATAATAATGTTGGTATTTTTAAGCGCTTACTATGTGCAGAGCACTGTTCTAAGCGCTGGGGTATACACAAGAGAATCAGGTTGTCCCACGTGGGGCTCACAGTCTTAATCCCCATTTTACAGATGAGGTAACTGAGGCACAGAGAAGTTAAGTGACTTGCCCAAAGTCACACAGCTGACAAGTGGCAGATCCGGGATTCGAACCCATGATCTCTGACTCCAAAGCCCGTGCTCTTTCCACTGAGCCACACTGCTTCTCAATGTGGGGAGTGAGACCCAGAATCCCCCAGAATCCTAAGGGGGAATATGGCTGAGCAGTTCCTCTCCAGACTTTCCCGTAACTATAGACAAAATCACTATCCCCACCTTGTCTCGAAAGCCCATAACTTTGGCATTTCCCTCAGCTCATCTCTAAATCAATCCACATATTCAGTCTGTCACCTAATTCTACCAGTTCTACTTTTGCAGTATCTCTCGAATCCATCCCTTCCTCTACATCCAAACTTCTACCACACAGATCCAAGCACTTATGATATCCCACCTTGACTACTGCATCAGTCTCCTTGCTGACCTTCCTGCTTCCTCTCTCTCCCCACTCCAGTCCATATTTCACTCTGGTGCTCAGGCCATTTTTCCAGAAAAAAGCTCAGCCCACATCTCTGCATTCCT
This sequence comes from Ornithorhynchus anatinus, assembly GCF_004115215.2. Lineage (NCBI taxonomy): Eukaryota > Metazoa > Chordata > Mammalia > Monotremata > Ornithorhynchidae > Ornithorhynchus > Ornithorhynchus anatinus. Next base: position 19,787,004 of record NC_041732.1, read on the forward strand.
CAAAAAACCTCTCCAGTGGTTACCCATCCATTTCTGCATCAAACAGAAACTTCTTATCCTAGGCTTTGTGGCATTTAATCTGCACTCCCCTTCCGACCTTACCTCCCTGATCTTCTACTACAACCCAACCTTCACACTTCACTCCCCTAACCCTAACCTTCACTCTGTACCTTGATCTCATCTTTCCCAAACCCAGTCCTTTATCCTCCCTCTGCCTATAACTCCCTCCCCATTCATATCTAACAGACAACCTCTCTTCCTATATTCCAAGCCCAGAGCAAATCATATCTTCTCCGTGAGGCGTTGCCTGCTTAAACCCTCACCTCCCTTATTAACTCTCCTTTTTGCATAACTTGGGTCTGTTTCTCTCGAGCACTTTGATATTCACCCCATCTCTACAGCAATTATGTACATATCCATCAGTAATTTATTTTAATGTTTGTTCCCCCCACCCTGGGGTAGGTTCCTAGTCAGCAGAGATTGTGTCTATATACTCTATTGTACTCTCCCAAGTGCTTAGTACAATGCTCTGTGCACAGTAAACACTTTTGAATAGGAGTGATTGATCGATGGATTGTTATGTTCCCTTCAAAATTCCTATTCCTCCTCCCCTATCATGGAACCAGATGTGCTTTGCATCTATCTGACTACTTACTATAGTGACAGGTTTCCCTCCATGCTGGGAGCAGCTGGAATTGCTTTGGGAGAGTTGATGAAGAGATTTGCTGTTCTGTAGACCTAATCATGATTAGTAGCAGGCATAATTATGGCTTTCATTGAGCTCACACTACATGCAAAATGCTGGGGTAGATACATGATCATCAGATTGTACACAGCTCCTGTCCTACACGAGGATCACACTCTAGCTCATCCACATTTCACAGATTAGGAAACTGAGGCCCAGGTTGATTAAGTGATTTGCCCAAGGTCACCCAGTGAGCCCGTGGCAGGAACTGAGGCTAGAACCCAGGGCTCCTGATTTTCCGTCCGGGGCTCTTTCCATCGGTCTTCGACTCTGACCCTTCTTTCCTTTTCCAGGTATAAGTCAGAGGATAGGAGCTGTTTGCGTTGGGGAGTGGCTGATATTTTATTGGCTCACAACTTGTTTCTTCTTCCTTTCTTTGATTTCTTCAGTCACAGATGTTCCCTGCGTGGAGAAGATCTGAACAGACAATGGCTGTCACCCACTCTCCAACACCAGCCAATCATCTATCATGCTAAGGGCTTTCTCTACTACCTCAACAGCATCGGAAGAGCTCCGCTGGTAAACTTCCCTCTCTGACCTTTGTCTCACCCCATAACCTTTTCAAGAGGGGAGACAAATGCTACAGGAAATGGAGGAAAGGATGGGCCGGTCAGTCAGTCAATCATTCGCATTTACTGAAAGGCTAGTCCATGAAAGATGCTAGTCAAGTTGTCATGATAGTAGTAGTAATAATAATGGTAGTAATAGTTGGAGCCGTAATATTAATAGTTGTAGTAGAAGTATTCATAATAGTATAGTAATAATTGTATGAGTAATAGCAGTAATAGTAATTATTAATAACAATAAAAATAATCTTGGTACTTGTTAAGCGCTTATTATGTGCCAGGTGCTGTTTTAAGCGCTGGGGTAGGTACAAGTTAATCAGGTTGGACTCACTCCCTGTCCCACATGGGGCTCCCAGTCTTAATCCCCATTTTTCAGATGAGGTATCCAAAGCCCAGAGAAATGATGTGACTTGCCCAAAGTCACACAACAGACATGTGGCAGTTAGGATTAGAACCCAAGTCCTTCTGACTCCCAGGCCCATGCTCTCTACACTAAACCACATTGCTTCTACAGTAGTAGTAGTAACAGTAGTAATAGTATTTATTAAGTGCTTATTATATGCAGATGGAGAATATGGGAAAGTGGTCAATGGTAAGATGAGATCAGGGCACAGTGAGCAACATGGAGCTAAAGGAGCGAAGTGTACGGGCTGGGCTGTAGTAGGAGATCAGTGAGGAAAGCTAAGAAGGGTAAGCTGTTTGAGTGCTTTATTGCCAATAGTAAAGAGTTTCTGTTTGATGCAGAGGTAGATGGGCAACCACTGGAAGTTCTTGAGGTGTGGGAACACCTGGACCAAATGCTTTTGTAGAAACATGATCTGGCCAGCAAAGTTAAGTAAGGACTAGAGTGGGGAGAGATGGGAGGCAGGGAAGTCAGCAAGGAGACAGATGCGGTGGTCAAGGAGGGATATGTTAAGTACTTGGGTTTAATATAGTAGTGGTTTGAATGGAGAGTAAAGGGCAGATTTTAGCCATTTTATGAAGGGAAAACCAACAAGATGTGGTGACAGATTGAATGAGTACGTTGTATTTTAATGTCCGTCTCCCACCCTAGTCTGTTAGTTCTTTGTGGCCAAGGATCATATATACCTAGCCTGTTACACTGTGGTCTCCCAAATGCTTAGTTCAGTGATCTCAATAAATACCGCTGATTGTAAATAGTCTTATCTAAAAGGATTAGCCATCCCAAAGGCAAGACATTAGGGCAAGTCTCCATTCCATTCTCTCACCTCTAGACCCAGTGTGACTATGGGAAATGAGCTCTCCCTCTCTGGGCTTCTGTTTGGCTATTGGTAACTAATCAGTTTCCAACATCGTCTGAGGTGTCGGGACCCTCATGGGCTCCGAGATATGGAAAGTCCTCTTGAGAGTCAGCAGGGTGGCCATAGGCAAGCTCAACCTCTGCACAGCAGGGACTGTTAACACCAGGTTGGGAGCCAAAACAGGAAGCGCATCCGTGTCATTAGAACGCAGAGGACATGGGTTTTAATCCCAGCTCTGTCACTTGCCTGTTGTGTGACCTTGGACAAGTTGCTTAATTTCTCTGAAACTCAGTTAATTCATCTGTAAATGGGGGTTTCAATATCTGTTCCTCATTCCACTAAGACTGTGAGCTCTATGTGGGACAGACTGCCTAACATGAGGTTCTTGAATTTATCCCAGCACTTAGTACAGTCCTTGGCACATAGTAAGAACTTAACAATACCACAATCCTTTAGACAAGAGAGATGAGGCAGCCTGGACCTAACAACCTCCCTGGTATAGACCCAAATTCCCAGGATTCCAATCTCTGCTCAGACAATCTCTAATTGAGGAGCAGAAGATTTATTTTTATGCATGACAGGTGAAAGCCTTGTTTAAAAATATAAATAAACATTAATTAGCTATAAACATGACAGCACAGACTTGTCTCCTGCTGGGACCATCTGAAAGGTGGGTGAGAAACAGCTGAGTACTAAATGCTATTCACAGTGTAACCACGCTCTTTAATGGGCTCTACATCACCTCCTAGTTACCTGTTTGGATATATTTAGCCAAACCCCTAATGGTGCCATAAGCAATTCATTCGTTCAGCATTCAGGCCACCCTCTTCTATTCAGCAGGGAACCCATGACAACTGAAGCAGCTCTGCACCCCAGCAGGGCAATGGTGGGGGGAGACGGCTCTTTCCGGGGTGGGAGGGGACAACTCCTGGGGTCATTTCCTCTCTTCTGGCTCTTTGCAAACTGGGAAGATGAATTCCTCACCTGGAATGCTTGTGTGGACCTAATCTTAACAATGTGTGCTTCCATTTGGCCTTAGGGGAATTGCATTTGGGGAGTTTTCCTGCCTTTAATCAGTCAATCATTTTAGTATTTATGGAGATCATACTGTACGCTGAGAACTCTGCTAAAGTGCATGATGGAGTAGCATGGTGTAGTGAGAAGCAGCATGGTGTAGTGGATAGAGAAGCAGCGTGGCTCAGTGGAAAGAGCCTGGGCATGGGAGTCAGAGGTTATGGGTTCGAATGCTGGCTCTGCCACTTGGCAGCTGTGTGACTGTGGGCAAGTCACTTCACTTTTCTGGGCCTCGGTTACCTCATCTGTAAAATGGGGATGAAGACTGTGAGCCTCACGTGGGACAACCTGATGACCCTGTATCTACCCCAGTGCTTAGAACAGTGCTCTGCACATAGTAAGCGCTTAACAAATACCAACTTTATTATTAGAGCAAGGACCTGGGAGTTAAAAGGTCAGGGGTTCTAATCCCAGATCCACCACTTATTTGCTGTGTGACCTTGGCTGAGTCACTTCACTTCTCTGTGCCTCAGTTACCTCATCTGTAAAATGGGGATTGAGACTGTGACCCCCCCATGGGACGAGGACTGTGTCCAACGTGATTTGCTTGTAATCAAACCAGTGCTTAGTACAGTGTCTGGCACATAGTAAGTGCTTAGCAAATACCATCATTATGATTTTTATTATTATTGCAATCCAGCAGAGTTGTTAGACAGGATTCCTGCCCTCAAGGAGCTTACAGTCTAGAGTTGGTAGACAGACTTAAAATTAAATTACAGATAGGGGAAGCAGTAGCAGCAGACTTAAGAATAGGAACATTTAGTGCGCGGGGGCTAGTAGTATCATGAGTATCAAACTGCTTAAGGGGGGACAGACCCAGTGAAGGGAGAGTTGAGGGGAAGAGAAGGTTTGGGTGGGAAGACAAATAGAGATCTCCTGAAGGTAGGAGGAAATGTGAGATTGCAGAGAAGGAGAGAGAACTGGAGAGAGAGATTTGGGAATCACTGTCATAGAGACGTCTGCGGTGAATGAGTTGTCCAAGGGAGTGAGTGTAGATGGAGCATAGAAGTGGACCCAGAACTGAACCTTGAGGGACACCCACAGTTTTAGGTGGTGAGAGACAGAGGAGGAGCCTGCAGAAGAGACTGAGAAGGAACTTGGCCTAGTGGATAGACGATGGGCCTGGGGGTCATAAGGACCCGAGTTCTAATCCTAATGAGTGACCTTGGGCAAGTCACTTCACTTCTCTGTGCCTCATAGACCTCATCTGGAAAATGGGGATTAAGACTGTGAGCCCCATGTGGGACAGGGACTGTGTCCAACCTGATTAGCTTGTATCTATCTTAATACTTAGAACAGTGCTCGGCACAGAGTAAGCCCATAACGAGTACCATTTTAGTATTAGCAGTGGTAAGAGAGACAGAAAGCCAACACTTGATCTAGGTTTGTTTAATGAGTCACTTGCAGTTGTTGGTAACTTCACTCTCTTTGTTCCCTGTATCTCTCTTTCCCAACTTAGATTGGGTGGGATAGGAACCAAGCCAGATCAAATCATTTTGTACATTATTATTCCAGCCCCTAGCAGAGTGCTTAGCAACCAGTAAGACTTCATTAGTACTACCTTTCAGTGTCATGAAGATAAACTCAAGGAATTGTCCTTTTTCCCTTGGAGAAGAGTCCACTGCTGGGAACAGAGGTTCCCTTTTTTCTGAAAGGGTGGGCAAGGAGGGGCAGAGATAGCTTTTCTCTCTTCTTTTCTACTCAGTGGAAGGTAGGTTCAAGAACAAGGTTTTAAAATGTACCAGGAATACAAGAGAAGATCTATTTTTGTAGTAGTTTATAAATGGCCAGGTGGGAAAAACAGTCTATTGTATTCATTCAGTCTATTGTATTGTCAGCTGTGTGACTGTAGGCAAGTCACTTAACTTCTCTGCGCCTCAGTTCCCTCATCTGTAAAATGGGGATGAAGACTGTGAGCCCCACGTGGGACAACCTGATTCCCCTGTGTTTACCCCAGCGCTTAGAACAGTGCTCTGCACATAGTAAGCGCTTAACAAATACCAACATTATTATTATTATTATTATTCAGTCAGTTCTTTCAGATGGTTCATAAAAGTAGACAGTCAGTGCTTTCTTTCCAAAGTGTCCCCAAATCAGTGTCACCAAGCATTATGGGGGCAACATCATTTCAAAATAAAAAGGCTCCTTGACACCTGGTGTCCTCTGTTCAGGTCTCTGCCTGAGGAATGAGAGGCAGACATTGAGAGACTGATTTGTAAGGAGAAGGAGGGGAGGAATGAGGGTAGTGTCTGGTCAAGTAAGAGGCAGGAGTACAAAGAAGAGGAATTGGGTGAAGATTTTGGGGGGTAGAGGTTTGAGGGGAAGAGAGGACCCATCAGTCTGGTGATTTTTCATCAGCGACCAGAAGGGGGCATAGAGTGTACTACTGAAAATATGTCATAGTAATCCCAAAGGGTGATGGGGAGGGAGCTGGGCAAGGGGGGCTTGAAAGGGCTGGACATTTTTCTTGGAAATGTTGTAGTCCTAACTCCTAACCAGGCAGCAGGAAGCGGGTCTGTTTTAAGAAGGGTATATCCCTATTGGGTCCTCAGCTGGAATGTGCTACACCTTGCTTAAGCAGGGGAAATGAGCCCTTTGGCAGCTTTCTTTCTTGCCAGTGTGTCCAGTTCTGCAGCTGAACTCTCTGGGCTATCACCAGCTCAGGGGAATTTGGAGCAATCAGGTGACCAGGAAGCCCTGCGAGGCTGAGATCGCCATCATCTCAGAGCTCTGAGGCACCATCTGATTGGCACTGCTTCATTGATCAGTAATAGAGGGTTGAGTTCAGAAAGATTTTTGATGCCTGAGTGCTCCCAGCTCTCAACTCCCCACCTCAACTCCTTCCCCAAAGTGATTCTGTTTCTTTGGAGAACTCCTTGACTTGAGCTACAGCTCATCTACCTTGGCCTTCTTACTGCCCTGGGAAGTTGCTGGTGATTTTCCTATCTGAGGACTAAGAAGAGTTGAATTTGTGTCTCCCCAAGGTTTCAGGAGAATGGTTGGGACTCAAGGAAAACCCCAAGAAATGATTTTCTTTCCATCTTGCTACAATCTTGTCTGATTGTCCAAATGTGACCTCCTAGCCAGGAATCACCAAATTGGAACTCTAAGGAGTGTTCTCCTTTTCTTCACTGTGCCCCTCACCTCTTCTTTCCTCTGCCTCCCCTCAGCGAATGTCCTTAGCATCTTTAAAGCTCTGCATAGCCCCACTCCTGGAGCTGAGCCTGAGGGGCAGGACTGAGGACAGCGTCTTCTACATTGGGTTGCCCAGTGGAGGCACCTATCCAATCCCATCAGCAATCAGTAGGCTTAGTGTGGTCCATCTTGCCTCTCCAGATGAGGTTTTTCCACTCATATGATTTCCTGCCTTCCCTCTAAAGTAAAGAAAATTATCCTGGAGCCTTCAGGCCTAATGTTGTTAGTGTTTTTTTGTTCTTTTCCATGAAAGGGGCTCTTTGATGTAGTTATGAATTACACTTTTTTTAGGGTATTTGTTAAGTGCTTACTATGTGTCAGGCACTGTTCTAAACACTGGAGTAGATAGAAAGTAATCAGGTTGGACACAGTCCATGTACCACATGGGGCTCACATTTTACAGATGAGGTAACTGAGACACAGAGAAGTTAAGTGATTTACCCAAGATCACACAACAGACAAGTGGTATTGCCGCAATTAGAACCCAGGTCCTTCTGGCTTCCAGACCCATGCTCTATCGTTATTATTACTGTTATTACTACAGTATTTGTTAAGTGCTTGTTATGTGTCAAGCAGTGTTTTAAGTACTGGGGTAGATACAAATTAATCAGGTTGGACATGGTCTCTGTCCCACATGGAGCTAACAGTCTAAGTAGGAAGAACGACAGGTATTTACTCCCCATTTTACATTTGAGGAAACTGTTGCACAGAGTAGGTAAGTGACTTGCTCAAGTTCAAACTGGTAGAGCCAGGATTAGAACCCAGGTCCTTTGACTCCCAGACCCTGGTCTTCCCACTAGGCCATATCAATGGTAGTTTTAGAATATTCTCTATGTATGAATATTTTACATGTATGGATTTCCATGGGTCTAAGAATTAATTGCATACTGGTATTCCATATGTTTGGGAATTCTATAAAGTGTCCTCTAAATAGATATTTCACATGTGTGGATATTCTATACGGTATTTAGATGGTAAATGTCCTCTTAGGATCTGATGATTTGACAGACTGGCTCTTTTAATACAAAACCACAGGCCAGAAAGAAATATATTATGGTATATCCTATTGCCAAGAAATAAAAATGAGACCTACCAGAGACGTTGACCGGTTTAGAGAGACTGTTACAGAAGGTCTGGGGAACTCCAAATGGCAAGTTTCAGCTCCAATTAGCCACTGGAAGAGATGAAAATTGGGTTCAAGGCAAAGACAGATTCACTGAAGCTGAGCTGAACTTTGACCCATAATGGCTCAATTTTAAGAGAAATTTAGCAGTGTTGGGACCAGATAGGCACATTAACATCCTCTTTTGGATATTTATAGGAATGCATTCCACCTAGTCTACCTGTAATTAACTTAAACCATTATTGGCTCTCTTGATAACTCAGATTAAACACTCACTAAGAGGAGAATGGAGCCGTTATTCAGAAAACCGGTAAATACTCTCATTCTGATGGGACCATTAAGGGATAAATGAGCCCGCCACAAATATTATTTACCTCCCAGACATGTTTTCTCCATTCCCAATTTTAGGGTAGCATAGATCTGCAGAATCTTGTTCAGAAATCTCAGAGGGTTGACTCTCCAGGGCTCATGCAAACCTTGGTTTATTTCATTAGAAGAGCTCCTGATTTTTGGACTTCCATCCTATTTCCCAGTCTGCTCCCTCTTGCATCCATCTGACTGTGGCATCAGCATAAATAATTTAGAGGTTTCCCGGCTGGGAAACAGAAATGACACACACATGTCAGGAGCAGGAAACCCAGCAGCTCACATCCTGCAAAGTGGAGGGAAACAAAATCCCGAAGTGAGGTATTTGTCAGGGGGAATGGGTGGGAAAAAGATGATGGAAGTATGGCAAGGTTAGTCAATCAATCAGTGGTATTTATTGAGAGCTTGGGAGGGAGAAGATGGAAGAGCACAGAATGCCTGAACTTAAAGAGGGGCTCATCAGACTTTAAAGGAACTTGGGACATTCCCCATTAGGTCGCAGAGCATGATGGGACAGAGTACTAATTCATTCAGCTATATTTATTAAGCACTTTCTAAGTGCAGAGCACTGTACTAAATGCTTAAGGAAGCACAATTCAACAATAAATAGTGACATCAGCAGGTTGGATTCAAACTGATGTCCTGTATAAGTAGGGCAGGAAGCCTTGAGGATTGAATCCTGTCAGGACAGGCGGATAGAGGCCACTGTTAGTTCACTAAGGAGCAGGATATAAATTTGGAGGAACAGTTCATTCATTCATTCAATAGTATTTATTGAGTGCTTACTTCGTGCAGAGCACTGTACTAAGCACTTGGAATGTACAATTTGGCAACAGGGAGAGACATTCCCTGCCCAATGACGGGCTCACAGTCTAAACAGGGGAGACAGACAGCAAAACAAAACAAAAACAAGACATCATCATCAAGATAAGTATAATCAAAGAGAGTTATACCTCATTAACAAAATAAATGGGATAATACATAATATATACAAATGAGCACATTGCTGAGGGGAGGGGAAGGAGGAAGAGCAGAGGGTGTGGGGGGCAGAGCAGAGGGCGGGCCTCAGTCTGGGAAGGCCGCCTGGAGGAGATGAGGTCTCAGTAGGGCTTTGAAGAGGGGAAGAGAGTTAGTTTGGCAGATGTGAGGAGAAAGGGCAATCCAGGACAGTGGTAAGACGTGGGCCAGGGGTCGACAGCGGGATAGGCACGAACTGGGGACCGTGAGGAGGTGAGTGGCAGAGGAGCGGAGTGTAAGGGGTGGACAGTAGAAAGAGAGAAGGGAGGAGAGGTAGGAGGGGGCAAGGTGATGGTGAGCTTTGAGGCCAAGAGTGAGGTATTTTTGTTTCATGTGAAGGTTGATAAGCAACCACTGGAGGTTTTTGAGAAGGGGAGTGACATGCCCAGAGCGTTTCTGTAGGAAGATGGTCTGGGCAGCGGAATGAAGAATAGACTGGAGTGAGGTGAGATAGGAGGAAGGGAGATCAGCGAGGAGGCTGACACAATAATCCAATTGGGATATTCTGAGAGCTTGTACCAGCATGATAGCAGTTTGGAGAGAGAGGAAAGGGCGGATCTTGGCAATATTGTGAAGGTGAGACTGTCAGGTGTTGGTGACAGATTGGATGTGTGGGGTGAATGAGAGAGCTGAGTCAAGGACGACACCAAGGTTGTGGGTCTATGAGACGGGACGGATCGCTGTGCCGTCTACAGTGACAGGAAAGTCAGACAGAGGACACGGTTTGGGAGGTGCTCAGTTTTAGACTTTAAATATGTTGAGTTTTAGGCATTGGGCAGACATCCAGGTGGAGATGTCCCGGAGGCAGGAGGAGATACGAGCCTGGAGGGAGGGGGAGAGAACAGGGGAGGAGATGTAGATTTGAGTGTCATCTGCATAGAGATGATAGTTGAAGCCGTGAGAGCGAATGAGTTCACCAAGAGAGTGTGTATAGATGGAGAACAGGAGAGGGCCAAGAACTGACCCTTGAAGAACCCCTACAGTTAGTGGATGGGAGGGGGAGGAGGAGTCCACAAAGGAGATCGAGAATGAACGGCCAGAAAGATAAGAGGAGAACAAGTAGAGGCCAGAGTCTGTGAAGTCAAGGTGAGAGAAAGTGTGGAGGAGAAGGGGATAATCGACAGTGTCAAAGGCAGCTGAGAGGTCGAGGAGGATTAGGATAGAGTCAGAGCCATTGGATTTGGCAAGAAGGAGGTCAAGGGTGACCTTTGAGAGGGCAGTTTCGGTCGAGTGGAGGGGACGGAAGCAGGATTTGGAGGGGGTCTAGGAGAGATTTGGACTCATTCTAGGAGTTTGGAAAGGAAGGGTAGGAGAGTGATAGGGTGATAACTGGAAGGGGAAGAGGGGTCGAGAGAGGGGTGTTTTAGGATGGGGGAGACATGGGCATGTTTGAAGGCAGAGGGGAAGAAGCCATTGGAGAGTGAGTGGTTAAAGATAGAAGTTAAGGATCAGAGGAGGGAAGGGGTGATAGCTTTTATAAGGTGAGTGGGAATGGGGACCGAGGCACAGGTGGAGGGGGTGGCACTTGCGAGGAGAGAGGAGATCTCCTCTGAGGATTCTGCGGGGAAGGATGGGAAAGGGTTGGATAGAGAAGGGGGAGGGGTAACTTTGGGGTGCTCAGACCTGATAGTGTTAATTTTCGTAATGAAGTAGGTGGCCAGATAGTTGGGGGTGAGGGATGGGAGACGGAGAGGAACAGGGGGCCTGAGGAGATAATTAAAAGTCTGGAACAATTGGCGGGGTTGTTTCCCACCCATAGCAATTCCATCTCTCCCAGAATGCCCCACCTCCATTTGCAATCTCTCTGGTAGTGTATCCATAGACTTTTCTTGGTAAAAATACAGAAGTGATTTAACACCGCCTTCTCTGCTCAGTAAATTTGAGCCTCCACCCTCTACTCTCTCCCATTCCACTGCTGCCCAACACAGGTGAGTTGTGTGACTATGGGCAAGTTTAACTACTCTGTGCCCCAGTTACCTCATCTGTAAAATGGGGATTAAGACTGTGAGCCCCACATGGGACAACCTGATTCCCCTGTGTCTACCCCAGCGCTTAGAACAGTGCTCTGCACATAGTAAGTGCTTAACAAATACCAACATTATCATTATTATTATTTGACTTGTAGCATTTTGCTTTCCACTCGCTAACTACTGCCCAAGCTAGGAATGGAATGAGTAAAACACTGGGACAGATACAAAATAATCAAATCCCACATGGAGTTCACAGTTAAAGTGGGAGGGATAACAGGTAATGAATCTCCATTTTGTCGATGAGAGAATGAGGCATAGAGAAGTTAAATGACAAAGTCACACAGCAGAGAAGTGGTGGATCCAGGATTAGAACCGAGGTCCTCTCACTCCCAGGCCCGTGCTTTTTCCACTAGGCCACACTGCTTCATGGTGGGATGCCTGGAAAGGAGTTGAAGCTCAGTAAATATGATTGATTGATTGATTGATTGATTTATGTAATTCTTTCCTGATGCTTACTTCAGTGCTTTGTATGTAGTCAGGCCTCAATAAATACTACCAATCAGTGGTATTTATTGAGAGCTTACTGTGTGCTGAGCACTGTCCTAATACTTTGGGAGAATACAGTATAACAGGGGGTAGACACGGTCCCTGCCCACAAGGAACTTAGTCTAGAGAGGAACTTACTATTGCTATTTACTACTAATAATAGTATTATTCATCTTACTGAGGTAACTAGAGGCAATCCCTAAGAACCTAAAATCAAAAGCAAGGCTATTTTGAGTCAGACCAATGGTCCAGCTAGAACCTGATTCTACTTCCAACAGAGTGGCCAGGATGCTTGGAGAAACTGTGTGTGGGTCACCCTCCCAAACTCTTCTCTCTCCAACCTTAACAATCTGTAGTAGTAGCCTGTTCAGGATAGCTTGTCTGTGAATTTATCCAAACTGCTTTTCAAACACGCAGACCCTTCTGGGTGCGTGACTTCCTCTAGGAATGAATTCCATATGCCACCCATCTGCTGGGTGAAGAAGTGTTTTCTTTTCATTTATTTTTTCAAATGGTGTTTGTTAAGAGCTTTCTGTGTGTCAAACACTTTTCTAATCACTGGGGTAGATACAAATAGATCAGGTTGGGCACAGTCCCTATTCCACATGAGGCTCATAGTCTAAATAGGAAGAAAAGGTAGTGAATCCCCATTTTTCCGGTTGAAGAAACTGAGGCACAGAAAAGTCAAGTGAGTTGCCCAAGGTCACATAGTAGACAAGTGGCAGAGCCGGGATTGGAACCCAGGTCCTCTGACTCCCAGAGCCCATGCTCTATCCATTAGATCATGCTGCTTTTGTTTTGAACCAACCACTTTCAAGCTTCAGTGGATGCCCCTTCTTCCTAGGGGGATTTGGTAAGTAAAATTCCATGTTCAGCCTGCTCCCAAGGGGCTGTTTGGTCGTGTGACCAGTGGGATTCTGTCCTTTGCGGAGTGTCTTGTTTGAGGTTTACCGCGAACATGAGCTCTCCATAACAGTGAGCTCTCCGTAACGGTGAGTTATCTGCTAAAGCACAGCTTTTAAATCTCCCGTTAAAAGGATTAAGCATCCACAGCAGAAATAACCTGATGAATTAGCCAGTAATTGCACCTTAGTTTACTCAGGATTTAGAGGAACACAGGTTTCATGTAAATAACAGACTTATTTGTAGGACTCTCAGTTGAGCACAAACACAGCACTATCTCCTGTCCTCTCTTTCCGGATGTTTGGAGGCTACGAAATGCAGAGGGGCTTATTTAGTCAGCAAATGGGTCTATAATTAGACATTTATGTGGAGCCTATCACCAGAAAACTAAGGTACATCCTTGGAAAAGCAATCTGTTGCTAAAAGCATTGTGAGTTAATTCTCCATTTGTTACCTCCTCTATTTCACCCAGAGAGGAGCCAATCCATAGAGGAAGGCGAGAACTTCCCATTTATGATTCTAGACTGAGAGCAGATGATTTTTGCAAATCTCAGCTAGCGGTCTGATTGTGAAGCACCGATAGTGAAAAAGGAGGTTAACTCAAATCTAGATTTGCGCTCACTTCTGCCTAAGGCAGCTGTTTCCTAACTCTGAACTGGTTACGTGAACCAGCTTGCCGGGAAATAACAAGCTCTATTAGCTGCTGGAGCCGACTGAGGTAAAAGCCATCATGAGTGGATGCCGTTGGCTCTGAATGGACCAGTGTGTCTCCTAACTCTGTTGTATTGTACTCTTCCAACCTCTTAGTACAGTGCTTTGCACATGGTAAGTGCTCAATAAATATGACTGAGCGATCAACTAAAAACCTGCACAAGATTTGGATCAAATGACTTGGCCAGCCAGATTTGCTCCGACTAGAAAGTGGCACGGTCCAGTGGAAGAGCACGGGATTGGCAGTCGAGAGACCTGGCTTCCAATCCCGCTTCTGCCACTTTCCTGCTATGACCTCAGGCAAGGCACTTCTCTGTGCTTCAGTCTCCTCGTCTGTAAAATTGGGATTCAATACCTGTCCTACTTTCCACTGTGAGCCCCATGTGGGACAGGAATGGTGTCTGATTTGATTATCTTCTGTCTACCCCAGTGTTTAGCACAGGACTGGACATGAAGTAAGTGCTTAAATATTATTACTATTATTAGCATTATCTGACCATTGGGACATATTTTGTCCACTCCTCCTCCTACCCTCTTTGTAATGAACTGAAAAAAGGGGAAAAAGGTACAATTTGCCTAGTGAAAGCTCTGGGGTGGAAATCAGTAGACCTGAGTTGTAATTCTTGTTCTTCCCTTGCCTGCTGAGGGAACTTGGGCAAGATTTTTAATTTCTCTGTGCCTGTTTCCTCAACTGTAAATTGGAGATTAAATGCTTGCTTTCCCTCTCCCTTAAACTACTAGACTAGTCAGGAGCAGGGACTGTAACTGATCCAGTGGTTGACACAGGAAGGACTTAACAAATATCACAGTTATCATTATTATTAACATTAGGGAAGATCACCGGAAGCTCTGAGCCACTCTTGCTTATCTATGTTCCCATCCCTCCTTCTTCCAGGTGTTCTGTGACTTCCATGGCCACTCCCAGAAGAAGAACGTGTTCCTCTACGGCTGTAGTGTCAAGGAGACGCTGTGGCAGGCTGGGGGAGCAGTGGATTCAACCCTGATCACTGAGGACATTGGCTACAGGGTGAGAGTTTACAACAGATACCTGTAATCCTCAGACGCATACACGTGCCCTTGAGTGTTCCCAAAAGACCAGCCACATAAAGCACCCATCTGATCCCTGAAGGGATGGAGTCAAGATCAAGGCTGGCTTCAGTCATGTGGCTTCTCTGCAGAGGTGCTCCAGTCAAGCGTGCAGCTGTGTAAAATCTACCAGAAACACGGATTCATTCATTCATTTAATTGCATTTATTGAGCACTTACTGTGTGCTGAGTTCTGTACTAAGCACTTGAGAAAGTACAACACAACAATAAACAGTGACATTCCCTGACCACAGCGAACTTACAGTCAAGAGATGGGAAGACATCAATACAAATAAATCAAAAAATATGGAACGCTTCACACATTTACATGTCCTAATGACATCATAGAGAATTCCACCTCACTCATCACTCTCATTCTGTCATCGAGCGACAATTTCAGAGCAGCCATGGCTTGGTCCACCACAGGGCCCACATCATTCGCCTCTACCACCCCCTCCAGTTACTTGTCGCTGTCATCTACCGTCCTCCCGGTCCCACCTCCGACTTCTTCAACCACCTTGACCCCTTTCTCACCTTCCTTCTCTCCTTCTCTCTGCCCACTCTGATCCTCGGAGACTTCAACATCCATATGGATGTACCCGACGACTCCTCTGCCGCCCGCCTGCTATCCCTCCTCGACTCTGCCGACCTCCTCCTCCACCATACTGCCCCCACTCACCGACTCGGTCACACCCTCGATCTCGTCATCTCCTACCGCTGCACTATCTCCTCCCTCACCAACTCTGAAATCCCTCTCTCTGACCATAACCTTCTCACCTGCCTCATCTCTCACACTCCCTCCCCCTGCAAATCTTCGCTACTGCCCCACAGAGACCCCCGCTCTCTCGATCCCATCCGTCTTTCCAATAGCATCTCTCCTCACCTTGCCGCCCCGTCCTCTCTTCCCACTCTCGACGATCAGGTATCCGCTCTCAACTCCACCCTCTATACTCATCTCGACTCTCTCGCCGCCCTTTCCCTCTGCCGCTCTCGCTCCACTAACCCACAGCCCTGGATCACCTCCTCCGTCCGCCTCCTACGCTCCTATGCTCGAGCTGCTGAGCGCTGCTGGTGAAAGTCCAAGCACCAAGCCGACCTCACACACTGCAAATTTATCCTTTCCTGCCTTAACTCTGCCCTCTCCTCCGCCAGGCAAAGCTTCTTCTCCTCCCTCATCGACACCCATGCCCGTCACCCCCGCCGATTGTTCCGGACCTTTAACTCTCTCCTTAGGCCCCCTGTTCCTCCCCCTCCCCCATCTCTCACCCCCAATGATCTGGCCACCTATTTCCTCACGAAAATCAACACGATCAGGTCTGAGCTCCCCAAAGTCACCCCTCCGCCTCTCCCCTCCCCCCCACCAACCCCCTCCCCTACTTTCCCATCCTTCCCTGCAGTATCCTCAGAGGAGATCTCCTCCCTCCTCGCAAGTGCCACCCCCTCCACCTACGCCTCGGACCCCATTCCCTCTCACCTTCTTAAAACCATCGCCCCTGCCCTCCTCCCTTCCTTAACTTCTATTTTTAACCACTCAATCTCCAAGGGCTCCTTCCCCTCTGCCTTCAAACATGCCCACGTCTCCCCCATCCTAAAAAAACCCGCTCTTGAACCCACTTCCCCCTCGAGTTATCGCCCTATCTCCCTACTACCCTTCCTTTCCAAAGTCCTAGAACGAGTCGTCTACAATCGCTGCTTAGAATTCCTTAACTCCCATTCTCTCCTAGACCCCCTCCAATCTGGCTTCCATCCCCTCCACTCTACCGAGACTGCTCTCTCTAAGGTCACCCATGACCTCCTTCTTGCCAAATCGAATGGCTCCTACTCCATTCTAATCCTCCTTGACCTCTCTGCTGCCTTTGACACTGTCGACCATCCCCTCCTCCTCCACACCTTATCTCACCTTGGCTTCACGGACTCAGTCCTCTCCTGGTTCTCCTCTTATCTCTCTGGCCAGTCATTCTCGGTCTCCTTCGCTGGCGCCTCCTCCTCCTCCCATCCTTTAACTGTTGGAGTTCCTCAAGGGTCAGTTCTTGGCCCTCTTCTGTTCTCCATTTACCCTCACTTCCTTGGTGAACTCTTTCCCTCTCACGGCTTTGACTACCATCTCCACGCAGATGACACGCAGATCTACATCTCCGCCCCTGTCCTCTCCCCCTCCCTTCAGGCTCGCATCTCCTCCTGCTTCCAGGACGTCTCCACCTGGATGTCGGCCCGCCACCTAAAACTCAACATGAGCGAGACTGAGCTCCTCATCTTCCCTCCCAAACCCGGTCCTCTCCCAGACTTCTCTATCACCGTAGATGGCACGACCATCCTTCCCGTCTCTCAGGCCCGCGATCTCGGTGTCATCCTTGACTCGTCTCTCTCGTTCATCCCACACATCCTATCCATTACCAAGACCTGCCGGTTTCACCTTTACAATATCTCCAAGATCCGCCCTTTCCTCTCCACCCAAACGGCTACCTTACTGTTACGGGCTCTCATTATATCCCGGCTAGACTACTGTGTCAGCCTTCTCTCTGACCTCCCTTCCTCCTCTCTCGCCCCGCTCCAGTCTATTCTTCACTCCGCTGCCCGGCTCATCTTCCTGCAGAAACGATCTGGGCATGTCACTCCCCTTCTTAAACAACTCCAGTGGTTGCCTATCAACCTCCGCTCCAAACAAAAACTCCTCACTCTAGGCTTCAAGGCTCTCCATCACCTTGCCCCTTCCTACCTCTCCTCCCTTCTCTCTTTCTACCGCCCACCCCGCACGCTCTGCTCCTCTGCCGCCCACCTCCTCACCATCCCTCGGTCTCGCCTATCCCGCCGTCGACCTCTGGGTCACGTCCTCCCGCGGTCCTGGAACGCCCTCCCTCCTCACCTCCGCCAAACTGATTCTCTTTCCCTCTTCAAAACCCTACTTAAAACTCACCTCCTCCAAGAGGCATTCCCAGACTGAGCTCCTCTTCTCCCTCTACTCCCTCTGCCATCCCCCCTTTACCTCTCTGCAGCTAAACCCTCATTTTCCCCTTTTCCCTCTGCTCCTCCACCTCTCCCTTCCCATCCCCACAGCACTGTACTCGTCCGCTCAACTATATATATTTTGTTACCCTATTTATTTTGTTAATGAATTGTACATTGCCTTGATTCTATTTAGTTGCCATTGTTTTTATGAGATGTTCTTCCCCTTGACTCTATTTATTGCCATTGTTCTTGTCTGTCCGTCTCCCCCGATTAGACTGTAAGCCCGTCAAATGGCAGGGACTGTCTCTATCTGTTGCCGACTTGTTCATCCCAAGCGCTTAGTACAGTGCTCTGCACATAGTAAGCGCTCAATAAATACTATTGAATGAATGAATGAAAGGGCCTCTTCCATTTTCCTCTCCCAAACCTTGCTGGGTCATCTTTTCTCACGACTCTGAGGCCTAAAATATTACCTCATCCATCTTCTATTTTCATCCTGCTGACCACCATCTGGATGTCTCATCCTTCCACTCTTGTGTCCAAACTCATAACCTATTCTCGACCCCAGCCCTCAGCACATAGCAAGCATTGAATAAATGTCATGATTAATTAGACCGGTCTTGATTTCTTTAGGGCTATGTCTTATTTTCATGACCGATAATTGGAATTGAAAATAATGCCCCTGTCAGCCAGAGGGTGATTCAATTAAATCGACCAAATAGTCACTGAGTGCCTTTGGGAGGCATGGTTTCCTTTGCTTTTTTGAGCTTGAACCCTGATGCGGGAAAGACAAGACAGAGCTAGGTGTCTGCACACAAACGGGCAAACGTGTATGAGGGCATCTTTCATAACCCTCAATTTTTCCCCATTTTTCCCTCAGACCCTTCCCAAAATCCTGGACAAGGTGGCCCCAGCGTTCGTGATGAGCAGCTGCAGTTTTCTGGTGGAGAAATCCAGGGCAGCCACAGCCCGTGTGGTGGTGTGGCGGGAACTGGGAGTTCTGAGGAGCTACACCATGGAGAGTAGCTACTGCGGATGCAACCAAGGCCAATACCAGGTGAGTCTACTTCTTCCTCTCCGACCAGTCTGGGCTCGTTCAGAGGCACTGGAGAAGGAGAGCAGATGGAGCTTAAAGACCTTCGGTGGAGGCAGATTGGTCATTGGCTGCTAGTTCATCACCAGCAAGATGAGGGTGGAAGGAGGACCACCTGGTCACCTACTGGGTCACCTTCACTCTTGGCAAGGGGATTTGGCAAAACCCTAGAATCAGAGGGTCATGCAACTCTTCCCACTCCTGATTCCTGACGACAAGCTGGAAAGAACCCCTCTTCCCATTTGTTTCCTTCCTTTCCTTTCTTGTTTTCTCCCACAACCCATTTTTCCATTTTTTACTGAGGCGTAGAGACTTCGAAGATTCACTTTAATAGAGTATGGGTGGAAAGATGTTCTGTACTATTTGTCAGGAAACTAGACCAAATGCACAGAGCAAGTCCATTGTGTCTCAGGGGTCTTCATCTCCGAATGCTCACTTCTCCAGGATATCACCAAAGCTTCTTGAATTACATTTGTATGTATACTCTCACAAGCACTTAGTACAATGCTCTGCACATAGTAAGAGCTCAGTAAATACCATTGATTGACTGTGTTGGCTGGGTCACACTGAAGCTGATCTGACTAAATTGGTGTGATATAAAGGCCTATTATAAACCACAGACACTTGGGAATAATGGTAGCTATCTTCAGAGTGGGATAACAATAATTCCAGTAAGTCCATCAATGTGAGATCAATAGTCACAGACCATAAGCCATGCCTTAATCACAGCAAGGACAGTCTTGGTTCTATCCAGCCCATAATTCTGTTTCTAATAGAGGCAATGAGATGCTTGAAGGAATCTCTTTCTTAATATTTGGGATCTATGGAATTTATTGAGCACCTACGGTGTCTGGAGCACTGTATTAAACATTTCGGACCGTACATTAGAAACAAAATATATGGCCCCTTGCCTTTGAGAAGCTTACATTTAAATTAGAGAGACAGTCATAAATGACTGACAAATAGGGGGAGCAGGAAAAAGAACAAGGAAAACAGAATAGT
The DNA here is from genome assembly GCF_004115215.2 of Ornithorhynchus anatinus. NCBI lineage: Eukaryota > Metazoa > Chordata > Mammalia > Monotremata > Ornithorhynchidae > Ornithorhynchus > Ornithorhynchus anatinus. The sequence goes on from NC_041732.1 coordinate 19,806,609, forward strand.
GTGGCTATGTCAGTATGAGTTATTGGGATATGCCTTTGAAAAGACTATAAACCCCTCGTGGGCTGGAAATGTGAATACCAACTCTGTTATAGTGTACTCTCCCAAGTGCTAAGTACAGTGCTCTGCACACATAAGTACTCGATAAATATGATTGACTGTATGTATATAAATGGTCAAGATGGGAAAAAATGCATCAAGTCCTAGGGGTGGCTGGTGGGTTGACACAACTTGAGGTGTTGGGAATTAACCCAGGAAGGCTTTGTGGAGGAGTGTTTTTTTAGGTGGGTTCTGAAGATAGGGAATACTGTGGCCTGGTGTCTTTGGATGGGGATGAAGTTCCAGACAGGGAGAATGGTGTGAGAAAGGGGTTGGAGGCAGAAGAGTTGAAAGTGAGGGATGGACCATCTAGCATTCTTTACTTTTCCCTGTAAATCCTTAACTATCCTTCTAGTAACCCAGCAGCTGAAAGGGGCTGATCAGGGAATAAAAAGCAGGTCCTCTGACTCCCAAATCTATGCTCTTCCCACTAGGCCATGCTGCTTCTCAATGAGTGCTTACTATCTACAGAGCACTGTACTAAGCACTCAGGGGAGTACAATATCACACAGTTGGTAGACCCAGTCCCTGCCCACAAGGAGCTTACAGTGTATAGGAGACAGACACTAATAGAAATAAATTATGGATATGTTTAAAAGGGATGTGGGGATGAGGATGGGGAGAATAAAGTGTATAAATCTAAATGCAGGGCAACACAGAAAGAAGAGAGAACAGAGGAAATGAGGGCTTACTCAGGGAAAACTTTCCAGTTTTTAGAACAGTGCTTGGCACATAGTAAGCGCTTAACAAATACCATCATTATTATTGTTATTATTCTTGTAGGAGATGTGTTTTTAATAAGACTTTGAAGGTGGGGAGAGTGATGGTCTGTCGGATATGAAGTGGGAGGGAGTTCCAGGCCAGAGGGAGGCTTTGGGTGAGGGGTCGGCGGCGAGATAGGCGAGATCGAAGTACAATTGGTGCAGAACATTCTAAGAGCTTGGGAGAGTACAATACTACAGATGTTCAACCTTGAATTTCCTCTTTCAAGGGGGAGAAAATACACTGAGGAAAGGCAACCCTTGGTGGGTACCCACCATCTCTCCTGATCTTAAGCAACACCTCTGAAGTTCTTGTTTTTCTTGCTTTCCTTTACCTCTCTCCTTCTCAAAATCACTGAATGACCCAGATGGTGAGCAAGAGCGATTTTGCATCTGGGGTCCTGCCACGGGAGAGAGGAAACCCATCCGAGGCAGGATGTCTTAGTGGGGTTTTCTGAGGCCTTATAATGAAGTCTAGGAGCTATAAAGCAGTAGAGAAATTTCCATTCTGAACATATTGCAAATAATTTTTTTTGAGTTGGGAAGGCAAGTCCCAGTGGCATCGTGAGGTTATTATTCTAAGGTCATCTTTCCATTTTGTGTTTAGCATTACCATTTATCCAAAAGATGGAGGATCCTTAAAGACGCCCAGGAGGAGCATTTTTTCCTTCCATCATAAGATTATAAATATTTTTGCAGTTTTCCCGGTTTAGGCAGCTTTAAAGTAGTTCCAGTAGTTTCTCCTCCAGTACACCAAGTACCTGATTTGTTAGTACTGAAATGAAATATCATTTCTTAGACTGACATTTATGTTGGAGCAGCTTGAAAGCACATATGCTATTACCTTCAAATAATTGTTGCTAATGCTCTATTTCCCTTTCCGTTTTCCATTTTTTAGGGAGGTGGTGTTTCTTTTTTCTAGTCTTCTGTTTTTGTTTCTTCAGAGCATGTTCTCAGTTGGCTAAGTCAGTAGCTTAAGTCCATAAGTTGTACAGTTTCAAAGTCCCACCCACTGAGTTGAGGTTTACACTGCCAAGTAGAGGATTTCTGTCTGACAGCTGTTGGACGGAAAACCCAAAGCAGACTGCTCTCTTTACAGAAATCTTGCATTGGGGTGGGCAAGGGAACCATCCGCAGTGGTACGGCTCTCTGCCCATTCTCTCCCCTTCCTACCAAAACTCTCTCCTCTCCCACTACACTTGAGCCTGAACACTTCACTCCCCTAACCCCAACCTACTTATCGTACCTTAATCTTGTCTCTCACTAGCAACCACTTTGCTCATGTCCTCCCTCTTTCCTGGAACTCCTTCCCCCTTAATGTGGTCCCCCCTCAGACCGTCATTCTCCACAACTTCAAATCCCTACTGAAATCATACCTTCTGCCGGAAGCCTTTCTTCTAGCTTTCCCACTTTTTTCACCCTCCCTTCCACATGACCTACGCACTTGGGGCCATACCCCTTTCATTCATTCATTCAATAGTATTTATTGAGCGCTTACTATGTGCAGAGCACTGTACTAAGCGCTTGGGATGAACAAGTCGGCAACAGATAGAGACAGTCCCTGCCGTTTGACGGGCTTACGGTCTAATCGGGGGAGACGGACAGACAAGAACAATGGCACTAAACAGCGTCAAGGGGAAGAACATCTCGTAAAAACAATGGCAACTAAATAGAATCAAGGCGATGTACAATTCATTAACAAAATAAATAGGGTAACGAAAATATATACAGTTGAGCGGACGGGTACAGTGCTGTGGGGATGGGAAGGGAGAGGTGGAGGAGCAGAGGGAAAAGGGGAAAATGAGGCTTTAGCTGCGGAGAGGTAAAGGGGGGATGGCAGAGGGAGTAGAGGGGGAAGAGGAGCTCAGTCTGGGAAGGCCTCTTGGAGGAGGTGATTTTTAAGTAAGGTTTTGAAGAGGGAAAGAGAATCAGTTTGGCGGAGGTGAGGAGGGAGGGCGTTCCAGGACCGCGGGAGGACGTGACCCAGGGGTCGACGGCGGGATAGGTGAGACAGAGGGACGGCGAGGAGGTGGGCGGCAGAGGAGCGGAGCGTGCGGGGTGGGCGGTAGAAAGAGAGAAGGGAGGAGAGGTAGGAAGGGGCAAGGTGATGGAGAGCCTTGAAGCCTAGAGTGAGGAGTTTTTGTTTGGAGCGGAGGTCGATAGGCAACCACTGGAGTTGTTTAAGAAGGGGAGTGACATGCCCAGATCGTTTCTGCAGGAAGATGAGCCGGGCAGCGGAGTGAAGAATAGACCGGAGCGGGGCGAGAGAGGAGGAAGGGAGGTCAGAGAGAAGGCTGACACAGTAGTCTAGCCGGGATATAACGAGAGCCCGTAATAGTAAGGTAGCCGTTTGGGTGGAGAGGAAAGGGCGGATCTTGGCGATATTGTAGAGGTGAAACCGGCAGGTCTTGGTAACGGATAGGATGTGTGGGGTGAACGAGAGGGACGAGTCAAGGATGACACCGAGATTGCGGGCCTGCGGGACGGGAAGGATGGTTGTGCCATCCACGGTGATGGAGAAGTCTGGGAGCGGACCGGGCTTGGGAGGGAAGATGAGGAGCTCAGTCTTGCTCATGTTGAGTTTTAGGTGGCGGGCAGACATCCAGGTGGAGACGTCCCGGAGGCAGGAGGAGATGCGAGCCTGAAGGGAGGGGGAGAGGACAGGGGCAGAGATGTAGATCTGCGTGTCATCTGCGTAGAGATGGTAGTCAAAGCCGTGAGAGGGAAAGAGTTCACCAAGGAAGTGAGGGTAAATGGAGAACAGAAGAGGGCCAAGAACTGACCCTTGAGGAACTCCAACAGTTAAAGGATGGGAGGGGGAGGAGGCTCCAGCGTAGGAGACCGAGAATGATCGGCCAGAGAGGTAAGAGGAGAACCAGGAGAGGACAGAGTCCGTGAAGCCAAGGTGAGATAAGGTACGGAGGAGGAGGGGATGGTCGACAGTGTCAAAGGCAGCAGAGAGGTCAAGGAGGATCAGAATGGAGTAGGAGCCATTGGATTTGGCAAGAAGGAGGTCATGGGTGACCTTAGAGAGAGCAGTCTCGGTAGAGTGGAGGGGACGGAAGCCAGATTGGAGGGGGTCTAGGAGAGAATGGGAGTTAAGGAATTCTAGGCATCGATTGTAGACGACTCGTTCTAAGATTTTGGAAAGGAAGGGTAGTAGGGAGATAGGACGATAACTGGAGGGGGAAGTGGGGTCAAGAGCGGGTTTTTTTAGGATGGGGGAGACGTGGGCGTGTTTGAAGGCAGAGGGGAAGGAGCCCTTGGAGATTGAGTGGTTAAAAATAGAAGTTAAGGAAGGGAGGAGGGCAGGGGCGATGGTTTTAAGAAGGTGAGAGGGAGTGGGGTCCGAGGCGCAGGTGGAGGGGGTGGCACTTGCGAGGAGGGAGGAGATCTCCTCTGAGGATACTGCAGGGAAGGATGGGAAAGTAGGGGAGGGGGTTGTTGGGGGGGAGGGGAGAGGCGGAGGGGTGACTTTGGGGAGCTCAGACCTGATCGTGTTGATTTTCGTGAGGAAATAGGTGGCCAGATCATTAGGGGTGAGAGATGGGGGAGGGGGAGGAACAGGGGGCCTAAGGAGAGAGTTAAAGGTCCGGAACAATCGGCGGGGGTGACGGGCATGGGTGTCGATGAGGGAGGAGAAGAAGCTTTGCCTGGCGGAGGAGAGGGCAGAGTTAAGGCAGGAAAGGATAAATTTGAAGTGTGTGAGGTCGGCTTGGTGCTTGGACTTTCGCCAGCGGCGCTCAGCAGCTCGAGCATAGGAGCGTAGGAGGCGGACGGAGGAGGTGATCCAGGGCTGTGGGTTAGTGGCGCGAGAGCGGCGGAGGGAAAGGGGGGCGAGAGAGTCGAGATGAGTAGTGAGGGTGGAGTTGAGAGCGGAGACCTGATCGTCGAGAGTGGGAAGAGAGGACAGGGCGGCAAGGTGAGGCGAGATGCTATTGGAAAGACGGATGGGATCGAGAGAGCGGAGGTCTCTGTGGGGCAGTAGCGAAGATTTGCAGGGGGAGGGAGTGTGAGAGATGAGGCAGGTGAGAAGGTTATGGTCTGAGAGAGGGATTTCAGAGTTGGTGAGTGAGGAGATAGTGCAGCGGTAGGAGATGACAAGATCGAGGGTGTGACCAAGTCGGTGAGTGGGCGCGGTATGGTGGAGGAGGAGGTCGGCAGAGTCGAGGAGGGATAGCAGGCGGGCGGCAGAGGAGTCGTCGGGTACATCCGTATGGATGTTGAAGTCTCCAAGGATCAGAGTAGGCAGAGAGAAGGAGAGAAGGAAGGTGAGAAAGGGGTCAAGGTGGTTGAAGAAGTCGGAGGTGGGACCGGGAGGGCGGTAGATGACGGCGACAAGTAACTGGAGTGGGTGGTAGAGGCGAATGATATGGGCTTCGAAGGAGGGGAAGGAGAGGGAGGGGGGAGGAGGGATAGTGCGGAAGCGGCATCGGGGCGAGAGGAGGAAGCCGACGCCTCCTCCCTTACCGGTGAGTCTGGGGGAGTGGGAGAAGGAGAGGCCTCCGCTGGAGAGAGCGGCGGCGGAGACCGTGTCTTCGGGAGAGAGCCACGTTTCCGAAAGGGCGAGGAGGAGGAGAGAGCGGGAGAGGAAAAGGTCATGGATGAAAGGTAGCTTGCCTGTAACAGAGCGGGGGTTCCAGAGGCCACACTTGAAAGTAGCTGTGGGTGCAAGGGGAGGAGGGGGGGAGGGGCGGGGGGAGGGGAGGGTTTGGATGGGAAGGAGGTGGCGGGGCCCTGGACGAGGAGAGGGGGATGAGGGGTGGCGGTGGGACAAGAGGACTGGGATGGGGCGTGGGTGGGGAAGAGAGAAGGGGGGAGGGGGTGAAGAGGGGGTTAGGTGGGGGGAAGAGTAGGGGGAGGGGGAAGAGGGGTAGCGCTGGTAAAGTGGGGTTCTAGGGCGGGAGAGAGGAGGGGGGGAGGAGACAGAGGAGAGAGCGGGAAAGAGCTGAGCGAGAGAGGGGAAGGGGAAGGGGAAGGGGAGGATAGGAAGGGGCGGGAGGGGGGAGAGGGGGAGGAGGGACATGGCGAGGTCAGAGAGGTGGGTGGCAGCACTGACAATAAACAGTAATAAACGAAATCGGTAATATAGCAACATGATACAATATGATACAGTACAGTGGTGCTAATATAGCAACATGATACAGTATGATACAATATCGTCGTGTTAATAAAAGGGGTGATGACCAGGGTCGGGGGTAGACTCGATTAAGGGGCGACCTGATCAAATTCAAAATCTGACGACAATAAACAATAAAAAGCGAGATCGCAAATATAGCAACATGCTACAGTAAGGCACACTACAATAGTGTTAATAAGCAGGCGATGACCAGGGTCGGGGGACGAGCCGACCCTACCCGATCAGACTCAAAGTCAAGCGGCCAGCGGCCGAGAGTGTCCCAGAGCTCATGACCAAATAGCCCTGTGGCGGCGGGGGGGCCCTGAGGTTGTCCGGGGTGGGTGGCGGCCGTAGGCGGCGGCTAAGGCAAGGTAACATGGTGAGAACAAGGACGTCGTCGCCCGGGGCGGGGGCGGGAGAGATGAATCACCTCAAGAGGGAAGAGGGAGTGAGGCCTTCCCAAAATGGCCGCCTCAGGCAGAGTGGGGGCTTCCTAAAATGGCCGCCTCGGGCGGAGTGGGGGAGCGGTTGGGGAGCACAATGTCCCCGGGCCCGAGCAGGGGGACACAATGTCCCCCGAGGACACAATGTCCTTGGGGCCGAGAAGGGGAGCACAATGTGCCCAGGATCGAGAAGGGGAGCGCAATGTCCCCGGGCCCGAGCGGGAGGGGGGGGGGGGGGGTGGACTGGAAGCTGGTGGCTGGGGGTCTGTGGGGGTGAAGATCCGTAGTGTCGGAGTTCCCGAGCGGGGGTGCGGAGATCCAGGTTGTGAAAGGCTGAGGCGGGCGAGGGTCCGGACGGTCCGAGGCTCAGCTCCCCGGTGGAGGCGGAGGAAGCGCAGATGAGTCAGCGAGCGGTAGGCGAAGGGGGGCTTGTCGGGAATCGGGGCAGGGGCCGGGTGGGCCGAGGTTGCGCCTCAGGGGAGCAGAGATCCCGGGCCCACGTGGTAATGGCTCCAAGGGTCCGGGCGATGACAAGGCTCAGCTTCCCGGGAGGGGGGGGGGTGGTCTCGGCGTGGATGAGTCGGCGGTCGGCGGCCAAAAAGCCGCTAGAGTCGGCGGTCGGTGGCCAAAAGGCTGTTAAAGAGCTAGGCTGGAAACGGGGGGCAGGCAGCCCAAGGAACCACCGCCTGGGAGGAGAGCTCCAGAGTCCATGTGGTGGTCGATTCAGCCCCAGGGGAGCAGAGATCCCGGGCCCACGCGGTAATGGCTCCAAGGGTCCGGGCGATGACAAGGCTCAGTTTCCCGGGGGAGGGGGCTGGTCTCGGCGTGGATGAGTCGGCGGTCGGCGGCCAAAAAGCCGCTAAAGTCGGAGGTCGGTGGCCAAAAGGCTGCTAAAGAGCTAGGCTGGAAACGGGGGGCAGGCAGCCCAAGGAACCACCGCCTGGGAGGAGAGCTCCAGAGTCCATGTGGCGCCTTAAGACCTCTGACGCTCCACCCACCCCGGTCCCACAACACTTGCAGACATATCCTTATACTCCACTGCTTCCCCGATTTGTAATTCATTTTAATGTCTGTTTTGCCCACTAGACTGTAAGCTTGATGATAACAGAGATCATGTCTACCAACTCTATTATACTCGTCCAAGTGCTTAGTACAGTAAGTGCTCAAAAAATGTCACAGATTGATTGATGGATTAATTGATTGTCATGGGCTGATGTTGAGCAGTACCAGGGTGTGTATCTGCAGGAATTGCTTTGGCCTCTAGGCATAGGGGCAAAGGGAAAGGGTGGATGATCTTGGGTGGCTACATGTGTCTTTTCCTAAGGGTTGGGAGAGTGGACAGGAGGGAGAATTCGCCTTCTCCCTGGGTGGTTCATATCCAGCTGAGAAATGGGCCGGGTTTGTCCACTACTGGTTCATACAGTTCCTCCGGGTAGGAATGAAGCCAAGATTGGGAACTCAACCCGACATACAGTGCTGCAGGTATGCAAGCTAATTCCCCACACAGCAGGCTACCATAGGATGGGTCCCTTTTAGCAATAATATTGAGCTCCCACAGACTGTGATGAATTGATGAATCATACTAAGCCCCTTGGGGCATACTAGGCAAAAATTGACATAGTTCCTGCCCTTAAGCTTACATTATAGTAGGAGGCAAAAATTGACACAGTTCCTGCCCTTACGAAGCTTACACTCTAGTAGGGGAGACAAATATAAAGGTCTTTACAAAATAGAGCAGTCACAAGATAAATAATGAAAATTGAGTAGACGTATTTAGTGAGTCTATGGATACACTACCAGAACGATTGCAGATGGAGAGCGGGGCATTCTGGGAGAGATGTGTCTGTGGTGTTGATGTGAGTTGGAAATGACTTGATGGCATGAAACAAGGCAAGATTTAGTGAGTGCCGAGTGGGTGGAAGTACTGCTATTGCCTTCTCTGTGCCCCAGTGTGGGTGACCTCCTAATCTCTGAAAGGATTGTTTCCCCCTGAACCTGGACACCCTTCTGGAATGTGGAACCATAAAGTCTGCCTTGGGAGATGGAAGGAAGGCAGAAGGAAGGTAGAGAAAGTATTGGAATAGTAATAGTGGTAAGCAGCATGACTTAGTAGCAAGAGCATGGGCTTGGGAGTCAGAGGACATGGATTCTAATCCTAGCTCCTTCACTTGTCTGCTGTGTGACCCTGGGCAAATCACTTAACTCACCTGTGCCTCAGTCATCTGTAAAAATGGGGATTAAGACTGTGAGCCCCATGTGGAACAAGAACTGTGTCCATCCTGATTACTTTGTATCTACCCCAGCTCTTAGAACAGTGCTTGATACATAGTAAGGACTTAACAAAAACTATAATTATTAATAATAATAAAAATTTTCATATTTAAGATCTTAATCTGTGCCACTGTACAATATAATAATAAGAGTAGTAGTAATAGTTCATTCATTCAAGCATATTTATTGAGCGCTTACTGTGTGCGGAGCACTGTACTAAACGCTTGGAAAGTACAATTTGGCAACAAATTGTTGTGGTATTGTCATCATCATTGGTATTTATTGTGCACTAACTTTGTGCAAAGCACTGTATTAAGTTCTTAAAATGCTAGTCTGGCAGGCAGCACCTGATTTGAACACAGGATTTCTTGATGTGCAGTTACATCTACCTCTGAGCTTCCCGAAATGGAAGTAGTAGCAGTATGATTTGAGTGCCCAAGGTAATCCCTTGGGAAATACAAAAACAGAGAAGTGACTTGTTCTCTCTTTGCACACGAATGGATTTGTTCACAAATGTTCACTGCTGTTTACAAAATACTGTAGCTGAATTTGTATTGTTCGGAGTTTCTTTAGGTGTGATGAGAGCTCAGTTATGTTCATGTGTACTATTATTTGTGTCATCACAGTCATAATGACAGTCATAATAATAATGATAAGAGTATGCATGAGGCCTTAGAGCACATTTGAGCTCCCATCAGATATTATTATCTTTATTAATAAACATTATGATGATGATCATCATAAAAATATGAATATAGAAACTGTAATCTCCTTATTTGGGCTACAAGTCACGAGCCTGGGTAGTTTGGATCTTAAGTAAACAATTCCTCTGGAATAAATTCTTTCTCTGTGTTCTCTCCAAATCTGTGTATATCCAGGGTATGGCTGGCCCCAATCAATCTAAATACATGATGCTTTTCTTTATTATCATTCCTGATGATTAATCATTTGCCCATGGCCTTTCCAAACATCAAAGGCCCTTTGAGGTAATTAAATATTTGCATCTCTTTGACTCCCTCATTCAAAAACAGGTCTTTCCCGTTCACTCAGGTTCAATAAAGCGATGTCCAAAAGGGCTAAAATGACCACAAAATGGCACACAAAGTGACTGAGAAGCTCACTGGGAAACTGGCAGGATTCTTCCCTGGGAATACTGACTATCTAGAAGAGACACTCAGAGGTCCAGAGTGTAGAAAAATATGGAAAGACTCTAGCGTACGGAGTATTCTAAACAGAACCAAGAGTGACTCAGCCTCAGTGCAAAACCTTTAGGCTTCAAAAGAGGGAGCATGAAAAAAGTGGTTCATCTGAGCTGCATCTTTCCTCTCTAAGTGATCAATGGAAACACAATAACCCAGGTGCCCTGAAGGAACAGACACATAAAACCAAAGAAACTATTGATCTAGTCAAAGGTTTTTTTCAGCGTTAAGGGAGAAAATGAACCTCCCAAGCCCTTTGCATCTAGGCGGGGAGCACCTGATTGAGTTCCTTAGAGTATCATCTCCATTTAAAAGCGTTGATCAAGGCGGAGGACTAGATTGAGGACTGGGACTTGGGGTGGAAGGGTTTTGCGGGGAGGGAGGAAAAGGGGAGGGGAATTCCCATCTTTTCCTGTCTGACTAGAAATCCGCCTTTGAAATGGAAGCAGCACTACCAGGTCTCCTTGTTTTTCCTGCACTGCACCACCCAGTAGAATGAGTGGGAACAGCCCCAAAGAATGCCAACCCTTCATGTAGGGAAGCAGTGTGGCCTAATGGAAAGAGCATGGGCTTGGAAATCAGGGGAACTGGGTCCGGTCCTATTCCCAGCTAATATAACAATGATAATAATGGTATTTGTTAAGCACTTACTATGTGCCAGGCACTGGACCAAGTGCTGGGGTCAATATGAGTTGATGAGCTCATAGTCTCCATCCTCATTTTACAAATGAGGTAACTGAAGCACAGAGAAGTGAAGTGATTTTCCCAAGGTCACACAGACACGTGGTGGAGCCGGGATTAGAACCCAAGACCTTCTGACTCCCAGGTCTGAGCTCTATCCACTATGCGATGTTTGTCTGCTGTGTGACCTTGGTCAAGTCACTGGGTTTCTTTATACCTCAGTTTCCTTATGTAGTTTCCTCCTACTTAGACTGAGCTCCCTGTGGGACAGAAACTCCGTCCAAGGTAATTATCTTATGTCTAGTACAGTGCCTGATATAAAGTAGGCCCTTAAATGTTATTGCTACTTAAAGTTTTCCTTTTTCTTGCCCTGGCGATCTGTTGCTGAAAGATGAAAGAAAGTCCACTGAGAGGAGTTAGATTAGTTCTTTAGATGTTCTATAAAGACAATGTCATATTTTTTTCCCTACCTAGATATTACTACTGACTCCTCCAATCAATCAGTTAATCAGTGGTCTTCACTGAGGGGTTATTGTGTGGGGAGCACAGTATTAAGCATTTGGAGAGTACACCAGAGTTTGTGGACATGATCTCTGCTCTAGAGGAGTTTATAATCTAGTAAGAAGGGAGGCAAGCTTTAAAATAAGTGCAGAGAGTGGAAGCAGAAGAGTATAAGGATATGTACATAAGTGTCATGTGGAGGGGTGGGGTGAATATCCAAGTGTGTAAGGAATATAGATCCAAGTGCTTAGGCGATGAGGAAGGGATGGAGTACAGAGTGGGGGATGAGAGATTAGTCAGAGAAGGCTTCCTGGAGGAGATAGGATTTTAGTAGGACTTTGAAGATTGGGAGAGTGGTTGTCGATCAGAGATGAAGCAGGAGGGAGTTTCAAGTCAGAGGGATGATGAGAGCAGTGGGTCAGTGGCAAAAGAGACACACTGAAAAGGTAAGTGCTAGGTGTAAGCTTGTCAGGAGCAGGGAACGTGTCTACATCTCTGTTGTATTATGCTTTCCCAAGCACACGCCTAGAACTCAGATGGACAAGGGTTACAGTCTTGGCTCCACGACTTGCTGCTGTGTGACCTGGGGCAAGTCACTTCACTTCTCTGTGCCTCGGTAGCCTCATCTGTAAAATAGGATTGAGACTGTGACCTCCAGGTGGGACAGGGACTGTGTCTAACCTGATTTGATATTGTCTACCCCAGTGTTTAGTACAGTACCTGGCACATGGTAAGCACTTAACAAATACCACAATTATTATTAGTAATAGTAGTAGTACAGTGCTCTGCATACAGTAAGCACTTAATTAATGTCAATAGCAATTGATTGATTGATTGGTGTTAGAGAGGAGCAAAATGTGCAGACTGAATTGTAGTAGGAGAACCGCTGTTGGGCAGAGATTGTCTATCTGTTACTGAATTGTATCTTCCAAGCACTTAGTACAGTGCTCTGCACACAGTAAGCACTCAATAAATATGTTTGAATGAATGAATAAAGATTTGGAAGGAAGGAGAGAGTTGACTAAGGGCTTCAAAGTCAATAATGAGGAGATTCTCTTCGAAGCAGAAGAATCTTAGCACCCTGGATTGGGCTGGGACCCACAATCCCTGGCTCAGGAGACCGGTCATTCTACAATTTCCCCTAATGATAACAGTAATTGTGGTATTTATCAAGTTCTTACTAAGGGCCAAACTGTTGAAGCAATAGGACAGCTACGAACTTTTTGTAGGGAGGGGTTTAGTGGTATCTGCCAAGTGATTACCATGTACCAGGCACTGAACTAAGTGCTAGGGTAGATACAAGCTAATGAGGTTGGACACAGTCCATGTCCCACATGGGGTTCCCAGTCTTAATCCCCATTCTACAGAGAAGGTAACTGAGGCACAGAGACATATTAAGTGATGTCCCAAGGTCACACAGCAGAAAAGTGTTGGAGCTGGGATTAGAAGCGAAGTCCTTCTGTCTCCCAAGACAGTTCTCTATCTACTAGGCCGTGCTGCTTCTCAGGGATTATCAGTCAACAAATCAATAATATATATTGAGCTCCTACAGTGTGCAAAGAAATGTACTCAATCACCTGGGAGATGAAGATAGAGTTAGTAGACATGATCCCTGTCCTCCAGAGTTATAGGGATACAGCCTGCAGTTATTCATTCAATCATATTTATTGAGTGCCTACTACTGTAGAGCACTGCACTAAGTGCTTGGAAAGTACAATTCGGTAACAAAATAACTGTGTACAGTTACCCAGGGTTATAGGGTTACAGTCTAAATTATAAGTAGGAGAATATAATAGAAAATATAGAGAAGAGAGAATATAAATACTATGGAGGAGGTGTGTGTATCCAAGTGTTTAGGCTCTGGAGAAGTATTGAAGTGGAAGTTGTGGGAGTGATATTAGGTGGAGAGGTGTGAACTCAATTAGGGAAGGAGATGAGACTTCAGAAGAGCCTTGAAGATGGGTAGCATAGTAGTCTGAGAGATGTTAATAGGAAGAGAGTTCATGGCAGGACAGGGGATGTGAAGGAGAGGTCAGTGGCAGGAGACAAGAATGTGGCACAGAGAGTAGATTGGTTTAAGAAAAATAAAATATGTGAGCTGGGGGTTGTGATACAACTAAAATAAGTTGGGCGGACCAATATTTCCCCTTCAGCTCCTCTATCTGAGAGACTGGGACCTGTGTCCTAGGGAAAGATTCCAGCGTTGGACCAGAAAGAGAAGTCTTGAGTTATACTCAGGGTATGTGGGGCTGGATAAAGCCCCATGTGGACCCTAGACTAACTGCTGTTTCAGGGGCCGTCCCATGTGGCATTGGATGTGAACACGTCAAGCTGCCTGTGATGTCATTGGGTAAGAGAAGAGAAGTAGGTACTGCACTGAGCAGTGAGACCATAGTGTCAAAACCAATCAGGGTGTCACTTCTGCAAGTCCCGCTCCTGGAGTTGATGAGAAGGAGCTGAACTGTAGACTCTGTTTGTCTCTTTCCCCAAAGATGCTGTCCCCTTTGCTTCCCTCATCTGCTCGCTCCCACTGTCTTCCCTTCACCTGACCCTTCCCATGTGCCACCCCAACATCCTTTCACCCAAGTGAGGGCCAGTCCTGCCCTTCACGAGCTGGGATCATCCCCAGCGATAGGCCGGAAGCGAAGAAGTTCCGCCTTGGGAGGGGGACTGATGGGACAGAAATCATCCTCCATCCGGCTAGACTTGGGAGCGTCTTTTGGCAGATGTGGAGGCTGAAGCATGGTTGTAGCTTGAGCAGCTGGGAGCAAAGTAGCTTCAGCTCCCGATCCCCTGTGATAACGCAGTTTTGTCCATGTCAGGAGACCCGTTGGCATTCTTGGATGGTTGCAGGTGGTTGCGGGCTGAAGGATAGGCCCAGAGTAGGGAGACAGAGAAACAAGAGAAGAGACAAAGTCTGGGACAACTAATAGTTTTTTGCCAAATGAACTCCAACTCTGAAGCATGCAATCATTGTCCCCCGCCGGACATAATTCTCGATAGAGGCTGAGCCGAGATAATAGACTATTTCAAGAGAGTTACGGCCTGAGAATTCTGTGTGATCTCATACTGTAGATCATTAATCTTACCTTCCTTGGGTCCATTCCATCCTGACATTTTCCATTCATGATTTGGCCTCTGTCAGCCTGTGCCATTTTGCCACCTCAGGAAACTCATAACACATTTTCTGGCAACTCTCCCTCCTTGTTGTTCATCTTTGAGTGTGGATGAACCTGTGTGTGGCCTCTCTGAACCAGGAACACCCTCCCACACACCTCTCTGCCTTTCTATAAATGGTACATGCCGGGGGTACATTGCATCTATCTCCAGTTTTCTTCTTTCAGTGAACTGGTATCTTCTTGCTCCAACTCAGTACTGGCTCCCCACCCTTTAACATCCTAATCCCAAATACCTTTTCGCTAGGGGCAGGCTCAGCAGGATTCCAGAAAAGAGCTCTATCTTACCATCTCAAGGGTTCCTTGAAGTATGGGCCCCTTATACCTTTTCCCCCACCCATTTCCACCTCCAAACACAAGACTCTCTGAGCCGAGATGGAGGGAGTAGAGAAATGGGTATCAGTGGCCTAACAATCAATCTATCAGTAGAATTTATTGAGAGCTATGTGCAGAGCCTTGCACTAAGCTCATGGGAAAGTACAATACAACAGAATTAGCGGACACATTCCCTGTCCATAATGAACTTACAGCCTCGAGGGGGAGAAAGACATTAATAGTTTGCAGATCCAAGTGCACAGATGCAGAGTGGAGAGCTAAATCCAAGAAGACCTTTTGGAGGAGGTGTGACCTTAATAATGCTTTGGCATATATGGGGCTGAGGGAGCCCCAGGCTAGCAGGAGGATGTGGAAAAGGGGACAGTGGAGAGATAGATGAGGTAGGGACACAGTGAATAAAAGGCTTAGGGATTCCACTGGGGGTTGATCATTATAATCAATAGTATTTAATGAGTACTTTCTGTGTGTCGAGCATCGTACTAAATGCTAGGGAGAGTACAATACAAGAGAATCGGTAGACATGTTCTCTATCCACAGCAAGAGTTAATGGACCATTCATTCGATCGTATTTATTGAGTGTTTATGGTGTGCAGAGCACCAGGCTAAGTGCTTGGGAGAGCACAATATAACAAACACACATTCCCTGCCCACAACAAGCTTACAGTCTACCACACTTGACGCACCAAACTCCCCACAATCCTCCAGGTGCTCATCCAGGTCCATACAGCCTTGGTTGAGAGCCGCCGATGATGTTTTCATGCCCACGGAGCTTGACTACTAATTATCACCCAGAGAACATATCTGGTAGGGATGGCACTCAGCCGGACCAGTTAAAGGAGAAAGCAGAGTAGCTTGGAGGCGATCAAGTCGAGTGAGGGGGAGAACAGGCACAAGGTAATGAGAAAACAATCAAGTCTGCAGTTCTTGGAAATCTCTCCTTCAAAAGGAAAGGTTTTAAAGGGCCTGAGAAGTGATCCTTCAAAGAACTGGCATTTCCATCACAAAGATGTCCTCTTTAATGATCCCGTCTCAGTTTCCCCATGTACCCAAAAAGCAAAACTAGTCAAATCCAGGGTAGAGCAGAGGGCATTCAAAATGGAAAGGAAGCAGGAGGAGGAAACAGGGTTTTAAAGAGACCTGCACTGCCTGCCAATAGCTGAGGCCAATGAGAAGCCCTTCTTCCTGTGTGCCCCTTGGAGGAGCTGGGAGGGAGAGGAAGAGAAAGAGAGACCAAAAGGCTCAATACATGCTCAGCTATCCACCACTGTGAGCTTGTAAAATGCTTTTGTGATGCTCTGTGTCCATTTAGATACACATGCACACAGAGTGTCTGGCAGTCTACTGCTTGGCTGGAAATAGAACCAATGGATTTTTGGTTCAACAAACTCAGTCCTCTGTGCAAATATTTTTTTTACCCCTGGGGAGGAGAGTTGAGGGCAGATTTCTGTGTTACCCCTTGACAGAGTCCAGGCATCAGCTGTCTGAATCCACTCCAATCAGGAGAGGGCAGTGGTGGGGAAGGGGGAGTGTGTGTGTGTGTGTGTGTGTGTGTGCGCGTGTGCACACCCTTGGTATAGAAGCCGCATGATGTAGTAGATAGAGTATGGACCTGGGAGTCAGAAGGTCATGGTTCCTAATCTTGGCTCCGCTACTTGTATGCTTTGTGACCTTGGGCAAGTCACTTCATTTCCTCTGTGCCTCAGTTTCCTCATCTGTACAATGGGGATTAAGACTGTGAGTGCTACATGGGACAGGGAATGGGGCCAACCTGATTATCTTGTATCCAACCCAGAGATTAGAAAAGTGCCTGGCACAGAGAACTTTACAAATACCACAGTTACTATTTATTATTATTATTATTAGGCAACACAAGCCTGCTCCCCTACCAGTTGAACAGTGAGAAGGTACATTGAGAAGGTTAGCATTAGAGGAGTGAAGTGTGCAGGCTGGGTTGTAGCGGAGTAGAGAGGTGAGGTGGGGTGGTGAGAGCATAAGGTGATTTAGTGCTTTAAATCCAATGATGAGGAGTTTTTTCATGTCTTAGGAAGGGGTCTACTTTGGCTTTTGAAAAAATTACCTTTAAGCCCTGGTTCCAATCAAGCTCTCCATGTTACTGCTCAATCTCCACCAGAGCTGCCATTGGATCAAATCCACTCTTCTGGGAGAGTTTTGGGTATCCCCAAGTGTGCTTGTTGAAGTTACAGAGACAGCACAGGTGCCTGAATGCTCTGGACAGGCAGAAGAGGTGTTTCCTGTTGTAGCTGATCTCGGTTTCCATTTAAATTTCCTCCACTGGAGGAGGATTCTGTAGGAGGGAACTTACCTCACCATCCACCCTCAAGAGCTCCTAACAGAGTGATTTTCAATACCTAGATGAGACCCCTTTTATCAGTCAAGAAACTTTTCCCTGGGAGATGAAGATAAATGAAACTTCTTAGGGTTGGTGAAGGCAGGAAGTCAGTTGGAGAGGAGCAATCTGCTCCTCTTTTTCCCGCTTTCTCCCCACTGGGTGACAGTGAGATTTGGACAATGGGTGGTCACTGAAAGGCAGAGAACATTCATTCTGGTGATGGGAATTTTTTTTATGGTATTTGTTAAGGGCTTACCAATGTTCCAGGCACTGTACTGGGGTAGATAAAAGAAAATCAGGTTAGACACAATCTCTGCGTCACATGCAGCTTACAGTCTTAATCTCCTTTTTACAGAGGAGGAAACTGAGGCACCATGAAGTTAAGCAACTAGCCTAAGGTCACACAGCAAGCAAGTGTCAGAGCCAGAATTAGAACCCAGGTCCTTCTGACTCCAAGGTTTGTGCTCTATCCACTAGACCACACTGCTTCCCATTTGGGCATTTGGGGCTCCTGGCATTACAGGGGCTTCCTGAGCAGCTCACTGCAATTGTAGGGCTCAAGGCTTATTTTTTTATCTATTTGTTTGGAAAAAGGATAATTAGAGAGGCAGCATGGCCTAGTGGAAAGGGACAGACCTGGGAATCAGAAGACCTGGGTTCAAATCCAAGCTCTGCCACTTGCCTTTTTTTTTGACCTTGGGCTAATCACTTAACTTCCTGTTGCCTCAGTTTCCTCCTCTGTAAAATGGCGATTCAATATCTGTTCTCCCTCCCCCTAAGACTGTGAACCCCATGTGGAATAAGAACTGGGCCTGAACTGATTCTAGCATTGAATGCAAAGCTTTGCTCTGTGCTATACTATTAATAATAATAATAATAGCATTATTATTATTTACCTGTGAATCTGCAACATTGAGGCTTTATTTAGCGAAGAATTGAACACCTCATTCCAGAATCTTCGATGGACTGACCACCACCCCCGCCAAGTTCTCCCAGACTGTAAATTAGCCTGCCACTCTTCTGAGAAGCCCAATTCCTCCTTATTTGAGGGCTGCAAACCAGAGAGACAGAAAAGCACCAAGAAGAAACCTGCTTTTAATATTTTATTTTCTGATTCATTCCTTGCTGGATCCACACAGCCAAGAGGCAACACAAGTAAAATGTACATGCATATCTAAATGAAATTTTTTGAACTCTGAAAAGGGTTTTAGATACTCCAAAAATAATCTGTTCAAATTCAGGGCAGACATCCCTCTTGGTTTCTATTTGATCAGAAAAACAGCCCTTCTGGATCTTTTATTTGTCATTCTTGGGGGAGGAGAGGTATCCGCCTGTAATTTGTTCATGGAAGAAGCATTGAATGGTTTATGCCTGCGGGATTCTGCAGCACCAGAGTTCATTTGGGTCTCGCCCCTGCCTCCACACAGGTTCTAAAGTGCTTGAGTGAATTGCAGTACTTAAGGACTTTCTTTCTAGACGGTTTGCATAGCGCTACTCGTGGCAGGTGGTTGAATCTGCTGTTTCCCCTTCTATCCAAGAGGATACCTGTGCCCAGGGGTGTCAGTGTGAAAAAAAGGTATTTTATTATTATTACTATTATTGTATTTGTGAAATACTTACTACGTGTCAAGCACCGTAATAAGATCAGAAGAGATACAAGTTAATAATAATGTTGGTATTTGTTAAGCGCTTACTATGTGCCGAGCACTGTTCTAAGCGCTGGGGTAGACACAGGGGAATCAGGTTGTCCCACGTGGGGCTCACAGTCTTAATCCCCATTTTACAGATGAGGGAACTGAGGCACAGAGAAGTTAAGTGACTTGCCCACAGTCACACAGCTGACAAGTGGCAGAGCTGGGATTTGAACTCATGAGCCCTGACTCCAAAGCCCGTGCTCTTTCCACTGAGCCACGCTGCTTCTCCAGTTAATCAGTTGGACACAGTCAGATGAGGAAACTAGGCCCAGAAAAGTTTAGTAACTTATGCAAGATCACACAGCAGACAAGTGTCAGAGGTGAGATTAGAATCCAGGTCCTCTGATTCCCAAGCCCAGGCTCTTTTCCAGTAAGTGACATTGCTCCTCAACTTCATTGCATTCAGAAGCTAAACTCTCCTTTACACGTTAAACAAAAAAATAACTGGTACCCAACAACCGTTGCAGTTCATCATATACCTCTATTCTTGATTCTTAATCTAAAAGGGGTACTATTCTTCATTATTAAGAATAGAGACTTCCTCAAGTAATAATATTAGTAATAATAGTTATGGTATTTGTTAAGCACTTACTATGTGCCAGGCACTTATACTAAATGCTGGGGTGGATACGAGCAAAATGGGTTGGACACAGTCCCTGTCCCATATGCTGCTCACAGTCTCAATCCCCATTTTACAGATGAGGTAACTAAAGCCCAGAGAAGTTGAGTGACTTGCCCAAGATCACACAGCAGAGGTGGAACTGGAATTAGAACCCGTGACCTTTTGACTCCCAGGCCTGTGTGCTATCCACTGTGCCATGCTGCTTCTCACAAATGCACAGAGCAAGACTAAGACAGAGCCAGGATTAGCCCTGAACTTCTCATCCCATTAGGTCGTGGATCTAAGACCTGTTGGGGACATGGGACAGGCCAGATTCAATCGATCTATCTATCAGTTGCATTTAATGAATGCTTCCTGTGTGCAGAGCACTGGACTAAATGTTTAGGAGAGTATCATATAGCAGAATTGGTAGATACATTCCTTGCCCACAGTCAGTTTATAGAGCCTCTATTCGGTTGACTCCACCTCCCAGCCAATTGCTGGAAATTCTGTAGGATGTGGGTAAAAGAGGAGGGTGTCTGCCATGCGCCTCACCCGCCCCATCCCTTTCTGTCAAGATGCCCTGCTTATACCTCCTTAAAATGTGTTTTGATCTTGGCTGGCTTCCTCCTTCCCCCCAGCCCTCTGTGCCAGATTTCAGCTGTCCCTCGCTCCCATCTGCTTTCCCCTTCAGGAATGGCTTTCAGCTTCGGTATCATTTTTCTTGAAAGGGAGCTGGGTGGGAAACGACAGGGGAAGAGAATTTCTACCCTTTCTCCTTCCCTCTGCCCCTCGTGAAAATGCTCCTGGACCCCGTTAAGGAGCTGAACAGTCAGTTGGGCACCTTTAGGCTATGGTCGCTGGGTCTGACACTTTTAGGTTGGAATCGCACCAGAGAACTGGAGCAGCTTAGAGATTCTGGAAACTCTCACATTTGAAAAGGAAGAGCTGATGTTAATTTAATCAAGGCAGTGGAAATCTCTAGCAGTGTTCCTTATAAGCTCCAACACGCTCTAAGTGTAGAGAATCTGTCCTACTTAATTTCTCATTTTGGTTGTCACCCCCTTTGGGGAGCTGGGCTGAAGATTAGAGAGCTATTGCTGCATTTTTTGGTAATGGCCCAGACAGATTCACTGCTTCTAGTTGCAGGACTCTGTACATCCAAAGCAACCTATTTGGTAGAGACCATCAGGGCTGACCGAGATGGGAGACATGTGCACTAAATGCTGGGGTAAATACTTGATAATCTGATTGAATACAGTCTCTTTTCCACACAGAGCTCACAGTCTTAGAGAAAGGGAGAACAGATATTGAATCCCCATACTGGAAAGCAGTGTGGCCTAGATCATTCATTTATTCATTAGCATTTATTCAGCACTTACTATGTGCAGAGCACTGTAAAACCATTGCCCCTGCCCTCCTCCCTTCCTTAACTTCTATTTTTAACCACTCAATCTCCAATGGCTCCTTCCCCTCTGCCTTCAAACATGCCCACGTCTCCCCCATCCTAAAAAAACCCGCTCTTGAACCCACTTCCCCCTCCAGTTATCGCCCTATCTCCCTACTACCCTTCCTTTCCAAAATCCTAGAACGAGTCGTCTACAATCGCTGCTTAGAATTCCTTAACTCCCATTCTCTCCTGGATCCCCTCCAATCTGGCTTCCGTCCCCTCCACTCTACTGAGACTGCTCTCTCTAAGGTCACCCATGACCTCCTTCTTGCCAAATCCAATGGCTCCTACTCCATTCTAATCCTCCTTGACCTCTCTGCTGCCTTTGACACTGTCGACCATCCCCTCCTCCTCCACACCTTATCTCACCTTGGCTTCACGGACTCAGTCCTCTCCTGGTTCTCCTCTTATCTCTCTGGCCAGTCATTCTCGGTCTCCTTCGCTGGCGCCTCCTCCTCCTCCCATCCTTTAACTGTTGGAGTTCCTCAAGGATCAGTTCTTGGCCCTCTTCTGTTCTCCATTTACCCTCACTCCCTTGGTGAACTCTTTCCCTCTCATGGCTTTGACTACCATCTCCACGCAGATGACACGCAGATCTACATCTCCGCCCCTGTCCTCTCCCACTCCCTTCAGGCTCGCATCTCCTCCTGCCTCCAGGACGTCTCCACCTGGATGTCGACCCGCCACCTCTAACTCAACGTGAGCAAGACTGAGCTCCTCATCTTCCCTCCCAAACCCAGTCCTCTCCCAGACTTCTCTATCACCGTAGATGGCACGACCATCCTTCCCGTCTCTCAGGCCCGCGATCTCGGTGTCATCCTTGACTCGTCTCTCTCGTTCATCCCACACATCCTATCCATTACCAAGACCTGCCGGTTTCACCTTTACAATATCGCCAAGTTCCGCCCTCTCCTCTCCACCCAAACGGCTACCTTACTGCTACAGGCTCTCGTTATACGCCGGCTAGACTACTGTGTCAGCCTTCTCTCTGATCTCCCTTCCTCCTCTCTCGCCCCGTTCCAGTCTATTCTTCACTCCGCTGCCCGGCTCATCTTCCTGCAGAAACGCTCTGGGCATGTCACTCCCTTTCTTAAACACCTCCAGTGGTTGCCTATCAACCTCCGCTCCAAACAAAAACTCCTCACTCTAGGCTTCGAGGCTCTACATCACCTTGCCCCTTCCTACCTCTCCTCCCTTCTCTCTTTCTACCACCCACCCCGCACACGCCGTTCCTCTACCGCCCACCTCCTCACTGTCCCTCGGTCTCGCCTATCCCGTTGTTGACCCCTGGGCCACGTCCTCTTGCGGTCCTGGAACGCCCTCCCTCCTCACCTCCGCCAAACTAATTCTCTTCCCCTCTTCAAAACCCTACTTAAAACTCACCTCCTCCAAAAGGCCTTCCCAGACTGAGCTCCCCTTCTCCCTCTACTTCCTCTACCACCCCCCCTTCACCTCTCCACAGCTTAACCCTCTTTTCCCCCCATTTCCCTCTGCTCCTCCCCCCTCCCTTCCCGTCCCCTCAGCACTGTACTCGTCTGCTCAACTGTATATATTTTCTTTACCCTATTTATTTTGTTAATGAATTGTACATCGCCTTGATTCTATTTAGTTGCCATTGTTTTTACGAGATGTTCTTCCCCTTGACTCTATTTATTGCCATTGTTCTTGTCTGTCTGTCTCCCCCGATTAGACTGTAAGCCCGTCAAACGGCAGAGACTGTCTCTATCTGTTGCCGACTTGTTCATTCCAAGCGCTTAGTACAGTGCTCTGCACACAGTAAGCGCTCAATAAATACTATTGAATGAATACTAAGCACTTGGAATGTACAACTGGGCAACAAACAGAGACATTCCCTGTGCAATAGCTGGCTCACAGTCTAAAGGGGGAAGACAGACATCAAAGCAAAACAGAACAAAACAAGACAACATCATCAAGATAAATAGAATCATGGAGATATACACCTCATTAACAAACTAAATAGGGTAATAAATAATATATACAAATAAGCACAGTGCTGAGGGGAGGGGAAGGAGGAAGGGGAGGGGAGGAGAAGCAGAGGATAAAGGGGGGCTCAGTCTGGGAAGGCCTCCTGGAGGGGGTGAGCTCTCAGTAGGGTTTTGAAGAGGGGAAGAGAGTTAGTTTGGCAGATGTGAGGAAGGAGGGCATTCCAGGACATGGGCCAGGGGTCAACAGCGGGACAGGTGCGAACGGGGGACCATGAGGAGGTGAGACGCAGAAGAGCAGAATGCATGGGGTGGGCAGTAGAAAGAGAGAAGGGAGGTGAGGTAGGAGAGGGCAAGGTGATGAAGAGCTTTGAAGCCAAGAGTGAGGAATCTTTGTTTCATGCTAAGGTTGATAGGCAACCACTGCAGGTTTTTGAGGAGGGCATTGACATGCCCAGAGTGTTTCTGTAGGAAGATGGTCCGGGCAGCGGAATGAAGAATAGATTGGAGTGGGGAGAGATAGGAGGAAGGGAGATCAGAGAGGAGGCTGATACAATAATCCAGTCGGGATATTATGAGAGCTTGTACCAGCATGATAGCAGTTTGGATGGAGAGGAAAGGGTGGATCTTGGCGATATTGTGAAGGTGAAACCGGTAGGTGTTGGTGATGGATTGGATGTGTGGGGTGAATGAGAGAGTAGAGTCAAGGATGACACCAAGGTTGAGGGCCTGTGAGGTGGGAAGGATGGTAGTGCCATCCACAATGACAGGGAAGTCAGGGAGAGGACAGAAAAATATGGAATCCTTCACAAATTGGTGTGTCAGCCCTGGCCTGGGAGTCAGAGGACATAATAATAATTTTGGTATTTGTTAAGCACTTACTATGTGCCAAGCAGTGTTCTAAGTGCTGGGTAGATACAAGGTAATTAAGTTGTCCCAAGTGGGGCTCACAGTCTCAATCCCCATTTTCCCAATGATGTAACTGAGGCACAGAGAAGTTAAGTGACTTGCCCAAAGTCACACAGCTAAGTGACTGAGCCAGGATTAGAACCCATGACCTCTGACTCCCAAGCCCGTGCTTTTTCCACTGAGACACGCTGCTTCTCATGGGTTCTAATCCCGGCTCTGTCAGGTGCCTGCTGTGTGACCTTGGGGAGGTCACTTC
This sequence comes from Ornithorhynchus anatinus, assembly GCF_004115215.2. Classification (NCBI taxonomy): domain Eukaryota; kingdom Metazoa; phylum Chordata; class Mammalia; order Monotremata; family Ornithorhynchidae; genus Ornithorhynchus; species Ornithorhynchus anatinus. Next base: position 19,830,395 of record NC_041732.1, read on the forward strand.
ACTTCTCTGTGCCTCAGTTTCCTCATCTGCAAAATGGGGATTAAGAAAGTGAGCCCCATGTAGGACTGGAGCTGTGTCCAACCTAAATACCTTCTATCTATCCCAGCATTTAGACAGTGCTTGGCCCATAGTAAGTGCTTAACAAATACCAAATTATTATCAGTATCATCATTGTTATTTGACAATAAGGAAACTGAGGTTCTGAGAAGTCAAGTGCCTAGCTTATTGTCACACAGCAGACAAGTGGCACAGTGGGGATTAAAACCTCTGACTCCCAAGCACATGTTCTTTAGGAAAGCCCTGCTTGTTCCACCGTTTGGAGGAGGGGGGATGAATGCAAGCTTAGCAAAACAATAGGGAAGACCACCTCAGGGCCTCTGTGCCTTTACTTGACTGCAATGTCATGCTGATCTTGTGATGGAACCCTGTCGGGTGGGATGGCTCAGGCAGAGAGTGACACCTCAGAGTTTGTAACTTCTAATTTCTTCTCCCACCCCCTTCTGCCTCACCCTTGAACTAAGATTTGCACTCTTTACTTGCCCTTCTCCCAGCTCCATAGCACTTAGGTATATATCTGTAACTGAATCTATTTATATTAAAATCTATCTCCCCCTCTGGGCTATGAATGAGCTCCTTGTAGGCAGGGAACATGACTACCCACTTTCTTAAGCAGAGTGGCTCAGTGGCAAGAGCACCGGCTTAGGAGTAAGAGGTCATGGGTTCTAATCCCGGCTCCGCCACCTCTCAGCTGTGTGACTTTGGGTGAGTCACTTGACTTCTCGGTGCCTCAGTTACCTCATCTGTAAAATGGGGATTAAGACTGTGAGCCAAACATGGGACAACCTGATTACCCTGTATCTACCCCAGCGCTTAGAACAGAGCTCAGCACGTGGTAAGTGCTTAACAAATACCAACATTATTGTTTTTATTACTCTTCCAAGAGCTTAGTACAGTGCTATGAACAAAGTACTTAATAAATAGAACTGATTGACTGACTTTACCCAGTAGCCAGATGATAGAATTCCCTCCCCTCCAACCTCAAGGGAAGTCCAGGTGGGAAAAGTGAAGAGGTTAATTAACATAACAAAATGAGTTTTGTGACCAAAATGCAGGCAGCTCTCAGTCCTCATGGGTGGGAAGAGGGAGGGGGAAAGAGTGGAACAGGCTGGTTTATCCCCCTTTAACATTTGGGTAAACTGAGGCCTAGAGTGGTAATGAGATGTGACTGAATTCTCAGTTTGTGGCCAGGGCTGTATGAAAAAGCAGCTAAGCTATGTGGTCTAGTGGAAAGAATATGGACCTGGGAGTCAGAGGACCCGGGTTCTAATTCTGACTCCACCATCTACTTGCTATGTGATCTTGGAATTCTGTTGATGTGCTCTCCCATTCTCTTAGTTCAGTGTTCTGCACAAAGAAAGCGCTCAATAAATACCATCGATTGATTGATTCTGAGGTGAGGTGTTGCCCCATGGGAGGAATGCATGGGGTGGGGTCACTGAAGAGTCTGAGGAAGAAGCTTTAAGTCTGAGTGCTGATTTGTACATTCCAAGCACTTAGTACAGTGCTCTGCACATAGTAAGCGCTCAATAAATACTATTGAATGAATGAATAAATGAGTGCTCCGGACTGAGATCAGGAAGCTCTCGATCGTAATCACAGCTCAGTGGAGCAGGTCATTTGCCCTTCATATGCCTCTAGTTTGTCAATCAAGCTGGGAAATTGGATCAGATTCAGGATTTGGCTGAGGAACAGACTGCTGAATTGGAGCTCAGCTTTCTCTCAGTAAAAAATCCTAAGAGAAGAGGGAATCAAAGGCGCTAAGAGTTTGGCATCTCTCCGGCATCTTGGAACGGACCTCGAAAGCAATTTTGCTAAGTGAAATTCTATGTCCTTTGTCCCTTCCTCCTCCTCTTGCTCCTCAAACCAACTGACTGATTCAGTGGAGACCCTAATCACAAGAGCCACACGTCTTAAATCAGCCCCCTCCCCTTGGCTGTTGACACATTACTGGATGTCGGCTGACCTCGTAACTGGAGTCGCAGTCTTGTGCCAGATGGTGAAATTACAGCTTAGGATAGACCAGAAACACGATGAGATCACGATTGTGAGGCTGGAGGCAGTCTGCCTGGGTTTCCAAATGGAAACGTCCCCTAGTCCCTCCACATCTGAGCCATGATTTCAGATTCTGATCTCTCTCCATTCTTCCTCCCCTCTGCCAATCTCCCCTTTCTACTCCACTAAAAGCCCTGTCCCCACCTCTTTCTGATCAGATGAAACTATTTTCTAATCCAGCCTACATTTTCTGAAACTCCTCTCCTAGAAAATCCCCCCAGGCCCGCTCCTCTCCAGGGTGGTTTGGAAGATAGAGAAAAGATGACTCAGTTTAGAGGGTGCCTGGGTAGCTAGGTTATTTAATGAGTTTCCTGCTCCTTCCTGCCCACCAATTCAAGAAACTGCTTGGGGAATTTGGTTTACATGTGCTTGGAAGAGCAGCCATCTCTCTTTTGATACCCCTCCTCGTTCCTCCCCACAACCACTTGCTTCCCAGGATGGGCACTTTGCCAGGGTGTAAGATAAAACTACTACCATCAGAAACACGAAGATGAATGGATGTTTTCAGAGCACAGCATTGAGTCAAATCATTCAGAAATGATGACTAGTCTCCCTTCTTACCCGCTTACCCTTTTCCTCTTCCAAACCCTCCATCTGGACAGGAAGAGAAGCTGAGATGATTGGAAGTTGCCGAAGTCCAATTATTGTGACTCAGGGTGCCAAGAACTGTGAAAGCTGATCCTTCGGTGGAAGGAGTTCAGCAGATCCTTCGGACACTCAGAAAGCCATTAGTTCCTGTCACCCGTCACCGGGGACAGGTTCTTTCGGAATCGGCGCAGAGGCGGGAGATGGAAAACCTGAGTTTTGTACAAAATTTATTCCGTGGGGTGAAATGAATTGATTAGTTATTTAGACGTGACAAATTGGCCTTCCCTTTTGGGAGAAATATGGTGTAAAGCTTCCCTTTGGGGAGGAATATGGTGTTAGAGCTTCCCTAATGGGAGGAATACACTGGTATGTTACTCGCATGTGGCCGGACACCCAGGCCAACCCAGGCAAACTTACTTATGGTTTACTCACACATGTTGAGGCACCTAGTTCCCACCATGTGCGCACCCCACCCAGGAGGAATCCACCTTTGTGTTAAATAAGCTTATGCGTTAAATACGCTTATGAGTTACATACCCTTATGCGTTAAACCCAGTTATGTGTTACTCACTTATGTGTTACTAGCACTCGGTGAGGCAGCTAGCTCCCACCGTGTTCACATCCCACTCGGGAGGCACCAACTTAGGCATCAAATCCACTTTAACGTTACATACTCATGGCGAAGTGTCTGGCTTCCAACCCCAAGAGCATTCAGCAGGATGGGACACTCACCCATCCTCTGGCTCTTCACTTGGTGCAGGCAGAGTGGCCTTCTCATGCTCTGGACAGAGGCGACCTGTAGCCGGCTGCTGCAAGTCCCATTCCTCTGCACAGAAGGTTAGAAGGAGTGGGTATTTATCACCTGTGCCCTTAGGCCACTCCAGCTTCCGGCCTCAGTTTATCCAATCTCTGCCCTCCCCCTTCCCCCCCGTCCATTCCTAATTTAATTGGCATGGGGGTGAGGGACACCTTCTATATTCCCAGCTTGGGATGTCAATCTGGCAGTTTTGGTTGTGGGGGTGGTATTCCACCCTCACTTCTGGGTTCTGCCTGCTGGGTCAGGAGGTCACGAGATAACATTTGACCTTGAGATGGTCGGTACCCCAGTGTCACCTTGGGACAGTTCCCTGTTTTTTTCATTTTTTTTCTTTTTTTTTTTTGGAACTTTCTTAGACACTCTACTAAGGGCTGGAATAGATATGATGTAGTTGAATTGAACTAAGTCCCTGTACCGCATAGTGCCCACAGACTAAGTAGGAGGGAGAAAGTTTTAATCCCTATTTTACAGATGAGAAAACTGAGGCACAGAGAAATTGTGACTTGCCCATCACAGGGAAAACAAGTGGCAGAGTCGGGATTAGAACCCAGGTTTTCTGCCTTTCAGGCTTTTCTTTCTTTCAGGCCTTTGCTCTTTCCACTAGCCATGCTGTTTTTGTCTTTTCTGGTCACAAAGGCCTGGTTTTCCTCAATCAATCACTCAATCAGTCGATCTTACTGAGTCCTTACTGTGTGCAGAGCACTGTTCTAAGCACTTGGGAGAGTGCAATATGACAGAGTTGGTAGGCACATTCCCTGCCCACAATGAGCTCATAATCTAGAGGGGGAGAAAGACATTTATATAAATAAATTTCAGAAGTGCAGTGGGGCTGAGGGAAAGGTGCATAAAGGGAGAAAATCAGGGTGATGCAGAAGGGAGTGGGTAAAGAAAAAATGAGGTAAAGAGGAAATGAGGTCTTAGATAGGGAAGCTCTCTTGGAGAAGATGTGCCTTCAATAATGCTTTGAAGGTGGAGAGAGTAATCGTCTGTCAGCTATGAAGAGGGAAGGTCTTCCAGAGGCAGGATGTGGGCAAGAGGTCAGTGGTGATATAGATGAGATTGAGGTACAGTGAGTAGTTTGGTTTTACAAGAGCCAAGTGTGTGTTGTAATAGGAGAGCAGTGAGGTGAGGCAGGAGGGGGCCAGGTGATTCAAGGTTTTAAAGACAATGGTAAGGAGTTTCTGTCTCATGTGGAGGTGGATGGGCAACCAATGGAGGTTACTGAGGAGTGAGGAAGTATGGACTGATAGTTTTGGTAGAAAAATGATCCGTGCAGCAGAGTGAAGTATAGACAGGAGTGGGGAGAGCCAGAAGGCAAAGGGGTCAGCAAGAAGCTGGTACAATAATTGAAGCAGGCTAGGATAAGTGGGTGCATTAAAATGGGAGCACTTTGGATGGATTGGGAAAGAGTGGATTTTAGCGATATTGTGAAGGTTGAACCGACAGGATTTAATGATAGATTGAATATGTGGGTTGAATGAGAGAGACAAGTCAAGAGTAATGCTAAGATTGCAGGCTTGGGAGATAGGAATGATGGTAATTCTCTCTACAGTGATGGGAAAATCATGGTGGGAGTGGGGTAGGGTTTGGGTGGGAAAATAAATTCTGTTTCAGACATGTTAAATTTGAGGTGTCGGCGAGGCCCAAGTGGAGATGTCTTGAAGGCAGGAGGAACTACGAGTGTGCAGAGAGGGAGAGAGAGATGGGCTGGAGATGTAGTTTGGGTAATCATCTGCATAGAGGTGGTAGTTGAAGCCATGGGAGTGAATGAATTCTCCAAGGAAGTGGGTATAGATGGAGAATAAAAGGAGATCCAGCACTGAACCTTCACAGACTCCCACAATTATAGGATAGGAGGCAGAGGAGAAGCCCAGGAAAGAGAATGAGAATGAGTGGAGAGATAGGAAAAGTATCAGATGAGGATAGCATCAGTGAAGCCAAAGTTGAATAATGTTTCCAGGAGAAACAGGTGATCAACACTGTCAAAGGCAGCTGAGAGGTTGAGGAGGATTAGGATGGAGTAGAGGCCATTGGATTTGGCAAGAAGATCATTGGTGACCTTTGAGAGGGCAGTTTCTGTGGACTGAAGGGGATGGAAGCCATATTGGAGGGGGTCATGGAGAGAATTGGAGGAGAGAAACTTGAGACAGTGGGTGTAGACTACTCACTCAAGAAGTTTGGAGAGGAATGGTAAGAGGGAGATGGAGTGTTAAGTGGAGGGAGCTGTGGGGTTGTGGGGGGTGTGTTGAATAGGGGACATCTGGGCATGTTTGAAAGCAGTGGGGAAGAAGTCTCTGGAGAGCAAACAGTTGAAGATGTAGATCAGGGACAGAAAAAAGGAAGGGGCAAGTGCTCCCCATGAAAGTAGGGACAGGTGAGAGAAATGATCACGCTCCACAAGAGCGCTAACTAATGAACCATGCTTGAATCTCTTGAAGCTTCAGGGGGCTAAACATCTCAGCCCACTCAGCTCCCAAGGAGATTCCACTCTCCGGTCCCCCGAGTTCCAGCTACCTCATCCTCGCCAGCATTTTATTTCATGGGGTTCTCAGCACAAATAGTTGGATATCCCATTGGATGACACTTAGCACCTCTCCCCTCAGGAAAGATGGAAAAGGAGATGTTCCCTTTGAGGATGGAGACTTCCATTGTTAATGACAGAATAGCCCAGGGCCTGCCATTAAGATCTGTGCATGAGAAGCCACCCAAAGGAGTTGTTTTGTGCAGGGTCCATTCAAATTTCTCTTTCCTGCCAGCTGTGTTTCTGCTGGGGTTAAAATATTCACTGGACCCTAAATGAGAGCTGTCAGCACTTGTCAGAATGAAATGGACTTACATTGGATAGAAATTCACAAGATTTGGTTGTAATATTTATTTGTAATCTTCTTGTCGGCAGGAAGCATGTGTACCAACTCAGTTGTATTATACTCTCCCAAGCGTGTAGTACAGTGCTCTGCACACTGTAAGGACTCCGTAAATGCTATTGGTTTACTGACTGGAACACTGTGAACAGGAAGTGAGTAGTCATTCCCTCTACAGAATCCTAAAATTGGAAAAGTCACTTCAAGTTAAGGCATGGGAATCAAAGAACTGTGACTTATAATCATAGTTGTGGAATTTGTTAAGCACTTATTAAATGCCAAACACTACTAAGCACTGGGGCAGATTTCAGAAACTCAATAATAATAGTGGATTTGTTAAGCACTTAACAAAGCACTTAACAAATGTTCTAAGCCCTGGGGTAAATACAAATTAATCAGGTTGGATACAGTCCCTATCCCACATGGGGTGCAAACTCTTAATCCCCATTTTACAGATGAGGTAACTGAGGCCCAGAGAAGTTAAGTGACTTGCCTAAGGTCACACCGCAGACATGTGGTAGATCCAGGATTAGAACCCAGGTGCTTCTAACTCCCAGGCCCATGCTCTGTCTACTAAGCCACACAAATCAGAGACAGTCCCTGTCCCACATGGGGTTCATAGTCTAAGGAGGAGGGAGATCAGGTAGGAAGCTGTGGCACAAAGAAGTTAAGTGATTTGCCCAAGGTCACAGAGCAGGTAAGTGGTGGAGCTAGGATTAGAACCCAGGTCTCTTGACTCCCAATCTCTGCTCTTTCCACTAAGCCACACTACTATAGGACATCAGTTCTCTCTTATTCAGTGTTGATTATCCCCTGTTCGTATCAACCTCATCCTTTGATCCTCACCTAACATCCTCCTCTGGGTCATCTTTAGACTGACACAGGAGCGGGAAGAAGAACGGAAACTCAAACTGGTTCATGTTCCTTTGCTCCAAAACTCTTGTGTAAAATTGGGTGAGGGGATCCATTTTATCTCTGGAGATCTCAAAGATAATTGGTTGATTTATTTATGGTATTCGTTAAGTGTATATATATATATATGTTTATCAGGTTGGACACAGTACCTGTCCAACATAGCATTCACCATCTAAATTGGAGGGAGGAGGACTTAATCTCCATTTTACAGGTGAGAAAACTTAGGCAAGAGAAGTAAAATGACTTGCCCAAGGTCACACAGCAGACAAGTGGCAGAGCTGGGTTTAGAGCCAGGTCCTCTAACTCTTAGGCCTGAGCTCTTAATAGTAGGCCACACTGCTTCTGTGCTATTTTCATAAACATATTCCTCATATTTCTGTAATTTCTCCTGACTTTGGATAATGGGGCATGGGCTCCCAAACTAGGGTGTCCAGTTTCAAAGCTTGTATTAGGGAGCTGTGAAAAAATACACAGCATTGCTGGAAACAAGTAAAGCAGAACCAACAGCCAAGGACTCTGCATTAGGAATCAAAGGTTGTCTTGGTCCAATCAATGCTGGCTGTAGTCTGAGTGACCCTTCAAATTCCAACTGTCATTTTCTATCCTCCATTTCAGTTTGCAGTGGGATTAGGGCCAGTTACCTTTTGATTCCCAAAGTCTCTCTCTTGTTAGTGCGGCTCCACGAGGATTTATCCTACAAATCTATTTGGCAGCTAAAAGTTGTCCTTTGATGCGACACATGGGCTAATCAAGAACTCTTCAGGCCCAGGAAAGAAATACTGGGGTGGAAGGTGAAAGTATGGAGACTGGAAATCAAGTCAGGGATCTTCATTTCCAAGCTTTCTCTGCCTCTGCATCTTTGAAGTCAGTGACCCTTTTTAGCACCCTGAGAACATGGAGATTGCTCTTAAGAGATCAGGGCTCCAATCCATCTTGGCCAGTGGTAGAGTCCAGCTGAAGCTAATGCTTGAATCTTTTCCTAGAAGCAGATGCACAGATCTTTACACTGGGTGACAAATTTCCCCTAATCTCCATGGTCACCATTTTAGGCCCTGAAGCAGGAGACCTGATTACCAGGGACAACCTCCTGGGTCATGCATAACTCAATATATTAAGAGTAACACCTCGCTGCCCTGTTAGTTCATAGCCAAAAGACCCTGCTATAATAATTATAACTGGAATTATGGTATTTGTTAAACTCTGTTCTAAGCATTGGGGTAGATACAAGTTAATCAGCTTGGACACAGCCCCTGTCCCACATGGAGGACACAGTCTTAATCCACATTTGAGAGATGAGGAAAGTGAGGCCCAGAGAAGTTAAGTGATTTGCCCAAGGTCACACAGCAGAGAAGTGGCAGAGCTGGGATTACAACCCAGGTCTCTGACTCCCAGGTCTATGCTCTATCCATTGGGCTGCTTATCCACTCTCCACTTATCCACTTGCTGCTTATCACTCAAATTACAATGGCTGTAATTTGCATTGCAAATAAATGCATTTGCATTGCAGATAAAGATATCTTTTGGGGGGAGGTGGGTCTTTGGATTATCACCATCAAACTCTGCTAAAAGGGCAAAATCTTTGAAGGTAAAATCAATCATTGAATAGCATTTATTGAATGCTTAATGTGTACAGAACACTGTACTAAACACTAGAGAGACGACTAAACAACAGGGTTGATGGGGGATAATAATAATAATTGTGGTATCTGTTAAGTGCTTACTCTGTGCCAGGCACTGTACTAAGCCCTGGGATGGAAGTGAGCAAATTGAGTTGGATACAGTCCCTCTCCCAAATGGGGCTCACAAATTCAATCCCCATTTTACAGAAGAGGTAACTGAGGCACCGGAAAGTGAAGTGACTTGCCCGAGGCCACACAGGGGATAAGTGGTAGAGCAGGGATTAGACCAATGTAGGTCTGTGCTCTACCCACCACGCCATGCTGCTAGTTATATTATATTCTCCACCCAAAGACGGGTTTACAGTCTAGAAGGGAAGGAATCATTAAAAGAGAAAACCCTAAACTCAATTCACCTCCCAAGAGTTCACTATAGACTGTGATGGTAGTGATGATGATGATTATGGTATCTGTTAAGTGCTTACTATATGCCAAGCACTATTCTAAGTGCTGGGGTAGTTGCAAGGTAATCAGATTGTCCCACTTGGGGCTCACAGTCTCAGTCCCCATTTTACAGATGAGGTAATGAGGCACAGAGAAGATAAGTGACTTGCCCAAGGTCTCACAGCAGACAGATGGCAGAGCCAGGATTAGAACCCATATCCTCTGATTCACAAGCCCATGCCCTTTCCACTAAGCCAAGCTGCTGCCAAGCTGAAGTCAGTGAGCTGTTTGTAAGTTGAAGTAAGTTGTTTGTAGGTGGGTATTTTTTCTACCACTTCTGTTGTATTGTACTTCCCCAAGTGCAGCGCTCCACATATTGTAAGCACTCAAGAGATTCCATGGATTGATTGGTTTTGTGAAAAAAAACACTGTATTCTGACACCAGCTCCACCCATCCTCCCATTCCTCTGTGCTATGTGCTGCATAGAGCATCCTGACCATGTTCACAGTGCAAGCTATTTTCAAATAGAAAATGTCACTGTGGCAAGCTCATGAGTGTTGGGTGAGGAATGAAACTATTGTAAATTTGTTTGTGGCCTCTGGGCCCTGTTATGAGTGATCCCTAGGCAGAGAGATGTAAATACTTGCTAGAAAAATACTGATAATATTACTACTTCTGGTGCTTATTTTAGCATAGTATTGATTTTTTTCATTCTTAAAAACATTTTTAAAAGTGGGTTTATCTAGGAGAGTGCCTCATCTTAGAACAGCTAATTTGACTATAACAAGGTAGTCAGGAGAACAATGATGGTAATAATGATATTAGTTAAGAAGAGTTTACTGTGTGCCAAGCAGTGTTTTAAATGCTGGAATAGACACAAGGCAATAATAATAGTAATAATAATGTTGGTATTTGTTAAGCGCTTACTATGTGCAGAGCACTGTTCTAAGTGCTGGGGTAGATACAGGGTAATCAGGTTGTCCCACGTGAGGCTCACAGTTAATCCCCATTTTACAGATGAGGTAACTGAGGCACAGAGAAGTTAAGTGACTTGCAGTCACACAGCTGACAAGTGGCAGAGGTGGGATTCGAACCCAAGACCTCTGACTCCCAAGCCTGAGGAGGAGAAGCAGCGTGGCTCAGTGGAAAGAGGTCGGGCTTGGGAGCCAGAGGTCATGGGTTCGAATCCCGCCTCTGCCACTTGTCAGCTGTGTGACTGTGGGCAAGTCACTTCACTTCTCTGTGCCTCAGTTCCCTCATCTGTAAAATGGGGATTAACTTTGAGCCTCATGTGGGACAACCTGATTATCCTGTATCTATCCCAGCACTTAGAACAGTGCTCTGCACATAGTAAGCGCTCAACAAATACCAACATTATTATTTCCACTGAGCCATGCTGCTTCTCTCCGACTGGACCCTTCTCAGGGTCTTACCTGGGGAGTTTGCAGTACCCTACCGGTAATGGCTGCGGGAGGGAGAGCCAAGCAGAGGCCTATCCATTCCATTCCTAGCTTGGGCAGTGGCTAGTGAGTGGAAGGCAAACTGCTACAAGTCAAACCTCACCCACGTGGTCTGTCTCCCCCGATTAGACTGTAAGCCTGTCAATGGGCAGGGATTGTCTCTATCTGTTGCCGAATTGTACATTCCAAGTGCTTAGTACATTGGTCTGCACATAGTAAGCGCTCAATAAATACTATTGAATGAATTGAATGAATGAATGAGAGAGTCGAGGGTAGAGACTGGAGTTTACTGCATAGAAGGTGCCATTGGTAAACCACTTCCATATTTTTACCAAGATAACTCTATGGATACACTATCAGTTTGATTGCAGATGGACAGCGGGGCGTTCTGGGAGAGATGTGTCCAGTGGTATCGCTATGGGCTGGAAACAAATCAACGGCATAAGACAAGATGAGACATTCTGGGGCTCAGACTCTTTCAAGGAAGAACAGGTACTAAACCTGAATTCTAATCCTGGCTCTGCCACAAATGACATGTAACCTTGAGCAAGTCACTTAAATTCTCTATGCCTCAATTTCCACATCTATAAGGATGGGGAGTCAATACTTGTAAGACTATGAGCATCATTAATTGTGTTCTTTATTAAGTATTTACTTTATGTGAAATACTTATTACTCCCTGGGGTAAATACAAGATTATCAGGACAGTCCCTGTCCTATATGAGACTCACATTCTAATTGTGCCTTACCTTACCTTGTTCCTTCCACGGCATTTTATGCGAAACATCGTGGCCTGGGAACCTGGTCAAATTCTGTTTCTAGCACTTTGCAATTGTGTGACCTTGGACAGGTCACTAACTTCTCTCTGTTTCAGTTTCCTCCTGCTTAGGTTCTAAGCCCCATTTGGTACAGGAACCCTGTTCAACCTGATTATCTTGTATGTATCCCAGTACTTGGCACATGGTAAATGCTTTCATTATCTTCTAGAACTTTGGCTAGTATCTGTCCAGATGCCTTTATGAGCTAGTGAAAGAGATTGAATCATGCCCCATTAACAGTTGGGGAGACTGTAGTACAAAGTGAAGAAGTAACAAAGAAAGTTTTCATGGAGCTGACACTGAATTTGAAACATATCACCATCCAAATCAGTTTTATTGAAAACCTTGAGATGAAAATGACCAAGGGGTGGATTTTCCCCTGAGGTAAATTGATTTTTGAAATATAATTTTCTTTGATTCAGAAATATTTCCTGCTGCTCTGCTTTATAAAGCCCAAGTCTACGGAGAGCATGTAGAATGAGAGCTGAAGAATCCAGGTCAGCGAAAATGTTTTCCTGGTGGTCCCACACAAAGACCCTGGTGCTACAGAACCCAAATTGGGCTGAAGACACCGTTAGTGTTTATGGTGTTTGTTAAGACCTTACTATGGGTGAGACACTGTTCTAGGCATGGGGACTAATCAGATTGGACCCAATCCATGTCCCACATAGGGCTCACAGTCCTAAACCCCATTTTCCCAGGTGAGGTATCAGGTCAGAGAAGTTAAGTAACTTGCACATTAGTAGGGGTAAGGAATGGAGATAAGGGACATGGGAGACTATAACTTCGGATGTGGTATATGCTAAGTAAATAGCCCTGCCCTGGATAAGGCAGAGCGAAAGCTAGATAGAAAACTATAATAGAAATCCTTACAGAGCAAAACAGCAGAAATACCTGATCATCATCAGAGACATCTCCTCCAAAAAGCCTTCCCCATCTAAGTTCCCATTTCCTCTCTTCTCTCTCCCTTTTGGCCATCTATGCACTTGAATCTGTACCCTTTAAGCACTTGATATTCACCCCACCCCCAGCTCCATGTTACATGTTTTTAATGTCTCTCTCCCCCTCTATTCATTCATTCATTCATTCATTTATTCATCTCTATTTATTAAGCACAAACTATGTGCAAAGCCAATGCAAAGTCAACTAAGTGCTTGAGTGAGTAAAAATAAACAGATACATTCCCTGACCACATGGTGTTTACACTCTAGAGGGGGAGTCAGACATGAATATAAATAAATTAGAGATATGTACATAAGTGCTGTGAGGCTGAGGGATGGGCAAATAATTTCAGCTCCCTCACTACCTGCTGTGTGATCTTGGGTATGCCATTTTGCTTCTCTGTGCCTCAATAAACTCATATGTAAAATTGGGATTGAGCAGCATTTGAGACATGGACTGTGTCCAACCTGATTAGTATGTTACCTATCACAGAGTTCAGTATATTACATGGCACATAGTAAGCATATAACAAATACCATTAAAAAAAAGTCACTGTAATTTTTCTGTGTCTGTTATCTCATCCGTAAAATGGGGATTCAATACCTGTTCTTCCTCCTACTTAGAATGTAAGCCCCATGTGCAACCTGAATATCCCGTATCGACACCAGCACTTAGTGCAGCTCTTGGCATATAGTAAGTGCTTAACAAACACTGCAATGATATAATAAAATGCATATATTAAAGAATGTAAATTCTAAACGTTAGCTTGACCCAACACCCAATTTCTTCAGATCCAGTCGCATAATTCAGTACCATAAGGTTTCTGTATGCTCCTTATGGACAGGGAACGTTTCTGCGAGTTCTGTTGTATTATCTTCTCCCAAGCACTGAGTAATAATAATAATAATAATGTTGGTATTTGTTAAGCGCTTACTATGTGCCGGGCACTGTTCTAAGTGCTGAGGTAGATACAGGGTAATCAGGTTGTCCCACATGAGGCTTACAGTTTATCCTCATTTTACAGATGAGGTAACTGAGGCACAGAGAAGTTAAGTGACTTGCCTACAGTCACACAGCTGACAAGTGGCAGAGCCGGGACTCGAACCAATGACCTCTGATTCCCAAGTGTGGGGTCTTTCCACTGAGCCACGGAGTACAGTATTCATTCAGTCAGTCAGTCATTCAATCGTATTTATTGAACACTTACTGTGTGCCGAGCACTGTACTAAGCACTAGGAATGTAAAATTCAGCAACAAATAGAGACAATTCCTGCCTAACAATGGGCTCACAGTCTAAAAGGGGGAGACAGACAGCAAAACAAAACAAGTAGTCAGGCATCAATACCATCAAGATAAATAGAATCATAGATATATACACATCATTAATAAAATAAAATAGTAAGTGTTCAGTAAATACCATTGAGTGACTGATTGATTTCTGTGTATTAGCAGTTCTGCAGGATTCCATAATGATATTTACCTTAGTCTGTTTTGGATCAGGAGGTTGTCTCTGAGGCAGAGAGCAAGCACTTTAAGCACTTGACAGTCACCTCACCCTCAGACCCACAGCACTTTTTTATGGTATTTGTTTATCAGTTAGTCAGTCAATCCTATTTATTGAATACTTACCATGTGCAGATCACTGTACTAAGTGCTTGGGAGAATATTAAGTGCTTGAGAGAATACCATATAACAGTATAACAGACCCATTCCTGGCCCACAAGCTTACAGCCTAGAGGGGAGTTAAATGCTTACTAAGTGCCAGGCACTGTACTGAGTGCTGGGTGGATACAAACTAATCAGTTTGGACACAGTCCATGTTTCACATGGGGCTCTCATTATTTACCCCTGTTTTCCAGATGAGGAAACTGAGCAAAGAGAAGTTAAGTGACTTGCCCAAGGTCACACAACAGACAAGTGGCAGAGCCAGAATTAGAAAGCAGATCCTTCTGACTCCCAGGCCCATGCTCTATCCACTATGTCATGCTGCTTCTTATTTTTGGCAGGGAACTTATCTGCTAGCCTTTTGTCTGCTAATTCTGTTATATTTTACTCTCTCAAGCACTTAGTACAGTGCTCTGCACACAGTAAGCTCTCATTAAATACCATTGATTGATTTATTGGAAGCTCAAGGAGGGCCAGAGAGCCAAGAAAAGGCAGAAGGATCTGGGAATTGGGTTTCCCATGACACAGTCAACCTTTGTACACTATATACTGCAATGTTAAATGTCATTAAACTATTGTTTGATCTGGGTTAGAGTAATTCGAATCATTCTGTCATGATATTCAGTGAACGAAGAAGTAATCAATCATATTTATTAAGTGCCTACTGCATACAGAACACTGTACTAAGCGCTTGGGAAAATACAACAGATTTGGTATTCAATAAATCCATTAATGGTATTTACTGAGCGTTTACTGTGTAAATGCAGCATGGTTCAGTGGAAAAAGCATGGGTTTGGGAGTCAGAGGTTGTGGGTTCTAATCCCAGCTTGCCATTTGTCAGCTTTGTGACTTTGGGCAAGTCACTTAACTTCTCTGGGCCTCAGTTACCTCATCTGTAAAATTGGTATTAAGACTGTGAGCCCCATGTGGGACAATCTGATTACCTTGTATTCCCCCCAGCGCTTAGAACAGTGCTTGGCACATAGTAAGCACTTAACAAATGCCATCATTATTATTATTATTATTGTGAATTTGGAAGAATATGATATAATTGAGTTGGCAGACACATAATATTTATATTATGGTGAAAAGAGGGTACAAATCCAAGTGCAAGAACAATGCAGATGGGAATGGGAGAAGAGGAAATGAGGACTTAGTTAGGGAAGGCTTCTTGGAGATATGCTTTTAATAAATCTTTGAAGGTGGGACAGGTGATTGTCGTATATTTAACTGAAGGGCATTTCAGGCCAGAGGCAGGACGGGGCCAAGAAGTCAATGGAAAGAGAGATGTCAGAGATAAGTCTATGGTCCAGTAAGTAGGTTGGCATTAGAAGAATGAAGCATTTTGGCTGTGTTGTAGTAGGGAATCAGGGAGGTAAGGTAGGAGGGAGAAAGGTGATTGAATGGTTGACTACTTATAGGGAAGAGTTTCTGTTTGATGCAGAGTTGGACAACCACTGGATGCTCTTGCGGAGTGGGGAAACGTGAACTGAACGGTTTTGTAGAAAAATGACCCGGCAACAGAATGACTTATGGACTGAAGTGTGGAAAGCCAGGAGACGGGGAGGTCAGCAAGAAGGCTGTTGCAGTAGTCACGGAGTTTTAGGATAAGTGCTTGGACTAACACGGTAGCAGATTGGACGGAGATGAAAGGGTGGATTCTAATGATGTTGTGAAGGTTAAACCGACAGGATTTGGTGACAGATTAAATATGTGGGTTGAATGAGATGAGTCGGGGATAACGCCAAGAGTCTCTGTATTATGAGTTTTTGCAGGAGGCTGCAGAATTAAAAGCCGCAACTGCATTCAGTGGCATTGGTTTTTTCAACTACATTGAAGAATTTGTCCAACTTCGATTGAACAAATTGATCCTTTTCTTCTTCAGGAAAATTGCAGCAGGCTAACTCCTTCTAAGCACTTTTACAGAGTTTGAGCTCCTCTTCCGATTAACATTGTCTTCTTCAGACATATTTATAAACTGGATCAAAGTTTTAGTAACAGATGCCAGACTTTTTAATCCCAAGATTTTAGCTGGTGAGGGAAAAATTATCATTTCTTCATCATCTGTTTGAGCTTCTTATAAGGATGCATTGAATTGTTGAAGGTCGATGAAGTCCTCCTGGGACAAATGATTCCTTGGGCTGAGATGCCATTAGCTCATCGACATCCACAATCATTTATTCCTAAATTAAGTTTCCTCCACAGTTCACCAACTTCCTAGGTTTTCTGCTTTGGGGGCATCTTTTCTGTGCCTCCAAAACCTGACACGAACTATGGATAGAGCCTTCTCCAAGATCCAAACTCTGCTGATGGTAGAGTCTCAGTTCAGGTGGGATTTACTTGCTTGGGGTAGTTGGCCAGAACTAAGCCACTTGTGTGTATGCAGGATTAAAATATGTAGAAATGCCAGTCGTTTCCTTGGAAGAATTGTATCTTGGGCTGGCTGTGACCTGGAATACACCTGCAATAGAAAAACACACAATCAATGTGCTCTGCTTTATGATAAAGGAAGGCTATTTATTTGAAACATTTACCTCCACCATAAAGGTGCCTCCTTTATGATTTTACTGCTATTTATTACAATAATAAATTTGCTTAAAGATGAAAACAGTCTCATCCCTAGATCCCTCTTTGTTTTTATAGCTGTAATTCTTCCATCTTGGGGGGCCCAGAAAATTTCTCCATTAACTACCTGGTTTTTATTCCATTATGTGGGTCCAGAGATGCTGTCATCTCTGATAACCATTTCTTATCAGGTGTGGTGTAAAACAGGAATGATTTCTGGAATTATATCTATTTTACCTCAAGTCCCAAAGCGATATAGCATTCTGCCCAAATAAAACCTGAACACCTGTAACTAAAGCAAATTAGAGTGTGTGTGTGTGTTTGTAATAATAATAATAATGTTGGTATTTGTTAAGAGCTTACTATGTGCAGAGCACTGTTCTAAGCGCTGGGGTAGACACAAGGGAATCAGGTTGTCCCACGTGGGGCTCACAGTCTTAATCCCCATTTTACAGATGAGGTAACTGAGGCACAGAGAAGTGAAGTGACTTGCCCACAGTCACACAGCTGACAAGTGGTGGAGCTGGCATTCGAACCCATGACCTCTGACTCCAAAGCCTGGGCTCTTTCCACTGAGTTGTGGCCTTCCAGATTGGATAATGATGTTATAGATTGCACTTGGAATTCACCTCACCTACAGCCCCACAAAACTTTGGTACATATCTATAAATTATTTACTTATATTAATGTCTGTCTCCCCATCTAGACTGTAAGTTCACTGTGGGTATGGAACGTGTCTACCAGCTCTGTTGCATTGTACTTACTCAAGTGTTTTTTTTCACCCATTTGAACAGCTTGTGAAAATCACCAGTCTTTGGTAATTATTGAGTGGCTAGAGGCTTAGGCCTTTTATTAAGTGCTTGGGGGAGTAAAACACAAGCAAAACAGATGATCCCTGCCCTCAGAGAGCTAGCAATTAAATGAGGTAGGAAGGAAAAAAATATTTACAGATAGTGAAAGCCAAAAGAAGCAACTGAAACATGTGACTGAACAGCTGAACAAATAATGTTCATACAAATATAGAAATACATAAAAATATGCACATGAACATAAGTGTTGAGGATAAGAATGAGAAGCAGCATGGCCTGGTGGATAGAGTCAGAAGGACCTGGGTTCTAATCCCCATTCTGCTGCTTGTCAGCTGTGTGACGTTGGAAAAGTCACTCAATTTCTCTGTGCCTCAGTTAACTCATCTGTAAAATGGCAATAAGACTGGGAGACCCATGTGGGATAGGAACAGAGTCCAACCTGATATGCTGTATCTACCTCAGGCTTAGTACAGTGCCTAGCACATAGTAAGTGCTTAATAAATACCATTAAAAAATTCTGTTTTGGGGTTGTTCCATGGTGTAGTGGAAAACCCATTGGTCCAGGAGTTAAGAGATCAGGTTAATAATCCCATCTCAGTCATTGCCCTGCTGTATGATCTGGAACAAATCTTGTAAATTTTCTGTGCCTGTATCCTTACCTCCAAAATGGGGATGAAATTTGAGCCCCAAATGGGAGAGGGTCCGAGCCGATTGCCTTAGGTCTACCCCTGTGCTTACAGTAATGTTTGGCAGCTGGAAGTGCTTAAGAAAGATCATAATTATGAATTTGAACATTCACTGCTGTCATCCAGTTGATCAAACTATGCCACAAGGTGTCAGCATCAGGTGCCAGAGGTTGATCTAATTCCCCTCACTGCTGGCATGGCACAACTTACTTCTGGCTCCTTGGCACTGAAAGCAGCTCTGGCTCCCAGGAAAGCAGTTCTGCAGGAAGATGCCTTGTGTAAAAGTCCCAGCCTGGCAGGGGGAATCCTGAAGCTGGGTTTATCTGAGAGTTCATCCATCAACAACAGCAGCCAAGTAGGGAACAGAAGAGAAGAGAACAACTATGTAATGATAATAATAATGATAATAGCAACAACAATCATTGGTATTTATCGAACACTTACTGGGAGCAGAGCATTGTACTAAGTGCTCGGGAGATTACAACAGAATTGGTAGATGATGATAGTAATAATAATATTTGTAAAGCACTTACTACATGCCAAGCACTGGGGTAGATACAGTATGATCAGGTTGGGCACAGAAAACAGTCTAAGGGAGAACAGGTATTTGGTTCCCATTTTACAGATGTGGAAGCTGAGGAACTGAGAGGTTGTGTAACTTGACCAAGGCCATGCAGCGGATAATTGGCAGAACGAGGATGAAAACTCTTAGTCCTGTGCTTTTCCCACTAGGTCATGCTTTTTCTCAAATGTTTAGCAAGCAAAGAGTTATTCCCTTAGTCAGTGAGAGAGCCTGCTGTGGGAAGCTTTACTGTAGCCTTCTCTGCTAAAGGTTTTTTTTTTTAATGGTATCTGTTAAGCACTTGCTATGTATAAGGCACTGTTCTAAGTACTGGGGTAGATAGAAGGTAATCAGGTTGGACTCTGTCCCTGTCTCACATGGGGCTCACATTCTTAATCTCCATTTTACAAATGAGGTAATTTTACAAATGAGGTAAATCAGGTACAGAGATGTGAAGTAATAATAATAATGTTGGTATTTGTTAAGTGCTTACTATGTGCAGAGCACTGTTCTAAGTGCTGAGGTAGACACAAGGGAATCAGGTTGTCCCATGTGGGGCTCATAGTCTTAATTCCTATTTTACAGATGAGGTAACTGAGGCACAGAGAGGTGAAGTGACTTGCCCACAGTCACACAGCTGACAAGTGACGGAGCCGGGATTCGAACCCATGACCTCTGACTCCAAAGCCCGTTCTCTTTCCACTGAGCCACGCTGTGAAGTTACTTGCCCAAGTCCACACAGCGGACAAGTGGCAGAGTCAGGATTAGAACCCAGGTCCTTCAGACTCCCAGGCCTGTGTCCTATTCGCTAGGCCACACTGTTTCTTGAAAGCACCCAAGTGAGGCTGCCAGTTCCCATAATGTGGCGGTGGCTCTATCACCGTCATTCATTCATTCAATCATATTTATTGAGTGCTTACTTTGTGCAGAACACTGTACTAAGCACTTGGAAAGTACAATTCGGCAACAGATAGAGACAATCCCTACCCAACAACGGGCTCACAGTCTAGAATGGGGAGACAGACAACAAAACAAAACAAGTAGACAGGCAATTTAATTTGTCCTCTTTTTCCCCCAAGGGTTGGCCAACTGGGTAAAGGTTGAATCTCCTTAGGAGGGCAAGCCTTTCTGAAAAATGAGAGCAGACCTAACCAACGGAAGCAGATCGGAGGGGCTGTTCAGGTTGAGTGGCCCGGTGGGAGGCAAAGGAGCCTAAGGAACCTTAGATGGAAGGCACAATTTTAATGGGGGTCTAACCTACAGTTGGGCCACAGGAAGGACCCATCTAAGGCAGGGTGGGAGCTGGCGTCAGGAGGTATCATTCTCATTTATTCATTCACTCTTTCAATCGTATTTATTTAATGCTTACTTGTAAGCAGATTGCTGTTCTAAACTCTTAGGAGAGTACAAAATAACAATAAATAGGCATATTACCTGCCCGCAACAAGCTTACTTTCTAGAGTCCTGGGTCAGGGTGGGCTGTATGTTCTGGTTATATCCCACTTACTCTCTCTCTCTCTTCTGACCATCTTATCTGCATGGGCACTATTGCTAATGGATGATATGCAAAAACTTGGAGATCCAATGCTAAAAACCAGCGCTAGTCAGCTTTATGTCAGCTCTCTCCACCCTTGCCCTTCTCGAGTCTTTGTATCTGCCCTAATGTTGTCTCCAGGTGAATGCTTTCTTCCCCTTTGCTAACTGCATTTGACTTCTCTTGACTTTGAGCTGCGCTAGCAAATTACACTGCAGTAGAGGCCCTGACTTTGACCCGTCAGGTGACCCCCTCCAAGATGGGAAATAGACCCAGGGTGATTTAATGAAATCGACGATTCCTGTATCCAGGCAGCCGTTTGGATTTCAGGTCTGATCGCCGGATACAGATTCTCCTGTGACCTTTGGAGCTGTCTATTCCGTCTGCTCCAAGTGCAGAATGTCAAGGGTTTGGGAGCATTGCGCAAACCAGCTCGGGCAGGTTCAAAGGTGATGACTGAGATCGAACCATGAGGGGCTCAATCGAGCTGCCATTGTTTCTGGTCCTGCCTGGGGTATCATTCCGCACTGTCTCCTACGCAGGGTACTGTTGCTGAGTCATGGAATCCTCTCTAGGTTAGATGATTCAGTTTGGGGAGGAAATTTAATTCAATGATATCCAATAAGGAAAGCATAACAGAGGGTTCACATCCATCACATACTCTATGGGAGCAGAAGCCTTGAAATGATCCTGATTAGATATGGCTGAGCATAATCGTCAACTACAGCAAGGTGCCAACCGCACTTCTATATTGTGCCTAGCCTAATGCACAGCTCATGAGCTAAAATGGATGATGACGACAGAGACGAAGAGTCAACCAAAGCCCTTGCAGTTGGGATTCACCACTCCGGCTAAGTTACCCATCAATAACCTGATAGTAACAATAATAATTGCAGTATCTAAGTGCTTACTGTGTGTCAAGCACTGTACTAAGCGCTGGGGTAGATAGATGATAATCAGATCCCACGTGAGGCTTACAGTCCAAGGAGGAGGGAGAATGGTTACTGACTCTCCATTTTGCAGATGACGGAATTGAGGCCCGGTTAAAGTGAAGTGACTCGCCCAGGGTCGCCCAGAAAAGAAGTAGTGGAACCACTATTAGAAGCCAGGTCTTTCGACTTGCAGGCCAGTGCTTTTTCCACTAGGCCACACTGCTTCTCACCAACACCCATGCATCCCT
Source organism: Ornithorhynchus anatinus (assembly GCF_004115215.2). Taxonomy (NCBI): domain Eukaryota; kingdom Metazoa; phylum Chordata; class Mammalia; order Monotremata; family Ornithorhynchidae; genus Ornithorhynchus; species Ornithorhynchus anatinus. The sequence goes on from NC_041732.1 coordinate 19,851,970, forward strand.
GGGTTAGGCACTGGCTGTGGGCTGTCAAGTGGGCAGGATGTACACTGGAGTGGCGGGTGATGGAAGTGGTAGCTTTTGTTGTGGTAGCTGTGTGTCTCTCGGAAAATGTGAGCTCTGAGAAGACAGAGGTGAGGCCATAGATCTGCTCATTCTGCAGGGATTCTGGACTGAAGAAAGAGGTGAACTTTCTTGGAGGAAAAGTTCCTGCAGGTGATGCTCTACTCCCTCTCTGGAGAGGGCTAGAAGCTTCCATACTTGCTTCCAAGACTGATGGAGAGGGGAAGTGAAGATGAGGGTGGAGATGTTCTCCTCCCTGATACTCCTGGTAGAAACCTGCAAGTACTCCGACCCTGCCGGGGTATTGCGGCAAAGTTATGGGTTGGGTCTCCTCACTGCAACAGCATCAATCAATCCATCAGTGGTATTTACTGAGTGCTTACTGTGTGCAGAGTACTTGGGAGATTACACAGCCCACAGGGTAGATGCGCTCACAGCCCACAAGGAGTTTATAATCTACAGTGCAGGGAAAGATATTAAAATAGATTAGGGATAGGGGGAATAGGATGGCCTCTTGGAAGGAGCCCAGGAGAGACTTGTGTTCTAATCTTGGCTCTGCCACCTGTTTGCTATGTGACCTTGGGCAAGTCAACTTCTCTGTGCCTCAATTTACTCAATTATAAAATGGGGATTCAATAACTGTTCTCCCTCCCTTTTACTCTGTGAGCCTCATGTGGTCCAGTGACTCTGACCTGATCATCTTGTATCAACCCTAGCGTCTAATACGGTTCTTTTTTTTTTTTTTGGTATTTGTTACGTGCCTCTTATTGTGCCAGGCACTGGGGTAGATATGACAGGTTGGACACAGTCCATGTCCCACCTGGGGCTCACAGCTTTCATCCCCATTTTACAGATGAGGTAACTTTGGCACAGAGTTGTGAAGTGCCTTGCCTAAAATAGCAAAGCGGACAAGTGGCAGAGCAAAGATTCTAAATCAGGTCCTTCTGACTCCCAGGCCTGGGGTCTATCCACTAGGCTATGCTGCTTCTCAGGATAAGCAATTGGACTACAGTAAATTATTGGAATATATTAGGCACTTAACAAATATAACAGTTATCATCATCATCATCAGTGGTTGTACGCAAATATAGGTCAAGTGGAGAAGGTCTTTACACTGAATAATCAGGTATTATTGTTATTATAGGCACCCTCCCTCTTTTCACCTTTAATGAACCCTTTCACTTCCCTCCTAAACCCTTTCCCTCCTACCTCAGCATGGGTTAACACCCTCCTAATTCAATATCATTCTATCCCAAGGAGACAATGGGAGGATGGCTAAAGTGGCTATCCATGCATTGGTACAACTTGGGACAGAGCACTGCCATAATTCATTCATTCATTCAATCGTATTTACTGAGCGCTTACTGTGTGCATGCGCTGTATTAAGCACTTGGCTTAGTAATGTAATACACGCAACCCAACTCGTGGGTTCCAGCAGCAAACTCGTCAACATAGTCATCATGTCAGGAGATTTTCTTTGTGGTTCCAAACAGGCATAACTGAATATCTGTGGGTCTGGGCATGGACAGTTACAAAATGCAGTTTCTATGCCAGTCTTTGGCTGCTGGGAGGGTAGAGTCGGGGCTAGAAAGAACAGGGTAGAGGTTGGTGCGAATGAAACAGCCTAGAGCTTGGTGACCTTCTAGCGGCTGAGCCCATCTCCACTGGCCTGGGTAGGATCTGTTTCATAGTGTCCTCTCCTATCCTACATATTCAGAGTCCCTGCTGTCACCACCTTGTCCATATCCAAAAAAGATGATAGAATGGATTGGCGTTTTGTGTTTCCTCCATCCCTAAGGATAGAAGGGGAGGGTTCCGAGTGTTTAGATGGTGGGAAGGGTGGGGAAGTTCATGATGGCGAGGGGAGTGTGTTTATGTGTGTAAGTGTGGCACTCGAGTGAATACAAAAGTGGAGATGTTGGTGAATGGACAGTTCTGCTGGTAAACACTGTGTGAGTAGGCTTAGCAGTGGAGTGGGAGAGTATTTTTAGGATGTGAAACTGAAAAATATAAAAAGGCTCATGAAAATGATAAAGTTCAGATTTGATTAGCTACTGATAGCCCTGTTCCTTGGGGAAAAAAAAATCTCTTTCACAGTGACCTTTTTAGCAAATGCAGAGCTTGGGGTAAGCAGGGAGGGGAGTTGCACCTGTGCCTTGGTCTCTTTTGCCATTTACAAGTAATTAGGCAGTTCAGTGCTGCTATGCCATGGCTCAGTTGGGGCACTGTGGAGAGAGTGGACCTGGTAGAGTTTTCCTTGTTTTGAACTCAGCCTCCCCACTGCCCTGCAGCAGAGAGATAAGCTTCCTCTTGCCTCCTGCCTTGGATTGGCAGAGGTTTGGGAATACAGGCGATGAGAAGGAAATTGATCAATCAATCAATCAATCAATGGTATTTACTGAGTGCTAACTGTATGCAGAGCAATATACTAAACTCCTGGGAGAACCCAGTGAAACAGAGTTGGTAGACACATTCCCTGCCCACAACAGACTTACAGTTTGGTCCACTGGACAGATTTTTGAGTTCTGGGAGCTAGGAAACGAACATGCCTCTGCCTACAAGTTAGTTCAGATCACTGAAATAAAGTGCATTTTTCCCAGGCCAAGGATACGCTGGGAGTTAAAGGAATCAACTAGGGGCCTGAACCTGGCATGGAATCTTGGCATGGCACTTTGGCATGAAACGTGAGCCCCAAGTGGGACAGGGACTGTTGGACCTTATTATCTTGTATCTAACTCAGTGCTTAGTACAGTGCTGGTACCTAGTAAGCAATTAATAAATGTTACAATTATTATTATGAGGGACACGGTGGAGCCCTTGGCCAACATGACTTCTTAACCGGACCTGGTAACTGCTCCATTTCCACGGTAGGAAAGAGCCAGTTTAGAGGGCGAGTGGAGGGTGAGCTCATAATAGGCCTACAGCTGTGCCCTGCTGGTTTTGGTAATAACAATAATAACCATAATATTAATGATAATAATGGTAATATTTGTTATGAGCCTACCATGCACTGAATACTCTGCAAAACTCTGAGGTAGACAAAACGCAATCGAGTCAGACACAGTCCCTGTCCTATATGGGATGCACAGTCTAAGGGGAAGAGAGGACAGGTTTTTAATCCCCATTTTATAGAGAATAATAATTGTAATTGTGGCATTTGTTAAGTGCTTACTATGTGCCAGGCACTTTACTAAGGGCTGGGGTGGATACAAGCTAATTAGGTTGGACACAGTCCATGTCCCAAATGGACAAAGTCTTGATCCCTATTTTACAGATGAGGTAACTGAGGCCCAGAGATGTGAAGTGATTTGCCCAAAGTCACACAGCAGACAAATGGCAGAGCCAAGATTAGAACCCAGGTCCTTTTGACTTCCAGGCTCCTGCTCTAGCCACTAGTCCATGAGATCTGAGACTGTGCCCCATTTGAAGAAAACTGAGGCAGCAAGAAGTCAAATGACTTACCAAAGGACAAAAGGCAGGAAAGCAGCAGAGCAGGGATTAGAACCCAGTTCTCCTGACTCCCAGGATTCTGCTAATTTCATTCTGTGTTCACCCTGTCTTTGTACTTCATGACTGTGAAAGCCCCTCTCAACCTTTGTATTTTCAGACTCAGGAATCTTAATATTTTTGGCTAGTTATTTTGTGCTCATGCCCTTCCTAGACTACCAGAACTGCTGTCCACAATATCCCAAGTGTGATTTAATATTAACAATAATTCTGGCATTTGTTAAATGCTTACTATATATCAAGCACTAGTTTAAGGGTGGGGTAGATTCAAAATAATCAGGGCAAACATAGTCCCTCTCCCGCCTGAAGTTGACGGTCATAGTATGAGAAAGAACAGGGATTGAATTCCTATTTTTACTAAGTTAACTGAGGCACAGAGAAGTTTAGTGCCTTGCCTCAGGTCACACAGCAGACAAGTGGCAAGGCCACTATTGAACCCAGGTCTTTCTGACTCCCAGGCCCATGTTCTTTCCAGGAGGCCATGCTGCTAATCCACTGAAATGAGGCACTTTTCAATCAGACCACTGATCAACACATAACAGCAGGGGCTTTTCAGATGACCAACACTTTTGCTAAGGGCCAGAGAATCAGAGTCCAGGGAGAAGCAGAAGACATGCTCAACCTCTAGATTGTAAGCCCATTGTGGGCATGGAATGTGTCAGTTCATTATTATATTGTACTCACCCAAGTGCTTAGTACATGGCTCTGCACATAATAAGTGCTCAGTATATACGATTGATTCAGTGACTGAACACCAGTTGGGAATCCACATTCAGAAAGTAATTAACTGTTGATGGAATGAACCTTTCGCCCCTGCACAAGCTAAGGCATCTGGGGTGATTGGCTGTGTCTTTTCAGGAATCATGCCTCTTTTCCCAAAGCACAGATGCAAAAAGGAAGTTTTGGGCAGCACACCTCAAGATCATCATCAAATTTTGTGTCTCCTTCATGACATGGGACAGGCCTGTTTCTTCAATCAGTCAGTGAATCATTAGTATTTATTAAGTGCTTACTGTGTGCACAGCACAGCATTAAGTGATTGAGAGAATACTGTACAGAGTATACAGAACACTGGTCCAATTCCCATCTGTGTAATTCTCTACCAGCATTTAGTGCTCTTCACACAGAAATTGCTTAATAAATACCATTTCTATTGTCTATTGTGTGACCTTGGGCAAGTCACAACTTCTCAGTTTCCTCATCTGTAAAATTAGAATTTTAATAACTCTTTTCTTTTCTCAGTTACAGACGAAGTAACTGAGGTCCAGAGAAGTGAAGTGGCTACTAGGCCACAATATCTGAGACTATGCCACTTGTAAAGAAAACTGAGGCAGTGAGAAGTGAAATGACTCACCAAAGGACACAAGGGAGGAAAGCAGCAGAGCAGGGATTAGAAGCTAGTTCTTCTGACTCCTTGGCTTCTCCTGTTTTCATTCTGTCTTCACCCTGTCTTTGCTCTTCATGATTGTGAAAGCTGCCCTGAGCCCTATCTGGAACAGGGATTGTATCTGACCTGTATACCTTATATCTACCCCAGTGCTTAGTACAGTTCTTGTCACATAGTAAGCACTTAACAAATACCACAGTATCGTTACTATTGTTACAGTAGATGTATTGTAGAGAGTTGGTCTGTCCTGCCTTCATAATCTAATAGGGGAAGACAGACATAATTTACAGATATGAGGAAGAGGTCATTCGACAGCAGAACATGTAAATCCATGTGTACCAAAGTGCAGTAGGAGGTTGTGAGTACGAAAGTATTGAGAAGAAATGTGGAAGACTATGACTTGAGGAGGAGAAACTTTAACTGGGAAAACATATTTATAATAATAATTATGGTATTTGTTAAGTGCTCACTATGTGCCAGGCACTGTACTAAGCGCTAAAATGGATCCAAGCAAATCAGGTTGGACAAAGTCCCTGCCCAACATGGGGCTCACAGTCTTGAACACCATTTTATATATGAGGTAACTGAGGCCCAGTGAAGTGAACTGCCCAAGGTCACACAGCAGACAAGTGGCCAAGCCGGGATTAGAACCCATGACTTTCTGACTCCCAGGTCTATGCTCTACATGCTACGTCATGCTGATTATTGAACACAGATCATTGTGCTAAGTGCTTGGGAGTGTACAGTATAACAGAGTTGGTAGACACATTCCCTCTCCCAAAGTAGCTTACAAATTAGACAGGGAGAAGGACATGCAAATTAATTATGGAAATCTACATAAGTGCTATTAGGTTGAGGGTGGGGTGAATGAAGAGTACAAATCCAAGTAGAAGGGCAACAGGAGAAATGAGAAGCAACATGGCGTAGTGGATTGAGCATGAGCCTGGGAGTTAAAAGGTATGGGTTCTAATCCCGGCTCTGCTCCTTGTCTGCTGTGTGACCTTGGGCAGGTCACTTCACTTCACTGGGCCTCAGTTACCTCATCTGTAAAATGCTGCTCAAGACTGTGAGCCCTACATGGGGCAGGGACTGTGTCCAACTCCCTTTGCTTGTATCTACTCCAGAGTTTACTACGGTGCCTGGCACATAGTATTATTCACTATTATTAGTAAATGAGGGCTTAGTTGGGGATGGCTTCTTGGAAGACATATTCTTTTAAAAAGTCACTGAAGATGAGGACAGTGATGTCTGTCAGATATGGAGGGGGAAAGCCTCCTGAAAGCAGTGCAATTTCAGAAGGGCCTTGAAGGTGGAATGAGCTGGAGTCTGGGGAATTTGTATCTGCCTCAGCCCTGGGTACAGTGCTTGGCACATAATAAGCCCTTAACCAATACCACCATTATTATCAATAATGTCAATGAATGTGATCACTGAAAAAAAGGAACAAGTCAAGGATAATATCAAGTTTGCCACCTTTAGAGACAAGATGTGGTATTGTTAACTGTGATGGAAAAGTTAGTTGGAGGAGAGGGCTGGGAAGAGAAGATGAAGATTTCAGTTTGAGGCATGCTGAGTTTACGGTAGCAGCAGGAAATCCATATGGAGATGTCCTTGAGGGAAGGCGAAATATGTGAGTGCTGATTGCATGAGAATTCTGGACTAGCAAGAAATATAAATAAAAGGAGCATCTCCTCCAAGAGGCCTTCTCTGGGCCCTCATCAGCCTTACTCCCACTCTCTTCTACATCACCTCTGCAATTAGAGCATACACTTAAAAAGCATTAGATACTCACCCCGCCCTCAACCCCACAGCACTTTTGTACCTATCCATAATTTATATTAATGCCTGTTTACCCCACTAGACCGCAAGCTCCTTGTGGGCAGGCAACGTGTCCACCAATTGTGTCGAGCAATAGTTGGAGCATTTAGTGAGATTCAGAGCAAATTCTATTAGACAAGGGGAGTTATGCACACAGTAAGTGTCCAAAAAACATCATTGGTAATATGAGCATATTTGAAGGCATAGAGAAAGGAAACATAATGGAGTAAGCAATTTAATTTGGTGATTTAGGGGAGAGGTGCTTTGTAGAGTGAGAGGGATAGGGCCAGTGGCAGGGGTACAGAGTGAAGAATTTGAGAGGAGGCAATGGGTCATTCCTTGAGAAATGGTTGGAAAGGATTAGAGAGGGGTTGTGGTGGTGGTTGGGGATAGAGTTGGGGGAAATGTGGGGCATCTTCAGAGAGATCTTTCCTATGGTTTCAATTTTGTGGACAGACTAAGAGAGAGTCAAGCTGGGGAAAATCATCATCCCTTTCCACTTCCACCTCTACCTCTCAATTTTCTTTTCTTATCTATCCTGAAAAGCATTTAACTTCTCAGAGGTGGGTCCCTCTACAGTCACACGCTTATGTTTGGAAGAGAGGAAAATGTTTCTCCCTTCCAATAATAATAATAATATTTGTAGTATCTGTTAAGCACTTACTATGTAGCCAGGCACTGTTCTAAGTGCTGGGGTGAGTGCAAACAAATCAGGTTGGACACAGACCTCTGTCCCACATGGGGCTCACTGTCTCAATCCCCATTTCACAGATGAGGTAACTAAGGCCCAGAGAAGTGAAGTGACTTGCCCAAGGCCACACACCAGGCAAGTGGCAGAGCTGGGATTAGAACCCATGACCTTCTGACTCCCAAGCCACCAGCAATCTTTATGGGGGTATAAGGGTGTGTGGATAGAAGCCTTGGGGCTGTTACCTCTGACCTAATACTCACTAAACCTTGATCTTGTCTATGCCCAACCGACTTATCCACGCTTCTGGCCTGGAACTCCCTCCCCCTTCATATCTGACAGATGATCATGCTCCCCACCTTCAAATTCTTATATAATAGCACATCTCCTCCAAGAGGCTCTCCCTCACTAAGCCTTCATTTCCTCTTCTCCCACTCCTTTCTCTGTCTCCCTTACACTAGGATTAGTACTTTTTATTCACCCCTCAATCAGCCCCATAGCACTTATGTACATACATAGCCGTAATTCATTTATTCATATCAATGTCTGTCTCCCCCGCTTGGCTCTAAGCTGTTAGAGGACAGGGGATGTTTCTACCAGCTCTGTTATAAAATACTTTGCCATATTGTTATATTAATTGATTGATCTAAGGTTCCTTAGAGAAGCAGCGTGGTTTAGTGGAAAGAGCACGGGCTTAGGAGTCAGAGGTCCTGGGTTCCAGTTCTGCTCCTGCCATTTGTCAGCTGTGGGACTTTGGGCAAGTCACTTAACTTCTCTGTGCCTCAGTTACCTCATCGGTAAAATGGGGATTAAGAGTGTGAGCCCCTCTTGGGACAATCAGATTACCTTGCATCTACCCCAGTGCTTAGAACAGTGCTTGGCACATAGTAAGTGCTAAATAAATGCCATCAGCATCATTATTATTATTATTATTCCTGACATGTATACTGGACAGTGTATCTCCTTGTGCTGACTCATAGCAACTAGAAGATTCTAGAATATCCTTCACTGACTGCCATTCTGTCATTATCTTGGGTAGACCCATCTTAGTGCTAGGAAAAGCTGGTAGGGGGATTTTTTCAGGGAGAGTTGTCCTCAACCAATCAACCAGTGGGGTATTTACTGAGCACTCACTGTGTGCAGAACACTGTACTAAGCCCTTGGGAGAGTGCAATAGAGTTAGTAAACCTGCTACATGCCCGCCAGTGAGCTTACAACATAGCAGGGGAGCTAAATAAATCATATTTAGGGGAAATCACAGGGTTTAGTTATGTACCAATGGCACGGGGTGGGGGGAAGGGGAGTGAGGACCAAACTGTCTAATACATTAGAATTAGACATGATCCATATAGATGCTTACAATATAAAGTCCTCTGTGCTAATGTATTAGAGCTCCTCTCTCCGGTTCAAGAATCTGGGTACAGTGCTTGACACGTAGTAAGTGCTTAACGAATATCACTGTCATTGATGTTGTTATCATCATCATTATTAGTAATAATGATGATAATAATCGGAAGTTTTTTTCTAAATCTAAGTGGGCATTGAAAGACACAGCCTAACTGAATTTTTGTGAAAATAATCTCATCTCTAGTAAATAAATACCACTGTTGGAAAGTGGGGGGTTGCTATGCCCTTCCATAAACAAAAGATAGTAGGGCCTCCTCGGCTAACTTTCCCTGGAGGATCAGTCTATCCCCTTCCATTTACCAGACCTTCACCAGGATCAGTTTCATTTTTCTCTTCACACATCCCCTTCCTGCAAATTAAATGGCTTCCTTGCCCTCCAGATGAAAGGTTTCTTGAATTTCTAGTTTCCCAGAGTGTTTACCTAAATTTCTCAGGGCCAGAAAGTGGGGTCTGCTCCTTTAAAAATTTCCCCCATTCTCTTCTCTTTATTTGCCTGCTCATCTGGATTTCCTTAAACAATTCTCCTCCTCCTCCCATATATACATCTTTCATTCCTAACCCTAGACCGTGATCTCTTTCCCTCCTGTGACCTTCATTATCACTGAGTCAAAACACACATATTTAGCTCTATTAATCTCCACTTAGAAATTAATCCCTCCAATTCTTCCCGATTTCTTTTTTAACCCTCTCCCTCTCTTCTGATCTTATCACCTCTGGATGGTAGCAAATGTCTCAGAAATGAATTAGAAAGCCTCATTAGAGCCCAGACAAAGGGGATACACTCAACTTCCAGCTGGTGATATTCCACTTCTGCATATGAAGTCCAAAATCATATTAGCTGCCTTTGTTACTACATCTACAGGGCGAGCTTACATCTATCTTACATCCTGCAAGTCTCTTCCACCTGCTGCTTTTCACGTTTTCCCTCGGCTTTGACTATTTCCCTTCAAAGTAATCTGCTGCATATTCCCCCAAGTTAAGTCTCCTTTTATTATTTCCTACATATTGCTGTGGCCTCTGAGTCCCTTTGCATGCTTCTCATTCTGTCCTGACATTTACAACTCTTGCAATTTAATAGTGTCTGAGCACTTCATTGATGTGCTCCTCGCACCTTCTGAATGCAGATGGCGAATAATACGGAAGGGAGCCGCGATCCCTGCAGGTCCGGCCCGGTTGTGGATTTGGTATGTGGGCCATCTACATGCTTGTGTTTTGTTCTCCGGTGGCCTTTGGGGTGACCGGTGGATTCATTCCACCTTTCCATTCTATTGGAATCTCTCACGGTCACGCTCAGGCTGGGGTAGGGGAATGTTATAGGAATGTGACCATGCGGGGTGTCAACTTTTCATATGAAACATGCACTGAGGTCCTTGGAGGAGTGAGGGGAGAATGGAGGGAGCTCCAGGGAGCAAACAAGAGGTTGGCTGTGGTAGAGATGAAAAAAAGGCACAGTGTGTGTGCTGACTTGAGAGGAACAAAGAATGTGAGCAGATGTTTTGTGGGAGAAGATCGAGGATAAGTAGTTGAGAAATGATCGATTGCCTTGAAATGGATGGTCAGGAATTTCTGCCTGATGCAGAGATGGATGCAAAACCAACACTGGAGATTTTTGAGTAGTGGAGAGGCAGGCAAAGAATGATGCTTTAGAAAAATGGTGGGCCATTATTTTTTGGTGAACCTGAAGGGGCCATTCAGCTCCAAAAGGTCATATTTTGACTTGGGTTCATTGCGTTGGGACCCACCACAACCTGATTTTGGATCCTATGAGATCTGAGTAGGAAAAGTAGGCACATCCAGAAAGCATGAATCATTATTTTCTCCCTGTTATCGTTTATTGCTATTTTTACCTTTCTTATAGTCATTATTTTGGTTCTTTTTAAAAATAACAGTACATTGTCTTTTTAATCTTTTTAATTCTTCTAAAGCACATCTACATCATTGATATAATTTAATCCTCACAACACGCTTGTGAGGACAAAGAGAGGCAGTTATTATCATCCCTATTTTACGGCCAAGAAATCTGAGACCCAGAGAGCTAAATGACTTGGCGGAGAGGTCACAACCGATCTGAGGTTTTCTAACTCCCAATCACACATTGGGCCAGGAACCTGTCTACCAATTCCGTTGTACCTATTCTCCCAAATACTTAGTACAGTGTTCAGCACACAAAAAGCACTCAAGAAATACCATTGATGGATTCTTTCCCCTGACCTGACTAGCTCCAGAGATATTTAGGAATGGCTTAGGAAGTGAAAAGGAAGAATGAAGGATCAAGAGAGAAACAGAACATATCATGGTTGTTCCTATGGAGACTAAGGATAGTGGGGAACTAGATCAGGACTTCTATCAGTCAATCAATCAATCAATCAATCAGTGGTATTTATTGAGCTGTTATTGAGTGCTGAGCACTCTACTAAGCACTTGGGAGAACAATTCAGTAGGTATTCAATCAATCAATCAGTGGTATTTATTGAGCCCTTACTGAGTGCAGAACACTGAATTAAGTGCTTGGGAGTGTACCCTATATCAGAGTTGGTAGTCTTGTTCCCTGCCCACAGGAAGCTTAGAGTCTAGGAAGGGAGACAGACATATATACAAATTATAGATTTGTATATAGGTGATGCAGGGCCGAGGTGAATATTAAGTGTTTAAAGGGTATAGATCAAGTGTATAGGAGACACAAGAGGGAAGGGATTTATGGGAAATGAGGGCTTAGTCAGGGAAGATCTCTTGGAAGAGATGTGGTTTTATTAAGTCTTTGAAGATGGGGAAAATGGTAGTCCATCATAAGAAAGGGGAGGAAGTTCCAGGCCAAAGGTAAGACATGGGCAAGTGGCCAGTGGCAAGATAGATGAGATCAAGGTACAGTGGGTAAGTTGGCATTAGAGTAGCATGTGGGGGCTGGGTTGTAGTAGGAACGAAGCAAGGTAAGATAAGAGGTAGCTGACTGAATGCTTTAAAAGCAATGATAAGGAGCTTCTATTTGAGCAGAGGTGGATGGGCAACCAATAGAGGTTCTTGAAGAGTGAGAAGGCGTGGATTGAACATTATTTAGAAAAATGATCTGGGCAACAGTGTGAATTATGGACTGGAGTGGGGAGAGATAGGAGACAGGGAGGACAGTGAGGAGGCTGATACACTGGGTAAGTAGAGCTTACAAGTGCCAGAGTGATGCAGTAGGGAGGGAAATAGAGTGGTTGGGAGGCGTGTGTGTGTGGTGTGGAGGTGATGAGACATCTGTTAGGGAGGTCTTCCTGAAAGAGATGTGATTTTAGACCAGAGTTGGGTTGGCAAAATTTTTCTAACGAAGTGTCAAATTCACTTAGTATGGGCATAAACTGGGCACATGTATGGATCTTTCTGTTTCATATATATTTGAGAAGGATGATGAAGACTTGTTCTTTAGGACTGTGTTGCCTGGAGCTGAACCTGACTCCTGTGAACCCCAAATCCTCCCCTGTGCCTCAGAAATGGGGATGAACAAAAATGAAGATCTCTCTAATCTGAATCACTTGCCGGCACTTGTGGTCTTCTAACGAGAATTGTACGAAGGCTGGATTAGATCATCATCTGGGGTGAGGATGGGGGAACTAGGGTACAAAGGTCTAAATTTTAGATTTCCAGTTAGTTATTTTTATTATTCCAGTCTCATCTCATTACTGAAAAAATCCGTGTTTCATTGAAACAAATGTCCAGGAATTAAAAAAACAGTATGGTAGTTTCACTTCAGTATTTATAGTGCGTTGACATATATTGCATTTGCTTCATTTCAGGACCTAATCAATTCATTGCCCAAAAAAAATTGAGACAGGGAAGAACAATCTGCATCAGGCCCCTAGTTATTACCCTTATGTTATAACTCTCATTACGGTACTAATTAGCATTGCATTAATAAATACACGGATAGAGCTATAGCAGATGCTTATACGCAACCTATAAAATATTGCCTTCATTTTCTGGTTTAATTCAGAGCCTGTTCTTCTGCAGTTTTCTCCTCTGAAGATGGGGAAGTGAGAAGTGAGCATGTAAAATGTGTGAGTGGGTGCGTAGAGGGAAGGAGGTGTGTGTGAGAGTTTGATCCTGTACATCAGCGGGCATATTTGGAAGTGTCAGAGTGAATGTGTGTGTGCATGTATGTTTGCCTTCAAAAAGGTCTGTTGAAATAAACACTTGGAATGCCAAATGAGAAAAATTTTAGTGAGGGAAGTATTGATGGTCAAAAAAAAAGGTTCCTGGTTTCTATTGGCATATCGGGGGTGTAATAGGAGAATCAAAGGTTCAGAGAGAGGATGGCAGAGGGCAGAGTTTAATCCCAATCATGTGAGGTAAACCTATTGAAGAGAAGAAGCAGCTTGCATGGCCTAGTGGATAGAGCATGGGTCTGGGAGTCAGCAGGACCTGGGTTCTAATTGTGGCTCTGTCACTTGTCTACTGTGTGACCCTGGACAAGTCAGTTGACTTCTCTGTGTCTCAGGTACTTCATCTGTAAAAAGGCAATTAAGAATGTGAGCTGCAGGTGGGATATGGACTATGTTCTACATTATTAGTGTGTTTCTACTCCAGTACTTAATACAGTACCTGTCACATAGTAAGCACTTAACAAATGCCATTTAACAGATGGGAAATGTTAGGGTCTGGGATATTTGGAAATGACAGCAATCTCAAAGTTAGAAAATATGTTATGGGGCAGGATAAGGGAAGAGAAGATGATTATGCTTTTAAAGTCATCTTACATGATCAATATGTACTATTTACTGATTGCTCTTAGAGATGAATACATTTTACATATACATATATATCATTCATCACATATGTGTGTATTTAGATACATATCTATCGAAAATTTAGACTGTGAACTACTTGGGTTCAATGTGTATTATGTCTATTCCAGCACTTAATACAGTGTTTGACATATAATAAGCACTTAACCAATACCACTATCATCATCATTGATATTATTACCATTATTATTATTATTAATTATTATTTATATTACAATACTTAGAGAATCTCATTAACGTCCAAGGGAGGTCATGAGCATATCCTTTATACTAATGGCTAATTGCAAAATTTCCCAAGTTAATTAGCATAAGGCATCCTAATTTTCACCTATCTGTGTTTCAGAATCCCAATTCACCATCCCAATTTAATTTCCTGCAAAACCATTCAATTTTTGAATTATTTCTGTGTCCACTCAAAAATCTCCACGAACATGCAGAAGCGAATGCTGCAAGTCAAGTTTACATTTCTGCCCCAAAACACAGGTATGTTTTTGGCCCTCTCAGTTTTTCATTTCCAGTGACAGGAAGCTTTACGATCTCCCATGTCTGCCACACATAGAATCAGGAGGTCGTCCTCGTCTGTGCTTTTTTGCGTCAAAATCAATGGTACCTTTATAATGTACTTTCCTAAGTGCTTAGTACAATGCTCTTCAAACAGTAAGCATTCCAATAAATATGAATGATTGATTGAATGATATAGTCGCTTGAGAAAAAACAACATTCAAAAATTTAATTTTCAATAGAGTAGTGGATAGAGTACAGGCCGGGGAGTCAGAAGGTCGTGGGTTCTAATCCCAGGTCTGCCATTTGTCTGCTGTGTGACCTTAAGCAAGTCACTTCAATTATCTGGGCCTCAGTTTCCTCATCTGTAAAAATGGGGATTAAGACTGTGAGCCCCACCTGGGATAGGGACTGCGTCCAACTCAATTTACTTGTATCCACCCCAGCACTTAGTAGAGTGCCTGGCACATTGTAAGCACTAAATAAATACCATCATCATTCTTATCATTATTATTATTGTTAGAAGTAGTAGTGATAGCAGTAATAGTAGTAGTAATAATAATAATAATGATGATGGTATTTGTAAGCATTTACTATGTGCCAAGGACTGTACTAAGCGCTGGGGTAGATAAAGGTAATCAGGTTGTCCCTCGGGGGGCTCACAGTCTTAGTCCCCATTTTACAGATGAGGTAACCGAGAAGTTAAGTGCCTTGCACAAGGTCAAACAGCAGACAAATGGCAGAGGCAGGATTAGAACCCACATCCTCTGACTCCTAAGCCCCTGCTCTTTCCGCTAAGCCATTCTGTTTCTCTAATAATAGTAGTAGCAGCAACTGCAGCGGCAGCTGACTCAATGCCACCTTGGTGTGGTGCATTAATTTCATTTATTCTTCCCCCTTTTTTCCAGGACAGGCTCAGACTGGGCCATAGGAGACCCCTAAAAAGTCTACCCATCAAAGATGCAGGTGCTTGCCTGGAAATGCAGTGAAAATGCAAACTGAAACATGCAACTCTCATTTTGGATTTCCATATCCCGCTGAGGCCAAGCATAAACTTGCTTTATCTGAGGGCCCCTCTAGCACTGAACACTACAGGGAACTGTAACAGGGTTTAAGCTCCCTGATATCCTGTGCAAGTTTAGCACTGAGGCCTTTTCTGTCTTCTCCAGCTATTAAGGGACCCTGGAGTAGTAGTGGAAGTGGCTTTTTTTTTTTCCCATGATCTGCAACCAGGTGTGGGGAGATGAGGGCTCGGGGCCTAAGTGGGCAGCATTAGCATGATGTGTTGGCAGAAGGTAGGGTAGCAGCCCCAGTCAATTGAGCCTTCAGGGGTAATTCCCTTCTTGCTCCTTTGTGCTACCCATAATACATCTCTCCAATCCCTACATCCCATCAGTTCAAGCATCCCAGGGTCCCAAATGGGATTCCAGGATTGAGAAGGGAAGCAGTGCTGTCGAGAACAGAAAAGCAAAGCTCCCGCTTCAGAGAAGAGCAGTATCTGGGGGAAATGGTAGGGGAGCGACAGGACCGGGGAAGAGAGTGAAGGGAAAAGAATGGTAAATAGAGGCAAAATCAAAAGAAGCCAAGGCAAGGGAAGAGACCGGAATAGTAGAGGAAGAGAATGGGAGGCAGGTGAAAGAAGAGGAGAGGATGAGAGGAGAGATGAGAGATGATGGAGGGAATGGGAGAAGGCAAAGGAAGTGAGATGTGGATGGAAGGAAGGGAAGAAAGGGAAGAAGTGCAGGCAGAGAAAGGCTAACACTTTACCTTCTTCCCAAGTGGTTTACCAATATCTGATTGCCATGGAAACAGGAAGACAGAAAGCACTTCCCCCAGGAACATTCCCTTCCAGCGTTGGTCCCTAATTCCCAGAAACTGGGAGTATTTTGCTAACCTCCTCCTTCACACCACAGACACAAAGACAAGGGTTAGCAATGGAGACTAACCACCCCCGCCCGCTACTCCAGTCCTCCAGGAATCAGTCAGTCCAAGCACCGTGGCTCAGTGGAAAGAGCGTGGGCTTGGGAGTCAGAGGTCACGGGTTCTAATCTCTGCTCTGCCGCTAGTCAGCTGTGTGACCTTGGGCAAATCACTTGACTTCTCTGGGCCTCAGTTACCTCATCTGTCAAATGGGGATTAAAAAACTTTGAGGCCCACGTGGGACAACCTGATCACCTTGTATCCCCCAGTGCTTAGAACAGTGCTTTGCACATAGTAAGCGCTTAACAAATACCACAATTTATTTTATTTATTTTAAACCTTCCTCCAAGAATCAGTTCTTTATATGTTCCTGCCTTTCCTGTGCACTTGTATTTTCTAGATCTATTTCCATCTAACACTGATCTTGGCAGTCAATTTCACTTGCGAGGAGATGATTCCTGGGATGTTATGGTCTGTTTGTTGGGCAGACAGCGATGAAAGAAAACATGTATATTTATTAATCCTGTATTAATGTGGAGCTCAGCTGTCGAGGACCAGAAACTACTCCTTGGGAGGAAGTGAGGTGCTGATGAGAACTGTAGTTTCTCTCTCTTTCTGGTATTTAAGTGCTTATCATGTGCCAGACACTAAGGAGTGACAATCTAACCACTAGAATTTCCTGCTGCAGTCAGTCTGTGGAACACTGTCTAAAGCAAAACAATTACCAAACTGTTGATTGGTCAATTGACTAATGGTATTTATTGAGTGCTACTGTGTGCAGAACACTGTAGTAAGTGCTTGGGAGACAGCAGGAGAATAGGTAGCCATGATCCCTCCCCAAAAGGAGCTTGCAGTTTAGCAGGGGAAACAAGGCATTCAAAGAAATTAAAGAGAGGAGAAATGACCAAATATGAGGACATACCCCTAAGTGCTGTGAAGATCAGAAAAACAGAACTTCTCGAGGACTGTAGAAACCAGTCATCCTCAATTAAAATGGCAGCCATTTCTGTAAAGCCTCATGGGACAGGGCAGAAAGTCTGATTATTGTTTTTACCTACCACAACAGTAGTAATAATAATTATCCTATCTTTTAAGCTTCTACTATGTACCAAACACTGGAGTAGGTAAGAGATAATCAGGCTGGACACATTCCCTGACCACTGTGGGACGCACACCCTAAGTAGGAGGGAGAAGAGCTATTGAATTCCCATTTTACAGATGTGATGACTGAGCCACAGAGGAAGGGAAGTGACTTATCCAAGGTCACTCAGCAGGCATGTGGCAGAGCCAGGATTAGAACCCAGGTCCTTCTGACTTCCAGACCTGTGCTCTTTCCATCAGGCCACAGGGCTTCCCTGCAGTACAACTGCAGTGGTCGATATTGTACCACTGTTCAGTTCAGGGTTTCCATACTTAGCAAAACAAAGAATAAAGAGCCCTTTCAGAGCACTGAATCCTTCTCAGAATCTCTGAGCATGAAGATTTCCTTTGGGTTGGGGAGCAGCCGAAATCAGAGGTAAAAAATCAGGTACCGAGATGCCTCACTGGCTTCCTATTCTAGTTTAGACTTCATTGTGTTTAAAATCGACTTCTGATTATATGCAGTCAGGTAATGTTTCTGCTTGAATAGGAAACATTTCTTAAAGCTTCTTCTGAATGCACAATACTGTTGTCCTCTTTTCTGGGCCAATTTCAGAGTGTATTTTGGCAGATTATAGAGGCGCTGAATGTTTATCGCCATGTCTTGCATCCCCATTTTGTTGTATCATTTATTTCTTCTTTGATGGATTTTTACCATGTCAATCTAATTTGGATTAGGGGAGGAAAAGCATTACCATACCGCTGAGCATTATGGGAATGATGTGCAAATTATCCTAGGGAGAGTCATGCCAGATTGGATGGTGACAGGAAAATCACACTAAAACAGAGGCCCTTCTGATTTTTAAATGTTGGAAATTCTTCCAGAAATAAATGTGGTTGGTTTTAAATGGATTTGCTTTACTTTGCCTAGACAGTACGTAAGTTAAAAAGCATCATCAGGACTCATTAGAGAGATTGCAATAAATGGCCCAAGTGAGTAGGTTTCTTTGCTTCCCAGAACCCCGTAGTATTTCTCTAAGAATGTGAGAAATGCCATGTCCGTAAGCACATATCCCAAATTTACAGAATGAATAGAGTCCATGGCCAGTGAATTCATTCTACGATTTGAGGGGTCAGTTTCAAAATCAGCTGTCTTTACTGACTCCCCATTGTGGAAAGAACAGTATACTGGTCTCCAGGGGGCCAGGCAGAAGGAACAAAAGACACAAAACTTTCCTCAAGAAGCTGCCATTCTAATGAGGGTAGATCTAAGTCAATGAATATTCAGTAACTGATAAGAGTGAGAAGATAATCAATCAATGGTATTTACAGAGTGCTTACTATGTGCAAAGCACTGTACTAAGCACTTGGGAAAGTACAATACAACAGAATTAGCAGAAACATTTCCTGCCTATGATGAGTTTACAGTATAGAGGGGGTGACAGGCATTAATATACATAAATAATTCATAATATATAATTTAAAGAGACATTTGTAAGTGTTGTGGAGTGTGGGTGGGGTGAATATAAAATTAATTAATTTATTCAATAGTATTTATTGAGCGCTTACTATGTGCAGAGCACTGTACTAAGCACTTGGAATGAACAAGTCGGCAACAGATAGAGACAGTCCCTGCCGTTTGACCGGCTTACAGTCTAATCGGGGGAGACAGACAGACAAGAACAATGGCAATAAATAGAGTCAAAGGGAAGAACATCTCGTAAAAAAAATGACAACTAAATAGAATCAAGGCGATGTACATTACATTAACAAAATAAATAAGGTAATGAAAATATAGACAGTTGAGCAGACGAGTACAGTGCTGAGGGGATGGGAAGGGAGAGGGGGAGAAGCAGAGGTAAATGGGGGGAAAAGAGGGTTAAGCTGTGGAGAGGTGAAGGGGGACGTGATACAGGGAGTAGAGGGAGAAGAGGAGCTCAGTCTGGGAATACCTCCTTTACCTACTGCTTGCTTGATCAAGTCACTTAACTTCTCTCTGCCTCAGTTACCTCATCTCTAAAAGGGAGATTAAACCCTCCTCCAATTCAAACTGTGAATCCCATGTGGGACAGGGACTGTGTTCAACCTGATAAGCTCGTATTTATCCCAGCACTTAGACCAGTGCTTGATGCAAAATAAGCACTTAAACAAAAAAAAGACAACTTCCTCTCCTTCAGTCACAGCTCCCTACTGACTTTCATTTTTAGCTTGTGTACTGTGTATTTATCTTTGTTCTTTATGCTGCTTAAGTGTTTTAGTGCTTCACTGCTCCCGATGTGTCTGTTTCTGGCATTTAGAGAAGCAGCGTGGCTCAGTGGAAAGAGCCTGGGCTTCGGAGTCAGAGGTCATGGGTTCGACTCCCGACTCTGCCACTTGTCAGCTGTGTGACTGTGGGCAAGTCACTTCACTTCTCCGTGCCTCAGTTACCTCATCTGTAAAATGGGGATTAACTGTGAGCCCCACGTGGGACAACCTAATTACCCTGTATCTCCCCTAGCGCTTAGAACAGTGCTCTGCACATAGTAAGCGCTTAACAAATACCAACTTTATTTACTTTATTAAGGCCTCTTGGAGGAGGTGAGTTTTAAGTAGTGTTTTGAAGAGGGGAAGAGAATTAGTTTGGCGGAGGTGAGGAGGGAGAGCGTTCCGGGACCACGGGAGGACATGGCCCAGGGGTTGATGGTGGGATAGGCGAGACCGAGGGACGGTGAGGAGGTGGGTGGCAGAGGAGCGGAGCGTGCGGGGTGGGCAGTAGAAAGAGAGAAGGGAGGAGAGGTAGGAAGGGGCAAGGTGATGAAGAGCCTTGAAGCCTAGAGTGAGGAGTTTTTGTTTGGAGCGGAGGTTGATAGGCAACCACTGGAGGTGTTTAAGAAGGGGAGTGACATTCCCAGATCGTTTCTGCAGGAACTTGAGCCAGGCAGCGGAGTCAAGAATAGATTGGAGCGGGGAGAGAGAGGAGGAAGGGAGATCAGAGAGAAGGCTGACACAGTAGTCTAGTCGGGATATAACTAGAACCTGTAGCAGTAAGGTAGCCGTTTGGGTGGAGAGGAAAGGGCGGATCTTGCCCAGAGGTGACAGATCCCAAGTGCATAAGGGAGCAGGAGCTGGGGAAAAGAGGGCTTAATCAGGGAAGGCCTCTTAGAGTAAACATGACTTTAATTATACTTTGAAAGTGGAAAGAGTGGTGCTCTGGCATATATGGAGGGAGAAGGAGTTCCCGGGTAGGGGGGAGGTAGTGGGCAAGAGGTCGGTGTCGAGATAGACAAGTTTGGAGCACAGTGAGTAAGCTGGAATTAGAGGAGTGAATTGTGCTGGCTGGACTGTTGTAGAAGATCCATGAGGTGAGGTAGGATGGGTCAAGCTGATTGAGTGCTTTAAAGAAAATAGTAAAGAGTTTCTATTCAATATGGAGGTGGATGGGCAGCCATTGGAGGTTCTTGAGGGAGGAGACATGGACTGAACTTATTTTTAGAAAAATGATCCATGTACACAGAGTGAAGTATGGACTGGAGTGGGGAGAGGCAGGGGGTCAGGAGGTCAGTGAGGAAGCAGATGGTGTAGTTAAGGTGGGATAGGGTAAGTGCTTGGCTGAACATGGTAGCAGTTTAGATGGATTTTAGCAATGTTGAGAAGGTAGAACGGACATAATTTGGTGACAGATTTAATTTATGGGTGGAATGAGAAAGATGAAAAGTCAAGGACAGTGCTTGGGCTATGGGTTTGTGAGATAGGGAGGATGATGGGATTGTCCACAGTGATGAGAAAGACAGGGGGAGGACCAGATTTGCATGGGAAGATAAATTCAGTTTGGGATATGTTTAGTTTGATCATGACAGAAATGATAACAATAATAATAATAACAGTGATGCAATATTTATTCAGCACATATTTTGCACCAAGCACTGGGGTAGAAACAATATAATCAGATCTGATACTTTTCATGTCCCACAGTAATCTAAAAGCGAGAATGGCAATTTTATCCCTATTTTACAGATAAAGAAACTGAGGCCCAGAAATGTTAAGTGATTTGCTCAAGGTCACACAGCCTGCAAGTGATGGAGCCAGGTTTAGAATCTGGATTTCCTGTCCCATGCTCTTTCCAGTATGATGGGACTTCCTCCCAGAGTTGATATTTTAGGAGGACTTTGAAGGAATGGGGAAAGTGGTTTGGAGAAGCAGAGGGTAGAAGATCTTCTGGTCAGACAAGTGTGGTGGCATTTCAAGCCTTATCCTCTCTTTCTGTGGATGATTTCTTTTTCTTCTGTTCCTCTAGACTGTAAGGTCATTATGGGCAGGGAGCATGTCTATATTGTGAGCCTGTTCTCGCCTATCCCACCGTCGACCCCTGGGCCACGTTCTCCCGCGGTCCTGGAACGCCCTCCCTCCTCACCTCCGCCAAACTGATTCTCTTCCCCTCTTCAAAACCCTACTTAAAACTCACCTCCTCCAAGAGGCCTTCCCAGACTGAGCTCCCCTTCTCCCTCTACTCCCTCTACCACCACCCCCCTTCACCTCTCCGCAGCTTAACCCTCTTTTCCCCCCATTTCCCTCTGCTCCTCCCCTTCTCCCTTCCCATCCCCTCAGCACTGTACTCGTCTGCTCAACTGTATATATTTTCATTACCCTATTTATTTTGTTAATGAAATGTACATTGCCTTGATTCCATTTAGTTGCCATTGTTTTTACGAGATGTTCTTCCCCTTGACTCTATTTATTGCCATTGTTCTTGTCTGTCCGTCTCCCCCGATTAGACTGTAAGCCCATCAAACAGCAGGGACTGTCTCTATCTGTTGCCGACTTGTTCATCCCAAGCGCTTAGTACAGTGCTCTGCACATAGTAAGCTCATACTATTGAATGAATGAATGAATTGGGCAGGGAGTGTCTCTGTTGTGGAATTGTACATTCCAAGCGCTCAGTACAGTGCTCTGCACATAGTAAGCGCTCAATAAATACTATTGAATGAATGAATGTCTACCAAGTCTGTTGTTATTGTGTACTCTCCCTAGGTCTTACTACAGTGCTCTGCACACAGCTAAGTAGAGAAACAGCGTGGCTCAGTGGAAAGAGCCCGGGCTTGGGAGTCAGAGACTGTGGGTTCTAATCCTGGCCCCGCTGCTTGCCAGCTGTGTGACTTTGGGCATCACTTAACTTCTCTGGGCCTCAGTGACCTCATCTGTAAAATGGGGATTAAAACTGTGAGCCCCACGTGGGACAATGTGATCACCTTGTATCCCTCAGCACTTAGAACAGTGCTTTGCACATAGTAAGCGCTTAACAAATACCACCATTTTACTCAACAATTGATTGATTGATACATGTGACCATAAGGTTATTCGGAGATGCTAATGTGGCTTTCACTCGGAGAAAGAGAAAACAAATGACTGTGGTTATTATTATTATTATTGGGTATTTGTTTAGCGCTTAACTATTTGCCAGGCACTGTCTAAGTGCTGTGGTGGATACAAGCAGATTGGGTTGGACACATATTTGTCCACATGGGAGTCACAGTCTCAATTCCCATTTCACAGATGTGGTAACTGAGGCCCAGAGAAGTGAAGTGACTTGTCCAGGGTCACACAGAAGACAGGTGGTGGAGCCGGGATCAGAACCCTTGACCTTCTGACTCCCAGGCCCTGTCTCTCTCCGCTACACCATGCCGCTTCACTTTTTACATACACACACGCACACATATTCACATGTACACACACTCACCATCAGGCTGAAGAATAGAGTAATTCCTCATTGAACCTGTTTGTTCAGTGGAGTTGGGGGAATGTAGATTTGTATCATTGGGAATGGAAAAGAATGGTTGTTCTCATGTTGACAGGGCTTGGTCAAGCATCCCTACCATAGCTTGTTGGTTCTAGAAAGCAGTGCCAGACAATCTGGGCTGTCCTACTGAACCTAATTTCTAATATGCCATCCTTTGCCACCCCACCATCTACAAATGACCCATTGCTTTCCAGACATTAGCTTACAAATCCTTCTCAAGCTCCAAGTGAAGCAGAGGCAGCTCTATATTGGGAAAGTCCTGGGAATATTAATGAGGCTTTTTCAGTGGTTGGCTACAACCTACTCATCTCCTGTGGAGGAGAAAGGCAGACACCTTGTCCAGTCAGTTGTCCCTGGTCAAGGGATGAGGTGGGGAGAGTTAGAAGGGGTAATGTCATCAAAGTCAGTCTCACAGGGAGTGGATCCGTCTGAAAATAAGGGGTTGGGGAGAGCTGCCTCTGCCTGATTCCTTAGATTTCTTCCCAAGCCCCTTGGCTCAAATTTCTGCTCTGCAGTAGGAGTAGCCTCCAAGGGTCTCTACTTAATAATAATGATAATGGTATATGTTAAGCACTTACTATGTGCCAAGTACTGTTCTAAGCACTGGGGTAGATACAAGGTTGTCCTTGTATCAGTCAATATATCATATTAATCAATTAGGTTATCCCACTTGGGATCATAGTTTTAATCCCCATTTTACAGATGAGGTAACTGAGGCACAGAGAAGTAAAGTGACTTGCCCAAGGTCACAGCATACAAATGGCAGAGCAATGATTAGAACCCATGTCCTCTGACTCCCAAGCCCGTACTCTTGCCACTAAGCCATGCTGCTTCTCCGCCACTTCTTCTACTTCCATCTCTAATCACCCCACCCCCAAGTGCAGAGTCCATAGAGCTGGGGCAGTAAAACCAATCCACATATATCTTTCCAAGCTCAGGGGAGCTCTTCAGTTCAGCCAAATGAAAGCACGACCAATAATCCAATAAAACCTTTACAGACATTGAATACAAACCCCAGGACAGAGGGTTGTACAATCTATATCAGCTTTTTTCTCTCATTTTTTTCCTTTATAAATCCCTCACTTGAACCCTGAAAGCAACACCGATCAAAGCTAATGAAAATGCCAAAGCTTTCTCCCAGTAGCCTGTAATAGACTGATCCACCGCCCTTGCTCCGGCCTTGCTCGTCTTTCCAGACTACTAGCTTCAAGCCAAGGTACCTGGCAGGAGAGAGAGAGAAAACTCACATCTGACTCCCTCCATTTTTCCCCCTACATTTTCATAGTCCACAGGTCTGTATGGTCAGTAGGTTCACTCATTTGAGACCTGGGGTCTCTCTCCCTCTAGATTGCTCCAGGAAAGTCCAAATTTTTTAGGCTGGGCAAGCTCAATTTTACTTTCTGAGTTAGAGGATTTTGTCCTCCCCACTCTTGAATTCTTCCCTTACTGCAGGCTCCCATTCCAGTTCCTTGGAAAAATCATTGCCCTGGTGATGGCCATGTAATAAAATTGTTTCCAACTCCTACCAAGAGATAAACCCTTGACTTTGTAAATTACTTTTGGGCAGAGATCAGATCTACCTTCTACTTGGAGAAGCAGCGTGGCTCAGTGGAAAGAGCACGGGCTTTGGAGTCAGAGGTCATGGGTTCAAATCCCAGCTCTGCCACTTGTCAGCTGTGTGACTGTGAGCAAGTCACTTCACTTCTCTGGACCTCAGTTACCTCATCTGTAAAATGGGGATTAAGACTGTGAGCCCCACGCGGGACAACCCGATTCCCCTGTGTCTACCCCAGCGCTTAGAACAGTGCTCTGCACATAGTAAGCGCTTAACAAATACCAACATTATTATTATTATTATCTACCAGCTCTACTGTATGAGAGTTCCCCAGGTGCTTGGTATAGTGTTCTGCACACAGTAAGGGCCCAATAAATACCACTAATTGATTGATTGACTGATTGAGGGAGAGGCTGAGATTAGAGTTGACCTGAAATGATTTCTAGAATTGTTGAGGAGAATTAATAATCATGATTATAATTAACAATTATGGCATTTGCTAAGCACTTACTAGGTGCCATGCCCTGTTCTGAGCACTGAGGTAGATACAAGATAATCAGGTTGGATGAAATCCCTTATCCCACATGGGACTCATAGTTTTCATCCTCATTTTACAGATGAGGAAACTGAAGCACAGAGAAGCTAATAATGATAATGATATTTGTTTAGCACTTACTATGGGCCAGGCACTGTACTAAGCGCTGGGGTGGATACAAGCAAATTGAGTTGGACACAGTCCCTGTCCCATGTGGTGCTCACAGTCTCAATCTCCACTTTACAGATGAGGTAACTGAGGCCCAGAGAAGTGAGCTGATTCACCCAAGGTCACACAGCAGACAAGTGTCAGAGACGGGATTAGAACCCATGACCTTCTGACTCCCAGGATCATGCTCTAACCAGGATGCCATGCTGCTTCTTGCCCAAGATCACATGGCAGACAACTGGCAGAGCTGGGATTAGAACCCACATCCTCTAACTCCCAAGCCCATGCTCTTGCCACTAGGCCATGCTGAATTCTGATGAGGGATGCTTGTATCTGGGGATGATGGCCAAATAGGGGAAGTAGCTGAAGACTCTCCCTTTACGAGTAATGTATTCCCGCTCCTATTGTTATGGTTGTTAATGTATTGGTTTGCTTTATTTTTCGTGTTCTTTCATGTCTATCCTCCTTTCTCACCCAACTCATTTTAGATTGTGAGTCTCCCGTGGGCTACAGACCATTTCTGAACTATCCTTTTACATTAGTCGATTGTTTTGAAAAAAGTAAATGCTTGATAAAAAATAATTATTAGTAGCAACAGTAACAAATCATAACAATAATTGCTGCCTAGAAATGTTTTCTGGATTGCAGTCTGGCTGAGACCAAGACTCTTCTAGCTTCTTCATCTAACTGGATCTCTTACTGATATTGCTATTGGAGAGAAAGATTATTCACATCATTGGTCAGGGGCTCCCACCTCAGAATTGAGGCTTACCATGTAGGAGACATGATGGTGGTGATGGTGATGATGATGATGATGATGATATTAGTGTCCCCAGATTAGCTACAGAGATCCCTAGCTTGGCCTAGTGAATAGAGCACAAGTTTGGGAATCAGAAGGACCTGGGTCCAAATCCCGACTCTGCTACTTGTCCGCTGTAGCCCAGGAACATCTCCTCACATCCTCCTCCTTCTCCTTCTCTTCCTCCTCTCCTTCCCCTGCTGCTCCCTCAAGTGACTGGAGCCAGCAGATGCAGTATCACTATGGGGTCCCATGTGCCTCCCTCTGCACCCCTGGACAGATTTTGCAGGGACCCAGGGTAAGAAAGAAGATAGAGATCTCTCACACGTGTGCTCATCTTCTGGCTCTGTGTCATATCAGTTTTTCATGGGAGCTCCCCCTTGTCCTTGGCAATGGGAGTGTCAATAGGGCTAGTTATTTGTCCTCGAGCACCCCTCCCACCATGCCCCACCCTGTTTTAGTCTAAATTTGGGCTAGATTACCAGTTACAGGGAGCGCTAATAGAGGCTACATACCACCTCATCTCATTTATTCACTTCCCCCTGGAAGTTCATTCAGAGGAGACCCTATTGCACTTTAACGTCAGCATCCCCTTTAACAGTGGCCTTAAGAGGAGCAGTGTGGCCCATTGGGAAAAGCACAGGTCTGGGAGTCAGAGTACTTGAGTTCTAATCTCAGCCTACCCACTTGCCTGTTGTGTGACCTTGAGCAAGTCACTTCACTTCTCTGGCCCCCAGTTTCCTCATCTGTAAAATGAGGATTGAATACCTGTTCTGGCTTCTACGTTGACTGTGAGCCCCATGTGGAAAAGGAACTGTGTCCAATCTAATTAAATTGCATCTGCCTCAGTCCTTAGAATAGTGCTTGGCACATAGTAAGTGTTTAACCATAACAATACCATACCGTAACAATAAAGAGTCAGTCATGGTGGTTGCTGGGGCTCAGTCAGACAGTAGGCTGCCCTGCCCAGGATGCAATATTGTATCCCTAAGGCTGGGCCCGGCTGTAAGGATGTTTTGGGGTGGATGTGTTCCAGCCCCTCTGATGTTTTGCATCCATGGCAGCTATCTGAAAAGTCCATTTCAGGTCCCATCTTCACTAAGAGGGACATGTGAGGAGAATGACCACAGGAAAACCAAACAGTCACTCTGGGATGCTAAAGTACAGCACTCTATACCCAGAAAGTGTTGCATGAATACTATTACCTCTGTGATGAGATGAACCACCATTACCTGTAAGGCAACTGGACAAAAGCAACACTTTAAATACACAGTGAAGCAAAAATCTCAGCCAATTTAGCATAGACGTGGCATTGGCTCCAAAAACACAACTGATTTATTGATTGTTTAGCATGAGTGGTTTCAGGAAGATTTTAACACCAAGAAGAAATGTGAACAGCACCAGGCAAAGACAGCACACAGTGTAAGGACAATCATAACACACAGATGATGCAGAGAAGATTTCCATGAACATTCCAGCATCTGCACACTTGATTTGAAATCACACTATCAGTATCTGTCCTTCAGTTTTTGATCAATCAGTTGTATTTATTGAGCATTTACACTGTGAAGAAAGCTATGCTAAGCCATTAAGAGAGTAAAGTACACTGAGTTGATAGACACATTTCCTGCCCAAAAGGAGCTCACAGTCTGGAGGGGAGACAGACATTAATATAAATGAATATGTATATATTTTATGTATTTATTTATGTATATGAATAAATAAATTAGGGAGTTGTACATCAGTTCATAAAATGATATTCCTGATGGTGAGATTTAGGGTAGTTTTTTTGTGCTTATCCTTATATTTTGTTGATTCACTATCTTTGATTGATTTTAATCTGTCTCCCTCATTATAGTATTAAGCTCCTTGAGTGCAGTTATCATGTCCACCTACTCTGTAGCACAGTGCTTAGCCCAATGTTCTGCATACAGTAAGCATTCAGTCAGTACCACTGATTGATTTTTATCAGATGGGAGGCTAAGACAGGTGAGTCTTGATGATCCCTTCCAAATCAGTGCAGGTGATCACTGCCCCATGCGGCATTATTTTATGTGGTCTCTGCAGTCCCTGGCTGTGCTGTCATTTCTCCCTCTTGGGGGGTCATGATTTCTCCACCACTCATGCTCCAAGACACCGTTCCATTTTGATTTTCAGCCCACCAGCCTGATTCTATTGTATCCAGGTCACCCACTGCTATGTTTTAGTTATGTGGGTGGGATAGTGTTTCACTGGGCCTCTAAGGTGTTCTTTCATTCAGTCAATCAACAAATCAGGCAATGGCATTTATTGATTGCTTATTATGTGCAGAGAGCTTTCCTTTCTATCTCTTTTGTTGTGAACCTCATTTCATCTCACCAGCTTTTGGGGTACACTGCTGTTATCCATTCTCCTCCCATCTCTCACCCAGAGGATGTTCTCTGAAATTGATTTTATTGCCTGTTTTCCCCTCTAGACTGCTGCACTTCTTGTGCGTAGAGATCATTTCTACCAACTCTACTGTACTGTACTCCTCCAAACACTTAATACAGTGCTCTGCACCTAGTAAGTGCTCAATAAATACCAGTGATGGATTGATTAGTGTGAAGAGTCTTATTTTGGTCTTATTGGATTGATTGCATTCCAAAACCTATTTGTGATCCTGCCATGTCACTTCATTCTATATAAATATGCATCCCGAGTAACTACTGCCACTCAAAAAACTTTACTAATTTTCTCTGCATAGGTTCTGGGAAACCAAAACTAAGTTATCATTGATTGTGAGCCCCATGAGGAACAGGGACTCTAATTGATATGAATAACTTTGATCTTATCCTGAGTACAATACTTGGCTCGTAGTAAGAAGTTAATAAATGCTATAGCTAAACTTAACCAACTCAGTCATACGGCCCCATAATCCAGGGTAGTAAGGAGAGACTGGGGAGAAAAAGAAGACTAGAAAGAGAAGCAGCATGGTATGGTGGATTAAGCAAGGGCTTGGTAGTCAGAGAACCTGGGTTCTAATCCTGGCTCCATCACTTGTCTGCTGGGTGACTTTGGGCAAGTCACTTAACTTTTCTGTGCCTCAGTTCCCTCATCTGTAAAATGGGAATTAAGACTGTGAGCCCCATGTGGGACATGGTCTGTGTCCAACCTCATTAGCATGAAAATGCCCAAGGATTTAGTACAGTGCCTGGCAAATAAGTGCTTAACAAATACCTTTAGGAAAAACAAAAAAAGGAAATGTGATGATGCTGACAAGGAGCCTAAGGACTATGCAGAACTCAAATTTGGGCACAGCCAAGCCCAGCTTCTTTCCCCTGTTAGAACCAGGTGGTCCTTATGGCAGGCAGTCAATCAGTCATATTTACTGAGGTCTTATGATGTGCGGGACACTGTACTAAGCACTTAAGAGAGTGCAATATAACAATATAGCAAACACATTCCCTGCCCAACAAGCTTACAGCCTAGAGAGGGTGACTGACGTTAATATAAATAAATAAATTACGGATATGTACATAGGTGTTACGGGGCTCTGAGAGGGTCAACAGCTCTCCTAATGGTGGCCTTAGGAGAGGTGAACAACTTTCTGTTCATCTTCCCAAACTGGAAGAAGGAAATTATTCTTCTTTCTCTGACATGGTATTTGATAAAGTCTCTCGAGAGGCAGGAGAGGACCCTTGGTTTTCCAGCTCCTTCTCTCACTGTCATGACATGTGAAGGTAGAGATCTAGGAATTCTTACACTACTGTCATCCTCCTTTTTACCCAGTGAGAATAAGGAACTTTCTGCAGTACAGAATGAAGACACCCTTTCTGAAACATCATTTTCCTCTTTCCTCACCCCAGTTCCTTGTCCAATCCAGCTAATAATGATAGTAATAATAATAATATTTGTTAAGCTTTTCCTATGTGCTAAGCACTGCATCTCTGTGTCTTTCTCTCAGTGTCTGTCTCTCTCTGTGTCTCCCTGCTTCTGTCTCTGCCACTGTTTATTGCTCCTTCTTTGTGTGTCTGTCTCCACTACTCTCTCTGCTTCTCTATGAGTTTTGTCAGTTCTAGACTGTAAGCCCAACCTCTTCCCCCACTTCACTCTAAGCCCCTTGTGGGCAGGAAATGTCTACCAACTCTTTATATTGTACTCTCCCAGGCAATTTACTACTGTGCTCTGCACTCTGTAAGTGCTCAATAAATATGATTGATTGATCGATTCTCTGCTTCTGTTTCTGCCTCTATCTCTACCTCTTTCTCCCTTTTATGTCTCTGTCTCTCTCTGTTTCTGCTCTGTATCCTTGTTATTTCTCCCTCTCTCCTTGTGTTTCTGTTTCTCTCTGTCATTCTGTTTCTCTTCCTTCATTCTCCCAATACTTTCTCCTAATACTCTCCATTTAACATCTTGCTCACACCCTTAAACACCTTAAGAATAGACAAACCCTGCCTTCTTTTAGCCCCTCACTCTGCCTAAACTGCTGAACTCTGGGGGAAGCAGAGGGCAGAGGTCATTACAAGGTGCCACGCTTAGCCTGTTTATTTGCTTTTATAGTAACACTGATACTTATGGTACTTGTTAAGTGCTTACTATGGGCCAAGGATTGTTCTAAGTACTGGGATAGATACAAGTTCATCAAGTTGGACACAGTCCCTGTCCCTCATGGGGCTCACAGTCTAAGTAGGAGGGAGTAGAATTTAATCCTCATTTTACAGAGGGGGTAACTGAGGCACAGAGGAGTTAAGTGACCTTGGGACAGTCACTTAACTCCTCTGCACCTCATTTATCCCATCTTGACCCAGGTCACAAAGCAGACATGTGGCAGAACCGGGATTAGAACACAGGTACTCTGACTCCTGTTCTGAAGTTTTTCCACTAAGCCACACTTCTTCTCATTTCTAATGGCATTTCTTCAGTACTTACCATGTGCCACACAACACACGAGTGGCAGAGGGGATTAGAACCTGGGTCCATTGAATCCCAGGCTAGAGCTCTATCCATTACGCCACACCGCTTCTCTGGTTGAGCAGTCTGGGCATGGAAGAATTCCAGGTTTCCTCCTGCTTCTCAGTTTAGAAGTCCTGAAACATCCAATGGTTCCTATTAGTATTCTGAAAGAGAGCTTCCCGCTGATGGC
This sequence comes from Ornithorhynchus anatinus, assembly GCF_004115215.2. Lineage (NCBI taxonomy): Eukaryota > Metazoa > Chordata > Mammalia > Monotremata > Ornithorhynchidae > Ornithorhynchus > Ornithorhynchus anatinus. Next base: position 19,883,050 of record NC_041732.1, read on the forward strand.
ATTTGTGGGAAGCCAGACTGTCAATTTATTTATACCCAGCCTCGGGGCATAACCACTGTGCATGTGTAAAGCTATTGAGATGCAGAAAATACTCTGTGTGTGTGTGTGTGTGTGTGTGTGTGTGTGTGTGTGTGTATACATATTGACTAGAGGTGAAGTGTAGAGTGGAAATCTATTGCCCTGTAGGTTGGAAAAGTGACTAACAGTGGGATATAAAGATGTCCAAAGATAGCGATGGTGTTTTTGCTAAATGGAGGCTATTTTTCCATCCATCTATTAGTAGTTTCTCCTGAAGGGGTAAATCTGAAGGAATAAGCCCGGTACTCCTGACAGGGAAGATAAGGAAGCATGTATGTACATATCTATATATTATATAGTATAAAGTATTGATTTCAATTAATGTCTGTCTCCCCCCTCAGACTCTAAACTCACTGTGGGTGGGGAATGTGTCTACTAACTCTATTCTATTGTACTCTCCCAAGCATTCAGTAGAGTGCTTTGCATACAATAAGTGCTCAATAAATACCATTGATTGATTGATTGACAGCTTTGAGGCAGACTATGTAGACCCCACTAGGGTAGCTATAATTAAGACCTCCTTCATGGTAGGAAACCTGGAGCTCTTTGGAAAGACATTGTGAAGTATTGGTTAGAGCATCGACTGAGGTTATCAGAAAATGTGATTTCTACTTTTATCATGTTGGGGTACAGAGTTTGGAATTAAACTCTTTTCCTCTCCCCCCTCTGATAAAATGTAACAATTTTTATGGCATTTATTAAGTGCTTATTCTGTGCAAGGCACTGTACAAAGCACTGGGGTAGATACAAGCTAATCAGATTGAACACAATCCATGTCCCACATGGGGCTCACAGTCTTAAGCTCCATTTTCAGATGAGGTAACTGAAGCACAGAGAAGTTAAGCGACTTGCCAAAGGTCACATGGCAGGCAAGTGGCAGAGCTGGGATTAGAACCCAGGTCTTTTGGATCCCTAAACTCCTGCTCTATACACTAGGTAAAACTTAGAACGTACACCTTATCTCTGGAATGATGTTGTGAGAATGATTTAATTCATAAATACTGAGGTCATGGCAAAAGTAGCAGAGGAACTTTGGTCTCTTCTCCCCAGATATTTCTTAGATAAGCCCCCTCTCAGCACCACCCTCCCCACTGCTGCAACTTGCTTGTGCAATCTTGTGAAAGAAGCTCGCTAGCATAATCCCTCTAGACTGTAAACTCCCATGGACAAGGAATGTGTCTGCTAATTCTGTGGCATTGTGCTCTCCCAAATGCTTAGAACAGCACTCTCCATATAATAAGTGCTCAATAAATATGACTGATTGGCTGATTGATCAATCACTTCTCTTCTGACTCCTTTATTCATCATTTCAGGTTTCACCTCTATGATTTACCTTCCCCAAGAGGGAAGGGAAAAGACGGGCTACCAATAGTAATAATAATTATTGTATCTGTTAAGCGCATACTATGAGTCAGACACTGTTCTAAACTTTAGGGTAAATTAAAAAAAGTTAATCAGGTTGGGCACAGTTCATGTCCTACATGTGGTTCACAATCTAAATAGGAATGAAACAGGTATTGAATCTCCATTTTATACATGAGCAAAGCAAAGCACAGAGAAGTGCAATGATTTGCCCAAGGCCACAAAACAGACTAGTGGCAGAGGTGGGATTAGAACTCAGGTACTCTGACTGAAAAGCACAGGTTCTTTCAAGTAGGCCATGCTGCTTCTCTACTTAGCTCTATGCCACCCAGGTTCACTCCCAAGAGGAGCAAATTACAGAGACTGCTGACCCCCGCCAACCAATTTACTGGGAACCAGCATGGCCTAGTGAAAAAAATGTGGGCCTGAAATCAGATATCCAGGGTTCTAATCTTTGCCCTGACACTTAGTTGCTTTCTGATCTTGAGCAAGTCACTTCACTTCTCTATACCTCAGTTCCCTCAAATACAAAATGGGGATTCAATACTTGTTCTCCCTCCGTCTTAAGACTCTGAGCCCCATGTGGGAGTTGATTATCTTGTATCTACCCCAGCACTTCGTAATGTGCTTGGCACATAGTAAGTGTTTCACAAAAGCCGGAGTTTTTCCTTGTTATTTAACCCTGCCTAAAAATCCCTCAGCAACATAGTTAATTCTGCAGCTGCTCCTGGAGAGTTGTGAGTGTGTGTGTGTATGTGAGTGTTCTTGTGTGTGTATATGTGCATGCACCCCACGCATGGTGCCATTTCAGAGGAAGATTGTTATTACTGTTGCTGTTTTTCATGCCATTTTTGGGAGTTTTTTTATTAGTTTGGTTGCCTCCAGCAGAGAAGAGAAGCTTCAGTGCTGCAGAAGTGTCAGTAAATCAGACCCCAAAGCTACACTTAAGTTGACAATAAGTTTACGTGTCTCTGCTTCACAGGCTCTTTCCTTAAATGTGCTGCAGCTTCAGACTTAACCCATCCTCGGGCAGAGAAGAGAGCCCCCCTGGACCCTTCTTAGCGGGAAATGTTGGTATTTGTTAAGCGCTTACTATGTGCCGAGCACTGTTCTAAGCGCTGGGGTAGACACAGGGGAATCAGGTTGTCCCACGTGGGGCTCACAGTCTTAATCCCCATTTTACAGATGAGGGAACTGAGGCACCGAGAAGTTAAGTGACTTGCCCAAAGTCACACAGCTGACAAGTGGCAGAGCCGGGGTTCGAACCCATGACCTCTGACTCCAAAGCCCGTGCTCTTTCCAGGGAAACTCCCTAGTTGACCCGGAGGCTAGGAATGTGTAGAGATCTGCATGGGAATTCAGGAGAGGAAGGGAAAGAATCAAATTCATCAGCTGAACTGGTCTAACATTCCCTTGACATCCTTATAGAGTGGGCCATCTTTTCTATGATATTTGATAAGTGCTTACTATGTGGCAGGCACTGTACTAAGCACTGGGGTAGATCCAGGTTAATCAGGTTTAACACAGTCGATGTCCCACTGGAGCTCAAAGTCATTCATTCATTCATTCAATAGTATTTATTGAGCGCTTACTATGTGCAGAGCACTGTACTAAGCGCTTGAAATGAACAAGTCGGCAACAGATAGAGACAGTCCCTGCCGTTTGACGGGCTTACAGTCTAATCGGGGGAGACAGACAGACAAGAACAATGGCAATAAATAGAGTAAATGGGAAGAATATCTCATAAAAACAATGGCAACTAAATAGAATCAAGGCGATGTACATTTCATTAACAAAATTAACAAAATAAATAGGGTAATGAAAATATATACAGTTGAGCAGATGGGTACAGTGCTGAGGGGATGGCAAGGGAGAGGGGGAGGAGCAGAGGGAAAAGGGGGGAAAAGAGGGTTAAGCTGCGGAGAGGTGAAAGGGGGGTGGTAGAGGGAGTAGAGGGAGAAGGGGAGCTCAGTCTGGGAAGGCCTCTTGGAGGAGGTGAGTTTTAAGTAGGGTTTTGAAGAGGGGAAGAGAATCAGTTTGGCGGAGGTGAGGAGGGAGGGCGTTCCAGGACCGCAAGAGAACGTGGCCCAGGGGTCGATGGTGGGATAGGCGAGACCGAGGGATGGTGAGGAGGTGGGCGGCAGAGGAGCGGAGCGTGCGGGGTGGGCAGTAGAAAGAGAGACGGGAGGAGAGGTAGGACGGGGCAAGGTGATGTAGAGCCTTGAAACCTAGAGTGAGGAGTTTTTGTTTGGAGCAGAGGTTGATAGGCAACCACTGGAGGTGTTTAAGAATGGGAGTGACATGCCCAGATCATTTCTGCAGGAAGATGAGCCGGGCAGAGGAGTGAAGAATAGACTGGAGCGGGGCGAGAGAGGAGGAAGGGAGGTCAGAGAGAAGGCTGACACAGTAGTCTAGTAGGGATATAACAAGAACCTGTAGCAGTAAGATAGCCATTTGGGTGCAGAGGAAAGGGCGGATCTTGGCGATATTGTAAAGGTGAAACCGGCAGGTCTCGGTAACGGATAGGATGTGGGGGGTGAACGAGAGAGACGAGTCAAGGATGACACCGAGATTGCGGGCCCGAGAGATGGGAAGGATGGTCGTGCCATCCACGGTGATAGGGAAGTCTGGGAGAGGACCGGGTTTGGGAGGGAAGATGAGGAGCTCAGTCTTGCTCATGTTGAGTTTTAGGTGGCGGGCTGACATCCAGGTGGAGACATCCCGGAGGCAGGAGGAGATGCGAGCCTGAAGGGAGGGGGAGAGGACAGGGGCGGAGATGTAGATCTGCGTGTCATCTGCGTAGAGATGGTAGTCAAAGCCGTGAGAGCGAATGAGTTCACCAAGGGAGTGAGTGTAAATGGAGAACAGAAGAGGGCCAAGAACTGACCCTTGAGGAACTCCAACAGTTAAAGGATGGGAGGGGAAGGAGGCGCCAGCAAAGGAGACCGAGAATGACCGGCCAGAGAGATAAGAGGAGAACCAGGAGAGGACGGAGTCCGTGAAGCCAAGGTGAGATAAGGTATGGAGGAGAATGGGATGGTTGACAGTGTCAAAGGCAGCTGAGAGGTCAAGGAGGATTAGAATGGAGTAGGAGCCATTGGATTTGGCAAGAAGGAGGTCATGGGTGACCTTAGAGAGAGCAGTCTCGGTAGAGTGGAGGGGACGGAAGCCAGATTGGAGGGGGTCCAGGAGAGAATGGGAGTTAAGGAATTCTAAGCAGCGATTGTAAGCGACTCGTTCTAGGATTTTGAAAAGGAAGGGTAGTAGGGAGATAGGGCGATAACTGGAGGGGGAAGTGGGGTCAAGAGCGGGTTTTTTAGGATGGGGGAGACATGGGCATGTTTGAAGGCAGAGGGGAAGGAGCCATTGAAGATTGAGTGGTTAAAAATAGAAGTTAAGGAAGGGAGGAGGGCAGGGGCAATGGTTTTAATATGGTGAGAGGGAATGGGGTCCGAGGCGCAGGTGGAGGAGGTGGCACTTGTGAGGAGGGAGGAGATTTTCCCATTTTGCAGATGAGGTAATTGATGCGCAGAGAAGCTGTCTGACTTGCCCAAAGTCACACAACAGATAAGTGGTAGAGCCAGATTTAGGTCCCAGGTCCTTCTGAGTGCCAGGCCCATGCTCTACTCACATCTCTTGCAAGAGGCCTTCCCAGATTTAGCCCTCTTTCCTCCATATCCTTCTCCCTTCTTCATTATTTATGCACTTGGATCTGTGACTTTTGGGCATGTGTTATTCACCCCACTCTCAACCCCTCTCCACTTATGTACAGATCTATAAATCATACATTAGAATTAATTGATTTATAGTAATGTCTGACTCCCCTTCTAGACTGTAAACTCACTGTGGACAGGGAATATGTCCGCCAACTCTTTTGCATTGTACTTTACTCTGAACATAGTAAGCACTCAAAAAATTCAACTGGTGATACCTGGTTGGGTGTAGAATCACACACTATACACTGGGAGAATATTCATAATAGGTCAAAGACACAGACTGTGCCATCATGCTTTTGGTGGAGAAACCAAATTGGAAGAGTGATGCAAACAGGCAGCTCAGGACCTCAGTCACTCCTTTGCTGAAAAGGAGCTGTGACAATTAGCATGTCCAAGATTCAAGCCAGGCATCCCTGGACCCAAAGAGAAAGCAAGTCTAGAAAAGGGGCTTGGAAAACTGGCCTTGGTTCCCTAGTGAGGGTCACCAGAGCACTACTGTGATGTGGAAATTGGGAGCATGGTATTTTTGCTTTTAATTGGTATTAGTTAAGGGCTTACTATGTGTCAGACACTGTTCTAAGCACTAGGGTAGATACAAAGAATTCAGGTTGGACACAGTCCATGTCTCACATGGGACTCACAGTCTCAATCCCCAATTTACAGAGGAGGTACCTAAGGCATGGAGAAGTGAAGTGACTTGCCCAAGGTCACACAACAGACAAGTGCCAAAGCTGGGATTAGTTCCCATGTCATTCTGACTACAGGGCCCATGCTCTATCTACTAGGCCATGCTGCTCTCTATTTTACCATGCAGTTCAGTTCAATTTTCAGCTGTCCATTGCCCTATCCATTATTGATTTTAAGGTCTGACTCCTCCTGTAGACTGCAAGCTTCTTGTGGGCAGGGATCACATCTACCAACCCTACTGTTTTTTACTTACCTAAGCACTCAGGCCAGTGCTCTGCACACAGTAGGTGGTCAATAAATATCACTGACTGAATGACTGAGCTGCCCCCATTACATTTTCTGACTGAAGTCACAGCCAGGTCCGTGACTGGGTGCTTCCTGAAATACCTCACTGATTTGAGAGGTGAAGGCAGGTTGAGGTTCAAGGATTCTTCCCCGAGGAATATTCTAGGATCAAGACAAAAATCAATACTTCTGGAAATTGGTACTTACGTCATCATTCATTCATTCATTCATTCATTCAATAGTATTTATTGAGCGCTTACTATGTGCAGAGCACTCTACTAAGTGCTTGGAATGTACTATTGGGCAACAGAAAGAGACAATCCCTGCCCAATGATGGGCTCACAGTCTAAAAGGGGGAGACACACAGCAAAGCAAAACAGAACAAAACAAAAACAAGACAACATCATCAAGATAAATAGAATCAAGGAGATTTACACCTCATTAACAAAATAAATAGGGTAATAAATAATATATACAAATGAGCACAGTGCTAAGGGGAGGGGAAGGGGAAAGAAAGAGGAGAGGGTGGAGGGAGGGGAGGGGGAGCAGAGGGAAAGGGGGGCTCAGTCTGGGAAGGCCTCCTGGAGGAGTTGAGTTCTATGTAGGGCTTTGAAGAGGGGAAGAGAGTTAGTTTGGTGGATGTGAGGAGGGAAGGGCAGCGATAGGATGTGGGGGAGGGGTTGACAGTGGGATAGACATGAACGAGGGACCACGAGGAGGTGAGCGGCAGAGGAGTGGAGTGCATTGGGTGGGCAGTAGAAAGAGAGAAGGGAGGTGAGGTAGGAGGGGCAAGATGATGGAGCGCTTTGAAGCCAAGAGTGAGGAGTTTTTATTTCATGCAAAGGTTGATAGGCAACCACTGGAGGTTTTTGAGGAGGGGAGTGACATGCCCAGAGCGTTTCTGTAAGAAGATGATCCAGGCAGCAGAATGAAGAATAAACTGGAGTGTGGAGAGACAGGAAGAATGGAGATCTGAGAGGAGGCTGACACATTAATCCAGGCGGGATATTATGAGAGCTTGTACCAGCATGGTAGCAGTTTGGATGGACAGAAAAGGGTGGATCTTGGTGATATGGTAAAGGTGAGACCAGCAAGTGTTGGTGACGGATTGGATGTGTGGAGTGAATGAGAGAGCTGAGTCAAGGATGGCACCAAGGCTGTGGGCCTGTGAGATGGGAAGAATGGTCGTGCCGTCCACAGTGATGGTGAAGTCAGGGAGAGGACAGGGTTTGGGATGAAAGATAAGGAGCTCAATTTTAGACATGTTGAGTTTTAGGTGGCCAGCAGACATCCAGGTGGAGACATCCCGGAGGCAGGAGGAGATACGAGCCTGGAGGGAGGAGGAGAGAACAGGGAAGGAGATGTAGATTTGGGTGTCATCCGCATAGAGATGATAGTTGAAGCCATGAGAAAAATGAGTTCACCAAGGGAGTGAGTATAGATGGAGAACAGAAGTGGGCCAAGAACTGACCCTTGAGAACCCCTCGAGTTAGTGGATGGGAGGGGGAGGAGGAGCCCACGAAGGAGACCAAGAATGAACAGCCAGAAAAGGACCAGGAGAGTATGGAGTCCGTGAAGCCAAGGTGAGTATGGAGGAGAAGGGGATGGTTAACAGTGTCAAAGGCAGCTGAGAGGTCAAGGAGGATTAGGATAGAGTAGGAGCCATTGGATTTGGTAAGAAGGACGTCATGGGTGACCTTTGAGAGGGCAGTTTGGGTGGGGTGGAGGGGAAGGAAGCCAGATAGGATGGGGTCCAGGAGAGAGTTGGAGTTGAGGAATTCAAAGCAGCGAGTGTAGATGACTAGTTCTAGGAGTTTGGAAAGGACATCACATGTCCCAGTCAGAGGATGAGGGTCTTGGTGTTCGGCACATCATCTTGTGCAGTTTACAGAAGGGCTATTGAGGGGCCCCAGTGTTGAGGGGAGATGGTCTGCCACTCATTGGTTTTAGACATGCTTGTGCTTACAGATAAAAATGTTTATTGTGCAGTACTACCAGTAGTAGTAATTGTAACAGTCATAATAGTAGTAGTAGCTAGTAGTGGGCAGGGAATGTGTCTGTCTAATGTTATAATGTGTCCTCCCAAGTTCTTAGTAAAGTGCTCTGCACACAGTAAGCCCTCAGCAAATACGATTGAATGAATGAAAAATAGTAGTTGTAATATTAGTACTAGTAGTAATAATCATATTAGTAATAGTTTTAATCCCCTCTCAGGGTCACACCTGGAGTATTGCTGGTACTCTACTGGTCTCGGCTACAGGAGGGAGAGTCAAGCCGAGGCCTACCCATTCCATTCCTAGCTTGAGCAGTGGCTCACGAGTAACAGTAATAATAATAATAATAATGTTGGTATTTATTAAGCGCTTACTATGTGCCGAGCACTGTTCTAAGCGCTGGGGTAGACATAGGGGAATCAGGTTGTCCCACGTGGGGCTCACAGTCTTAATCCCCATTTTATAGATGAGGGAACTGAGGCACAGAGAAGTTAAGTGACTTGCCCACAGTCACACAGCCGACAAGTGGCAGAGCTGGGATTCGAACTCATGAGCCCTGACTCCAAAGCCCGTGCTCTTTCCACTGAGCCACGCTGCTTCTCCGACCATCCACTATGAGTCAAAACTCACCCGTGCTGAACAGCAGCGGCCCGGAAGAGAGTCGAGGGCGGAGATTCGAGTTTACCGCGCGGAAGGTGGCGGTGGTAAACCCCTTCCTTATTTTTTGGAGGAAACTCTACAGATCCACTACCGGAACGATTACAGATGGAGAGCGGGGCGTTCTGGGGGAGACGGGTCTGTGGTGGCGCTATGGGTCGGAAATGACTCGATGGCATAAGGCAAGGCAATAGTTTTAGTAGTGGTCATATCAGTAGTAGCAGTAGTGGAACTAGTGGTGATCATCATAGTAGTATGGGTAGTTGTAGTAATACTAGTATGAATAGTACTAGTACTAGTAGTTATAGTAATGATGCTAGTAGTAGTAAGAGTACTACTAGTTATCATCATTGTAGTAGTAGTGGAAGTAGTGAGAGTAATACTGTGCATTCCAAACACTTAGTAATAATAATAATAATGGTATTTGTTAAGCGCTTACTATGTGCAAAGCACTGTTCTAAGCGCTGGAGGGATACAAGGTAATCAGGTTGTCCCACATGGTGCTCACAGTTTTAATCCCCATTTTACAGATGAGGTAACTCAGACCCAGAGAAGTGAAGTGACTTGCCCCAAGTCACACAGCTGGCTAGCAGCGGAGCCACACTGCTTTGTATAGTGCTCTGCACACAGTAAGAGCTCAATAAGAAGGATTGAATGAATGAATAGCAGTATTCATAGTAGTAGTAATAATGTAGTAGTAGTAGTAAGAATTGTAGTAAAAAAAAATAAATAAATGGAGGTATTTGTTAAGCACTTACTATGTGCAAAGCACTGTTCTAAGCACTGGGGGATTCAAGGTGATCAGGTTGTCCCACTTGGGGGTCACAGTTTTAATCCTCATTTTACTGATGAGGTAACTGAGGCACAGAGAAGTTAAGTGACTTGCCCAAAGTCACACAGCTGACAAGCGGTGGATCCGGGATTGGAACCTACAACCTCTGACTTCCAAGCCACTTTCCACAAGCCTCTTTCCACTGAGCAACGCTGCTTCTCTAGTAGTAAGTACTAGTAGTAGTACTAGAAGTAGCATTTATTGTGCTCCCAATTGGACCAATGCACTTGAAAAGTACAGAATAACAAGGTGATATGTTCCCTGCCCAGAAAGACCTAACAGTATCATAAGGAGACACACATGAAAATATCTATAACTAAAGTGGTCTAAACCTCAATCCATCACTTGGCAGCTGGGTGTGACCTAGGTGAAGTCGCTTAGCAGCGTGGCTCAGTGGAAAGAGTCAGACATCGTGGGTTCAAATCCCGGCTCTGCGGCTTGCCAGCTATGCGACTTTGGGCAGGTCACTTCTCTTCTCTGTGCCTCAGTTTCCTCATCTGTAAAATGGGGATTAAGACTGTGAGCCCCACGTGGGACAACCTGATCAGTTTGTATCCTCTCCAACGCTTATAACAGTACTTTGCACATAGTAAGTGCTTAACAAATGCCATCATTATTAATTTCTCTTTGCCTCAGTTACCTCATCTGTGAAAGGGGGATTAAATCCTTCCTCCTCCTCAACCCCAAGTGGGCCGAGGACTGTGTGCAAACCTATTAGCTTTTATCGACCCCTGGGTTTAGTACAGTACTTGGTACATGGTAAGTACTTAACAAATCCTGTTAAATAAATATTGTAAACACCTAACAAGTGCCATGATATGAGCTAGAGATGGTTGATGGGCTGTCTAATAGGAGGGAGAACAGGTATTGCAAACCCACTTTACAGTTGAGGAAATTGAGGCCCCGAGGTCATACAGCAGATAAGTGGAAGAGCCTGGATTAGAATCCAGCTCCTCTGTCTTCCAGGCCCCTGCTTTATCCAGGAGGCCACACTACATTCCAATCAGACCCCACTCCTCTGTCTCAGCTCCCCTTGGCCAGAAAAACAATCTACTCTTTGGGGTCCCCCTGTTGATAGTCCATCACATGCCCCCAACTGCTGCAATGTCCCTATCTCGGTCACCAGCTTTTGATTCTCTTCCTCACGCCACGTAAGACAGCCAATAACCGCATCAGACAAGCCAGGAACAGATGATCGAGGTTGGAGTCTTTGGGAACAATCTGTTCTGGGTCTGTTAAAAATAAAATATTTCTCTCGGGGGCAAGTGAGCAAAGTGGGTTAACGAGCAGTCTTCTTGCTGAGAGTTTAGCCATTTCTCCTGAGCGTCTGATCTCCGAGCTCTAAGATTCCTTCGTCAGGCAATTCGGAGTCATGCAGGAGGCCTGGCTGCCTGATGCTTCTCAGCTGGAAGACTGCGTTATTATTGTTATTATTATTTCTCCATCCGCTAAGTCTTAAGGCCTTCTCCAGACTCAGCATCAAGCCCTGGGAGGCAGAAACCTCCAGATCCTGCTCCTGAAGTCAGAGCGTGACAGCCTTTGGATGGATTTAAATCTAGCTAGAGGCAGTATCAGAGAAGTAGAAGGGAGGGTTTGCTTGGATGATGTTTGTTTCCCTGGAAAGGCAGGATTCTCCCCAGGATTTGGCCGCCACCTTCTCCCTCAAGCAGAGAGCAGAGCATGGAGTGAGACAGCCCAGATGCCCCTTGTTTCATTCTGGAAAGCTTGCCAGTTGCTGGGAGAGATGGAATCTGTACCTGTTGGGTAGCCTGAACAGGGAAGGCAAGACAGGCAGGGTGAAATAGATGTTCAGTGACTTTGCTTTCTCCACCTGGTACCTTGGGGTTCAAGTAAATCAAATAACTGTGGATGAGTTTCCAATGTTTTTCCTTTTTTTTTTTTTAAATGGACTTAGTTAAGTGCTTCCTATGTGCCAGGAACTGCATTAAATTCTGGGTAGATTCAAGCAACTCAGGTTGGACAAAGTTCCTGCCCCACATAGGGCTCACAATCTTAATCCCCATTTTGCAGATGAGGTAACTGAGGCACGGGGAAGTGAAGTGACCTGCCCAAGATCACACAGCCGACAAGTGGCAGATCTGGGATTAGAACCCAGATCCTCTGATTCCCAGGCCCAGGTTTTATCCACTAGGCCACGCTGCTTCTCAAGTCATGCTGCTTCTTTTGCTTCTTTAAACCCCTCTCTATCTCTTCATTCCCTCCATCCAAACAATCAATCATATTTTTTGAGCGCTTACTGAGTGCAGAACACTGAACTAAGCACTAGGAAGGGTACAATGTAGCAGAGTTATAAACATGTCCCCTAAACACAATGAGCTCACAGTCCAGAGAGAGAGACAGACTTTAATATAAATAAAAAAATTAAGGATATGTATATAAGTGCTCGGGGGGTGAGGGAGGGGTGAATAAGGGGTGCAAGGGTGACTCAGAAGGATGTGGGAGAATCCGGGATGAGAGCATCCAGACACAGCGCTCCTGTGTGTTGGTGGTGGGGAACTAGCATGGCTCAGTGGAAAGAGCACGGGCTTGGGAGTCAGAGGTCATGGGTTTGAATCTTGGCTCTGCCACTTGTCAGCTGTGTGACTGTGGGCAAGTCACTTAACTTCTCTGTGCCTCAGTTACCTCATCTGTAAAAGGGAGATTAAGGCTGTGAGCCTCCCATAGGACAACACGATTACCCTGTATCTACCCCAGTGCTTAGAACAGTGCTCTGCACATAGTAAGCACTTAACAAATACCAACATTATAAACTCCAAAAAGAGATAAGACAATCCAAAAGAAATGGTGACTGAATCCAGGAACCTTCAAGTCTCCCAGCATTCCTATTCCCAGACATAGGTGAAGGAAGCAGGGATCATGGGTCAGGGGGCTCCGGGCCAGGGCAGAGTCTTAGTGCAAGGGGTGGGGACTGGGGATACAAGGCACTGGGCAGAGAAGACCCTTAAGTCTTTCCAAATCAGCTGCTGTCGCTGGTGTTCCTCACCCTGGAAATCAGTTCAAACTCTGAGGCCTCTCCCCTCTGTCCTGGAAGTTCTTCTTGGCTCTGGACATCCTCTATCCCAACCCTCCATCCTCTACCTTCCCTCCTCCTCCTTCTGCCCTCTGCTGGTTCCAAGCTCTGCACCCTGATGTACGTTAAGATAAAGTCTTGACAAAGAATCTTAGGGCTGGGAAGGTCCAAGCACAATTTAAACCTGAACCACCTTGGGCAGATGAGAATGTTTTCCATGTGACAGACTGACAGGGAACAGTAGATGTAACCACTTTCCCCAACTAATTCTGCTCTGATAAGTGAACATTCAGGAAATTATTTGTTACTTCTTCAAGAAGAGGCTTAAACTAATTTCCTCTGGTTCTATCATCAATATAGTTTGAGAAAAGTGGGCCATCTGCCTTTGTATAATAATACTAGTAGAAATGACATTTTTTTAATGGCATTTTTTAAGCACTTACTATGTGCCAGGCACTGTTCTATGTTCTGGGGTAGATACAAGGTAACCAGGTTGGACACAGTCCATGGCCCTCATGGAGTTCACAGCCATTATCCCCAATTTAAAAATGAGGGAACTGAGGCACAGAGAAGTGAAGTGATTTGCCTGAGGTGACAGCAGACAAGTGGTGGATCCAGGATTAGAACTCAAGTCCTTCTGACTGCCAGGCCTATGCTTGATCCATTAGGTCATGCTGCTTCTTACTCAGTGTTTACCATGTGAGAAGTGCTGTATGAAGCCCTGGGATAAATACATAATAAATAGATTGGGCAGAGCCCTTTCCCACATGGGGCTTGCTAAGTAGCAGTGGAAAAAAGGACAATAAATTCTAAAATCAGAAATTCAAAATAAGAATGTAAAACCAAACACAGTTGTTGGAGGTACGATTCATTACACAACTCACAGCTTTAGCCACATTGTCTGTTTACAAACTGGGGCATCCTCCCTAGAGATCCAGTAGTTGGAGTTCCTCGGAGCTTTGGCGATAGCATGTTGGACAAGCATCGGCTGTCTGCAGGGTTCCTGGCGTTCCTGGTCTCTACGAACCCTCCCTATATCTTCTCACTGCAACCCAGCCTCCCTCCTCTCCAGCCAACCTACTTTCCTGTGCATCATTCTCATCTCCACCACCACCACCAACTTCCTGCTCACAAACCTTCCATTTTCCTGGAACTTTTCTGCCCCCTCCTGCCCCCCACCTAGCAAACCACTGCTCTCCCCACTTTCAGAGACTTCTGGAAGTCCCATTTCCTCCAAGAGGCCTTCCCTGATTAATGTCCCACTTCCCCACCCTATTCCCCTACTATTGCCACTTAAACACTTTCTCCTTCTCCTAAGAACCTGGGTACACACACCCTCACAGTGCACTTATGTAAATACCTTTATAGTCTTTTGCTTCCCTCTAGACTGTAAGCTCCTTTTGGGCTTCGTTCTACCAGCAGGATGGTGTTGTACTCTCCCAAGCACTTAGTACAGAGCTCTGCACAGAGTAGGTTCTCAATAAATTCCATTGATTGACTGATTCTACATTTAATTTATTTCAGGTTCTATCTCTCCACTAGGCAACATGGATAGAGCACAAGTCTGGGAGTCAGAAAATCATGGGTTCTAATTCCTGCTCCGCCACTTGTCTGCCATGTGACCTTGGGCAAGTCACTTCATTTCTCTGGACCTCAGTTACCTCATCAGTTAAATGGGGATTGAAACTGTGAGCCTCACAGGGGACAGAGACTGAATCTAACTCAATTTGCTTGTATCCATCCCAGCACTTAGTACAGTGCCTGGCACATAGTAAGCACTTACCAAATACCGTCATCATCATCATCATTGTCAGTTCTTTGAGGACAGAGCACTAAGTACTTAATAATTACTATGAATTGATTAAGCTAATTAAGTCTGATAACAGCCATATCTTCCACATGGGAACATGTTGAGTAAACCATACTATCAAGCCATTCATGGTATAATTCAGTCTTTGCCCCCAAATGCAACAAGTGTTAGTATCAATCATATTCACTGCACTCTTACTGTGTCCAGAGTAGTGTACTAAGCACTTGGGTGAGTACAATATAATGATATAACGTAGTAAATGGACATGTTCCCTCTCCATAATGAACTTAAGATCTAGAGGGGGAGACAGATATTAATATAAATAAATAAATTCCAGATTTGTACATTGGTGCTGTGGGCCTGAGGGAAGGATTAATAAAGGGAGCAAATCGGCGTCGGTTATCCACTGTGCACTCTCTGTGTAAGGATGTAAACTCCTTGAAGGCAGGGTTTTATGGGGGCGTTTCAGAATTTGGAATGATTATCAAATGTCCCATTGGAGGCAGCTGGTACCCATCAGGGTCAGCAGTACCATATTCATTTCAGTTATATTTACTGTGTGCCTGAAAAAGCATAAGTGACGATTCCTCTCTTTGGGAAGCAAACGGTCTAATGGGGGTCAGAGGGCAGATGCTGGAGGAGGAGGGAGAAGGGGTACAAGGTGATTTCAAGACCCGAGTTCTTTTTCCAAGGCTCCGCTCTTCAGAAAATGGCCCCAGGAGGGAAGGTGCCATTCACCACAGAAGGACAGATAACGCTTTCCTATGCATAAGTTCTTCCATATTCAGAGGGTCAGGTGTACCCTTCGTGTCATAAAAGCACATGTCTCCCTCACCAGACAGACAAGGCAGGGCTAGGAAAGCAGGTCCTGGCTCTAGGTAATGGCCACTGCTAGCTCAGGAGTGAAATATTCAGTCATTAGGGGCCAGAAGCGGGAGGCATAGAAATGAAGGACAAATTTGGACTACAACAAACACACACCCCCGCAAACACATGCATGGCCACCCATGCTGTTCCTCAATGTCACGGGTCTTTTTTCTGTTACTAGGGAAAGAGTTGTCAGTAGTGAATTTGGGAGCTAGGGCCACAAGGAGTAAAGCAGATTGGGCTCTGGCTGCAGAAGCCCACTGGGTGGGTTCTGGCTGGAGACCCAGATGTTTTGCAATCGATTCTATCTCCAGCAGGAAGGGCATTAGAGTCCATTTAATGGTGTTGCTAAGTGGTCATGCCAGGGGAGTCCAGCCCCCTACCCCTAGCTCAATTTCTCTTTTCTGCTTTCCCATGGGAATTCATTGATCTGCATGGTTGGACTGCTTTTACTTTCACTTCCTTATGGGATTCTGGTCAAGAGGTTGAGCAGAATTTGAAGGTCTTGGTTGTTTTTGTGGTTGTTTTTTTAAATAGTATTTGTTAATCACTTACTATGGGCCAGGCACTGTCCTATGTGCTGGGATAGATGCAAGGTAATCAGGTTGGACACAGTCCCTGTCCCACATGGGGCTCACAGTCTTAATCCCTATTTTGCAGTTGAGGGAACTGAGGCATAGAGAAGTTAAGTGACTTGCCCAAGGTCCCACAGCAGAAAAGTAGCAGGGTCATGATTTAGAATCCAGGTTATTTGACTTCCAGGCATGTGCTCTTTCCACTATGCCTCACTGCTGGATTGTATGCTTCTGCCAATCTGTACCGAGCAGATGTGGTTTGGAGACTTTAAACCTTGGATGGTGTTTTATGGTGTTTGTTAAGTGTGCAAGCACGATACTAAGCACTGGAGTCAGTACAAGATAATCAGGTTGGACACAGTCCCTGCCCCCCATAAGGTTCACAGTTTAAGTAGGAGAGAGTAGGATTTAATCCCCATTTTACAGATGATGAAATGGAAGCAGAGAGAAGTGAAGTGACTTGCCCAGGTCACACAACAGGCAAAGTGGCAGACCTGGGACCAGGTCCTCTGATTCTCAGGCTGTGCTCTTTCCATTAGGCCACACTGCCATGACATTGTTTGAGGTTTGGCTTCATGGGTCTCTCTAAAGTTTCTTTTACCCTCCTTGTTTAGAGTTCTTCCCATCCCAAATCACCATAGAGCAGTTGTTTGGGATCCTGTTGTTATCTATGTGTCTTGTTCAGTGGAGATAGGTGCATAGCATTTGCATGCCAGGACTCTTATGTGACCAAATGACCGGAGTAGAGTGACCCAATATTAAAACTGTGATGGTCTTATTATATAGTCTTGGTGTTCACAGCCCTGATGACTGGGACCCCTCAGTAATATTGGGACTATAGATAAGAGGTCCCTGAAAAGTCCAAACTTGTGGATTTTAAAATGCAATGGTATCATTGGACTTGTCTTTCGATATGGCCTCCTTCAAGAGAGGCAAGAATTTTCTGTGTTCAGAAACTCTCCTGGTTATAAAAGGGCACCCCTTATGCCCTTTCTGAAGTCAGAGAAAAAAAGTAGCATTGATTGCTAGAGTCCAAGGCCCAAGTTAGTCCAAAGAGCCAGTTGAAATGAAGATAGGGTCCAAATTTACTTACTCTAGTGTACTCTCCCAAGTGCTTATTCATTCATTCATTCAATAGCATTTATTGAGCGCTTACTATGTGCAGAGCACTGTACTAAGTGCTTGGAATGTACAAATCAGTAACAGATAGAGACAGTCCCTGCCCTTTGATGGGCTTACAGTCTAGTCATCTCCTACCGCTGCACTGTCTCCTCCCTCACCAACTCTGAAATCCCTCTCTCTGACCATAACCTTCTCACCTGCCTCATCTGTCACACTCCCTCCCCCTGCAAATCTTCGCTACTGCCCCACAGAGACCTCCGCTCTCTTGATCCCATCCGTCTTTCCAAAAGCATCTCTCCTCACCTTGCCGCCCTCTCCTCACTTCCCACTCTCGACGATCAGGTCTCCGCTCTCAACTCCACCCTCTCTACTCATCTCAACTCTCTCGCCCCCCTTTCCCTCCGCCGCTCTCGCTCCACTAACCCACAGCCCTGGATCACCTCCTCTGTCTGCCTCCTACGCGCCTATGCTCGAGCTGCTGAGCGCTGCTGGCGAAAGTCCAAGCACCAAGCCGACCTCACACACTGCAAAGTTATCCTTTCCTGCCTTAACTCTGCCCTCTCCTCCACCAGGCAAAACATCTTCTCCTCCCTCATCGACACCCATGCCCGTCACCCCCGCCGATTGTTCTGGACCTTTAACTCTCTCCTTAGGCCCCCTGTTCCTCCCCCTCCCCCATCTCTCACCCCCAATGATCTGGCCACCTATTTCCTCACGAAAATCAACACGATCAGGTCTGAGCTCCCAAAGTCACCCCTCCGCCTCTCCCCTCTCCCCCACCAACCCTCTCCCCTACTTTCCCATCCTTCCCTGCAGCATCCTCAGAGGAGATCTCCTCCCTCCTCGCAAGTGCCACCCCCTCCACCTGCGCCTCGGACCCCATTCCCTCTCACCTTATTAAAACCATCGCCCCTGCCCTCCTCCCTTCCTTAACTTCTATTTTTAACCACTCAATCTCCAATGGCTCCTTCCCCGCTGCCTTCAAACATGCCCACGTCTCCCCCATCCTAAAAAAACCCGCTCTTGACCCCACTTCCCCCTCCAGTTATCGCCCTATCTCCCTACTACCCTTCCTTTCCAAAATCCTAGAATGAGTCATCTACGATCGACGCTTAGAATTCCTTAACTCCCATTCTCTCCTAGACCCCCTCCAATCTGGCTTCCGTCCCCTAAACTCTACCGAGACTGCTCTCTCTAAGGTCACCCATGACCTCCTTCTTGCCAAATCGAATGGCTCCTACTCCATTCTAATCCTCCTTGACCTCTCTGCTGCCTTTGACACTGTCGACCATCCCCTCCTCCTCCATACCTTATCTCACCTTGGCTTCACGGACTCCGTCCTCTCCTGGTTCTCCTCTTACCTCTCTGGCCAGTCATTCTCGGTCTCCTTCGCTGACGCCTCCTCCCCCTCCCATCCTTTAACTGTTGGAGTTCCTCAAGGGTCAGTTCTTGGCCCTCTTCTGTTCTCCATTTACACTCACTCCCTTGGTGAACTCATTCGCTCTCACGGCTTTGACTACCATCTCTATGCAGATGACATGCAGATCTACCTCTCCGCCCCTGTCCTCTCCCCCTCCCTTCAGGCTCGCATCTCCTCCTGCCTCCGGGACGTCTCCACCTGGATGTCAGCCCGCCACCTAAAACTCAACATGAGCAAGACTGAGCTCCTCATCTTCCCTCCCAAACCCGGTCCTCTCCCAGACTTCCCTATCACCGTGGATGGCACGACCATCCTTCCCATCTCTCGGGCCCGCAATCTCGGTGTCATCCTTGACTCGTCTCTCTCGTTCACCCCCCACATCCTATCCATTACCGAGACCTGCCGGTTTCACCTTTACAATATCGCCAAGATCCGCCCTTTCCTCTCCACCCAAACGGCTACCTTACTGCTACAGGCTCTCGTTATATCCCGGCTAGACTACTGTGTCAGCCTTCTCTCTGACCTCCCTTCCTCCTCTCTCGCCCCGCTCCAGTCTATTCTTCATTCCGCTGCCCGGCTCATCTTCCTGCAGAAACAATCTGGGCATGTCACTCCCCTTCTTAAACAACTCCAGTGGTTGCCTATCAACCTCCGCTCCAAACAAAAACTCCTCACTCTAGGCTTCAAGGCTCTCCATCACCTTGCCCCTTCCTACCTCTCCTCCCTTCTCTCTTTCTTTTCCCTCTTTTCCCCCCATTTCCCTCTGCTCCTCCCCCTCTCCCTTCCCATCCCCTCAGCACTGTACTCGTCCGCTCAACTGTATATATTTTCATTACCCTATTTATTTTGTTAATGAAATGTACATTGCCTTGATTCCATTTAGTTGCCATTGTTTTTACGAGATGTTCTTCCCCTTGACTCTATTTATTGCCATTGTTCTTGTCTGTCCATCTCCCCCGATTAGACTGTAAGCCCGTCAAACGGCAGGGACTGTCTCTATCTGTTGCCGACTTGTTCATTCCAAGCACTGAGTACAGTGCTCTGCACATAGTAAGCGCTCAATAAATACTATTGAATGAATAATGGGGGAAGACAGACAAAAACAATAGCAATAAATAGAATCAAGGGGATGAACATCTCATTAAAGCAATAGCAAATAAATAGAATCAAGGTGATGTACATCTCATTTACAAAATAAATAGGGTAATGAAAATATATACAGTTGAGCAGATGAGTACAGTGTTGAGAGGAGCAGAGGGAAAGGGGGGAAAGAGGGCTTAGCTGAGGGGAGGTGAAGTGGGGGTAGAGGGGGAGCAGAGGGAGCAGAGGGAAAAGGGGGAGCTCAGTCAGGGAAGGCCTCTTGGAGGAGGTGAGTTTTAAGTAGGGTTTTGAAGAGGGGAAGAGAATCAGTTTGGCGGAGGTGAGGAGGGAGGGCGTTCCAGGACCGCGGGAGGACATGGCCCAGGGGTCGCCGACAGGATAGGAGAGACCGAGGGACGGTGAGGAGGTGGGCGGCGGAGGAGCGGAGCATGCGGGTGGGCAGTAGAAAGAGAGAAGGGAGGAGAGGTAGGAGGGGGCAAGGTGATGGAGAACCTTGAAGCCTAGAGTGAGAAGTTTTTGTTTCATGTGGAGGTTGATAGGCAACCACTAGAGGTTTTTAAGAAGCGGAGTGACATGCCCAGAGCATTTCTGCAGGTAGATGAGCCGGGCAGTGGAGTGAAGAATAGACTGGAGTGGGGAGAGACAGGAGGAAGGGAGGTCAGAGAGGAGGCTAACACAATAATCCAGCCAGGATATTATGAGAGCCTGTAACAGTAAGATAGACATTTGGGTGGAGAGGAAAGGGCGGATCTTGGCGATATTATAAAAGTGAGACCGGCAGGTTTTGGTGACGGATTGGATGTGTGGGGTGAATGAGAAAGCCACTGCTTATAACAGTGTTTATACGTTTGTAAACAATGTTTACACGGAGTAAACACTCAATGAATACCATTAATTTGATTGATTGATTGATTGAGTCTGATTCTGATTTCGATGAACACACTTTATTCCCTCCTAGCCTTGTTTCTTTCTGCTCCAAGACCTGAACTAAATGTTCCTATTCTCCATTTCTGACCCTCACGAGAGCTTCAGCTAGATCATTCTGGTGGCTAGTCTAGGCAAAAAATATTGGATTTCTGTCCCGAACAATGCCTTCAACCCCTAGAGAGGGGCTGACAGAGAATGAGAGTGGAAGTCAAGTTGAGCCAATTTAGTGAAAAATGAGGCCCAGCTGAGCAGGGGAGCTGACTTTCCCCACATGGAAGACACCTCAAGGATGTTTGTAACCGGGCTGCTAAGTTGTCTTTTTTTATTGATTTAAGAAAAATTAAAACTTGCTAAACATCTGTCTCTCCTCTCCCCCTGCTGTTGTTTACTGAGGAGCAGGTTTCCCACTGCATGAAGCAGTGTCTCTTTCCTGAGAGAAACAGGTGTCAAAACAGCCAGCCAATCAGCTTTATATTGCCAAAGGGATCTCGGGAGTTTTCTATTTGCCTTTATTCTCCCACCTTGAGGTGCCCTTGATTAAATCAAGATGGTCCCAATTGAGTAGCATATTTCTCTTGCCCCTCTTGCTACCAGCCTCTTTGTGCTGCAAGAGAAACCTGTAAATGGGACATTTTGAATGACAGGAGGAACACCCCATCCCTGTTCTTTCTTTTGTCTCACTTTAGTGTTTGAGATCAAAGCAGACAGTTCTCTGAAGCAAACATTTGACTAATAAAACTGAGTTCCCCATCTCTAACTCCCAAGACAAGCTGGTTTTCATTTCTCTACTTCTCTATCTCTTAGGAGCCTAGCAGAGTGTGGATTTTACGGGCTTCAAACTTCAGTCTGACCTGAATATCTGAGAAGTAACTCTGGCAACTAACCTTCTCTATGTTGTGGGATCTGAGACTAGCCCAGATGTCCAGTGCTAAGAGCTTAGTACAGTGTTAAGCACTTAGTACAGTGCTAGGTGCCTAGTACAGTGCTAAGCACTTAGTTCTGCACACAGTAAGAGCCCAAAATATACTATTGATTGAATGACTGCATTGTGCACCTGCAAAGACTGTCCTTTGATTGGCTGCTGGGTATGTTGTTTGAGGTGCCTGCCTCTATTTTCTCTTTAGCTTCTTTGACTTATGATCTTTTTGAGCACTAAACTCAGAGGAGGCCAGCCTTTTTCTTGATGAGAAGAACGTAGCTCATTAGAAGCAGCATGGTTCAGTGGAAAGAGCCTGGGCTTGGGAGTCAGAGGTCATGGGTTCTAATCTCAGCTCTGCCACTTATCAGCTGTGTGACTTTGGGACTTCTCTGTGCCTCAGTTACCTCATCTGTAAAATGGGGATTAAGACTGTGAGTCCCACGTGGGACAACCTGATTACCTTGTATCAACCCCAGCACTTAGAACAGTGCTTTGTACACAGTAAGTGCTTAACAAATGACATTATTATTATTATTGTTATTATTATTACGGATGGGGATGTAGCCTGCTGATCTTTCTGCCTCAGTTGTCTCCCAGTTTTCAACTGAGATGACATTTTTTCATGGGGTACTGCCTCAATAGCTAGGACAAGTTGTACGACTCTGTTGCATTATAAAGATGATGATGGTACTTGTTAAGCGCTTATTAGGTGCCAAGCACTGTTCTAAGCACTGGGGTAGATACAAGGGTAATCAGGTTGTCACACGTGGGGCTCACAGTCTTCATCCCCATTTTACAGAAGGGGGAACTGTGGCACAAAGGACTTAAGTGACTTGTCCTTGGTCACCCAGCTGACAAGTGGTGGATACAGGATTAGAATCCAGGACCTCTGACTCCCAAGCCTGTGTTCTCTTCCAAATGATTGGCAGAGTGCTCTGCAGACAGTAAACTCTCAGATTGATTGATTGATTGACACGTTCTTTAGTAGTCGTGACAGAGACAGTGACATCATGTCAACCAGATGTCAGGCTTTACAGTCACGGCTGCACAATCATGCAATGTCACTGAAAATTGAAAGCATCCAAAAACTTACGTCTAGTGCTCTGTGAATATATTTTGACTAATTTCTTGGATGGGGAAGAAGAATCAAACAATCAAAAGCTTGTATTTATTGAGTACTTATGGTATGCAAAGCTCTGTACTAAGTTCTTGGGAGAGTGCAATAGAACAGAGTTGGCAGAGATGTTCTCTGCCCATAGTGGGCTTTCAGTCTAGAGGGGGACACAGGTATTAATATAAATAAATAAATTAAATGACATATACATGCTCAAGTCTTATGAGGCTGAGGAAGGTGTGAATAAAGGGTGCAAATCCTAGTTCAAGGGTGATGAAGAAGTGAGTGGGAAAAGAGGAAATGAGGGCTTAATTTGGGGAGACCTCTTGGAAGAGATGTGCTTTCCAGGCTTTTCACTGTGCCTTCTTCTGGCCCGTCCTGCCCGCTGACCCCTGGCCCACGTCCTACCTCTGGCCTGGAATGTCCTCCTTCCTCAAATCCGCCAAACTAGCACACTTCCCCCCTTCACACCACTACTGAAAGCTCACGCCCTCCAGGAGGCCTTTGCAGACTAAGTCCTTCTCTTCCTCTGCTCCTCCTCCCCTACCCATCACCCCGACTCGCTCCCTTTACTCTGCCCCTTCCCCACCCCACAGCACTTGTGTATATATGTACATATATATAATTATAATTCTATTTATTTTTATTAATAATGTGTGTATATCTATAACTTCATTTATTTATAATGATGCTACTGTTGCCTGTTTACTTGTTTTGGTGTCTGTATCCCTGCTTCTAGACTGTGAGCCCACTGTGGGCAGGGATTGTCTCTATCATTGCTGAACTGTACTTCCCAAGTGCTTAGTACAGTGCTCTAAACAAAGTAATCGCTCAATAAATATGAATGAATGAATGAATGAATGAATGAATGAATAGACTATAAGTTGCCCTTCTAAACTGTAAGCTCCTTGTGAACAGAGAACATTTGTACCAACTCTGTCATTGTTGAATTGTACTCTCACAAGTGCTTAGCACATTACTCTGCACACTGTAAGCAATCGATAAATTGCTTTTAGACTGCGAGCCCGTTGTTGGGCAGGGACTATATCTATCTGTTGCCCAAACTATACAATCCAAGTGCTTGGTACAGTGCTCTGCACACAGTAAGCGCTCAATAAATACGATTGATTGAATGAATGAATAAATATCATCGATCGATTGATTGATTAAATCTAGATAGGGAATTTGAGTGCCTACAGGAGGCGGTCTGGTCTCCCCTCTTCTTCCCTCTGCTCCTTCTATCCCCCCTTCACCTCTCCGCAGCCAAACCCTCTTCTCCCCCCTTCCCTCTCCTCCTCCCCCTCTCCCATCCCACCCCCTCAGCACTGTACTTGTCTGCTCGACTGTATATATCTTTACCACCCTATTTATTTTGTTTATTTTGTTTAATGAGATGTACATGACCCTGATTCTATTTAGTTGCCATTGTTTTTACGAGATGTTCTTCCCCTTGACTCTATTTATTGCCATTGTTCTTGTCTGCCTGTCTCCCCCGATTAGACTATAAGCCCATCAAAGGGCAAGGACTGTCTCTATCTGTTGCCGACTTGTACATTCCAAGCGCTTAGTACAGTGCTCCGCACATAGTGAGGGCTCAATAAATACTATTGAATGAATGAATGGTCTGTGTGTCTGTTTGTTATTATATTGTACTCTCCTAAGAGCTTAGTACAGAGCTTTGCACATGATAAATACGATTGATTGACCAATGAATGAATGTGATAAAGAATCCAAGTTGGGCATAGAGAAGCCAGCGTTCTTTTAGCCTGTGTTGGAACCTTGGACAATTCACTTAACCTTACTTGGCCTCAGCTTTTCTTTTGTCAAATGGGGATGAAAATAGCTGCTTCTCCTTCCTTCACAGGGATGCTGGGATGATAGAATGAAATCATTCATTGGAAAGAGTTTGAGAAAGAAAAAAAGTGCTATGTGAATTTAAAAGTTATGATTATAAGACTCTTGGCATTCCTCCAAGAGGCCTTCCCCGACTATATCTGCATTTTCTCTTCTCCCACTCCCTTCTGTGTTGCCCTTGCACTTGGATTTGCACCCTTTATTCACCCCTTCCTCTGTAAGCATCTGTCTTAATTTCTGTATTTGTAGTAATGTCTGTCTCAGTTCTGTTATATTGCACTCTCCCCAGAGTTTAGTATAGTATTCTGCACACATTGATCACTGTAAAACAATTTATTGATTGACAGAATTGACAAAACTCAACTGAGACCTCATTCAATCATCCCCTGATTTGTGTTTGATTGGCAGGGCCTGCAGTTCGGAACTCGGGAGCTAGAGGAGGTGGGAGCCACCTTCTGTCTGAGTCTTCTCCTCCTGCAGCTCAAGTCCCTTCCTCGAAGTCGCACGCTTTTGGCACAGATAGCCTCCCGGCTGGGTGAAGAGGAAGAGACTGTGGACCACTGGCTCCAGAGGTAGGGGGTCAAGAGGGAATACAAGGATGGCAGGAGGGGTATCTGTTCTCTGAGGACAGAGCTGATGCATGCTGAAGGCAGCCTGCACAAACGGAGGAAATTCCTGAATGGTCTCAATGAGGCCGGCTCTCTGAATGTCTGGTGCAGGACTGCCTTTCTCTCCTTTTGGAAGGTAAGTGAAATCTAGACCATCGTTCATTCATTTTGCAAACTGATGTGAACCTTCTCTATGCCTGCACACATTGGGTTGTAGTACCAGGCATGATGGGAGGTAAAGTTTGAGAGGAATTCCGCCCTTTATAATCTTCAATCCAAATCCCCATCCTCTCTGTGCGTGGAGTTATGGGGACCCAGCCCAGACATTTCTCTGCCTGCCAAACCAGCTCAGCCTCAGAAAAACGGCATTCTGCCAATTCATGCCTCTTCAGGCATTGCCCAAACACGATCTCAGCAAGATCTTGGTTCTCTGGAAATGACAACAGTGCAAACAATTCAAGGGAGGAGAACTTAGTGGGTGGAATGGGAGAAAAGAAAAAAGAAAAAGGAGGAAATAAAAATGAAGGAAGATGAAAATCTATGGGAGGGACTAAGTGAATATGCGTGTTGGAGGAGAGGGAGTGGGTGGGAAATGTGAAAAATTGAGGGGTGATGTGATGTGTCACGAGAAGCAGCATGGTTCAATGGAAAGAGCACAGGCTTGGAGTCAGAGGTCGTGGGTTCGAATTCCAGCTCTGCCACTTGTCAGCTGTGTGACTGTGGGCAAGTCACTTAACTTCTCTGTGTCCCACTTACCTCATCTGCAAAATGGGGATTAAGATTATGATGAGCCTCATGTGGGACAACCTGATTACCCTGTATCTACCCCAGCGCTTAGAACAGTGCTCTGCACAAAGTAAACGCTTAACAAATACCAACATTATTATTATTATGTGGGGTGAGGCAGGGACGTTTTTGGAAATCAGAGGAATAATTTCATCTGGCCCCAGGGCCCAAGGAAAAGATAAACTCAATGTTCGCTCGCTAGACCCAATGTAGTCACCCAAACATTTACTACCGTGTTCAACATGGTGTAAATATTCAATAAATACAATTGATTGATTGATTAAACCTTTAAAAGTCCTTAGACCTAGTCTGTTTTCCACTGACATTTCTGTCCATCCTGGTGACACATCCCACCAAATGGCCCCTGGAGACTTGGAATGATGACGGCTGTAATAAATCCAGCTCTGGGTGAGGCTGGTTTCATCTAGGATTCAGTATCTTCAATATCAGTATCCACACCCTCATCATACCCCTTGGTAAAATGAATTCTCTCATCGGAATTAAAAGTACCTGCAGCATGAGGTCTCCACACAACCCCGGAAAATATGGGGTCGGCTGAAGCAGCTGCTGTGACTGTGGGTGTGTCTTGGACTTTAAACGGCAAAGAGCCCAAAATTCTGCTCTCCTAGCCACAGAACCCTGCTGATTGTGTGTGTGTGTGTGTGTGTGTGTGTGTAATTGTCCTTGTCTTTTATCCTGTTTTATTGTTTAATTGTTTCTCTACCCTTTATATGTCTGTCTCTAGTCTCCTCCTCCCACTGCCTTACATTCTTCTATTGTGAGACCTCTGAGGACTGGAGACTGTGTCTATTTCCTATCTGTGCATTCTTTCCCAGCACTTAGCATAGTGCTACGCACTCAGTAAGAGCTTAATAAATACTATTATTACTACGATCAGATCAGGTGTTGGAGGTTGATGTGAAGTCAGGCTGTCAATCAGTCTGTCAATCAATCCATCACTTC
Source organism: Ornithorhynchus anatinus (assembly GCF_004115215.2). Classification (NCBI taxonomy): domain Eukaryota; kingdom Metazoa; phylum Chordata; class Mammalia; order Monotremata; family Ornithorhynchidae; genus Ornithorhynchus; species Ornithorhynchus anatinus. Next base: position 19,909,758 of record NC_041732.1, read on the forward strand.
CCTGCCTGGAGCTGTGTATAGCATTTTGTGTTCCAGCCTCTTTCTTCCCAACTGCCTGATAACCTAGTATGTTTGGCACTGAGTTCGGGTGTCAGCCTCTGCCTCTGACAGCAACCATTTCCATCTGTCAGAGTTCATATCTCCACTTGTCTTTTCATCCTGCCCTTGTCGGAATTGTCTCAGCTCCATGCACTTTCCAGTTGCTTTCTTCGGTGCTGCTCAGAGGAAGGAAGATTGATTGGGTCTGGCATCGCCGCACTCCAAAGAATTGATCGCACTCATCCATTTGAGCCGGCGTGGCGAAGGTCAGTCCCCCTTCAACAGGAACAGGGAGAAACATGTCACGGAAGCCCAGGGTCTAGCTGGAACCTGAAAGATTCAGTATCAGGTTCAAGAGAGGTGTATGGGACAGCCCGCAACCCGAGCCTTTCCCTTTCAGATCCGCTTGTGCCCTCTGGCCTGTCTTTCTGTTGTGCACTTAGCCAAGTACCTTCATGGCTATGGTTTTGGAGGAAATGGTGAAATAGCTATTGTTCTGTGAACCAGATACACCTTGTCTTGCTCAGAGACAGTCTTCCCTCTTCTTCAAAATGAGCAGGAGTTGGGCCATTTTTTAATGGTATTTTTAGAACTTATGATATTTCAAGCACCGTTCTAAGCATTTATGGAGATACAAGCTAATCAGTTTGGACACAGTCCCTGTCCCTCATAGGGCTCACAGCCAAAGACAGAGATAGGAGAATCTAATCCCCATTCTATAGATGAGGCATCTGAGGCTCAGAGAATTTAAGTGATTTGCCTGATGTCACTCAGCAAGCAATTGACAGAGCCGCGATTAGAACTCAGGTCCTCTGACTCCTAGGCCCATGCTCTTTCCTGCTTCTGGATTGTTCAGAGGCTCACTAAAGCTCCCTTTTGGCTTGCTAGAGGCTCATTAAGCAGGATGTCAGTTCCTCACTCAAGCCAGGACCCAGGTCTATCTCCTGAATTGTTCTCTCCTAAGCATCTAGTACAGCGTGCTGCACAGAGTAAGTGCTCAATAAATGACACTGATTGATTGAATCAAAACCAAAAGCCCTCTAGTCCTGGTAAAGTTCAGGGATTGGAGAAAACCAAGTTGAAATCTACTTTCAAATCGGTAAGGTTACATCCAATATAACCTGTTGGAACTTAGAATGACCTCACACCTCCTGCTGTGAACGCTCTTTGCTGCCGAGAATTAAGCCTTTTAAGGATATTACCAATAACAGTGATAGAACCATCCTGAAATGTATCTAGCCCATCCACTCAAATTATGCTTCACCAAATCCCAGGGAGGTAGTGAGAGGCAGGGGTCGCTCTCCACCTTTTGCAGATGATGCATCAGAGACCCGGAGAGGGTAGGTGAGTTGCCCAAGATTACCCAGCGGCAGGGGTGGATCTGAGATTCAGATCTCCTGGCTCTCAGACCTGTGGCTTTTCCAGGCTGCTTTCCATACGTCCTTCTCTGTGAAGAAATTGCCCTCCAGAGGGCCAGAGGATCAGAGCAGCTCCTCCTTCTTTGCTTCAGTCTTCCCCAGTTCTGGGATTTGATATTACTCTCTGAAGGACCCCACTCTGCCCTTTCCGCTGAAGAACACTTGCCTGCTGCACCATTCACCCCCCTCCAGCTGAGAGCCTTTCCCGGAGGCTCACCTGGCACAGACGTGGAAAACGCCACCGTGGTTGCTTCCTCCGCCCTGCTGGTGTCCCCAACTCCAAGGAGGCTCTACTGGGAAGATAAAGTGCTGCCGTGTACTCTGGACATCATGTTTTTTGACAAGAGTTTTCATGCCTCATTTGCCAGGAAAGCGATTAGAATTTAGTCAACGCTCAGAAAATAACTTGCCATTTGTCACGAGTGGAGAGAGGATAGAAATGGTGGTTATTTGCTTCTTCCTGCTTAAAATGAGACACCCACACACATATCCCAACCAACCTTCTTGTTTTTGTTTTCCTCTTCTATTTCTCTCTTGTATCCCGATGCTCTTCACTTGAGGCTTCTTTCTCAAACTTCCAATTGGTTCCTCTCCCCCCCTTCCCTTTCCTCTTGCCTCATCGCATCCCCAGAAATCAGAGTGGCTGCATTGCAAGGATGTTCATTCCGCTCTGTCTGGGGCTGCCATATGGAAATGCCTGAGGCTTGGGGACAGAAGATGATTTCCAGTCTGCCTAATTCCGGCTGTATCACTGCTCCTCTACATGACCCCTCTGCTTTCCCATCTGGATTCTCTCTACTCTATGAGCTGGGGGTCTTCCCCAGGATGGAGATAGGGCAGCTCTGAAGGCTTGAGGGCACCTGAAAACTGGCTTCATATAATAATAATTGTGTATTTCTTAAGCGCTTACTATGTGCAAGGCACTGTACTAAATGCTGGGTTGGGTAAAACAAATCAAGTTAGGCACAGTTCCTGTCCCATGTGGAGCTATCAATCCCCATTTTACAAATGAGGTAACTGAGGCACAGAGAAGTGAAGTGTCTGGCCCATGGTCACACAGCAGACAAGTGGAAACCAGCAGGACCTGGGGATGGAGTCAAGTGGTAGATCCAGGGACTTTAGTGGCTAGTGTTGGAAGTTTACACATCATTGCCCCTAAACCCTCTCCTGCCTCTATCTTTCCCAGCTCCACTGAGAACTTCACCATACTCCCTGACCCAGAAACTTGCAAACTTGGTGATATCCTCAACTCCTCACAGTCTCATAACTGTGATATCAGATGCTGCCAGTTCTTCTTACACATCAACTCCCAGACCTGACCCTTCCTCTCCACCCAAACAGCTACCACCCTGACCTACTCTCTGGTCATTTGGAAGCTAGATTATTGCACCAGCCTCCTCACTCATCTCCCTTGCCTCCAGGCCCTCCTCTTTCTAATCTATACTACACTCTACAGCAAGAATCATTTTGTGGATTCCAGTTCTCTCCTTAGCTTCCTTCACAGACTTGTCCTGCTGCATCAAACAAAAACACCTCACAATCAGCTTCAAGATTCAACCCCCTTACACATCCACTCTCTTCATGTACTACTCCCCATGTCACTCCCTAAGGATTTCAGGGCAGCTCTAGGAAGCCTTGGGCTCCTAGGAGGAAGGATGGTAGCATGCAAATAGGAGGTGTACAGGCACCAGCAGATTTTAGGATGCAAATCATACACCAATTTCCCTTTTTCTCATTGCTGTCATCTGCTACTTTTTTTCTATTTCCCTTCTCTTCCCCTCCGGTATCTTGCTTTAGTTCCATCCCCCAACCATGAACACTTATGGCTTATGACAAGCAATGTCCTCATGAAGGGGAAAGAGAGCACTCAGTCGGTCAACCATATTTATTGAGCACTTACTGTGTGCAGAGCACTGAACTAAGCACTTGGGAGAATACAATATATCCATATAATAGGCACATTCCCTGCCCACAATGAGTTTACAGTCTAGACGGGGAGACAGACATTAATATAAATAAATTACACTTATTTATATAAGTAAAATAAAAGCACTGTCTTAGACCTGCAATAGGGAGAGAAAGAAGGGTTGGGGATCCAGATTTTCCTCCTTCTCTCTCCCCCTCCCCCTCCCCTTCCCTTCCCAACCTCCCTTTAACAAATAGCATATATTGTGAGGTCTGGGCATTTGATTTGGTGTAGACTGGGGAGAGTGTAGATACTATTCCTCTTGAACAGCTAAAAAAGTTTGGTTGGGAGTGTTGGATCCTGAAGTCTTTGAAATCCTGGATCAAGGTTCCAAACTGCAATATTTGAATGAATATATTTCAGTAAAAGTTGGTCTTACTAGAATGAATGGTGGAGGAACTAGAGAAAAATTTGTAGTCCCTCCGGACATCTCTGAAAGACCTGGTTCTAATCCTGCTCTGCCACTTGTCTGCTGCATGACCTTGAGCCAGTCATTTCACTTCTCTGTGCCTCAGTTTCCTCATTTGTAAAATGAGGATTGAAACCTACTCTGATTTATAAGCCCCATGCAGAACAGGTACTATCTAAACTGATAATCTTGTGCCTATCCCAGCACTTAGAATAGTGCTTGACACATAGTAAGCACTTCAATACTTTTATAATAATAATAATGATTTTTGAAACACTCTAAGAGCAGAAACTTTGCTTGAGGGAGAGAAGGGGAAACTTAATTCAGGGCCAAATGCTTAAATAATAATGATGGCATTTGTTAAGCGCTTACAATGTGCAAAGCACTGTTCTAAGCGCTGGGGAGGATACAAGGTGATGAGGTTGTCCCACGTGGGGTTCACAGTCTTAATCTCCATTTTAAAGATGAGGTAACTGAGGCACAGAGAAGTGAGTGACTTACATTAGGTACCCAACTACCATAAATGTAACAATTATAATAATTACGGTATTTGTTAAGTGCTCATTATCTGTCAAGCACTATACTAAGCAATGGGGTAGATTCAGGTTAATCAGGTCAGACCCAGTCCTTGTCCAACATGGGGCTCATAGACTAAGTAGGAGGGGGAACAGGAATTGAATCCCCATTTTACAGTTGAAGGAACTGCAGCACAGAGGAGTTAAATGTTGTGCTCAGGATCACACAACAGGTGTGTGGGGTTAGAACCCAAGTCCTCTGACTCCCAGGCCTGTGCTCCTCCCACTAGATCATGCTGAGCTCTCATGTGTAAGCACATGAAAGCTTCTTTACATACACAAAGTTCTAAGTGGGCATATATGTATACCCCCCCCCCCCACACACACATACACACCTACATTTCGAACAAGGCACCATGGATGAAGAAGTTCACCCATCATGTATTGTCTATGGCTGAAAAGGCCACTGCAGGATCCTTAGTCCTGGCCAAATTGGACTCACAAAAAGAATGTCCCTAGTTGTGTTGTTGTACACGCAGCAAGTGGCTGGACTCACAAATCAACACAAGGAAAAGGACATCTGGCGAGGATACTAGGGCACGCCTCAGCAGGCAAGAAAGGAAAGGCAAGAGTTCCCTGTGCCTAATTAAAGGATGCTTTCCAGTTCTCTAATTTTTTGTTTTATTTTTGTTTTTCCAGAGGTATTTGGGAAATATAGGCTTCTGGCTTCTGGGAAATGTAATTACCAGGTAGCAGGTGCTGCAAAAATAAGCTTTATTTCTTCCCCTTTCACCCCTTGGCTTCAGTTCCAACTCCAAAAGAGGCCTGAGCAGTTTCAGAATATGGCTCTGCCCATGGAATGGAACTGTAAAGGGTAACAGGGCCCACATTAGAGAGTTAAGAAAGAGGGCAGAGGAAGATGGCTATCTCTTCTGCAGCTCACAAAGATGATATTGCTTTTTCCTTGGAAACCTTGGATGGCACCAAGCCATGGTCTAGGCTGTATTTCCTTCCCAGATGAAATGATTGATGGACTCTCCTTCTGTCTCCCACGTTCACCTGAAGTATCTTCCTCATTCATCAGTCACTGGTTCCTAGTAGAGGATTTTCTGCAGACCATTTGTTCTGTTCTTGGAAATCTCCTGATCCCTTTTGTTCTGTTACTGTGAGGCGGGCTAATGCACCAGGCCCCAGCCCTAGGGGAGAGAGCTAGGAGTCCCTCTCCAGGGATTTGTCAGTCCCAATTGGAAAGGCACAACATGTGGTGTTTCAGGGGCAGCAGAATGTTTTCCAACTATCTCCAGGGTCCTGTGAGAGCAGTCAGTTGTGTTATTCTCATTTTATAGGTGAGTTTACCGGGTTGCCAACTGCAGGCTGAATGGCCTGGGAATTGTACACCTATCAACTTACATACTAGGGCCAAGTGGGTGTCTAGGTGGACCCAGTAGCTAGGGACTCTGAGTCTTGCTCCTTCCAGGTCCCGAAGAGTTTTCTGTCAGGGTTGAAAAGATATAGGGTCCATGGACATGCTAGCTCTCTTCTAAGTCTATCTCTTCCTACTCTACATCTCCCCTAAACTCCCTGCCTGCCTGCACTCCCAGTGAAACTCCCATTGTCACCCCTGGAGCCTGAAGACTGGCTCTAATTGGTAAGTGAAGTGAGTTATCACCTTTGTGAACAAGATGAGGTTGTGCTGGGTAAGGAAAAGGGAGGCACCCACGTGGAGATTTTCACGACTATGGGATTCCAGCTGTCACGTGGTTTCTTTCCCAGAGGATGTTGCAGCTGCCTTTTGTGTGAAAGTGATGCTGGGATAAAAGTGGAGAAATACATCATCCCACAATGCAGATGTATATGTTGTGAATGAGGGCACACAGGGGTGGCATGGTGGAATGGGACATGGGAACAGTCAGGGCACTGTAATGTGTGAAGCTAAGCTTAGCAGCTCTCAGATCCTTGTCTGGACCTTACCCACCCCTGCTACCTAACCTGTCTGTCTAGTTATCCAGAGAGAAAGAGAGAAGCAGAGAAAGAGAAAGTGACAGAGACTAAGACAAAGAAAGAGCAACAGAGACAGAGTTAGAGAGACAGGGACAAAGAAAGAGTGACAGTGACACAGAGAGAGACCCAAAAGCCTATGTTAGTTGGAGCTGTTTTCTTCTAAGGGAGGCTGCCCCTCCCTTTGTCTAAACAAAAGTAGCCCCCTGTCTTCGCAAACCAAGAATTTGAGGCAATTGAAATCCCTTGATGTTTTCCCAAACAGGACTGCCTTTGATGAATGCACTTGGTATTCTACAGACTTCAAATAGCCTTCCACAGGGGTCCAGTGGAATTCAGCAGCCTTTCATTAACATTTTACAGCGCTGTCCATATTTGTGCTCTCTGTTTTTGTCGATTCTCTTTGCTCTCCCATTATTAAGTAGCTGGGGAGCCTGCTGACCTCTGTGGCTGGTTTCAAATCAGAGACCTCGACCTCCCAGAGAGGTAATTAATTTTTCAAAGATAGAAAAAAAAATCCAGAGAGAATGGGAGAAGAACTGGAGGAGTTCAAACTTATGGGAAACAGCCTTGGCTAATGGGTATCGCTAGGTTATACACCTTCCATTTATGCAACACGTGGGGGTCGGTGGGGCCAGCTTGCCCCTCAGCGGGTGAAGCCATGGAGGAGAGTGCTGGGGTTGTGAGTTCAAAACTCTGATCTGCTTCAATCTCACTCTTTGGCCTTGGTCAGGGCTCTTCACCTGGGATAATCTACCCTGCTAGCTGAGTAGGGAAAAAGGTCCCAAGAAAATCTTTTATTACCCTGGGAGGCTGGCATTCAGAGGCTAAGGGTGAATTAAATCCATGCTATTCCTCCTTTACCTCAGAAGGAATAATTCTATTCATCTGACTTTTCTCTACACCTTAATTTTCCCCAAATCTCTTAACTCCTATCTCACTTCATCCCTGGCCAACTAGTGATGATGGTATCATTTATATCCATTTTGTAGATAGGGAATTGGAGGCATGGAAAGTTAAGTGAATTACCTGATGTGCACACAGCAGGCTGCTTTCCAAGGGAAGCAGAATGGCCCAGTAGATAAAGGCTTGGGAGCCAGGGGATCTTGGTCCTGATCCCAGGTCTGCCGTAAGCCTGCTGTGTGACCTTGGGCAAGTCACTTAACTTCTCTATGCCTCGATTTCCTCAACTGAAAAAAGGGGATTCAATACTCGTCCTCTCTCCTACTTAGACTGTGAGCCCCATATGGGACAGGGATTGTATTCGGCCTGATTAACTTGTATCTACCCAGTGCTTAGAACAGTGCTCGACACATAGGAAGTGCTTAACAAATACTATAAAAAAAGTTGGAATGAGAACCTAGGTCTCAACACCTAGGCTCGTTTCTTTCCAATAGATCCTGTTGCCTCTCCTTTCTTCCACTAGATTAATATTTGGCCCTCTAGGTGTACCATCAAAAGATCAATCACCAGAGTGTAGATGGAGAGCTCAGATAACCCTTACAGGTCAGAGCAATCTTTAGATTAAAAAAAAGTACTCTATAGGGTCTCAAATGTTATCTAAAGCGAAGAACGAAGCAAACAGATCCCTTTGCATCTAAGGAGTCAATGAAGTGATCAGTGGTATTTATTGAGTGGGCAGAGCACTGTACTAAGTGTTTAGGAGAATGTAATACAAAATAGTAGGAAAACAGGAAAATAGTAGTATTTTATTTAAAGGACTCAGACTGAGCATCACCAGTTAGTTATGCTAGAAATGATCTGTGGGTGTATTAATATACACGAATATAAAGAGTTGTCTTATCTTCATAGAGCCACTGAGGGTGATATTATCCATAATAACTGTAGTATTTGTTAAGCACTTACTATAAATCAGGGCCTCTGCTAAACACTGGGATAGCTACAGAATATTCAGATTAACAATAATAATTGTGGTATTTGTTAGGCACTTAATATTGTCCAGGCCCTGTTCTAAACACTGGGATAGCCACCGAATAACTTCAGGGCTCACTGTCTAAAAGTGAGGAGGAGAACAGGTATTGAATTCTTAGTCTACAAAGAAATAAAGTAAGGCACAGAGAAGTTAAGTGACTTTCCACAGTTCAGACAGCCGGAGGGTGTGGAGCCGGTTTTAGAACATCCGGCCTCTGACTCTCATTCTCATGTCCTATTAATGAGACCATGCTACTAGTCTATTCATATGTGTGAATTTGGCCCAAAGGACCCATATCTTACTGAAACCCCAAACACAGTATGTGTAAAGATGGTCCTTTACCTCATTAATATTTGTAACAATTGCAATAACTGGCATGGTGTTTGAATTTGCCCCTTGGTCCACTGATATGGCTGACATCTCTCCTCCAAAAGAGCAACACTTCTCCTGAATACCCCAAGCCAGGCTGGTCTTTGCCACAACTTGATATCACCCAGGTGGCCATTGTTGGAGAGGGGTTTCCCCCCTCCCTTAGTACTTATGCATACCCTTTTCAGTTCACCATCCTGCCACTGACAGTGGTGATAAAACATGCTATTAAATGACAGGAGGTGAAAAAAAGAAAAGAAAGCAGGAAAAGTGACTTTAGATATTGAGTCCCTGTGAATGTGAGAAAGAACTTCGGAGGGAAGAGGATATGAAATCATCTGCCCGGTTCTGGAAGGCTTGGCCAGCTACTGGATAGTTAAATGAAATCCTTTCTCCTGACATCTCAGCTGCATTATATCATTCCTATAGCCCAGAATGTTCATTGTCTTGGGGGCTGAGCATCATCCCAGTTAGTTGCTTGTTGTTACTTCAGGTTCCAGGGGACTCCGCTGGAGGAGAAGTCCATGCCCCAGAATTTGGGCCTTGGGCCTATCTCCTTCCCTTGGGCCTATCTCCTCCATACTTCTACCTCCTCCTCTGATCTCTTTTTTTCCCCAGAATTTCTTATCTTAATAATAATAATGGTATTTGTTAAGCACTCACCATCTGCTAAACACTGTTCTAAGCACTGGGGCAGATACAGAGAAATCAGGTTGTCCCACGTGGGGCTCACACTTTTAATCCCCATTGTACAGATGAGGTAACTGAGGCACAGAGAGGTTAAATGACTTGCCCAAGGTCACACAGCAGACAAGTGGCAGAGCCAGGATTAGGACCCACGTCCTCTGACTCTCAAGCCTGTGCTCTTTCCACTAAGCTATGCTGCTTCTAAAACCATTTGGGTAGACTGCAACTTATGTGGAATGACTAAATTCTCTCTTGGCTGCATTGTACTCTTCCTGCAGCCCAGGATGTTTATTGTATTGGAGCTGAGCAACATCACAGTCCAGTTGCTTGTGTTACTTCAGATTTCTGAGAGATTCTACTGGAAGAGAAATCCAAGCCCAAGAATTAATCTCCTTCCCTGGGTCCTGACTCTTCCATGCTTCTGCTCTTCCATTCCTCTGATCTCTTTTTTCCCCATTATTTCCTGCTACTTTGTGTTGCAGAGTAAGGTTGGATTCACCCTTAATTGAAAAGCAGTGAATTAGGTAGAGGTGGAGGGTACTGAAATCTACCAGTGGCTATTGTTCTACTTTAGACTTTACTGGTCCCTGACAACCTTATAATAATAATGGTATTTATTAGTACTTATTAGAGGGCTAGAGTAAGTACAAGATAAGAAGGTTGGGCAGCATACTTCTCCTTCATGGAACTTACAGTCCAAAAGATAAGGTGAAACCTAGGCTCAGAGAAGTTGTGACTCGCTCAAGCTCTTTAGCAGACAAGTGTCAGAGTCAGGATTAGAACCTGACTCCATACCCCATGCTTTTCCAGTAGACAACACTGCCTTTGTTGAGCAGATGGCTCCCTTCTGGGAGAACACTGATAAGAGATTGAAGGCAGGTCCAGCAACTACAAGCACCACTCTCCCATCACAGTGGACCTAGCCATTAGGAATGGAGAATCCAGAGACAATAATAATAATAATAATAGTAATGTTGGTATTTGTTAAGCGCTTACTATGTGCAGAGCACTGTTCTAAGCGCTGGGGTAGACACAGGGGAATCAGGTTGTCCCACGTGGGGCTCCCAGTCTTCATCCCCATTTTACAGATGAGGTAACTGAGGCCCAGAGAAGTGAAGTGACTTGCCCACAGTCACATAACTGACAAGTGGCAGATCCGGGATTCGAACCCATGACCTCTGACGCCAAAGCCCGTGCTCTTTCCACTGAGCCACGCTGCTTCTCCAACACGTCAACCATCCAACACTCCAACGTTGACAACCGTCAACACGTCAGACTTCATAGTTTCTTGTTTCTCCTCTGACTTGCCAGGTGGCAATGAGGTACAACGATGCTTCGGTCAGGTCATGTCAATAGGGAAACAGGAAATTAGGAATGCTGTTGAAGGGCTTTCTAGTTTAGAACCATTCCTGGAGGGGGTGGGCGAAATCCTGTGTAGGACTGTTGTTCTGAGGATAGAAAGATGAAGCAGAAACAGTTGCTGGTGCAGGAATTCCACCCTAAAATCCCCTCCCTGCAGCCCAGAATCAACCTTAGACTGTAAGCCTGTAAAACGGCAGGGACTGTCTCTGTTGCCGACTTGTTCATTCCAAGCGCTTAGTACAGTGCTCTGCACATAGTAAGCACTCAATAAATACTATTGAACCTAAGGATTGTCTCTGTGACCGAATTGTACTTTCCAAGAGCCTAGAACACTGCACGCTGTAAGCGTTCAATAAATACGACCTCTGAAGCAATTGGTTCCAGGTCCAATATAGTCCCAAATCTCACCCAACTTCTCTCCTGTTTCTTTGTGGGAAGGGGGCCTGTACAACATAGGGTTTGGGGCAATTGCCCCAATTTATCTAACCTTAGGGGCAAATCTGTTATAATAATAATAATAATGTTGGTATTTGTTAAGCGCTTACTATGTGCAGAGCACTGTTCTAAGTGCTGGGGTAGATACAGGGTCATCAGGTTGTCCCAAGTGAGGCTCACAGTTAATCCCCATTTTACAGATGAAATAACTGAGGCACAGAGAAGTTAAGTGACTTGCCCACAGTCACACAGCTGACAAGTGGCAGAGCCAGGAGTCGAACCCATGACCTCTGACTCCGAAGCCCACGCTCTTTCCACTGAGCCACGCTGCTTATAAGAACTTGGAGTCCCTCACAGGAGGAATAAAATACATGCTCATGCCTTTGGATTCAAATCATTCTGAACTTGCAAAAGAATTGATTCGGGATTTTTTTTGATGGCCTCCAAATATATTTTCCAACTCAATTTGTGGTGGAAGGAAAGTGGGACAATAAGCTATCTCAATTTATTTAAACCTTAAAGATGTTTTTTTCCTCAGCATGGCCTAGTGGAAAGAGCATAGGCCTGGGAGTCAGAGGACCTGAGTTGTAATACTGGTTCTGCTACTTGTCTGCTGGGTGATCTTTGGCAAGTCATATCATTTTTCTGTGTCTCAGTTTCCTCATCTTTCTACAATGGGGATAAGATACCTGTTCTCCCTCTTTCTAAGACTGTGAACCCTGTTGGTTGGCTGCATCTAACCTGATTATCTTCTCTAGATAGTATGCTCACTGGGAGTAGGAAACATGTCTACCTACTCTGTTGTAGTTTAATAATAATTATAATAATAATGATCATGGTATTTATTAAGTGCTTACTATGTGCCAGGAACCATACTAAGTGCTGGAGTGGATTTGAGCAAATTGGGTTGGATATGGTCCTTGTCCCACGTGGGGCTCAAAGTCTCAATCCCCATTTTACAGATGAGGTAACTGAGACCCCGATAAGTGAAGTGACTTGCTCATAGTCACACAACAGACAAGGGGCAGAGCTGGGATTAGAACCCAAGACCCTCTGTCTCTCTGGCCTGTGCTCTATCTGCTATGCCATGCTTTTTCTCGAGGCACTTAGCACAGTGCTCAGCACATCGTGGCTCAGTGGAAAGAGCACGGGCTTTGGAGTCAGGGCTCATGAGTTCGAATCCCAGCTCTGCCACTTGTCGGCTGTGTGACTGTGGGCAAGTCACTTAACTTCTCTGGGCCTCAGTTCCCTCATCTGTAAAATGGGGATTAAGACTGTGAGCCCCACGTGGGACAACCTGATTCCCCTATGTCTACCCTAGCGCTTAGAACAGTGCTCGGCACATAGTAAGCGCTTAACAAATATCAACATTATTATTATTATTATTATTATTATGGTAAGCAGTCAGTAAATATACTTGATTGACTGCAGTCAGCTCTTGTTTCCCAGGGTCTTTGGGGACATATCCTCTATCCTATCCTATCCTATCCGTGTTGGTGGGGTGTCCTGTTGAGGGGTAGGGTGCTGTCCAATAACTCTGGTGCTGATTGCTTGGGATCTGAGCTGGGATTCCATTGACAGACAGGGTAGAACACGGTAGAATATTGTCACGGGGGGATTTGACAAACATCACATTTCACATTTGAACATGTCGTCCACCTCCTCCTTATTATCCTGCCGAGGGAAGCCTCTGCTATTGACTATATCTCTCTTTCATGAAGACATTTGTTGCCAATTATGGATGTAGAAAACATAATAGTCCGTATAATTGCAGGAGGTTGGTCTTTCAGGACAATTTTTCTATTAACAAGGAAGCTGGGACAGAGGAAGAGCAGAGAGACACCCGTTACGTGAGGTGGAAGCAGAATTGTTTCTAAATAAAATTGTTGTACTATGTTTTCCTGGAGGTCCTGACAACTCCTTCGCAGGCAAATGAACATTTCTGCTCCGGTTTGCAAGCGAAATACCATGTTAATTGCAAGATATTGCTTCATCTCTTACCTAACTGCAGGGGGCAGTCAAGAGCTTGGGAGAACTCTGAATGCGCCGATTTCTCTGGGTGCTGTTGGCTCCTATGTGTTTTAAAATTGTTTTCCAATCCAATTTCTGATTATTATTTTTCAGTCCTGAATTAGTGGATCATGCTCTATCATGCCATTATGCAAAATAAAGTGATACTTTGTTTCTAAAATTGTTTCTTTGCATTGGGCAATTACGTTGCGAAGAAAATGGAGTTTCTGAGAGGCACTGGTAGGGATGATGGGTTTAGGAAACTGAAATGCACAGGTTGAAAAAAAGCACCACGTCGCTTCTCCCAGATGTTTGAAATTGGAAGGGGAAGGGAGAAGGGGAGGGGAGGTATTCGAAAGAGGTGGAATGAAGCCAGGTAGGTTACAGACTCTAGAATATCAGTCGATTTCAATTGGACATAAATCACTTAGAGGTCTATTTTAGGTATTTCTGGTGACTTAGCCTTTAGCACAGAGACTCGGGAATTTCTGCTGCCTGCCCCTTCCCATTTTACAGAGAGACATAGGGGATGAATGAACATGGATCACGTTCAACAGATTGTTTGAATGGAATTTGTAACACCGTGAATTGATTTTCATGCTTTTTCTTTTGAAGAACTCATGTATATATTATGGATATTCCATATGTTTATATATTGCCGTGCCCCAACAAAACATTATAGAGATGAGCGAGGAAAAATGGGATAATGGCTATGAAACTAATCTAGATATAAAGCTCTCCTTTTCCATTTGAGACTCCCAAGAACTCTGCCACACCTCAGGAGCCTCACAGGAGAGAAAGCATCTGGCTCTAACCTCTTCATAATTCCCCTTTTGAAGCTTGGTGGGAGGGAGGTAGACTAGTAGGAAAGATCATGAGTGTGGGAGGTAGAGAACCTGCATTGTGCTTCCAACTCTGCCACTGGTCTATGGTCTTACTTCATGTAAGTAATTTAACTTCTCTGAGCTTGTTTCCTCATCTATAAAATTGGGGTAACTAATATCTGTCTCTTCCTACTTGCTGAGGGTGTTAAAGACAAAAAGTGAGACAAGTATATGAAAGCTCTTGGGAGAAATGAAGATGTTAAGGCCAATACAAGTTGGTTTCTTAAGACCTTCAAGTTCTCCTGCTCGTACCCCAGGTCCCGGTACCCCTGTCTCTGCCACTGATCTTTGACTGAGCCAAGACATTTCCCTCCCATTCTCTCCAGGACCCCCTCCAATCTGGCTTCCGTCCCCTCCACTCAGCTGAGACTGCTCTCTCTAAGGTCACCCATGACCTCTTTCTTGCCAAATCCAATGGCTCCTACTCCATTCTAATCCTCCTTGACCTCTCAGCTGCCTTTGACACTGTCGACCATCCCCTCCTCCTCCACACCTAATCTCACCTTGGCTTCACGGAATCCGTCCTCTCCTGGTTCTCCTCTTATCTCTCTGGCCGGTCATTCTCGGTCTCCTTCGCTGACGCCTCCTCCCCCTCCCATCCTTTAACTGTTGGAGTTCCTCAAGGGTCAGTTCTTGGCCCTCTTCTGTTCTCCATTTACACTCACTCCCTTGGTGAACTCATTTGCTCTCATGGCTTTGACTACCATCTCTACGCAGATAACACACAGATCTACCTCTCCGCCCCGTCCTCTCCCCCTCCCTTCAGGCTCGCCATCTCCTCCTGCCTCCAGGATGTCTCCACCTGGATGGCGGCCCGCCACCTAAAACTCAACATGAGCAAGACTGAGCTCCTCATCTTCCCTCCCAAACCCGGTCCTCTCCCAGACTTCCCTATCACCGTGTATGGTACGACCATCCTTCCCATCTCTCAAGTCCACAATCTCTGTGTCATCTTTGACTCGTCTCTCTCGTTCACCCCCCACATCCTATCCGTTACCAAGACCTGCCGGTCTCACCTTTACAATATCGCCAAGATCCGCCCTTTCCTCTCCACCCTAACGGCTACCGTACTGCTACAGGCTCTCGTTATATCCCGGCTAGACTACTGTATCAGCCTTCTCTCTGATCTCCCTCCTCTCTCGCCCCGCTCCAGTCTATTCTTCACTCCGCTGCTCGGCTCAACTTCCTGCAGAAACGATCTGGGCATGTCACTCCTCTTCTTAAATATCTCCAGTGGTTGCCTATCAACCTCCGCTCCAAACAAAAACTCCTCACTCTGGGCTTCAGTGCTCTCCATCACCTTGCCCCTTCCTACCTCTCCTCCCTTCTCTCTTTCTACTGCCCACCCCGCACGCTCCGCTCCTCTGCCGCCCACCTCCTCACCGTCCCTCGGTCTCTCCTATCCCACCGTCGACCCCTGGGCCACATCCTCCCGCAGTCCTGGAATGCCCTCCCTCCTCACCTCAGACAATCTAATTCTCTTTCCCTCTTCAAATCCCTACTTAAAACTCACCTCCTCCAAGAGGCCTCCCCAGACTGAGCTCCCCCCTTTTTTCCCTCTGGTCCCTCTACCTCCCCTTCACCTGTCCGCAGCTAAACCCTCTTCTCCCCCCTTTCCCTCTCCTCCTCCCCCTCTCCCATCCCACCCCCTCAGCACTGTACTCCTCCACTCGACTGTACATATCTTTATCACCCTATTTATTTTGTTTATTTTGTTTAATGAGATGTACATCACCCTGATTCTATTTAGTTACCATTGTTTTTATGAGATGTTCTTCTCCTTGACTCTATTTATTGCCATTGTTCTTGTCTGCCTGTCTCCCCCGATTAGACTGTAAGCCCATCAAAGGGCAGGGACTGTCTCTATCTGTTGCCGACTTGTACATTCCAAGCGCTTAGTACAGTGCTCTGTACATAGTAAGCGCTCAGTAAATACTATTGAATGAATGAATGAATAAGACAAAGAGATCATCTAAGACTTGTCTACCCTCCCTGTTCAAAGGCTTTTTCAATGGTATTTGTTAAGTGTTTATTATGGGCCAGGCGCTATACAGAGTCTGGGGGAGATGCAAGCTAATCAAGTTGGACAGGGTCCCCTTCCCACAGGAGGCTTATTGGCTTATCCCCATTTTACAGATAAGGCAACTGAGGCCCAGAGAATTGAAGTGACTTGTCCAAGGTCACACAGCAGACAAGTGGCAGAGCTGAGATTATTATTCAGGTCCTTCTGACTCCCAGGCCCATGCTTTATACACAAATAGTAACTGTGTTATCTGTTAAGCTCTTACTACTACCTCGTATCACCTTGTATGTGACAGGCACTGTACTAAGCGCTGGGGTGGATGCAAGCAAATTGGGTTGGACACAGTCTCTCTTACACATGGGGCTCACAGTCTCAATCCCCAATTCACAGATGAGTTAACTGAAGTAGAGAGAAGTGAAATGACTTGTCCAAGGTCACATGACAGACAAGTGGTGGAGTTGGATTTGATCCCATGACCTTCTGGCTCCCAGGCCCATGCTCTAGCCACTACACATGCTGTTTCTCTAGGCAACACTGCTTTTCAGGGCTGGCTGCCGGAAGCTCTTGGAGAAAGTGCTCTCTCCCACATGCCTGGCTCCCCAGGTCCACCTGTCTCCCTTGAACCCAGAACCTCTACTCCAGTTCCTCCTGAGAGCAGACACCAAGATCTGAGGTCTCAACAATATAATACATTCTTAACAAGGTAGCAACCAAAACAAATCTGCATCAAACTGCCTTTCCCTAGTTCAAATAATAATAATAATGATGACAAGAATGGTATTTGTTAAATGCTTACTATGTGCAAAGCACTGTTCTAAGCACTGGGGTAGATACAAGGTAATCAAATTGTCTCACATAACGCTTACAGTCTTAATCCCCATTTTACAGTTGAGGTAACTGAGGCATAGAGAAGTTACGTGACTTGCCCAAAGTCACCCAGCTGATAAGTGGCAGAGCTGGGATTAGAACCCATGACCTCTGGTTCCCAAGACCGTGCACTTTCCACTAAGCCACACTGCTTCTCTATAATGATAATAATGATGGTGTTTGTTAAGCATTTACTATGTGCGTAGCACTGCTCTAAGAAATGGGGTAGATACAAGGTAATGAAGTTGTCCCATGTGGGGCTCACAGTCTTAATCCCCATTTTACACATGTGGGACCGGGGGCCCAGAGAAGTGAAGTGAGTTGTCCAAAGTCACCCATCTGATAAGGCGCGGAGGTGGGATTAGAACCCAGGACTTCTGATTCCCAAGCCCGAACTCTTTCCATTAGCCAAGCTGCTTCTCATCCTCCTCCTTCCCCTGCCACCTCCCAAGGTCCCTCTATTTCCCTGTAGACTTCCCAGGGCTTACGTTCTTCTCTCTATCAGAAGGAGGATCTCCAGAGCTGTAGACACTCCAAACCTCCAGGGATCTTCTCCAATCTGTCCCTGTGCCCTGTGTCCATCCAGGGTCCACAACACAAGCTTTCCCCACGTTCTACTCCCCCAGGAACAATTCTTGTTAACCTCTAACCTCCACGATGGCCACAGGTCTCCCTCCCTAAGTACCTGACCCATAGAGAAGCAGTGTGGTTTAGGGGAAAAAACACGGACTTGGGAATGTGTCTGCCATATCTTTTGTGTTGTACTCTCCCAAACGTTTAGCACTGTGCTCTGCACACAGTCAGCACTCAATAAATACCCCTGATTCACTAATTGATCACCCCCGTCAGGAAGCTCAGGTTCCAATTCCAGCTCTGTGAACTTCTGGCAAGTCACTTCACTTCTCTGGGTCTCAATGTTTTCATCCGTAAATGGGGATTCAACACCTGCTCTTGCTTTCCTTGCCACTTAGACAGAGATGGTCTGAGGAATAGGGTCTCTATCTAATCTGACAATCTCACATTTACTCGAGGGCTTAAGTGCAAAGTTCTTAATAAATGGCATCATCAAAGATCATCATCGTTTCCATAATAAGCCTTTGAAAAGCTAATGATGATTCTTCTGGGCAGATCTTAGAGCATTCATTTTACAGAGGAGAGGTAAAGTCATTTTTAACAAGAAAGGGAAAAAACAGGAGGGCTACTGTGCACAACTGTAGATTTTTAGGGGGAAGGAGGTGAGAGGAAGATGAAACAGTGAGTCAAGATTCTAGGCAAGGTATCAATAATTCCTGAAATAGGACAAGGGGCAGGCTGACTCAGGTCTGGCTGTGCCTCATCCTTCAAGTAGGCACAGAGAGGACTTTGGGTTTCTGGGAGAATATTGCTAGTCTAGTGGAGATCTAAGGGAATTGCTAGATTCATAGACTTTTTTAAAGGAAAAGCTGAGATTCTCCTGGATAAACCACTGCAAAGTCAGAAACTTTTATCAACAGGTGCCTTATCTTTTTTATGGTACTAGTTAAACTCTTACCATGATAAACTACTTTTCTAAGCCCTGGAGTAGGTACAAGTTAATTAGGTCAGACACAGTCCCTGTCCCACGTGGGACTCACGGTCAGAGTAGCAGGGAGAACAAGTATCTCCATTTTACGCTTAAAGAAACTGAGACACAGAAAAGTTGAGTGACTTGCCCAGAGTCACAGAGCAAGCAAATGGTAGAGTCGGGTTTAGAACCCAGGTCTTTCTGACTCCCAGCCCCGTGCTCTCTCCATTAGGCCACACTGTTTATCATAAACTCATTCAAAACTAGTCAGGAATGGACCTGACGTTTCTTCTTCCTGTGAGGCCTAGCCTGTTTAACTACAAATATCTCTAGAAACTAGGCAAATTAAACACCTCAGGGATGTTCCCTGATTGCCCCAGAATAGAGCAGGGAAGATTCTGCATTGGGGAGAATCTTTTCTAGGATTCCACAGGTTTCTTCTGTTTGAGAGTTGGAAGGAAGGAGGAACAATAAATAGTCACACATTGTCCATTTCACAGCTCCCTCTTTCAGTCCCTGATTCTCGCAGGTAATAATAACACTAGTGATATTTATTAAGCACTTGCTGTCAATCAATCATATTTATTGATTGCTTACTTTGTGCGGAACCCTGTACTAACCATTTGAGAGAGTACAGTATAACAGAGTGAGTAGATACATTCTCTGCCCACAAGGAACTTATAGTCTAGTTTACATTATACAGTCCGTATGCTAACCATGGGGTTAGACACAAGACAGAGACACAAGACCATCAGATCAGAATCAGTTCCTGTCCTACAACGGGCTCATATTACAAGAAGGGAGAATCGGTATTTTATTTCCACTTTGCATTTGAGGAAACTGAAGCACCAAGAAATTAAGTGACTTATCCCGGGTCACACAGTTGAGATGTGGCAGAGCTTAGATGAGAATCCAGGTCCCTCGACTTTTGATCCAGGGCTCTTGCAACTATTTCATCCTGCTTCTCAAAATGGAATAGTCAGAGTTTTTCCATTTTATCCCATAGGTTATTCTACTAAAAGCGCAACCTCTTCAGAACCAGAGGCAGGAAAGAATCCCCAAAAGTTGCTATCTCTATGTATGTTTCTCTGCATCTTATATTCTCTTGGCCAAAGCTTTCTTAGTGCACTATAGAGCTTCCATCCTTCAACACAAAAGCAAATCCAAATGTATTTTTGCTGTTCTTATTTCTCCTTCTTCTCAAATTTCCCAGTCCTCTAAAATCTCTTCCTCTAGAACTGCTTTTCCTCTAGAACCCTCTTTTCCTCTAGAATCTGCTCCTCTAGAACCTACTCTTTGGAATGCTTCCCTTCCTCTACTATCTACTCCTTTTCAGTAACCTCTTCACGCTTCTAAGATCACCCTTTCCTCTAGCCTCTGTTCCTCCTTGTCCGAACAAAGGAGGGCAGATGTTTTCAATATTCCCTGTCTTCCCTAATCTGGTCCATTTACAGAGAACATTAACACTGTTCCTGCTTGGGCTTCATTAGAAGAGCAGACACACATAGCCCTAATGAACACTTAAAAATGAGTTACAGTAATGCGACAGGGCATCTTAATTGGCCCATAACATGTCCAGATTCAGGATCAAGAAGGAGGTAATATGAGGCTGCTGATATTTATGAGTTTATCCAGAAGGGTGTCCCATTGCCCCCAAACTGCTTGCTTCCTCTCTCCCCTCCATCCTTATGTAAATCTACGTTCATAACTCTAAATAAAAAGAATGCATCTTCAACTAGAGAAGGGTCACATTTCTGGCTCAGTAAAAGCTGCTTTGCAAAGGAACATTACCACCTCAAGTTTTCCTCTCTTCTACTTGAGTGGAAAGTCAAAATGGAAGTGGAGATGAAATGTCTTAAATGAAGGTGCTTAATCCTAATATTTAAATGGAAGTGTGATTATAATTCTAATTTGTATTTTATCTAGAGCCTAATTAGTTGGTTTTAGCAGGTCTACACTGAAAGGGGAAGTACCCAAAGGGAAGGAAAGGAATTCATACCTACAATAGTAAAGGATCCAAGAGAAGAATTAGATCTTCGTGCCTCTATTCTAACCCCTTTCAGGTACATGCTTCATTTGGCTGCCTGGATCAATTTTTCTTAAAAAATCGTTCTGTGCATGTTTCTCCTCTCCTCAAAAACCTCCATTCATTCATTTATTCATTCATTCATCCAATCATATTTCCTGAGGACTTACTGTGTGCAGAGCACTTGGGAGGGTAATATAACAATAGACATGTTCCCTGCCCACACCTAGCTTACGGTTTAGATGGGGAGACAAAAATCAACTGCATCAAGGAGAAATTCCTCTCCATTGGATTTAAAGCATTCAACCACTTCCTTCCCTTCTACCTATTGTCACTCGTCTTCTACTGCAACCCAGCCCACACACTTCACTCCTTTAAACCAATGTACTTACTACATCTTGATCTCATCTCCCTCCTCATAGACACCTGACTCACACACTCTCTCCTCCCTTACACTCTCTCCCCATTCATATCCACCAACCACCACCATCTCTCCATCTTTAAAGTCCTTAAAGTAGGCTGGAGGTGGGGGTGGGGGGCTGCGGGGGTTTGGGGCTGCTGAGGAGGTGCCCTGACTGAGTAGCATGACCTAGTGACAGGATCGTGGGCCTGGGAGTCAGAGGACATGTGTTCTCATCCCGGCTCTGCCACTTGTCTGCTGGATGACCTGGGGCAAGTCACTTCACTTCCCTGGGTCTCAGTTTCCTCACCTTAAAATGTGGATGAAGACAGTGAGTCCCCATGTGTGACAGGGACTGTGTCCAACCTGATCACCTTGTACCCACCCCAGCACTTAAAACAGTACTTGGCATCATAATAAGTGCTTAACAAATACGGTAATCATTATTATTATCACTAAAATCAAGTCTACTCCGGAAGCCTACCCTGACTAACCTCTTATCACCCCATCCTATTATCCCACCTTTCTGCATGGCATATGCACTTGGGTATGGACCCACTAAGTACTTTGATACTCCCCTCACCAGTACTGTACTTATGTATGCGAGAAGCAATGAAGCTCAGTAGAAAGAACACGGGCTTGGGTGTCAGAGGAAGTGTGCTCTCAATCCAGCTCCACCACTTATCTGCTGTGTTACCTTGAGCAAGCCACTTAACTTCTCTGTGCCTCAGCTACTTCATCTGTAAAATGGGGATTAAGACTGTGAGCCCCACGTGGGACAAACTGATTACCTTGTTTCTACCCCAGTGCTTAAAACACTGCTTAGTACATAGTAAGCACTTAACAAATACCATAATAATAATAATTATTATTATTACATTTCCTTTTACAAAGTTGCTTCCCCTATCTTTAAGTTATTTTAATGTCTCTGTCCCCCCAACTACATTTCAAGCTTCTTCTGGTTAGGGATCATGTCTAGGAACTGTACTGTTACATCCCAAGCACTTAGTACAGTGCTCTGCATGTGGTAAATATTCAATAAACTCCACTGATTGACATTGATGAAAATGACAAAAGGAACATTGATGATAAATCATGTGCTATTCTAGGAGGTTCTGTTCCTAAAAAGCCGGTAGGAAGGGAAGGGAGAGCAGGCTAAGAGGAGAATTCAACAAGTGAGATTACTAGTAATAGAAGACATGAACTCTTAATGTCTAGGACTGACCCCTTTGTAGACTGTGATCCATATATGGGAGAGGACTGAATTGACTTGGTATATAGTAAGGGCTTAATTGAAGTTATCATTATTATCCCCTTGCTGGACTACTATACTAGCCTCCTCAGCAGTCTCCCTGCCTCTAGTCTCTCCTCTCTTCAGCCTCTACTCCATTCTGCTGCCTGGATTATAATTCAATCAGTCAATCAATGGCATTTACTGAGTGCTTACTGTGTGCAGAGCACTGTAATAAGCACTTGGGTTAGCACAGTACAAAAGAGGTGGTAGACATGTTCCCAGCCCTCAAGAAGCTTACAGTCTAAAGGGAGACATCATAATTTGCTCTGGTGATTTTTGGACAGCTTTCCCCTTCATGCTCACCTCCTCTACTCCAGAAGACCCTGCTGTTTGCTCCTTCAAAGCTCATCTTTTAACTGTACCCTGCTTATGACTCTCCCATCTCCCACCCATTGTTCACACCTTTCTTCCTACTTGGAACTCCTTCCCCTTTTCCTAACTACCAGGCTGCAGCTCACCCCATCTTCAAATCCCTTTTGAAAATCAATCCCCTTCAAGAGGCATTCCCCAAGCAATTCACATCATTCCCAGTTGTATCATCGCAACCCCAACACTTCAGTCAACTCATCAATCTATCAATCAATGGTTTGTATCGAGTGCTTACTAGATGCAGAGCACAATTTTAAGTGCTTGGGAAAATTCAGTTTAATAAAAGCGGTCAACGTGATTCCCAGATTCCTATTAACAAGGAGCCTTCAGAATAAACTTAATGCTAATTTATGTATATATCAACTTAATTTACTCCATTTATTTCTTCACCTATTTAGTCATCACTTCAAACTCTTGCTATTACCAATTACATCTCTATTTTTCTCCTACCCCCACTGTATGTAGATGTGCTACGTGTCTGTCCATCTTCCCTCATTGAATTGAAAGCGTCTGTGTGGCAAGAACCAGGTCTTACATTTTGATTTGATTTCCCATACATGAGGGCTCCTCACAGAGTACTGGTTTAATAAATCATATTGCATGTCTGAAAGAATGCCTGGATAAATGAATGAATGAATGAATGAACGAACGAATGAATGAGCAAACAAATGGGCGATTGGCTAAATGAACTAACAAACAGATGAATGAATGTAAGAAGGGAAGCCAAAAGTAACTTTAGCCTCAGCACTACACTCTTTACAAATGAATGAGTGCAATAATGGAAGCCAGAAGTACCTCTGCTTTCAACACGACCCACTCTACTGAACTCAACTCACCTGCTCCCATATCCCTTCATTGATCTCATTCCACTAACCCCCAGCCCTGGAGCACCTCCACAGTCTGCTTCCTTCAATCCTGTGCATGACTTGTAGAGGACTGCTGGCAGAAACCCAGATATCAGTTCATCTACCTCTAGTTCATCCTTGCATGCTTTAATGACCTGGCTGTTCTCTGTCTGAGAAACTTATTTCTCCATCCTTATTGGCTCCCATGCCCATTGCCTTTGCCAGTTGTTCTGGACATTTAGTTCCCTCCTCAAATCCCCTGCACCCTCTCCTTCTCCTCATCTCTTACCCCTAATGACCTGGCCATGTACCTTACTGAGAAAATTGAAACTCTCTTAAGTGATCTCCCTACAATATCCTCTGCTTCTCTTCTGTCCTTGCCTCTTACTGCCTCTTCTTCAACTCCCCAATTTTTTCCAGTGTTATCTCAAGAGGAGATCTCCTGCTTTCTCTCAAAACCTAAGCTCCTCCACTTTTGCCTCCCATGCCTTTGCACCTTATCAAAGCACTTGTCCCCTCCCTTCTTCCCTGCCCGACCACCATCTTCCACTATGTGCTCTCCAATGGCTTTATCCCCACTGCTTTCAAACATGCTCATGTCTTCCTTAATCTAAACAATCCACCCTTGACTCCACGGGCTTCTCCAGTCATCACCCCATCTTCCTCCTTCCATTCCTCTCCAAACTCCCTCAGTGAGTTGTCTTCAACCTCTGTATCCTCTCCTACAGTTCTCTCCTTGTGCCCTCCAATCTAACTTCCACCCCCTTCACTTCCCTGAAATTGGCCTCTCGAACATCAGTGATCATCACTTTCTTGCCAAATCCAATGGCCTCTACTCCATCTGAATCCTGCTCAATCTTTCAGCTGCCTTTGACACTGTCGACCACCTCCTCCTCCTGGAAACATTATCCAAACTTGGTTTCACTGGCATTGTCATCTCCTGGCTCTCCTTCTAACTCTCTGGTCACTCATTCTCAGTCTTTTTTACGGGCTGCTCCTTTGCCTCCAAACCCCTAACTTTGGGTGTCCCTCAAGGTTCAGTTCTTGTTCCTCTTCTATTCTTCATCTACACACACTCCCTTGGAGAACTCATTTACTCTTGTGACTTTGACTATGAGGATGATTCCCAAATCAACATTTCCAGCCCTGATCCCTCTCCTTTCCTGCAGTCTTGCACTTCTGCTTGCCTTCAGGACATCTCTACTTGAATGTCCCGCCATCTCAATCTTAACATGTCCAAAAGAGAATTCCTTATTTTTTCACCCAAACTCTGCCCTCCTCCTAACTTTCCTATCAGTGTTGACAGCACCACAGTCTTTACTGTCTCACGAGCCCAAATTCTTGGCATTACTCTTGACTCATCTCTTGCATTCAACCCTCATATTCAATCTGTCCCTAAATCCTGTCTGTTCAACCTTCACGACATCACTAAAATCTGTCCTTTCCTCTCCATCCAAACTGCTGCCACATTAATCCTATCCAGTTTTGATTACTGTGTCAGCTTCCTTGCTGACCTCCCTGCCTCCTGTCTCTCCCCACTCCAGTCCATACATTGATCTGC
Source organism: Ornithorhynchus anatinus (assembly GCF_004115215.2). Taxonomy (NCBI): domain Eukaryota; kingdom Metazoa; phylum Chordata; class Mammalia; order Monotremata; family Ornithorhynchidae; genus Ornithorhynchus; species Ornithorhynchus anatinus. The sequence continues at coordinate 19,934,711 of NC_041732.1, forward strand.
TGCCTAGATCATTTTTCTACAAAAATATTTGGGCTATGTTCCCTCACTCCTCAAAAGCTCCAGTGTTTGCCTGTCCACCTCTGCCTGAAAGCACTCATTCAACCTGCCCCCTCTTTCCTTACCTCACTGCTTTCCTACTGCAATCCAGCCTGCATACTTCATGTCTCTAAAGTCAAACTACTTGCTGTAATTTGATTCCATCTATCTCCCTGCCAACATCTCACCCACATTATGCATCTGGCCTGGAACACCCTCCCTCTTCTTCTCTGACAGACAATCTCTTGTCTCACCTTCTAAACTTTATTGAAGGTTCACCTTCTCCAGGAGGCCTTCTCATTTCATTCATTCATTTCATCGTATTTATTGAGTGCTGTGTGCTGATCACTGTACTAAGCGCTTGGGAAGTACAATTCAGCAACAAAAAGAAACAATCCCTGCCCACAATAGGCTCACAGTCTAGAAGAGAGCATCAGGAGCACCATTGTAAATAAACAAAATTATAGATATATACACATTATTAATAAAAATACATAGAATATAATTACAAATACATACTTGTTATGTACAAGTGCTGTGAGGCAGGGAGGGGGGTAGAGCAAAGGGAGCCAGTTGGGGTAATGGGGAGGGGAGGGGAAGTAGTGGAAGAGGGGAGCTTCATCTGGGAAGGCCTCCTGGAGGAGGTGAGCTTTCAGTAGGGTTGTGAAGTGGGGGAGTGTGTTAGTTTGGTGGATTTGAGGAGGGAGGGCATTCCAGGACAGAGGTAGAACGTGGGCCAGGGGTTGATGGTGAGGCAGGTGAGAACGAGGCACATTGAGAAGGTTAGTGCCAGAGGAGCAGAATGTGTGGGCTGGGATGTAGAAGGAGAGAAGGGAGGTGAGGTAAGAAGGGGCAAGGTGATGGAGAGCTTTGAAACCAATAGTGAGGAGTTTTTGCTTGATATGGAGGTTGATAGGCAACCACTAGAGATTTTTGAGGAGGGGGATGACATGCCCAGAACGTTTTTGTAGAAAGATAATCCGGGCAGCAGAGGGAAGTATAGATTGGAGCTAGAAGAGACAGCTTCTCCCACTCCCTTCCACACTGTCCTTGCACTTGGATTTGCACCCTTTATTCACCCCTCCTTCACCCCTCAACACCTATGTATCTATCCATAATTCATTTATATGAATGTTTTTCTCCCTCTCTAGACTGTAAGCTTGTTGTGGGCAGAGAACATATCCATCAACCCTATTATGGTGTATTCTTCCAAGCACTTACTATAGTGCTCTGCACACAGTAAATGCTCACTAAATACGACCGGTGCCACTTGCAGTCTGGGTGGAGATGGCATTTGTCTGGTCTTATGCCATTGAGTCATTTATGATCCATAGCGACACCATGGACTCATCTCTCCCAGAATGCCCCGCTCTCCACCTGCAATTGTTCTGGTAGTGGATCCATAGAGTTTTGTTAGTAAAAATACTGAAGTAGTTTATCACTGCCTCCTTCACGCAGTAAACCTGAGTCTCTGCCCTTGACCCTCTCCTGTGCCGCTGCTGCCCAGCATAGGTGAGTTTTGACTTGTAGCCAATTGCCTTCCACTTGCTAGTTACTGCCCAAGCTAGTAATGGAATGGGTAAGCTGCTTGACTCTCCCTCTCAGAGCCAAGACTAGTAAAGTACTGAAAACCCACTAGGTGCGACCCTGAGATGTGGCACAGATGCTCAAATTTTCAGGAAGAAACCTAACCTCACTGTCTACTCTGTTTTCTGGTGATAGCTGTATATAAAGAGACTAAAGACCTCTAAATTTCCTAAAGCAATTCTAACTGCAGAAAAGAAAGGATACAAATAGAGGCCTAGATAACACTGGGTTACATCTATGGAAGATGTATGTGATTAGAGGATACATTGTTACACCATTAACAATTATTTTTAGTAAGTCTTTGGATTCTAGAGATGTAGCGGATGATTAGAAAATAGAAAATATCAAGCCATTCAGAAAAAGAAAGATTCTAGAAAATTAAGACCAAGAACCCCAGTAAATCTGCTATTTGCAATGAGGGGAAAACCATCTGAGCTGCTGCTTGGGCATGAGCTTAGTGATACATTTTGAAAAGTGCAATTTAATGGTTCGGAGTCAGTTTGAATTTCTGAAAGGTAAATCATGTCAGACAAATTTGATTACTTTTTTAATTAAATAGCTATTGGCCCAGATAGAAGTGGAGGGGCAATACATTTAATATATCTGGATTTTCAGAAAGCTCTTGACAAAATCCTGCACAATGCTTTACTCTATGAATTGCCTTTATGCAGGTTATGGCATTAATATCTTTGTGGAAAAAGAATTAGTAAATACAGAGAAATGGGCTGGTGGGTGTAAGGGGCATTATAGGTGTTAAATGGATTCCATGTATTGTAGGATGATTTCTGGAGTAGAGGTGGGGGTAGGAGTGTAAGAAATACTGTTGACAGTCAGCAGTCTAGGTAGTTCAAGGTCCTGGAGTTTGGGGATCACAAACCCTGAGGATGACCTATTCCAGGAGGTTGTGAAGCCTTGATCTCACAAAGTGATGAATTCAGGCTCTGTCTTGCTATTGAATTTAGGGGAAAGGTATCCCACCCATAAATCGGGAAAATGGTAACTGTTGGAGGCCATATCCTGGAGTGCAGATGAATAGGACTCTCCCTCTTTCTCTCCCTCGCACTGACCAAGCACATACTATGTGCCAAGCACCTCTCTAAGTGGTGGGGTAGATATGAGGTTAGCAGGTTGGACATAGTCCCTGTCCTGCATGGGGCTCTCAGTCTAGGTAAGTGGGAGTAGGATGTAGTCCCTATTTTAAAGATGAGGAAACTGAGGTGCAGAGAAGTTAAGTGACTCATCTAAGGTCACACTGCAGATAAGTGGTAGAATGGAGATGGACTCTTTCCACTGGGCCACATTGCTTCTGGAGATTCTGGGGGCGGGGTCATGGGAGAGTCTGGGGTTGGGAGAGGGGGGTTATAATGGAGCCTGGGGAGAGGGGATTAAGGCCCTAGGACCCAGAAATAATAATTTCACTCAAAAACATGAAAAACATCTTCCATCTCTAGCCCCATCAACAAAGTGCTGTGTGACATTGGGAAACCACTCACCTATGCTGTTCTCGGTGTAAAGACATATACATTTCACCAAAGGTGGGAGAGACTAGTACTTTAATTACTGCGACATAAAGTCTGATAATTCTGGGGAGATGGACCAGCCCTACCAATACCTTCATTAATGTCCTTGCCTTGTAGTGCTTAAAAACCTGCACGTTTATTAAATTTGCCCAGGATACGAAAATAGCAGGAGTGTTGAAGACACAGAAGGATGTAATCATTTTGCAGTACAAACCTGGATAGATTAGTCAAATGGATCCAGAAAAGGAATATGAAATTTAATGTGGCTAAGTGATGCACTTGGGTAGAAATAATGCCAGAGCTAAGTACAGTTTAAATGGTGCTTAATTAGTTAATACGGCAGAGAAAAAGGATCTGGGTGTACTCTGAGATTGAACATTTACATTTTCGGTTCAGTGTGCAATGGTCCTGAAGCAGGCTAATAGGCTGTTAACTTGTGTTAAGAGGGGTAGATTATATTAGTCTTGGTTTATTTGGCCATTTGCAAGGCACTTGCTAGTCCAAAATTGTGGGGCCAGGGCTCATCTCTTTCTTGGATGAGGAGAAAGCTAGAAGTCATTGTAAGTGAACCATAGAGGGAAACCTAGCCGGACCAAAGCAGATGGTCGCCATGTGAAATTTACAACCATAGGAAACTGGACAGGACAAAAATGTAGATTCTGGAGGAGGTTGGAGTCATTCCTGAGTGAGAATTCAGTAATGAGGTTAAAGGGAAAAGGAGGGATATTAGATGGGCCATCCCTAGGCATTTAAGATGAATGTCCAGGAGAGTAACCCACATGCAGTTCCTCTAAGCACTCTGTTGCTACAGTCGGAGATAGAACACAAAGGTAGTTCTACATGTGCAGCAGACTGGATATTTGCTTATGTTCCTATTGTCTTGGGACAGAGAAGCTTCAATCTACAGTGTGAAGAGAAGGAGTGTGGCCTAGTGGATAGAGCATGGGTCTGGGAGTCAGACGACTTGGGTTTTCATCCAGGCTCTGCTACTTGCCTGCTGTGTGACCTTGGGCAAGTCACTTTACTTATCTGTTCCGTAGTTTTCTCAATTGCAAAATGGGGCTTCTATACCTGCCCTCCCTCCCCCTGAGATTGTGAATCTCATGTGGGACAGGGACTGTGCCCAACCTGATTAACTTCTATCTACCCTAGTGCTTAGGGCTGTGCTTGGCCTATAATAAGCTCTTAACAAATACTATTCTTATTAATTACTACTAATAAGTGATGATTTGGATGAAAGAAAATGAAACCGGCTACAGTGCATTACAGCGAGCTACAAGACTGTAAACTCCTTCATTAGATTGTAAGCTCCTCAAGTACAGTGTTATATCTGTCAACTAATTGTACTCTCCCAAGTGTTTAGGCCAGTGTTCTGCACACAGTAAGCACTCAATAAATACCATTAGTAGACTAGTCAGTTGAGTGCAATTAACAGATCTGTGGCTAAAGTTTTCTTTAAAATTCTGAAGAATATATAAGGCCTCTTGCTAGAAGGGCAGAAAGTCCACAATATGAATGCATTACAGTAGGTTTCTAAGTCAGTGAAGAAATGGTCATTCCTGCATTCAGGACGAGCCACGCACTAAGGAGGCATTTTACGCTGCAGATCTTCTCTTTGTTCATGACTGTGGGGAACTGACCCAGGAGTCCCCATTTCTGACTGCTAATAGAAAAGTGAGAGTCGGCAGGGTTTTCATCGAACTATTCCAAACACAAAGGGCAGCTTCTGACCAGGCTGGGGATTAAGGACTTCGGAAAACAAGACAGCTAAAGTTGTTCTGGTGATGAGGGGAGGATGGGGAATCATTTTTCCTTACCTCGAAGAAACGAGCTAAGTCACAACAGTTAATTGTTCTTGCTCATTTTCAAAGCCCTGATCTATGTCATGCATGCATTGGTTCAGTCTTTGGTGCCCCAAACTGGATCCTCTGGGGTAAATTATCCCCCATATTTGATTCTGACTTTGGGACTGAATCATTTTTCCTTCCTGCCAGGGTCAAAATTGAAGATGAATAAGATGGAAATGCATTTTTCCTCTGCAGCCATTAAAATAAATCCACTGGAACTGAATTAATCATGAAGCAGACAGAAAGAAGCGACCTAGATTAGCAGGGAATTAACTCGTTAATTAAGCCCAGGCCTGAGTTCAGAAGGAGTTGTGATGGAGCCTGGATGAGAGAACATGTGCATGATAAAACTTTTCTAAGTTGACCTTCAGACATGCAATTCTGTTTCCCATCTCAGTAGACTTCTAGCCAGCTACCATTTACATTGTAGCGATGACACCTGATGGGTAGGTTGAATTGGCATAACATTGGCATCCTCCTGGGCAGCCAGATTGGTCATCTAGCCACTCAATCAGTTATGGACATGGAGCATTTGGTTTTCTAGAGCCTGATCATCTAAAACATCTCTCTCACTCATTCCACGCTCCTTTACAAGAAGACAGTCTCTTTGGGACAGCTCCCACAGTGTAATCCCTCTTGACTTCAAGTTCACTCTGGCCAGGGAAAGTGTCTACCAACTCTGTTATATTTTATTCTCCCAAGCCCTTAGTACAGTGCTTTGCACACAGAAAGTACTCAGAAAATATTGTTGAATGATTGAGACTTCTTGCTGGGAAGCGGGTCCCGTCCTCCCCCAAACACCCCATTGTAACTCTATTTGGCGGGGAATGAAGAGGAAAAATCCATCGGCGAGCATTTCTCTGCCGTACAACTCAACTGATCCTGAAGACGAAAGAGCTTCTCCAGAGAAATAAATGTGCACCTTGGAGATAAGGACCTCCTGCTCTGAGCTCTCCGATTTGGGAAACTCGTTTTCCAATATATACCAGCAGGAATGCAATCAGGTGACAATCCATGAGGTTTGAAGCTGTTGGCTCACTACTTAGAACTTTCCGACTATTGAAAATTAGAGGCTGTTCCTCTGAAATGAGATGCTTTGACAACATCGCTCCCACCCCCAATGTGAAGACAGCCCTCTTGCTCTCTCAGATTGATCTTGGGAACTAGAAAACCTAGTGAAGCCACATTTCAGAACCGCTGTCCTCAATACTTTGCAGAGGCTTTTAGTCATATCACATCCTTTAGGGCCACCGGAGTCCCCATAGCAAAGCAGAGGGAAGGGACCTCAAATGTGATTCTACAAAGCATGAAACAAAGAACAATGGGGCCATACAGCATCCAGAGAGTTGCATCTGCTCAAAAGCATCGAGAGTGTTGCTCTGAAAATAAGGGTGTAGCAAACCGTAGTAGAAGCAGCGTGAATCTGGGAGTCAGAAGACCTGGGTTGCAATCCAGGCTCTTCTTCTCTAATAATAATAATACTGTGGTATTTGTTAAGTGATTACTGTGTGCCAAGCACTAAACAGTAGAGTAGGTACAAGCTCATAGTTTAAGTAGGAGGGAGAAGAGGTACCGAATCCCCATTTGAAGGTGAGGGAACTGAGGCACAGAACAGTTAAGTGATTTGCCCAAGGTCATATAATAGGTATGTGATGGAGCAGGATTAGAATTCAGGACCTCAGGGCCTGGGAGTCTGTGCTATTCCTATATCCACTAGGCCACACTGGTTCTCTAGGTGAGTATCCAATCAACTAGATAGAGGAACCAATAAGAACTGGGAAAATGACATAAAAGTGTTGATTTCCTTTCCATTACAAGGGGTAGGTCTCCAGCAGAGAGAATAGTGTGGTAAAAATGTGGATGAGGTGGAAAATATCTGCGCTCATTTCCAAGGTTGAAATTACTAGAAAGATTTGTCAGTGTCACCTAACAGCCATGTCTCGTCACACTTGGCATCATGAGGCAAGAGCGATGCCACCATTTCTCAGACCATCAACACTTAAACAATGCTCTTTTTCATACCTTCTTGAAGTGGGACAAGTGGGGAGATTGGATGACAGCTGGAAGCACAAGTCGTTGCTCCAGGGTGAGCTCAAATGGGCCATAGAATAAACAGGGTGATCAGAGAAATACTTTCAAGACCCAGCGAAGCAAAACTTAAAACGGGTGAAATAGTCATAGACGGTTGCAAGACAGCAGCAGAAGATATCATGCAGAAATTAGAAGTGGTATGATGCTCTGCACTCAGGTGCTCACTGCATACCACAGATTTATTTACTACAGAGAAAATGAAAACAGTGTTGTTTAGTGGAAAGAGCAAGGCCTAGGTTTTAATCCAAGTTCTGCTACTTGTCTGTTGTGTGACTTTGGGTAAGTTAATGATAATAATAATAATGTTGGTATTTGTTAAGCGCTTACTATGTGCAGAGCACTGTTCTAAGTGCTGGGGTAGATACAGGGTAATCAGGTTGTCCCACACAAGGCTCACAGTCTTAATCCCCATTTTACAGATGAGGTAACTGAGGCACAGAGAAGTTAAGTGACTTGCCCACAGTCACACAGCTGACAAGCGGCCGAGCCAGGATTCAAACCCATGAGCTATGACTCCCCAGCCCAGGCTCTTTCCACTGAGCCATGCTGCTTCTCTACAACAAGGGAAGTTGTTTAACTTCCCTTTATCTCAGTTACTTCATTTGTAAAATGGGAATTAACTCCTCCTCCCTTCAACTTAGATTGTGAGCTCATGGGGAATGGAGTCTGTATCTGACCTGATTATCTCACATCATGTCTGCTCTGTGACTTTGGGCAAATCGCTTAAATTCTCTGTGCCTAAATTATCTCATCTGTCAAAAGAGGTTTAAGACTATGAGCCCTATATGGAAAATGGACTGTGTCCAACATGATTCTCTTGTATCTACCTCAGAGTCTAGTACAGTGCAGCAAAGCAGCATGGTCTAGTGCATAGAACAAGGGCTTAGAAATCAGAAAGTCATGGGTTCTAATCCCAGCTTTGTGACTTGTCTGCCTTGTGACCTTGAGCAATTCATTTCACTTCTCTGGTCTTCAGTTCCCTCATCTGTAAAATGGGGACTGAGACTGTGAGCGCCACATGGGACAGGGACTGTGTTCAACCCTATTTTCTGGGATCTACCAGAAAGTACACGCTTAACAAGTAACACCATTACAGTGCCGAGAACATAGTAAGCACTTAATAAATAACATAAAAAATGTAGAGAAAGAAAACAGGTATAAGTACATTAAAAAGAGCTATTCATTTTTTAATTGACCAAGGCATCAAATCTAAACCACTTTTACGATCAATAAATCAATCATATTTAATGAGCTCCTACATAGAGCCTGGGAAAGTACAATACAATAGAGTTGGTAGAAATGTTCTCTGCCCAGAATGAGCTTACTAATACCAAAGTTGTTAAGTGGAGGCAAGGGAGTCCTCTAGGGTACTTCAGAGCACTGTAGGTTCACTCAGCGTGGCTCAGTGGAAAGAGCATGGGCTTGGGAGTCAGGTCATGGGTTCTAATCCTGGCTCTGCCTCTGGTCAGCTGTGTGACTTTGGGCAAGTCACTTAACTTCTCTGTGCCTCAGTTACCTTATCTGTTAAATGGGACAGCCTGATCAACTTGCATCCGCCCCAGCACTTAGAACAGTGCTTTGAACATAGTAAGCACTTAACAAATACCATTATTATTATCGTCATTATTCACTCATTTTGGCAGATGGTAAAGATAGACAGTGGAGATTCAGCACTCAAAGGCAAGAGCTGGGGAAGAGAAATTGCCTGCTTAGGGTCTCCAAGCTAATCAACCACCCCTCTTTCTTCCCCACCAGGAACAGAAGAAGGGGCATGAGTTAGGAATATGACATTAGGGCCTAGGTGTGAAGGGTCTAATGACTTCCACTGCATCATGATATAAGCTATTGAAAGCAGGATGACCAGAGACAGGACAACTTCGGTCCTAATCCCGGCTCTGTCACTTGTCCTATATGTGACCTTAGTCATGTTACTTAACTTCTCTGTGCCTCATCTGTAAAAGGGGGATTAATAATATGAGTGCCGTGTGTCTCAAAGCCTTATTGAAAGCTCACCTCCTCCAGCAGGCCTTCCTGGACTAAGCCCCCCTTTTCTTCTGCTCCTCCTCTCCTCCCCAACACCCCTACTCCATCTCTCTGCTCTAGCCCTCGGCACTCCTCAGCACTTGTGTGTATATATATACCTATTTATAATTCTATTTATTTTATTAATGATGTGAATATGCATATAATTCTATTTATTTATATCGATGCTATTGATGCCTGTTTACTTGTTTTGATGTCTGCCTCCCCCCTTCTAGACAGTGAGCCCATTGTGGGCAGGGATTGTCTCTATTTGTTGCTGAATTGTACTTTCCAAATGCTTAGTACCGTGCTCTGCACAAGTTAGGGCTCATTAAATACGATTGAATGAATGAATGAATACTAAGTTTATTACAGTGACTGGCACATAATAAGCACTTAGAAATATCATTAAAAATGGTGAATAGCATTATTTGTAATTTAATAGAACATAGTAAGTTAACCATTTACCTTTAAAAAAGGCAAAGAAGTGAGGGAAGGGAACGGGAAGACAAACTTAATAAACAACGCAATCACTTCTAGAAAATGGTCCAGAAAATGCCATGAAGTAATTGTAGAAAATGGGAAGACTCCAGTGCTCTGACTCATAGGCTTTTATCCCAAACCACAATCACTCAAGTGGCCATTCCAGTACCGACTCTTCCCCTTCCCGAAACCAAGAAGCGAGCGAAGATCACATTTATTGTCATCTGCTGCAGTGAAGCATTCATTAAGAAGTTAGTCTAGAAAACATTGATGATTCAGTTGGTCAATTGATAATACTTAGTGAGGATCTACTCTATGCAGAGTACTGTATTAAGCCCTTGGAGTCAGAAGACATAATCCCTGCCCTTAAGAAGCTGATAGTCTATTGGGAGATTGTCAATGGAAAGGAAAATGGAGAGGATATGGCAGGGCACAAATAGAGAAGGAATGCATGAAGGAGTAGAGGCTGGGGAGAATTCTGGGTAGCCTGGAAGGAAAAGCACTTCAGGGATGAGAGGAAAGTGTTTTTATTAGGCAGCCTCTACTTCAGCAGATGTAGTGTCAGCCTTTTGGAGAATTGTCAATCCATCAGTGGTATTTACTGAGAGCTTACTATGTGCAGAGCACTGTATGAACCATTTGGGGGAGTAATCAATCATTCAGTCATATTTATTGAGCACTTACTGTATGCAGAGGACTGTACTAAGTGCTTGGAAAATACCGAGTAAAATATAACAAAGTTGGTAGACAGGTCCCCTGCCCACAAGGAGGAGCTTACAGTCTAGAGGATCATTAAATTGATGCTACATTCAACCTTTCTGGACATATGTACGTTACCAGAGAGATCCCCAAGCTAAGTGCTGATTTACCACCCAATCAAGTTTCCACAAGATGGAACACAGTCCAGCAATCAATCACTGGTGTTTATGAAGTATTTACTCTGGGCAGGATATTGTACTAAGCACTTTGGGAGGGTATATTGGAGTTTAAAGACATGATCTAGTGATGGAGGTGAGACAGTAAAATAGATTACAGATGAGAGGAAGCAATTTCCATGAGGAAAATCTCCCTGTGGGTTGGGATCACATAAACCAACTCTGTCTTATTGTAGTTTCACAAGCGCTTAGTACGGTGCTCTGAACCTAAGTGATCAATAAAAAACATTAATAGATTGAAGAAATTAATAAACCCAGGTAAGGCTGTAAGGATATGTACATAAGTGCCCTGTGGGCATAGGGAGTGAATACCAGAGTACATAGATGGCATGGAAGTTCTGACGTGGCAATTTGTGGGGGGAAATCTGATAGACAGATGAAAGAACTAATAAATGGTATCTGACAGGTTCTACCATCCATTAGAGAGAACCTTTCTTTGAGATGCTCAAAATGCTTTATAGCTTGCTATTCATTCATGTTGATCACCTAGGAAGGGAACACCTATTAGCTACTTCTATTCCCAAATGGTCCGTTTAAAGAGCCAGGGTTACCTGTCTAAGGCTGTTCAGCAAGCCATCCCCATCCTGAGGTAAATATTCAGGTCTTCTGATTTGGAGGCTAGTGACCTTACCCCTCTCCCAAGTAAATGATAAAAATAATAATAATAATGACAACAATAATCATAATATTTGTTAATAATAATAATAATAATGGTATTTGTTAAGTGCTTATTATGTACCGAGCACTGTTCTAAGCATTGGAGTAGATACAGGGTAATCAGGTTGTCCCACATGGGGCTCACACTTTTAATCCCCATTTTACAGATGAGGTAACTGAGGCACTGAGGAGTTAAATGATTTGCCCAAGGTCACACAGCAGGCAAGTGGCAGAGGTGGGATTAGAACCCATGTCTTCTGATTCCCAAGCCCATGCTTTTCCCACAAAGCCATGCCGCTTCCCTTAAGCTCTTAATGTGCTAGTGTTGTGCCAAGCACTGCATTAAACTCTGGGTCAGAAACATTATAATCAGGTCCCATAGGGGGCTCGTAGTATAAGTAGGAAGAACAGGTATTGAATTGCCATTTTACAGATGAGGGAACTGAGGCACAGGCCCAAGGTCACACAACAGACAAGTGGAGGATCTGGGAGTAGAATCCATGTCCTTCAACTTCCAGACCTATAGTCTTTCCATTAGGCCGTGCTGCTTCATGAGAAAGAGATTTCTAGTATTACAGTGACCCTCAAGGTGTCAGGTTGGGGGAACAGATGAACAACTTGGTAAATCCAGAGGTATTTTAGGAAATATTGAATTGTACAAGTATTAACCAAGTAGAAAGAGCTACCAAATTAAAGTTGAACTGATTATAATTCAGCTGGGAAAATACTACAGGGAAAAGACTGAAGCAAGAGAAGTGATTTTACAAAGGGCAAGCAGAGAGAAAGACCTGGGGGTGAAGCAAGATCTGTACTGGAAATTAAGCAAAGATAAGGGACTCCAGTGAAAGTGTGCACATTAGTTTTGGTTTAACAAGATCATACTGAGGTCCATAGATAGTAGAAAATGCTAACGGCAGAAGAAGAAACTTGTGAATACAAGAAAGGGGTGGAAGAATGAAAATTAAGGATCAAATAGCACAGGTCTACCTAGGGACATGCCATTCCATGAAGGTACAGTCAAGACAAAACTCATTCACACATCTACCTTCCAACAGGAAACACAGTGAAATTTAGCATCTCAGAAAACGAGGAAGTAACGGGATTTACAAAATCCAGCTAAATGGAAATTCAAGAGAGGAAGAAGATTTGGAAGCTCTGTAGCTCGGGAATGGAGTGGGGGTGGCATGAATTCATTGCAGTGAATATCAAATGGGGTTCCAATATGCCAAAACAAATGCAGGGAAAATGATCCTGAAAATCGCTCTCGGGAAAATCAGGCTTCAATATTTGGTAAGGGATGAGACAAATATAGAGAAAGAAAATCTGTAAGCATTGTGAATAGAAGGATAATGATTGTTAGTCCAAACTGAGAGTTTATAAAGAACACATCAGGCCTGCTTTGGCTTGGAAGCTTTTATCCGGTCAAATTCCGGGGTGGTGGATGAAGGGAATAAAGCAGTGCTGAGGCAGCAAAAGCCACTTCATTGATTTTTAGAATTCTCTAGTCTCACTTCTCGGGTGAATGCCAAGTGTTTTGCATAAATGAATTAAGTAATTCAACACAACATGCTGGTAGGCTCTATACACTAAACCTTCCAAAGCAAAAATATTCCCCATAGTAGAGGCCATAATAGATAAAGTCTGGGGAGTAGGCAATATAGGGAACCTATCTACCAACTCTGGTATATTGTAGTCTCCTAGGTGTTTAGTACCGTGCTCTGCACACAGTAAGTGATCAATACATATAATTGATTTGGTAATACTATGGCCTGGAATTCTTCCCTTCCCCACAGTTTTAAGCTGAAGAGATGTGGCCGGAAGCTTTTCCTGGGATTGCCGCTTCTCCTTGGGTTACCACTTCTCCTGGCTCAGTGACAGGATTTAAGCTAACATGTGGAAAAAATGATCTCAGAATCTGAGGACAGCCTCCCCGAAGCCTCATATTGGCCAGCTGGAGTTGGGAGTAGTGCATGAAATAACTCAAGTGCTTTGGTGAACTTGGTCCAGATTGGCTATGTTCACAGGAAGGTCATGTGTAAGCATTGTGATTGGGTCAGGAGTCTGTCTGACTGACAGCTGCTGCCTGGGGGATGAAGGAGGTTCTGGATTCCCTCTTTCTCACCACTGCCATTCTATTTGAGTTTTGGAGCCTGTCCTGAGCCAGTCCAAGGACTTAGAGAGGCCAGGAGGCCATCCAGTAGACATGTTGATGTCAACTTCCCCACGGCATTCTGGAAGATAGAATAGTGGGTGAATTAATAATCCTGCATGTGCATCACAATTCCAACTAATATCACCAACCCTTCTAATATAATCCTTAATAATGCCATCAGTACTAACTTCAGAACAGTCTTGTGCAGATTCAAGCAAAAACCCTAATTTTCTACAGGAAAATCTCTTTCAGAAAATAGACCTGTCTTGTGTAATCACAAAAGTCCTCTCTCATAAAGAGAGCTTCATTTGGCTTGGATAGAGATGCAATCCTGTGCACTGACGATTGACGGGAGATCCCAGAGAAAGGGGATGACAGATGGAAATGAATCCAGGAGGGAACAGGTGTTTGGGGGTCTATGTTAAGTGTGATGTGGTTTAATACCTTTGTTAATGAGCCAGAACAAGGAGTAAATGGGATTTGAATGAAACTTGCCGACATGAAATGTCCTAGATCTTAGTAAGGTCCGGGGGATTTATGTAAATGAATTGACAGAGGTGGAAGATATAGATGGAAAGAGATTTGGCACAGGAAGCATTCAGCAGTAAAATACCCAGCACTATCCACAAGCTACATACAGTAAAAGCTTGGGCCAGGCCCTATCTGGATCTTTTTCATGGAGAGGTAGATGGCAGGGTTGAGCCAACACCTTTCTTCTCCTAAGTAGCTGTCCTTACATCTGCCATAACCTCTCTGTGACTTGGGCTGCAAACTGAATCCTTGGAGAAAGGAGCTATAAACATGCAAAACCTTGAGACAATGCTGTGTATTGTACACCTTGCTTTCAGAAAAGATGGGGGAGAATTGAAAGGAGGAAAGGAAAGAGGAAATGGGACTTCAGAGATAAACTTCAGAGATAATGTCAGGAGGATGAAGACTGGCACTTTTTTGTGGTATTTGTTAAGCACTTACTATGTGACAGGCACTGTACTAAGGGGCTGGGGTAAACTCAAGCAATGAGGTTGGACATGGTTCCTGTCTCATAGGGCTCACAGTCTTAACATTTTACAGGTGAGGGAACTGAGTCACAGAGAAGTTAAGTAAATTGCCCAAGACAACATAGCAGACATGTGGTTGACCTGGGATTAGAACCCAGGTCTTTTGATTGCTGAGCCTGTGTTCTTTCCACTAGGTCATGCTGGAACAGCTGCAACTAAATGAGCAAAGCATTGGGTTTCCAAACATGTATGTGTTCAGTCGGTGCCTTCATTCCCGTCCTGGATTCCCTGCTACTCCACGAATGCATTGTCAAGCCAGAAGAGAGGAGGCCCTCTGTGACTCAGAATCACACTCTTGTGAAGGCTTGGGAGTACAAGTCTCAGCAGAGTCATCAGGGATTAAAGAACTTGTTTGGAAAGGCTGCCAGAAATCGGATGGATTTTGAGAAAAGAGGAAAACCAAATTTGTGTTTTCAAAGAATGTTTTCCACCTCTTCCCCTCTTTGTGCCTGACATCCTAGCTGGGGCCAGAACACTCTCCTGAGTTTTTTGAGAACGGTAATTGTTTCTCAAAGACGATCCATTCACTGGAGGTGTGGGAGAAGGAGGGAGGGAGCCTGTCCCTGATGTTATTCTTGAGATCCTCAGTGAAGTAGAAACTAATGTTTTTTCAAGTTCATGATCTCTCTAAGTGAACCTTGGGGAGAAACATACATTTTAAATGGTAAAAGAATCCTGACAGAAAGTCCCAAAGTGGAAGATATTTTCCAGGGATGTTTGGTTCTGACCACTAAACTTCCTGATCTTATTTTGAAGGCTCAGGAACTGTAAAACTCCCTGGGCAAAAATCAGGATTGGGATTCTTGGGTTCAAAGATGAGCTGTGTGACTTTAGGCAAGTCACTTAACTTCTCTGTGCCTCAGTTACCTCATCTGTAAAATGGGGATTAAAACTGTGAGCCCCACTTGGGACAACCTGATCACCTTGTATCCTCCCCTGCACTTAGAACAGTGCTTTGCACATAGTAAGCATTTAACAAATGCCATCATTATTATTATTATAGCCTAGTGGAAAGAACCCGAGCCTGGGAGTCAGAGGACCTGGGTTCTAATCCCAGCTTCTCCAATTGTTTACTGTGCCACCTTAGGCAAATCACTTAACTTCTCTGAGTCTTAGTTCCCTAATCTGCAAAATGGAGATTCAGTGCCTCTTCTCCTTCCTACTTAGACTGTGGCAGTGGCAGGATTAGAACTCAGGTCTCCTGACTTTTAGAGCTGTGGTCTTTCTATTATGCTATGCTAAGTAGTTAATACAGTGAGTGCACTTAGTACACTTAGTACTTAGTATACTCTGCACACAGTTCATGCTTAATAAATATGATTGAATGAATGAATAAATACTTCTTGGCTCGATTACATTTGCTCTCAAATGGAGCAAATCTTAATCTGCATTGCCTTCAGTTCGAACGTAGATGCCTTATTGAAATTTAACCAATCTGCCTTCCCTTAAATCTGGGGCTGTGTCATCCTATGAGAAAGAGGTCTTTTTCAGGTGACGTGTTTTCTGGTTTAGGTTCAGATTTCATGCGGTGGCTTACAGGATGATTCTAATATTTTCTAAACTGCTGGGCCCCTCTGTGTCTCCTGAATTGAAGGCTTTTATCTTCTGGGTCTCTTCCTCACTGGTCCAGGTTGTAAAAATGATAAGAGCATCACTTTATGTCTCTGCCTTTTTATTCAAAACCTTTGTCCAACATCCTCCAGGCCTGGGCCTAGCTACTAAATGCTGAAGGAGTATCTTGTCTTCTTTTATGCTGTCAAGTTGTGTCCGACCCATAGTGACTCCATGGACTCCTCTCTCCCAGAGTGCCCCACCTCAATCTGCAACCATTCTGGTAGTGTATCCATTGAGTTTTCCTGGTAAAAATTCAGAGGTGGTTTATCATTGCCTTCTTCCATGCAGTAGACTTTAGTCTCTGCCCTCAGCTCTCTCACATGCCACTGCTGCCCAGCACAGGTGGGTTTTGACTTGTAGCAATTTGCCTTCTTCTCACTAGCCACTGGCCAAGCTAGGAATGGAATGGATAGGCTTCTGCTTGACTCTCCCTCCTGTAGCTGAGACAGATAGAGTACTGGAAACTCTCTAGGTGCAATCCTGAGAGGGGCTGAAGGAGTATGTGTGATTCCAAAAGAGGGTTGGAAATTATGACCTGGTTTGTTCATGAAAGCCCGAGAGGAGTTTGGGAAAACTTTGATCTTTACGGAGTCCTGCTCATGGCAGTGACTTTGACTTGACTTTGACTTTGGCTTCCTGAGTGGACTCGTCATCAAAAGAAATGTCTTGAACAATTACTTTGACGGGGGGTTCAGTTTATTCTCTCCTTTTCCCAACCAGATCCAGCATCTTTGGCTTTTAAGAGTAGGGATGCATTTTTCTGTCTGTCAGAACAGCGGGGACTACTGAGGATCTAAAAAATCAAGCTGTGATCTTTCTGCCTCTTTTATTATTCCCAGGAATAAATATTCTACAGTGGGGATTTAGCTGACAATTCTAAGTGTGATTTACCAGGCAGGATAGGACTTGGTTCAGATTTCTCCTACTCTATCAACTCCTGGAGGGCTAACAGCTAGTCTGTGAGCCCCTTATGCACAGTGAATGTGTCTAGCAACTCTGTAGTATTTTGCTATCCCAAATCCTTAATTCAGTGCTTTGCAAACAGTACTCAATAAATACAATTGATAACGACGATGATGATGATAGAACATGCCTACCAACTCTGTTATATTGTACTTTCCTGAGAACTTGGTACAGTGCTCTGCACACAGTAAAAGCTCAATAAACATGACTGGTTGGTTGATTGATTGATTGATAGCAGTTCTGAAATCTTGGGGTTCTTTTGGTAGTTCAGTCAGATGAAACTTGAATGCGGAGTTCCCAATGTGGCTGTTTCAATGCAGTCATCTTTCTCAACCAGTCGTGGGCAGGGGATGAGTCTACCAACTTGGTTGTATTATACTCTCCCAAGCACTTAGTACAGTGTTTTGCATACAGTAAGTGCTCAATAAATACCACTGATGGAACTGACGTAGTTTCAGTGCTAGACTGGATTCTCAGCTCAAGGCGTGTATGTCCTGTTGTGCAAATCTTGCTCAAAGCAAAGATGCCTTGGGTGAGGTTTCTTTCTGGTCAAAGCCTGGCCTGGCTCTTACTATAAAAGAGGGTGGGCAAAGAGATGATGGGCCGACTGGACTACAGGGCTAATTCTGCCAAATTGTCCTCATCAGTTTGGGCTCAATTTGGTAAGCCTATTATGAGCAGAGAACATGTCTACCAACTCTGCTGTACTAAATGTTCAATAAATACCATTGATTGATTAATGGATTGATTTGGGAAGCTTCCCCTAGGGCCCAAATCTCTCATCATATCCCGACTGGATTACTGCATCAGCATCCTTTCTCATCTCCCAACCCTTCTGTCTCTCCCCATGTCAGTCTATACTTCACTCTGCTGCCTGGATTATCTTTCTACAGAAATGCTCTGGGTATGTCACCCTCCTCCTCAAAAATCTCCAGTGGTTTTCTACCAACGTTCGTTTGTAACAAAAACTCCTAACTATTGGCTTCAGAGCTCTCCATCACCTTGCCCCCTCCTACCTCACCTCCCTTCTCTCCTTCTATAGCTCTGAATGAATGATTCCCAGGCCATGGGGAGGGAGAATCTCAGTCAGACCCTCTTCCCTTCATGCTAGTTTGGGAGCCAGGTCACGCCATTGGGAATCTTGGTAGAGGAATGTCAGTTAAGACACCCAGTACCTCTCAGCCTCAGAGCAGCACTGTGCACAGACGGAAAGATCCAAACTCAGATTAGACAATTAGGACAGACTTGTTGAATTCTCCCAAGCACTTAATACAGTGCACACAGTAATCGCCTAACAAATATGATTGAATGAATGAATGAATGAAAGAAACAGTGGCAAGGCTGATGTGCACAGAGGGATAGCCGAAGAGCAAAATCAGAGGGAGGGAAAGGGAACTGATATTCTCTTCTTGCATCAGGTCTTTGGCTCTACTGCTGGAGTCACCCTGCTCCAGTCCATGTGGGACATCATGAGGAATGGGTGCCCTTTTATCGAAGGCAAGATAGTGATAAATCCCTCTGAGTGCCCACCTCCCTATTTAGATTTTATCCCAATGCTTCCTCCCACCTTTGCCTAGCCCTTCTTGACATTTCTTAAACAATCCAGAGAGGTGATGATGAAGGATTACACTGTTTAGGTATTTGTTTGGCACTTGTTACAAGCCAAACACTATAGTAGATACAAGATAATCAGGTCAGGCAGAATACCCTGTCCCACACTGTGCTTACAGTCTAAGTATGATGTAGAACAGGTATCAAATCCCCACTTTACAGATGAGGAAACTGAGTCATTGAAAAGTTAAGTGATTCATCCAAAATCCAACAGCAGGCAAGTGGCAGAAACAAGATTAAAACTCAGGTCCCCTGTGTCTCAGGCCAGGGCTCATTTCACAAGGGTATGTCACTTCTTTTGTTGAGAGAGATGATGCCCATACCACTTCCCCTGAGACTTACATAGTTGACCCTTGTAATAATAATAATGATGGAATTTGTTAAGCGGTTACTATATGTCAAGCACAGTTTTAAGCACTGGGGTAGATACATGATTATCAGGCTGTCCCAAGGGGAGCTCACAGTCTTCATAGATAAGAGATAACTAAGGTACAGAAAAGTTAAGTGACTTGTCCCAAGTCACACAGCTGACAAGTGGCGGAGCCGGGATTAGAATCATGACTTCCAAGCCCGTGCTCTTTCCACTAAACCATGCTGCTTCTACCCTCCTCTCCCTTTGCACTGGAAGGGTGATGGCTAGGCCTAAACACCCTGGCCACCTGTGATTAGCAGCTCCACAGCCCTCATGCTAACCAAACCATTAACCGAGTGATTCCAGCACTTTCATCAGCAAATATAGTCTCTATTTCCACTCCTCACATTTACCAGTTTATTGCCTCCAGCACTGGCACTCAGATTAAACAATGCATACCCATATCTTACTTCTCCCCATCATTGGGAGACTGATTCTTATTCCTCTCTTCTAAATCCCTGCTTGGAGATTGAATAAAGCTGGAGATGGTGGAATTCTGGAGTGAGAGAGAGGGGAAGACAAATAAGATGCAGGGGCTAAATGGTAGTGAAATGCATCGTTGGGGATTTCTAATGAGGTGTGTGGTTGAGTGGTGATTAGATGTATGATTGGGGTGGTGATGATGATGATAATGATGGGTATTTGTTAAGTGCTTACTATGTGCCAAGCACTGTTCTAAGCACTGGGGGGGGATACAAGGTAATCAGGTTGTCCCACGTGGGGCTCACAGTCTTAATCCCCATTTAGTGGGGTGGCAATTAGATGCATGACTGGTCACAGCAATTAGAAGTGTGGTGGGAGGTGGCACTGAGAAATGTGGATGCTTGAGGCAATTGTGTGGTCCCAACTGAGTTTGAATGTTAAGAGACTAGATCAGAGGGCTGGGATAAGAAATGTGATCCCACCAGCTTTGAGCCAGTGAGTGGCAGAAGCACTGGACTATCCCATGGTCACGGTGGAAATATTTGAGCTCAGTGTTCTAGGGTAGGCCAGATGAGATCTCTTCTCACTTTCTTTTCTTCTTTCTTTGTGTTATCTCTTAAGGGCTCAATATGTGCCAAGCACTCTACTAAGCACTGGGATAGTAACAAGATAATCAGATCCTGCATGGGGCTCACAGTCTAAGTAGGAGGAAGAATAGGTATTGAATCCCCATTTTGCAATTGAGGTCCAGAGGAGTTTTTTTTGTTGTTGTTGCTTTGTTTCATTTTGTTTTAATCAGTGGTATTTATTAGGCACTTACTATGCTTTTCCCAACTGCAGCTACCTGCCGGGGCGAGGCATTCAAGTATGTCCCCTGGTCCAGTGTCCTATTCAAGCAACTTGGCCTAGTAGAAAGATCACAGACCTGGGAGTCAGAGGACCTGGGTTCTAAATACAGCTCCACCACTTGCCTACTCTGTAACCTTGAACAAGTCACTTCACTTCTGTGTGCCTTGTTTCCCAGTCTATAAAATAGGGATCCCGTTAGGGAAGCAGCATGGCCTAATGGGACGGGCTGGGTTCTAACCTAGCTACACCACTTTCCTGCTGTGTGGCCTTGGGCAAGTCACTTCACTTTTTGTGCGTCAGTGTTCTCATCTGTAAAATGGAGGTTCAATGGGGAAGCAGCATGGCGTATGGAAAGAGAGGAGTCAGAAGACCTGGGTTCTAACTAAGCTCATTGTGGACAGGGGACGTGTCTGTTTATTGTTGTACTATACTCTTCTAAGTGCTCATTACAGTGTTCTGCACACAGTAAATGCTCAATAAATATGATTGAATGAATGAATGAATAACCCCGGCTTCTCCACTCGCCTGCTTTGTGACCCTGGGCAAGTCACCTGAGTTTCCTCATCTTAAAATGGGGATTCAATAGTCATTTTCTCTTCTATTTATATTGTGAGTCCCATGTGGACAGGCAGTGTGTCCAATCTGATTCTCTTTTAATACAGTTCTTGGCTCAGAGTTAGTACCTAACATTATCACTATTAGGATTATTGTTATTATTATTAATAGTGCTACATAATAACAATAATAATAATAATAAATTCTGTTGGGAAGAATGAAAATTGTTGCTTGGACCATGTTACCTTCATTCCTTGTGTGGGACGGGAAGGGGAAATGAGAAGTGGATTGTGGAAAATCAAGGTCACAAAACCAGACAGAGAAAGGGGTCTCGCTCAGGTCCAGAATCTGGGAGGTTGTTGGCTATTTTTTATGCTGTTTGTTAAGCACTACTATGTGCCAGGCACTGTATTTAAGCACTACGATAGATACAAACTATTCAGGTTGGACAAACTATTCAGCTCCCAGTGGAGCTCAGAGTTTTAATCCCATTTTACAGATGAAATATCTGAGGCACAGAGAAGTGATGTGACTTGCCTGAGGTGACAGAGCAGACCAGTGGTGGAGCTGGGATTAGAGCACAGGTCCTTCTGACTTTCAGGACCATGCTCTTTCTACTAGTCCAGGCTGCTTCTTACCAAGAAGCATTCAGTTGGGCATTTTTGCTCACATTTCAATCCAATTGATGTTGAATGCCCTGTGAAACAGGGCTGTTGACCTTGGCTTCTAATTAGATTAAAAGTACACCCGACGGCCAGCTCTTAAAAACCCGCTGATGCAGAGCACTGGGTTAAAAGGAAAACACAAATAGATCGCAAAACCCCAGAGGTTCGAGAATTGGCGTGCAAAGCAGCTGTTCCCCCAGTTCCACAGTTCTGCATCACGGTCCACCTTTTAAACCTCCAATGTAATGAGCATTTTCTATGTACCCTCTATCTAAAGGAAATCTGGCAGTTGAACTAAACGAAATTGAAGAGACTTTTCAATAACCTTTAGGCTTTCCTGGGAAGTAAAGAGAACTCAGGGTATACTTTCTGCAGTTAAAGTTTGTATTTTTTCAGCTGAGCAAGAAGAACTGCCGTATTAAAAATGTGGTGTGGCAATGAACAGCTGGGAGATGGCAACATCAGGTGAATCAGTCTGGCATGAAGCAATCAAGAAAGGGATTGTTGTCCTTGGGCAGAAATAGTAGTAATATCATTTATTAAGTGCTTACTGTGTGCAGAGCACTGTTCTAAGTGTTGGGGGAGAATACACAGGTGGGAAGTGGACATGGTCCCTCTCTCCGGGGAGGCTCACAATCTATGCAACTGCTTTGGAGAAGATCAGAGACAGAACTGAAGAAAGTGCTGCAAATGGCAAAAGCAACCAGGCATCGAAAAACCCAGTAAGAAATGGAATTTTGGTCATTGCTACCACACCTGCCTTTAGGGATAGAACCCTGTCCTCAATAGCACATCATCTTCAGGTAGGAAAAAAGCATCTTTTTAGGATGAAGAACAGTTGTAAGGTCAAGGATCTGCTAAAAACAACAAACACATACAGGTTGTCAAGCCATTCCACCACTGTCTTCAGCGAGCCTTTCGTAACTTTGGCAAGCCAGTAGCACAGCTCTGTTGTGCAGTATATGAGAGGAGAATGGAAAATGGCAGGATCCCCAAGCAGTGACGTTATGAGGGAACTTGTTACCATTCCCAGTGAGGTGGAGCATAGAAAAGATTCAAACCAGCAGCTTCCTCTAGGTTAGGCACCTTTATTTCCACTCCTTTCCAGAAGGTCTTAGGGAGTATGCACAGACCTACACAAGGAACACTTGTGGCCTTCAGAACTTGGCTTTATTAGCTGGGCATTTTCATTCTTCCAATCCAAACCATGCCTAGCTGATTCTGTTAAGTTCTCCTGCTTCTCCCACAGATAATCTTGCCGAGATGGGTCCCTGGTGGTCTGCCATTTGTGTTGCCACTGCTTATTCTGGGGCTCACTGGCATCCATCAGTTGGGAGTGCAAAATCAACAGTGTAAAGACAGAATGAAGCACCATAGCCTCAAAGACTGAAACAAAATAGATCTTTCCCGGCTACTTATCCCCTCTTGTCCCTCTACACCATTGCTCATTGGCTTTGTTCTTCTCAAGCTAACATGCCACATTCCTCTGTGCCACATTCTCTTCTCTCCAGACACTGACCTCATGCTCACACCCTCTCTCTTTCCTGGATCTTTCTCCCTCTCTCTCCAAATCTGCCACCCATAGATCTCCCCATCTTCAAAGTCCTTCCGAAATCACATCTCCTCCCGAAATCCTTGTTAGATTACTCTCTCAGTCTCCACTTCATATCGTCCCACTGCTACATCAGCACTTCTGCACCACCTAAATAGTTGGGTATTCACACCCTGCCTCCTCAATCCACTGCAGGATTTATGTTCATGTTTTTCCCCCCTCTAGATGTGAGCTCATTGTGGGCAGGGATATTGTTGCATTGTTCTTTCCCAAGCACTTAGTACAGTACTTTGAGCACAATAAGCTCTCAATAAATGTGATTGAATGAATGAATCTTTATACTCTATCACTTCCTCCAATTTGTAGTTTATTTCAACACCTTTCTCCCTCACTAGATTTTAAGATTATTAAAAGTAGGGGTCATTTCTATTTATTCTTGTATTCTCTCCCAAGAGCATGGTGTAGGAGCTCAGCACAGAGTAGGTTCATTATTATTATGAAGTGCTGTTGAGTCATTTCCGATTCATAGAGACTCCATGGATATACTTTCTTCAGAACGTCCTGTCCTCTGCCATAATCATAACCTTTCTAATGGTTCTTCCAATATCGTTGTTATGATTTCTGTCCATCTAGCTGCTGGTAATCTAAGTCAAGTCGTTTGGCCTTCCAGAGACCAGTTTGGTTTAATTTGCTCTAAAATCCATTTGTTTGTCTTTCGGGCAGTCTATGGAATTCGCAAAAGTTAATTGATTCCAAAGAGTCAGGCTCAAAAACAGGGGGGAAAATCAGCATACCAAGGAATTCTGCTTGACACATATCAAGTGCTTAACAAAAAAACATACTTATTCTTTTCAGGAAAATGACATGGAAGAGTGTGAGTCTATTCAGTTGCGCTAGCCTTCATGGATGGGGTTTCACCATTACTCATCTCATCTCAGAATATAAAGGGGAGCTAAAGTCGATGGGAATATGGGTGGAAGCTTTGAAAATGTAGTAGTCTAATGAAAACATTTGTTGCCCGGCAGAGCTCTGAGTATACCTTTATAGCTGTCTCTTTTCCATGACGCCAGGTTCTGTGGACATCATTCAGGGGATTATTCACACTACGGAGAGGCCTGGAGCGGTATATATGGGCTACTGGTTTTTAATCTTTATAATCCTCTTTTCTTCTTGGACTTGTTGAACCTGCACTAATGATAAGCAGCCTTCTGTCACCTTCAGCATGGTCCAATCACATCGAGATCTCCACGGTGGAGTTAGCTAAGAGGAGAAGGGAAAAGTTACTTCTACTCCATCTTTGATATCCTTTCATTTTAGCTAGCAGCCCTCATTGACTCTTAGAGTCAGTACAGTTCAGAGGAGTCATAGGGAGGGCATGATAATGGGCAGACTGTTGTCTTCAGGGCTTCAAGTTCACACTCACAATACAACCATTGTTTAAGAAAATACTCTCCCCAGAACTACAAGACAGCTATATCTTAAACTCCAGGAGGATAATATCTGCCAAGAGTTTTGCAGCAGTAACACAACTGTCTCATTAGAACAGGAAACTCAAACTACATTCCCAATACAAAAAATAAATGGGCATTTATCCATGATATATCTACTCAGAAAACTGTCAAGATTAATCTACGCCACCCAAGATTGGCTTTGTGAAAATGATCAAAGTCCACTTGCAGTAAAACAAGTGCAGCATCAAAATACACTTTGCAGGCCCTCAGGGCTCAGGCAAAATAGTAAAAATAATATTTTTAAGTAGCTACTCTTTGCCAAGCCTCATGATTGCTCCTGGGAAGCAGTGTGGCCTAATGGACAGAGTCCGGGCCTGGGAGTCAGAGGAACTAGGTTCTAATCCTAGTTTTGCCTCTTATCCGTTCTTTGACCTTGGTCATCACTTAGTTTCTCTGTGCCTCAGTTTATTCGGCTGAAAAATGGGGAGTCAATGCCTGCTCTCCCTCTTTTCCAAGCTATGAGTCCTATGTGGAACGGGGGCTGAGTCTGATCTGATTAACTTGTTTCTATCTCAGTACTTAGAACAGTGGTTGGCACATGATAAGGGCTTAACAAATATAGTAATAATAATAATGGTATTTGTTAAGCGCTTACTATGTGCCAAGCACTGTTCTAAGCATGCCAAGCACTGTTCTAAGCACTGGGATAAATACAAATTAATCAGGTTGCCCCACGTGGGGCTCACAGTCTTAGTCCCCATTTTACACATGAGGTAACTGAGGCACAGAGACATTAAGTGGCTTGCCCGAGGTCACACAGAAGACAAGTGGTGGAGCAGGGATTGGAACCCACGACCTCTGACTCCCAAGCCCATGTTCTTTCCACTAAGCCACGCTGCTTCTCTAGTAATGATAATAAGCATTAGGGTGGATACAATACAATAAACTCAGACACCGTCTCTTTTCTTCATGGAGTTCGCAGTCTAAGGGGAAGGGAGAATACATATTGAATCTTCATTTTATAGAACAGGAAACTGAGGAATGGGGAAGTTAAGTGATTTGCCAAAGGTCACATGGCAAGCAAATGGTAGAGCTGGAATTAGAACCCAGGTCCCCTAACTCCCAGGCCTAGGCCCTTTCAATAAGCCACACTGCTTCTCACAGTCAATCAATCAATCAATTGTACTTCTGAGCACTTATTCTGTGCAGATCACTGCAGTAACTGCTTGGGAGAGTACAGTATAACAGAGTTGTTGGACAAGTTCTCTGACCACAGCGAGTTTACAGTCCGGAGTGGGAGGCAGACATTAATTTAAATAAGTAAGTTGTGGGTATATACATCAGTGTTGTGGGACTGAGGGAGGGATAAATAAATGATGTAAATCCAAATGCAAGGTGATATATTAAGACTTTGGTGATGGGGAGAGTGGTGATCTGTTGGATATAGAGGGACAGTTCCCACTGGAAAGGAGAGTGTGAGCAAACCATCAGTGGCAAGAGAAACAAAATTGAGGTGCAGCAAATGGGTTGGTATTAGAGGAACAAAGTATGTGGGATGAGGTGCAGTGGGAGGCAAGTGAAGATAAGGGGAGAGAGTGCTGATTAAGTACTTTAAACCAGATCAGGATGGGTTTCTTCTTGATGCAGAGAGGCTTGGGCACCTCTGGAGGCGTTTGAAGAGTGGGGAGATGTGCCCAAAACGATATTTTAGAAAAATGATCCATGCAGAAGAGTTAAATAGGGCCTGGAGAAGAGAGAAAATGGAGGGAAGAAGGTCAGCAAGGAGGTTGTCACAGTAATTGACCTGCTGTAGAGATATTTGAAGAAAATGGACAATAGCCGGATGCCTAAAAAGCTGTTTTGTGTTGTTGAAGGGAAAATAAGGAAACCAGAAACAAAGAGGAAAGAGGAAACATTTTAAGTTTATAGGATACAGTAAAAAAAGTCTCAGGCAATGCTGGCATCCCAGCTGAAAGCAGGGAGTCCAACATAGCTCACTGTAATCAAGAAGGAAGCAGCTTTTTCTTGCAGTCGTTTCAGAAAGATCATGAGTTAAAGAGGCAAAAGTGAAAATAGCATCAAGCGCAGAAAGTACAGTCTTTTTTGAGTTCCAATGGCAATTATGTATATTTTAGCTAGCTCAACTCAAGACCTGTTTTGTAAATCAGAAGAGGGGAAAAGGGTTGATGTTGCATGGGAGGCTGGAAATCCTGTTGGGTTAGGGTAGGATTCCAAACTGGGAAGACCTAACAAAAATTTTGCCTTGGGGGGCAGGAAAGAAAGGCTTATGGGTTTCTGATCATGGACACAGTTGCATCTGGCTGGTCCAGATAAGGCTTGGAAACCATTCGTTTCACCTTTAAAGCATTTAGCTCCTGTTGGCTGTTTGGAGAGATCTGTTGCACTAAAAACACCACCAACTTTAAAGGAGCAATACTGTTTATATAGCAAAAACTTGTCATTAAACCTTCCTGGGGGACGTATTGGGAATTCAGTGAACAGACGCCCAACAACTTGCATATTTCATATGGGATTGCCTATTTAGGTATTGATTTGTCCCTTTTTATGACGCATCTCAAACCCTCAGCTTTATAGAATTGATTTAATTGTAGGGCACTCCCTTAATAAAACAGTAAATCAGTGGTGTTTATTGAGTACTTACTGTGTGCAGAGCACTGTACTAAGCACTTAGGAGAGTTGATTGACTTGTTCCTTTTTTATGATACTTGTTCTGCATTTACTATGCATCAAGCACCATTATAGGCCCTGGGGTAGATACAAGTTATTAGGTTGGACACAGTCCCTATTCCACATGGGGCTCACAGGAAGCAGAAAAGTACTGAATTCTCATTTAACAGATGAGGAAACAGAGGCACAGAGAACTCAAGTGACTTACCCAAAGTCACACAGCAGACAAGTAACAGAGGTGAGATTTGAATCCAGGTTCTCTGACTCCCACAACTGGGGTCTTTTCACCAGGTCACACTGCTTCTCTGCTGTCCATTAGAAGGAATGGTCAGGTGTTCTGAGCCACAATCTGGAGGCTAACCAACCCAGCATCTAAAAGTAATGGTATTTACTGAGCACCTACTAAGTGTGATACACTGTACTATGGGCTTGGGAAGTACAACAGAAGGTCTAGACACTTTCTCTGCCCACAAGGATCCTATCTGCTCCCTAGGAAGGAGAGAAATATCAGAAATTCAGATTGCCAAGCAGACTGATATATACAAGGAAAGATTATGGTTGGGGTAAGTGAAAACAGCATGGTTGAGGGGATAGAGCATGGGCCTGGGAATCAGGACATGGGTTCTAATCCTGGTTCTGCCACTTGTCTGCTGAGTGACCTTAGGCAAGTCACTTAACTTCCCTGTGCCTCAGTTAACTCATTTGCTAAATGGGGATTAAGACTGTGAGACCATGTAGAACATGAACAATGTCCAACCTGATTTGCTTTTATCTAAGTTCTTATTAAATGCCATTTATTGATTGAACCATCTCAGAACTTAGAACAGTGCTTGTCATATGGTAAAACCTTAACAAATGCCATTAAAAAAAAAACAGGCCTGCATTGTCATAGGCCAGTTCTGCATTACACTTTCCTCTGGGTTACAAAAGAATCATTTCTCATGCCTATTCTCTGACCACCAGGCCTTTGCTAGCGTGTCCTTTAATAATTATGGTATTTGTTAAGTGCTTGCTATGTGCCAAGCACTGTTCTAAGTGCTGAGGCAGATTCAAGGTAATCAGGTTGTCCCAAGTGGGGCTCACAGTCTTAATCCCCATTTTACAGTTGAGGTAACTGAGGCATAGAGAAGTTAAGTGGCTTGCCCAAGGTCACACAGCTTAGAAGTGGCAAAGCTAGGAGTAGAACCCTTGACCTCTGACTCCCAAGCCCAGGCTTTTGCCACTAAGCTACGCTGCTTTGCTTCCCAGATGCTTCTCACGCTGCTTCTCACAGTGCTTCCACACTGTCCTTTCTGTCAGATGTCTGAAATTAGGCTTAGAGACAGCTTGGTCTGATCTGACTATAGAACCCCATGGCTTAAAAATATTACCCTGAATGATTAGAGCTGGTGGATATGGAACCAATGAAGCTGCCTTAACATCACTTTACCATGTTATACCAACATGGTATGCAAATGTGACTACCAAGCTACCAAAGTTACAGTTCACTTCAATAGTATTTACTGAGCATTTACTGTTTGCAAAGCACTGTATTAAGTGCTTGGGGGAGTACAATACAACAACAAATAGTTACATTCCCTGTCCACCACGAGCTCACAGTCTAAAGGGGAAGACAGACAGTAATATACATAAATGAATTACGAATATATACACCTGTGCTGTGGGGCAGGGAGGGAGGATGAATGAAGGGAGCAAGTCAGGGCCACTCAGAAGGGAGTGGGTGAAGAGGAGAGCTTAGTCAGGAAAGGCTTCTTGAAGGAGATGTACCTTCAATAAGGCTTTGAGGTCAGGGAGAGCAATAATCTGTCTAATATGTGGATGGTGGGTATTTCAAGCTAGAAGCAGGATGTGGATGAGAGGTCAGCGGCGAGATAGACAAGATGGACAGATAGAAATAGTTTCTTCACTATTCAAATTCTAGGCAAAACTGCTTTCTTCATCTTCAAAGTTTACATTTTTCATTAATCAACTACACAATTCTCAAGCTAGTGATGTTTCCACACCATAGCTCCCAACCCCAGAAACTTTTGCTACTTACAGACTTTACTCCCTTTGGCTCTTATTGAAAAGCAGTCCGGTCTAGTGGAAAGAGTAGGCCCTGGAAGACAATGGAGTTGAGTTCTAATCCTCAGTCAGCCAATCACTTGTTGTGGGACCTTAGGCAAGCCACTGAACTTCTCTGTGCCTTAGTTTCATCACCTGTAATATGAGTATTCAATACCTTTTCTCAATTAATCATATTTACTGAACACCTACTGTGTGCAGAGCACTGAATAAAGGACTTGGAAGAGTTCAGTATAGCAGAGCTGATAGACATGTTTCCGGCCCACAACAAGCTTAAAGTCTAGAGGGAGAGAAAGACATTAATATGAATAGAGATTAAATTTTGGATATGGACATGAGTGTTAGGGGTCTGAAGGAGGGGTGAATTGAGTGTGCAAATCCTAGTGCAAGAGCAACACAGAAGGGAGTAGGAGAAGGGTTTTGAGGTGGCAGGCCTCTAGGAAGAGATGTGGTTTTAATAAAATACATTGTTCTCCCACCATGGACTATGAGCCCCATGTAGAAGAGGGACTATGTCCTATTTGATTACCTTGTATTTTCCCTAGCACTTAGAACAGGGCTTGACACATACTAAACACTTAAGGATGATGAAAATTATATTGATTGTGTAGCCCTATATTTTCCCTGCTCTGCCTCCTGATGGTCTTAACACTGGCTCTCTACCCTTCCTTGAGTGGGTATGTCCTTGCAGAATAGCTCCAAACCTTCCTCTAGGCCAGGTTTCTGTTCTAATGGCCTCCTTAAGGCAGCATTATTGAGAGTGTTAGGTTTGTGTTGGGGGTGAGAGCCGTCAACCCCACCGAGCTGGTCCACGGATGGCTCACACTGGGAAGGTGTGGCTTTGGGCTAGGTTAGCTCAGAGGAGAGTTATGTAGCCTCCAAGAGCCCCTACTGGAAATGTGGGACAGGATGACTGACTATTCACGGTCTGGCAGAAGACAACTGTTGAAAACCTGGAAATCTGATCCCACCTGGGGCAAAGTCCCAAAATATTTTGTTGGTATTGGTTTTTTAAAATCATAATTATTAAGCACTTCAATGTGTCAAGCACTGGTCTAAACACTGAGGTAGATACAAGTTAAGCAGGTTAGACACAGTTTCTGTCCCACAGGAGGCTCACAATCTAAATAGTAGGAAGACCAAGTATTGGATTCCCATTTTACAGACGAGAAAATTTAGGTCCAGAGAAGTTAAATTACTTGTTCAAGGTCACACAGCAAAAGGGCAAGAGCAAGAATTAGAACCCAAGTCCACTGAGTCCTAGGCCTGTGCTCCTTCAGCCTTGGTTCCTTCAAGCTCTTTCTCCCAAGGCCCTATGGAGTGGCTGTGTTTGACTAGCCCGGAGAAAAGAGGCTAACACTGGTAGTGTATTATTTTGGGGAAGATAGAGGATTCCATAAATCAGTGGTATTTACTGAGCACTTACTGTGTTCAGAGCACTGTACTAAGTTCTTGGGAGAGTACAATGTAACAGAATTGGTAGACATATTCCCTGCTCACAATAAGCAGTGATGCTTTATGAAAAGAGCCAAGACCTGGACTACATCTATGTACAGAAGTGCTGTGGGGCTGGGATTGGGGATGAATAAAGGGATCAAGTCAGAGCAATGCAGAAGGGAGTGGGGGAAGAGAAAAGAAGGGTTCAGTTAAGGCTTCTAGGAGGAGATGGGCCTTCAGTAAAGCTTTGAAGCCTAGAGAGTAATCGTCTGTTGTATATAAGGAGGGAAGTGCATTCCAGGCCAGAGGCCGGACAAGGACGCGAGGTGGGTGGCAAGATAGACAAAATTGAGGTACAGTGAGAAGATTGGCATTAGAGGAACCAAGTGTGTGTAGACTGGTTTGTAGTAGGAGAGTAGTGAGGCGAGGTAGAAGTGGGCAACGTGATTGAGAACTTTAAAATCAATGGTCAACACTGTTTGGTTGATGTGTGTGGACTGGTTTGTAGTAGGAGAGTACTGAGGTGAGGTAGAAGGGGGCAAGATGATTGAGAGCTTTAAAGCCAATGGTGAGTGGTTTTTGTTTGATGTGGAGATGGGTGGGAAACCATTGGAGTTTCTTGAGGAGTGGGGCAACATGACCTGAACGCTTTTGTAAGAAAATTCATTCATTCATTCAATAGTATTTATTGAGCGCTTACTATGTGCAGAGCACTGTACTAAGCTCTTGGAATGAACAAGTCACCAACAGATAGAGACAGTCCCTGCCGTTTGATGGGCTTACAGTCTAATCGGGGGAGACAGGCAGACAAGAACAATGGCAATAAATAGAGTCAAGGGGAAGAACATCTCATAAAAACAATGACAACTAAATAGAATCAGGGTGATGTACATCTCATTAAAGAAAAAAAACAAAATAAATAGGGTGGTAAAGATATATACAGTCGAGTGGATGAGTACGGTGCCGAGGGGGTGGGATGGGAGAGGAGGAGGAGGAGAGGGAAAGGGGGGAGAAGAGGGTTTAGCTGCAGAGAGGTGAAGGGGGGTAGAGGGAGCAGAGGGAAAAAGGGGGGACCTCAGTCTGGGAAGGCCTCTTGGAGGAGGTGAGTTTTAAGTAGGGATTTGAAGAGGAGAAGAGAATTAGATTGTCTGAGGTGAGAAGGGAGGGCATTCCAGGACCGTGGGAGGACGTGGCCTAGGGGTCGACACTGGGATAGGCGAGACCGAGGGATGGTGAGGAGGTGGGTGGCAGAGGAGCGGAGCGTGCGGGGTGGGCAGTAGAAAGAGAGAAGGCAGGAGAGGTAGGAAGGGGCAAGGTGATGGAGAGCCTGGAAGCCTAGAGTGAGGAGTTTTTGTTTGGAGCAGAGGTTGATAGATAACCACTGGAGGTGTTTAAGAAGGGGAGTGACATGCCCAGATGGTTTCTGCAGGAAGATGAGCCGGGCAGCAGACTGAAGAATAGACTGGAGTGGGGCAAGAGAGGAGGAAGGGAGATCAGAGAGAAGGCTGACACAGTAGTCTAGCCGGGATATAACAAGAGCCTGTAGCAGCAAGGTAGCCGTTAGGGTGGAGAGGAAAGGGCGGATCTTGGCGATATTGTAAAGGTGAGACCGGCAGGTCTTGGTAACGGATAGGATGTGGGGGGTGAACGAGAGAGACGAGTCAAAGATGACACCTAGATTGCAGGCCTGAGAGATGGGAAGGATAGTCGTACCATCCACGGTGATAGGGAAGTCTGGGAGAGGTCCAGGCTTGGGAGGGAAAATGAGGAGCTCAGTCTTGCTCATGTCGAGTTTTAAGTGGCAGGCCAAATCCAGGTGGAGACATCCTGGAGGCAGGAGTAGATGTGAGCCTGAAGGGAGGGGGAGAGGATGGGGCAGAGATGTAGATCTGTGTGTCATCCGCATAGAGATGGTAGTCAAAGCCATGAGAGTGAATGAGTTCACCGAGGGAGTGAGTGTAAATGGAGAACAGAAAAGGGCCAAGAACTGACCCTTAAGGAACTCCAACAGTTAAAGGATGGGAGGGGGAGGAGGTGCCTGCGAAGGAGACCGAGGATGACCGGCCAGAAAATGATCCGGGCAGCAGAGTGAAGTATGGACTGGAGTGGGCCGAGACAGGAGGCAAGAAGGTAGGCAAGGAGGCTGATATGGTACTCAAAGTGGGATAGGAAAAGTGCTCGATTAATTTGGTAGCAGTTTAAATGGAAGAGATCAGGGCAGATTTTAGCTTATCCACTAGGCCACGCTGCTTCTATTACAGTCTACTAAACTGTAAGCTCGTTACAGGCAGGAAATGTGTCTGCTAATTCTGTTGCATTGTACCATCCCAAGGACTTAGTACAGTGCTCTGAACGTAGTAAATGCTCAATAAATACTATTGACTTATTGACATTGGAAATTTTACTCACACATGATTTCCGTCTAGGAGCCTTGCAACATGAGGATTTGCACAACCTCCTAAGACTCTATTAGGCTTTATTTTACACGCCTACCACTGATCAGATTGCTCTGAGTCCAGTAGGTATTCCATATACACTAATGACTGATTGGTTCATAAATTAATTGACCGATTAATCATTTGGTCTCTTCTGCTCCAAACTCTTAGACCTGTGAGTTGCCAGATCATCCCCCCTGAGAAATAGACAAGCAATTGAGGAATCCAGTTCTGGGAGATCTGGTAATAACAATAACTGTCCTGCGGATTGGTGGAGGCCCTTTCCTATAAATATACTTTGCTATAGATTATGAAGCCCTCAAGGGACAGGGTCTGTGTCTAATTCCTGCTTGTATTCTCTTTCCCAGGACTTAACGTAGAGCTCTGCACATAGTAAGTGCTTAATAAATGCTATTAATACTACAATTATGACCCCATTAAAGCGTTGTTCGCTGAGAGCAACAAGGAACCCATGACCGAAGTGAATAGGTAATGTTTTCCTTGGTCAGGAAAAAATAATGGCATTTGTTAAGCCTTACTATGCATCAAGCACTGTTCTAAGCACTGGGGTAGATACAAGCTAATCAGCTTGGATACAGTCCCTGTCCCACCTGGAGCTCACGGTCTTAATCCCCATTTTACAGATGAGGTAAGTGAGGCACAGAGAAGTGAAGTGACTTGCCCAAGGTTACCTATTAGACAAGTAGTGGAGCCGGGATTAGAACCGTGGTCCTTCTGACTCCCAGGCCCGTGTTCTGTCCACTAGGCCAAGCTACTTGGCTTCCCCAACTCTTGTTCTAATGAAGTGAAGATGGGATTTGCTCTGTGACTCAAGCCATATAGGGACAAGTGAAAGGATGGAACATCATCATCTTTGCTGGAACCCCATAATAATAACTGGGGTCTTTGTTAAGGGGTTATGGTTTGCCAGGCACTATACCAAACACATCATCAATGGTATTTATTGAGTGCTTACTGTGTGCAGTGTTCTACTGAATACAATACAGCAGAGTTGGCAGAAACACTTCCTACCCAAAACAAGTTAACAGTCTAGTGGGACAAGATAATCAGGTACCACATAGTCTAGGCAGAAGGAAGCATAAGCATTGAATTCCCATTTTGAAATGAGGAAACTATGGCACAGAGAAGTTAAGTGAATTGCCCAAGGTCACACAGCCTCCCAGGTCATCTGACTCCCAAACCTGTGCTCTTTCCACTAAGCCATGCTGCTTCTCATTTTCTTGGAACTTCACCAGGAAACCAAGAAGCACAAACCTCTCCTCCCAAAAGGCATGTTGTATCTTTTAATTGCCAGGCAACTAGGGCTCTGAGTTCAGGGGTTGGTTAGAAAGATGGCACCCACAAGACTGGACCAATACCTTAGGCTTGAAGAGATAGAGCCACCTGGGGGTTCCCTCCACAAAACAGATGGATATAAATTCTCCCCCACTGGAAATAGCTCATCAGCAAAGTCACAATTGAAGTAATATATCTCATCACTTGATATTTGGTCTTCTTTATTCAGTCTTGGGCCTCTTGTCATAGATTGCCTTCAAGTTCCTTTGGGTTTAAGAAGATGCTACTACTGAAATTTCATTTCTATCACTGGGCTGGTTTGGCTGTTAAGAATAATGCAGAACTGGCAATATCTTCTGGATCGCATGCACATAAAATATTTAATGAAAATTAGCTCATTGGCTCTTTCTTGTTGTGGTTGCCAGTCATGATGCTTGATAATGGTAGTATAATGATTCTTGGTTAGAGGTTGGTGTAAGGGCACTGAATTCTCACTGGGGGCATTGGTTGCTCACTGTTGACTTTGGAAAAATCAAAAGACTTGAGATCATCCATTGTTCATTTGGCTTTGTCTCTGGCTACGTTAGCTACAAAAAAGTGCCGTTCCCTATATCTAACAACTTTCTGTTCTCATTGTCCTACTCATTTTGATGGCCCATGAAGTCACTAGTATCTTCTTGGTGCTTGATAAGTTTTGGCTTGTAATTTTACTGCCAGGTTAAGGGTCAAGAGTTGCAGTCCTCTGGTAGATCTAGATTGAGTTTTCTATTTTATGGTAGTTAAGCACTTGAGTCAAGTACTGTTCTAAGCACTGGAGTAGATTCAAGTTAATCAAGCTTTGATAAAATGGTCCCTTTTTAGGGATGCCTTTTGTAAGCCCCTCTCTGCCTGGCCCCTCTCAGGGTCACACCTGGAGAGTTTACAGTACTCTATCAGTCCTGACTACGGTGGGAGAGTCAAGCAGAGGCCTATCCATTCCATTCCTAGCTTGGTCAGTGGCTAGTGAATAGAAGGCAATCTGCTACAAGTTAAAACTCACCCGTGCTGGGCAGCAGCAGCATGGGAGAGAGTCGAGGGCGGAGACTCAAGTTTACTGCGTGGAAGGAGGCAGTGATAAACTACTTCTGTATTTTTACCAAGGAATCTCTATGGATACACTATAGCAGAATGATTGCAGATGGGTGTGGGGCATTCTGGGAGAGTTGTGTCCCTGGGTGTCGCTATGAGTCGGAGACAACTTGACAGCATAAATAAAGACAAAATCCCAACTGGACTGAGAAGCACATTCCTGAATAAAGTTGTTCAGATGCCCAAGGGCCAGCCTCTTCAACAATGCAGCAACCAAAGTCCTGGTCTCCTCTATATAAGACTTTTAAAATAGGCTTCCCACTCCCCATAGGCCATGAATCTGTTCTGGGGTTACACGTCTAAAACATCTCAAGCTTGGGTCAGGAAATCTCCCTTTCTCTCTCTTGCTCACTCATCAAAATGAGATTCACTGTGCCCGTTGCAGTTTCTCTCCCGTCACTTTCTGAGCCTGTACTGGATGTGAAGAAACATGGAAAAGGGCCAAGCTTTTGGCTGCAGAAGCTGGAAGAAATATCTCTTTTGCTGTGACCTTCCCAGATAATGAGCAGATATGGTTTCCTAGCATAAAGGGGGATAAATCAAGGAACTTCTCAAGGAATTTGAGCAATAACATTGCATCACAGGACCATCAATCCTTAAAGCAAAGGGCAGAGATATCTCTACCTATAGATCAGCATTAGCTCGAGCAAGAGACATCAGCCAGACAATAAAGGCCAATCGAGGGCTCTGCCCCTTACCTGGTGCCTAGGGACATTGAGTAGAGAGTTTATTTACTCATTCATTCATTCATTCATTCATTCATATTTATTGAGTGGTTACTGTGTGCAGAGCACTGTACTAAACGTTTGGAAAGTACAATTAATGTCTGTCTGCCCTTCTAGACTGTTACTCATTGTGGGTAGGGATTGTGTCAATTTATGTTTATGTCATACTCTCCTAGTCGCTTAGTACAGTACTCTAAACACAGTAAGTGTTTGATAAATATGATTTTCTGACTAGAGAGTCCTCTTTCCCTTAGACACCCTTTTTTCATGAAAGAATCACTCTCTAGAGGTTTCTTCTGGTTCCCTGGAATCATGGTGATTTTTCTCATGTGTTCCAAAGAGCTTATGTAGCTCTGATTAGAGAAGCACATTTATTTCTCCCGTTTGTTGTAATACAATGACTTGGGATCCCTAAACCTAGGTCTGGGGGAAGGAACAACCTTTTTGCTGTGTCTCAATATGCAAGTCCTTTCTGTTCTTTCGGCCTCATGGTCTATGGAAAACTAAGCCTTTCTTGACCCTGGATTCCTGGATGAACAAGCATCCAGTACATACCTTCTTCCCCAGATTGGCTTTTTGACTAATGGCCTCTGATCCAGGAGAAGCCCAATACTCCCCTTCTCATTCCACAGGGACTTCTACTGCTCTTATTGTATTTCTCATTGTCCTTGTGTTTTTCTTGTTTCATCTTTCCTTCTGTGTCTGTCGCCAACCCCTCCTCCATGTCAGGGGTTGTGAGTCCTTTGGGGGCCAGGGCCTGTGTCTAATTCTCATAGGTGAATTTTTTCCCATACCTAGTGCAGATCTTTTCGCTCTCCTGGGGCTTAAATAGATTAGGCTACTATAGCCAGGATGGGGTATTTTGGTTTTATAGCTACATATGGTGCTAACATCTCTACATAAAATAGTTTCTTTGTGGCTGTTTTTCAATTTCCTCTCTGTGATGCTGACCTTTCAGACAGCATGGATTTCAAGGCTCCAGAGGAATTCCAACCTGTCCTTTTTGCACTGATACTCCTCTTTCTCTCTCTCTTTATCTCTAGGCCCTCCCCTTTTTTCTGTCTCTCCCCCTCCTTCCTCTTTTCCCTCTTTTGATTTCTTTTTGTAGTAGTACATTTGGAGTGGGAGAGAATAAGGGGAATATATGACTTGCAATTTGAGATTTATCAAAAGCCTTTCATTTCAAAATGATGGCCTGGGAAATTGCATCATCAGTATATCTGTCTAGGGAAGAGACACCAGACAGCGAAAATATTTCTGGAGTATGATGGACTTTCATGCCACAGCCCACTATATAGGAAAGAAAGGGGAGAAAAGGTGGGGATGAATGAGTCTGCTGCTGCTGCTGCTGCTACTGTGGGAGAGCTAGGGAAAGCCGGTTCAGTCCGGTTCCTGGGCAAAATAAAAATGGAAACACCCCATCCATCTCAGTATTGAAATCAGGGAAATTGTGTCCTTAGTTTCATTGCGATTCCAGTTTCCTTTCAAATCAGAATATTTACACAAAGTCATAGAGAAGCACCCTGGCATAGTGGAAAGAGCAAAGATCTGGGAGACAGAGGATTTGTGTTCCAATCACAGCATGGCTACTTACATGTTGTGTGTGACCTGAGGTGAATCACTGAACTTCTCTGTTCCCCAGTTCCCTCATTCTCAAAATGGGGATTCAATGTCTGTTCTCCCGCCTACTTAGACTGTGAGTCCCATGTGGGACTTGCTGATCTTGTATCTACCCTAGTGTTCTTTCCAGTGCTTGGCACATAGTAAGTGCTTCACACATATTATTAATACTATTATCATTGTTGTCATAGAGAACCAAAAGAATCATGTGCATTACAGTAGCACTGACAATATCTGTTAAACACTTAATGTGTACGAAGCTCTGAAATGAGCAGTGGGAAAGAATTCATTACAGTCCCTGACCCCCAAGAGGCTCTTTTCTTGTCTTATGCTGTTGAGTTGTTTCCGACCCATGGCGGCACCATGGTCACATCCCTCCCAGAAAGCCCTGCTCTCCATCTGCAATTGTTCCAGTAGTGTATCCATAGAGTTTTCTTGGTAAAAATCCAGAAGCAGTTTACCATTGCCGCCTTCCGCGCAGTAAACTTGAGTCTCCTCCTTCGACTCTCCCGTGCTGCTGCTGCCCAGCACAGGTGAGTTTTGACTTGTAGCAGATTGCCTTCTACTTGCTATCCACTGCCCAAGCTAGGAATGGAATGGGTAGGCCTCTACTTGACTCTCCCTCCCGTAGCTAAAAGTGGTAGAGTACTGGAAACTCTCCAGGTGCGACCCTGAGAGGGTCTCAAGAGGCTCACCATCTAAGAATAAAGGGACAAAGGGGACTGGTGATAGACACGAAAGGAAAGATAAAACAAAAGGACAAAAACAGTGTAAAGGGCAAGGACAATAGCATGGCCGAGTGGGAAGCAGCCAGGCCTGGGAGTCAGACGGCCTGGGTTCTAATCCCAATTGCACCACTTGTCTACCATATTACCTTGGAAAAGGCACTTATCCACTCTGTGCCTCAGTTACCTAATCTGTAAAATGGGGATCAGGACTGTGAGCCCCATGTGGGATACGAACTGTGTTCAGTCGGATTAGCTTGTGACTCCCCCAGTATTTAGCACTGGCATATAGTAAGCAATTAACAACTACCATAAAAAGACAGAGATAAATATAAAAATAAAATAAAATCCATGGGGTGTTGAGCCTAGAAGAGCTTCTCAGAGCTAGTCCAACATTCCCTGTCATGGCCGCAATAACTGCCGAAGCTACAGTCTTCTGCATTCTGTGGAATGTTGTCCAGTGTTCTACAAGCTGTGAAAGCAGCCTGCTGCTTGGGTCCCTCCTGCTTCATGTTGTCTGCTTTATGGCCTTCTCAGACTATAATGATAATCAACTTCAAATTAACTGAGTACCTTCCACATGCAGAGCATGGTACTAGATACCTGGGGAGCACTGCACTGAAGGCGTTTATAATCTAAAGGAGACATGAGTTAACCAAAATACAATAGTTTAAATGTGAGAGTAAATAAATACCTGTAACAATTAAATGTCCAAACTCTTTGGGTCCTTCTAGCCTTTAGCACTACATCATTCCAGTAAATTTGATGGCTAGAAAGAACTGAGGTGGGGAGTTTTCCCTGAAATGGTAAATTTCCAGATGTGATGAAGAACCACTGAATCTTAGTGTCCTGTCATTCCTGATTTGGGGCATAGAGACTCCTCTCCATCCCTCATTCTGTTGCCTTCTAGGATCAGCTTTTCCTTGACCCCTATCCAGGACTAGAGAGGTATTCCCTCCTCACCTCCAGGGTCTGGTGAACCTTCCTTGTCTTTCTTAAAGTGAACCATCTGCAAAGAGGAGCAATCAGCTAATGTTCAGGGTCACCATTTTGTCTGGCCCTGCAGTTCTGAAGGGAGGGGCCCTAGCAGGGGAGCAGAACATAGAGCAGATTCCTGGCAGCTCTGCCACCAGTTGTTGCTGCTTTGGGAACCATTTTCACTTCCTACTTCTGGTTCTTCCACCCTGTAAGCCATTATTAATGGGTGTCCTGCTACTGGAGACCCCAGGAACGTATGCAGCCACCCATCACCTGAGGAGTGATCGGGACGGGGAGAGGGGCAGGGAGAGCCTCTGGAGGCAGACTGAGCACCTGGGAGACAAGAACAAAATTACTGGAAAGAACACGGGCCTGGGAGTCGGAGGACCTGGGCTTCTCCACTTGTCTGCTGTGTGACCTTGGGCAAGTCACTTAACTTCTCACTGCCCCAGTTTTCTCATCTCTAAAATGGATATTCATTAACTTTCTCCCTCCTACCTAGACTGTGAGCCCCATTTGGGATAAGGGCTGCATCCAACCTAAAAACCTTGTATCTACCCCAGCACTTAGAATTTTTATGGTATTTGTTAAGCACTTACAACATACCAAGCACCGTTCTAAGAACTGGGTTAGGTATAAATTAATTAGATCAGACACAGTCCCTGTCCCACACTGGGGCTCACAGACCAGGTGTCTCTAGTTGTGTCTTCAGTTGAGGAAACTGAGGCACAGAGAAGTTAAGTAACTCACCCAAAGTCACACAGCAGACAAGTGGCAGGGTTGGGATTAGTACTGAGGTCTTTCTGACTCCAATGCCCGGGCTCTGTCCTCTAGGCCATGCGGCTTCTCAGAGCTGAGTACTGTGCTTAGCATATGGTAAGAACTTAACAAATACCATAGTTGTTATTAGTATTATTCAGATGGATTGATGCATTAGAGATTATTAATCTCTCTCAAGAATGGAGGTATAGTTTCCTTCCACTCCCTTGTGGACTCCTTCACTTCCCTTGAGATTTGTCCTCACAGTACCTGGATATCTTTGCCCATTTCTCTTGTCCATCAATCTTATTAATTGATTGCTTATTGTGTGCAGACCATTCTAGTAAGGGCTTGGGAGTTTACAGTATAACAGAGTTGGCAACAGAGTTGTTTGCCCACAGTGAGTTTATAATCTCCTTCCTATCTCCCCCCAGTGTCAACTAAACACTCTCTCTCTCCCATTTCTCTTCACCCAGCATTGCTTAGTGGAAAGAGTACGGGCTTGGGAGTCAGAGGTCATGAGTTCTAATGCATCTCCGCCACTTATCAGCTGTGTGACTTTGGGCAAGTCACTTAACTTCTCCATGATGCAGTTACCTCATCTGTAAAATGGGGATTAAGACTGTGAGCCCCATATGGGTCAACCTGATTACCTTATATCCACCCCAGCATTTAGAACAGAGCTTGGCACATTGTAAGCCCTCAACAAATATCATCATTATTATCATTTCTATTATTCCCATACAATAGTCAAGGAGAGTTTTACCATTACCCCCACTCAAGGCGTGTTGACGGCAAGTTGACCAGTGTCTCAGATCAGGTGGAGGGGGAAGAAACCGGGCCCTATTTCCTATCCAGACCCCCCTCCTGGACCCAATTTTTGCTCTTTCTGTTCCTCATCAATAAAATGAGGACAATAATCCCACTCCCCTACTAAAAGGGCTGGGAAAATCAATGAGACATCAGTCTTTTGAAAATCATCAGTGTCATGTAAACACAGGTATAAAAACAAGAGTTGTTCACATGCTACTTTGCATTTACAAATTGCTTTACCGTCTGTTCCTCTTCTCCTCACTGTTATTTCCCAAGAGGCACAGTCCTGAGTGGTGAGTCGCTGGCAGTATTATCCTTATTTTACAGATGAAGAATCTAAACCATGGGCAATCAAAAGACCTATCCAATAACAGTTAATTCCTATGTCTGGTCGCAGCTGAATGGCAGCTCTCAGTTGTAATTCACTTCCAGGACAATGAGTTTAATTTTGCAGTTTGGTTGGGTGATGGAAATGGAGAGAGGTAATGACCGGAATTCATGGCTCTAACTGTAAATTACAGGCTAGAGGGCAAAAGGCACACCACGTATGACAAGCCAGGATTAGGGGACTCCTGGATCTCCCCTAGCGTTGAATTTTCCTCTGCTTGCAGATAAGCTAGGACTTGGAATCTGGGAACACTTTGCAGGATCAATCCCAATCGAATCCCAGGTTTAGTTTTTGCCTATTTTGGGATTGAAAGCCACTCTACAGGGTGTGAAATTCTAAGACCTAGACCTGAAGTCAGGATGGCAAAGGATGCTCTACCTCTCCAAAGTTCAAGTATTGGACTCCCTAAGCAGGATAGCTTAGTGGATAGAGCACGGGCCTAGGAGTCAGAAGGACATGGTTCTAATCCTGGCTCTGCCACTTGTCTATGTGACCTTGGGCAAGTCACTTGACTTCTTTGTGCCTCAGTTACCTCATCTGTAAAATAGGAATGAAGACTGCGAGCCCCATATGGGACAGGGACTGTGTCCAACCTCATTACCTTGTATCTCCACAGTGCTTAGTACAGTGTCTGGCACATAATATGTGCTTAACAAATACAATAATTATTATTACCATTATTACTATGTATTTATTAAGTGCTTACTATGTGTCCAGCCCTTATTCATTCAGCGTGGCTCAGTGGAAAGAGCATGGGTTTGGGAGTCAAGGGTCATAGGTTCGAATCCTGGCTCTGCCACTTGTCAGCTGTGTGACTGTGGGCAAGTCACTTAACTTCTCTGGGCCTCAGTTCCCTCATCTGTAAAATGGGGGTTAAGACTGTGAGCCTCATGTGGGGCAACCTGATTATCCTGTATCTTCCTCAACACTTAGAACAGTGTTCTGCACATAGTAAGCGCTTAACAAATATCAACATTGTTATTATGATTCATTCAATCTTATTTAATGAGTGCTTACTATGTGCAAAGCACTGTACTAAGTGCTTGGGAGAGTACAATATAATCATAAATGGACACATTCCTTGCCCACAAAGAGACATTCTAAGGGAGGGGTAAATTCAAGTTAATCAGGTCAAACACAGTCCCTGTCCCAAATGGAGCTCACAGTCTAAGTAGGATATTAGAAGTATCCATCGATGCTATCCATCTTAGAGCTATTACAATATCTATTGCCAGGTACGGTATCTCTAGCAGCCAAAAAAGAAATGGGCAGTACGGAGATTGTGATGATTACATTCCAACTACATTATCTCCTGATCATTGGATTACATAATGATTATTGTGATCGTTACATTCTAGAGCTAGTTAGTTAGCCCTGACTTGCTCCAGAAATTCTAAGCTCAATCTCCTGGAAATTTTTCCTCACCAACATTCAACCAGTGGAGG
Source organism: Ornithorhynchus anatinus (assembly GCF_004115215.2). Taxonomy (NCBI): domain Eukaryota; kingdom Metazoa; phylum Chordata; class Mammalia; order Monotremata; family Ornithorhynchidae; genus Ornithorhynchus; species Ornithorhynchus anatinus. Next base: position 19,977,695 of record NC_041732.1, read on the forward strand.
ATGCATCTAACCTAAAATCCCATTGAGGTGGATCTGGCCATGACTACTTAGGATAAAGTCCATCTCCAATGCCACTGAGGTATTCTGAGGGAAGCTTAGGGACTCTAGGGATGGGAATAAAATGACTTGTCGGATCTATTCTCCCCCACTACTCACCCAACTGATGATGTTGGAGAGAAATGCAGCTGAGGAGGTCTCCAAATTCATTTCCCAAGTCCTCAAATTATTCCAATGTCATGGAGTGAATGTGCTGGTATTTTTAAACTCAAACTTTCCCTTCATTGTGTTTCAGTCACGCTTGCGAAACTTGTAACCTTCTTTGGAGCAGAGTGAGCACAGTCGCCATCGTATTAGGAAAAATGAGGTGCGGGGCTATATTTAGAGGAATTGAAATAGCACCAGAAGGTTTCATTTATAGGAACAAGTCCTGTGCCTGGAACAAGATAATGACTTCTATGAAAGTAATGATTCCCCTACAATAAAGTTTATCCCTGCAGCTGATGAAGATTACCACCCTCTTTAGGGTTCTCTGTTTCAAGCTATTTTGTTATTTTTTGCTCTGAAAGTTAAAAAAAATCTACAAACAACAGCACTGGGCAGATCTTTACTTTTTAGTATCTCCTTCTTCTTGGGTTCAAAGCAATTGAGAAGCAGGGAGACTACCTCCAAACGTTCAATTGTTTCTGGCTAATAAAACTGCAGGAACTCTACATTAGGGTGTCTTCCATAAATCAGCAATGGAGAGAATTAGGTGCTGAGAGATGGAGGAGCGATGTTTAATCATCGCTTGTAGGAAATCATTAGCTGCACACCCTCATTCCGCTCCCTGCCCATTCGTCATTCCCAATCGCTCGTTCTCCCCCAGACCATTAACATTTTTCAATGACTTTCTAAATGCAGAGAAAAACCACAGAAAGGGTGAGGTATAGGGGGACATTATGGAAACGCACAATTGAGAGATGCCTCTGCTGCTTGCTTTCTTGCTCCTTTGAATGTAAATGGACCAACACTGGTCAGAAATGAGCGATACCTTACAAAGCTGACTGCTGCTACAGGAGTTAGAGATATTTTTGCCTCCTATACCAATTCCTCCACCTCTGCCTTAAGAAGCAAATAGCCTGCTCTCCAGCAATATATTTTTTCACTTGAAACCACATGATAACCTTATCCGCCTTTGGTCTTTGAGGTCTAGACAATGCCAGTGGGCTAGAGTGGTTTTGGGAAATGAGTAAGAGGTTATTTGTCCTTTGGAATTAAGGTAGAGGTTTACCAGAATCTGCTTCCATCAGGGATAAAGGTTAAACAAAGAGCAACTGGAGTCCTGTAATGGGGAAAATGAGTTCCGCATAAACTGCCTCTGGCCTGGAAATCTCTGCCCACCTTCAAAGCCTTCCTCCAAAGTGTTTAGTACAACACTCTGCACATAGTGTTCAATAAATATGACTGACTGATTGCTTAGTAAAAGCATGTCTGCTCCAAGAGGCCTTCCCCAACTAAGACCTTACTTCCTCTTCTCCGACTCTCTTCTGCCTTGCCCTTGCATTTAGATTTATATCCTTTATTCACCCCACCCTCAGTCCCACATCATTTATGTACATATCCATAATTTATTCATAGTAATGGCTGTCAACACCTTTAGACTATAAATGCCTTGTGGGCAGGGAATGTGTCTACTGATTCTTTTATACTGCACTCTGCCAAGCACTTAGTACAGTGCTCTGCACACAGTAAGCCCTAAATACCACTGATTCAGGAGCCTGATCAATCAACAGTGCCCAGCACTTAGAACAGTGTTACAGCACTTAGAACTATGCTTGGCTTATAATAAGCGCTTATCAAGTACCATTATTATTATTATTATTGTAGTTATTGAGCACTTACTCTATACATAAAGAGCCCTGTAGTAAGTGCTTGTAAGAGTACAGTATATTTAGTAGACATGACCCAAGCCACTAAGTATCTTACAATCTAATTAATCACCTCACTTTTTATCTTGGAGCTACTATGTCCAGAGATTTGTTCCATGGGCTCGGAAACCAGCCAGGGTCATAATTCTAATGGGAAGACAGCATCTTCATTGGATTGACCTAGCATAGGGACCTATTTTGACAACACCACGTGGGCTATTGGGGAGAGGTCTACCTGCAACCACTTCAATATAGCCCAGGTTAGAGGGAAAGGTTATTCCTATCTTCTGATCCCCATTTGTGAGGGGTCAAGAATCTGTTGTTTTACCTTCACTTCTTTATGACTCAGAAGTGACTGCTGACACCCAGAAGTCAGGGGACTCATTAGTAGGTTATGGAGCTTTGGAAAGAATGGTCTGGGGAAATTAAATCCTCTGAGAAGGGTGAACAGAAACTGAAAAAGTTGTTTTTCTTGTCTCCTGATAATTACTGTGATCTTGATAAGTAATTATTATTCATTCGATCATATTTATTGAGTACTTATTGTGTGCCAAGTACCATACTAAGCCCTTGGGAGAGTTCAATATAACAAGGTACTAAGAACTGGGGTAAATACAAGATAGTTTGGACAAGATCTCTGTCCCAGATGGGGCTCACAGTCTAACTGGGAGGGAATAAGATTTAACTCCCATTTTACAGATGAGCAGTGTGCTTAGTGGTTGGAGTATGCCTGGAAGTCAGGAGGTCATGGGTTCTAATCCAGACTCTGCCACATGTCACACAGCAGACAAGAGTGTGAGCCCTATTTGGAACAGGGACTGACTACCTTGTATCTACCCCAGTGCTTAGAAAAGTGCTTGGCACATAGTAAGCGCTTAACAAGCATCATCATCATTATTATTATTATTATTAATATGAGGAAAAGGAGACATGGAGAGGTTAAGTGATTAGCCCAGGGTCATATAGCAGGAAGGTGGCAGAGCTGGATTTAGAACCCAGGTCCTCTGCCTCCCACTTGCTTCACCTGGTTTGAAAATGAACCTCTAATAAGTTGTCTTGAGGCAGAAGAAAGGACAGTGTATAATGGAAAGACCCTCAGGAAATCTACTCTGCCAGTTTCTAAAGAAACCTACAGCGAACCTCATTGAATGAAAATGGTCTGAGGCTTCCCCAATCCTTCTTGGAGGGTGTTCTTTTTGTAGAAGTCGATAAGGCTAGGAGAATGCCCAACTAAGATAGAGAGTTAGTCAGAAACTCACCAAGTACAGTTTCTGGCAGACAAGATCTATCTTTCCCATCCCATGAGTTGGTGACTCTGCCTAATTAAGATTTCCAGACTGGTTCTTTGGATGGGTCAGATAGCATGGGAAGTATCAAGCCTGGATCAGCCCAGAGACTATAGGGATATTTATCTGATATCCTGCAGGGTGGTCTGCATTTCTCTGGAAGATAGAGGATGCTTTAGTGACCACCTCTCTGTGTATCCCCAATAATGTTATTATTAGAATTGCTGGATACCCTCCCTTGAAGGCTCTTCACCTCTGCTGGACATCATAGGCATTTGTTCAGACAGATGGGCAGAAGTAGTAGGTCTAGATCCCTATCGATCAATCATTGGAATTTATTGGTATTTATTGGTATTTACTGCGTGTAGAGCACTGTACTAAGGACTTGGGAAAATTCAAAATAATAGTGTTGATATATACGTTCCCTGCCCAAAAGGAGTTTCCAGTCTACAGGGGACTCCTACATGACTCCTGTTCACCGACTTGGATCATGCCTGGCTCCCTCCTGTTTTAGGTCTCTAAAGACTGGGGCAGAGATAGTTGAAGGGTGGTTGTAGTATGTAGGGGGAAGACACATAAATAAAAACACTGTCCTATCCATCACTGATTCTGCTGGTAAAATCCATTAATCAGTAATATTTATTGAGTGTTTACTGGGTGTAGAGTACTGTACTAAGTGCTTAAGAGAGTACAATAGAGGAAAAAGAGATGGCCTCTCCCCCAAGAAGTTTATAATCTAAAAGAAAGCCATACAGACACAAGTGTATGAGAGGAAGAGGACCAAAGATATAACTGGTTTTGTCAGGAGCCTGAAGCTAAATAGCTATACACATAAGTGCTCAGGATGGTAGATCTGGGAATCAGAGGATCTTGGTTCTATTCCTGGCTCTGCCACTTGCCTGTGCTGTGGCAAATCACTTCACTTCTCCGTGCCTCAGTTCCCTCATCTGTTAAATGGGGATTAAGATTGTGAGTCACGTGTGCTATGGATTGGTCCAACCTGATTTGTTTATATCTACCCCTGAACTTAGTACGGTGCCTGGAACATAGTAAGCCCTTAACAAATACCATTTAAAAAACAAGCCAGTGGAGAAAATTGAAGCTGGTGGGTCTATTGGAATGACTCAGCCCTCCATGTGCTGTATTAAAAAAATAATGAATAGTGATAAGAATAAGTGATAGTGATAGGAATAAGGTTACCACTGAAGCCAATTCTGAGGAATTTCTGCTTGATGTACAGGGTAAGGGGTGACCATTTTTGGTTTCTGAGGAAAGGAGAGAGGTGCATTCTTGTCAGAAACCCTGGTGTTTACCTCCTCCAGCCATTCATTCAACAAAAAGAACTAGAGGGATGGAGAAGTCTCTTTGATCCCATCTGATAGGAGGTGTCACTGGTACTTGGGTATCTAGCTAGATTCTGCGGCTCCCTTTAGCGGTTTTCTTTCATCTTAAAGAAGAATCTGCTTAGGCCTTTGCCTTTCATGCAATAAGACTGTCAGAGACTTGGAATGCATTGGAAAAAGGTTGATCAATATCAAGTTGTCTTATAAGAGGAGTTTGGAGGTTGGTTGGGGGAGGGATCAGCATTACTGAGAAGGCTTTTATCCTCAGAACTAGCAGGGGAAGAAAATAGGATAGCGACAAGTGGAGGTATTTAGTTCAATATAAGAAGGACTTTCTTGGGAATAAGGGTGATTTGGGCCTGGTATGAGCAAGCTAGAAGTGATGTGAGATCTCTTGCTCTGGCCATCTTTAAGTAAATGGTCTGCCTCAGTGGATGACATGAAGCTTGCATAGAGGCAAGGGGACAGTTTAAAATACTTCTGGTGGTCCCATCTAGATCCATGTTTTTAAAATTCTGTGAATCATTTCAAAATAAGAACATAAACAGGAAGAAGAACCTAATCCACCTAAAGCCAGATTAAATCTTCTTCAGCCCCCAAACAGAGGATTTTTTTCTGTACCCCAACATGATGCCTGAAATCGTTTCCTCAGTCTGCACATGACATCATCACAGCTCACTCCCTGGCTTTGACTTCATCCTTCCCCCAACTCTGACTTCATGCCCTAGTGCTGCAGGGCTGGATGGGTCATGGGTCACATTGGGGGATTTAAATTAGCTGCCCAACACCGTGGCCTCCCTCATACTCAGGGGGGTTCCCTTGCATCTCTCTTCCAGTATTCCCTGCTCTCTCCAGCCCCCTGGATCCTGGGAACCCTCCTGATCCAGCACCACCATCCCAGGCTCCGTGGCAGAAGAAGCTGCTGTCAATCAGTCACCTCTTCATCAAACCAGAAGCCCTTTGGGATGCTCATGCTAGGCAGCATTTCCTAGATACATCTCTGGCTCCACCTTTCTTTCCTCATCCCATGCTGATCACTGGGCGATAGGGCGTCTCCCTTTGATCTTTGTCAAGAAATAGCACCCAGCCAAAGGGTTGGGGCAAGCAAGGGACAATGAGTGAAAATGAGATATACAGAGATGGAGGCTCCACACAGAGATGAGGGCTAGCCCAGCCAGTCCCAGCAACCCCCTCCCATGCTCACTCTGCAGCCCAATCTGCCTTTGGGCGTGTCTTGGGCAGCATCACAGGGCCTTGGGCTGGAAACACTGACTCATTTCAGGTATTGGGTTCAGCTGGGATGATTTGGGACCAAGGAGGTGGTGGCAGGACGGCCAGATTCCAAAGAGGCCGTGGGACTCCAGTTGATTAATTTCAGCCTTCCATTACCAGAATGGCTCTGTTGGTCTTCCCTAATGGGAGAGCCACTGAGGCACTTATTTGGTTGGAGAGGCTAAAGTGTGGGGGTGGGATCTGAATGCTTTGCTCTTTCATTTTCTGGGGATAATGAATCCCCAAAGATTGAGGATTCTTTGTTAAGTACCCAGGATGTATCAAGCACTGTTCTAAGCTCTGTAGTAGATAGAAGTTAATCAGGTTGGAAACAGTCCCTGTCCTACATGGGGCTCACACTCTTAATCCCCATTTTACAGATGAGTTAACTGAAACACAGAGAAGTAGAGTGACTTGCCAGAGGTCACACAGCAGACAAGTGGTGGATCCTGAATTAGAACCCATGACCTTCTGATTCCCAGGCCTGTGCTTTATCCACTAGGACATGCTATTCATTCATTCATTCAGTCATATTTATTGGTGCTTATTGTGTGCAGAGCACTGTACTAAGTGCTTGGAAAGTACAATTCAGCAACAAATAGGGGCAATCCTTACCCACAATTGGCTCATATAATAGAAGGGGGGAGACAGGCAACCAAACAATAAATGGGCATCAAAAGCATCAATATAAATAAATAGAATTATAGGTATATACACATCATTAATAAAACAAATAGAATTATAAATATGTACATATATACACAAGTGTTGTGTGCAGGGGAGAGGGGTTGAGCAAAGGGAGAGTCAGGGCAATGGAGGGGGCAGAGGAAGAGGGGACTTAGTCTGAGAAGGCCTCCTGCAGGAGGTGAGCTTTCAGTTGGGCTTGGAAGGGGGAAGGTGTGATTGATGCTATTACTTGGAGCACAGTAGAAAAGTGGCAGAGCTGAGATTAGAACCCAAGTTCTTCTGACTCCCAAACCCATACCCTTTCCACTAGGCCATGGTGCTTCTCTACTTTACATTGGAATTCTGGGATCATCTCTGTCTATCCTAGCTCTCCCCTTCTCCTTATTTTGGTAGAACTGTCTAGCCAACCAGTGGAGAAGAACATATTTAATTATCTAATCAATTGAGGTGGGAAGAGAAAAGAAATATTTAAAATAATTCATGACCCTTGAGGTTTTCAATTGCAGTATGGTAATGAAGGGATTTTGCTGGCTAATTGCCTTGTGGGACAGGGCTCAAAGCAGCTGTATCAATTGATTTATCAACTGAACAAGGGAAGCAGCATGACTTAGTGGAAAGAGCCCGGGCTTGGGAGTTGGAGGTCGTGGGTTCTAATCACGGCTCCGCTACTTGTAAGCTGTGTGACTAGGGGCAAGTCACTTAACTTCTCTGTGCCTCAGTTACCTCATCTGTAAAATGGGCATTAAGATTGCAAGCCCCACTTGGGACAGCCTACTAACCTTGTATCTACCCCAGTGCTTAGAAGAGTGCTTGCCACATAGTGAGTGCTTAACAAATACTATCTTTATCAAGTGCTTTGTACAGTGCTCTGCACACAGTAAGTGCTCAATAAATATGATTGAATGAATGAATCTGTTGTGTGACCTTGGGCAAGTCACTTAACTTCTCTGTGCCTCAGTTACCTCATTTGTAAAATGGGGATTAAGCCTGGAGCCCCATGTGGGATAGGGATTGTGTCCAACCTGATTACTTTGTATCTACCCCAGTGCTTAGAACAGTGCTTGCCACATAAGCACTTAACAAATGCTATTATTACTATTATTAATAATAATAAATACCATTATTCTTATTATTCTTCAGTGTTGACTGTGTGACCTAAGCACTGTCATAGGTGCTGAGGACAATAAAATGGGTCTGTACCCATATTACCTTATATACTAAGATTTTAAAGCCCAGATCAGTCTTAGGGAACAGCTAGGACTCGCCTCACTGACTTTTCCATGGAATTTTCTTCTTTAAGCCCAGTTCTAGCCTCATTTGAGATATAAGGCTTCCTTTGCTGCCCATAAATTTGAGATTCCCAAAAAATCTCCAATGCTGACAAAATCAAGAATGATAAAACCAAAGCTTTATAGGACAAAGCATTAAAGAACCCCCTGCTTCAATCACATCAGGTAAAGAAACTCAAGATGGTTTGTGGCACTCAGATGTAAGCCAGAAATTGGCACCGATCCTAGTAAATATGATAATGAAAGAACCTCTGGCCTATAAAATCATTTTAGTTATCTTTAAAGTTCTGTTGATTGTTATAATGCTATAAAGGTACATGGAAACTCACAATAGCTACACTGCTATGCTTACACTGCTTGTCATAGTTAGCCATTAAAAGTTTGATACTACAATAAGTTCCTGATGCAATAATTATGAACTACTGATGCAGTAAATGGCATGGCCTATGCTGCTATCAGAGAGTTGGATATAGGGGCTTGAAATTGCAGGTAACATAATACACAGACTTGGAATAGCTTGGTGACTCTATGTTGTGGTGAGCCCCCAAAAGGCTGCCTTTCTTGTGTGACCTGGGTGACTTGTGACTCTTTGTGATCCCGTAAAAAACAACAAGGAAGAGACTCCTGTAGCCACTGATGGGCTTTACTTGAGGACAGGTGATTGTAGGTCTGTCAGGGTGGAGCATGGAGAGAGGCAAGGCCTTCTCGCCCTGCTCTACCTGGTAAAGGGCTTGGACTGTTCAATGACTACCACATAGAGCCACAGCTGTGATGCCCAAGGCAGGTTAAAGGTGCTCATTTTGAATCCTGAGAACACATGCAGGGAAAAGCACCTGGAGCAGAAGCACACAGGGGAAGCAAGCATTCAGGAAAGAGGCACACGGAAAGAAGGAAGCAGGAGAGGAACACTTAGAAGCAAAAAGAAGAAACACTGGCAGAACAGGCTCTTTTGACCGGCAGACTGGTACTGGACCCTTGGTGGAGGGGAGTTAGTGAGAGTGTGTATGTGTCACTCCCTTGTACATTGGTAAAACTAAGAAAAAGCTTTCCACAGTAAGTTTGGTGGTTGGTGGTGTGATGTGACTCAACTATGTGTCACTCTGGCTCCCCTGATCTAGGAAGGTCCTGGTTAGTATGAGCTGTGGGAACAGGGGGAGGGGTTTTTGGGAAGGGGGCATATAATGCGCTGGGGTGAGCATTGTGGGGGTTAAAATGTCATGCAATTAAGGAGGTTCAAAACCACTGTTGGAAAGACTACAGTAAAGGAAAACCTGCTTAGTTAAAGCCTTCTGTTTGAAGATTTTGTTGCTATTTTAGCTTCATTCATTAGGATTGGTTTTCAGTGACTCTCTAGAGAAAAGCCTATTTGAAGGGAAAGCTACCTAATACTGGATATAACTGACCTCGCAAATGATCGATACTGTCATTTTCTTGAGGACCTACTCCACGAGGGTGATGGGAGCAATTGCACTTCCTATTCCTCTCTTATTCCCAGCTGTGAGGAGTGAAGTCTTCGTTTAGTTCACAGCTGCTTGGGTTGGGCTTCCAACCTCAATCATCCTGTCTCCAACAGAGCTAAAAGTTTCCAGAAAGGGCAGAAAAGAGTGGAGAGTGTCCAAACAGAGCTGAAATGACCTCAAATTCTTCCTGCTAATTCTAGTTTTTCATTGTACTCATTAAGCACTTACTATGTGTCAAACAGTGTTCTAAGCATTAGGAGAGATTCAAGGAATTCAGGTTGGACATAGTCTCTGTCCTACACATGGGGCTTAGTTTCTAATTAAGAGGGAGAACAGATAATGAATCTCCGTTTCTCATTTGAGGAAGCCAAGGCACGGAAAAGTCAATAGATTTGTCCAAGATCACACAACAGGCAAGTGAAACCTACCGGCACCTTTCCATGTTAGAGCTATTTATTTCCCTCTTCCATTTGTATTAAAATCTTCATCCTCCCTTCCAGCCTCATTCTCCAAATGGAAGATTGGCATCCATGGGCAGGGAGACCCATTCTCAATTGGTGTACCCACTGTCTAATCCACCACAGACAGGAGATATCCCATTGGAATCCTGGAAGATAAAGACATAAGAAATAGCAAATTTTCTAATGGTAACTCTGAAGACCTGATATTAGTAGGGATCAGCAGGTGAATGTGAGAAATTCACATATCCAACTGTGGAATTCTTTGGGAGGGAAGAGGAAGGGAGGTTTCTGTTGTGTAATAGTAGTAGTAGGAACTGTATTTATTAAACACGTAGTAGGTACAGGAAGAGAACACACCAGGATGAAATATATATGTCCCTGTCACTACTTGAAAAATTAGTCTATATAATGTTGGACTGTCAATTGGTTTATTTTTGCCTTTTCTTTTGGTTGTGGGCTTCTTGAGGGCAGAGAACTTGTCCAAATTCTGTTTTTATCTCTGCATGTCATAAGTTTCTTGTAATAACAATAACAGTTATGGTATTTGTATTGTGCAGTGATCTGGGTATGCCCCAGGGACATACATTCTATGGTAATGATGGTGCTGGTGTTATTGCTATTTATGCTGTTGCTGCTACTCTAAGGGAATCTGGGTACCATTTTGAAGGGACCACCATAGCTTCCATTATCCTTAGATGTCCCATTCTCCCTCTCCATCCTACTTTCTTTTTCTCCTTCATTCAATGTCTGTTGCCCAGACCTGCAAACAATTTCACATTCAAAGGCATTAGCAAAGCCCAGTATGGGAACTGAAACAGGGTTGATAAATGGAAAATCTATGTAAAGCAGTGGTCTCCCGTTTGTCAGGCACAGAGAGATAGAGAGAACAAAGTCATTACAATGTGTCTGCATGTCTTATCCCTTGATACTTTCTTGCTTCAGTGAACTGAGAAGGTACATAAAGGGGCAAGCTGTGTTTCCTGCCTTTTCCAGCTCCCAGAAGGCACCGTTTTCCCATCCAAGAGATTCTTGGCTCAGAGGAAGAGCTGGATGAATCAAGAAATGCAGGTGGTCTAAACCTGCTATAAAAATAGGGTGTGGCCTCACATCAGGCTCTCTTGAGAAATGTTGCATTTCACATAATTACTCCAGCACTAACTATAGGGCCTTGCATATTGTAAGCACTTAATAAATATCAGGACTGATAATAACCTAGAGAAAAATCAGACCATGTGCCTAACAAAAATTGCATATTCTCTCACTCTCTAATTTTCATGAGAATCATCACTTGGGGTTAGGACTAAATGTCTTTTTCTGGAGGCAGAGTGCTTGTGCTCTGTGTAGAAAGGATGTGGGTAGGGCTAGGAATATGAGAGATCTTGGGAAGCAGAGTGGCCTAGTTGATAGAGCACAGGCCTGGGTTCTAATCCTGGCCCTGGCACTTCTCTGCTGGCAAGTCACTTAACTTCTGTCCTTCAGTTTCATCTGTAAAATGGGGATTCAATACCTGTTCTCCCTCCTACTTAGACAGCGAGCACCATGTGGGATAGGAACTGTGTCCAACTTGATTATCTTGTATCTACCCCAGTGTTTAGTACAGTGCATGGCACATAGTAACAGGTATCGTCATTATTATTGTCATCATTACAATGCAGTAGAGATGGTAGACACATTCCCTCTCCACAAAGAGATTACAGTCTACGGGGGAGAGCGGGGGCTTATTGCTCACCTGTATTTATTCAGAATGACTAGTTTCCTGGCCTTTAACTAACATGTCCAATTGGGCCTTCCTGTCTTCTTCACAGAGTAAGCTTCAGAAGGGCCGATCCTTGTGTCATCGGCAAGCTGAGCCTAGGTGCTTGGTGTGGAGGTGTTCAGTGTACACTGTTGATGATTTTTAACACCAGGTCATGAAAGAAGGGACACAGCATGTGTAGTCTAGCTGAGCCAGCCAGGCAAGTGGCAATTCAGGAAATATCCCAGGCCCTCAAGCCTCTCTAGAGGTCAAGAGTCACACTGAGATAGCCTCACCAGAGAAGAAAGCAGTAAACAGATGGGAACAGATTGTAGGCTGGGGAAACCAAGGGGATGACAGTAAGCGGGCTGTCATTCATGAAGGGAATCTCTTCCAAGAGACGCAGGGTGCCGGCCAGCCTCGGTGACCCACATTCAGAATTATTTGTCTATTAATTAGGATGGCAGATTCCATCCAGAAAGGTTTCTCCTAGCAACAGTAACCAAGAGGGTCTGCAACTTAAGTACTGTAAAAGAAGTTCCAAGAATGTTAAATTACTGCTGCGTGTTCAGTAGTGAGTGAGACTTCATAACCTGAGCCAAACTGTCTCGGCGGGGACGTTTCTTGCTCTGGTTTCAGCCAGTTCCTTAAAAACCTCAGGCAGAGTGTCGTGTGGGCGATTTCAGGTTGAAACTTCATGAGGCTGTCATGAGGTGGGTGGATTCATACAAGGGGCTTCCTGGGCTGCTAAAGATCATAGACACCATGGCTCGGAGCATTGATAAGGGGATATGGAATTTTTCCACTAACACCTCAGTAGCTTGGTCCTCATTCCAGCCTGAAGCTTAAGGGAAGTTTTTTTTATCTCCCATTGACTCTTTGCTGCCCTGCCTGACCAGAGTGAAGGGATCTCAGCGATCATTCCAGGAAGAAGCAGCATGACCCAGTGGAAAGAGTTCAGGTCTGGGAGTCAGATCACCAGGGTTTCAATCCCAGCTCTGCCACTTGTTTGTCGTTTGAACTGGAACAAGTCTCTTAAAATCTCTGTCCTCAGTTCCCTCATCTAAAAAATGGGGATTCAATATCTGTACTCCTTCCTACTTATACTGTGGGTCCTGATGATCTTGTGTATACCCCAGTGCTTAATACAGTGCTTGACAAATAGTAAGCAGTTAACAAATATGATCTTTATTATTATTAATAAGAAGTAGTGTCTCACAAATAGTGTATACCTATGTTGTGCTGGGGATTTTAAAGTAAGTTATGCAGTAGGAACAACAGGCTGTCAAGTCCCATATCGCCAAAAAAAATAAATCTAGCCTACACCAGGGATTTTACTGGTTTCCTGGTAAAACTCATTAGTAAGTAACAAAAACAGGACACCAACTGCAAGAGCTATCATCTAATGATACTGTCGGTTCCTAGCATCCTGTTTTTCTTTCACATGAATATTTCCCCTACCCACACTCTTCTTTCCCTCTTGAGCAACTCTCCTGAAAACAAAATACTGCAAGGTTCCAGCCACTCCAACACCAGTCCCTTGCCCTGAGTTTCCACCCACATTGCAATTTCTAGGCCGACAGAAAGCCCATTGTGGCTTCAGCTGTATTTTTAAAGTGCACCTTTAAGTGCACTAAAAACATGTTAGTATTAGAAGCACTGGAAAGGCATTCCTAGTTCACATAGCATGACATAAAATTGTCAATGAATCAATTGATGGTATTTATTGAGTGCTTCCTATGTTCAGAGTACGGTATTAAACCCTAGGGAGAGTACAATACAACAGAGTTAGTAGGTAATGTTCTCTAGAGTAGATAGTATTTTCTTGCCACTCTAATCCACAGTACAATGGATGCAAATTATATGAGTTGTGTTGTGGATACTTTTTTTTTTTAGGTTTCAGGTTGGTCACCCACCCCGTATGACTTCCATGCCCTGATCACAGGCCTTGGTTGTGTGTGCTTGCAGGAAAGTGTTAGAAGCCATTGAATACTCGAGGCACTTTGTTGGAAGAGCTCTGACAGCATGAATATGACCCGAGAGATAGGACAAATGCACACTTTTCTAATAAGGACCAAGAATGTTGAAGCCAGGGACTCCATCCTAGTAAAGACATTAAAGAACAGGGATTGCCCAAGATTATAAGGGTCCTTATTAATCAATCATATTTATCGAGCCCTTAGAATATCCATGGAACTGTATTAAGCACATGGGAGAATATGATGTAACAGAGTTGGCAGGCACATTCCCTGTCCACAGTGAGCTACAGTCTAGATGAGGAGACAGCTATTAAATGTTACGGATACATATCTAAGAGCTCTGAGGGTAAAGGAAGGGTGAATAAAACATGCTTTTCCTAATACAAGGGTGATGCAGAAGGGAATGGGGGAAGAGGAAATGAGGACTTAGGGAAGACCTCTTGGAGATGTGCCTTCAATAAGACTTTGAAGATGAGAAGAGTAATTGTCTGTCATATGAAGAGAGATGGTGTTCCAGGCCAGCGGCAAGATGTGGGAGAGAGATTGGTGGTGACTTAGATGCGATCGAGGTACAGTGAGTAGGTTGGGATTAGAGGAATGAAGTGTGTGGGCTGGGTTGTAGTGGGAAAGCAGTGAGATGAGGTAGATCGCAGCAAGGTGATTGAGTGCTATAAAGCCGATGGTAAGAAGTTTTGGTCTGATGTGGAAGTGGATGGGCAACCCCTGGAGGTTCTTGAGGAGTGGGGAAACATGGACTGAGCATTTTTGTAGGAAAATGATCCAGGCAGCAAAGTGAAGTATGGACTGGAGTGGCAAGAAACAAGAGATGGTGTGGTCAAAAATGAGACCGGTGCAGTAATCAAGGCGGGCTAGGATAAATGTTTGGATTAACATGAATTAAGGTTAAGTGACAGAAGAATCTTTGATCCATTTCTTTGGGATCTGAAGGACAGTTGCTGGTTCTTACTGCTGGGGTCAAAGTGATTCTCCTCTAGGTAGACCTTATTGAGGATGCTATTACCCCATGCATCAGCCAGAGAAGGGAAGATGCAATCTATATTAACCAGATATCCTGATTTTGGGTGGACAGTTACTGCACTGAAGAGTCTGGCCCACCACTGAATTTAAATTTTTCAAATGTCTACTTTTTCCATAAAGGCTAAAGATTACCGGGATGCTAATTCTAATGAACAAATATGCAAACATGCCAGTCAATTGGGAGAATGATGTAACAGGAGCAGAAAGAAGAGAACCCACCAATTCTAGGGTCGAAGTTGGGGCAGCCATCCTCTGTCTCCTAGTCTGTCCTGGGCTGGCCACCAAAACAGCTGCTGATATGCTCGTGCAGCATTGAGAGAAGATTGTGGTGAGTGGCAACAGAAGCCAAGAATGAGGATCCCTTCTTCATTATCTCCCTTTCTCTCTCTTCTCTCTTCCTTTTTCTTTGGTCTTTTATCCATTTTCTTTTCTCATCTTCCTTCTTTCTTGCTCCTTTATTCCCTAGAAGTTTTCTCTCTCTTTCTCCCTTGTATTGCCCCCCTCCCTTGTTCATCCCTATCCTCTCCCAATTTAGGGTTTGCCTTCATCCCCCCTAGGATGGTCCAAATTCCGGTCACCTTAATGGGTTCACTCCCATTAGAGAAGCCTGGGATGGTCCTTCTAGACTATAAGTTTGTTGTGAGCAAGGAATCTGTCTTCCAATTCTGTTGAATTGTACTCTCCCAAGGGCAGACTACAGTGATCTGCACATAAAAAGTGTTTAGTAAATACTGTCAATTGATGGTCCTCTACAGGAATATTGGCTAAGCTATCAGCAGGTCAGCCAGAGGTCCATCCAACCAGTGTTCCACTTTCAGCAGCCGCAGCTGGACACTTCTGCTTCCAACAGCAACCCTTATCATGGTCTCATTAGCCAGTTGTTTTCCTCTGGCTAATCTTCCTGGGGACCAATTATCCCTAAAACAGGGTCCTGTGACATCACAGAACTTACTTATCCAGGACTCCCCATCATAAAACAGAACCATTAGTTGTCCAGAAACCAAGGTAAAAACTCTGCCAGTGAGAATTTTAGCCCATTTACTATGATTTACATCTCTTTTATCTTTAATTACAAAAAAATGAAGGCAATTCTTCAAATTACAGTAATTAAAAAGCCCTTGACTCTAGAAGATGATCATAATTATTATTTATTAATAACAGTAATCCTTGGGATGGGAAAACTAAGGGGTGGGAGCTGTGCTGTCTGCTTGATTATGAGTCTGAGTTATTATTGCATTTTAACAGTTAACGAGCATGGATAGAGTGTCAGAGTCTGAGAGAAACCAGGAGTTGGTACCAGTTTCTACCCATCAGGTTCCTAGTTCCTTGAGAGGCATTTTAGGTGAAAATTTCTGACAAGGAATGAGTTCTGTACCAGTTCCTTCCCTCTGGACGTCAGTCAGACCACTGTTTTCCCCACATTCAAATACCTTCTAAACTCCCACCTCCTCCAGCATGCATTAAACAATAATTCCTCAGCATTCTGAACGATATAGCTCCATCAGCCAACTTCAGTGCTTCTGAGCTGATTAATTGCTTCCTTAGCACCCAAGATTAAATGTTCATTCATTAATTTTGATCGCTTTAGTTGTAAATATGTCTGTTTGTCACCCCTGTTAGAGTGCAAACTCCTTGTGGGCAAGGAAGGTATCACTTTGCTATTCTGTAATCCATCAGTGATATTTATGGAGTGCTCACTCCTACAGAAACTGGACTAAGCCCTTCTGTATGCCCCAAGCACTTAATACAGTACACTAAACCAAGTTCTCAGTAAATGCCTGATGCCAAACTGTAAATTCGGTGGGCAGGGAGAGTGTCTACCAACTCTCTTGTTTGGTACTTGTCCAAGCATTTAATACAGTGTAGAACACTACACACAATATGCCCTCAGTAAATACTATTGATGATGGTTGTTGATGATTCTGTGACTGCTTACTATTATTACTGAAGCTGTGTTTTGTAGTTTCCCCAGCATCACTGCTCCTGCTTGGACAGGGAGGGGGGAAGTGGAGAGAGGGTAAAGAGGGACCTTCCTTTCAGTTGGGACCTGATGATCCTAGAAGGTGGGAAGAAAAAGGGGATGCTGTCAAGTAGATGAAATACTGCCTACAGTCCTCTAGACTGTAAGCTCAATAATAATAATGATGATGGAATTTAATCGCTCACTATGTGCCAAGCACTGTTCTAAGCACTGGGGTAGGTACAAGGTAATCAGGTTGTCCAGTGTGGGGCTCACAATCTTAATCCCCATTTTTCCAGATGAGGTAACTGAAACACAGAGAAGTTAAGTGACTTGCCCAAAGTCACACAGCTGATAAGTAACGGAGTTGGGATTAGAACTCACGACCTCTGACTCCCAAGCCCATGCTCATGCCACTAAGCCACACTGTTTCTCTATAGGCAGGGAATGTGTCAGTTTATTGTTGTACTGTACCCTCCCAAACACTTAGTGCAGTGCTCTGCTCACAGTAAAAGCTTAATTAATAAGATTAAATGAACAAACTCAGAAGGGGCACCCCACAGGCTGTACTAAGCTCTGTTTCTCTATTCATTAACTTAGGGCTATGGAAAAGTCCAGAAGGGATATTTGCTCTGTTCCCGGCCCAGATTCCTGCATCTCTGCCTGTCTCTGGCCCTAACTATCCCCTTTATTCACACCTCTCTCAGCCCCATAGCACTTATGTACATATCCATAATGTAATCAGTTTATTCATATTCATATCAATGCCTGTCTCCCCATCTAGGCTGTAAACTCATTCTGGGCAAGGAAGGTGTCTACCAATGCTGTTATAGTGTATACTCCCAAGAGCTTAGTATAGTGGTCTGAGCACAATAAGTGCTCAGTACATATGATAGATTGATTGGACTTTCTTCCCAGTTGTCCTGAAGGCTTCAGGAACTCATTCCCTCCAGCCTTCCCTGCTTCCTATCTGCTTTCCTGCTGTCCTTTCTCCTCTTCTCCCCATTTTCTTACCCATGCTACAGCTCATGTCCCAGATTTTGTCCTTCCTGTGGTCCAGACCTTCCAGTCAGAATGCTCTGCAGGTATCCAGAGAAAAATAACTTCTACCAGCATCATGAGCATCATCACTTGCTACCATTTACCTGTCACCCTCCCCACTAGCTGGGCAGCCCTCTCACTCCTGCCTGAATAAAAATAATGATAATAATGATTGTGGTATTGGTAAGTACCAATACCGCCTATCAGTGCCATGCACTGATCTAAACACTGGGATAGATACAAGAAAAGCAGGTTCCACATGGAGCTCACAGTCTAAGCAGGAGAGAGAAATGTCGAGATTGAAGCCAAAGTCATTCCAGAACCCAGTGACTATGAACAAGTCCATGGAATTCTCACTCAGAGGTGACATTTTTTTCAAATGAAGGTCAGTAGTGAAATGTTTTATCAGTTAAAGACAGTGGGGACATCTTTGCTATATGTGACAGGCCATGTTGCTTTCTACTTGCCCATTGGCTTTTTGATTGAAGTGAAATTAGCTTGATCGTGGATTAGCAAAACAGTTTTGTCTTTCGTGCCGCTTCCCCCCTCCGCCCCCCACCTCTCTCTTTTCTGGCATGTATAATTAATTAGGAGGTTGAGGAAAGCAGGCATATCCCCTGGGAATCCTTGTGAAATTGTCTTTGCTCTCTAACATTCCATCCTTTCTGAGTTTTCTTCGTGAAGAAAGTTTTATGAGATCACTTAAGTGCCTCTCCTTTCTTCTCTCTCTTTCAATAATTTCTGGATGGCAGTGCAGTTATCTTGCAAGGGGACATCAGCTTTTTGCAGTGCAATGTGATTTAATACAATTTTTTTTCCCCTTCTCACCTCCCCACAAAAGCACTGTGTCCTTGTCTCTCTAGATTAATGCTGGTCAGCTACTGTGAAGTGTGGGAAAAAAAGCCAAATCAGTGAATCAATTAACCGCATTTATTGAGCACTTACTATGTGCAGAGCACTGTATTGAGGCTTGGAGTGTACAATACAAAATAATTCATAGGTAAATTCCCCACCCACAATGAGCTTAGAGTCTAGACAGTAACATAGACATTAATATAAATTAATAAATTGCAAATGTTCTTCAATTTTTATTTTTATGGTATTTAAGTGCTCACTATGTGTCAAATACTAGTCTAAATGCTGGGGGAGGTACAAGTTAATTAGGTCAGAAACAGTCCCTCTTCTGCATGGGCTCACAGTCTAAGTAGAAGGGAGAAGGAGAACAGGTATTTAATTCCCATTTTACATTTGAGGAAATTGAGGCACAGAGTAGTTAAGTGATTTGCCCAAGGTCACAGAGCAAGCAATTGGCAGAGCCAGGTCCTCTGAATCCCAGACCCGTGCTCTTTCTACTAGACCAAGCTGCTTCTCTATATTATGTACATAATGCAGTCCTCAGAGAAGAGTTCATTTTACCTCAGTCTTCCTCAGAAGTGGAAACCCTACACAGTTATTCACAGCATTAGCCTAGTGATTGGAAGGAGTTTTGCTTAAATCCCTTCTCCTGCATGTGTCCCGTCACTACCCTCTGACATCCTGACAGATTTTTCAGGCCTTGATTCAGAGGATGCCCCCAATTTGGGAAATTTCAGGTTTTTTTTTTTTTTTTATTTTTTTATGGTATTTGGTAAGCGCTTACTATTGCCAGACAATGTACTAAGCGCTGGGGTAGATACAAGGTAATCAGGTTGGAAACAGTCCATGTCCCACATGGGGATCACAGCTTCAATCCCCATTTTACAGGTGAGGGAACTGAGGCACAAAGAAGTAGAGTGATTTGTCCAGGTCATACCCAGCCATTGTGCGGTGGAGCTGGGATTAGAACCGAGGTCCTTCTGACTCCCTGGGCCATGATCTATCCACTAGACCATCTCTGACCAAGTCTAACTTGACCTCTAATAAGAATAAATCATAGTAATTGTGGTATTTGTTAAGGACTTACTATATGCCAAGCACTGTATTAAGCACTGGGGTAGATATAGAATAATTGGAGCAGTCATAGCCCTTATCCCATATTCATTCAATAGTATTTATTGAGCACTTACTATGTGCAGAGCACTGTACTAAGCGCTTGGAATATACAAATTGGTAACAGATAGAGACAGTCCCTGCCCTTTGATGGGCTTACAGTCTACAGTCTAAATCGGAGGGAGAACAAGCAGTGAATACCCATTATACAGATAAGAAAACTGTGGCACAGAGAAGTAAAGCAACTTGCCCAAAGTCATACAGGAAGCAATTCCCCCTCTCCACTCCTCTGTTTTTATTGATTCACCTTCCCATTCTCTTTCAACTATCCCCCTCTTCCCTGCTACCTAGCACTAGGACATTTTAAAATGATTTATCCGTGGCTTTTCCACTTTGCTTCTGGATCACCTATGCACATGCGTCTGTTTTCTTTGTGCACTTGATATTTGCCCCATCCTCAGCATCACAGCACTTATATACATATCTGTAATTTATTATATCAGTGTCTATCTCCCCCTCTAGATTGGGCAGGTGACGTATCTACCAACTTTGTTGTATTGTACTCTCTCAAGCGCTCAGTACAGAACTCTGTAGACAGTAGCGCTCAGTAAATACACGGTTTGATTGTCTGTGCACCCTTTCCTGGTGCCCCCAGAGGCCAGTGTTGTCAAAACCAATTTTTAAAGGTTAAACAGCATGTAAATTTATAAACCTTCTACATGCCATTCATCATAACTTGTTTGTAGGTGAGGGTTGCCTTTTGATGGTAACTAAGCACCTACATGGGCTAAGTGCTAGGGTAGATATAAGAATAACTGATTGGGCACAAACACTGTCCCACTTGGGGCTCAAAATCTATTTTATCCTCAGTGAACTGATGAGGAAACAAAGTTCCATAAAGGTCAAGTGATTTGCTCTAGGCCATACAGCAGGTGAGTGTCGGAGCTGACTCCCAACCCCTTGTTTTTTCTACTCAGCCATGCTGCCTCCTGCAACCAGTTTTACATTTTTGTTTCAGGACTGGGATTTCCCATTAGTTCGGTGGAGGTATTTCAGTACAAATCTCTCTTGCTCTTGGTTCTTGCCAACAGGTGTTGGGTTAGAACTTCACAGGGTCTGAGCAAAGTTATAAGTAGATAGGGCCAAGTGTGCGTATGTCGGGGACAGATGATAGCAGGGTGAGATTTTGGGTCATAATGGGGGTGGGGGGAGATAGAAATGGTGATATTTGGCAGGATGAGGGTTCTCGATGGAATCTCAAAGTGCAGCGCAGTATGGAGATAGGGCTTCCGGGAGCTCCCCCTGTGGAAACAGAGACTTTAGCCCTTCTAAAATCATATCTCTGCCAGGAAACCTTCCCTGGCTAACCTCTCATCTTCCTCTGTGACACTTGTGCATTTAAGTTTGTATCCCTTAAGCACTTTGATACTCCCCTTCACCCCAGACTCTGAGGAATGTGTGTACATATCTTTATATTCTCTATCTTCCCTTATCTGTAATTTCTTTTATTGTCTGTCTCCTCCATTAGATTGTAAGTTCCTTGATCATGTCTACCAACTCTATTGTTCTCTCCTAAGTGCTTAGTTAAGTGTTTTGCCAAGAGAAAGTTCTAAGTACTGAATGAAGGAGGAAACAAATCCAAACACTCCTCTCCATCTCTAGCCATCTCTCATTCCTAGCCCCCCAGCACAGTGTCTCATGTTCAAAACCAGAACATGAAAAGAGAGGAGAGACTCAGACTTCATGCCCTTGTTTATTTAGGATAAAAAGTGAGGTACGACTCAGATTCAGTGCCCTTCCTATATCTTAGTGGTTCCTTCAGAGACCATATGGGTTGTTCTTTATGCCAAATCCTTTCCTAGTTATCTTCTTCTGAGATGAAGCTGTGTGGCCAAGTGGAAAGAGCCCAGCCTGGAAGTCAGAGGTCCTGTGTTTTAATCCTGGCTCTGCCACTTGTCTGCTGTGTGACTTTGGGTAAGTCATTTAACCTCTATGTGTTTCAGATCCCTCGAGTGCAAAATGAGGATTCAATACTGTTCTCCCTCCTACTTAGACTGTGAGCCCCAGGTGGGACTTGATTGTCTTGTATCTACCCCAGGGCTTAGTTCAGTGGTTGGTACATAGTATGTGCTTAACAAATATCACAGTTATTATTTATTATTCTGGCAATATCACCTGCCATTTTATCCTTCTCCTCTTCATCTGCAAAAGTGCTGAACATGGTCAGGGTACAAAATGGTGAACGAAGGGAGCACAAAAAAGAAATGAAAGACTTGAACCTTGCCCCTATGGAGGTTGCAATCTCAAGGGGAAGACAATTTATGATACAATGATGAAAATGCAAAAATTAAAAGAGCATAAGAGTAGATTTAAATTATGACTGCATCATCTTCAGAGCCCTCCAACAAAGCTTCCTCTTTCATGAGGGAGTCTCTATCTAATCCCCGCCACCTTCACTCTATAATTAAGATCATCCCTGTAGTCACTTGTATACATATTGGTTGATTTCTTCCAACGCATTTATTTTTTGCTTACTTCTATCATAATTAGTTATATTTTTATTTTGATTCTTGTTGCCACTGTATACTTATAATCTGGGTCTGCCACTTTCCCCATCAGATTGTAAGCTTTCCTTTCATATTCTCAAGCTTCTTGCTTGGAGTTTTGCACACATTAGGCATTCATTAAACTTCTCTGAACACTGGAGGTGCTCAGCACAGTGTCTGGCACATGATAGGTATAGTGTTTGTCACATAATACATACTTAATAAATTCTGCAACTACTGTAGATAATGGTGATGAACTAACAGGTAAGTTTTGAAGAGGGTTAAGGTGATAGAAAGGGAGGCAAAATGATTATGTGGCCAGGGCTGAAGGAGATAGTGATGTGAAAATGCTAATTAAATTCTAGAAATATGTCGGAGAACCAATCAGGTCACGTCTCTGGAAAGAGATGTCGGATGTTTAAAAACCACATGAAGCCCAGGAATCACCGTGGAGGGCCTTTTAATATATTCATCATTCTCCAGACCCCCAGAAGTTTTGGGGCCCTAATTACATGTCTGTAGGCCTTTCCATCGTGGGCTATCCCTCCGTGAGCCATATCTGCTCTGGCCATACTGCCGTGGGCTGTACCACCATGGGCGATCCCTTGGGGAGAACCAGGGGATGTTCCTAAGGGAGAAATAAAGCGGAGCAACTCAGAGCGCTCCTTAAAGAGGAGAAACGTAAAACAAATTTCTGAGAACCTTCCATCAGCTCAATCTCTCATTTTCCCCTCGTTGCCTGATCACTTTAAAGCAATTCCCGAGAAGCCAGGCGTGTTCATTACCTAGCACTTTATGAGGTTTTGCAGATGATTCTGTAGTGGAATGCAAACAACTGATTGCAAATGGACTCCACTCCAGCTCGCACAATACCAGGTAGGAAGCAAGCAATGAGCCTTTAAATTATAGCTCTTCACAAGCACCCCTATTCTGTGGGAGACTGCAATCAGGTCTCAGTCAATCCTAATGGCTGTGAGGCCTGCTTTAGCCGTTCTGCTGCCATCCATCAACCCTCGGCTCAGTTTGGAAAATATGTATTTGTCGACAGTCTCCGTATCCCTTAAACGCCCTTCTCGTTCTCCCTAAAAGATGAATCCACTTATTCAACGTGGAAATAGCCGCCCGGTGATCAGGAGAATAATAAAAAACTGCACCACCTCGCTGCAGTAGCTCTAGTAAGCATGCTGGAGTCTTTAGTTACAGCTCAGGAGGTTGCTACGACGACTCTGATCAGGGTAATGGTCCCTCAAAAATAAACGCTTCATGATGAAATGCAGGAGAACCTGGCATCTCTTTTCACTAACAGACCCATTTTCCTCCCTTCTGTGCTCCTCCTCCACCAGTGCCTTCTCTCCACAACCATATCTGACATCTTTTCTTCCCCATTCTGAAAAATTTGAACCTTTCCCAACACTTTCTTGAAGCCCCCCACCTTCTTTAGAAGAAAGGGCACAGATCTCCATTTTGCCCAGGAAAACTATGTTCTAATCATCTGAATCACCAACACTCTAGAAAAAAAAAATACTGGGAAATTCTCTGGAAGAAGGCTATTTATCCATTAAAGGGACTGACTGCCCCTGAAAATCATGGGAGGAAAGCTCAAGTGGTTTGTCAATTTCACCAACTCTGTAGAAAGGAATTTGGGTTTGATTAAAAAAAAAAAACAAAAAAAAAAACAATTTGGAGGAATTCTGAAAAATTTGCACAGCTCCATGAAAGCCACTTATCTCCATGTCACCTGGCCCCAAATTTATTTCTTTTTAAATCAAACTAGTTGAGTTCTTTACCCAGCATGTGACCATATACATATTGAATATAACTCAATTATGTATTGACTTATATAGAATAACAGTGGTACTTGTTAAGTACTTACTATGTGTCAAGTGCTGTTCTGAGTACTGGGGTAGATACAATACAATCAGGTTAGGCCTACTGCCCTTCCCAAGTGGGGGTCTCAGTCAGAGATGGGGCAGAACAAGTATTTAATCGCCATTTTACAGATTAGAAAATCGAAGCAATGAGAAGTGAATTGATTTGCCCAAGGTAATACCGGAGGCAAGTGACAGGACAAGGACTAGAACCTGCCTCCTACATCCTATCAATCAATCAGTCGTATTAAGCGCTTACCATGTGCAGAGCACTAGGGTACGTTCGCTCTATAGTAATAGAAGGCCGTTTATGTGAGTTTAGATCTGTCTTTCATTTTCCAAGATGGTATTACTGAAAGTGAGAGTCTATTGACTTGTGCGACTGTGCCTGTCAGTGTCTGAAAACACAAGACCAAGATACCAGCCCCATGTTTACACTTAAGTAAAAGAACTTGCTGAGCTCATGGGTTTTTCAGAACAGGGCTTGTCTTGGCTATAGAGTCTGCCTCTTAGTATTCCGGTCTTTGTGAAGCCTTTGCTAAGAACAGAAACTTTTCTCCCCACTGCTGCCCACAAAGCTTGTCAGTTACATTGGCCTTCAACCAGGAGACAATCCATAATATTGAAAGATTGAATGACGGGTCTGTTAGCCACTTGATGTCTTCACTTGTATTTCTACCCTGGGGCATGTCCAACTTCAAGTTGCTATTTTAGAGGATCAAGTTATAAAGGACAAAAAAACTCAGCAAATTGGGGCTGAGATAAGAAATCTTTCATGTTCATGGATAGCAATGGATGATTTGACTCCAACACCAATCCGAGCATTGTCAATAATCAGGATGGACGGGAATCCCGGTGGCATGGGTGGGTTCTGGACAAAATCTCTTTTTTTGTCAGACAGGAAAAGTTGATTATAGATTTTGCAGAAATTGATCATACATCCCAGCTAAGTGAGAATAGTCTCAGGTGATTTTAACCTACCCCAAATAATGTCAGAATAATAAACATCTCTCCCAGATTTGGAGTGGTCCCAGCTAAACAAGCCAGGTTACTTTGCTGACCCACAGATACTTTTGTTTATTTTAAATGGCTGGATTTCCTCATTCCAGCTGGAGGATGCTGAAAAACATTTTCAGAGTCTTGTGGATCGAATGGACATTGTAGAATTTCGGGAATCCTGAGACTCACGATTGCTCCCTTCACTCCCATGGTCACCAAGAAGGAAGAGGAAGGCATGTAAGCTTGTTTGGTACTTTGAATGCGCCTCTTTTCACCAAAAATATGGTCTGCCAAGTTATATGTTTTTGAATGCGAGTATCATGCATTTATAGACAAAGGCACTTTTCCACGTATTATTTTATTAATTGTATTTATGAGCGCTTACTGTGAGCAAAGCACTATACTAAGCACTTGGGGGAGAACAATATAACATCAAACACATTCCCTGCCCATAACAAACTCACAGTCTGGAGAGGAAGACAGATATTAATATAAATGAATACAGAAATAAATTACAGATATATCCATCTGTGCCTTGGGGAAGGGAGAGAGGAGGAATGAAGGAGCAGGTATGAGCAGAGCAGAAGGAAGTGGGATTGGAGAGGAAGGCTCAGTCAGGGAAGCCTTCCTGGAGGAGATGTGCCTTCAATAAGCCTTTGAAGTGGGGTAGAGGAATTATCTATCTAATATTAAGAAGGAGGGCGTTCCAGGACATAGGATGAGGGTGAGAGGTCGGAGGCAAGATAGATGAGATTGAGGTACAGTGAGAAGCTTCACACCAGAGGGCTTTGTTCCAATTACAATTTTTTCTGTTTCCAGAGTTTCTCTTTGAATCGTTTAGGGTGGTATAGGGATGCATCAAAATATTCATCAGCCCCTGACCATGAGTCCAACAGCTCTTTCATTAAGGCAACTGCCACTGTGGAAAGAAAACGGGCTTTGGAGTCAAGGCTCATGAGTTCGAATCCCAGCTCTGCCACTTGTCGGCTGTGTGACTGTGGGCAAGTCACTTAACTTCTCTGTGCCTCAGTTCCCTCATCTGTAAAATGGGGATTAAGACTGTGAGCCCCACGTGGGACAACCTGATTCCCCTATGTCTACCCCAGTGCTTAGAACAGTGCTCGGCACATAGTAAGCGCTTAACAAATACCAACATTATTATTATTATTATTATTATTCATTCATTTCTTCAAGTGCTTATAGAGCACCTACTATGCGCAAAGAACTCTACTAAGTGTGGAGGAAAAAAACCACAAAGTTGAGACTCACAACCCAAGAATGTGAGTGCGAGAAGAGGGCAGCGACAGATTCATAAAGATAGATAAATCAGTGAAATTGTAAAAATAATATTAAAGGCAAAATGGGCAATAAAAACAAAATAAGCAATAGGGCTGTGTGGTTAGAGGAGCAGAGTTTCAGGTTCCCTGTGGCTTTGAGTCCAATGGTCTCAATAACCACAATGGCAGCCCACAGCCTTCCCAATGTTCTAAAGGTGGAGAAGATGTTTTGCTATTGTTGTTTCTTCTCCCTGCCATGATGGCAGAGCAGGGACTGATGGGAATTCTTGGTTGCTTGGGCAATCTGGTTTTAGATGGGACCAGTAGAAGTTTTCACTTTTGCTCCCACTTCCCCCTGTTACTTTGGAAAAAGATAGGGGCTAACGTCCGTGAGGTTTTATTGCGGGACATCACTTTATAAAGCTCCAGTATATAAAGGGGACCTATGAAGTATCCATGTGGCTTAGTGCAAAGAGCACAGGCTTGGGAGTCAGAGGTTGTGGGTTCTAATACCAGCTCTGCCACTTGTCAGCTGTGTGACTTTGGGCAAGTCATTTAAGTTCTCTGTGCCTCAGTTACCTCAACTGTAAAATGGGGACTAAGACTGTGTGCCCCATGTGGGAGAACCTGATTACCCTGTATCTTCCCCAGAGCTTAGAACAGTGCGTGGCACATAGTAAGTGCTTAACAAATACCATCATTATTATGAGATAATGATGACAAGTTCTACTGTAGATCTTTCATGTCAATGTCATCATCAGTTAGTGAGCACCCACTCTGAGCAGAGCACAGTCTACAGACAGGGAAACTAAAATTTAGAGGGGTAAAGACAACTTTCCAAGAGATATAGTGATAGATAACCCAAATCCAGGACACCTCTCCCCCCCCCCCTTAATTCCTAATCATGGTTTTTGCAACCACTACAGCGTCCTGCCCCTACTTCTATTTTGGAATGTTTGACAAAAACTATGGAGTGGATAGGTACTCAGTAAATGGAGAAAATCTCCTGTTCTAAACCACTTGATTCACTTAAACTTGATTTGTAAAATGATAATAAAATCCCTCCCCTTGTCAATTATTCCCTTATTGAAGGGCTAGGAACTGCTCTTCAAATGGCCTCTTCATCTCCTATTATTAAAGTTTAGAGCATTTGGAGATCCTGAAGGATGAAATTATCCATTGTGGTGGGAATGTAAAAGATCCCCTGGTGCTACTGAGGAAGGAGGAGGAATGGGGTATCCTTTCCAACTTTTTTTTTTTAATAGTACTTGTTAAGTGCTTAATATGTGCCAGGCACTATACTAAGTGCTGGGATAAATACAAGATCATCAGGTTGGACACAGTCCCTGTCTCACATGGGTCTCATAAGTGTAAGTAAGTGGGAGTAGGATTTAATCCCCATGTTGCAGATGAAGGAACTAAGGCACAGAGAAGTTAAATGACTTGCCCAAGGTCCCATAGCAGATAAGGGGTGGAGCTGGGATTAGAACCCAGAGCCTCTGACTCCCAGGCCCATGCTTTTTTTACACTAGATTATATGAAGCTGGATATTTATTAGGTGCCTCCAGTCACTGTTCAGGAGCAGAGAGGACCTCCATTCACCAGGAGCAACTTGGCTGTGGGGAACAGGAAGGGGTACGAAGTCAGGGCCTTATTACAGGCCGTGTCATGGTTTGTGTCTAGGTACCACCAGATAAAGTTCATCTTTAAGAATCAGGAAAAGTATTCTGGGTTCGCCCTTCGGGTGAGAAAATCGAGAGTTCCAAGTTACTCAAGAGAAAGCACAGCTTTGGAAGACAGGCAGTTGCCCTCAATGCTCCCTGACATACCAGCGGGCTCAGAACCAGAACTGTGAGTGATCTGTCTCTCTCTCTCCCTCCCTCTCTCTCTCCATGACTGTTAAGTTCTCCCATGCTGCATTAATGTAGGGGAAAGGTTTTAAATTAGACCACACCTCACCTAGCTCCTGCCAACTGAAGAACAAAAGGTAGCAGTGAAGGAGGAAATGGCAATTCTAGTCTTTGGGGAATGGCAGTTGATTAGCTCCCCAGGCCCTGGCGAGCTGCGAAAGGTCATCTGGAAAGAGGACTATCGACAGCTGGAGATTTAGCCCCCCCACCGTTGCATTCTTAAATGCTCAGATGTTATCGGACACTCAGCTCTAAGTGTCATATCGTCAATTACCATTGACCACTCTTTCCACCCCCCCACACCTCCTATCCTGAGGTGGTGGGAGGAGGGAAAAAACAAACATGTTTTGTCTTGATAAAGGTTGAGTGGAGGCTTCCTGCTGGGATGCTTGACAGTCTGGCTGCCCACCAGCCTTCATAGATTGAGGTGCTGGGTTTACATGTTCTTGCTAAAATGAAAGCGTCTTAGATCCTCCCCAGCATCTTAGACTCACACATTAATATTTTCCACAGAACTTGGATCAGCTCTGCCTCAAGGTACCAGGAATCAGTGTTGCCTAGTGGAAAGAGCACAGACCTGGGAGTCAGAGGATCTGGGTTCTAATCCTAGGTTTGCAAATTGCTTTCTTTGTGACCTTGGGCAAGTCACTCAACTTCTCTGTGCTTCAGTTTCCCCATCTGTAAAATGGGAATTAAATCCTATGCCCTCCTGCTCAGACTGTGATTCTCATGCAGGACAGGGACTTTGTCCAACCTGATTCACATGTACTTATCCCAGCACCTAGAACAGTACTTGACACAAAGTAAGCACTTAATAAATATAATAATAATAATACAAGCAGAGCTGGGTCACCTTTGATTGACTTTACCAGCCCAATAAGGGCTGGGATTGGCCACCTACAACCCCTATCTTTTTCTCCCCAGAATATCTCCCCTCCCCACTAAATATAAAATTTGGATGGTCACAAACATCAGCTATTTGACACACATCCTTTTCTAACAGTGTAGCTCTTCCTTAAATCTAAAAACAGTTCTTAGGATTTTTTTTCTGGGTTCAGAGAGTAACTCTTCTTAAATGCTGCTTAGAGAAGCAGCATGGCTCAGTGGGAAGAGCCCGGGCTTGGGAGTCAGAGGTCATGGGTTCAAAACCCAGCTCAGCCACTTGTCAGCTGTGTGACTTTGGGCAAGTCACTTAACTTCTCTGGGTCTCAGTTACCCCATCTGTATAATGGGGATGAAGACTGTGAGCCCCATGTGGGACAACCTGATCACCTTGCATCCTCCCCAGCACTTAGAACAGTGCCTTGCACAAGTAAGCGCTTAACAAATGCCATTATTATTAAATGAGCCTTTTGACTGCTTGGAGAGACCAAGGAAGAGGCTCTGAATCTAGGGACCTTGGGACAAACTTTCACATACAGCATAGTGAGCATCAACACACGCCTTCATGTTGCTGGGCACATCGCACCTTAATTGTAGAGAAGTTGGTGAGAGATGGCCAAGAGTAGAAGTCAGGAGGTGCAGGGGGAGATTACTCATGGGGGCAGGAGGGCCAGGAGGAAAGTGGGGATTTTACCCATGGTGTTCATTGCAAAACAGTCAACTCTGGGGAGTAATAGACCATTTACCAGTGCTGCCAAGCAGAGAGGCAAACTCCACAACTCTTCATCCTTTCTTCCTTGCACTACTCCAGGCACTCTCCTAACATCCTACCCTAATGTAAATGTGTTCTGTGACTCTCAGAAGAGAAGCAGCATGGCCTAGTGGATTGAGCATAGGCCAGGGAGTCAGAAGGATCTGGGTCCTAACCCCAGCTCTGACCCTTGTCTGCTGTGTAATCTTGGGCAAGTCATTTCACTTCTTTGTTCCTCAACTACAAAATGGAGGCTAAGACTGTGAGACCCATGAGAGATATGGACTGTGTCTCACCTGATTTCTTTGTATCTTCCTCAGCAATTAGAACAGAGTCTGGCACATAAGAAGTGCTTAATAAACATCTTTTAAAAATCCTCCCCCAAGAAAACCAAAGAAAATGAAACAAACAAAAAATAAAGTGCTCTGTGTCACCTGGCTCTCAGAAAGGAGCAGCCCTTAAAAAAAGAAAAAAACAGCAGAGATATCCCTCCCTTCCTCCCTTGCCTCCTGCCATATGTCTTTATCAGCCTGAGACCTCTTATCAGGCAGGCATCTCAACTTGGCCACCTCCAATAAATAAAAAATGTACGAGGCAATAACGGTGCTAATTGCTGAGAGCTCTCTATTGATCCTTCCATTTGGCCTTAACAGCTCCGATTACAGAGTGATACCCCCATCTTGTCTTGGCTGTGACAGGTCAGAACAGAGGCCCCTTATTTCAACAACCCTTGAAACACAGTGTTAGAAAGGTCATGGCTGTCAGTAGCCTTCTGATGGTGGTCCTCCATTAGGAAAAGATTGGCTGATACTCATTTGCTCAGCCCTAGCACAACTATGGACAGGATTCTTGCATCAGTTTCCCCAGTTCATAGCAAAACATGCTTCACTCTTTAGTGAATTCATTCAATTCAATTGTCTTTATTGAGCGCTTACTGTGTGCAAAGCACTGTACTAAGTATTTGATGCCAGTGAATACCAGTAGGTCATTATGAAATCGCTGGTGAAAAGGCTGCAGAAGTGCATATGAAACCCTGCATTAATGTTATAATGAAGCAATCTGAAAGTTCAGATATTAATTTCAATGTAATTGGGAGTGTTTAGATCTGAAAATAATTCCACTTCATCTATTCTGGAACTGGGCTTCTTAAAATAACAGAAAAAGATTTTCAGTGGTTTCTTTTATTGTCTTTTGAGAGCCACAGCTAAAGATGTTTACCTACTCTTATGCTCAGTGGAGCAATTTGAAAGGTGTCTGTCTGCTTTTTAGAGCTTTGTAATTTCTATGACTGTTTCGTTGTTTTAAGCAACCTGTTTGCTGCTGTTGTTTTTTAGGGGTTTTTTTAAGGAATTTGTGAAAAGCTTACTAAATGTGGCACTAAGTACTTATAGTACTAAGCATTGGGGTAGATATAAGGTAATGGGTTTGGACACAGTTCATGTCCCACATGGGGCTCAGTCTTAATCCCCATTTTACAGATGAGGTAACTCCGGCACCGAGAAGTTAAGTGACTTGTGCAAGGTCACGCAGCAGTTTTCTCTTTTCTGGGAGAACAATATGCTCTCTATATATTATCTCCTAGGTATTAACATTATCTCCTACGTATTCTCCCATGGATGAGGTCTCCATATCAGCAGTGTCATCTGAAAATCACAAAGCAGCTCTATGTTAGGCAGATTGATTTTAAAGAAGAATCAACTGAGTGATAGGCTATGTAGTGACAGTAATAACAATACCAATAATAATAATGATGATGATGAACAATAACAGTTTTAGTATTTGTTACTAAATACTAATACTAATAGTAATACTCTTACTATGTGCTGAGAACTGTGCTAAGCGCTGGGGTAGAGAAAAATCAGATAAGACACGGTCCCCATTTTACAAATAGGGACACTTAGGCAGAGACAAGTTGGGAGTTGTTCGAAATCACACAGCAGGAAAGAGGCAGAACCGGGATTAGAATTTAGGTTTCTTGCCTCTCAGGCCTTTGACCTTTCCATTAGAACACACTACTTTCCAATACTGCACTCATACTGGGGAAGCAGCATGGCACAGTGGAAAGAGCACGGGCTTGGGAGTCAGAGATAGTGGGTTCGAATCCTTCCACTACTTGCCAGCTGTGTGACTTTGGGCAAGTCACTTAACTTCCTCTTTGCCTCAGTATTATGGAATTTTATCAGAGAAATGACTGTTCTCACAATTGCATGAGAGTTTCTTGGTGTAGAAATGAACAGACTCGAGAGCGAGCCAAGAGAGCAGGAAAGGGCAGACAGTGGCTGCCCGCCCATTCACCCCAGGGCCCCACAAGTGACAAACAGCCCCGAGCTGTCCCGAACCTGGTACCTTTATTTGCAAGCATTTCCATGTTCCACTCGACTGCAACTTTTCCAGGGCACGCCCAAAATCCTACCCAATCCCCTGGCGTTGCCCGTACTCCAGCCTCCAATTAGAACCAGTTCTTAGGAGTGGTCCCTATAAGGTAATGTAATTGACACATTGCTACCCAAACTTAAATGATTGATCTACCACAGGAAGGAGATTAAACGGTGACAGGATGTCTAGTACAGTATTGGAAGGAGCTAGAACTGAGACAGGATGGTCAATCGACTAGTACAGTATGGGAAGGAGACTGTACAGAGACAGGATGGTAAATCGTCCAGTACACTCAGTTACCTCATCTGTAAAATGGGGATTAAGACTGCGAGCTCCACGTGGGACCACCTGATAACCTCGTATCTACCCCAGCGCTTAGAACCCTGCTTGGCAATTTGTAAGCACTTAACAAATACCATCCTTATTATTATTACTACACACACACACACTCTTTTCCACAGATAGTTCCTTAAGTGATTTTCTGTTTTTCCACACAGAGTTTGTCTTTGCTCTTAAGCTGGAAGAACAAAAAATTTAGGCTTAAGAACTACTTCATTGCCTCCCAGTCTTTGGAGGTCCTCCC
Source organism: Ornithorhynchus anatinus (assembly GCF_004115215.2). Taxonomy (NCBI): domain Eukaryota; kingdom Metazoa; phylum Chordata; class Mammalia; order Monotremata; family Ornithorhynchidae; genus Ornithorhynchus; species Ornithorhynchus anatinus. The sequence continues at coordinate 20,010,313 of NC_041732.1, forward strand.
CACAGAAAAGTCACCCCCATTTGATGTCTATGCACTGTACTGCTACAGTAAAGGGAAAGCTTGTGATGATAATTAAGAGCAGTAGCCTATATGCCACGTTCTCTGTTCTTTAGAACAAGGGTGCTTCTCTTCAAAGTGTCTAAATTCTGATTTGTTCTCATCATTTTGTTTCTATTCTACCCTCGTTATCTGGTGCCAGCTTGGCATTCTGAGGGTTTTTGCACTTCCAGAATGCAGGAGGTACCATTTTTGTCTATTTCTTCCCCCACATGCTCCCTGTTTTTTTCCAGCTCCATGCACGTTTCTGGGCTTCCAGTATAGATACCCATCAATTTCTCCCCACAGTCTCAGTTCTGGGGCCCAGTTGGTGACAAGAATGAAAGCGAGCACTTAACAAATACCATCATTATTATTATTACTACACACACATGTACACACTCTTTTCCACAGATAGTTCCTTAGGTGATTTTCTGTTTTTTCCACACAGAGTTTGTCTTTGTTTTTAAACTGGAAGAAGTTGGGTGAGGGAAAATAATAAGAAATGAGAGGAGGAAATAAGGGCAAACAAACCCCAACACACCCTAACCCATAACTACTCTACTCCAGGTTACTTGCAGTTCCTATTCAGAATAAAGGTCTCCCAAGACCTTTAAATATGTCCCTGAATTTTAGCGGATTATGATGAATCAGTTCCCTTCCACCCCTTGGATTAGGAATTCTTCCAGAAGCCTGGGTAACTAAATCCTAGGCTGCAGAACCTAATTTAGATTCCAAGGTGTGCTGGGTCAAGTTACCAAAGCCATAGGTGGAAGGGGGGCCCTTTCAGAAAGCACAGGACACACCAGAGAGAGCTGCTTTTGAACTCAGCCCTTGCAGAACACCAAACTTGAATCATCAAGGTTATCCCTTCCTAACAATCATCATTAAATGTTCAGAACTCCAATGAGTGGGTTTCTTCAATGTGCTGTTTTCAGTGAGGTAGAAGGATAGCATGAGACTATTTCAAGATGGGAGACTTTCCTGAGCCTGAACATGTGTCCCAGTCAAGAAATCGACCAATCATTTTTATTAAGCACTTACTATGTGCAGAACACTGCAGTATAACACAGTTGGTAGACACCTTCTCTACCCACAGGAAGCTTACAGTCTAGAGGGGCTTAGTCATCTTCATGTGGTTTAGTAGTCCACACTCTGTCCGGTTGAGACTTCTGCTTGGAGAAACTCATTAACTGGAAATTGGGTGACAGAGTCTTTTCCTATTTAGATTTCAAGAATTTTTCTATCTGGTAACAGTCACTAGGGAACTACAACAGTTTTTGCTGTTCACAACCCCGGTTACACAATTGAAATGTTTCATTTTGGTCTTTGACTTGTCCTTGGAAGAAAAAATGACCTTGATGGCCAGAACTCAGTTACCCGGGAAACTAAAGGGTGATAACATCTTCCGAAGAGTGGAATGATTCTGTTTTTCCTCTATGTCTCCTGGTGAACGTCACACCCTAGGGGATAAGGTATTAGCCCGAAGAAAGAATGCTTTTAAATGAACTTTCAGGGCAGCTGGGTCTTACCTGTCTGTAGCCCAGTGGCTCAACCCTCTCCTCCATGGGCTTTTCAGCTTGTGAGCCAGTTTTAAAAAATTTTTAAATTATTTAAGTGCTTACTCTGTGCCAGGCACTGTTCTAAATGCAGGAGTAGATATAAGGTAATCAGGTTGGTCACAGGCCATGTCCCACATAGGGATCACAATCTTAATCCCCTTTTACGGATGAGGTAACTGAGGCCCAGAGAAGTTAAATGACTCGACCAAGGTCACACGCGTGGCAAAACTGGGATTAGAACCCAGGTCCTTCTGGCTCCTAAACCCTTGCTCTATCCAGTAGGCCTTGCTGCTTCTCGATTTTCCCCTTGAGAAAACTGATTTACATACTTGGTGTCTGGTCAGCACTAACTGATAATCTTAGAACCATCTGAATGTTTGTTTTTGGAAAAGAACATAGTTGAACACCGACCCCGGTTAGCTATGTAGGTGAAAACAGGTTCTGCCTGCTTCTTCCTGGATGGATGAGGATTTTAGAGCCGCCTTCACTCTGTCTCTTACATGCATGATTTGAAATCCAGGGCTGAAGCTAATTAGAGAAAGAGGGATGTTAAAAAAATAAAAAAGAAGGTAAGAAAGAAAGAGCAGCAAAAGGGACATGATTTGATTGAAGAAATGGCTTCTATATAGAGGCAGCGGTGGCCAAGCTAAGATTAAAGCAGGTGACATTTTAAGGTTTGAGATAAGTGAAATATCAGCTGAAGATTAGTGCCGGGGAACCTTTTTTAAGCAAATTTATTCCACAAGGGGCCACTAGGTACAAAAAGAACTTTTCTTGGTGCATGCTTATCGCTAGACAAAGCAGTAAAACTTTCATGTTGAGTATCTCTCTGTGTTTTATTCTCAAAATGACCTCCACATTCACCATATCACCATTCGAAAGCCAACCCTTCTCAGGGAAAAGAGCATTTGGAGCTTTTAAGTCCCTTTTTCCAGATTCCATCTAGGGGCAAACGGCTCGAAGGAAAATCTCGGATAATGAAAGTCAGAAATGAGCATGTTCAATGAGACTTCTGGTTTTCTTATCATCAGAGAACCCCTGACCAGTTTCCCTGGTTGATTAAATATAGATGGAAAAACAGGGGAAAAAAGAAAAGAAAGAAAATTTAGGCAGATGATCTAAGTCTTGCTCCAAGAAATAGGGCAAGGGTTTCATTTCCTTTCATTTCTATTCATCTTCCTCACTGTTTGAATAAAAGTATTGCAGGGGAGCTTTGGAGGTGGGATTTGGATAATCAATCACTCCATTGCATTTATTGAGCACTTACTATGTGCAGAGCACTGCACTCAATGTTTGAGAGAGTACAATAGAACAGAGTTGGTAGACACGCTCCCTGCCCTCAATGAGCTTACAGTCTAGAGGGTGAGACAGACATTAATATAAATAAATACATTATGGATATGTACACAAGTGCTGTGGGGAGGAAGGAGGGGTGAATAAGAGGTACAAATTCAAGTGCTAGAGTGACCCAGAAAGGAGTTGAAGAAGAAATGAAGGCTTAGTTGGGGAAGGCTTCATGGATCTTCTATAAAGCTTTGGAGGTGGGGAGAGTGATCATTGGTCAAAGGGTTTTCCAGGCCAGAGGCAGAAGGTGGGTGAGGTGTTGCCAGTGAGATAGAAGAGGTCAAGGTACAGTGAATAAGTTGGCATTAGAGGAAAGAAGTGTCAGGGCTGAGTTGTAGCAGAAAATCAGAGAGGTAAGTTAGGATGGGATGATCAACCCCTAATTAGATTAGAGGACAGGTATAGAATCCCTGTTTTCAGATGGGAAAATTGAGGCAAGAAAAGTTAAATGACTTGCCTTAGGTTACATGAGAGGCAAGTGGCAGAGTCAAGATTGGACTCCCAGATACATGCTGTTTCCTCTAGGATTGGCTCCTGTTCTCTTTTGAGAGACTAGGGTCTCCTCAACCATTGTCCTGGCTAATATGAACCCCAGAGCAATTGTACAATGGGAGAGAAGGCTCAGAAGCCCAGTAGTATCTGTGAGGTTCCAAAACCTGCTGCATTTATCCTTCTAGGGATTGGAGAGGACTGAGGAACTCCACCAAGCAAACCCCAATCTATCTACTCTTACTCTGCTACTACTTTCTTTTGTCTCTCAGACAAGCACCTCAAAGAGCAAGAGCTGAGTCTAGTCAGTGATCCTCTCTCCCAGGTTGGCTTCAAAAAGTTGGGAGGGCTCTTCTCCTCCTCCTTCACTCTGTTTCCCCGGAAACACATCCCTCTGTCCCCAGGGAGCCACTTAAGATGTCTTCTTAAGGCAGACAGAGAGCTGACTGTGTTTTCAATTAAAAAAAATTGAAAGCATTTTTAATGAGTCAATTAAGTAACAAATAGAAAAAGACTTCTATCCCCAAACCTCCTTTGCCTTTCTTCTAAGCAACCCCCTCCCTGAGCTCCTGGTGATTTTTCTGCAAGGATCCTAGAGTGCATATCCCTCTTGTTCATTCAACTCAGGCAGTCTCAGGGAATCCCAGTTTCCAGGGGATCCATCCCCTCAGGATTTTAGGGTGGCCAGGATGAAGCATCTCACACTATCCCACCTGGATTACTGCATCACGGCCTCCTTGCTGAGCTGTTACAGTCCATACTTCACTCTGCTGCCCAGACCGTTTTTTTACAAAAGCATTCAGAAGATGTCACCCTACTCCTCAATACACTCCAGTGGTTGTCCATCTACCTCTACATAAAACAAAAACTACTCACCATTGGCTTTAAAGCACTTCACCCCCTGACCCCCTCCTACCTCACCTGGCTTCTCTCCTTCTACAACTCAGCCCGCTTACTACACTTTGCTCCTCTAGTACTAACATTCTCACTATGCCTCGATCTCACCTATCTTACTGCCAACTCCTAGCCCATGTCCTCCCTCTGGTCTGGAATGTCCTCCCTCCTCAAATCCAACAGACAATTACTCTCTCCTTACTTCAAAGCCTTTTTGAAGGTACATCTCCTCCAAGAGGCCTTCCCAGACTAAGCCCCACTTCTCCTTACCTACGTCTCCCTTCTGTGTCACCCTGACTGCTCCCTTTTCTCTTCCCCCATCCTGTCCCCACAGCAATTATGTACATATCTGTAATTTTATTTATTTGTATTGATGCCTGTCTCCCAGGTCTAGAATATAAACTCGGTATGGTCAGGGAATGTCTGTTTATTGTTATATAATACTCTCCAAAGCACTTAGTACAGTGCTGTGCACAAAATAAGCTCTCAATAAATATGAATGAATGAATGACTGTTTGAAGCAGCAGCTCCATAAGATCATTTCCCTTGGAGAAACCCCACTTATCAGGGATACTAACTTCTGGACCCCTAACCTAGTTAACTACTTCTCCTACATCCTGTACCCAGGATTGCTCAATCCCAACCACCCTAAAATGGACAAGTAGCTTTTCTCCACAATGGGCAAGACCCCTCTTTTTTCCTCATCCATTTCTGAGATTGGTTGTGCTCCAGGTGGGAGTCTTCAGTAAAGTTCCTGGTACTGAAAATGGATTCATTTTCCCTCTGGGAACTGGTGATCATCTGGAGGGCGTTTCTGTCTATTCTAGCAACTTTAATGGTATTTGACAAATTCTTACCATGGGCCAGGCACTATACTAATAGCTGGGTAGGTACAGCTCAGGTTAGACTCAGCCTACATCCTACATGGGGTTCACTCTCTTAATCCTCATTTTCCGATGAGGTGACTGAGACACAGAGAAGTTAAATGATTTGCCCAAAGTCACACAGCAGACAAGTGGAGGAGCCAGACTTAGAACCCAGATGCTCAGACTCCCAGGTTCATGCTCTTTAAAGTAGGCCACACTGCTTCTCAACTTCTGAAGTTTCTTGTCCCACACACATCTAGATGTTTGGGGCTAGGTGGGGTGATCATCACACCTCTTCCTTTGGCATTCTTCTCAGGTTGTAGCACTCTCAGCCTTTTAGGAATTCCTTCTGTTGAGTGATGATTTCACTATGTGCCTTAACTGATCAGGATGGCTTCTAGGTATATCCTAGTGCACTTGCTGTCCTTTCTCTTGCCTTCCAAAGATCTCTACACTTTCCCTATCACTAAAGCAATTTCTTTCTGTCCTAGAAAAGACCATGACCTATAGCAATTTTAAGTTTCTTCTCCCAGACACAATCTGGAAGATACAACTGCCTTATTCAACATTCTCTCTCTCTCTCTTCTTCTCTCCTCTTCCTCCAAGATCCTTACATACCTTCATAAAGGGAGCAGGGATATTTTATAGGCCAGGCGGGCCCCAATTTTTTTTTTATCAAGCATTGTCTCTTAAATAGCATGTTGGAAATTGCTCAAGCAAATGGTTGGAATTTAGAACAAGATCACTCAATCTAGCAATGGCATTTATTGAGCACTATACTAAATGCTTGGGAGAGTACAATACAACAGAGTTGGTGGACATACTCTCTACCCTCGAGAAGCTTACAGTCTAGAAGGGGAGGTAGTAAATACCTTATGGATATGTATATGTGTTGCAGGGTTTAAAGTGAGGTGAATATCAAGTCCTAAAAGGCTACATATCCAAGTGCAGAAGGAATACAGTAGGGAGAAGGAATAGGGGAAATGAGGGCTTAGTCTGGGAAGGCTTCTTGGAAGAGAAGATATTTTAATAGTGCTCTGAAGGTGGGGAGAGTGGTAAATTGTCATACATGTAGGGGAAGAGAGTGTCAAATCAAAAGGAGATTTGGGGAAAGGTTCAGCAGCAAGATAGATGAGATTGAGGAAGAGTGAATGAGTTGGAGTTAGAAGAGTGAAGTGTGCGGTCTGGGTTGTATTAGGAAGTCAGCAAGGTAAGTGTCAGGGGAGGACTGATTGAGTGTCTTAATGACAATGGTAAGTAGCTTCTGTTCAATGAGGAGGTGGATGAGCAACCACTGAATGACAGTGACCCTGCACTGGTCCCCATTTGTGGGAGAATTTGTAGAGTATGAAATAAATCATCTCTCTGTAAACTCATCGTCTAGACTGTAAACTCGTTATTGGCAGGGAAGATGTCTGCTAATTCTGTTGTGCTCTCCCAAATGCTTAGTAGAGTGCTCTGCACATAGTAAGTGCTCAATAAATACCATTGATTGAAATTGGGTAGGTCTCATCACCTAGGTGACCCTAGGTCACCTGATCATCTCCTAGGTCACCTGACTTTATCCACAGAGAAAGTAGGATTGAGTGACACACACCCCCACCCCTTCGCCCAGCCTAAGCTGTCCCTTTGAGCCATTAAACACTTTTTGGTTGCTAATTGAGTCTTCCAGAGCAGATCCCGACTGTCTCTGTGACAGATGCCTCTCTGGATGACAGAGGCTTCTTGGACCATTTTGACTTTGGTGTGCACATAATCAACTAGCAGCCTGAGGTTTTGCAAGTTCATCTAAAAAGGTTACAGTCAGTTCTCAGCCACCAGCTCATGGAGTTCATAAAGACAGTTGTGAATGTGCTGAATTTCAACTCATTCCCTCCTCCAATCCCAATTTCTCCCAAATTCACATTCACCTGGTAAATTTCAGAGGGCATTGAAGGAGCACCAACTCGCTAATATTTCACCCTTCAGCTAAAGTTTAGGGGATTTCATCCTGCAAACTGGATTCATATTTGGGGAGTCATCTAACTTCTATTTTGAATTTCAGTTTATCGTTTGCAGACAATGCTAATGATAACATTCATTATTCTCATCATTACTATTCATTCATTCAATCATATTTATTTAGTGCTTACTGTGTGGAGAACTCTGTACTAAGCGCTTGGAAAATACAATTCAGCAACAAAAAGAATCAATCCCTGCCCACAATGGGCTTACAGTCTAGAAGGTGGGAAGACAGACATAAAACAAGAAAACAAGCATCAGTAGCATCATTATAAATAAATAGAATTATAGATATATACACATTAATAAAAATAAATAGAATTATAATTGTAAATATGTACATAGATACACAAGTATTGTGGGGCAGGGAGGTGGTTAGAGCAAAGGTAGTGAGTAGGGGCGATGGGGAGTGGAAGGGGAGCAGAGGAAAAGGGGGACTTAGTCTGGGAAAGCCATCTGGAGGAGGTGAGCTTTCTGTTATTATTTTGGTATCTGTTAAGTGCTTACTGTGTGCTAACCAATCTATGAATCAATGGTATTTATTGTGTGCTTACTATATGCAAAGCACTATTTTAAGGGCTTGGGAGAGTTGAATAGTAACAGAATAGGCAGACATGCTCCCTGCCTATAATTAGCTTACAGTTTATAGAGGGGGAAACAGACATTAATATAATAAGCACTGTGATTTATATAGAAAGTGTAGTGGCCTATTGGAATCAGAAGGACCTGGGTTCTAATCCCAATTCTGCCACTCATCAGCTGTGTAACCTTGGCCAAATCACTTGAATTCTCTATGCCTCAATGCCTCATCTGTAAAATGGTTAAGACTGTGAGCCCCATGTGGGACATGTACTGTGACTAACCTGATTAGCTTGTGTCCACCCAACACTTAGTACAATGCCTACACCGAGTAAGTGCTTAATAAAATTCCATAAAAATAGAAAAGGAAAATCAGGTCAGATGCAGTCCCTGTCCCAAACAGGGCTCACATTTAAGGGGCTGGGAGTGAGAACAGGTATTGAATCCCCATTTCACAGACCAGGAAACGACAGCACAGAGAAGTTAGATGATTTTCGTATGATCACACAGCAGACTAGTGGCAGAACCAGTATTAGAATTTATATCCAAGCTCTTTCTACTAGGCCATGGTGTTCTTCAGACTTCTGTCCTTAGCCTGTTACCATTCTGGGAGCCTCACGGCAGTGCTCATAGATGAGCCAGCTTGCAGTGATGGTGCAACTCGGAGTCACCAACTCCCTCAGGGAACAGCTGTCAATCTAATGAACTCCCTAGCCAATCACAAGGCCTGTGCAAATGTGCTCTCTTGGAGCAAAAATAATTCTAATTGTTGTGGACTTCATTATGTGAACTGTGGTAGATCGTCCTAATAATAGTCCTAATAATAATAATATTTAAGTGCTTGCTATGTGCCAAGCACTGTTCTAAGTGCTGAGGTTAGATACAAGGTTATCAGATTTTCCCACGTGGGGCTCACAGTCTTTATCTCAGTTTTACAGATGCTGTAACTGAGGCACAGGGAAGTGAAGTGATTTGCCCAAAGTAATACAGCTGACAGGTGGTGGAGCTGGGATTTGAACCCATGACCTCTGTCTCCCAAGCCCATCCTCTTCCCACTAAGCCACGCTGCTTCTCCTAGCATACACAGTTCTTGAAAAAGTAGCTGGCCAATATGCAATTACTGCTATCAAGACTTGCTGATTCTATTAAGGGTTTACAAGTTGTTACCGGCTGTGCTCCATGCATTACCAGCCAATATGAAAGTTTTCAGCAGCTCATATACTATGGTCTTAGGCTGGCTACTATAGACTTTCTTCCTATCATCGTGCATCTTTCTGACTCATTTCTATCCCATACATTTCTTTTTCATCCTCCCTACCTAGAGATGCCATTATTTTTCAACCGTCATGCACAATTACTCATTGTTAAACTGACCATATTCCCCTTTAAAGAAAACTGTGACACTGGGTCCCCAAGCCAAATTAGTGTCCTCCTTTTGCCTCACTGCTGAGTGACGCTGAGTTAAAAAAAAACAACAACAAACTCCCAGCATTCTGGAACATCAGGTGACAAGTCTCCAAATACCTAACTCCTAAATTGAACTTGGACAGAGCATGCTCCAGGCCAGACATGGACATCCAAGGATTTAAAGTGAGGCCAAGCAACTGTGGTATTGGACGAGGTATGCTGACCAGTGTCCTTTCAAATCTTGAGGCATTTATGTTTCTAAAATTGTGGAGATGATCTACAAAAATCCAAGACTGTCTGGCAAAAGATAGTACTGAGTTCAAAAGAAGAACTGAGAGCCTTTTGTGGGAATATGTCTGACCTGATCATCTTGCATCTACCCCAGCACTTAATACAGTGCCTGAGATGTAGTATTCACTTACAAATGCTATTATTATTATTATTACTTTATTATCATCGTTATTATTATGAATACTTCAAATCAAATAGAGAAGTCCTTCTGTAAAACTTATAGTTAACACCCTGTGATTTATTCAAGATATTTAAAATCATCTATAAATGGGGATTAAGACTATGAACCCCACGTGGGACATGGACTGTGTCCAACCTGATTAGTCTGTATCTACCTCAGGGCCGAATACAGTGCCTGTAACATTGTGAGTACTTAAAAAAAGACCATTAAAAAAAATCACACTAGCCAATAAGTTGCATCCCAATAACACAGTGCTGGTAAAATGCTTTGGGCATTTTAGAAGGATGGGAGACCCTTCATAAATAGAAAAATTTGTTATTGTGATTATTACATTAACACACTAGAGAGGTTCTCCTAGGGGCTTAGAAATATGATTTGCAAATGTAGTTGTTACAACTCCAAACTGGGGTAGTTTATGCTAAAGATGAGTCACTCCAGAGGCCTGTGAACAGCTTGTGAAGGTTATTAAACTTAGGAAAGAATTAAACTTTATCTTCTTTGGAGATTAAACAGCTCTCTAGCCTGTAAAAATTAATCCTGAAAATATTTTTGATGAGAGTGAGGGGTTTGAGTTGACTGGCTCCCACTTAATAGGTTAGGGCAGGAAGTCAAATAGGGGAGTTAGTTTCCTCGAAGACACATAAGACAAGCCCTGTGAAAGATTTGGTTGGCCAAGGCAGGCCTGTAATTCCTCTCCCTGGTTCCCGAATGGCCCAGTTCCTTGCACTATTAATTTTCCAAACATTCTCCCTGCAGACCCCATTTGATAACTGGTACTGGTGATAGTATTGTAATAGTAATAGTAGTAATAGCAGAAGTGGTGTAGTAATGGAAGTATTAAACCACCTGTCAGTATCACACCTGGAGAGTTTCCAGTACTCTACCGGTCTCAACTACGGGAGGGAGAGTCAAGCAGAGGCCTGTCCATTCCATTCCTAGGTCGGCCAGTGGCTAGTGAGTGAAGGCAATCTGCTACAAGTCAAAACTCACCTTTGCTGGGCAGTCGCAGCACGGGAGAGAGTCGAGGGCAGAGACTCAGGTTTACTGCATGAGAGGAGGCGATGGTAGAACGCTTCCAGATTTTTACCAAGAAAATTCTATGGATCCAATACCAGGGCAATTGCAGATGGAGGTGAGGCGTTCTGGATGAGACGTGTTCATGGCGTTGCTATGGGTCAGACACAACTTGACAGGATAAGACAACAACACTATATTAAACACCTACACTGTGCAGACCACCGTAGAAAACACTGGAGGAAATAAAGTACTCAGGTGATAATTTAACACAGTCCCTGGCCCTCCTGGAGCTCATAATCTAAGAACAGGTTTGTCACAGACATAATAGTAAAACAAGAAGCAGTGTGGCCTTGTGGAAAGAGCACTGGCCTGGGAGTCAGAGGACCTCTTTTCTAATCCCAACTCTGACATCTGTCTGCTGTGTAATCTTGGAAGAGTCACTTAACTTCTCTGCACCTCAGCTTCCAAATCTGCAAAAATAGTCTTCCTCCTTAGACCATGAACCCCGTGTGTGATAGGGACTGTGTCCAACTTGATAATCTTGTTTCTGCCCTAAAGCTTAGTATAGTAGTTGGTACACAGTAAGCGCTTAACAAGTACCACAAATAAAAAGATAAAATTTCAGTGTCCAGCAAGTCTCATAGTTTAGGAGACCTCTAAGGGCCTCAGTGTGCTGCCATCCAGGTCATCTGTCAATTTTGCTGATTTGTATTTTCCCAGGCTCTTAATACAACACTCAGCACATAGTAAGCACTCAGTAAATACCACTGATTGATTTATCAGAGTCCAGGCACATACAAATCTTCCCAGTGTGCTCACCCTGCTACAGCCCAAATCCTTCACTGCCCTACATTCATTCATTCAATCATATTTACTAAGCGCTTACTTTGTGCAGATTACTGTACTAAGTGCTTGGAAAATAAAATTCAGCAACAAATGATGATGATGATGGCATTTGTTAAGCACTTACTATATGCCAAGCACTGTACTGGGGTACTTACAAGATAATTAGGTTGTCCCACGTGGGGCTCACAGTCTTAATCCCCATTTTACAGATGAGAGAACTGAGGCACAGAGCAATGAAGTGACTTGCCCAACGTCACACAGCTAATAAATGGTGGAACCATGAGAACTCACTATCTCTGACTCCTAAACCCAGGCTCTTTCCACTGAGCCACGCTGCTTCTCTATAGAGACAATCCCCACCCAACGATGGGTTCACAGTTTAGAAGATGCACAGATGTGTTGGCAGCAGGGGCCCAGGGTGAGGTGGAGGCAGGGTGGAAGGGCATCCTGTTAGTTTTGCTTGGCAGTCTACCCCCATGATGATAACAGCTGTACAGTCTTATATTAATAAAGATTGTGGTATTTGTGAAGAGGTCAGGACTACCAGATCAGACACAGTCACTGCCTGAAGTGGCACTTACCGTCTAAGCAGGAGGGAGAACAGGCATTTAATCCCCATTTGACAGATGAGGAAACAGAGGCCCAAAAAAGTTAAAAGATTTGTCTAAATTTACACTGAAAACAGGTGGTAGAACAAGAATTAGAACTTGGGTCCTCTGATATCTAGGCCCAAAGGTGATGTAGCAAGGCCTGGTGGATATAGCCTGGACCTGGGAGTCAGAAGGACCTAATTGCAGCTCCTCTGTTTTTCTGCCTTGTGACCATGGACAAGTCACTTAACTTCTTTGTTCCTCAGTTAACTCATCTGTAAAATGGAGATTAAGACTGTGAGCCACCGTGGGTTGTGGATTGTGTCCGACTTGATTAGCTTATATCTACTCCAGCACTTTTTAGAGTGGCAGGCACATAGTAATAAATGCCATGAGAACAAAAGAAAACAAAAAGCAAAACATAACTCCACAGTCTGCTGAGAAACAATGTTTGGGGATTTGGATGGTAGAGTGGAATGGTCCACTCTTTGCCACTACCTTTGGAGATTAGGAGATGACATCACTGCCCCTCTTTCCTGACATGCCAGCATCAAGAAACAACCTGGAACTCCATGGGGTTGAAACAAACACAATTCTTGTCAGGCCTGGAGAATTTACCAGCGTGTAAATTCTGCTTCAATCAGATTCTGTAATAACCCTGGGAACAGAGGGGGAGCATTCTTTCAGGAAGCCTAAATCAAACAGCAAGGTTACCTGGAGAGAACTAGGGAACAGGTTACAGGAATGAGAGGAAAGATGGCCCATACACATTCAAACTCATATGCCAAGGAGGAGAAAATAAGCTAAAAGCAGGTTGGGGCAGTAGGTGATTTGGAAAGTAGCAATTCTGAGAAAGACCCAGGTGAGTATATAGCAAACAAAACACAAGCTTACCACGACACACATCATCTGGGAACCAAGAAAATACACCGTGAAACCAAAGCTATTCTTAGATGCAGAACATACACCTGGCAGGAACTAGATTAGAGGCTAAAGTAGAGAATATTAACGTCTTCATCTAGCGCAGGAACGCTGTATTTTTCTACTTTCCATAGGTTAGGAATCCCCCAGGAACCAGGCGATTGAGGGGAATCGAAATGAAAGAGGAAAATAGAAGGGAGGAGAAGAGGTTCAGAAAATAAACTCCGTCGCCTAGGCTAGAAAAACCTCAGCAGAATCTTGGAGTCCTGCGGTCATGATCATTTGCTATGAATAGCACCCTGGGAAAAATATCCATGAAGGAGAAAGATTAGAGATGTCCCCAGTGATGTTAGAACAGGGGCCAATAGCCTGAAGCTGAGAAAGAAAAAGTTTAGATAGATTAGATAGCAAAAGAAAAGTTGTTTAGTCAGAGAAATCGGATAGTGGAGTGGAGTCCCGAGGGAGGAGGCTTGAGATAGTATCATTGCAGAACTTCAAAACCGTGTTAGATAGAATGATCAGGAGCTAGTCAGATGGCCTTTTTAGGTCCTGTGGGAAAAGTTCTGTGTTGAGCAGAGCTGTCTCATCCTTGTCTCTGTGGCAAATTACAGCCACCCAATATTTTTACAAAGAAGAAAAATATTATATAATCATGCCCCCCCCAAAAAATCAATTTTATTTCAGTAAAAAGTCCCAGACAAATAGCCCCCAGAGGCTGAAGTTTTCTATTAACAGAGATGATGGTTACTTGAGTGGAATCTTGGTAGTGAGGCACTCTTTTCCTCAAGCTTGCTTTGGGAGAACATTCCCACTATCCCGTTGGCTGGAAGCCTTTAAGGCTGCTGGGGACAGCTCAAGTCCCCATGTCCCTTTTAGCCTGCCAACGGAGGAACTAATTAAACAGCGTTGGGTTCTTTGTCTTTGTGTTGGGGAACATGTGCTTATTTGGAAATGGGACTGAACACTTCAACTCATGGAAGCAAGGATTAGCTATTTCTCTAACGAAGGATCATGGCCCTAATGTATTCCCTAAGGAGGAAGCACATTTGCTTCTTGATTCTCAGCTTCCTCCAATTTGCCTTCTTACCCACAATTCCTTCTGTGGCAGAAACAAGTTCTTCCATGTGGCATTAGAGTCCTTTTTTTCAGTAGCCAGAAAACATGGACTAGAACACTTATCCACAACTGGCTTGAAAACTCGTGGAGGTTCATGTTCCACTCCCCACTCCTCAAGGGCATTCTCACTACTTCAGCTCTAATTAGGTCTTGACAGGCCTGCAGCAACAGGAATAGTCAAAACAGTCCATAATGCATATGCTGAGATTTTCCAGTGGCCCAGCAGATGACCTTAGGAAAGCATTACTGAAGTCTAAATTAACTATGGGATCTCCTGACACAGCAATTCAAATCTGCTAAGCTCCAATCACTCATCGCCAAGACTCCAAGTCACTGGGAACTTGTTCTGATATTATCTCAGGGGAAGAGTAGGGATATGGAGCAGGATTCAGTGTAGCCTGACCTGAATCCTGGCTTAAGGAAGATAGCCCAAATTTTTGTAGGCTGTTTTGGGCAGTTTTATCAGTAATCATAGCAACAGTAATAGCACTTATGGCAGGTGGTATTCATTTTTATTAACCTTTGAATTTGTAGGACATCATGATGTAGGATGCTTTAATCTTCTCTTTTATTGGTCATGAAACATTGCAAAGTATTGACCGGTTTGGCTGCAAGAAGAATTTTTATTGCTGCATCTTTTTCTTAGAAGCAGCATGAGGTAGTAGAACACAGGCCTGGGAGTCAGAAGGTCATGGGTTCAAACCCCAGCTCCGCCACTAGTCTGCTGTGTGACCTTGGGTAAGTCACTTCACTTCTCTGGGCCTCAGTTACCTCATCTGTAAAATGGGGATTGAGATTGTGAGACCCACATGGGACAGGGACTTTGTCCAACCCGATTTGCTTGTATCCACCCCAGCACTTAGTATGGTACCTGAGATGTAGTAAGCACTTAACAGATACCGTATTTATTATTATTATTATTATCAAGCCTATTTTGGATCCTGCACTGAGCCATGCCCAATGTCATGAAGGCTGGCTGGGCCACAGAACTTTGCATCTATTACCCTGCTGTTAGGACAGTGGAAAACACAGAGTTCTGGGGTTCAGGAAAGCTGTCTTTGAATCACAGCTTTCCAGATAAAGGATGCCTTATGTTGCTAGATCATCAGGTTTCTGACTGGAGAATTACCTAGGGCTTTTGGCAAGTTGGGGAGGCCAAGGAGGAATCCAGAACAACTAGTGGGCTAGCTTGGGCAGTGATTGAGACTGCAGGGACCATTGACTGCTAGATTGTGGAGCTACAGGACAGCATCAACAGGATCCTCTATGTAAAAATTTATGCATTAACTTCACAATATGCCACATTCCTGCCCCCACCTATACACTCATGAAACTCCTTGCCCCAGAATGAACACAATCGGCAACCGAGGGAGAGAAGGGATGCAAAGAACGGTCACTATAATAGTTCTTTTGCCCAGGGTCTCGATCCTGAAGTCTCAGAAGTACTGAAGAGCCCAGAAATAAATGCCTGGGAGAGAATGATAACAATAATAATAATAATAACTGTGGTATTTGATAAGTGCTTACTATGTGCGAGGTACCATACTAAGCACTGGGGTGGATACAAGCAAATCAGGTTGGACACAGTCCCTGTCCCATGTGGGCTCACAGTCTCAATCCCCATTTTACAGATGAGGTAACTGAGGTCCACTGAAGTGACTTGCCCAAGGTCACACAGCAGGCAAGTGGTGGAGCCGGAATTAGAACCCAGGACTTTCTGACTCCCAGGCCCATGGTCTATCCGCTATACCATGCTGCTGAGAGAAGTCGTGAACCCTGCCCTCAAGGAGCTGATCATCTAGTGATACATCCATCATTCTCAAAGAAAGTCTGTCATTATGGAGAAATGTTTATTCTCTCTTTACCTTGGAGACTGTGGCTGGTAATCTCTATTCTGATGGGACTGGGGATCAGAAGTAGGGAGGGTAATGACAACAGGAATCACCACACTCCTCAATTCTTAAGGAATGTAGAGGGTGATATGTTATCAGGCAAATCCCCAAGCTCATGAAACTTAATATTTCATACAGCCCATGTTTTTTTTCCAGCATACGTCTTGTTATCTGACATAAATAGTTTAGATAGCTAAAAGAAGATTATGCTCCCCCGGTCATTGGATGCCCACAGTTACAGATCACTGACATCCTGGCAAATCTCTTTTTCTCAAATTCTAGAAGGTAATTTTCAACTTTCCGGGTTGGTCTAATATGATTCTATTTGAAGACCACAGTAGGATGTAGCTACCCAATTGGAATTTCTTTTACATCCCCATTATCTGCTTCTAGTTTAAAGGTGCCAAACAATGGTTCCTTCCTTTTTAACAGCATTTGTTATGCACTGAATGTGTGTCAGACACTGTACTATGCGGTGCAGTAGATAGGAGTTAATGAAATTGGAAACAGTTCATGTCACACATGGGGCTCACATTTTTAATCCCTATTTTATAGATGAGGCACCTGAGGCACAGACAGGTCAAAGAGCTGGAATTAGAACTCAGATCCTTCTGACTTCCAGGCCAGTAGGCAATACTGCTTCCTGTGGGCCCACTTATCCCTAAGTCTGCATTCACTTTGAGACATCAGAATCAGCATAAGAGCACATTGTGGTTCTTTTAGCTGAATAACTTGTGGTACTTAATCATTCATATTTATTGAACACTTATTGTGTGCCAAGCACCAAACTAAGCATTTGGGAGAGTATAATATAACAAAGTTGGTATACATGTTCTCTGCCCACAGTGAGATTACAGTTTAGAAGACGAGACAGGGATTAATATTAATAAATAAATTACAGATATAATAATAATAATGTTGCTATTTGTTAAGTGCTTATTATGTGCAGAGCACTGTTCTAAGCGCTGGGGGAGATACAGGGTAATCAGGGTGTCCCACGTGGGGCTCACAGTCTTTGTCCCCATTTTACAGGTGAGGTAACTGAGGCACAGAGAAGTGAGGTGACTTGTCCACAGTCACACAGCTGACAAGTGGCAAAGCATGGATTAGAACCCATGACCTCTGACTCCTCAGCCCGAGCTCTTTCCACTGAGCCACACTGCTTCTCTGGTATGTAGATAAGTGCAGAGGAGTTGGGGAGGATGAATAAAGGGTGCAAATCAAAGTGCAAGGGTGACATGGACAGAAGTGGGAGAAGAGGAAATGAGGGTTTAATTGGGGACGGCCACTTGGAGATGTGTTTTTGATAAGACTTTGAAAATGGAGAGAGGGATAGTCTGTTAGATATGAAGAGGGAGGGTGTTCCAAGCCAGAGACAAGATGTGAGTGAGGAGTCGGCAGGAAGATAGGCGAGATCGAGGTACAGTGAGTAGGTGAGCGTTAGAAGAGTGGAGTGTGTGGGCTGGGTTGTAGTAGGAAATCAGGTAGGTTGGGGCAAGGTGATTGAGTGCTCTAAAGCCTATGGTAAGGAGTTTACATTTGATGCGGGGGTGGATGGACAACCACTGGGGGTTCTTGGGGAGTGGAGAAACATGGATTGAGCTTTTTTGTAGAAAAATTATGTGGGCAGCAAAGTGAAATGTGGACTGGAGTGAGGAGAGATAGGAGGCGGGGACATCGGCAAGGAGGTTGATGGATGTAATCAAGATGGGATAGGATAAATGCTCAGAGTAATGTGGTTTGGATGGAGAAGAAAAGGTGGGTTTTAGTGACGTTGTGAAAGTTGAACCAATGGGATTTGGTGACACATTGAATTTGTGGGTTGAATGAGAGAGATGAGTCAAGGATAATGCCAAGGTAATGTGCTTGTGAGGCAGGGAGGATGGCAGTGTTGTCTACAGTGATGGGAGACTCATGGAGAGGACAGTGTTTGGGTGGGGAGATGAGGAGTTCTGTTTTGGACTTGTTAAGATTGAGGTGTCAGCAGTACATTCAGGTAGAGATGTCCTGAAGGTAAATAGGAAATGTAAGATTTCAGAGGAGAAAGATCAGGGTTGGAGATGTAGATTTCAAAATCACCCACATAGAGATGGTAATTGAAGCCCTGGGAGTGAATGAGTTCTCCAAGGGAGTGGGGTAGATGGAGGATAGCAGGGGATCCAGAACTGAACCTTGAGGGACTCCAGCTGTTGGGTGGGAGGCAGAGGAGAAGCCTGTGAAAGAGCCTGAAAATGAGTGCCCAAAGGGTCAGGAGGAAAACCAGGAAAGGATGGTATCAGTGAAGCCAAGGTTGGATAACATTTCCAGGAGATGGGGGGTTCGATAGTGTTGAAGGCAGCTGAGAGGTCGAGGAGGATTAAGAGCAAGTAGAGGCCGTTGGATTTAGCAAGAAAGAGATCATTTTTGACCTTTGAGAGGGCAGGTTCTGTGGAGTGATGGGGGTGGAAGCCAGATTGGAGGGGGTCACGGAGAGAATTGTAGGAGGGGAACTGGAGACAGAGGTTGTAGACAACTCCCTGAAAGAGTTTGGAGAGAAATAGTAGGAGGGACTTAAAGCAATAACTGGATCAAACCATGGGACAAGGGAGGAATTTTTTTAGGATAGTAGAGACATTTGAAAGCAGTGGCGAAGAAGCCATTGGAGAGTGAACAGGTGAAAATGGAGGTCAGAAAGGGCAGAATGGAAGGGGTAAGTATTTTGATAAGGTGCTAAGGGATGGGATTGAGGGTGACAGGTGGAGGGGCTGGATTTTGAGAGGAGGCAAGAGATCCACTCAAGAGATACTCCTGGGAGAGTTGAAGAAGGGACAGGAAGAGGGAGGAACTGAAAAGGAGCAGGGCAAATTTTAAGGAGATCACGACTGATGGTTGCAATTTTAATAATAATAATGATGGTATTTGTTAAGTGCTCACTATGTGCCAAGCACTGTTCTAAGCACTGGGGGAGATACAAGGTTATCAGATTGTCCCAGGTGGGGTTTACAGTCTTAATTCCCATTTTACAGATGAGGTAACTGAGTCACAGAGAACTGAAGTGACTTGCCCAAAGTCACACAGCTGACAAGTCGTGGAGCCGGGATTAGAACCCATGACCTCTGACTCCCAAGCCTGTGCTTTTTCCACTAAGCCATGCTGCTTCTCAATAAAGTGCTTAAGAGAACCCTATTTCCTTGAAACACGTATCCATTTCAGGGAAACTTTATTGAGCTTTAGGTCCCTAGCTCCTCATCAACCAGCCATCCTGTGGAAAAACAAATGAATTGAGGGAAGATTCCCAGAAAAAGTAACTTTGTTTCCATAGAGAGCCTGAGCTTAAGGTTCTCCTGGTATTTCTTAAAAAAAATAAACCCAAGCGTGGAGAAAAAATAATCAGATGTAGGCTGGGGGGGGAGTTTTTCTGCAGCAGAGCCAAACGAAATGCAAATTTGAGCTTTTTTTTACGGTATTGGTTAAGCGCTGACTGTGTGTCAAACACTATTCTGAGCCCTGAGGAAGATACAAGTTAATTAGGTTTGACACAGTCCCTCTCCTGCCTGGGGCTCAATGACTAAGTAGGCATACTGTTGCTGCCAAACTACAGAAATATTGAATTTTAGTCAATAATAATAATAATAGTAATTGTTAAGCACTTACTATGTGTCAGGCACTGTACTAAGCACTGGTGTAGATGCAAGACGATGAGGTTGGACACAGTCTTTGTCCTTCATGGGGCTCACAATCATAATCTCTATTTTACAGACGAGGTAACTGAGGCCCAGGAAAGTGAGGTGACTTGCCCAAGGTCACACAGCAGACAAGTGACAGTGTCAGAATTTGAACCCAGGTCTTTCTGATTCCCAAGCCTTTGCTCTAGCCACTAGGCCATGCTGTTTCTCTAAGAGAAGTACGTCAAGAAAATAGCACCTCTGGCTATCCCGTGGCTTATCTCTAGCTTGGACCAGCCCTGGAGGACCCCATCCTGGCACTGAGGCCTGTGAAACTGAGGCTGGAGCTGAGTTTCTATACAGAAAATGTTCAGGCCACTGCTGCCCTTCCTGCTGGCTTGTTGAAGCTGTCCCACAACCCCTCCTTTTTCTCAGGACATCACTTTCCCTCCCTCTCCCTATGGCTTCCCATCCTGAGAGCATGTGCCCCTGTTGTGTCAGGTCCAGGGAAGGAGCTGTCCCTGGCACGATTGGTCTGTAAATCAGAGCATCCCGGGCCTTGATGCTAGGTGAGTCGGTCATCCCTAACTTTACCCTCTTTGTTGGATGACCCCAAGTTTACTTCCCCTCCAGAGGCTTGCCTGGAACTCTTTCTCCCCACCTGAAGGTGAAGGAAGGTGAAGAGGTCATGGCTCTAGTCTGTAAGTTCACTGTGGGCAGGGAATTTGTTATATTGTGATACTGTACTCTCCCATGAGCTTAATACACCGTAAGCACTCAATAAGTTCGATTGACTGACTTGAGAGAGATGTGTTAACACCACTTCTCCATCTCTGAGATGGGGCTGTCTGGAATGAGGCTTTGGTGTGACCCCTTGTTCCAAGGCCCTTTTATCCCTTGCCCCATCCTCTGGAACTAAGAATGAAACTTTCCCCAGGCTGAGCTCCCCAATGCTGCAGGCAACCAGGGCAGGGCTCAGCTCCCTCTCATCAGGATGCCATCTGGATCCCTGGAAAAGCCGTCTGCAGCTTTGTGCTTCCCGGGAGAGCAGGAGGAGGCGGAGGCCCGGAGACAGGAGGAAACTCAACACCCACCAATTGCAAAACGAATTAATGAATTAATTAATGATGGTATTTGTTAAGCTCTTACTATGTGCCAAGCACTGTTCTAATCACTGGGATAGATACAAGGTTATCAGGTTGTCCCAGGTGGGGCTCACAGTCTCAATCCCCATTTTACAGATGAGGTAACTGAGGCACAGAGAAGTTAAGTGACTCTCCCAAAGTCACACAGCGGACAAGTGGCGGAGCTGGGATTTGAACGCACGACCTCTGACTCCCAAGCCCGTGGTCTTTGCACTAAGCCAGGCTGAAATGAAGCCAGGGCAGGTTTACTGGGGCCATCCCTCACCTCCTGCATGGGGTACTACACACCTCAGGGAGCTATGCAAGTCCATATACCACCTCCGCTCGAGCCTGCACCTGGCCCCAGTGTTGCTTTCCTCCTGGGCCTGCTAGGAGCTCTGAACATCCAGCCTTTCTTAGTGCTTGGCTTCCCTTCCCCCATCCCTGTCCTTGCACAAATCCCACTTGATGGCAGTTTAAATTCCTCGCCCCCTTCCACAACTAGAGCCCCCCCTTTTGTTACAAGAAGAGAGAGATAGAGCTCCCAAGCTGAACGTTGCTGACCCCTGATGTAGATCAACCTGATGAGAAATCTAGAAAAATCGAACTTTGGGTCTTCGAGAGAAGCAGCATCTCAGATAAGTTCTGCTTCTAATGTTGGGTTGTGCTGACCAAACTAGGTTGGTTATTCACCTGGACCTTTCCCCAGAGGAATCAGAGTGAGTGTCTTCTCTGCAGAGCATCTGTGTGAACCTTAACACTCCTCACAGGAGGTAGCTTCAGAGGAAGTGCCCGGGATTTTCATTGCTTAGCTTTGATTTTAAGGCAACAGATGTCGTCTTGCTTTAAAATCCCTGTGGTCCTTTCATAATGTCTCTTCTTCAGAGATGCCACATGGCACTGAAAATAGGAGCATAAAAGGCACTTTACCTTGAAAGCTATCGCTACCCACCAAGCATCAATCTGAACGCATCTGCTAAGTTGAAAACCTTGAATTTTTGATTTAAATTGATAATGCTTTTTAACAAAGTTCTCTCCCCCCTCCGCCCTTCTGGGGTTTTGTGTAGACAACTGCTTCCTTAAGAGAAATCTCTGAGCTCTTATCCTCCTTTTCTGCCCTCACAAAGTCTCCATAGGGAAATGGTCTCCTTCCAGGAGTCATTTGTGGTGCTTGGCTATTTCCTGTCTAGCTCCTCCCCACTATGAGAAAGCGATCCATTATAAATGAAGTGGTCCATGACCTTGAAGATTTTGAAGGACATTTCCCTTCTGTCCCCTGTGAAGGCATCCACTGTACAGGGGACCACCAAAATTTGCATCCTTCTGGTCTGGTGTGGAAAGTCTAGAGTCACAACTTACCATTGAAATTCAGGCCACCCGTGACTAGAAGAGCTTTTCAGGGGCCTTATGGCATTAAATCTGGCTTTGCCTTCCTTTCGAGGGGGTTTCATGTTGCAAATTTGTACAGCTGAGGCTTGGTGGGCTTCATCAACAGAAATACATAAGTGAAGGACTGATTACTTTTCAAGAACACAATTTGGAATGGACCCCCAGGCATAAATAGGCAGACCCATTAAAGCCCCACATTTATTCAGGCCTGGGTTCTCTCCATTTCAAATTGAGAGACTTGGCAGGCTGATTCACAGTGTCTCTGGTGAGTTCAGAAGTGTGAAGCGCCAGCCGACACTCTCCCCTGGAAGATGTCTATCTTTAGTGGTAGCAGGAGGCAAGGAGAGAAAGACACTCTTCCCGTCACTGTAATGGACTAGGTGTTCGACTTGCGTGTGTTTTGTTGAGTGGTGGGTGTTTGAATCAGTCATTCAGCTGTGAAACAAGTAAGACTCCACTATGCTGGTTTCCTTTGGGAGTGCTGGGAGACTGACTCCTTATCCGGGAACTCATCAGTTAACCCACTTCTTCTCTCTCCTTGTAGGCTGTCACTTTGCTCTTGCAACAATTTTATAAGTCTTATTAATCAGCTCCTCTGGAAGTCCCCTTGCTAAAATATTAAAAATATGGCAGGATCAGATGTAATGAAATATGCTGTGGAGAACAATCGGGGACTGGCACTACCAAACGATCTAATAACTATTAGATTCTTCCGTCTAGCTGAAGTAAATGAAAAGGAGAATTTGGCCATAAACCAAATCAAACTGGTGAGTGTATGGCTGGCACCAGAGGCTTACTGAACATTTTTTCTAAAAATGCTTGCACCTTCTCATGCCAGGTGAAAACAGGCTCGCAGAGCCAAAAGCAGGGAATTCATTGTAATGTGGAAAATTGTGAGTTTATTTTATATTCCAGACACACACATTAAACTAAAAACCATAACTGAGACCAATTTGGGATTATATCTCAATGGTACACTGAGCAGATGTATAATAGAAAAGCAACCGAACTCTCCTTTTTTTAAAAAAAAATCTTATTTGTTAAGCACTTATTATGTGCCAAGCACCGTATTAAGCCCTGGGGTAGATACAAGACTGGGCATAGTCCAGGTCCCACATGGGGCTCACAGTCTTTATCCCCATTTTACAAATGAGGGAACTGGGGCTCAGAGAAGTTAAGTGATTTGCCCAAGGTCACACAGCCGAAAAGTGGTGGAGCTGGGATTTGAACCCAGGTCCTCTGGCTCCCAGACCCACACTCTTTCCAATAGTCTGTGTTGCTTCATAAGTTGATTTAAGGAAATCCAACTGTTAAATTTAGCTAATTCCTTGGCTGGTTGCCTAATGTGGTCCACAGATTTCATCTGTGAGAATCAAAGTGGAGGGGGGATGAAGTGGAAGAGTGGAAGGGAAATAAAGGTGGTAGTGGGAGAGGACTCCTGATGAAAACAGAGCCTGGACCCCATGGTCAAAGACCTAGACTAGATATCATTGACTAGAACTCAAGAACTCTCAGGCCTCCACAGGATCCTTTCCATAAATAGGAATTATCCCTGCAGAGTCATATACGAGAGCACATTATTTGTGATAAATGGGTACACTGATTACTGAACCATCCTACATGAAGACTAGTCCCTTAGTGTTTCTGTACAAACTCTGCTGATGTATTTACACTACTTATTTATTTATCTGTTCATCTTTTCATCCATTTGTTTCTACTAGTTTTGACTTTGTTCCTATTCCTGCTCCTACTATTTGTAAATAATTTGTGACTGCTTTGCTCCCCCATTAGAATGCAAGCTCTTTGAGGACAGGAGCTTCTCTATTATTTTATATTGTGTATTCCCAGAAACTTAGTACATTGTTATACACTCAATAATTACTCAAAACACATCAGTGATTGAAGGATTCAGTCTTTCCTTCTCGCCTTTTCTGCTTTTTGTTTATTGAACCCTCTTTCCCCAAACTTTGAGAATTCACTTTTCTGTCAACTCCTCTCCCTCATTCTCTTTCTCCTCCTCTTCTTCCTCCTTTTCCTTCTCTTTTCCTTCTTCCTCCTCCTGTTCTCCCTTCTCCACTTCCTTCTTCTGTTCCTCCTCCTCCTCTCCCTTCTTCTCCTCCTACTTTGCCAGCAAAACTTTTTTTTAACTCAAAAGTGACAAAAGCAATGAAAGTCAGTGCTGCTTATGCCACATAAAACAATGACACCACTTCTACCCAATTTTGGTCAAAGGAATTTTCTTGCTTCTAAAAGCATCCATCCTTAATCCCTTCCCCCCAGACCTATCCCTTTATCCTTCCTTCTTAGAACCTCTTTGTTTTATGTCCTGCCTCAGGCCTGGAATGCTTGCCTTCTTCATTTCCAACAGACCACCTTCAAAGCCTTATTAAAGACACATCTCCTTCAAGAGGCCTTCTCTGACTAAGCCCTCATTTCTTTTTCTTCCACTCCCTTCTGCATCGCCTTGACTTGCTCCCTTTATTCATCCCCCCACCCACTTCTGTAGCACTTACGTACATATACATAATTTATTTATTTATATTAATGTCTGTCTCCTCCTCTAGACTACGAGCTAGTTGTGGGCAGGAGATGTGCCTGCTACATTGTATATTGTACTCTCCCAAGTGCTTAGTGCAGTGCTCTTCACCCAGTAAGCACTGAATAAATACAATTGTTTGATTGTTGTGCAATTATACAAACATATATTTTCAAGAACTGAGAGTAGGTGTAAATAAAACAGATACAGGCTCCAAATGACTGGTGGATTTGTATAGTTTAGGTATAGGAGGGTAAACTGAAAGTCAGAAGGACCTGGGTTCTAATCCTGACTCTGCCATTTATCTGCTCTATGACCTTGGGCAAGTCGCTTCACTTCTCTATGCCTCAGCTTCCTCATCTGTAAAATGGGGGTTAAGATTTTGAGCCTCACATGTAGAACATGGGCTGTGTCCAATCTGATTAGCTTGTATCTACCCCAGCATTAGTATACTGCCTGGCATAGAGTGATCACTTAACAAATACTACTAAAAAAAAAAGCTGAAAGGTTTTGTTGGAGGAGGTGGGATTTTAAGAAGACTTTTAATATGGGGAGAAATGTGATATGTTAGATGTGGGGAGGGACAGAGTTTCAGGATGGAAGAACAGTGAGAGAGCTGGGATGGAGGTAGGGGAGGCAGAATTGAAATCATGGTACAGTCAAGATGTTTGCAGGGGAGGAATGAAGTGAGCAAACAGGATAGTAGCGGCTGAAGACAAGCAGACCAGAAATGGGAATGAAGACTTGGTGGAGACCCTTGAAGCCAATTGTACAAAGTTATTGCTTACTGTGGAAGGAGACGTAAGACAATCTAGGGTTTTTAGAAGAGGAGTCAAGTGTGTGCTGAGTGAAATTTCAAGATGATCTTTGCAGCATCATGAAATAGAGATTGGAGTGGTGTGAGCCTGGAGGTAAAGAGACCAGCAAGAAAGCTAATAGTAGTAGTATTTAATAAAAGTTTATTAAATGAAAGAATGCACCAGTGGGAATTAGACCCAATCCCTGTCCCTCAGAGGCGGGGTTGGGGGAGAAAGAGAGGAGAACATGTCACAATCTAAAAATAAAAAGGAGGAGAGGGGACAGGAGATGGACACATAGGGAAGGATAAAACAGAACATTTCCACAACTTAAGGGCAAAAAGGAAGGCTCAGCTGTGCACTGTGGCTAGAGGAGCCGAATTTTGGGCCCCTCACGGCTCAGAATCCAGTTACAAACAAGGCCGCTGTGAACTCTCCAGCTGCAGCCACCTGGTCTTCCTGAGACTTTGTGGAGGTGGCACCAGGCTCCATCTCTTAGGAGCAGTGGGTAACAGGTCAGAATGGAGATTCCTCACTGTCACTGAGGAGAGCAAGTTTGGGATCCTGGCAAGGCCACGGGGTGGTTGGATAGAGAGGACACCGAGGTCCCTGGGAGTGCCCCAAGGAGCCATGGGGTTGTCTGGTAGAGAAAGATCAATCACTGACATTTATTGAACATTTACTGGGTGCAGAACACTGTACTAGAGGTTGGGAGAGTATGTATAACAGAGTTGGTAGACACATTCCCTGCCCACGAGGAGCTGAAGTCCAGATGGGTAGACAGGCAATAAAATAAATTACAGATAGGGGAAATAGTGGAGGATAAGGTTATAGCCAGGGTGTACTCTGTAATAATAATAATAATGTTGGTATTTGTTAAGCGCTTACTATGTGCAGAGCACTGTTCTAAGCACTGGAGTAGATACAGGGTAATCAGGTTGTCCCACGTGAGGCTCACAGTCTTAATCCCCATTTTACAGATGAGGGAACTGAGGCCCAAAGAAGTGAAGTGACTTGTCCACAGTCACACAGCTGACAAGTGGCAGAGCTGGGATTCGAACCCATGACCTCTGGCTCCCAAGCCCATGCTCTTTCCACTGAGCCACACTACTTCTCTATAGTGGCTTGAGTCCAAGTGGCTGACAATCTAGCCATGATATAATGTGAAATTGGACAAGGAGGTATCTGTTTGAGTCAAGAGGAAGGGATGGAGGCACGAGATGTTGCTTAAGAAATATTGGCAGCATTTGGTGGTGTGCTGTATGTGAGAGTTGAAAGATCAGTCGATATGAGACTGGTGGGTTTTTCCAGGAGGTTTATCAGGAGTGAATCTGGGCCAGCCCCTGATGCTCAGGGTGAGCAGGAGGGGAAATCAATTTATCCCCCCCCCCAACTTGGCCCTCTCGGCCTTCTCTAGGTTGGATCCAGGAGACCCCCTGTCATGGGGCTTGCAGGATTGGAGGAAGTTATAGTTAATAATAATAATAATAATTACATATTTGTTAAATGCTTACTATGTGCCAGGCACTATACTAAGCACTGGGGTGGATACAAGCAAATTGGGTTGGACACCGTCCCTGTTCCATGTGGGGCTCACAGTCCTAATCCCCATTTTGCAGATGAGGTAACTGAGGCACAGAGAAGGGAAGTGACTTGTCCAAGACCACACAGCAGTCAAGTGGCGGGGCCAGAATTAAAACCCATTACCTTCTGACTCCCAGGCCCATGCTCTATCCTCTATGCCACGCTATATTGCACTCTCCCAATGCTTAGTACAGTGCTCTGTACTAAGCAACTAAGCATTCAATAAATGTGATTGAATGAATGAGTTCACTGTAACAGATTGTTATTCAGCAGTGGAAATTTTACAGTGACAAGTTATGGTTTGACCGAAACTGCATCTTGCTCAAGACCTTTTTTATGCTCATTCAAATCCCTTTTCCCTTGGCTTATGCCTCTTCTCTTCCAACTTGGTGAAGAAGCATGACGTAGTCTATCAATGCTATTACTACTACTCCTCTTAATTCTTCATGACTCAACTTGGCACCACATACCCTTTCACCTCCCCTCTATCCCAGGCTTTCCCACTTGTTCCACTCTTTCCCCATCCACTTTAAACCTTTTGTTATGTTTTTTGTTAAACACTTGCTAAGTGTCGGGCACTGTACTAAGTGCTGGAGTAGATATAAGCTAATATGGTTTGGACACAGTGAGCCTAATAATAATAATAATAATAGTTATATTTAAGTGTTCATTATAGGCTAGTGACCTTTCTAAGTGCTGGGATAGATACAACCAAATCAGGTTGGACATAGTCCCTGTCCCACATGGGGCTCACAGTCTCAAACCCTATTTAACAGATTAGGGAGCTGAGGCATACAGAAGTGAAGTGACTTGCCCAGGGTCACACAGCAGACAAGTGGCAAAACTGGGATTAGAACCGAAGTTCTCTGAATCCCAGGCTCAAGCTCTTTCAAGCCCCACTGCTCCTTAATTGTACTTTTATCCCCTTTTCCTCCCTATTGTAGCTTTTAAAATTGTTTCCCCCTTTCTCCACAACTCCCTTGCACACATTCCCACTGCCTACTCATCACTAGCTCCCACACTAGGGAAGCTAGTGGCCAAGCTAAAACCCATATTTGGTACAATTGGAAGAGAGTTAGAAACACAAATGCCATCTGTGGAAGCTTGAAACGTCTTAAACCAAGGCTTGCCTGCATTTGAAACGGACCATGAGTATCAATATGTATTATCTGCAGCAGTGGCAAAATTAATCAGTTTCAAGATAAGCAAACATATACACCCAAAGGAGAGTTGAGGCTGAGAAAATGTCGTAATTGAAAGATGAGGAAGAATCGGCTTGAGATTGTGCTATCTTTGGTTCACTTAAGGAAGCAAATGAAGAACATGAAAAGGAAGAACATATTTGTTTTTGGTTTATCTGGATGAAGAGTCATCCTCTCCTGCTTTCTTCAGTCTAGTCACGGATTCTCTTACTAGTCTAATAATGTTTGGTCCTACTCCTCAGGTTCCCATTAGCCTACATCCCTACCTTCATTGGCATGCCTTCTCCAGGCAATCTGGAATACAGGGAACACTGCCATCTTCATGATTAATGGTTTCCTCCATTGAATTGCAATTACAGGTTTTAATCAGTTCATTATTCCACCTAGTTTTTGGGTCTTGACAGTTATGCCGGGGAAACTAATTGAATTGGCTTCTCCTCAACACATTCCCACAAGTAGATCTTATTTTGCCATTTGGGATTTTGGAGGCTAATTGGCAAACTTGGAGCTGATTTCCTTTTACCGGCCTGAAATGAAATGTTGTCCCCTTTGAAGACTTCCATTTTGCATTACTGTTTTAAAGAGGCTCACAGTTGCACATGTGAGCAGGTGACTTATTGTCTTCAAAAGGTGCCCGCTTGGTTTTCAGTGACATGTCGTTCATTTAGATTGACCCCCTTCTCCTATTTGACCCGTTTGTTTCCTCCTTTCCTTTTCCCTTGAATCCAAAGGTTTACCCTCTCCTGCTCCAGCTAGACTTTATTCTGTCCTGATCTAGGAGGTTTGATCAACTTGTCTGGTAGATGTGTCTATGGAATGATTATGCTTTCAGGCTCATATGTCATGCCATTATCTTTTTGAGAGGAATTGACGGTGTTCCCCTTTCCTAAAATGACCAAATTTGTGTCCCCTCTGAAGACTTCGGGTTTTGCATTCCTCTTTTACAGGAAGCATAAATTAGAACCAAGCCTGGGAGTTGTACATTTTCCAAGCTTTCCATCAAAACAGGCACCCAAAACAGGAGCCAAATCTACCCGTGTGCTTCTCTTCAACGAGACCTACTAATCTACTGGATCACAGACTCTTCTCGAATGTGGTCACTAGTCACCGAGCAGGAGTCACAGAGAAAACAGCACAACATATGGTATTTCAAAGAACGATGGAGGTCATTTAGGTTCTCAGAAGTGCACTCAAATAATCTGAAATTGCATTTGCGTTCCGCATGGAGACACAATCCCCTGATCTAGGAATAAAAATATAAGGAGATAAAAGCATAAATAATCCATTACTGGATCAGATTAATGGTCCATCAAAGTCCATCAAACCCAGTATGCTGTCACTGTGGCAACAAAGGATAGTTGGAGGAATACTGTAACTTCCATCATCACGGTTTGGGATTTTCCATTTAACATCCTTAATTGCCTCTTTTATAGCCTTAATTTGCCTTTTAGCAATCCATTATGAACCTCTTGTCCTTGAATATACCCAAATTTATCTTAAGGGTGCAGATATTTTGAGCCTGGGCAACTTCTTGATGTACCAATTTCTATTTGCTTACAGGCTGCTGGGTGAGGAAGTGAGTTTCTTTTTCTGAGCTAATTTCAAGAGGCAGTGGGTTCTAGGGGATTGGCTGAATAATTCTATATGATGCCTTCCCACATAACCTTTGATTCTGTCAACCTCAATAATATTCCCTCTTTAGCCTTTGTCTTTCTTTCCTGATCTTTTTGTTCTACCTGGTTTTTGAAGCTGTCAGCTGCTAGTGGGCAGGGAAGATGTCTACCAACTTGGTCATTTGTACTCTTCCAAGCATTTAGTACAGTACTGCACAAAATCACTCAGTAAATACGATTGATCGATGTCCTTGGAAGGTTCTCTCCATCACTAGATCTGGCAGTTTACTCCTGGGTGGCTTGAATACAGCAAAGTCAAGATTGAAAGAAATGCAATCTCAATCAATCAATCAATCATATTTATTGAATTCTTATTCTGTGCAGAGAATATTCTCTACTAAACCTTTGGGATAATAATAACGTTGGTATTTGTTAAGCACTTACTATGTGCACAGCACTGTTCTAAGCACCGGGGTAGATACAGGGTAATCAGGTTGTCCCACATAGGGCTCACAGTCTTCATTCCCCATTTTACAGATGAGGTAACTGAGGCACAGAGAAGTGAAGTGACTTGCCCAAAGTCACAGAGCTGACAAGTAGCAGAGCCGGGATTCGAACCCACGACCTCTGACTCCCAAGCCTGGGCTCTTTCCACTGAGCCATGCTGCTTCTCTATCAATCAATCACATTTATTGAGCACTTACTCTGTGCAGAGCACTGTTATAAGCACTTGGGAGAGTAAAATGCAACAGAGTTGGTAGGCAGGTTCCTTGGGCCTATAGTAGAGTTAGCTAGACAAGATCCCTGCCCTCAAGGAGTTTATAATCTAGCAGCATAGGGTGATCACTAAAGAAATGTGTCAACTGAAGCCATAGCTAACTTAAAACCTCTTTAAGGACTGCATTCTATTGGCTCAACCTTAGTTATATAAGTTCATTTTACTACATATATGCATTAACTTTAATAGAAAGGGATTAAACCTGTGAAAGCAAACACATTTTTGCCACCACCAGAGAATGCTTTGATTGGCGGGCTTCTCTGAGAACAGGTGCCCAGGAGCGAGGCTCATTATCCATTGTGGGTTCACTCAAAGCCCTTTCTTTCTCCAAATTTTGCTTTAGAAGGGGTCTTGGGGCGAGAGGGTCAGGAGAAAAGTGGGATGAAGCCACCCCACAGAGTTTCAGCTCTGCAGGCTCCTGCTGTCTTCCAGGAGATGAAGAACCCAGGGAGAGTTTCTCACCTAAGGAGATGTTAAATGTTATGGCAGAAAGGTGAGAAAATGGGCCTCATGCTGGCTCACTGATTAAAGGTTCATTCCATTTATTAAAAAAGCCAAATAAAATAATGCAGTTTTGCCCTTATTTCATTCAATTAATCTAAGTGCCCACCATTAAAACAGGCTTTTCCTTTCAATTGGTCACTGAAGATTCTCTTCCACCAATGGTCCAGGTGATTAGTTGTGCCATATGGACAACAACAGCAATTTACTTGATATAAGGCAGTTAGTTTCCCTAAAAAATGGGCCATTCTTTCCCTGTAGGAGAGCTGATTCAGAAAAGCCTCCAGCTCCCTCCAGCCTCTTTAACAGCCTCATTAAGGAAAAAGAATAGGATTCGTAAAAAAAAAGGCATTTTCTTTCAGAAGCTCCCAAACCAAGGACTTGAATGGGTGGGAGGCTGTAGAAATACAAGGGCCAGAGAGATGGTGTTCTGACCTTCTGAGCAAAGATCAACTGGCATTCCAAAGAGCCATTTGGATTGGAACAGAGTCAGGGAGGATCGAGGGGGTACCAGGGCCACAGTGCAAGGAAAGAGAAATCCGCTCACTGTTGAAGAAGCAGGACAAAGCATATATTCCACCTGGCCAAGTGGACAAAAGTATATATATCTGCTGTTATTTAAAGAGCAAACAACTGTATCCACCACATCCTGATGCCTCTGACAGGAATCTTCCACAGAGCAGATGGGATCAGCCAAACCTCACTCAGCCCTGACAGTTTGATTGCACCCTCTGTAGGGTTTTGTGATGGAAGTTGGAGAAGCAACACAGACGCCGTAACTGAACTGCAACAATAACCGGGTTGGATTCCTCATGTAGAATACTCTGTGAGGGCCAAAAGGTCAGAGCCTCCAGTCAGAGAGACAGATGAGAGGGGGAGGAAGGAAAAAGTGGGTGAGTAATTGCCCTCCACAGTAATCAAGGAGCCAGGGAACTGGGGTGAGCTTGTGAAATGGAGAAAAGGGTGTTTTCCTTTAATGAAATGATCCAGAAATGAATCTCAGCTGGGGAACAGAAGGCAACAAACACATCAGCCAAGAGGAATCAATTGAGAGTAGAGATACTTTCATCCGCCCTCTCTATGAACCTTCTCTCCTGGGCAAACCAGAAACTGTTTGGTCAGAGATGGTGAGGCCTGATGGAGGCTGAGGGATTTTTGAAAGCCCAGGTAGCCCAGGAGTTCTGTTTTAGGCATGTTAAGTTTGAAGTGATGGAAGGACATCCAAAGAGAGATGTCCTGAAAACAGGAGGAAATGCGAGACTGGAGAGACTCATTTAACAGATGGGGAAGTTGAGGCCCAGAGAAGTTAACTTAGAACAGTGTTCAGCACTTAGAACAGTGCTTGGCACATAATAAGTGCTTAACAAATACTATCATTTTTATTATCATTATTATTTACCCAAGGTCATATAGCAGGCAGTTGACAAGCCAGAATTAGAGCTCAGGTCCTCTGACTCCCAGGTCCGTGCTCTTTCTGCTAGACCACACTGGTTCTCTGGCCATTATGCTGCAATAACCTGACCTGCATAATAATAATGATAATAATAATGATAATAATGACTGTGGTATGAGGTAAGTGATTACTGTGTGGCAGGCACTGTTCTAAGCATTGGGGTGGAAACAAGCAAAGTGGGTTGGAGACAGTTCCTGTCCCAGTTGGGGCTCACAGTCCTAATCCTCATTTTATAGATGAGGAAACTGAGACATAGAGAACTGAAGTGACTTGCCCAAGCTCACACATCGGACAAGTGACAGAGCCAGGATTAGAACCCAAGTCCTCTGACTCCCAGACCCGTGCTCTATCCACTAGACCGTGCTTCATAGGAGTCTAATCCATCAGGAAGAATGCCACACACCCCTTGTAATGAGATAAAGTCCCTGGATATCCAATCCACCCTAAGGAGGGGTTATTTCAATAATCAGGGGTTCCACTTTAATCTGGTTTATGTTCTATGTTTCCCCTCAAAGCAGATTGAGATGATCTCTCAGAAGAAGGCGCTCCAGCTGTTGATGCAGCTTTGGTTCTTACAAGTAGCATAACAAGCAGCTCGACACTCGGAAGCAGCGGTACACAAGTAAACGCTGAGCCGGAGAATCCAAATCAGTGTCTCAGGCAGGCAGTGACTTGGAAGGTGCTTGATAAGCTGAACAAGGGGTTTATGAAAATAAGGCTGTGCCTTGTGATGCTTTTCAGCTGATTTTATGCCAAAAGAAAGCAGACGATCAGAGGAGCGAGCCATAGAATGGTTAAGAAGCTTTGAAGTCCCTGACGGTCCCGTTAGGTTGGTAAGGAGGAAGGTGGTATAGGGCTTGGGGGCGAAGAAAATCAACGCTCTTGATTTCAGGGGGATTGAAGTGATGGAGTTATAGCGAAGATAAAAGTAGGAGACATAGTTCTGTTTTTTCTTTCATGCTCTGTCAAGGCATTTCCCTCGAAAGGGCAATCCTTCTCCCTGGGACCCTGCCCCTGGTCGCTTACTGCATTCTCTCAGCACAGCTATCATGTGTCTGCTTCCATAGTGGACAGTCACGTTTTTGGGGTTTTTTTACGTTATTTGTTAAACGCTTACTATGTGTCTGGCACTGGGCTAAGTGATGGGGTAGATACAAGCTAATCAAGTTGGACCCAATCCATGTTCCACTTGGGGTATATGATCTTAAACCCCCTTGTACAGTTGAAGTAACTGAGGCATAGAGAAGTGAAGTGAATTGCCCAAGGTCACACAACAGACAAGTGGCTGAGTCAGGATTAGAACCCTTGTCCTTCTGACTCCCAGGCCCATGCTCTTTTTACTAGGCAACACTGCTTCCCACATTTTCAGGTGGTTATCTTTTGCCTGGGACTGGTATGGCACTGGAAACTTCACCCCCAATATATTTTACTTTTAAATACCTAGTAAATGTATAGGTTGTGAAAAATCCATTCTCTGTGTGTCTTTCTGACGTCTTTACTTTCACAATGAAAGCCAAGGTCCATTATGCCCGTTGCTTAAGCGATGGCCTTGACTAGTTATCCTATAGGATTTCTTCTGGACTAGTCCAACTGGTAAAATGCAGTGAAAAACAGTGTGGGTTAATGGAAAGAGTACCGGCCTGGGAGTCAGAGGACCTGAGTTCTTTTGCATGACCTTAGGGAAGTCACTTCACTTGTCTGGGCCTCAGTTACCTCATCTGTATAAAATGGGGATTAAGACTGTGAGCCCCATTTGGGGCATGGACTCTTTCCAATCTGATTAGCTTGTATCTAACCTAGTAATAATAGTAATAATGACTGATTATGGTTCTTATTAAGCACTTACTATGAGACAAACACTGTTCTAAGCACTGGGGTAGATACATGTTAATCAGGTTGGACACACTCCCTGTCCCACATGGAGCTCACAGTCTTAATCCCCATTTTCCAGATGAGGGAACCGAGGCCCAGAGCAGTTAAGTGACTTGTCCAAGGACACACTGCAGACATGTGGCAGAGCCAGGATTAGACCCCAGGTTCTTGTGACTTCCAGGACCATGTTCCATCCACTAGGCCATGCTGCTTTTCTAAATTGCTTAGTACAGTGCCTGGCACATAGTTAGTGCTCAATAAATGCCTTAAAAATGTAATCAGTGATTCATGAGTTACAAACCTTCACCCCTGAAAACATTGCTCCAGCGGACATTCCTCCACATGCTGAGCTGGGACTACAGTCAGAATCTAGAGAAGCAGCATGGCATAGTAGATAAAGCACATGGGCCTGGGAGTCAGAAGGTCTTGGGTTCAAAATGTGGATCTGTCACTTGTCTGCTGTGTGACCTTGGGCAGGTCACTTCACTTCTCTGGGCCATAGTTACCTCATCTATAAAATGAGAATTGAGTCTTTGAGCCCCTCATGAAACAGGGATTGTGTCCAGCCCGATTTGCTTGTATCTACCCTAGCACTTACTATGGTGGTTGACACATAGTAAGTGCTTTACAAATACCAGAAGTATTATTATTATTATTCCCAGAGCTGTGCTCTTTCCATTGGAGAAACAGCAGGGCCCAAGGAATTACTGTTCAATCAACTAGTGGTATTTATTAAGCACCTACTGAGTACTAAGCACTGTCCCAAGCACTTGGGAGAGTACCACAACAATTATTATATGTTATTTATATCACTATCTGTCTCCCTTTCTAGATTTAAGATCACTGTGGACATGAAACTTGTCTATGAACTCCATTATATTATACTTTCTCAAGCACAGTGCTCTGCACACAGTAAGTGCTCAACAAATTCCATTGATG
This sequence comes from Ornithorhynchus anatinus, assembly GCF_004115215.2. Classification (NCBI taxonomy): domain Eukaryota; kingdom Metazoa; phylum Chordata; class Mammalia; order Monotremata; family Ornithorhynchidae; genus Ornithorhynchus; species Ornithorhynchus anatinus. The sequence continues at coordinate 20,045,777 of NC_041732.1, forward strand.
ATGATAATACAACTGCATTGCTTGTCTAACTTGATACCAGGAAATAAATCCAAGGGCCAGGAAAATCAGACTGTAATTCCAGATCTCTGAGAAGAGCATCAGAGAATCCTGCAGAACATCTTCATCATCATCATCATAATCATCATATTCGTCATTATCATCATGGGTATTTACTGAGTTCCTAGTTGGTATACAGCACTTGGCCTAATTATTATTATCATTATTATTATGCAGGTCTAGTATTGCAGCATAATGGCCAGAGAACCAGTGTGGCCTAGTAGAAAGAGCACAGACCTGGGAGTCACACGCACAGGAGTGGGAGTCTAGAGACCTGGGTTCTAACCCCAGCTCCCTCACTTGCCTCCTGAGTGAGGACAGTCACTTAATGTCTCTGTATCTCAGGTTTCTCATCTGTAAAATGGGGATTAAGTACCCATTCATTCATTCAGTAGTATTTATTGAGTGCTTACTGTGGGCAAAACACAGTACTAAGCCCTTGGGAGAGTACACTACAACAACAAACAGACACATTCCCAGTCCACAGTGAGCTACCTGTTCCCCCTCCCAGAGAGCTTTCTGTGGGGCAGGGACTGTGTCTGATCTTGGGCAAGTCAATTCACTTCTCTGGGCCTCACTTCCCTCATCTCTAAAAGGGGGATTGAGACTATAAAACCCATTTGGGAAGGGACTGTGTACAATCCGATTTGCACAGATCTATCCCAGCACTTAGTACAGTACCTGGCACATAGTAAGTGCTTAACAAATGTCATAATAATTATTATCCAGCATTTAATACAGTCTTGGCACACAGTAAGCACTTAGCAATTGCCATTATTATTATTACTCTCTGATTGTATTGCACCTACTCCAGAGTTTAGCACAGTGCTTGGCACATAGTAAGTACTTAAATGGATAGCACTATTAATCATTTATTATTGTTGCTTGGGAGCATACAGTAAACATAGAATTATGGTATTTGTTAAGCACTTAATTTGTCTCAGGCTCTGAAGCAGTGTGGCTCAGTGGAAAGAGCACGGGCCTGGGAGTCAGAGGTCATGGGTTCTAATCCCAGCTCTGCCTGTTGTCAGCTGTGTGAATTTGGGCAAGTCACTTAACTTCTCTGTGCCTCAGTTACCTCATCTGTAAAATGGGGATTAAGACTGTGAGCTCGATGTGGGACAACCTGATCACCTTGTATCCCTCCCCCCCCACCACGAGTGCTTAGAACAGAGCTTTGCACATAGTAAGCACTTAATAAATGCCATCATTGTTATTATTATTATTACTAAGAGCTGGGATGGATACAAGCAAATCGGTTCGGACACTGTCCCCATCCCACATGGGGCTCACAGTCTTAATCTCCATTTTACAGATGAGGTAACTGAGGCCTACAGAAGTTTAAGTGACTTGCCCAAGGTCACACAACAGACAAGTGGCAGAGTTGGGATTAAAACCCAGGTGCCTCTGACTCCCAAGCCCGTGCTCTATCTATTAGGGCACACCATGGTCACTGTCCTCTAGTAGTTTACAAGCGAATGACTGTTAAATGGAAATGTCAGTAGTCTATAACTTGAACTAATAATTTTAGGGTCCTGGGAAGAGTTTAGCTACTGTCAGAAATATTGTTTTCCTAGCCTGTATGATTTTCTAATTTATTAACTCTTCTGATAAACACTTATTAAGACCTGACTGTTTACATGGCACTATGCTACTCACTGAAAGAGTTACAGAGTACAAGGAAGAACATGTTGAGCAAAATCACTGATTCATAAATGTAATTGTCTCCCATTCATTGAAAAGTACACTTAACAGTAGTTATCGAGCATCCACGGTATTACAACTCTGACCTGAGTACTGGGAAAAATACTAACAACAAGCACGGTCTCAAGTGGCTCAAGGGGGAGAAATCATGAACACAAACCCAGCACACAAAACTAAAAAAAAGTCATGCAGTTGGGGGACAGACCAACAGAATTGTGGGGATCAACCCTGAGGGATGTGTACACAAATAATAGAGAAGGGATGCAGGGGGTTGGAAGATTAAGAGCCAGAAAAATTTAATCTTGGAAGTATCCTGGAGGAGGTATGTGGTTAGCCAAGTTTTTCTGAAGGAATGTGGTTTTATGATGGTTGGGAAGCAATCCAGGTTGAGCTTAGAAGAGGGACAAGTGAGTATTTCGGATCATAATCCATCCAAATCCAAATCAGTGGTTTTATTAAATGCTTACTAAGTGCTTGAGCTGATTGGCTTGGTTGGAGCAGAAACTACAAGCAGAGGGAAGGAGTCAGGGGAAGGGAAAAGTGAGGGCATCTAGGTAATGGGTAACCGTCCTCATCTAATGGACCTAAACCAACCTGGACCTTCCAGACAACTGAGATTCCTCGTGTCTTAAGATGTATCCTGGGCATAGACCAGGGCAGAATGGTAAATGAGGTATCTGGAGTGCCTGCTTCAGGGCTAAAGCCCCTTGTGGGTTCCATCAGTAGGCAATATTAAATAATGATAATGATAATGATAATGAAAAAAATTTACGTACTAATTAGGTGCCATGCATTGGACTAAATACTGGGGCTGATGCAACCCCAACTCTTGACTGAGTCTCCTCCAATCAGTTCATCAATTACTGGTATTTATCGAACAAATACTGTGTGCAGAGCACAGTGCTAAGCTCTTGAAAGAGTACAATGCAAAAGAGTTAGTAGATACAATCCCTGCAGCTACAAAGCAGTGGACACTGGTGCTCAGTGCAGGATGGGAGACAGAAAGGCCAATGGTTAGAGACCTAAAAGGTTAAGAAGTCTGAACTCAGCTAAACAACCCCAGAGAAGTGTGTTGCCAAGTTGGTGGCAGCTGTGGAAATATTCCATAATCTGTCAGGTTTAAAGTGTCAAGCAGGGAAAGTTATGGGTCCATCTGATCATGGATGAGATATAGCCTCATTTCACAGGAGGAAGGAGCTGCCTGCTTTAACTCTGTTAAATGGGTCTCTAATAGTCTCATTCTTGTGGGGTATTTAGAGATGGAGGAAAGATTTTCAGGTTTATAAATTAATTAGAAGGAATTTGAGAACCTATCCTTTGGGAACTCTATTTCTTCGCTTGATGAATTGCTTGAAGGTGGGGAAGACCAACCTCAGAAACAGCATGGACTAAGGAAAAGGTCACTGGTGTGGGAGTCAGAGGACCTGGGTTCTAATCAAGGCTTCACCACTTGACTGCTCTGTGCCCTTGGGCAAGTCACTTAATTTTCATTCATTCATTCATTCGTATTTATTGAGCGCTTAATGTGTCCAGAGAACTGTACTAAGCACTTGGGAAGTAAAATTCGGGCAACAAATAGAGACAATCCCTGCCCAAAACAGGTTCAGAGTCTAGAAAGGGGGAGACAGGCATCAAAACAAGTAAACAGGCATCAATAGCATCAATATAAATAAATAGAATAATCGGTATATACACATCAAATAAGTAAACAGGCATCAATATAATAATAATAATATTGGTATTTGTTAAGCACTTACTATGTGCCAAGCACTGTTTTAAGCACTGGGGTAATCAGGTAATCACAGGTAATCAGGTTGTCCCACATGGGGTTCACAATCACGGGAAAATCAGAGAGAGGACAGGATTTGGGAGGGAAGATAATGAGCTCTGCTTGGACATGTTGAGTTTTAGGTGTGGGGAGGACATCCAGTTGGAGATACCCTGAAGGCAGGAGGAGATGGGAGCCTGGAGGGAGGGAGAGAGAACAGGGGAGGAGGTCATAGATTTGGGTATCATCCACATAGAGATGATAGTTGAAGCCGTGGGAGCGAATGAGTTCACCAAGCGAGTGAGTATAGATGGAGAATAGAAGGGGACCAAGAACTGACCCTGGAGGAACCCCTACAGTTAGGGATGGGAGGGGGAGTCTCTATGCCTCGGTTCCCTTATCTGTAAAACGAGGATTCAATGCTTGTTCCCCTTCCTATTTAGTCTATGAGCCTTATGTGGGACCAGAGTATCTTGTATCTTATATGACATATAGGAAGCTCTTAACAATTACCATTATTATTATTACATTTATTAAGCATTTACTGAGTGCAGAGCACTGTATTAAGCGATTGGGAGAGTCCAGTACAATAGAGTTGGTTGATACGATCCCTGGCTTTGGGAAGTTAAAGTGTAGTAGAATTCTTTTGCATTCTCTAATAAGCAGATGACACGCAGATCTACATCTCCGCCCCTGTCCTCTCCCCCTCCCTTCGGGCTCGCATCTCCTCCTGCCTCCGGGACGTCTCCACCTGGATGTCGGCCCGCCACCTAAAACTCAACATGAGCAAGACTGAGCTCCTCATCTTCCCTCCCAAGCCCGGTCCGCTCCCAGACTTCTCCATCACCGTGGATGGCACGACCATCCTTCCCGTCCCGCAGGCCCGCAATCTCAGTGTCATCCTTGACTCGTCCCTCTCGTTCACCCCACACATCCTATCCGTTACCAAGACCTGCCGGTTTCACCTCTACAATATCGCCAAGATCCGCCCTTTCCTCTCCACCCAAACGGCTACCTTACTATTGCGGGCTCTCGTTATATCCCGGCTAGACTACTGTGTCAGCCTTCCCTCTGACCTCCCTTCCTCCTCTCTCGCCCCGCTCCGGTCTATTCTTCACTCCGCTGCCCGGCTCATCTTCCCGCAGAAAGGATCTGGGCATGTCACTCCCCTTCTTAAACAACTCCAGTGGTTGCCTATCGACCTCCGCTCCAAACAAAAACTCCTCACTCTAGGCTTCAAGGCTCTCCATCACCTTGCCCCTTCCTACCTCTCCTCCCTTCTCTCTTTCTACCGCCCACCCCGCACGCTCCACTCCTCTGCCGCCCACCTCCTCACCGTCCCTCGGTCTCGCCTATCCCGCCGTCGGCCCCTGGGTCACGTCCTCCCGCGGTCCTAGAACGCCCTCCCTCCTCACCTCCGCCAAACTGATTCTCTTTCCCTCTTCAAAACCTTACTTAAAAATCACCTCCTCCAAGAGGCCTTCCCAGACTGAGCTCCTCTTCCCCCTCTACTCCCTCTGCCATCCCCCTTTACCTCTCCGCAGCTAAAGCCTCATTTTCCCCTTTTCCCTCTGCTCCTCCACCTCTCCCTTCCCATCCCCACAGCACTGTACTCGTCCGCTCAACTGTATATATTTTCGTTACCCTATTTATTTTGTTAATGAATTGTACATCGCCTTGATTCTATTTAGTTGCCATTGTTTTTACGAGATGTTCTTCCCCTTGACGCTGTTTAGTGCCATTGTTCTTGTCTGTCCGTCTCCCCCGATTAGACTGTAAGCCCGTCAAACGGCAGGGACTGTCTCTATCTGTTGCCGACTTGTTCATCCCAAGCGCTTAGTACAGTGCTCTGCACATAGTAAGCGCTCAATAAATACTATTGAATGAATTGAATGAATAACCAAACTCTGACCTGGGAGCTTTGAACCACCATGACCTTAGAAAGAATTGACTTCTGTTTGACTTCTGTTCCTCCCCTGTCTCATCCAATTCCCCTTTTTTTATAATATTTGTTAAGCATCTACTATGTGCCAGGAAATGTACTAAGTGCTGGGGTAGAAACAAGCTAATTAAGTTGGACCCAGTCCCTGTCTCACATGGGCTCACAGTCTTAATCCCCATTTTATAGATGAGGTAACTGGCCCAGAGAAGCGAAGTGACGTCTAAAGTCTTACAACGGAAAAGTGGCCGAGTCAGGATAGGAATCCTTCTGACTCTCAGGGCCGTGCTTTCTCCACTAAGTCGTGCTGCTTCTTTTTCTTCTCTCTACCAAGGTTCCAAACTGAAACAGATTTCCCAGATGGATGTTCTTTTCCAACCTGATGGCAGTGTCTGTCCCTCGAGGTTGGTGTAAGCAGAAACCTCCATGTGCCCCTCTCATTCTAACTGGGCATTTAGCCGAGCGTTCGATTATGCTAGCTGAAGCCAAGGGGTTCAGGGGGGCTCGTATGTGCCCATAATGACTAGCTGTCAGAGAGATTCATGGTGTCCTTTCAGTGAGGGAACACAAACAGATGAGGGTAATGGTGGTATTTTTCTGGCCCCTTAATTAGAACTCTGATGTGGAAGAGAGGGACCCACAGCTCTATATTCCATCATTGCCGTGATGGAATAGGCCTGAGATCTCCATCTGCGTCCTGAATAAACAGCCGATCCTGAGCTCAGCATTCCGATCACCCGGATCTGCTTTCATCTCACACTGTTTATCCCTCTTCTTTTGAGCTGTTTTCCGGTCCTCATCTCATAGCATTTCAAATGTTATGTCTTATCCCATGTGTTCCTCTCTTTCTTTCTTATCCAGATTTGCATAAATGCCTTCCCTCATCCTGAGAATAACATTCCACCCTTTTTTCCTCTGTCCAGACTCCAGCTTCTTGCAGACCTTTATTTTCATTTTGAGGAACACCCTAGGGGCCCTCCCTTTAAGAATAGGTGAGGGCTGGGGCCTAATTATAATAATTACGGTAGTTAAGCACTTACAGTGTGCCAGGCACTATACTGAGCACTGGGGTGGATACAAGTAATCTGGGTTAGGCACATTCCCTGTTCCCACATGAGGCTCACAGTCACAATCCCCCTTTTACATATGATGTAACTGAGGCACAGAGAAGTTGTGACTTGCCCAAGGTTACACAGCAAACAAATGGCAGAGCTAGGATTAGAACCCATGACCTTCCGACTCCCAGGACCGTGCTCTATCCACTACACCATGCTGTCCTCTGATTTTCAGGTGTGTGTGCCATAGCACAGATTTTTCAAGCAGGTTCCAACTTTTTCTCCCGACGAACCAAGGCAGAGCGGGACATAAAAGGCAGAGGGCTTTGGCCCTCTTCTGTCACCACTCTTGGATGCCTCACCTCCTGTTCTAGACTGTAAGTTCATTGTGGGCAGGGGTTGTATCTGTTTATTATTATACTGTACTCTCCCAAGTGCTTTGTAAAGTGCTATGCCCACAGTAATTGCTCGATAAATATGATAAATAAAGGTATCAGAACTAGGTTTTAACAGCCACTTCAAGCCTGTGGGATCTTTGACTAGGCATAAGAGGAATTCACTGAGTGAAATTTTCTTCACCTAAGATAGATGCTAGCCCTTGAAAGAGTTTCAAATTCCTGGACCCCCGATGCTTCCAATTGGCTTGTTTCTTGGAACTAATGTGCCCCTGAGCTGAGCCAGATTGCTCCCCAATTTCACCAATAGAAACACCTAAATCCTACCCCTCTACATAACTTAAAGGAGACTCTAAAGATGATGAGAACAGGGGGAGGTTCTCGCCTGCTGAACTCAGGAAGTGTTCTCTCTTCCTGAGTACAATAGGAAAGAGGAAAAAGTAGTTATGCTGAGAAAGGCAACAGTGATATAAATACTTGCTAAATTGCACTTCATTTACAATTACTTATCAGACGAAGTTCATTTAAATGCAGTATAATTAGAACCGAAACCTTGATTTAATCTGAACGTTATCAGACACAGACCTCACCGTCTGTTATGTTCAGGAGCTCTTCCTCTAGATAACTTCTGAGGAGAGAAGGGAAGAAAGGAATCCATTTTGGAAAGGGCGCTGCTGTCTGAGAGTTGGAACCCCCTTGGAACGGCTCCTCAGAAACCGCCAGTCCCATTTTGGCCCACGGCACCCATTCATTCTCCTTTGCCGCCGAGGATAACAGACCCTCATTAGCCAACAGTGACTTATTGAAAATATAATTCATCCTCCATGGCAGACTTCATAAACCCGGAGCCCGAGAATAGCAAAGTACATAATATAGGTTCAGTCACAAGAGATTGATTATCACTTGTAATGCATCCTCAGAGAGCCTCTTCATATAGGATATCCCATCAAGTCTTACCTGAACCCTGACTTTATATAAGGGGAAAGGGGATGCTTCAGGCAACTTGTCTGCCCTGAAGAGCTGCAGAGCCATTTGCTGCTTCCCCTTTTCTTTCCCTTTGTCTTCCACCTTTAACAGTTCATCTTTCAGTTTGTCCTGCATCCCTAGGCGGCTTCCCCTCAACCCAAACTTCTTGGTTTGTCTACCTTCACAACCGTGGCCTTATCGACTCATCTCTCTAGTTCAACTCACATATTCAAACTATCACCAGATCCTGTTGTTTCCACCTTCACGACATTGCTAAAATTTGCCTTTTCCTCTCCATCCAAATGGCTACCAAGCTGATCCAAGTTCTTGTCATATCCCTCCTTGATTATTGCATCAGCCTCCTCACTGACCTACCTGCCTTCTGTCTCTCCCCTCTCCAAACCGCACTTTCCTCTGCTGCCGGATTATTTCTTTTAAAAAAATTCAGTCCATGTCTCCTCAAAAATATCCAGTGGTTGTCCATATACCCCTGCATCAAGCAGAAATTTCTTACCATCAGCTTTACAGCACCTGATCACCTTGCTCCCTGTTATGAAGATTGCTGCTCCCTCTTATCACCTTGCTCCCTTCCTCCTACAACCTAACCTGTGCACTTTGTTCCTCTAATGCCAACCTCGATCTTGTCTACCTCACCACCTACCCCTTGCACACCACGTCCTCCCTCTGGCCTGGAACTCTCTCCTCATTCATAACAACAGACTGCCACTCTGCCCACCTGCAAAGTCTTCCTAAACTCATGTCTCCTCCAAGAGGCCTTCTCTGACTAGGCCCTCATTTCCCCTGTTTGTCCTTTCTTTTGCAATATCTATGTACATTTTGCCATTGTACCATCAGTGCCTTGTCGATTTGATTCCCTAATCCCCAAAAACCATGGGAAGCATTCAAGAGTGAACTAGTCAGTCCTGAACCCTAAGAACTGGGTGTTGAGGCTTGGGGGAAGATCAAATATTCCATTTCCTCCCTGAGATAGCAAGTCTCCGATATTGCAGCTTCCACTCATACAGATCACTTTGGAACACTTTCTGGATGACTACGCAAAATTCCTCTCAAATGCCTAACAGGGAATCTTCTTTCTCCTCATGGCTCTGGAGTTTCCTTCCATTTTAACTAAACTCCTCCTCCTGGTCAAAATCCTCCCCTCTAATTGGAGATGCTCCAAATGATGTCACCAGTTCCTCTCTGGTAGCGGTTCTGAGGAGTGAATCATTACTGTGTTCTAGAAACTGTCTCCTTTTCTATGGGTGGGGTAGACTATCACATTTATGGACACTCTTGTTTTATGCCGTCAAGTCTTCTCCTACCCATAGCAACAACGTGAACACATCTCTCCCAGAACGCCCCGCCTCCATCTGCAATAATTCTGGTAGGGTAACCACAGAGTCTTCTAGGTAAAAATACAGAAGTGGTTTGCCATTGCCTCCTACCGTGCAGCAAAATCTTGAGTCTCAGGCCTTGACTCTCTCCCATGCCTCTGCTGCCCAGCATAGGTGAGTTTCGACTTGTAGCAGATTGCCTTCCACTCGCTAGCCACTGCCCAAGCTAGGAATGGGTGGGCCTCTGCTTGACTCTCCCTCCCATAGTCAAGACTGATAGAGTACTGGAAACTCTCCAGGTGCAACCCTGAGAGGGAGAATGGGCAGTAGATGCTCAATAAATACCAAGGAATAATGTTATGAGGATATCATGGCAGTGATGATGGTGCTGAAAATGATGGAGGGCTAGGTGTCTGAAAAGATCTTTCCCAACTCCACCAACTTCCGATTTAGCAAGAAGTAGCAGCATTGCCTAGTGGAAAGAGCACGGGGCTAGGAGTCAGGAGACCAGGAATCTCATCCTGTCTCTGCCACTTAACTAATCTGTACCTCAATTCCCTCATCTAAAAATGGGGATTAAATACCCATTCTCCCTCTCCCTCAAATTGTGAGTGCCAAGAGGGAAAGGGCTTGGACCTGCATCTGATTTGATTGTGTTACATCTACTCCAGCACTCAGTACAGAGCTTGGCACGGAGTACGAACCTAAAAAATACCACTGTATTCACATTGTCACAGAACAGAACAAAACACTACTACAATAATCTAGACTGTTTGTTGGGGGCAGGGAAGGTGCCTGTTATACTTAGTACAGTGCTCAGTAAATACCACTGATTGATTGATTAGCAGGTTGGTTTTACAGGACTTTCAAATGTTGCCAGATGACTTTATTGTTATCTGCCTCAGAGTACAATCTATTTCCAGAGTCCTCCCTGACACCTTTCATTATCCCTCTGTGCTCTAGAATTTTCCCCTGTATTTTTTCTTCCTTCCTTCCTTCCATGGTAGAAGAACATTATCCCTGGTCATAAACTGTGGAGGCTGGTCATTAGGGGCTGATTTATAAATGTTTTACAATGCCGGGCCAGCCTGTCGGCACAACATGACTGCTATAATGTTTTGATGCCTCATGCTGCCACAAGGGCTGTCGTGGAAGGGCCAAGCCTGGAGGAGAAGGGGTGTGTGTGGTGAGGGAGTGTGTGTGTGTTATGGTACATGTGAGATGGTGTGAATGAAAAACTTATGAAATTTTTAACAGGTTTTCTGATAGATCTTTCTTGATGTTGTTATTCCTATGCATATACTAACAGTAATATTTGTTAAATGCTGCCTATGTGTCAAACAGTATGCTAAGTGCTGGGGTTGATGCAAGGTAATCCAGTCTGGCACAGTCCATGTTCCACATGAGGCTCAGTGTCTAAATAGGAAGGAGGACAGGTATTAAATCCCCATTTTACAGATGAGGGAAGTCAAGTGACTTGCCCAAAGTCACAAAGAAGGACAGTGGTGGAGCTAGAGCTAGAAGCCATGACATCTGATGCCTAGGCTCATATTATTTCTGTTAGACCACATTAGTAGACACAATCCCACCATGAATAAAAATTTGTAAGCCCATCCTCAAATCCAGAGGACCTTGATATGCATATTTTCATCAATGAGGAGAACTCTCGACATTTTCTAGTAATGAATTCGGGCAGCCATCCCAGGTCATTGCATTTATCCTAACCTTTCCTCTCCTCCTTGAACCCTATAGGCTAACCCTAAAGCATGGGTTTGCTTTCATGGTACAATTGGAGTATATACATACCTATTCACCTCTCAAGGGTCGCACTTGGGGAGCTTCCAGTACTCCACCAGTCTCGACTATGGGAGGGGCTGTCAATCAGAGTCATACCCATTCCATTCCTAGTTTGGGCAGTGGCTAGTGAGTGGAAGGCAATCTGCTACAAGTCAAAACTCACCTGTGCTGGGCAGCAGTGGCACGGGAGAGAGTAAAAGGAGGAGACTCAAATTTACTGCGCAGAAGGAGGCAATGGTAAATTGCTTCCGTATTTTTACCAAGAAAACTCTAAGGTTACACTACTGGAATGATTGCAGATGGTGGTGGGGCATTCTGGGAGAGATGTGTCCATGCCATCGCTATGGGTCGGACATGACTTATCAGCATAAGACAACAACAACAACATACCTTTTAATTATATATTTTATGTTATAAATTATTTTTGTATATGAATGTCTTGCTCCATCTTTAGACTGTAATTTTTTTGTGGGCAGGGAATGTGAATGCTTAGTTTGTTGTATTGTACTCTACCAAGCATTTAATAGTGTGGTCTGTATCTGGAGGGTGCTCAATAAATACTACTGATGATGATGATAATGAACTGGTACCCTGACTTCTGAACTTAGGGAACTAATGTTTATGGTAAATAAGAAGCATAAATTCAGAGCCTTAAAAAAAGATTGGAGTCAGAGTACTTCTATTTGTGTCTCTGGTGTGTGAACAGACAATATTCTGTATACATTCCACCGGGAGATAGGGAGGGGAGGGAAAGAGAAACTCAGAGAGAAAAAAGACAGAGATCAGTGGATGAGAAGAAAAATGTTTGGTGAAGCAGAGCAAGAGAGAGAGAATTGATTGAGATGGATACTGCAGATTGAAGGACAAATGTAGAGGCTTATGGATACAGAGAGATTCAGTGGATGTATAGCCAAGAAATAGTCCAAGTGAGGTACTGTGGATAGACAGTCACAGATGCCATGGAAAAAAAATGCCTACTTTGGACAGACAGAGAATTACAGAAGACATTAGGGATATAAAGATATAATTAGAGAGATAGATTCTCTGGATATAAATAGAAAGAAGCTGTAGATAGATAGGAACTGCATGGAGGTAGATAATGTGGCAGATAAATACTGGAGATAGACATACAGACACTGGAGATAGATGCTGTCTGTAAATAAATACATACTACGTCAATACGTACCACACATCGAAGTTTCTGATGCTTCTCTATTTATGGATACTTGAAATTCATTTCTGAGGTACTGCACATTTTCTCAACTGAAAGAAAAGCCACTGAGGAAACCAGTAGCTAAAGTGCTTGATTGCATTTAAGAACATTTAGCAGATTAACAGTAGCCACATTGCCATTTAGCCCCTGTTAAAAGTGCCCATCAATCAATCAGTGGTATTTTTGAGCGCTTACTGTGTGCAGAGCACTGGACTAAGTATTTTGGTACACAGATGGCCAAAGCTGAGAGTAAATGATTTTTACTCTGGAGATGGATTGCTATATGTGCCCATGAGGGGACGGCTTTATTCCAAAGACAGATCTCGGTGTAATTATTCATGCTAAATTAGGAACTTCCACCTTTTCCACCTTAGTACTCAGTGAAAGAAAGTCTTAAAAGGAGAAGTATTTTTTTTAATGAAATAAATGAAATCTGTAAAGGGCTCACCATTTGCCAAATACTGTACTAAGCAGTGGGGTAGATACGAGGTAATTAGGGTGGACATGTAGATCTGTCCTACTTAGGGCTCACAGTCTAGGTAAGCAGGAGTAGGATTAAATCTACTTTTTGCAGTTGAGGTAACTGAGGCATGGAGACACCTGCTTCTCAATAGTTGTCATTATTAGGGGTAAAGCATTAGAAATCCTAGAATGGATTTTGAGAAGCAGCATCATCTAGTGGAAAGAGAATGGGCCTGGGAGTCAGAGGACCTGTGTTCTAATATTGGCTCTGCCACTGTCCTGCTGTGTGACCTTGGGCAAGTCACTTAACTTCTCCATGTCTGTCTAACTCATCTGTAAAGTGAAGATTAAGATTTGGAGCCCTATGTGGGACAGAGACTGTGTCTATCCTGATTACCTTACATCTACTCCAGAGTTTAGCACATAGTAAGCACTGAACAAATTCCATTTAAAAAACAAACAAGAACAGAACAAAACAAAGCAACAACAAAAAAACAGGTATCTGGGGGTTGGAAATTATTAAGAAGAATCTTTTAATTGGAAGAGCCGCATTGCTGATTGGAAAAAGCACAGACCTAGGACTAAAAGGACCTGGGTTCTAATACACTTCCCTGGTGTGTGACTTTGGGCAAGTCACTTAACTTCTCTATGTTTCAATTGTGAGCCCATCTTCTAGACTGTGAGCCCGTCATGGGGTAGGGAATGTCTCCATCTGTTGCCAAATTTTACTTTCCAAGTACAGTGTTCTGCACACAGTAAGCGCTCATTTAATGCGATTGTGTGAATGAATGAATAAAACTGTAAAATGGAAGATCCAAACCTGTTTCTTCTCCTACATATGCTGTCAGCCCCATGTTGGACAGGAACTGTGTCCGACCTTATTAACTCGTATGGGAACATGTCTACCAACTCTGTTATGTTGTACTCTCCCAAGTGCTTAGTACAGTACTCTGCACAGAGCAAGCACTCAATAAATACCACTGATTGATCATATCTACCCCACTGCTTAGTACAGTGCTTGACACATACTAAGCACTTAAATACCATAATGATAATTAATAACAAGTATTAGCAGTTTTATTGAGAATCAGACTCAGCCCTTACTTTTTGTAAATGACAACCACTTGGATAAGACCAGAAGGGCCTTTGTAAGGGCTTGTGATTGGATTTTAGGATTTTTTGAGAGCCTATCATTAGAAGAGGAACCCACTAACCCCTCCCATAAACAGCCCATTCAGTGGCTCTGCATCAGACTCACCATGTCATTGTCTTGAATGACAGACAAATCACTCATTTCTCCAGAGACCAAGAAGAGGGCACAGGCCTGCATACAGCACTAGGTCAGACAGCCAAAATGAAGTGGAGAGATGAGGTAATTATCCAGACGATTTAAAACATTTCTCTCCCCCAAAGAAAATGAACTACTGAGGGTGAAAATAGATTTTATTTCCTTTCTTTGATTTTAGTGAGCTATCTTAACTGGAAACAGCCACGGGCAGACTGGCTATTTACTCACTTTTTATACATTCCCCGAGGACAATTACCCAGTAGTCCTTTCCCCACTGAAACACTGGTTTGAGTTCTGAGCATGCTTGTGTGAGGGGTCATTTCTGTGAGAGGTTGCCAGAAGTGGGAGAATCTTTTTCCACCTCTCCCACCCCTTAAAATCATATTTTTGGATTCCCCCTCCCCTCGGCCCAGCACACTCACACAACGTCTTTGGTGCTTCTGCAGTCTCCGACTTCTATTCATTCATTCAAGGCCGCTACTGATTGTGCTGTTCTCTTCTGCCATTTGAAAAGAGTGAAACTCTTCAAGGATATCTCTAAGCATTTCCATTTCCTTTTTGCCAAAAGTAAGAATTTATTTAACTCATTTCTTTCATACCTGATACCTGTAGATCTTCATACATAAACACACACACACACTCCCACGCATGGCCAGACACGACAGTCTATTTAAGCTCCCTGCCAACGAGACCTCCGGAGCCTACAGATCCATTCAAGGCTAGAGAACAGGTGATTATGTATTTTTTCATGGCTCCCCTGATCAAATCAAATGTGAAATTAGCTGCAAGCATTTCAATCTATTTCCAGTAATGATGCTGAAAGTTATGGTGGCCGTGACGGATGCTTTCTGAGGAAGGTGCCAATTGAGTCTGGATCATGTGGTTGGAAACTTCAGGAGGGTTCCTGACCCCACCTGCCAGGAAAGTGATTAAAACATGTTCAGGTTAAGTGAAGATTGGTTGGGAAGTGGAGTGTAGGGGCTTTGAGGGTTTTTTTTTCTCTTTGGAAACAGCCAATCACTAACTACAAGGTTGCATCAGGTAATAATAAAGAACTGTTATAGGTAGGCATTTTCCAGTAATAAGCAAGAAATATATTGGTTTTTCTGAAGGGTGAAGAAAAACATGTTTCATCTCAAGCACAGGAAATGGGCAAGTTGGAGTTTAAAGAGAACCAAGGCAAATCAATCTTTGTGAATGTAAATTTGTAAGTAGTCATCACTGTGGGGAGTACTGATAGGTAGTTAGCAGTGTTTGGGAGTCATAAAGGAGCTATGAGGCAGCAGGATTTTATGGGAACTATGAGTCCTATGGACTGTAAGCTCTTTTAATTTTTTGGGGGCATTTATTAAGTGCTTACCATGTGCCAGGCCCCCTTCTAAGTTCCGGGGTAAATACAAGGTAATTAGGTTGGACACAGTCCCTGCCTCACATGGAATTCACACTCTTAATCCCCATTTTACAGATGCGGTAACTGAGACAAAGAGAAGTTCAGTGAGTACCATAAGGTCGAGGAGCCAGGATTAGAACTCATTTAATTGGTGATTAAATAAATCCTCCTGACTCCCAGGTCCATGGTCTATCCACTAGGCCATGCTTCTGCTCCTTCCTTGTCGGAAGGGATTGGGTCTACCAACCTTATTGTACTCTACTTTCCTAATCACTTAGTTCAATGTTCTGCATACAGTAAGTGCCCAATAAATATCATGGATAGATTGAGGCAGCCAGGTGGTCTTCAAGAAGATTTACTAGATCTGCTTGGTCCAAATCCCTGGGGCAGGATTAGGTCACTGTAAAGGCAATCCAGATGATTTAAAACATTTCTCTCCCCTAAAGAAAATGAACTGAGGGTGAAATTAGATTTTATTTCCCTTCTTTGATTTGAGTGAGTTATTTTGGTGCCAGAGTTCAAATGATTGCATCTTTTTAGTATTTTCTTTTTAATTTGTAATGAGAGGTCTATTCTTAGGGTGAAGAGGATTGGATAAATGCCTAGGACCTAGCCCTAAGGGGCTCCATACCTTCATGCAAATGGTCAGGGAGAAATCAGCCACTGAAACTACAAACTCATGGGTTTGTCTCACAGAGAAATATTTTGGGACTGAAACTATGAAACTGGAAAGTAGCATTTCCTCTTTCTTTCTCAAACTCTCCCAACAGAACCCCTTGCACCAGAGCTCTATCCTGACCCCTGTGGCTCATAAGAAAGGCCTCATGTTCTTTTACCATGTTTGATCAAAGGACCCAGCATCCGCTGAATCAGAATTGAGGCAACCAAAATGGAAGTGGCTGGAAATTTACTTCGGGAGGTTCGGTCAAGGAGCCCAGCTTAAGCTTGTCTGTTCCACAGGCATCCTGGAGTAGATAAGGAGGGAGTAAAAAAGGAGGAGCAACTCTCCTCTTTGGGAAATTCAACTCTTGGACTGATTGCAAGAGACTGTACACTCAGCTGGCAGGGTTCATATCTTAAGGAGGACCCAGGATATGTTCGTTGTCCATTTCCACTTCAGTAGAAGCAGTAAAAGACAGAGGAAATAAGAGACCACCAGATGAATCAGCAATGAGAAAAAATGCCTCCAAATGTTAGCTGGCTCCTCTTGGGAGACAGTAGGATGGTGGTACTTTTTTAACTGGATGGAGAATGTCAGATAACCCAAGTCTATCATTTTTCTGACCAGGCTGATGTCTGATCTGATTTCTTGAGCTTGCCAGTTTACTGAAGAAGTAATGTAGAGAGTATTCCAGACAAGTTTCAGGCTCTTGTTAACATATACAATAGAAAAATCCCAAGTTGTCCATCCAGAGTTACTGAAGTTGGTTGGCAACCTCTTGAGGAAGCAGCAACCCCAATTAGCCCCAAAGATAAATTATTTCTTGATCTCAAATATCATTACATAGGACGTGTTTTCCCTTTATGTTAGACACATGGGAAACAGAAGAGACCAATCCAAGAACTGATCGACTCAGGGAAAAATCACCTAATCAACCTTACTTAGCATCCACAAGGGCTTAATTTGAAGTGAAAGAGGTGCCAGGGTTCAGGCAATTACATATTTTTAACATTTTTAAATTTGTAATGACTTGGAGTGTGCAACGGTTTGATCATCATTATCAAGGACAATAATTCCACCGCACATTTAATCATAACTGGTTTATTTGAGAGAGCTGCCAACCAGTAGAATACAATGGGAGTGCTCAGTGTTTACAGAGTCTAAGATGTTTGCACATCTAAAGTATAGAGTGCATTTTCACTTTCAAAACTTATTTTCTCCATCTTTTACTACCTCTACTGAAGTGGAAATGGGCAAAGAGCATATCCTGGGTCCTTAAGGGTAAGCTGAAAGGTGACAGGGCTATGGACTGCCAACTCCAGGGGTGTCAGGGATGAGTGTTGGCATGTTGGCACAAATCCAGCTCTGGATTCCACCCTCAGAATGAGGACCTGGTCTGGCAAGTCACTGCTGAATCTTGTCTGTGTCTTCCAGAAGTAGATAGGTGCTTTTTAAATTATTATTATTTTATTGGGATTTGTTAAATGTTTACCATGTATTAGGCACCATGCTAAGTGTTGGGGTAGATACAAGATATTGTATGGTATTTTGCTTCCCCAAGCGCTTAGTACAGTGCTCTGGACACAGTAAGCACTCAATAAATACGATTGAATGAATGAAGGAATGAAAGATAATTAGGTTTAACACAGTCCTTGTTCCACATGGGGCTCAAAATCTAAGAGAGTGGGGGATTTAATCCCCATTTTACAGGTGGATTAACTGAGGCATGGAGAAGTTAAGTGACATACTCATGGTCACACAGCAGACAAGTGGCAATGCTTGTCAAGAGGGCCTTACAGTGCTGTCTCATTTTGCTGCATATGCCATAGCCAGAGAATAGACAGCTGAATAAATATTTAATCAGTGATTAAATAAGTAGACATATATAGATATATGTGTGTGTATATGTGTGAGTGTGTGTGTGTGTGTTTGTGTGTTGGTCTCCTCTGTCATAAGTTAAGTTTATTGTGGACAGGGAATATGTGACTTCTTAATTCTGTATTTCTCAAGTCCCTAGTTCAGTACACTGAATCAAGTACACTCTCGACAAATAAAGCTACTACTAGTACTGCTAGTACTACTATTGCTACTAATAGTATTACTGTTGCTACTCCTACTAAAAGTGGCTGAAGGAAAATACCCAAGTGCTGAGCTATGGATGCTCGAGGCCCAGCCTCCTTGTGTGAGTTCCTGTTTTTCCTGGACTGTGGTTAGCTCAACTCAAGCCACCTCTCAGTTCCTAGAACGAGATCCAAACCAGTAACTTTAATTAATCCTGAAGATCTTTGTCCTAAAAAAATCACAAGAATGTGAAATTTCTCCTCATTCTCCTATGTGGTCAGCTTCATCTGTTATGTCCACTAGACATGGAAAATTCCTTAATCAAAGGCGACTTGAGTATTTGGCCTAGTGGAATTTTTTTTGTGTGTTTCACGGTGTTGCCAAACCGCTGGTCTCTGTGATGGGTAGGGTAGGGAGACGGGAAGAAAAGCATTTTGGCAGTGAAAAGTTTTTGTTGCTAGTGGAACAATTCATTTTCCTTATTAAGAACACAGAGAATGTCCTTATCTTCTGCTACTGCTTCTGAGAAGCTGAAAATATAGAAGCAGAGGTGAAAATATGGTCTTTCCCTTTCACCCGCTGAGCCAGATGATTCAATTATCATTCAGGCACACCTATCAGCAATATATAAGAGAGTTAGAAATCTTACTCCTTATGATGGATACCATGGGATATTAATAACAGGCATAAAATTTTTAGGAATTCAGAGCTTATAAAAAAGTCCCCAAGATGAGCTTCAAACAGTCTTCTTGGAAATGCTCCTTTTTTACACCCTGGATTACTGAGGCTTTAACTGTTTGCCTCCGGAGGGATAGTGAATCAATCACACAGTGATATTTATTGAGCACTTATTGTGTGCAGAGCACAGTACTAAGGGTTTAAGAGAGTATAATAGAATAGAGTTGATAGACATGTTTCCTGCCCACACTGAGCTTAAAGGCTTACAGTCTAGAAATAAAAACCAACAGTGTAGTAGTAGAATTAATATAGTAGCAGTAGTAATAATTGTAGTAGAAATAGAAGTTATAATAATAGTAATAATAATAGTATAGTCGAACTACCAGTATTAGTAATAGTAGCATTTTTTGAGCTCCCACACAGTACAGTGCACTGTACTAGATACTTGGGAAGTATAGAATTAGCACTTAAATTAATGAGGGTGTTTATTGAGTCCTCACAATATACCAAGCACTTTACTAGATACAGGATAATCAAATCGGACACTGTCACTCCACAGGGTTCAAAATCTAAGAGTGTGGGAGAAGAGGTCTTTTATCCACATTCTACAGGTGAGGAAACTGAGGCCCAGAAAAGTTAAGTGACTTGTCTAAGGCCACACAGCAGGCAAGTGGCAGAGCTGGGAATAGTACCCATGTCTCCTAAATCTCAGTCTTGTGCTCTTCCACTAGGCAGAACAGCATAGCTGCCCACAAGGATCTTACACTGTAACAGAATATCTTCTCCACCAGAGGTAGGTTGCTCAGATCAAAAGCAGAGGTTGCTGACCCCTCCATTCCTCTTCTCCCAAAAAGCTAATCTCATCAACCAGTCTCAGCATGCAGTAGGTACACATGTAGCCATCTCCAGTTTATACTTAAGGAATCTAGAATTACAGTTTGGTTATGGGTTTATGACTGAGGAGAGGCTTTAAGAGATGGTAAAGGTGTTTAGAGAAGGAGTGTGGCCTGGAGAAGCAGCATGGCCTACTAGAAAGTGCACGGGATTGGGAATCAGATGACCTGGGTTCCAATCTCAACTCTGCTGCTTGTCTGCTGTGTGACCTTGGGCAAGTCACTTAACTTCTCTGGGCCTCAATTTCCCAATCTGTAAAATGGGGAATCAATAGCCTTTCTCTATCCTGCTTAGAGTGTGAGCACCCTGTGGGACAGGGACTGTGTCCAACCTCATTGATTTCTATCTTCCCCAGTACTTAGAACAGTGCCTGACACATACATAGTAAGTACTTAACAAATACCATTTAGATGATACACAGAAGGTGTGGGATTAAAGGTAGCTCTGAGCAGGGATCAGGAGGATTGGGTCCTAGTGTTAGCTGCTTTGTGACCTTGCCTAAATCACTTTTAATCTAAGGATATTTGTTAAGAGCTCAGTATGTGTCAGGCACACAAACTTAGCACTGGTGTAGATTTCAGCTAATCAGGTTGGTGACAGTCTCTGTTCTACATAGGGCTCACAGTCTTAATCCCTATTTTGCTGATGAAGGAAGTGAGGCCCAGAGAAGTTAAATGACTTGCCCAAGGTCACCCAGCAGGCAGGTGGTGGAGCCAAGTAACATCTCTGTTTCCTCACTGATTCCTCAGTGAACAGAGCACAGGCCTGGCAGTCAGAAGGACCTAGGTTCTAATCCTGGCCCTGCCACTTGTTTGCTATGTAACCTTGGGCATGTCACTTAACTTTTCTGTGCTTCTGTTACCTCACCTACAAAATGGGGAATAAGATCCTAAGCCCCATGTGGGATATGGACTGTGTCCAACCTGATTATCTTGTATCCACCCCAGCGCTTAGTACAGTGCGTGACACGTAGTAAGCACTCAACAAATACCCTAAAAAATACAAACTGGGCAGCACTCTGTTTCCAGCAGGATGGGATCTGGGAAAAATAGGAAGATGGGTCTAGGTCTGAAGATCAGTGTAGATCCATTAAAAGAGATACCCATCAGTGACAACAGATGAAAAAACCTTCAGAGCTCTTGGGTAAAAGGGTCTATATAAACCCATAATTACTACCACATCCATCAGGATGTATAGGTTATAGTTAAAGATCTCCAGAGAAAAGAATCACATTCAATCTCTGGTTTAGAGTTTAACTACCCTCAGGCAAGACTATGAGTCCAGCCTCCTGATTTCCAAAGTGGAAGTCCAGTCACTTTAGACCACACTCTTACCATCATAAATAAGATTGAGGTTGGAAATACTCCCAGCCCGTAGGCTGAGACTAGGAGTAGAGTCCGACCCTGTAGCTGGCAGGGCTGTTGACCCATGTGGTGATTTTCTGTTCCTGAGTGCTGTGTTCTTATGCTGCATTTTAATTGCATTATCCTTTAGGGCTTTTAACAGGAAGAAGCTACAGAAGAAAGAAAACGAGTTCTCTGTAGGGATCCCCAGCTTCGTAGCTCTCTCTTGAGTGGCTGCCTTGCATCTGTTTGAGACGGTTTGTTTTATTAATGTTTACTGGCCTACAGCGATCACAGGGATGTTAAAGATGCAATGTTAGCACAGCTCTGACATATAGATTTGTTTTCTATGAGAAAGAAATTAACGATCGGGAAGGATATTGAATTTCTGGCTGGTCTCCAGTTCTTGGCCCTCCACATGTAAAGATCAGATCATAGATGGATCCTGAGGGGAGCGAGTGGACCTCTCTGGGAGGGTACCCCAATTCTGGAAGGACAGGGAGCTGGGAAAGGAAGCCAGATGAGCTTAGGTCCAGAGGCTAATTAACAGAAGGATCATCTCTTCCACTTTCGCATATCCTCTCTCCAGTGAAGAATAATGAGCGGAGCCCAAGCAGAGATGGAGAGAGGTGATATCAATCGGTCAGTAATATTTACTGAGAAGCAGCATTGCATAGTGGATAGAGCATTGGCCTAGGAGTCAGAAGCACCTGTGTTCTAATCCTGGCTCTGCCACTTGTCTGCTGTGTGACCTTGGGCAAGTCACTTAACTTGCCTGTGACAATTACCTCAACTGGAAAATGGAGATTAATACTGTGAGTCCCATGTAGGATATGGACTGCGTCCACCTCAGCACTTGGGACAGCGCTGAACAAATAAGGAAGTGCTAAATATAAAAAAGAGGGGGCTTGCTCTGAGCACTTTGTTCTTAAAAGAGTACTAGACTTTGTTGACATGATCCCTGCCTCAAAGAGCTTACATTCTAGCAGGGGAGACAGGCACTAAAATAAATTACAAGAGGGGAAGCAATGGAGTTTAGAGATTTTTTTATGTTATTTGTCAAGATATGGGCAAATCTAAGATACGTTCACAAGTACTATGGATTGCAAGAAGGTTGGGTGACTCCTTAAGGGGTAGAATGCGTATGTGATGCAATAGGCTGGGGAGGTGATTATCCAAAGAAGGCTTCCTGGATGAGTTGGGCTTTTAGTTTGGCTTTGAAATGAAACAGTAAGTAGTCTGCGCTTGTGAAGGTGGAGGGAGTTATGATCAGGAGGGAAGATGTGAGCATGAGGTTAATGGCTGGAGAGACAAGATCGAGGCACAGTGAGTAGGTTGGGTTAGAGATGGGAAGCATGCAGGCTGGAATGTATAGGGAGAGAAGCAAAGATGAGTAAGAGGAAGAGAACTGATTGAGGGCCTTAAAGCTGATGGTGAGGAGTTTCTGCTTTATGTGGAGAAGGTTGGATAACCACTGGAGCTTCCTAAAGAGTGAGGAGAAGTTTGCAGAACACTTTTTTTGAAAAATGATCTAGACTGAAGAGTGAAGGGTGGACTGGAGAGGGGAAAGTAGAGGCAGGGAGATCAGGGAGGAGGCTGATGCAGTTGTCAAGGGAGGATATGATGTGTGCTTGAACCAGTGTGGTGGCTGTTTGGATGGAGAGGAAGGGGTGATTCTGGAGATTCTGAGAAATGGAAAAGCAGTTTGGCCTAGTAGGAAGGGAAGAGTCCTGCGAGACAGAGGACCTGGGCTCTAAACCTGGCTCCACAACTTCCCTGTTGTTTGACCTTGGACTTCAGTTTTCTCATTTGTAAAAATAGAGATCAGTATCTCCTCTTCCTCCTACTTAGAATGAACCCCATTTGTTCCTGACTCAACTAATTATCTTCTCTCTACCCCTGTACTTACTACTGTGGATGGCACATAGTAAGTGCTTAACCCAACCCATTATTATATGTAATATTTGCAACTGTAAAACTGCCTAGAAATCCCCTTGTCCAGGACCAGAATGTCCACTCTTTCACTCTAGCCATCACTATAGTCAACCTCTTCAATACCTTAGGTAAAATCTGCCTTCCTATCTCACCAGACAGATATAAATCAGGCAGGTCAGTTCAGTAGTGAGATTAAAGTGGAATTTGCAGATTTAGCCAGCCTGTCTCTGCCCGATCCCTGCCTCAGTCTCCGACCTCATCCACACTCCTGTCCCTCTCCCTCCCCCATCTTTATCTTGCCTATACCCAATCTTTCCTCCTGTGGTTGGCTCTGCTTCTCTTTCCTCCCATTCAGAGGAGATACTTCAGGGGAAAGACTAGTCTGCCGGACCACGGTGGTGGGGAAGACTGGCCTCTTTGTTAAAAGCCTTCTCAGAAATAGAGATGACAAGAGGTAGGCTCAGAAACAGAGTTGGATCCTAGGTGGGCTAAACCCATTGATGCAGCAAGGACCTTTCTTTAGGTGGAAACAGTCAGTGGGGTACATCGTCACCATTACACACACACACACACACACACACACACACACACCACACACGCACACACAACAATGTTCAGAATGTTAGTCTATTTGCACCTAACATTGAGAAGGAATCAATTAATCTATCACTGTTATTTAATGAACACTTACTGTGTGCAGGGCAGAGCTCTGAGTGCTTGGGAAAATGGAGAACACTCAGCTGGAACGACCATTCTTCTGACCCAGGAACAGCAATTAATCAATCAGTGGTATTTATTAAGCACTTCCTATCTGAAGAGCACTGTACTAAGCTCTTGGGAGTACAACAGGCTTAGTGGACAGTAGAGTTCATAGGCTTAACTAGGGAAGCAGCATGGCTTCGAGGACAAAGCATGGGCCTGGGAGTCAGAAGGACCTGGGTTCTAATCCTAACTCCACCATTTGTCTACTGTGTGACCTTGAGCAAGTCGCTTAGAACAGTGCTCTGCACATAGTAAGCACACAGACAATAAATAAGATTGAATGAATGAATGTGGAACAGGGACTGTGTCCAACCTGATTACCTTATAACTACCCCAGTGCACAAAACTGTGTGCCACATAGTAAGTGCTTAACAAATGCCATCACTTTTCACTATGAAAAGCATAATGCTTCTGTACTATGAAAAGCAGCACTGCTTAGTGGAAAAAGCATGGGCTTGGAAGTCAGAAGTCATGGGTTTTAATCCCGGCTCCGCCACTTGTCAGCCTTGTGACTTTGGGCACATGACTTAACTTCTCTTTGCCTCAGTTATCTCAACTGTAAAATGGTATAAAGACTGTGAGCCTCACGTGGGACAACCTGATGAACCTGTGTCTGCCCCGGTGCTTAGAACAGTGCTTGGCACATAGTAAGCACTTCACAAATACTATCATCATTATTATTTTTATTATTGTTATTTGATTTATTAAGTACAGGAGCTAGTGGCCAAGGGAACATAGAAAGTCATCTCTCTGGGATGATTAGGTAAATTCAGTGGAATGGATTTGGTAATTTTTGAAGCTCTTCAGAAATGTTTATGATGGTGAGTCTCCTGCAATTAGGGATACTAAACCCCTTAAGCCTAGAAGGCAACATCTAACTTCACCATTGCCCCACTAAGTTGTCCTTCTGCCTAATTGGATTACCTGTAGAAGGAGGGATGGATATTTATCTTGTGAATAGAGCCTACCTCCCCTCCCGTATCATTAAGTTGTTATACTGTACTCTCCCAACCACTTAGTTAAGTGCTTTGCACACAATAGGCACTCAATAAATACAATTGAATGAAAGATGGACTGAGTTGAGACAAAATTCTGGTCTGATTTACTGGTCTTGGTGATTGGAAGATCAATATCAAAGCTTCTGGGCCTAATATCTCACTTTCTCCAGGCTGTGAGTCAGAGGTCATGGGTTCGAATCCTGGCTCTGCCACTTGGCAGCTGTGACTGTGGGAAAGTCACTTAACTTCTCTGTGCCTCAGTTACCACATCTGTAAAATGGGGATTAACTGTGAACCTCACGTGGGACAACCTCATCACCCTGTATCTACCCCAGTGCTTAGAACTGTGCTCTGCACATAGTAAGAGCTTAACAAATACCAACATTATTATTATTATTATTACTGCATTATGTAGCATTTATTTGGCACTCACTATATGTTCGTTACTGACCTGGACATATGAAGTGTCCTACCCTGGTGTTTACAGGCTGAATATGCACCTGATTATGTGGTGGGGAAGGTAAGATGGGGTCTGGGGGTGGGGGTTTACCCTAGAGAAGACTATGGAGAGGGTAGATGTGAATTCACTCCTGTTCACAGATAAATCACTCTTGTTCCAGCTGTGACCTCTCTCTGGCTCTCGCTGAGCTCTGGATAATTGAACCTGTGTGCCAGGCACCCTTTTTTAATCTGGTCCAATCAATTGCAAATGTTACAGGCTGTAATTACCTAGGGAACTCCTGGAAAACTAATTAATGCACAACACTCACAGTAAATTATACCTTTCCTTTGACTTTATGTAGCAGAAAACTGTTTTCAGAGGAGGGAGAGGAGTGTGCTTAGCTCAGGCAAACACTGGTCCCAAGATCTTTTGCTCTTCATTAGGACTGCGACATCCTTGGCAGCGATCGGAGGCAGCAGCAGGCCTGGTGGCTGCTTTGGGCCCCTTCAACTCTGCCAGCCACATTTTCAAGGGTCAGCAATACCCTCATTAAGCATCGTTCCCCCCCAAAGAGAGCCTTGGTGAGGCAAATTCCAGCTCCCGTTGTGGGTGGTTGTATGTCCAGTTAGTTGAGACTGACCTGCCTGCCTGGAAGAATGGTGTCTCTGTGAGTTGGGCCTTGATGATTTCAGCCTTGATAACCTCAGCCTTGATACCATTCAATAGTCTTTTAGAACCTTTATTACTCTGCCATCTCTCTCCTAGCTGAGCCCAGCTCCCGCTTAGCCTGCCAGGATCCTTGCCTGTGTGGGCATAGCCAGGCCTGATCCCTGGGCAGAGCTAACAGAGCACTCAGTCGATCAGTCGTATTTACTGAGCGCTTACTGCGTGCAGAGCATGTACTAAGTGCTTGGGAGAGTACAATATAGCAATAAATAGACACATTCCCTGTCCACAACGAGTTCCCCTGAACTGCAAGGAAAGAGACTGGCTGATAAATTGTGATGCCCCATCTCCTAATGTGACTCCAAGTTTACCCCTCTTCTTTTTTGAAGCCATTTGATGCATTAAGGCCCTGTCCCGACATGGGGGTGGCTGCAGGCCAGAGGGAGAGGTATATAGATCTGGCTCTATTGGGTATAGGGGTGGAGGAAAGTTACCCGTTCCTATCACCCAGCAATATCTCTTGGTGAGTGGTTATTTACAAGGCTAGAGTGAATAATCCAGAAATGGGCTAGAACCCATATGACACACGGAAAAGGATAGAAAGCCAAGGACAGAGACAGCAGTCCTTGACAATCCCCCTTGGGAGGAGATAATCCAGGCAGAGTCTGTTCCTGTCCAA
This sequence comes from Ornithorhynchus anatinus, assembly GCF_004115215.2. Taxonomy (NCBI): domain Eukaryota; kingdom Metazoa; phylum Chordata; class Mammalia; order Monotremata; family Ornithorhynchidae; genus Ornithorhynchus; species Ornithorhynchus anatinus. The sequence goes on from NC_041732.1 coordinate 20,072,264, forward strand.
CAGGGTTGCGTATGGCCATGCCATTTATCAGCTTTGAACCTGCCGTCTAAGCCTTACACAACTGCGACTTAGAGCTATTGCTCCAAAAGGACTGGGAAATCCCCCTGGAGAGGTTGTGGACCTTTGATTTTGTGATTAGAGAGAAAAGCCCCGAGTAAAGACCAAAAATTACACTCTTATTTACTTGAATCAAAGAGCCCGATAAAATGTGGCACTTATGCAACTGGTCTCTCGGGATCCATAAAAGATTTCCCTTTCCAGCAGCTCTGAAGATAAACCCCACCCACCTCCAGGTGTGGGCACCTTTTCCAGTGATGGCATCCATATTTGCTAATCCACTGCTGCCCTCCCCAACCCTTATACTACATTAGCCAAAACAGGTATGTGGCTACAGGCAATACAGTTTCCAATGCTACCCAGTTTCCACCCAAATGTATATTGAAACTGAACCATGAGAGCACAAAGAGAGACAACACTCATTAGCTTTCATTTAAGCCCTTTGCCTGATTAATTAAGACCTCCAGGAATGTGCCCATATGTTTGGAAAGTTTAGGTGGTGAGAATTCAGGTGAGATGGTTTTCATTGTCTTTTTTTTTTAATAGTATTCATTAAGCACTTACTATGTGACAGGCACTGTAGTAATCACTGGGGTAGATACAAGCTAATCAGGTTGGACACAGTCCATGTCCCACAAAGAGCTCACAGTTTTAATCCCTATTTTATAGATGAGGTAACAGAGGAACAGAGAAGCTAAGTGTATTGTCCAAGGTCACACAGCAGACACTTGGCAGAGCCAGGATTAGAACCTAGGTATTTCCGACTCCCAGACCTGTGATCTATCCTCTAGGTCATGCTGCTACTCAGCAAGAAACCATCAGAACATGGAACCAGAGTGCAGAGAGGGATGGATTCCTGGAGGGATTGTCTAGGTTGAACTAACTTCGTTTCAGGCTACCTCTGATAACTGAATGAATCTCTCCAGCACCCAGGACAGGCTGATGATCACCTGTTCCTAATTCCATTCTCCCTCTTAGTATGATGCTTTGCACATAGTAAGCACTTAATGAATACCACTACTATTATTACTACTTCATCACCAATTTGTCTAAGAGGAGAGAGGCAGATTGAAATTTTCCAGTATCTCTTTCGTGCCCTTTCCAATACAAGATCCGATGTCTTAGGCAGTAGCCTTTCAAATAACCACTCACCAAAAGTCCAGATTAGGGCTGAGTGGAGGAGAGGAGGTAGCTGACTGTGGTCATTTTTCTGGTTTGATATCAGACATTTTGGTGTTTAGCAGATCTGTCCACTGTTCAGTCCTCAGTATGCATTTTCCTCAGGTGGAAAAAATCAATAAATACGATTAAATAAATGAATGAAAGGAAACCCTGAATTCACTGTGGCACAAATTTCCTTCTTCCTAGGCGAATCTGAATTGTAATTCAAGACTTTAGCTGTCTTCTTCCTGCTTATGACTTCTCAGGACCCCCGGCCCTCCCAAAAAGGATTTCATTATAGTAATGATGGTATTTGGAGCTTACTAAGTGTCCAGCACTATTTTAAACACTGGGGTAGATTAAATTCAATCAGATTGGGCATGGTTCCTGTCCCATATGGGGCTCACTGTCTAAGTAAGAGAGCAAACAAGTATTGAATTCCCATTTCACAGATGAGGAAACTGAGGCACAGAGAAATTAGTCACTTGTCCAAGTTCACACAGCAGGCAGAGCTGGAATTAGAACCCAATCCTCTGACTCCCAAGTCCGCACTCTTTCCTCTAGACTACCTTGCTTCTTTAGCAACAATATATACGAATTATCTTTAAACCTCAGGAAGGGATGTAAGGACAAAACAACCGAAGACAAAGCTGTTTCTGGGTTAGAACAGTGGCACATCCATCCAAAATGGAAGAGAACCCTTGGAAGTTGCCTCTATAGACATTCATCCCTGATTTAGGATGTAGCATCTAATATCCTTAACTTTCACTCTAGTAACTCATTGGGAAGTGCTTGTCTAGGCATTTTACCACAACTATTAATCTTGGTTTGCACAACTTTGATCAAGGGCCTGGGCATCAGAAGACATAATCTTAAATCCCAACTCTGCTACTGGTTCTGCTGAGTGACCTCGTTCAAGTCAAGTGCCAAAATTTCCTCATCGATCCATTGAGGGCTTTAATAATCGCCTCTCTCCAACTAATGTTGCTATTTGAAGGATAAAAGAGATAGGTAATCGAAAAGTGCTTGTAGAAAAATAGAAGTACCATAGAAGGTATTCATGAATTCCTATGCTTACCAACCACTGCGTGATGTTGTTGATTCTGAACGCATCCCTTTCCAACTGCAATGCAACCTCCTTGTCCTGGGATGAGGAGATTCGCTAAATGATTTGGCCAATTTCCTAACATGTCCCTTCTTAGCTTTCATCTTTCCAGGCCAAAGAGTCAATGGCATTTACACCAGGATTTTGTAAACTCTAATAATTTTCTGCCATTCCACCAGGTTGTAGTCTGTAAGATCCTTTTGGACTGTGAGTTCCTTGTGGGCAGAGACTGTATCAACCAACTTTATTATGTTTTACTCTCCCATATGCTTAGTATAATCCTCTGCACACAGAAAGCACTCAATAAGCACCAGGGATCAATTCATAAATTTGTCAGGCTCAGATACCCCATCAGTCTCTGAGCAGGTTGTTTGGAACATCAGCAACAAAGGAGATTAACCCGGTGAATCCCTCAAAATTTCTGGGAAAAAAGCAATCCCAAGTGGTCAAAGCTGGGGTAACAATGAATTTCTGGGTCAGTGTGCTGAGTATTCTTGGTGAGAAAAGCAGCATGGCCTAGTGCGCACAGCGAAGACCTGGAAGTCAGAAGGACCTGGGTTCTAATTCCAGCTCTGCCATATGTCTGTTTGGGCATTTCTCATTTCTCACGTCATTTGTTTGTGTCTCAGTTACTTCATCTATAAAATGAAGTGGGGACTGTGTCTGATTATGTTGTATCTACCCCCGAGTTTAGTTCAATGCCTGGCACATAGTAAGCACTTAGCGAATTCATTGTATATATAGATATAGATACACTCTGCCTGACCTCATTATCGAGTAAATACCCCAGTGTGAGTACAGTGCGTGGCACAGAGTAAGCACTTTACAAATACCACAGTTCTTACTAGTAAACTGGGTTTCACTAGCAGCTGGCTCACAGGGCCTGGGGCATAGCAGTGTTCCACATGAAGATGGATAAATGGTCAGTAAATGCTGTCAGTGTGTGGGCAACTTGCCAGACTGGTCAATTGAGGATCAACTACCCAGAGAAATGGCAAAAGGGAATCTATTTTTCTCCTGTTAATATGCAGCCTTGAAGGAAAAGATCAGTTGAAGGAAATATTGCTTCTCTTTTAAAATGGGAAAGTGGAAGAAGTGCAGGATGTGGGGAGGTGGGGCTGGGAAACATCATTTGATCAGCAAGAGTCATCAAGACCTGTGGAATGTTAATTACTCAGTGGGGCAGCTGTCCCATGAGCCTTGGTAACTCCCGAAACCAGGAGTGTTGCCTCGGAGGTTAAAGCGAGAACAAATGCAAAGAAATCCACAAAGCCAGTTTCAAAAAGCATCCCTCAATCTATCGATCAATCGTATTTATTGAGTGCTTACTGTATGCAGAGAACTTTACTAAGTGCTTCAGAGAGTATGAAATAACAGAGTTGGGAAGCACATTCCCTTCCCACAATGAGCTTACCAGCAAGAGGGGAATGTCAAAGAATACCATGGGCTGGGTTTTGTGGTTTTGTGCACCCTGTTAGAGTGTGCAGGGTAACTCAGCATGGCAGAAAGCTTTCTTTTCCCAATGGAGGAAATAAAAAACACAGAACAAATGAAACAAAAACAGCATAACTAATTAAGATGGTCACATCTCCATAAATATGCAAATGAAAAATCAAAAGAAAGAAATTCTATTTATCACATCATAAAGTTGTAAATTGCTATGGAGGCTCCTGTAGGCTGGCATGTAAAGACTGAAAGATGAGGGAGTAGATTTTTTGAAGAAAGATTCTGAAAGTGTGCTTTACGTGTGCCTCAACACATGTGTGAGTCTGAGGTCGAGTTTCCTTTGTTAGCGATGTGATATTTTTCCAACATATTTTCACACTCTATTCCCAGTAACAAGTTGAGCATCTTACGTTTCTGTTTTCTTTGTTTTTGTGTTTTGCCCTGAGATCAAGGTCTCTTCCTTCTGCTTCTCTTCAGTAAGACAATACCATTATGCTTTGGTTAATGTATCAGCTATTTGTTGTCTTCCATGCTCATTCATGGAAAAAATTAAAAGAAGCATGGCCTTAGAGATAGAGAACAGACTTTGGGAGTCAGAAGACCTGTGTTCTAATCCTGGCCCTGCTAGTTGCCCGCTGTGTGAACTTTGGCCAATTGAATAACTTCTGTGCACCTCCACTCCTTCATCTGTAAAATAGAGAGAAAATACCTGTTTTCCCTCCTTCTTAAGTCTGTGGGTCCCATGTGGGACAAGGACTACGTCTGACCTTAGTATCCAATACCTATCCTGTTGCTCAGAACACTTCTTGCTACATAGTAAATGCTTTACAAATACCACTATAATTAATATCATTAATAAAATAGAGTGACAGGGAAAGAAGTAATCATACCAGTGCAGCCAGGGTTGTTCATTAAAGTACCTTTCCATATTCATGGCATCCTGAGAGAATAAATCCAAGCATGAGGAAAAGTAAGCAAGCATCTCCTAATGACTTGGGCAACTTTCTCTCCCCAAGAGTGGCCAGGACTGTATCTGATCTCCTTATAAATAGTCCACTGCAGTGTTTAGTACAGTGCTTTGCATACAGTAAGTACATACAAAATATCACCACTTACAAAATATCACCACTGTTATTATTCTAAGACAAATTCTAATCTGCTCTATGGGACTAACCAGTGAAAAGAGCCCAGAACTGGGAGTCTGAAAGCCCGGGTTCTACATTTTGCTCTGTCCCTTGTCTGCTATCTGACCGGCACATCACTTAACTTCTCTGTGCTTCAGTTCCCTATCTAAAATAGAGATTCAATACCTGTTCTCTTCCCTCTTAGGCTGTGAACCTCATGTGGGACAGAAACAGTATGATCCAATTGAATTTTATCTTCCACAGTGTCTGTTACTTAGTAAATGATAAATATCACAATCATTATTATTGTTATTATTATCAATACTATTACTAAAAGTAGTAGTAGTATTGCTACTATTCATTCATTCAATAGTATTTATTGAGCACTTACTAAGTTCAGAGCACTGTACTAAGTGCTTGGGATGTACAATTTGGCAACAGATAGAGACATTCCCTGCCCAATGACAGGCTCACAGTCTAAACTGAGGAGACAGACAGTAAAGCAAAACAGAACAAAACAAGACAAGACAACATTATCAAGATAAATAGAATCAAGGAGATATACACCTCATTAACAAAATAAATAAGGTAATACATAATTTAAAGTATTAATAATAATGATAATGATAATAGTGATGATAATGGTGGTATTTGTACTACTTCTACTACTACTACTAATGATAATAATAACCATCCCAAGCTCCTAAACCTTGGCAAACGAGTGGCATTCTCCACATGGAGGCTGTTGAGAAGGCACATCAGTAACTTTTCCTTTCCAAGTCCGGTAGGTAGAAAGGAGAGGATCTTGGGAAGGATATCATTTTGACACTGGGTTTCCAGATGACAGATATAGTCAAAGCAACAAGGACGCTGAATGCATTCCATGAAGATGGCCGACATGGTTGCTTACTCAACCACTTGCAGTTTGTTGTTCATGTCCACCTCCATGTTCATGTTGATTGATTTTCACATTCCCCCTTACAAAATTCCCAATGCCCCTACATTTCTCCAGCTCAGTATTCTTTCTCTTGATGGTGGCAACACCAAAGGGTGTTTAGAGGAAGAGAATGAAAGTTGTCGTCCCTGTCATCTAACCTCTTGGTAAGAATCTAGCCCCTTCTTGAAAAATAATTATGCACTTGTTAAGCATTTACTACATTCCAAGCACTAAGTGTTGGGGTGGTTAAAAATTAAACAGGTTGGACACAGTCCTCATTGGGTTTACAGTTTTGATCCCCATTTTACAGATGAGGTAATTGAGGCACAGAGTGGTGAAGTGACCTGCCCAAGGTCACCCAGCAGGCAAGTGGTAATTATCAGAGCTGGGATTGGAACTCAGGTCCTCTGACTCTCAGGTCCATGCTCTACCCACTAGGTTACGCTACTTCTCAAGCTTCAAATTCATTCATTCAATCGTATTTTTTGAGCACTTACAGTGTGCAGAGCACAGTACTAAGTGCTTGGAAGAATACAATACAACACTAAATTTACATATTCCTGGCCCACAACAAGTTTACAGTCTAGACTGGAAAAGACATATTCTCTGTCTCCAAATCCTCCTGAGTTAACAAATCCCATGTAGTTTGGGGTGCAGAAGGTTTTCCTTTCTCTTGTTTGAACCCAATCAGCTTTAAGCTTCAGTGGGTGCCCCTTCATCCTGGTGCATGATGGGATTTGCTGCTAATGATAATAATAACAATAAGAATTGTGGTGTTTATTAAATGCTTAATATGAGGCAGACGCTGTATGAACTTAGTACTAGATACAAGCAAATGGGGTTGGTCACAGTCCCTCTCCCACATGGTGCTCACAGTCTTAATCCCCATTTTGCAGATGTGTTAAGTGAGGCACAGAGAATCTAAGTGACTCGCCCAGTATCACACAGCAGATAAATGGCAGAGCCGGGATTAGAATCCAGGTCTTTCTGACTCCCAGGCTTGTGCTCTATCCACTAGGCCAGGCTGACCACCCTCTCAACAATTTTCATGATTCTGTCAATTTCATTCTTGTCCCCTCTTGTGCACAGTGCCTTACCAGGTGGAAGAGTCCTGGTTTTTACTTGATAAAATAGTCACCTTATATTTCCCTCAGTTTCTCCTCTCATATTTTCCAGGCAGAATTTCATTGTCCCATCTTCTCACTTCCCTTTCAGCCAGTTGTGTTGTCTTTCTGCTCCATACTCAGCCCTCTACTTTTCTTCTATCTTTCTCTTATGGCATCTTGCTTGGTCATTTATTTACTACATTCTAAACCCCTTGAATGCAGAGATTGTGTCTACTACGGTATTGCATTCTCCCAAGAACCTTATATAGGGCTCTGCACACATTAAGTGCTCAGTAAATACTATTGATTGATTAATTGATTATCCCTTTGGCTCTTCACGGAGGTGGAGAAGATCCAGAAAAGGGTAAACCTTTTTGTATATTGAAGAACAAAAGGAGACAATCACAGAACAGGAAAATAAAAGGAGACGATTTCCCCCGAGTCTGTCATGCAACACCAGCAATTTACACTATTCCCAAGCACTTTACAAAATCAAAACCTGTTGGCTTGAAGCACTCCAAGCCCAGAGATACACTTTTTCAAGAGATTGTGAACACTACTGATATTGTTTTTGTCACGTCATATACTTGCTTAGACTTTCCAATCCTCCTGACCCAGTTTCCTGAGCAAGCTGCAGTGAATCTAGGATTACATATGAAGAAGCAGGATTCATTTATTTGATTTAGAGGCACGCAGATTACACTGGGGTGTGGAAGATTGCAGTTAATCCATCAGTGGTATTTACTGAGTGCTTACTGTGAGCAGAGCACTTAACACTTAAGAGAGTGAATACAACAGTTGCTTTTCCTGCAAATCCAAAGTGACTGAGAACAGATATTTAGAAGCACAGTGAGGAGAAGAGAGGTAAAGATGTGGGAAGATGACAGTCCCTTTCAGTTTGCAGAATCTTCCAAACTGCTGGTGAGTCTGATGCTACGATGGAAAGAGAGCCCCCAGTCCAATCTTGACTTGCCAAATGAAAACAAATTCACTCATCTCATGCATGGGAAACACCTCCTGACCTTTTCTCAGAATTCAGTTTAGATGCCAACAGTTTTTCTGTGCTTAAAAACACACAATCTGGGAATTTCAGTGCCTAGTCTAGTTCCCCTCTAGACTGTAGGCTCTCTGAGGGCATGGAAGTGTCTACCAACTCTGTTGTACTCTACCAAATGCTTAGGTCAATACTCTGCAAACAGTAAAAGAAAAGCATTGATGATGAAATTAAGAGACTGCTTTTCAATATTTCCTTTCCTAAGCCTCACTGGAGAGCATTTCCTGTGAGAAGTCATATTTTGCAGAGCAGGATCCTGAATGGGTTTATCCACAAATGTGAACAACTCCTTTCCTATGAGTGGGTTCTGGATTCTTAGGGTTACCATGTTGACAGGAAGTTTTTACTTGGGACATTTTAAATGGAATCATTCATTTAATCATATTTATTAAGCGCATGCTGTGTAAAGAGCACTTTGCTAAGCACTTGGAAAGTACAATTCAGCAATAAAGAGAGGCAATCCCTGCCCACACTGGTCTTACAGTCTAGAAGGGGGAAGACAGACATCAAAACAAGTAAATAGGCATCAATATACATAAATAGAATTATAGGTATATACATATCAAAACAACCAGCGTCAATATAAATAAAAGAATTATAGATATATACATATATACATAAGTTCTGTGGGGTGGGCAGATGGGGGGAAAAACAAAGGCAGTGAGTAGAGGTGATGCGGAAGGGACGGGGGATGAGAAAAGGGGAGCTTAGTCTTGGAAGGCCTCTTGGAGGAGGTGAGTCTTCAGTAGGGACTTTGAAGAGCGGAAAAGTCATTGGCGGATGTGAGGAGGAAGGACGTTCCAGGTCAGAGGTAGGACATGGGCCAGGGGTCGATGGCGGGACAGGTGAGAATGAGACACAGTGAGAAGGTTAGCACCAGAGCAGCAGAATGTGCAGTCTGAGATGTAGAAGGAGAGAAGGGAGTTGAGGTAAGAGGGGCAAGGTGATGAAGAGCTTTGAAGCCAATAGTGAGGAGTGAGAATCACAAGAAACTTCACTTGAAAGCTAATTATGGACCAAATCCTGGGAAACACAATGACTTCCCGGGGAATCTCAGAGAAAAATATAAGCAAATTAGCAAGGTCATTTCTGGGTCAGCCTCACAGTCCAGCAGTGATCTCATCTTGCACAGCAGCACTGGGGCCCTTGAAGACCCGTGGAGAACCAGTGTGGCCTAGAGGAAACAGCATGGGCCTGGGAGTCAGGAGGCCTGAGTTCAAATGCCAGTTCAGCTACTCACCTCCTTTGTGAGTTTGGGCATGTCACTTCTCTGTGCTGTGCTTCAGTCTCCTCGTATGTAAAATGTGGAATAAATGCCTGAGATTGAGCCCATTACACCATGAGAACCTCACTTGAGGCAAGGACTGTCTCTGAGCTTGGCATAGTGGATAGAATACGGGCTTGGGATTCAGAGGTCATGGTTCTAATCCCTGCTCTGCGATTTGTCTGCTGTGTGACCTTGGGTAATGAATGAATGAATTTCACTTCTCTGTGCCTCAGTTACCTTATCTGTAATATGGGCATTGAGACTGTGAGCCCTACAAGGGATAGGGACTGTGTCCAATCCAATTTGCTTGTAAATACCCCATTGTTTAGTACAGTGCCTGGCTCATAGTGAGTGCTTAACAAATGCTGTAATTATAATTATTATTATTTCCCCAGAGTTTTTCACATAGTTCACACTTATTTTATATCACATTGTTTTTTGAAGGGCTAGTGTGCTGGTTACCTCTTCCGGGACATCCAGAAGCAGTATGACGGTCCAGGTCGGGTCCCAGGCGCCGGGGTGGCGTTCCGCGGACCCGGCCTCCACCTGTCGTGTGTCCCCGCTGCCGAGGCGGGTGGCAGTTTTTTCACACCAAGGGTCAGAAATGTGTGCGGAGATTTTCGGCGACGCGTTTTTTGGTGGGACTTAGTCTCTGGCGCGACCTCTCTGAGGGTGTCTTTCGTGAGCCGGGAACAGCGAGGAGCGGGTCCTACCCCCGCCTGGCAGCCCGGGCTGCCCAGAGCTCTAGACCCTCCTCTGCCGGGACGCTGTCGGCCGACCCGCTTCCTGATGGCCTAGGGTGTCGGAGGTCCCCGCCGGGGCGGAGAGTGGCCGGGGGGAGTGTGCGGGGTAGGTGGCTGTGTGTGTGTGTGTGTGTGTGGGCCTGTGACCCGTTCGTCCCAGCGCGAGCCGGCTTCCCCACCACCACCACCACCCCTGCCCCCGCCGCCCCACCTCTCTCCCCCGCGGGACCTAGTCGCTTCGCGGCCTTGCCCGCTCGAAGGACCCGCTGGGGCGTTTATCCTTTCCTGCCTTAACTCTGCCCTCTCCTCCGCCAGGCAAAGCTTCTTCTCCTCCCTCATCGACACCCATGCCCGTCACCCCCGCCGATTGTTCCGGACCTTTAACTCTCTCCTTAGGCCCCCTGTTCCTCCCCCTCCCCCATCTCTCACCCCTAATGATCTGGCCACCTATTTCCTCACGAAAATCAACACGATCAGGTCTGAGCTCCCCAAAGTCACCCCTCCGCCTCTCCCCTCCCCCCCAACAACCCCCTCCCCTACTTTCCCATCCTTCCCTGCAGTATCCTCAGAGGAGATCTCCTCCCTCCTCGCAAGTGCCACCCCCTCCACCTGCGCCTCGGACCCCATTCCCTCTCACCTTCTTAAAACCATCGCCCCTGCCCTCCTCCCTTCCTTAACTTCTATTTTTAACCACTCAATCTCCAAGGGCTCCTTCCCCTCTGCCTTCAAACACGCCCATGTCTCCCCCATCCTAAAAAAACCCGCTCTTGACCCCACTTCCCCCTCCAGTTATCGTCCTATCTCCCTACTACCCTTCCTTTCCAAAATCTTAGAACGAGTCGTCTACAATCGATGCCTAGAATTCCTTAACTCCCATTCTCTCCTAGACCCCCTCCAATCTGGCTTCCGTCCCCTCCACTCTACCGAGACTGCTCTCTCTAAGGTCACCCATGACCTCCTTCTTGCCAAATCCAATGGCTCCTACTCCATTCTGATCCTCCTTGACCTCTCTGCTGCCTTTGACACTGTCGACCATCCCCTCCTCCTCCATACCTTATCTCACCTTGGCTTCACGGACTCTGTCCTCTCCTGGTTCTCCTCTTACCTCTCTGGCCGATCATTCTCGGTCTCCTACGCTGGAGCCTCCTCCCCCTCCCATCCTTTAACTGTTGGAGTTCCGCAAGGGTCAGTTCTTGGCCCTCTTCTGTTCTCCATTTACACTCACTCCCTCGGTGAACTCATCCGCTCTCACGGCTTTGACTACCATCTCTACGCAGATGACACGCAGATCTACATCTCCGCCCCTGTCCTCTCCCCCTCCCTTCAGGCTCGCATCTCCTCCTGCCTCCGGGACGTCTCCACCTGGATGTCGGCCCGCCACCTAAAACTCAACATGAGCAAGACTGAGCTCCTCATCTTCCCTCCCAAGCCCGGTCCGCTCCCAGACTTCTCCATCACCGTGGATGGCACGACCATCCTTCCCGTCCCGCAGGCCCGCAATCTCGGTTTCATCCTTGACTCGTCCCTCTCGTTCACCCCACACATCCTATCCGTTACCAAGACCTGCCGGTTTCACCTCTACAATATCGCCAAGATCCGCCCTTTCCTCTCCACCCAAACGGCTACCTTACTATTACGGGCTCTCGTTATATCCCGGCTAGACTACTGTGTCAGCCTTCTCTCTGACCTCCCTTCCTCCTCTCTCGCCCCGCTCCGGTCTATTCTTCACTCCGCTGCCCGGCTCATCTTCCTGCAGAAACGATCTGGGCATGTCACTCCCCTTCTTAAACAACTCCAGTGGTTGCCTATCGACCTCCGCTCCAAACAAAAACTCCTCACTCTAGGCTTCAAGGCTCTCCATCACCTTGCCCCTTCCTACCTCTCCTCCCTTCTCTCTTTCTACCGCCCACCCCGCACGCTCCGCTCCTCTGCCGCCCACCTCCTCGCCGTCCCTCGGTCTCGCCTATCCCGCCGTCGACCCCTGGGTCACGTCCTCCCGCGGTCCTGGAACGCCCTCCCTCCTCACCTCCGCCAAACTGATTCTCTTTCCCTCTTCAAAACCTTACTTAAAAATCACCTCCTCCAAGAGGCCTTCCCAGACTGAGCTCCTCTTCCCCCTCTACTCCCTCTGCCATCCCCCCTTTACCTCTCCGCAGCTAAAGCCTCATTTTCCCCTTTTCCCTCTGCTCCTCCACCTCTCCCTTCCCATCCCCACAGCACTGTACCCGTCCGCTCAACTGTATATATTTTCGTTACCCTATTTATTTTGTTAATGAATTGTACATCGCCTTGATTCTATTTAGTTGCCATTGTTTTTATGAGATGTTCTTCCCCTTGACGCTGTTTAGTGCCATTGTTCTTGTCTGTCCGTCTCCCCCGATTAGACTGTAAACCCGTCAAACGGCAGGGACTGTCTCTATCTGTTGCCGACTTGTTCATCCCAAGCGCTTAGTACAGTGCTCTGCACATAGTAAGCGCTCAATAAATACTATTGAATGAATGAATGAATATGACTTAGTGGAAAGAACATGGGGCTGGGAGTCAGAGGATCTGCAGTCTAATCCCAGGTCCACTACTTGTCTACTGTGTGACCTTGGGCAAGTCACTCAATTTCTCTGTGTCTCAGTTCCCTCATCTGCAAAAGGTGGATTCAGTACCGGTTCTCCCTCCTACTTAGATTGTGAACTCCATGTGGGTCCTGATGATCTTGTATCTACCTCAGCAGTTAGTACACTGGTTGGGACATGGTAAGCATTTAACAAATACCACAGTTAATGACAGTTAAAACCCTATCAGTTGTTCCTTGGTTCAACACAACTTGGGTCTCTTTCCATTTCAATTTACTGAAGTTCCCTTTCCCTACTCAGTGGTCAGGGAAAAGTCAAGAAGGGCAGAATTTCTGAGTCTGGCTCTTTAGGAGTGGAAGACATAGTTAGGTCTTCCAAAATAAATAAAGACCGGGCTCAATTTTCATAGAGGAGTGCTGTGGTTCTGAAAACAGTGACCCAGTGGGGAAAGTTTGCTGTATTGCTGGAAAAAAGAGGGGTGTAAGGAGCAAATATTTGGCTTTCCTAAGTCTGGGTTCTGGAAGCTACTATTCTCCCCTGTAGACCTGACCAACATTTGCTCTGCTCTTCTTAAAGAGGTGTTTGGGCCTTCCACGTGGATCTGGCATTCTGCCATAGGTCTTAGGAATCGACTGCCAGAGAATAGGGCTGGGCACCCAGCATTTATTATGAATAATAATAATGATAATAATAATAATGGTATTTGTTAAGTGCTTACTATGTGCCAAGCACTGTACTAAGCACTGGGGTGGCTACGAGCAAATTGGGTTGGACACAGTCCCTGTCCCACATAGGGCTCACAGTCTCAATCCCAATTTACAGATGAGGGAACTGAGGCACAGATAAGTGAAGTGACTTGCCCAAGGTCACACAGCAGACAAGTGGCAGAGTCAGGATTAGAACCCAGGATCTTCTGACTCTCAAACCTGTTCTATCCACTACCATCCCTAGGTCTGGAGTGGCCATGCTACCGCATAGAGCTGCTGTTCATTAGCTGTCCCTGGCCCAAGCATCTTGCCCACTGTCTTTTTTCACCCACAAAAAGGAGAGGAAAGGCCTAACCAATGGCCTTTGTGTATTGGGGACCTCCGTGGTTCAGGGAGTTCTGTGGGCCTGGACTTGTCCCATGCCTCAGTAGTGGAAAGATGGATTGAATTTGGGGCATGATGTGATAGCCTGGGTGCCTACCTTTTGGTTCCTCTTTCTAAGTGTGGTCCAGATCTTCCCTGCCACTAAGGCTCTGGGGTCAACAGAAGACATTGTCTGCAAAGAGCAGTTTGTCAAGTCACGTCCAGTCCAGTGGGAGTCAAAACCCACTCTTTGTTAGTGCAGAGGATGGCAGAATCTCCCCCACAGCACAATGTTTAGAATGTTGGGTAGGTTATGGCATTCATCTCCTAGAATTCTTTGCTTCCTTGACTCCATGCGTTTTTTTTTTTTAATAGTACTTGTTCAGTACTTATTTTATTCCAAGCACTGGGGTAGCTACAAGACAATCAGGTTGGACACAGTCCCTGTCCCATAAGGGGCTCACAGTCTAAGTAGGAAGAAATAGGGTTCAGTCCCCATTTCACAGATGAGGAAACTGAGCCAGAGAGAAATGAAGTCACTTGCCGAAGGTCACACAACAGTCAACTGACAGAGTCAGAATTAAAAGGTTGAGGTCCTCAGGGGACTCCTGGGCCTGTACTTTTTCTACTAGGCCTTGCTGCTTCTCTGATGTGCTTCGTGCTTTGGTTTTTTGATGGTCTTTGCTGATATATTTTAAATTGTGTTCATTGAAGTTTGCATGATATTCTTTTGTTCTATGTGTCTGCCTTTCCCACCACTTAGCCTGTGAGTCCCTTGTGGGCCTCAGTTGAAATTTTAGTAACTCCTCCAGCACTTGATGCAGAGCTTAACACATTGGAAATGCTTACTTACAGTTAGCCATAAATATATAAATAAAAGGATATCCATGTGCCAAACCACACACAGACCGTCATCCGAAGAGTGTGTCTCCCAGCTGGGTGTCACATAAAATAAAAATGACTGGTAAAAATAAAAAAGGATGGGGGCCGGGGCCATGCTTGTCTCCCTTCAGTTCCTATGTACAGGGGTGACAGTGCATGCTGGGAAATGTCAGCCCTGTTAGCAAGAGAGGAAGGAAATTGGTTTCAAGTTTATTTCCTTGCCACTGAAGGATTCAATAGCAGACAAGCATACAGAAAACTTAGAGCTCACCAGGGATAGAATCCAGAAGTATTCCGCTTTAGTTTATTGGAAAGTTTCCTTCCCTTGTTGGTTTCTGGCCTTCCTCTCTGTCTTTGCCTCTTTCTCATGCCTCTCTCTCTCTCTATTTCTCTCTCTTTCATTGACTCTCCCACATCTGGGTAGAAGCAGCCGCAGCAGCAGCAGCAAGATCCCAGAGCTGGATGACGAACCCTCATGTATGGAAGAGGTTGATTATGGAGCAGACTGCTGCTCTGACCCAGAAGGGGACATAACTGAACTGGACCAGGAGATCCAGGAGAGTGCCCTGGGAGTGAGAGAAGAAGAAGAGGAGGAGGAGGAGGAGGAGGAGGAGAAGAAGGAAGGGGTGGCAGAGCGATCGCCTTGCAGCTCTGACCTACCAGGGAGGTTTTGCTTCTCCAGTCACAGAGCAAGTTATCCTGGTCCTGGGCCCTCAACACCTTTGGGAGTCTTTGACAGAGTAAAAAACAGCATTAGTCATGACACCTCCCTTTAGCTTGTTTCCCAGCTTTAACTCCACCCTAAGATGTGGCTTCCCAGATCTGCCCTGCAAAGAGATTTTGTATCTAACAACCTATATGCTTTATGCCTTTGCTGGTGTGATACTTAAAAAGGTGGTCTGTAAGGTTTTAGGGCTTCTGGAAGGAGAATAGCTAGCAAAAGACCTGTGAGCCTCTACCAAGCTTTAAAGGTCCTGTACTAAGCCCTTGGGAGAGTACAGTACAACAGAGTGGGTAGGCACTTGCCTTGCCCACCGTGAGCTCAGTCTAAAGGGAGACTAGAGAGCTTGGGAGAGTATAATGCAATAAGTTAGCAGACACGTTTTCTGCCCACAAGGAGCTTACAGTGTAGAGTGGAAGACATTAATAGAAATCAGTAATTTATAATACATAATTTCAAGATATGTACATAGGTTCTGTGGGGCTGAGGGTGGAGAGAATATCAAATACCCAAAGTTCACAGATCCAGTGCTTAGATGACACAGAAGGGAGAGGGAAACATGTAAGAGAAGGCTTAATTGGCTTAGTCTAAGTAGGAGGGAGACCAGATATTGAATCCCTGTTTTGCATATGAGGGAACTGAGGCACCGAGAAGTAAAGTGACTTGCCCAAGGTCACACAGAAGATAAGTGGTGGAGCTGGGATCAGAACACAGGTCCTCTGGCTCCCAGGTCCGTGGTCTTTCCGTCTGGCCATGCTGCCTCTCAGGTTAGGGGAATTCTGAGAATTTTGTGGACTCCACCCAAATAGACCAAATAAGCATGCAAGGGAGGAAGGACTTCAGTCCAGACTTGTCAGCCAGATTTTAAGGGTAGCCTTCCACATCATCTGCTTGTGCCACCCCTGTCCAATCAGACCCTGGGAGATGTCAAAAGGTGTCTTTCAACCCTCGGGCCATATTCATTGGCAGATGTCCTCTTGTGCCTGGAAACTAGCTTCTAGTGTCTTTATTTGCTGGCCTGCAACTCTGCCGCTTCCTCTCCCCCCATACCTGTATCTTCTCTGTGGGAACTGGAAATAGGGTACCGTCCAGAGAAAAAGAGAGAGAGAAAGAGATCAGAGCCCTCACCAGTCAATCAGGAACCTCTCAGTCCAAAGAGTCATTAGAAGAAGACATTAGAGAGAGGTCCAAGGATTTATTCCCCACAGGGTACCCTAAACTCCTTTCTTTCTGAGGAAAAACTCAGGAGTGGCTGGCCCATACTGCAACAAGGACTCAACCCTTACTTGTTATTAAGAGCTGATCCTGCAAGAAACCCAGAAAATCGTCTTCCAGTACAAACTGCTGTGGTAAATTGTTCTGGAAGATATATAATAAACCTCACACTCCACTCTTAGTTAAACAAGGCCAGACAGAGCCATGGATGAGACAAAGGAGCATTAAACTACCATCACTATGACTAAAAGGACTTGGTCCCCACAGCTGTGGCTCAGGGCTGTAAGGGAGGTGAACCCAGATTCCAAACTTCACATGGTTAAGAAAGAGTGTAATGAGGAAGGCGGCCCTATGCAGCTGGTCCTTCAAGTGACCATACCCAGAAGAGAAACTGAAATGCAGGGACCAGTTCGGAGGCTATTGGCTTTCTCTTTTACTTTGTTCTCTTTCTCCCTCTTCTTGTGGAAGACAAAGTGCCCTGTTCATTTGTTGTGCTTTCATGAGGACTTAATATAGTGCAATGCACCCAGTGAGATGCATTCAATATATATAGATAGATAGTAATACATATTAATAGTAGTGGTAGTAGAGGAGGAGGAGTAATAATAGTAGGGTAGTAATAGTAACAGTAGAAATAGTGGTAGAGTACTACTAGTAGTAATAGTAGTAGTAATAGAAGTAGTAGTAGTAGTCATAGAGGTAGTAGTAGATAGTAGTGATAGTAATATAGAAATAGTGATAGTAATAGAGTAGTATATATTCATTCATTCAATAGTATTTATTGAGCCCTTACTATGTGCAGAGCACTGTACTAAGCACTTGGAATGTACAATTCGGCAACAGAGACAATCCCTGCCCAATGAGGGGCTCACAGTCTAAACGGGGGAGACAGCAGAACAAAACAGAACAAAACAAAAACAAGACAACATTATCACGATGAATAGAATCAAAGGGATATATCTATATATCTCTCTCTATATATGTATAAATAAATTAATAAATGGTGATATTTGTTAAGCGCTTACTATGTGCAAAGCACTGTTCTAAGTGCTGGGGGATACAAGGTGATCAGGTTGTTCCATGTGGGGCTCACAGTTTTCATCCCCATTTTACAGATGAGGTAACTGAAGCCCAGAGAAATGAAGTGACTTGCCCAGAGTCACACAGCTGGCAAGCGGTGGAGCCGGGATTACTTCCACTACTATTTTTATTATTACTCTACTACTCATAATAATAATGATGATGATGGCATTTGTTAAGTGCTTACTATGTGCCAAGCACATAGAACATAGCGCCGGAGAAGATACAAGGTCATCAGGTCGTCCCATGTGGGGCTCACAGTCTTCATCCCCATTTTACAGATGAGGGAACTGAGGCCCAGAGAAGTGAAGTGGCTTGCCCGAGGTCACACAGCAGACAAGCAGTGGAGCAGGGTTTAGAACCCACGTTCTCAGACTCCCAAGCCTGGGCCCTTTCTGTATTACTACACCGCTCTACTACTACTACTATTACTACTTCTATATTACCACTTCTATGACTTCGTCTATTACTACTAGTACTGCTCTACCACTTTTTCTACCGTTACTACTACTATGTTATTACTACTACTAATACTCTACTACCCCTATTACTACTATTACTACTATGAGAAGCCGCAAGGCGTAGCGGATAGAGCATGGGCCCAGGAATCAGAAACTCGTGGGTTCTAATCCCATCTCCACCCCTTATCTGCTGTGTGACCGGGGGCAAGTCACTTTGCTCCTCAAGTCTCTTCACTACCCTGGGCCTCATTTACCTCATCTATAAAATGGGGATTGAGACTATGAGCCCCACATGCGACAGGGACTGGGTCCAACTCGATTTGCCTGTATCCACCCCGGAGCTTAGTACAGTGCCTGGCACAAAGTAAGGGCTTAACAAATACCATTATTATTGTTATTAATCCTGCAGTTGTTAAAATACTACTGCTACCATTATTACTCTACTAATATTACTAATACTCCTTCTATAGCTATTACTACTACAACAAGTACTATTTCTACTACTACCACTCCAGGGCAGCCAGCCTACCCATCCGCAAGCCAAGCTGGATGCTTTTTCCTTCCCTTCCAAAACTCCTGGGAGAGTGAATGTGGTCCAATCGAGGCCTGTGCCTAGAGCAGCTCAAATGCCCCCAGCCTCATACCCTAGATATCCCTGCCTAATCAGCCCTGGAACCAATATTTAAGGACTGATGCAACTAACTATTTCACTAATTGATGAATTGATCGATCATCAGTCGTTCGTGAGTGCTTACTCTGTGTGGAGTACTGTGCTCAGCCCTTGAGAGAATACAGTATAGCTAATGGATATGATCCCTACCTTGAGAAAGCTTACAGTATAGTGGGATAGCCAGACACTGAGATGAATTATATGGAAGGGGAAACAACAGAATTTAAAGTAGTTCTTGCAGTAATATATTTTTATAATCCCTTCCACCTACTCCAGGCCTAGAGTCATCCAAATTCCTAGAACGGAGCTCCCCTCTCACCCCTCAACACTTAGCGAAAACTCTTGCCCTGCCCGAGTCCATGACTGAGCCCTAAATCTCCCAGTTCTTTCACCCCAGACCATCTCAGGGTTGACCTCCTGACCTCTAGGTAGAGAGGTGGCTATAGGCGAGCCCTTCTTGGGCAGGGAATGTATCTACCAGAGAGGCAGCTTAGGAGAGGCAGTATGGCTTAGGGGAAAGAACCCAGGCTCAGGAGTTGCAGGTCATGGGTTCTAATCCTGGCTCCACCGCTTGTCAGCTGTGTGACTTTGGGCAAATCGCTTCACTTCTCCATGTCTCAGTTACCTCATCTGTAAACTGGGGATTAAGACTGTGAGCCCCACGTGGGACAACCTGAACACCTTGTATCTATCCCAGAGTTTAGAACAGTGCTTGGCACATAGTAAGCGCTTAACAAATACCACCATTATTTATTATTTCTCTGCACACAGTAAGCACTCAATTAAATGCCGCTGATTGATTGGCAAACTAAAAGGAGGTTTGGGAAACACACAGCACAGCTTTTCATTCTAACTCTTGCTCTTGTTTAGCATTTGGTGTGTTGCTGAGTAAACAGAGGAGACATGTTTGCGCTTCCTACGAAGTAGGAATGTGGAAGAGAAAGAAAAAGAAAATAAAGGAAATTAAAATTCTATCTCTGCATATTGATGCCTCTTGTTCCTCTCCTACAAGATCTCCCTCCTACTCTTCCTCTCTGCTACTTAGACCATGAGCCCCATGTGGGACCGGGATCATGTCCAGCCTGATTTACCCAACCGTTTAGAACAGTGTTTGACATATAGGAAGCACTTAAATATTATAAAAAAAGATTCCTTGGGAAATAGTTGTGCTGGTATGTTCTGTTTGGCCTGAGGCACTGAGTATAAAAGGGCATAGGTCCTAATTCCGGCTCTGCCACCTGCCTGCTGTGTGACCCTGGGCAAATCACTTTAATTTTCTGAGCTTCAGTTACCTCATCTGTAAAACAGAGATTCAATACCTTTTCTCTCTCCCTCTTAGTCCACCAGCTCATGTAGGACAGACACTAAGTCTGATCTGCTTATCTTATATCTACTCCAGTGCTTAGTACCATGTTTACCACCTAGCAAGCCCTTAACGACTATTACTGTGATTATAATTATTATCATAACTATTGTTACTATCATTATCAATAAAGGGAACTGGTTTCTTCAGTCAAATGCTATATTTGGAAGAGGACGTTGTCATCTGTCCAATTGTATTGCAGATGGTTTGTGCCTTTTCCGGGATGGATAGGGTACCAGGTTCCTTTACATCCAGTGTATCTATATTCGGGTCCCTGCTTCCCTCGGCCTCTACTCCCGCTGCCAAGTTCCTCAGCTTGGAAACAGTGCCTGTGTTCAGAGGGACTTAGGAGGGGAAAAGTGGTTCTGAAGGGCGGGGGGGGGGGGAGATGGGGGGGAGATGGAGCACAAGACTCCTCAGAGAATCAATCAATCAATCAATGCTAAGCCCTTATCCTATCCTGCCTTGATTACTGAATCAGCCTCCTTGCTGACCTCCCTGCCTCCCATCTCTCCCCACTCCCAGTCCTTACTTGGTTCTGCTGCCAAGATCATTTTTCTACAGAAACATTCAGTCTGTGTTTCGCCTCTCTTCGAGAACTTCCAGAAGCAGCGTGGCTCAGTGGAAAGAGCATGGGCTTAGGAGTCAGAGGTCATGGGTTCTAATCCCAACTCCGCCACCTGTCAGCTGTGTGACTTTGGGCAAGTCACCTCACTTCTCGGTGCCTCAGTTACCTCATCTGTAAAATGGGGATTAAGTCTGGGAGCCTCACGTGGGACATCCCAATTATCCTGTATCTACCCTAGCGCTTAGAACAGTGCTCGGCACATAGTAAGCGCTTAACAAATACTAACATTATTATTATTATCCACATCCAGATCAAACAGAAACTCATTGATTTTAAATGACTCGATCACCTTGCCACCTCCTTCCCTCACCTCACTACTCTCTTCCTACAACCCAGCCCGCACACTTTGTTCCTCTAATGCCAACCTAGTCATCGTACTTCGATCTCGTCTATCTCACCATCGACATCTCACCCACGTCCTGCCTCTGACCTGGAACACCCTCCCTTCTTATATCACGGACCATTACTCTCTCCACCTTCAAAGTCTTATTAAAGGCACATCTCCTCAAAGAGGCCTTCCCCGACTAAGCCCTCATTTCCTCTTTTCCCATGCCTTTCTGAGTTGCCCTGATTCATTAATTCATTCATTCATTCATTCATTCATTCACCACACCATACCCTTCAATCCCACAGCACTTATGTTCATTTTCTTGGTTTATTTATATTCATGCCTGTTTCTCACTCTGGATCGCAAGTTGGTTGTGGACAAAGAATGAGTCTGTTATACTGTTGTGTTGTAATCTCCCAAGTGCTTAGTACCATGCTCTGCACACAGTGAGCACTCAGTAAATATGACTGATTGATCATATTTATTGAGAACTTACCCTGTGCAGGGTACTGTACTGAGTATTTGGGAGAGAACAACAGAGCAC
This sequence comes from Ornithorhynchus anatinus, assembly GCF_004115215.2. NCBI lineage: Eukaryota > Metazoa > Chordata > Mammalia > Monotremata > Ornithorhynchidae > Ornithorhynchus > Ornithorhynchus anatinus. The sequence goes on from NC_041732.1 coordinate 20,093,793, forward strand.
AAGGGAAGACAGATTTTAATGCAAATATCAATTGCAAATAAATGATATATATTTCAGAGAAACACTGAAGATACTGGAGAACTTAGGATGACCTACAAAATATCACAAATGACATCATTAGGTTTTGCTGCGTCTCCGAATGGGCCCTTATTGTGTCACATGAATCTAACTCAGCTCTCTGCACACAATAAATGCTCAATCAATACCAGTGCCTAAAATGACTGATCAGTCTGGCTGACTGCCACGGCATACCATCCGATCCTGGACCCCAGCCCTCTGCCTAAAACTCTTGAGCAGCAGTCCTGTCTTCTCTAGTTTCCTCCTCCACCAGCAGCAGCAGAGAGGCCGGTTTGGCGGAGGTGAAGATTTGGATGCGAGTCAGAAACCCAGTTCCTTCCTGCCCCGCTGAGCTGCTGCGATCCAGGCTCACAACCCACCCATGCTCCTTGTCTCATCTGATCTCTGACGTTCCTGGAAAGTGGAGCAGACGGTAGCCCTGGTCCTTGTAAGGAGAGCCTTTTAGACAGAGCTAATTCATTAGGTATGAAGCCTGCTATCTTTGAACAGATGTCCTGTTTTGTTTGCTTCACAGTTTGGCTTGTGCGCATACAACTGATTTCTGATAAAAAGATGGCTCGGATGAATGAAAAAGGTTTAAAAAAAAGTCTAGAAGATGAAAATGGATTGCAGTGCTGCACTTCGGGGCTTATTAATACAAAAGATATGACTATAGGTCTTTTTATAAAACAACCTAACACACGCATACACACACACATACAAACACACACACACACACAACCCCTACACCCTCCAAAACGTTCACTCTGTAGGCCCTGTTACATCAGGAAATGTGACCCTCACTGAGAACTCCTTTTTTAAATCAACGCTGAACCTTATGTGTTTCTAGGAGACAGAGTTGAACTGGCCATTTTGAAAAATGCAGTTTTACCCTGTTGACTTGAAATGTGCTTTCTGGGGAAGCTGCGCTGTAGAAATTCAGGATAAGTAACCAGAATTCAGGTGGAAGCGGGGGCAGAGAAAAAAGGGTGATCACAGAGAGTTTCTGGGAGGGAAGGAAAAGTGGGTTGGATCAGAGAGAGAGTGGTGGGAGTGGAGGAGATGGAAACGAGGAGAAGGGGGAATACCAAGTCACTGTTTAGTTCACAGGTTAAAAAATGATCATGCAGGGCACCTTGTTTCTCCTCCGGCAGATGAAGAATCTTCAGGCCCTTAAGAGAGGGTGTTGAGATGGGAAATAATGTGGAAGTAAAAAATGGAGGATTGGAAGATGCTGCAGATTTTGCATCCATCTCAATTACCGGGCACCTAAGCGACTGGAAGTTTATATTCAAAGTAAGAGACATGGATCCACTTCTTTAAGAGCTTATATAATCTAGTGGGAAATCTGGAATGTTCTTTCTCAGGGTCTTAGATAGATGGACCGAATTATTTTTGCTGGTACACTGGCATATTGGAACACAGCTCCGGTCTTTCAAGTCTTCACTTCTAGAGATAGGGAAAACGGGATTTGAAGACAAGAAGAGGTTGAGGGCTACATACTAACAGTTCTGTCCTACACTTCCCAGAATGATTGGGTATGTAAAGCAGATTGAGTAGTCCCCAGCTCCAAAGTAAAAGTCCAAAAGCATTTCAACTGAGAAAGGGCCATTGAGAGTTAGGCAAAGGAATCCAGGTATGCAGTATTTGTTTCTTTTTACTAAAATGCCCCAGGGCAATCAACAAAAATCTGGGGCCATCCTGGTTTAACCAGAAAATATATAGTCAGCTCAAGTGGAAAGCTCCCTCTCTGCAGGAATGAAATCTTTTTGGTTACAGTTCTGTTAAAGCCCTCCTCTTCCAGGCCCTCTCTGTAAAAGGAAATGGAAGCTGCAATAGAAGGTAGTGTGCGGAGAACCATGTCAGATCGAAAATACAAGGCACTCCGGATTCCACCCATCCAACTCTATAAACCTTTGCCTGCCCCATGTCAAATCGATGGCTTCTTAATTCTAAATTTCCATTTTCATGCTGATCAGAAAAGCAGTGTACCCTAGTGGAAAGAGCACGGGTTGGGGAGTGGGTTCTTTATGGTATATGTAAGGCACTTACTATGTGCCAGGCACCATACTAAGCAGTGGGGTAGATACAAGTTAACCAGGTTGGATAAAGTCCCTGTCCCACATAGGGCTCACAGTCTTAATCCTCATTTCACAGATGAAGTAACTGAGGCACAGAGAAGTGAAGTGACCTGTCCAAGGTCATCTAGCAGGCAAGTGGTGGAGCTGGAATTAGAACACAGTTCCTTCTTACTCTCAAACCTATACTCTACCCTCAAGGCCCACACTGCTTCTCCCACCTCTTTAGATGGTGAGCTCCATGTGGGACAGGGACTCTGATCTGATAACTTTGTGTCTGGCCCATTGTTTAGCACAGTGCTTATTAAATATATTATTGTTAATATTCATTCATCCATTCATTCAATCATATTTATTACACATTTATTGTATGCAGAGCCGTATACTAATCTCTTGGAAAGTACAATTCAGCAATAAAGAGAGACAATCCCTGCCCACAATGGGCTCACAGTCTAGAAGGGGTGAGACAGACATCAAAACAAGTAAACAGGCATCAATAGCATCAATATAAATGAATAGAATTATAGATATATATGCATCAGAACAAGTAAAGGGACATTAATATAAATAAATAGAATTATAGATCTGCACATATGTACACAAGTGGTGTGGTGGGGGGGTGGGTAGACAAAGGTCAGGGACTGTCTTTGTTGCTGAATTGTACTTTCCAAGTGCTCAGTACAGTGCTCTGCACACAATAAGTGCTCAATCAATACCACTGAATGAATGAACGAATGAACGAGTCGGGGCGATGGGAAGGGGGAGCTGAGGAAAAGTGGGGCTTAACAACTCACTGAAGCTTGTCAATCCAGGGTGTATCAAGGCAGCCTGGATAGGCCCCAGGTAAGGAGGACGCGGGTGCATTAGCAGTCCCACGACCTGAAATGCTACCCTAGAGTTTTGCAGTGCCCAGCCTAGTATTTATGCCTCCCTGCCTCTCCACCTTCCCAAAAGAACCTTCTTTTCTGCAACTGGCCTGTAGAGGTCAGAAAAGGGCCTCTGTTTCTCAGCGAGATCACTCTCCACTCAATTAACATTCACCCGGTGTTGTGATAATTAAGCAGAACTAGGCTCTACACACAGGAACGGAAATGCATTGACTTTAATAAAACAGAGTGTAAAACAACTTTAGATTGACTCCAGCCTTGTTTATTCTTGCACATTTGTAATTCTAGATTGGTATTTTCCCTGTGAATGAGGCCTTTGTCCCGAGAGCTAAAAAGCGAACCGAGGCAGCGTGGCCTAGTGGAAAGAGCCGGCAATGGGAGTCAGAGGACCTGGGTTCTAATCTCGGTTCTGCCACTTGTAGGCAGGGAGGCCTTGGGCAACACACTTGGCTTCTCTGTGTCTCAGTTCCCTCATCTGTAACATTGGGATTAAGACAGTGAGCCCCACAAGGGACATGGACCATGTCCAACCTGATTTACTTGTATCTACGCCGACTCGTAATACAGCGCCTGGCTAATAAGAAGCCCTAAACAAGTATCATTAAAAACATAAACCCCAAATAAGCATCCTATCCCTGTTGCCTCTGTAGCCCCACCCATAATAATAATAATGTTGGTATTTGTTAAGGGCTTACTATGTGCCGAACACTGTTCTAAGCGCTGGGGTAGACACAGGGGAATCAGGTTATCCCACGTGGGGCTCACAGTCTTAATCCCCATTTTACAGATGAGGTAACTGAGGCACCGAGAAGTTAAGTGACTTGCCCAAAGTCACACAGCTGACAAGTGGCAGAACCGGGGTTCAAACCCATGACCTCTGACTCCAAAGCCCGTGCTCTTTCCAGTGAGCCACACTGCTCGTCATCTCCCTTCTGGTGGCTCTTTCAAAAGGAAATTACAGATAGAACTGTGGATATGAGTCTGTGGAACAAGAGAATGGATATCGGGATGGGGAAAATCCCCAGCCTCCTTGCTCTGTATTCAGTTTTCTCCTTTGAGAGCAAGCTGCTCTATTCAGCTCATGGCCAAATCCTTCCCGGATATGGACAACAGGACACCAGAAGACCATCGGTCCGATATTTTGGGAGGTTGCTTCCTGGACTAAATTCCCTCTGGCTATGCCTTGCCTTTAGGTCTGCCGTTACTGAGAGCCCTCCAGCTCTTCCCAACAGCGTCTCCGCCTGCTCTGTGTTTGCCAGAAAGCTGGCAGCGGCAGCGTGACTCAGCTCACACTGGCCCACTGTCTGAAAGAGACCGGGGAAGGGGCAGAGAGAGGGGGGCCGTGTCTCCACAATGATCTTTTCACCACCGAAAGTGATCCTGTTGATACAGCCTGCCAGCGCCCGATAGGGTAAAGAGCCTCCGAAATCCAAACTAAAAGAAAGAATTAAATGAAGCACCAAGAATATCAACAGGAAGATCCAAAAGAGGATTGAGTCAGCAAAGTTTTTTTTTAGACTCTAATTAGCTTTATCTGCAATTTGTTATTGGGCTGCCATGCAAGCCGGGCTCCGGGTTTTAAAGTGCTCTAGAAAAATCACAGTTTCCGCAATGTCTTTTTTATGCAGCACTAAGGGGAGAGGGGGGAACAGATAGGCTTGAGGTTTTTAGCTCTCTCTCTTTTACCTTCACTCTCTTTCGGTCTGTCTCTTCCCCACCCTGCCCCTTCCAACCCTTCTCTCCTTTCTTCTCCCTCTGAGACCCTCCCAGGACTGGTCATCTCCCTTTTGGCATTTCAAGTGCTTTGTTCTTTGACCTTCCCTTTCCCATCAAAAAAACCACCAAAAAACCCTCTTTGAATAGATGCCAGCTGACCTCATGTAGTGCCAACTTCCTCCCTGGCCCTTCAGTACTCCAGCGCTGAGCTGGTTGGTATTTGGAAGGACAGGAGAAGAGGTCATTCTGGGAGGGGGAAGGTTCTGGGAACATTTTTACAAAAGTAAAGAAGGCTCTTCAAAATCCCACCCTCTATGGACAGGAGATTTCTCATCTGCATTCTCCCTAAAGAATAATGATTGATCATTAGTCTGCCAATGATTCCCAAGCTGAACCAAAAAGTCTTTCTTTCCTTACCTATCTCCTTCCTGCCTCACCTGTACTCATTCAACCCTGACTTCCTGAAAATGTTTTGGCTCAGCTCTGGTACTGCTTCAAAGACCTCTACAAAGTGCTGAGAGATTCCTTGACACAGTGGGTATGAATATTGGGATGCGGGCTAAAATTGGTCTGAGCGAAGCCTATTTAGGATGGAGATGGTTGCTTGTTGCACCAGAAGCTTGTTTGACTAAAGTAAGAGAATGAAACTAAAAGGGAAAACTTATTATGTGAAAACAAGGTCAGATAGGGCCATGGAGGGAAGGGGGAGGCTGGGGGTGGGGAGTGGGGGATATTACAGGTCTTGTTTTGGAACTGCAGCCCACACACCAATCTACAACTTAACACAGGTAAGGACTCAGAGAGGGAGAGGGGCAGGAAGAAGAAAGTGTCTCTGGCCATATTTTGTCATGGTTCCATTCCTACATAGGACTACTTGGCATTCGATCCATATTTTCCTTGACAATGGGAAGAAGGGGAGAATTAATCAATCAGTGGGGTTTAGTGACAATTTACTGTGCAGAACTCTGTACTAAGTGTTTAGGAGAGTACAATGTGACAGAGTTGGTAGACATGTTCCCTGCCCTCAGTGAGCTTACAGTCTAGAGAAGGAAGTGGAGAAACAGGAGGAGGAGGAATAATGATGGAGAATAATAATCATAGCATTTGTTAAGCTCTTATTGTGTGTCAGCTCTGTTCTAAGGTCTAGGGGATATGCAAGTTAACAACACAATCCCTGTCCCTTGTGGAGTACTCAGTCTAAGAAGGAGGGAGAATGGATATTGAATCCCATTTTGCAGATGAGGAAACTGAGGCACAGAGAAATTAAGTCACTTGCCCAGTGCACACAGCAGAAAATTAGCAGGGCATTTATTAAGCATTTACTGTGTGCAAATGAGACTTAGGTGAGAATCAGGCATGGTCTCTGGCTCTCCAGGTGAGCAAACTCTAAATATAAAGGGGAGGAGGAGTTTGGCAGCAAACCCATAAGTAAAGATAAAACAGAAAGAATACTGAAATGACAAAAAAGGCAAGTAAGGATAAGATAAATCAATCAAGAGTATTTCTTCAGCACTGACTATGTGCAGAGCATGGTGATGAGTGATTGGGAGAGTAGTGTGGCTCAGTGGAAAGAGCCTGGGCTTCAGACTCAGAGGTCATGAGTTCAACTCCCGGCTCTGCCACTTGTCAGCTGTGTGACTGTGGGCAAGTCACTTCTCTTCTCTGTGCCTCAGTTACCTCATCTATAAAATGGGGATTAACTGTGAACCTCATGTGGGACAACCTGATTACCCTGTATCTCCCCCAGGGCTTAGAACAGTGCTCTGCACATAGTAAGCGCTTAACAAATACCAACATTATTAATATTATTATTATTGTAACGCAACACATTTGGTAGACACAAATGCACAAATCAAACAAAAAATGTAAGGACAGAAGAGTTTCAGGTTTCTCATGTCCAGTGATCACATCCACAGGGCTACCAACTCTCCAGCATTCTTCTTTTTGTGGAGGCAGTCTGCTGCTGTTGCCCTGGCCTCTCCTGTTGGGATGGAGCCAGGCAGGTCAGGACCCAGGCCACCCGGCAATGGGAATGGGTGCTGAAGAGATGGCATGGATTGCTGATGGTGGCTGTAGTGGCAGCTCAGCTCTCCAGTGGGTTGAGAACCCAAGCAGGGTCACAATCGAATAATGATAATAATGATATTTATTGAACACTTACTCTGTGCAGAGGTCTGCACTCAGCATTTCAGAGAGAACAGTGTATCCAAGTTAGTAGACTCCAAATAATAATAATGATGGTATTTGTTAACTGCTAACTATATGTCAAGCACTGTTCTAAACACTGGGGTAAACAAGCTAATCAGGTTGGCCACAGTCCCTGTCCCACAGGGGACTCGCAGTATTAATCTCCATTTTACAGATGAGGTAACTGAGGCATAGAGAAGTGAAGTGACTTGCTCAAGATCACACAGCAGACAAGTGGCAGAGCTGAGATTAGAACACAGGTCCTTCTGACTCCCAGGTCAATGCTCTAGCAACCATGCCATGCTTCATTCCCTGACCATAATGAGGTTGCAGTCTAGAGAGGATAAGAGACAATTTAACCATACCTCACATTTCTTCTCTTGACCCATTATGGACTACCCATCCACCAGTCTAGCCCTTTGGCCTGCCCCACCTCTGGTAAAAACATATCCTGGCTAGACTACTGTGTCAGCCTTCTCTCTGACCTCCCTTCCTCCTCTCTCGCCCCGCTCCAGTCTATTCTTCACTCCGCTGCCCGGCTCATCTTCCTGCAGAAACGATCTGGGCATGTCACTCCCCTTCTTAAACAACTCCAGTGGTTGCCTATCAACCTCCGCTCCAAACAAAAACTCCTCACTCTAGGCTTCGAGGCTCTCCATCACCTTGCCCCTTCCTACCTCTCCTCCCTTCTCTCTTTCTACCGCCCACCCCGCACGCTCCGCTCCTCTGCCGCCCACCTCCTCACCGTCCCTCGGTCTCGCCTATCCCGCCGTCGACCCCTGGGTCACGTCCTCCCGCGGTCCTGGAACGCCCTCCCTCCTCACCTCCGCCAAACTGATTCTCTTCCCCTCTTCAAAACCCTACTTAAAACTCACCTCCTCCAAGAGGCGTTCCCAGACTGAGCTCCTCTTCTCCCTCTACTCCCTCTGCCATCCCCCCTTTACCTCTCCGCAGCTAAACCCTCTTTTTCCCCTTTTCCCTCTGTTCCTCCACCTCTCCCTTCCCATCCCCACGGCACTGTACTCGTCCGCTCAACTGTATATATTTTCGTTACCCTATTTATTTTGTTAATGAATTGTACATCGCCTTGATTCTATTGCCATTAGTTGCCATTGTTTTTACGAGATATTTTTCCCCTTGACTCTATTTATTGCCATTGTTCTTGTCTGTCCATCTCCCCCGATTAGACTGTAAGCCCGTCAAACGGCAGGGACTGTCTCTATCTGTTGCCGACTTGTTCATCCCAAGCGCTTAGTACAGTGCTCTGCACATAGTAAGCGCTCAATAAATACTATTGAATGAATGAATGAATGAATATCCCATATTTTTTCTTGTGTTTTGAACATGCTTCCTGCAAGCTCGAACCTGGCACTTGTCCTGAGCTGTATTGAGCAACAAATGCAATGTTGCCTTGTCCACATGCTCCATGATTTTGAAAAGTTTAATCCTGTCCCCTCGTGCCTGCTTTTCTTGCAGATTTACTCAAGATCACAGAATGTGCACTCAGTGACTGAAGCCCGATTCAAGGGTCCCTGGCCCTCCTCTCCCACAGATCCCTGTACCAATCATCGGAAGGCATGCTGGGATAAAGTATAGGCAAGGAGAGAAAAAGAAAGGGAAACAGAAAGAGACAAGTATTGACAGAGAGTGAAAGGAAGAGAAAAAATTGAAAACTAAGAGTCATATGAAAAGGAAGCTTGTTGGGGTGGGATGATTAGCAGTGTGGCTTAGTGGCAAGAGCATGGGCTTGGGTGTTGGGGGTTGTGGGTTCTAATCCCGGCCCCACCACTTATCAGCTGTGTGACTTTGGGCAAGTCACAACTTCTCCGTGCCTCAGTTACCTCATCTTAAAATGGGGATTAAGACCATGAGCCCCACTCAGGGACAATCCGATTACCTTGTATCCACCCCAAAGCTTAGAACAGTGTTCTGCACATAGTAAGTGCTTAACAAATACCATCATTATTATTATAAGCCATGAAAAGAGTTGTGGACATTAGGAGAATTGGCCAAATGAAGATTAGGAAAGATAAGTAGGAGGAGGAGGCAGGAGATAAGAAAATTGTAACTACATCTCCAACTTCCTCATCAGCAGTTTTTCTGGCTCTGCCAGGTGAATGGGAGGAAAACAAGGATCTATCCCTGGCACAGCATCAATCTGCCATTTTGTCTCTGAGCCCCACAGGTAACTTTGGCATTAGTTAGCCAATGTTCGGGGTTGTATTTTGTGCAAGCTTTTCATGACAGCTAAACCTGTATTATTCCAGGGCTTAGTCTTCCCCTCCAGGCAATCACATTCTCAGGCAGATTCTGGTCAGTCCCTGACATTGAAATTGACAGAGTTTCCAGCATATTTCCTGCCCTTTTTTACCTCTTTACATTTTTAGGTTTTTATGTAGGAGTTCGAGATTTGGGGGGAAAGGAATATTCCAAAACCTCCCTTGGTGACCTCATAAAATCTGGAATGATTTATTGGGGGAGAATGGGGAATGCCATTCCCATCTCTCTCTAGGAGGGATTACCCCTATTGGGTGGGTGGGAAATAACCCCTTCCCTGGTAGAGTCGAAATAGTATTTATTGAGTGTCCTCTGGGGCAATGCACTGTGCAAAACACTTAGCCACAGGCTCTCATCATGGTGCCAGGGTCAAGAAAGAATGGGATGAATTGGTTTGGGATTCACTGGAGACTAATACCTCTCATAGTCTGGGTTTCTGCCAGGATTCTACTCACTAAGATGATGAGAATCTTCTTAAGAAAGGTAAGTTCTATGAATCCTAAGTAGCAACTACCTACTGAATTTTCTGTCAACTCCCAAACCCACAAATCCAGGAAAATGCCATAGCTTAATATCCTGAACTCTCCAATGAGCGATTTTCAGTCTCACTAGAGGCATTAAACAGCGCTTCAAAGATGTTCTTAGAACTTACTTCTGCAGTGTCTCTGAGGGGTAAACTCAGTTGCTCTCTTAAATTTTGCCTCCCTTCTTTAGACAGCATATGGGGTGGAAAATGGGTGTGCAAATCCCTTAGAGAACAACTGTTAACTGATATTGGAGAAGCTCTATCTAATGGATAGAGCATGGGCCTGGGAGTCAGAAGGACATGGGTTCTAATCCTGACTCCACCACTTGTCTGCTGTGTGACCTTGGGTGAATCACTTTTCTTCCCTGGGCCTCAGTTCCCTCATCTGTAAAATGGGGATTAAGACTGTGAGCCCCATGTGGGGCAGGGACTGTGTCCAACCTGATTAACTTGTATCTACCCAACACTTAGAACAATGCTTGACACACAGTAAGCACTTAAAAGATGCCATTGTTATTATTATTATTATTATCCCAAACCCCTGTGCTGCCCTTCCTTTTCCCTGTAGGTTTCAGATCCCGAATCCACACAGAACTCTCAAACAACAGTAGGAGCCACAGCAATAGCATTGACTGAACACTTACAATCAATCAATCAATCAATCAATTATGTTTATTGAGTGCTTACTGTGCACAGAGTACTGTACTAACCTCCTGGGAGAAGACAATATAACAGAGTCGGTAGACACGTTTCCTGCCTACGATGAGCTTACACTGGGCAGAGCCCTAAGTTAAGCATTTGAGAGTGGACAATAAGAGAAAAGAATATTCCTCTGACCTCAGAGAGCTTACATTGTAATGAGGGAGGAGAATAGACACACACTGCCAAACAGTACTATGTTAAGCACATAGTAAGTGCTTAATAAATACCATCATCATTATCATTATTATTATATATATTCATTATTCAATGTGAGAAGCAGCATGGCCTAGTGGAAAGGGCACGAGAGCACAGACTGCGAGTCAGAGGACCTGGGTCCTAATCCTGGCTCCTCCGTTTCTCTGCTTTGTGACCTTAAGCTAGTCACTCAACTTCTCTGGGTCTCGGTTTCCTCATCTGTAAAATGGGGACACCATCCCTGTTTCCCCTCCTATTTAGAGTGAGAGTCTCATGTCAGTCAGAGACTGATTAAATTATACCTACCTCCACCCTCAGTACAGGGCTTGGCATATAGTAAGTGCTTAAAAAAAACCAACTGGAAGACACCACTGGCAGTGAAGTTCAGCTATTCTCCCAAACTTTTGGTACAGTTCTCTGCACACAGCACATGCTCAATTAACACTATCCGTGACGATTCTCCTTGTCTCTTGCTCCTTATGAAGGTTTTCCTCAGAATCACTCCTCCTTGGTAGCAGTGAGGTAAAAGAGTAAGAGTGCAGATGCCCATGACAGCAAAAGTACACAACAGAATGAAACACATAAATAAACATTAAAAAAACCAGAAATGCTAAAAGGATGAAGTGGCATAACTAAGAATCAGTCATTCAGTGGTATTTTTCTATCAACTACTTTTTAGCATGTTGGGAAATGAATCAGGGATAAGTCTAACAGCAGCATCGCCTAGTGGAAAGAACATGGGCCTGAGAGTCAGAGGACCTGGATTCTAACACTAGCTCTGCGACATGTCTGCTTTGTGAACTTGAGTAAATCACCTAACTTCTCTGTGCCTCAGTTCTCTCAATTATAAAATGGGGATGAAAACTGTGAGTCACAAGCTGGACAAGGACTGTGTCCATCTTGCCTAGCTTGTCTCTATCCAGCGCTTAGAACAGTGTCTGGCATGTAGTAAGGGCTCGTTATGGGCAGGGAACATTTCTATTCATTTTTTGTACTCTCCCAAGTGCTTAGTACTGGGCCCTGCACAAAATAAGCACTCAAATATGACTCACTGATTCACAAACACCATTTTTTTGGTGGTGGGATTTCAAAAAGGCCTTGAATGTAGGGAGAGCTGTGGTTTTCCTGATATGGGAAGGAGACATTTCCAAGCTGCTTAGTACAGGGCTCTGCACACAGTGAAAGCCCAATAAATATGTTTGATGAGTGAGGTAATGGAGGAGGGAGAGATGAGCCTGATGTACAGCCAGAAGTCTGGCTTGGAAGCTGAAAGGAAGGAAGGCAGGTGGAGACAGGAGGAAACAGAGGCAGTGGAAATGAGTTTTACCCCCCGAGATCACGTGAGACAGCGCAACGAAACTGTGTGTAAACAGTCAAACTTTCCCCTGGACCCATTCTCAGAGTCCTCCTAGGTCTCAAAAGGTAATTGGGCAGTTGAGAGCACGGGCTTGGCAGTCAGAAGACATGAATTCTAATCCCAACTCCACCACTTATCTGCAGTGTGACCTTGGGCGAGTCACTTAATTCTCTGTGCTTCAGTTACCTCATCTGTAAAATGGGGATTAAGACTCTGAGCCCCATGTGGGACAACCTGATGACCTTGTATCTACCCCAACACTTAGAACAGTGCTTGATACATAGTAAGCATTTAACAAGTACCATTATTATTATTATTATTGTTAACTGTTAATCATATCTCCTCCAAGAGCCCCTCCCTCACTAAGTTTACATTTCTCCAAAGCCCTCTCCCTTGTGGCTTGTACTTGGATTTGTATCTTTTATTCACCCACCCTCAGCCTCCACAGCACGTGTTTATATATCCGTAATTCATTTTAATGTCTATCTCTCCTTCTAGAAGGTAGGATCCTTGTGGGCAGGGAACTTGTTATATAACTCTGTTATATTGTACTCATCAAGAGCTTTCTACATAGCTCTGCATGCAGTAAGTGCTCAATAAATATGATTAATTGATTGATTGATTAATGCTTTGCATGAACCAAGGTAAAAATCACATTTCCTACTCCAGAGCAGAAGTCCTTCCATCCCCTGAGAGGTCAGAGATGGCATTTAGAGGCCCTAGGACATCAGCAGACCCTCACCCTAAGGCTGCCTTGAACTTGGTTATTTTGGAGGATTGTTCAAATGTGTCCGCTCAATAACTATCCTCAGTAGGTGCAGGATCAAAATACAAAGAGGGTCTATTTGCAAATGTCTCCACCCTCCAGTCTTCTCCTTGCCAGCCAAGGATATCCATTCATTCATTCAGTCGTATTTATTGGCCATTTACTGTGTGCAGGGCACTGGGCTAGGTGCTCCGGAGAGTACAGTGCAACAATAAACAGACACATTTCCTGCTTACACGCTAGATGAGGGGAAATGTACATTAATATAGATAAATAAATTAAGGATTTGTACACAAGTGCTGTGGGGCTAGGAGGGGAGATGAACAAATGGATCAAGTCAGAGTGATGCAGAAGGGAGTGGAAGAAAAGGAAAGGAGGGCTTAGTCAGGGAAAGCATTTGCCCCACACCCAGGGAAAAGGACTTGGTCTCTTATAGTAATAATGATGATGATGATAATTGCAGTATTTGTTAAACACTTCTTATGTGCCAAGAACCATGGTCGATATAGTATATGTGGATCAGACACAGATTGGTCCCACATGGGTCTGACAGGCTACGTAGAAGGAAGAACAGGAATTGAATCCCCAGACTCCCCAGATTACAGATGAAGAGCCTGAGCCACAGAGAATTTAGAATTTAGAATTTTAGAATTTAGACTTGCCTTAGGTCACATAGCTGGCTTAGAGCCCAGGCCCTCTGATTTCTAGGCTCGTGGTCTTCCCACTACATCACACTCCTTCTCTGATCCTGAAGAATCCTGCCAGTGTCACACCCTGATCATAATAATAATGTTGGCATTTGTTAAGCACTTACTATGTGCGAAGCACTGTTCTAAGCACTGGGGAGGATACAAGATGATCAGGTTGTCCCACGTGGGGCTCACAGACTTAATGCCCATTTTACAGATGAGGTAACTGAGGCACAGAGAAGTTAAGTGACTTGCCCATAGTCACACAGCTGACAAGTGGCAGAGCTGGGATTTGAACCCATGATCTCTGACTCCCCAGCCCGTGCTCTTTCCACTGAGCCACACTGCTTCGCTATGTCATCAGAGTCGCCAGGGAAGCTTCAGGGGTAATACAACTGGTGTGAGGAGAACATTTCAAAACTCTACTGGCATAGACACAGGGAACCGAGTTGGTCACTCATGTAACAAAGCCCCAGAAGTCACCCTATAGTAGTTTTCAAGTACCTGGTGCCCTAGAGGAACTGAACAAGACAGAATTAATTTATGTTGTGATAGTCACGCAAGCAAGCATAGGAAGAACTACTGTGGCCTAGTGAAAAGATCACAGGCCTGGGAATCAGAAGACCTGGGTTCTTCTCTGGCTGCACCTCTTGCCTGCTGTATAATCTTGAACAAATCACTTAACTTCTCTATGACTCAGTTATCTCATTTGTAAAATGAGTATAAAATACCTGTTCTATTTTCCTCAGACTGTGAGTCTTGTGTGACAGAGGGACTGTTTGTGATCTAAACAACTTATACCTTACCCTAATAAATAGGTTAGTCAGTAGTTCCCATTTAACTGGCCTAGTCTTGCAAATTTAGAAAAATGCTAAGAAGCTAAGTACCGGGCTGTATATAAAATAATCTGATTAATGGCAGTATCTAACTCACGTGGCACTGTCTTGGCTCTTTGACCAATGTTTCATGCAAATTTAGAAAAATATGCAACCGTTCTGGAATTGGGACTGTCCCAGTTTTGTACTTTCCCCAACTATTATATTGTGTTTAATCTTGTTTTGTATCAAGCCCAGTTTTTAGCACAGTATTCTGGCACAAAGAAATCTCTCAAGAAATCTCATAAACATTATTTTGTACTAATAAAGTGGTTGGCCTTTGAGGCCCATCCCCACCTTCTCTTCCTCACTTTAAAATCTGAATGTGAATTGGAGCATACTCAGTACAGACATGGTGTAGTTTCCACAGCCTTCTGGAATTCATAGCATGGTCGTCCCTGAATACTAGGAGACCTTCACTTGGCCTTCTCCACCAGCTCTCAGGATCTCCTAGAGGAAAGGGGAAGCCTCATAAGCTTAGCAAGGTGCCCCAATCTTTGAAGTCATCCTCAAAAATAATTTGGCGAGCCTATTAATAGTCCTAAAGTGTTCATGTGGTGATATTGGAAACTTGCTTAAAAAGTTTTCCTCTTGTAACAGCATCCCCTAATCAATGGGGGGACCTTGGGGTTTTGCAAATAACATTTTGTTTTTGCAACGTTATTTATTCATGTCCTTCGGGGAGCCCTTGTTATTGCAGATATTACATTCGTTCTACTAGTTATTGATGCACAATCCTCTGTCCCAGATAAATTGTAGCAACAACTTTCAAATATGCGCATGCGTATGCGTAAACACACACACACACACACAAATACACACACAAAAAAGCACTGCTTTGCTCCTTTGCCTTCATAGTCAAGGTGATGTCAAGCTAAGATGTATCCTTATAATAAGATCTGACCCAATCCTATCCCACTGGGTTGTTCTAAGGGTAAATTAAATCAGAGAATTAAAAGCCTAGAAGGACTGATTCATGCCCCTCCCTCCTCACAGAACTACCCTTATTAGATTTGCATGTTTACCTGTCCATCTTTGCAAAAAAAATCTCCTCAGATGGAGATTCCTGAGGCTACCTCAGTCAAAGTTAATCTCAATAGTAATAATAATCATGTTTTTTGTTAATAATAATGATAATAATGTTGGTATTTGTTAAGCGCTTACTATGTGCCACACTGTACTAAGCACTGGGGTAGATACAAGATCACCAGGTTCCATATGTCTCTTGGAGGGAGACAAGATATTATGTCCCCATTTTACCAACAAGGGAACTGAGGCACTGAGAAGTTAAGTGACTTGTCCAAAGTCACAGAGCAGGTACGTGGCAGGAACAGGATTAGAACCCTAGTCAACTGACTCCCAGGCCTGTGCTCTTTCCAGTAGGCCATGCAGCTTCTCTCTTCAAATCCTTTTAATCAATCGATTCCTCTTATTTCCTGTCTTCAAGTTTTCCTGCTATGTTTTCACCCATTCTCTCTTGTCCTCCCCTTTCCTAAGAACTCTCTGAGCTATACAATTGTAATTCTTTCTCATTTCCTTCTTTGGTTTGAATAATTGCACTTCTAAAATATATTCAAAACTCTGAAGATTTTAGACTGGAACCTCCTTGAGAGCAGGGGCCAATACTTTTTTTCTACTGGAGCATTTTGTTTTTTTATTTTTATGGAATTTGTTAAGCATTTACTCTGTGTCAAACACTATAATAAGCATTGGGTTAATCAGGTTGGACACAGTCCATGTCCTACATGGGGTTCACAGCTTTAATCCTTATTTTACAGATCAGGTAACTGAGGCACAGAGAAGTGAAGTAACTTGCCTAAACTCACACAACAGACAAGTGGTGGAGCTGGGATTAGAACCCTGGACCTCTGACTTTGAGACCTGTGTTCTTTTCATTAGGCTATGCTGCTTCTTTGCACAGGATTCCAAGTGCCTAGTAACAAGTGCTCTGCAGACAATAGATGCTATTTGGAAAGAAACTGTTGTGTTCACACCATTTTTCCCTCATTACAAGGGCTCAATTAATTTAGGAAATTAGAATAGCAGTAGCTTCCACCCTAAACCCTTCACTATGTTCCTACACAACTTCTAGGCTACCCCATTTTTATGTGCATGTATTAATCAGCCCCATTGGTACCCAAAGGATCAGGAAAACACAAACAATTTTCACTGGAGAACAATTACATTGATAATTCATCTGCAGGTTGGCCTGGGGCCATGTGGAGTCACAGGCTTGGTCTGGCTCTTAGCCGAGGGAAGGAAAGATGATAATAATAATGATGATGATGGTATTTGTTAAGTGCTATGTGCCAAGCACTGTTACAAGCGCTGGGGCAGACACAAGGTCATCAGGTTATCCCATGTGAGGCTCACAGTCTTCAACCCCATTTTACAGATGAGGTATCTGAGGCACAGAGAAGTTAAGTGACTTGCCCAAAGTCACCCAGCTGACAAGTGGCAGAGTAGGGATTTGAACCCACGACCTCTGACTCCCAAGCCCGTGCTCTTTCCACTAAGCCACGCTGATGAAATGGGACATGGGCTTGAATAGGAAGTCTATTGTTCCTGGATTTCTTGAGGACTGGGCAGTGGCCACTAGGACAATCCAGAGCCCATGCTAGATAAAGCAGATATCTATGCAGAAGAATGAGTTATCTTCCTCCTGATGGACAATGGTGCACAGGATACTACTTTTCCACGATTCCTCTCTCTCTAACTCTCTCCATTGATTGCCACCTCCCCCATTGTTCAGGCAGAAGTGGCTAGTCCGTCCTACCGGAGTCATAACAATGAAGAGCTTAAGAATCGGAAAGCCTATAAACACTATTGGGCCTGTGCCCAGGGCTCCAGTTGAGATAAACATTCAGGGGATTATTCGAACCGTGAAGACTACCGGGAGCTATAAAGTCAAGCTGGTGATCGGCGTCCTGGGCCTTTCTTTCTAGATAGCTAATATCTTCCTTCTTTGAGTTTAAGGGGGTCAAAGCTGAAGA